>NC_047088.1:109892203-111142203 GCF_902459505.1 Geotrypetes seraphini
TTTTTTTTCTTGTACCGGTGGCCCAAGACACCTTGCCCTGAGGCTTGCCGGTTACAAAGTTTGGTATCAGTTTTGGGATTTTTATTTTACTGCCTAACAAGGGAGATTGTATAAAAGGACATCAAAACCAGGATCTGAAGTTTACTAAGTGCAGTGCTTGCCGCTGTGTGTTGATTTTTTCATTATTGGAGTCTTCTTCTGTGGACTGTTGCTGACCCCTTGAAGCACGCTGCAAGAGATTAGGACTGCCGGAAACCGTGGAAGCGGAATCCAGAACCAGAACCGGAGGGAGCCCAGCAGTGTTCCAGAGGAGCCAAGCCTGTTATCAATCCAAACGCTAAGACTCATCTAGTTTGTCCGGTAAGAGTACCTAGGGGACAACTGATAGAGGATTCTGGGGTTGATAGTGTGGCTAGGAGGCGGGAGCTGGGAGCTAGCTCTCTGGGGTGTGCTGTGAAAAAAAAAAATCCGCACTTGGGTTCCGTATCTTTGTTTGTTTTCCAGGTGGCAGCATGGATTTGCAACAGTTGTTCAACCCTGTTGGCGTCAGAGCGGCAGAAGCAGACAGAAGATTTAAAAGTCGTGCTCCAGGCAAACCAGGACCTCTGGCGGGCCGAGTCAGGTGGAGTCTGGAAGGAGACACGAGGAGCTGGTACAAGCCATGGGGGACCAGACCAGGACATTCACCCAGTTTCTTCAAGGGACAGTGCCTGGAGGTTCCAGCGCAGGAATACCAGTGTGTATATACACACACATACACACACATATATACATAATCTCATGGCTCGCAGAGACTCAGGCAGTCATGAGATTATGCAATAGATTTGAAAGTCTCTGATGAAGCCCACAACGAAGAGTGAAACAATTTGATGAGGACCAGATAGCACAGCTTCAGCAAATGAAGATCTTGCTTGATAAATTTACTGCACTTCGAGGGAGTAAATAGACAGATAGACAAGAGTGACTTGGTTGACATCGTATATCTAGATTTTCAGAAGGCATTCGACAAGGTTCCCCATGAACGTCTACTTTGAAAAGTTGTGAGCCATGGAATCGAGGGTGAAATACTCACGTGGATTAAAAACTGGTTGGCGGATAGGAAACAGAGAGTGGAGGTAAATGAACAATACTCGGACTGGAGTGCCGCAGGGTTCGGTGCTCGGGCCCGTGTTCTTCAACATATTTATAAAAGACCTGGAAATTGGTACGACGAACGAGATGAATAAATTTGCGGACAATACAAAGCTGAGGACACAGAAGGATTGTGGAGACTTGCAACGTGACAAACACGGTCGAGAAATGGGCCGCGACATGGCAAATGAGGTGTAATGTGGATAAGTGTAAGGTGATGCATGTTGGTAACAAAAATCATATGCACGAATACAGGATGTCTGGGGCTGTACTCGGAGAGAGCCCTCAGGAAAGAGACTGGGAGTACTTGTAGACAAGTAGCACTCTTTTCAAACTTTGGCGTTCACTATCTTTAGTAAATACAACATCGAAGCAAATTTGTATTCCAACTGCTGAGGAGTTAGCTAAATTATTTAATAGCAAAATCACTCATTAGCAAAATCACTCACCTTTCCTGCTATCAATCCTGACGACTTTTCTTTGTGCTCCAATGAGTTAACATTAACCTTTGTGGACCGTTTCTGGAATGTCTTTGACCTTGTTTAGGAATTCCAACTTTTAAAACTAGTTGAAAAATTGAAGAGGTGCAGTTGCACTCTGGATCCTTTTCCCTCCTTTCTCTATGGGGATATCCCTCCACAGGCCATGACTTGGCTGACTTCACTATTAAACTATTTTCTCAGTAGCTGTCATTTCTCGTTGAATATGGGCAATATAATTTTAACACCTTCAGTGTTCTCCCCAGGGCCTTTTAGCCGGCTTGTCATCTAATGCGAATCTCCCCACCGCCGCCGCTCAACATAAAAAAAAAAACAACACACTACTGGCTTAGAGACGCAAACTCATGCTTTGGGGCTCTAAGGTGTGTGTGCCGGCTTCCCTTCGAAACCGGAAGTTATATCCGGGGGGGGGGGAGAGGAGAAGAGAAGGGAAGTCGGCACGCACACCTTAGAGCCCCGAACCATGAGTTTGCTACGGGCTAAGGCAGGAGACTGGTCAACAACTTGCTTCGGGCCTTTCTCGCTGCCGGGTCCTGCCTACTTTCTTTTTTCCGCGAAGGCAGGACCCGGCAATGAGGAAGGCCCGAAGCAAGGAAGAGCAGCAAGTTGTAAGCTTCCCTCCGTCACTGACCTATGGAAGATAAGTCAGCGATGGAGGGAAGCTTACAACTTGCCTAGCAACTGCCAGGTGTGTGAGCTGGGAGGGATAGAAAGAGAAATGCTGCTGCACCACCGAATGGGGGAGGGGGGAAGAGAAATGTTCTTCTGCTGCACCCATTTTTGGGAGGGAGGGAGGGGGAAGAGTAATGTTCTGCAGCTGCACCCAATTGTTTTTTTGAGGGGGAAGGGGAAGAGAAAAGCTGCTGCACCCAATTGGGAAGGGGACGAGAAGTGCTGCTGCTGCACCCAATTGGGGAGAGAGAGGTGAAAAGGAAGACCAGGGAAGGGAGAGGATAGGAAAGAGATGCCAAGACCATGGGAGGGAGGGAAAGGAAAGGAGCTACCAGACCATGGAGGGGGGGGAAGAGATGTCGGGGCATATGGGGGAGGGGGGAAGGAGGAAGACGCCAGACCAGGTGGAAGGAAGGAGAAGAGATGCCAGATAATGGAATGGGAGGGGGAGATGAGAGGAGAGGAGAGAGATGCCAGGGCATTGGGGAAGGAAGGGAAACTAAAGGAAACAAAATGCCAGACCAGAGGGAAAGTAAGGAGAGGAGGTGCCAGAGAAGAAGGGAGAGAGAGGAGGGAGATGCCAAGGCTGGGGGAGAGAAGGGAAGGAGACAAAGATGCCAGACCATGGGGTGGAGTGGTAATTAAGGAAGGAAAGGAGAAGAGAGAGATGCCAGAGCATAGGGGAGGGGTGAAGCTGAAATCAATCATGTACAAAGGAGAGAAAGGGCACATGATATACAGTTTATTGAAGGGACATAGAAAGAGGAAAGATGCCATATGGAACAGAGAGATGCAAGGGGCAGAGAGAGAATGGACAGTAGATGGAAGGGGTAGAGAGAGAGGGCAGAAGCTGGGTGGAAGGGGCAAAGAGAAAGGACAGATGTTGCATGGAAGGGAGCGAGGACAAACGCTGAATAGAAAGAGAGCGAAGAGAAGATGATTAAAGCAGAAATGACAAAAGGTAGAAAAAACATTTTTTGTTGCTTTACGTAGAATCAAGTAGTAACTGTATTGATTAAAGTTTATGAATAGGCAATGGAAATAAGGGAATTTTTTGGGGACTAAACCCCTTTCCTCAGGTCAGGACAGGATACCATAACAGCAGTATACTGTACTGCAGGGGTGTCCAAATGGTCGATCGCGATTGACCAGTAGATCGCAAAGGGAATGTGAGTCGATTGCGTTGCCTTTGCGATCTTTTTCTTCCTGCCTCCCCGAGCCAGGCCAGGCGCATACAAGCGCTGGACTCGCAAGACTTCACCTCCGACGTCAGTTCTGCCTGGTTGACCTGGAACTTCCTCTCCGACGTCAGAATTGACGTCGGAGGTGAAGTTTTGTGAGTCCGGCGCTTGTACGTGCCTGGCCTGGCTCAGGGAAGCAGCAGGGAGAAATCATCGTGGTGGCTTGGGGGATAGGGAAAGAATTGGGGAAGTGGAGAAATCGGCATGATGGCTTGGGGGGGCAGGGGGAGAGAGAGAGAAAGAAAGGCAGAAATAAAGAGGGGGGCAGGGAGAGAGAAAAAGACAGGCAGGGGGAGAGAGAAAGAAAGACAGGCAGGGGGGAGAGAGAAAGAAAGAGAGACAGAAAGAAAAGGGGAGGGGCAGAAAGAAAGAAATATTGGATTTAATGTCAGAAGAAGGAAGTGCAACCAGAGACTCATGAAATCACCAGACAAAAAGGTAGGAAAAATGATTTTATTTTCAATTTAGTTATCAAAATGTGTCCGTTTTGAGAATTTATATCTGCCATTTATATTTTGCACTGTGGCCCACTTTTACTAAACTGCGACAGTGGTTTTTAGGGCAAGAAGCCTATGAGTGTCGAGAGCAGTGCAGGGGTATTCAGCGCAGCTCCCTGCACTAAAAATCGCTATCGTGGTTTAGTAAAAGGGGAGAGGGGTATATTTGTCTATTTTTGTATAGTTGTTACTGAGGTGACATTGCATATTTTAAAGTCATCTGCCTTGACCTCTGGAAAAAAACCCCGAATACAAATTATAATTAACATTTTCTCTGCGTACAGTGTGCTTTGTGTTTTTTAAAATTTTACTGTTGGTAGATCATTTTGACTTGGTCATTTTAAAAATTAGCTCGCAGGCTAAAAAAGTGTGGGCACCCCTACTGTACTGTCTTGAAGAAAGATTTGGCCTCTGAAAGCTAATTTAAAAAATTGATTAGTCAAAAAATGGTATTTTCTTATTTCTCATTATTTGTTTTATTTCTGTTTGTTAATTTGTAAAATGGTGATTGTTTTGTAGCAGTTTTTTTCAAATTTACATCTGTCTTTTTATTTTGCACAGTATTAGAGGACGTGTCACTGTTTTTGTGGTGTTGCATTGTATGCAGAGTGGTTTCTTTGTTCAGTTTAACTTTTGTCTACATAGTTCTATTTTTAGTTTGTGATTATTCCATATTGGGCGAGGGTGTATCTGTCTGTGTGTATGAAAAGGACATGGCTTTCTGTTAAAAATGACTGTACAGGATCTGGCTTGTTTAGTTTTACAATGCGTGTGTTGGTGTTCTAGTGCTCACCGCAGTGTTTAAGATGCTGCCTTTTCCTAGGTGCACCCTTGTTGTGTGACTCATGGATTATTACTAAAAATATCTTTTTTATATAGAGGAGGGGAGGGGGTTGTTAAAAAATGATCAGCACTGGCTGTCATATATACTAGGTATGCCACTGGATTTAATGACCCTATTCTAACTTTACTGTTGATGTAGGTGTTGTCCCACCCCCCACCCCCACACACACTATCAAGAATTAAATTAAAGTTGTATTAACATCAAGCAGCTTTCAAATGACATTATAAGCAAATAAAAATAAAATATTTTTAATACATTGCTAATTATTACCTACTTCTTTACCTAAACTGTTTTGCCCTAGCTTACACTTTGCACTACACTTCCCCCTCCATATTCGCGAATTCTTTATCTACGGATTCGCTTATTTGTGGTTTTAAACCAAAAAATGCATTTTCATTTTCGGGCTATTTTAAGTCCTGTAGGCGCCCCCTTAAGCCTTACCTGGTGGTCTATTGGATTTTCGGGGCAGGAACGATCATCCCATGCTCCTGCTCCGTGCAGATCGCTCACAGGAAATGGCTTGAGAGACTACGGGAGCTCAAGGCAGATATTTCCTGTGAGCGATCTGCCCGGGGCAGGAGCATGGGAAGATCGCTCCTGCCTGAAAACCCACTAGACCACCAGGTAAGGCTTAAGGGGGGCTTTCAGGGCTTAAAATAGCTGGGGGAAGCAGAGGTTAGGGGCAGAACCGGTCCGAATATTATTCTTGTTTTTTTAATATTTGCAGGCCGGCTCTGCCCCTAACCCCTGCAAATACGGAGGGGGAAGTGTACAGCAAAAAAAGTAGCAGATAAAGATCAATCACACAGGTCTCCTTCAAGGCTCAGTAACACCTCTCCATAAATTATGTGGAAGAGGTCTGGAAGTGGGGATCGCATCTATTTCATATCCTCAGGGAGACCTCAGGAAGAAACCTAGTGATCAAAACATTATTAGAGGTGCTGTAGAGCCATTTCTTGTATGACTGGATGAGCTATATTTATCTTTTTTTTTTTTTTTTTTTTTTTAGTTGTTTAAATTCATGTAGAAATAAATGGCTAGATTGAACCTAATGACTTCATTAATGTATTTCCCTTTTTTAAAACCTCTATACCATTTGAAAGAGGGCAAATATCTAATTATTCCCTTCTAGAATTGAATACTACTTAAATTTAGTAAAAATATTCTGGCACAAGTGTCAAACCTTAAAAAAGGAAGTTATATTGAGCATTGGAAAATAATAATAATTAACTAATAAAAATAGTACACATTTAGGGCTCTTTTTACTAAGCTGCGATAGCGGTTTTAGTGTGCGCTTAGCGTGTGCAGAATTGCCATGCGCGCTAGACGCTAATGCCAGCATTGAGCTGGCGTTAGTTTTCCTGCGTAGTGCGGGGGTTTGCGTGTGCTAAAAATGCTAGCGCACCTTAGTAAAAAAGGGGGTTAATTTTCTCCACCACCAAATTTCCCCATCCCGCCCGGCTACTTTTTCATGCCACCCAGCTGGAAAATATTTCTGGGAAAACACTCACCTTTATTGAAAAGTACTGATTTGGACCCTTCGGTCCCCTTTCATCATCCAATTGCGAATATATCTCTAATGACAAAAATAATGGAATCAATTATGTGTAGTCAACTTTCCAACTATTTAGAAAAATTATCTATTCTGTTGCCATTTCAACATGGGTTTAGACTAAATTTCAGCACAGAAACCCTTTTATTGTCATTAATTGCAAAGATTCAAAATTTACAGATGCAAAATAAATATGCAGTAGTATTATAATTCGATCTGTCGGCTGCGTTCGATGTGGTCCATCATGATATTCTGATCCGTATGTTTCTCTTTATACAGAAATCAGGATATCCTTACTTCTAGAAGACCCCACAATAGGGATACTATAATCAACATCTGGCATGTTAAAATCACCTATTAGTAATACTCCCCTTTTTACAGCTATATTCTAAATATCTACTATTATATCTCTGTTCACTTCTTGTCTGTGAAGGCCTGTATATCACACCAATGTAAATACATTTTCCATCCCCTCTTTCCAGATTGACCCACGGTGCCTCTTCCTTACCCTGCAGATCGAGCAATTATGTGACTTTAATATGATCTTTAACACATAACGCTACTCTTCCTCCTCCTTTTCTAACTACCCTGTCTTTCCTGAACAGATTATAGCCCGGTATAACTATATTCCAGTCATGGTTCTCTGTGAACTACATCTCTGTGATTGCTACTAAATCTAACTCAGCCTCTTCCATTACAGCCTCTAGATCCAGAACCTTGTTTCCCATACTTCGAGTATTTGTACATACTGTTTTCCAGACATTGCCCCTTTTCCCCATTTGTTTAGAGGTATTTGTATATACTGTTTTCCAGAAATTGCCCCTTTTTTCCATTTGATTAGAGGTATTTGTATATACTGCTTTCCAGACATTGCCCCTTTTCCCTATTTGTTTAGAGGTATTCAGTGATTTATGTTCTGAGGGCTTTGATCACCCTGCCCCAACAATTCTAGTTTAAAGCCCTCTTCAGTATGTTAGTCAGGGTGCTGCCAGTTTCTTCCCTTCTTTGATAGTTTTACACCATCCTGTTCAGCAGCTATTGGAAAATCATCTCATGGTCCAGTAAGCCGAAACGCTCTTGATACCAGCCACACATTCATTTCCAGGATGTGAGCTGCTCTGCCCTGACCTTTACCCTCGATAGAAAGGACTGATGAGAATACCACTTGCACACCTAACTGCCTCACCTTCTCTGCTAGAGTCACAATGTCACTTTTGATACATTTGGAGGGGTACCTAGCAGTATCATTAGTGCCAACATGAATGAGCAGCATCAGATAATAGTCATTAGGCTTGGTGAGTCTCGACAAGCTGTCCATAACATCGTGGATTTTGGTACCAGGCAGACAGCATATCTCCCAGGACATCATGTCTGGTCTGCAGATGGACACCTCTGTACCCCTCAGAAGGGAATCGCCAACCACCACTACCTTACACCTCCTAATGGTCATGGATCCAGTATCTTTGGGGATTTTTGAGCTTTGATCCTTAGGATGGTCTCATTTCCTCCTCATTTCAGGGTTGTATACCGACCAGTTCTTCAGTTCAAGGGCAGGTGGAGTTATAGTACGGTATCAATCTTGCAGGTCCCGTAATCTGAGTCCAGCTGTCCTCCCTCAGCATGGCCTCTTTATCACCACTGCTGGAAATCTTTGATGCCTCATGAAGCATTTCATTGATGTAGCTCTCATTCTTGTGGAAGCTAATCAGTATTTTCACCTCCTCTCTGTTCCTTCATGAGGGATTCAAGCTGAAGACAGCTTGCACATGGAACTACCTCCTCTGCTTGGATAACATTTTCTGCCTGCACAGAGACAGAAGCTGTAACCTGTGCAACAGCTTTGGCAACATGATGTTTCCCAGTCATACTATGGTTACAGAAATACTCGCACCTGATGAAAGAAAAGAGAAAGCAGAAAAAATCCTACCAAAGCAATGCCCGCCCTGTTCTTAATTGGCTGAAGAGCCTATAAATCAAAAGATTAGCCTTGGGATGAGTGGGAGCTAGAGAGGGTAGAAGGGAATTAAACACTAAACAAAGACTTTCCTCAACTGCTATCTGTGCCCTATTCTGATTTATCTATGCTCTGAAATACAACCTAAAATACTAATCTAGACTAAAACACTATGTAAAATCTAACGGAGACTCTAAGGCAGGGGTGTCCAACCTGCGGCCCCGTGAACTATTTTGTGCGGCCGCAGTCGAGGACAATGCAGTGTTTTCCTCTGCTGCCCCTGGGTGTTTACCATCTTTCCAGCTCCCTCCTCTGTCTTGCTGCAGTGTTTGTACAACCCCAGAAACATTTTTTTTGGCCAATGCAGCCCAGGAAAGCCAAAAGGTTGGACACCCCTCTCTAAGGGCTACACTATTGTCTAAACCAGTGGTCTCAAACTCACGGCCTGGGGGTCACATGCGGCCCGCCAGGTACTATTTTGAGGCCCTCAATATGTTTATCATAATCACAAAAGTAAAATAAAACAGTGTTTTGATTATATGTTTCTTTAGCTATAAATTTCAATATTATTATTAAGACTTAGAGAAAAGGAAAGATTTATAAACTATAAAAAGTTTTACCTCATGCAAAATTGTCATTTCTTTAATAAGACATTAACTATTTTTTTCCGAGGCCCTCCAAGTACCCACAAATTCAAAATGTGGCCCTGCAAAGGGTTTGAGTTTGAGACCACTGGTCTAAACTGATTTTGCTGAAAAGCAGAGTACTGAACTAAAAAAGTAAAAGAAAAGGATAATGAACTAACCTACTGAAGCCCAAATTTACCTTTTCCCATGTTTGAATGCCAATAGGTAAGATATTCCAGTGGGGTTTTTCTTTCCTTTAGCAGGTTCTCACTTGACACCTCTTCAGGGCTTGGATAATTTCAAGGCAATGCAAGCCCTAGATAAGGCCCACAGCAGTCAACGCTATGACAGTTGCTGACTGCTGCAAGCTGGATATTGGCCCATAAGTTTCCTGAACGTACCAGGATTAAATGGGATGCACCCACTAGACTACTGAGCTATACAAAAACTCTTTCAGCTGGATTTCTTTTGGAAAATTTTAGTCGAGTCCCTTCAGACTTCTGTTTTGTCACAGCTAGTTCTTGATTCTAGATGCTCTATTCATCTTGTACTCTCCAGTTTCCTCTGTTAGGCTAGGCAGTCTTTAAGAAACAAATTCTTCTTTCTCAAGGCTGAGGTAGCTTCCTGCTGCTTCCAGTATCCCTGAGCCCTAGATCCAGATTGCTCCGTCCCAGTACGGATAAAGAACTCCAATGAAAATGACTCTCGGGTCAAGCAGCATCAATATAGTTCCCAAAAAGCATTTGAAGGATATCCCACTTAAGGTGATGAGTCTCATAGCCCAGCATCCATTATATTACCTCATTATACATAACGGAACTGAAATAGGCTCCATTTTTAGAAAGGTTTGGGAGTCTTGCGACCAAATAGAGAGAACTAAGGCTCCAATGCACAGTGCTCTGATGCCACAGTAATAAATTACCGTGGCAGGAGTGATTTTTCCCAAGCAGCTGATGATGTTCAACATGAATAGCATGCAAATGATATGTATGCTATTTGTGTGGAGCACAATCACTAGGCATAGCTCCTTCCTAGCCTTCCTGTCAAATTGTTTTGCTGTTTCCTCTGCCACTCAGCTGTTTGGGGCTCAGTGCTGAGCCAACAGGGAAAGCCCTGAAGCCAAAGCTGCTTTGGGGGGAGTCTTGCTAGTGCTGGTTGGCGGGCAGGGAGAACAGCAAAAAAAAAAAAAAGTGCTGCCTCCTCTGCCCAACCCCAACCCCCTCCGAAAAAAGACACCTGGTAGTCTAGTGGGCTGCTGCCATTGACACTCCCTATATATTTTAGTTTTTAAAGTTAAGCAGGAGGGATGCCTACTCTTTCCTGCTAGCAGGCCCACCTCTTATCCCATATTCAGTTAAAAGAACTTTAAGATCTAGTGAGCGGAACCTCTTATCAATTCCTTCGTTAAAAGTAATTAGCACAAGAAGACAATTTATCTTCTCATGTACAGCTCCCCAGATCTGGAATGCGCTTCCTATGTTTTTACGGGAGGAGAAGGTGTTTGGGAAATTTAAAAGCGAATTAAAAACCTTTTTGTTCAAAGACGCATTTGCAAATTAATTAAATTTTATTATAAAGTGTTATTCTAGCGAATTATTTTTCTATTTTTTGTCTTTTTAATTTCCTTATGTGTTTTCCCTGTATGATCTTTCTTTACTATAAAAAATGTATTTCACCCCCTCTTACCTTTTGTTTACGTTATAATTAATTAACTGTATGTAATGTTTTCGTTTCCTTACATGTATATTTTATTGTACATCGCTTAGAAATCTGATTAAGCGATTCAACAAGCAAACTAATAAACTTGAAACTTGAACTCTTCAAAATGGCAGGCCTTCCCCTTCCTGGTGCATCCTGGGATGCACTAGGAAGGCCTAAGGCCCTTATTGGCTCAGGCGCCTAAGGCTCCTCACCTGGGCAGGGCTTTAGGCACCTGAGCCAATGAAGGCCTTAGACCTTTACCTATGTATTCTGAGATGGGCTACCATTGGTGTGTCTGTAATAAACCTTATAAACCAGACACTCTAAACATGGGGCATAATAGCAATTAAGGTGCACTGGCACTGCTATCCTGCCCATTTGAGCAGAGGTTGTCTTGATCTCTGTGCCACTAGTCTGCTAGCCCAAAGCTGTTGTCATCAGTTCTCACTTCTCTGGCTCATGGAAGAGGTAGGAAGTATACCGAAAGGAAACTGTGTATGTCTCTCTCTTCTTGTTAGCCAGTTGCTAATACTGATGCAGCACAGGGGGAACTGAATTCAGGGACTCTTATCAGCAGTTCAGCATTTGGGTTATTACTGACTCGGGAGACCTGGGACTGCAGGCAGGAAAGTTGCTGTAGGGCCTGTGATTTACTGAGCTTTTCTGCCCTCATGAAAACAGCCTTAGCAGGTCAAGTCATAGAGCATTTGCAGAAGACCTCTGAGAGCAAACAACCCCCCACCTCGCCTTCCCCGTCTCCCACACATGGCCTGCTTATCAACTTTACTGGAGGCAACTGGAGAGAGGTCTAGAATGCTTCTATATCGAAAAGAAAAATTGTCAAGACCTGCTTCCTTCTCTGGAGTTTATCTGATATATATCCGATTCGCTTATAATGCAGTCAAGTATCTTATCAAAAGTCTGTGGTGTTTGTGGTCTATAGTGGTTTGTCATATTTTTTAGATGCCTGGTCTCTGTCCTTTGAAATATTGTAGTTCCTTTTCTGTTTCCTCTTGTTGTTGTAAAAAGACTTGGTCTGCGAGTTGGTGAATGGCGGTATACAAAAAATAAATAATCTAATCTAGGGCTTACTAACTAGTGTGTTTTTTTTTCTTTTACACAGGTGTTGGTAAAAGCAGCCTTTTACTGCGGTTTGCTGATAATACTTTTTCTGGTAGGTGTGACTTTTCTATATACAGAAACAGACCTACAGCTAAAGGGACAATTCTGTAAACAGCACTAAAAGTTAGGTCAGACACTTAAGCTACTATTCTATAATGACAAAAACTGTGTGCCTAATGCAGTGTTCTTTAATGCAAGGTCAATGGCAGCCCTTGGAATCCTCCTCTTCATTTTGACTTTTTTTTTTTTTTTTTTACTACTCTGCCTCTTAACTAGTTCATGACAGAGGGAAATGGCTAGAAGGAGCTATATACTTGAAAAACAAAAGCATTTCTCAAAAGGTAAAGAGAATGCATTTGGAAATGCCCACTTGATTGAAGATATGCCCAATAAACAGTTTGGAGGTGGGCTGGTGGAGTGAATGTCATTGACATACATGGGTCAACATCATCATGACTTTGCAAGGGAAGGTATTTGACAGCTCTCCTATAGCTCATTGGATCCAAAGTAGCCCTGATTTTAAAAATTAGTGAAGACCACTGGCCTAATGCAAGTCAATAATTTGGTATCTAAACACAGGTGCCACTACAGTACTTAAACGCTTGCGGTATGGCAAGTATAATTGGGCACATCTAGATGCAGTAGTCTGTCAATAAAGCGCTTCGTTTGAAGCTCATGATATGCCTATGCTCCTCACATTTAACCATCGTCTTTGCAGGTTACATGCTAAAATAGCACATAAGTGCAGTTTCTCAACTTCTTCAAGCTAAGTACCCCAAAAGTCTAACAAATATCAACCGAGTACCCCCACCCAAGCTCCACCCCTGACCCCCATAAAAATAGTACTAATTGTAATGCAATTTCTTCTATCAATTTTTTTCATAAACACTCAATATAATCTTATTAATACATAATGGTAACCACAAAATTTTAAAAACACAAAGCACACTGTACGCAGAGAAATCTTAATTATCATTTATATTCGGAGGGGGGGTTTCAAACAGGTCAAGGGACAGATGACTTTAAAATATGCAATGTCACCTCAGTAACAACTATAGAAAAATAGACAAATATAGTGCAAAATACAGCAGATATAAATTCTCAAAACGTACACATTTTGATCACTAAATTGAAAATAAAATAATTTTTCCTACCTTTGTTGTCTGGGGATTTCATAAGTTTCTGGTTGCACTCCTGACTGTGCATCCAACATTTCTTTCTCTCTGCCTCCTGCACGATTCCTTTCCTCTAGTCTTCATTACCTCCCCCTCCATGAGTCCAACTTTTTACTCTCTGCCCTCTTCCCCCTTCCCCTGAGTGTGACATTTCTCCTCTTCTTTCTGCCCTCCCCGTCCATCTCTCCCTCTCTCCATGAGTCCAACACTTTCTGCCTCCTGTACACTTTCTTTCTCCTCACCTCTTCCCTCAAGTGCGACATCCCTCCTTCCCACCCCCCAGTCCATCTCTCCCCAACCCCATTCACATGTTCTATCCCCATGTCCCATTTCTCCTTCTCCTCCACACCATGTCAATTTCTCCCTCACTCTCACTCACCCTTCAACAATTTTCCTTTCTTCCCTCCCCCATTCCCACTCACAACTAATATGCTCTCTCCCCATATACCATCTCACCCTCCCCTACAGCGTGCAGCACCTTTCCTTTCCATCCCCTTCTGCCAGGTCCAGCAGCACCTCTTCTCCCTCCCCCTTGTCCAGCAGTACTGCGCCTTCTCCCCTTTGCTTAGCTGGCCCACCTCCAGGGCTGGATTTTCCTATAGGCTAACTAGGCTTCAGCCTAGGGCCTCAAGATCAAGAGGGGCCTACATTCAAATTGTTAGCAAAATTAAAATTACACTATTCTGAAAACAGTGAACACTAAAACACTGAACCGAAAATAAGGAGAATTCTACGCTCCGGGATCGGAACCGGCTCCAGCCGCAACGGGGCGCCGACTCGGCTTCTCCCTTTCTTTTTCTCGCCCTGGAAGGAGGATCGGGGAGGGAAAGATGTCAGTCCGGAAACAGCTGGGCAAAGCCCAGCCCCGCGGGGAGAGAGGCAAAACGTGGATCCGTCAGGACAGGGCGGCCCAGACTGGCATCAGGGGGGGTGGGGGGTTTCAGTGGAAGGGGGATGGGAGAAAGGCAGGCTGGCATCGGAGTTTGGGTGGGGGGGTTAATGGAAGGCAGGCAGGCAGGATGGCATGGGGGGGTGTTCAATGGAAGGGGGATGGGAGGCAGGCGGGCATCGGAGGGGGTGTGAGGTGAGGAAGGACGCACTGGGGGCACTATGGACATAGGAAGGGGCAATGTTGTGTGTTATGTTTGATTAGTTATTGTTACAAGTATATATGGTGCTGAGAATAAATGTCCAAATAAGTGTTCTCGACCTTTTTTTTATTTATTATTCATGTCACATTTTTTATAAAGGTTAGTACCAATAACAAACATGTTTCATTTAACATATTGATATATATCACAGTAATGATGTATTTTATTATCTCTCATGTAATTTACAAACTTAAAAATGGGAGGTGAAAGGGCCTCATAAATGGAATAGCCTAGGGCCTCTTTTCATCTAAATCCGGCCCTGCCCACCTCCGATGGTGCAACTTCCTCTTTCGTCGGAGGCGGTCCGGCCTAGCAAAGGCTCCGAGACTGCCTTATGGAACCGCAACTAAACTAACGCTAGCAGCAGCTGCATGGGGAAGTTAAAAGCATGTAGTAAGTTGCCGCTAGGGAGAGGAGAGGTACTGTTGAGCTGGCAATTCCATCTGGCAGCCTCGGGGCCTTTGCTAGTTCGGCTTGACTTCAATGATGCGACTTCCTCTTACGTCGAAGGTGGGCTGGCCTAGCAAAGGTGTCGCAGTGAGCTGCCGCTCGGGGAGGGAGAGAAGCTGGGGAAAGAAGACGAAGGGAGATACGCAATGGCAGGAGGAAGGGAGACATACAGCGCCAGTGCTGCATATATGCGAGGGCAGGAGTAAGGGAGACATACTGCATAAATGCGACAGAAGAAGGAAGTTGGGAAACAAACAGCACCAATGCCAATACCAATAAAAGAATTCCGAAAAGAAATCAAAACTCATCTCTTCAAAAAACACTTTCCTTCATCTTAACCTCAACATAACACTAGAAATTACACACACGAACACCCCTCCATAAATATACCTAAACATTGTACAACTCACTTCATCAACCTACGATTTATCTACTACGTGCTCCAAATTTCTCCTGGAAACTTCCAGACTAACAATTGTAACTTGATACATTCCTGATTCTATGTACTGTAATATTCCTGAATTTGTCCAGTCTCTTAAATTGTAATCCGCTTAGAACCGCAAGGCACAAGCGGAATAGAAATCTGTAATGTAATGTAATGTAATGTACCCCCTACAAACGGCTTGCGTACTCCTAGGGGTTTGTGTACCCCATGTTGAGAAACACTGCACTAAGGCGCCTTACTGCTGATTCATCCTTGTTTTGGTGCTTAGCTTCCATTAACTTTCAGTTGAGAACCTTTTGGCATTTTCTATAGAATTAGGGAGTCATTGTATGGATATCTGTTTCCGGGGGTGTCTAGCTCAGTTTTACTAGGAGTGGACTTGCATGTCCTCAGCTAAATGGGTGCTGTATGTCATTGGGATGGGCACAAGATAGATTTCTTTTTGCCTGCCTCCGGCTTTGTTTCTGGACTTGCAGGCAGATCAGCCGGAAAATAAGTCAAAAGTCCGCACTACTTTACAGTGCCTCTTCAACTTCTGAGCACTAGTATCCGTTCCAGAACATGGATCAGGGTTTGACAGATACTCTTTATAGACTTCATCATGCCAAAGTACGATCGGAGGACTGGAGGCCCATTCTGGATCTCATGTTGGTCACTCGCATCCTGCACATTCCTTATTTCCGAATGGAAGCTGTACTACTCTCTCTCCTGGGGAGTTCTAGTGTCCTTTAATCTCGCAGAGGCTTTCCTCCATATTCCAATATTTCAGGAGCATCGTAAATTTCTGTGTTCTCATGTTCTGCAACAGAATTTCCAGTCTGCGGCTCTTCCCTTTGGTGATGGTTCTTGTAGCAGGGTTTTTTTCTCCAGGCAGAGTGTCCAGGTCCATCCTTTCTTGGACGACTGGTTGATCTGGATCCATCTCAATACAAGTTCACCCGTATGGTTGAGACGGTGGTCTTTCTGCTACACAGCGTGAGTTGGATTGTCAACTTCAAAAAGAGCCAGTTGCCGCAATCTCAAAGTATCTGGGCCTTCTCTTCAACACCCGAGCCATGCAGTCCGAAACTTCAGCAGCAGATCAGAGATCTCCTGAACCTTCCAGCTCCCACACCCTGAAATAATCTTCAAGGGTTGTTTGATATTTGTTACTATAATGAGCTTGTCCTGTTTGCTTGGCTGTATTTCTTGTTACTTGTTCTTGTTCAGCTCAATAAAAGATATTTGACAATAATTTGTCAAGGGAGCACCAGAAGTGCTCCCTTGGGCCAGGAGACACATGCTGTTTCGCTGGGCGAGGTTATGTCTTCTGTCTCTCGATGGCACACCTGGCTAGAGTCAACAGACTTCCTCAGTTGACAAGTCCTGGACCTGTGAGAATGAACGCGTCAGTCCAGGATGGCGTCAGTAGAAAATTCTTAGGGCAAGCGCTTCATTGGTCAAAGAACAGTGTGTGAAACTCAGGGCTGAACGCCTTGGTTCAGCCCTGGCCAGCTCACGAGCTCCTTTTTGTTCCCTCCGTGGCTTCCGATTAGTCGGGTCATCCGCCGGAAAGCGATGCATCCCACCTTCGTGATTCGAGTTGCTCTGGACTGGCCTCGTTGTTCATGGTTTTTGGATCTAGTCAGACAGGAAGCTCACCCACCCTCTTCCTAGTAACCTTCTCAGTTAGGGTCCGGTGCCCATGAAGACCCACAGCGCTTTGGTCTTCCAGCATGGCTCTGTACTCGTTTTAAATTCAGCTAGTTTTAGAGGAGTCCAATATGCTCTGTAAAGAAAGAAATAGGATGATTGGAGAATTGAAGCAGAACTCGATACTTTATAAGCAGTAGTCCAGAGCTTTTGCCATGCGATATCATTGATGATAATGTTGAAGTCTTTATTCCATGTTTCCTCCACATTGCTTGGTCTAGTGGATTTCTGTTCTTGCAAAAAATTGTACTAGTTCTCGACACTCTTTGAAGTCCAAGAAAAGCTAAACTATAGCTCTTTTTGCCTCAGCCTGGAAGGCTTCCCAATAGTGGTGTGCAAAGGACAGGGTAGTGCCTGAGCAGGCTCCCATTTCAATGGTCCAGGCTTTCGTTCAGGTGGGCTTAGATAAGGGTTTAGCAGTGGCCTCCCTTACAGTTCTGGCAGCAGGCTTTTTGTGCTTTAGGGCACGCAGGGGTTCTAGTTCACTTCCTGCTCATCCAGATGTGACCAGGTTTCTGAGAGGGGCGCCCGTTTGCGGCCTCCTTTCCCTTCGTGGACTCTTACCATCGTTCTCCAGGGCCTTGTGGAAGCCGCATTTGAGCCACTGAAGGCTGCTACTCTTCTGGATCTGATGCTCAGACTGTCTTTCTGGTCGTCTTTGTCTTGGCACGGCATATTTCGGAGCTTTATTTCTCCATATTACAGACACCAGAATTGTTCTCTGTATTGTACTTTCCTTTCTACTGACGGTAGTTTCTGCTTTCTATGTCACCCAGGAGGTTCGTTTTGCTCCAAGCTTGTGGAATGAAACGCAGGTAAAAGATCAGAGCTTACTCAAGTTGGACGTCAAGAGAGTCTTGCTCCACTTTTAGAAAGGACTAATGATTTTCAGATATTTGATCTCCTCTTTGTCCTGACTGCTCTGCCTCAGCTTAGTCAGCTGGCGTCTATGACCTCGATCGCCTGATGGATTCATTGGCCATTTCCGCGGCTTATGTCCCCATAAGCAAGCTGCTGCCAGTTTCCTTTCGGGCCCACTCCACTAGAAGTGTTGCTGCTTCATAAGAAGAGTCTTGTGCGTTTTATCCAGATGAAATTTGCAGGGCAGCTCCTTGGTCTCCTTTTCCTACCTTTTACCAAGTTTTTTCTGTGTGGATGTGGCGGCTCGCTCTGTGCCGCTTTTGGGACCTCTATTGCGGGCAGGCTCTTCTGTCTCTCCCTAAACACTCAAATCAGTAGCAGGCACTATAATAATAATATAACATTCAAGCCAAAACTAATTGTAGTTCAGACAGATTCCAATCTCCGAATCCACCTCTCTATGAGTGTAATATTGATCCTCAGATGCACCACTCCACGTTCAAACTTTTATCACCACACTAAGCTTGATGTGCAGAATCTTCCCTGGATCAATCTTATTTTATAATATAGCTTTATTTGTTATCTTTATATCTTTTTAAATATATTAGCAGTTAAATAAGTTAAATCAGTTTATAAACAACTTATCTTAACTCGTAGTCAGTGTAAGGACGTCTTGTGCCAACATGTTTCGCGCTACAGCGCTTTTTCAAGGCTGAGTCCCTAGCAAAAGACACAACCTATTGTTAGGGCACACAAGCATATTCTAAACAATTTTAAAATAGCCCATTTATATCTTCAAAAAGCCCATTTATATCTTCAAAAAGTTCCTTACCTAGTTACTTATCGCCATCCGATTTGACCACCGATTTTAGATCAATAAAGATAGCGGCGGTTTGTATGGTTCTATATATTATCAGAAGATCAAGTTATGGAAACACTTCCTGGACGATATTTTCTTTCTATGGAGAGGCACAGAACAAGAACTTAAAGAATTTTTGAACTGGCTCAATGGTAGAGACCCTCATTTACAGTTTACCATCACTTATAGTCAGTCTACTATAGACTTTTTGGACATAAGTATAAAGAAAGAATATGGTCAATTTACCACTGACCTTTATAGGAAACCGGTAGCCCCCTAACACTTTCCTTCATTTCACTAGTGATCACCCCTTTACACTAAAATTCAGCCTCCCCATTAGCCAGTTTTTCAAAGCCAGAAGGGTATGCTCATTGATTGAAAAGTTTAAGGTAGCGGCTAAAGATCTTGAACAAAGATTTTTATGTCGGGGATATCCAAAGAGAGTTATTAAACGTGCGTACATTAGATCTAGATTTGGCCATAGAGATCTACTACTAAAAGAACAGCCAGATATGGCTGGGGATGATCAACTCACTTGTATACTCCCATATTCAGAGGCTGCTAAGGAGATGATTGCCTGTATTAAAGAATACTGGAATGTAGTACAATACCATGCAGGGTTTGAAAAATTCCCGAGATTTGCCTTTACTAAAGGTAGAACCTTGGGACAAATGTTGATTCATCATAAACCCTATATTACTCCCATAGAAGGAAGCTATTCTCATGAAAAATGTGGGCACTGTCAATGGTGTCATCTTGCTTTGACAGGAGAAGAATGGATGGATCCCCATACCAAAATTAAAATTAAAGCTAGAACTAATACGAAGTGTAAAACAACAAGGGTCATTTACATACTTATATGCCCTTGTGGGCTGGTTTATGTAGGGCGTACTAAACACCAAATACAAATTAGGCTTACAGAACATAAGTCCAGAATTAACACTGAAAACATACAGGCTCCGAAAGTGCAGCACTGACTCATGAAGAAACATGCGATTTTGGATATGAGATGGAGAGTGATTGACAGTATAGGGGAGGAGGTGGGAGGAAATTTTGAGCAGATATTAAATTTTAAAGAACAGCAGTGGATATATCATCTAAATACGGTGGCTCCCTTTGTTCTGAATGAGGCGTTGGAGTGGGGTTCTCTCATATGAATATGTTTGATTTATATATTGATAAAGATTTATCTTTTGCGTTTAAAAAGGCTAGCTTTAAATTTGGTCCTTCCCCCGCATCTATGAGATAGTATGAGTGATGTCGTTATCACATCGCTCACAGCTGATGCGTGGGAGGGAGTTAAATAGAGTATGGAACAAACCGCCGCCATCTTTATTGATCTAAAATCGGTGGTCAAATCGGTTGGCGATAAGTAACTAGGTAAGGAACTTTTTGAAGATATAAATGGGCTATTTTAAAATTGTTTAGAATATGCTTGTGTGCCCTAACAGTAGGTTGTGTCTTTTGCTAGGGACTCAGCCTTGAAAAAGCGCTGTAGCGCGAAACATGTTGGCACAAGACGTCCCTACACTGACCACGAGTTAAGATAAGTTGTTTATAACAGATTTAACTTAATTAACTGCTAATATATTTAAAACATATTTAAAAAGATATAAAGACAATAAATTAAGTTATTATATTATAAAATAAGATTGATCCAGGGAAGATTCTGCACATCAAGCTTAGCGTGGTGATAAAAGTTTGAATGTGGAGTGGTGCATCTGAGGATCAATATAACACTCATAGAGAGGTGGATTCGGAGATTGGAATCTCCCTAAACACTGCCATTGCTTTACTACATCACCTAGCGTACTGAATCCGGAAGGGACATAATAGAATGGAAGATTAGGTTTTCACCTTCAATAATCTTCTTTCTGTTAGTCCCTGGAGGATTCAGTATGGCCCACCCTCTCAGTTGTTTGCATCGCCTGCTTTTTTTGGCCTCGGTTGTTTTCCTTACAGGCTTGAGGATCTTCCAGCCAATAGATGGGGGTCCTGTGGAGAGTTTGCTGTTCTGTGAGTATACATATTACCGAAGGCTGCTTTTATGTGGGTTCTCGTTGCACACAGCAGGTTAGTTCTACATTCAGCATTTTTTGCTGCCTTTGTGCCTGTTTATTGCTTGTTTTAATGTTTTGCAGAGTAGACCAGTTCACAAATTGTTTATGTTGCTGGTGAGCTTACCCAGTACCCCCTTCCTTGTCATGGATTTGTTCAGGTATGTTGCTTGGCTTTGGGACTGAACTACAAGGAGCTCTAATAATAATAATAATTTATTTTCTTGTATACCGCGCAACCAGTAGTTCTGGGCAGTTCACAACAGGAGAATACTGAAACATTTCAGCACATGGTACAGTTTCATAGAACACACTATCTATGTACAATCTAAAATTATATAATAAAAGTAATACAATTATTAAAAACATTCAAGTACAATGTTAAAAATTATTAAAAAATTAAAACATACTATGACAATAAGAATAGAAACAAAAGACCTCATTTAAATATATCAAAATTAATATTCTTATTTGTCAAATAAATAGGTCTTTAATGATTTCCTAAATGTGAAGTAAGAATTAGATTGAACAGTTATCGGACTTAGCCAGGAGTTCATCTTCCCAGCTTGATACTCCAAAGTCCTGTCTAAAAAGGTCTTAAAACGACAGGCCTTTGGAGTAGGGAAAATGAACTTTCCAGAATTTCTAGTTCCTTTTGTTGAATAAGAAAGTTTCAGATAGGGGGATAAATATGAGGGAAATAATCCATAAAGCACCTTATAACAAATGCATCCGAACTTAAAAAGCACTCTGGCCCCAAAAGGCAACCAATGCAACTTGGTATAAAAAGGGCTAACATGATCATACTTTTTAAGATTAAAAATCGGGCGAACTGCAGCATTTTCCAATCAAAGCCTTAATATAATCTTTTTAGGTAACCCCAAATAAATTATATTACAATAGTCTAAAGTTGATAATACAATAGATTCTCTGATGTAGGAGGAGCATGTGGTCAGAAAAGTGTTTGAATTTCTGCAACTCCCGGATTGCAGGAAGGGATTGAACACCTAGCATACTGAATCCTCCTGGGACTAACAGAGAGAAGATTTTTGAAGGTGAAAACCTAATCTTTCATTGTGTGTGTATATGAAAAATGAATGGAAGAAATGGTATTTACAATTAGTACTATTATAGGGGTGGGGCCTGGGCTGAGCTTGGGCAGGGTCTGAGGCAGAGCTGGGGTGGGGTCTAGGGTGGAACTTTTGCCCCCCCAAAACAAAAAAGGGTTCTGCCTATGACTTTATTAACTACCTGCCCCATATCACTGTGTCTTAACTCCTGCAGAAGACCTTTGCTTTCACTCTCCCCATTCTGACTGGTATAGCTGTGATGGATGCACCTTGCCAATTGTGGAAGGCCTCAGTATGCCCTGGCCATCTCAAAGGAAGAGATTATAAGTTTCTCCCTATATGTCTCTTCTGCTCAAGTTCTATGGAGTGATAATGAAATATAAAACTGAATAGAAACTTTTGCTGTTTTTCTCCTATGGCTTAATTTGTTGTTTTTCTCTGTGAATATAAATGATTCTTTGGGTAATCATGGTTGTTATGACTGCAAGCTCATATCTTCTCAGTTTCTGGTTCAAAAAGGAAAACTACTGCAGGGTGACATAGAAAGCAAAGCTTGGTGTATATGTTCTACAGCTTATATCACTGGCAGGCATCAGATTGTGACACTGCTATTGTCTGACATCAGTTAACAAAAATATATTTTATGTCCTTTTCATTCTTCAGCATAGGTCTCATTTGGAGTGAGATGAGGGTAGCACCTACTAAATGCTCCAGTGTTTGGTGTAGAATTGGGTCCCTTCTAATATAATCTCCATAATCCCCTCCCCGCCTCTCAAAAAAAAAAAAAAAACCCCAAACAAACACCTAAGCAACAAAATTACACCCCTATATTCCTCTACAGTTTGAAAATATGGGCTAGTATTCTTAGCTAATGAACCAGGCAGAGACACCTCACAGAGGATGTGTATTTGCTATGCACAGATTAGCTAATGTAAGTCCTGTTTTTCTTCTGCCTCTACAGGGAGCTATATCACTACAATTGGAGTGGACTTCAAGATCAGGACACTAGTGATAAATGGAGAACGAGTAAAACTTCAGATCTGGGACACAGCTGGGCAGGAACGCTTCCGCACCATCACTTCCACGTGAGTCTTGGGCTCCAGGATGAAAGGGCCACCACCAACACAAACTTCCAGAATCTTACTTCCCTCTACCCTTCCGCTTCCTATAGCACCAGTGCCAAATTTAGGTTTTTGCTTGCCTGTAGGTGCTGTTGGAGCCATGGTCCTCTTCCGTTCCTACTGGGAAATCAAACCACATCAGTGGTGTTTGGCATGTACGTGGAATGGAACAGAACCATAATATAAACACTGCACCTTCTGTTCTGTCAGCATAGATTGAGACCACTGAAACTCCTCCAAAACTGGGTGTAGAAAATAGGATACTAACCATAAAAAAGTATACTTGAATGTGGGTGTCGTCTTTGTTACAGCGCATAAAATCTGTCCAATATGATACATGTGATGAAAAAAAAGAGAAAGCCTTACAAAATGTCACACATAAACTGTGTAACCGGCCTCTTACTAAGGGCATGAGAGTAGCCTTGAAAGTGCTGCACAAAAGAAATTTATAGGAATGCTGTTGCTTTAGATGGGGAAAATCAGACCAGCAAATAAGACACCAAAATTAAAATATAAAGGGATCCTAGTGGATAGGAGGAAATGGAGCTCAAAGCCTAAACTGGAGTACAATTAAAAAGGCAAAATAAATACAAAAGAATACATATTCTTTCCAGTCTAATATAAGTTGGAAAAAATTATACATAAGAACATAAGCAGGGTCAGACTAGAGGTCCATCATGTCCAGCAGTCCGCTCACACGGCGGCCCATCAGGTCCAGGACCTGCATATTAATCCTCTATCTATACCCTTTAATCCCCTTTTCCTTCAGGAAAGCATCTAATCCTTTCTTGAAACCCAATACCGTACTCTGTCCAAACACGCCCTCTGGAAGCACATTCCAGGTGTTCACCACCCTCTGGGTGAAGAAGAACTTCCTAGCATTGGTTCTGAATCTTCTCCTCTAATTTATCACGATGCCCTCTCGTTCTTGTAGTCTTCAAAAGTTTGAAGAATCTGTCCCTCTCCACTTTCTCTATGCCCGTTACATGGATCTTGTAAGTCTCTATCATGTCCCCTCTAAGCCTCTGCTATTCCAGGAAAAGAGCCCCAGTTTCTCCAATCTTTCAGCATATGAAAGGTTTTCCATACATTTTATCAATCTCGTTGCTCTTTTCTGAATCCTCTCGAGTATCAAAACGGAAAAAACAAACAGAAACTGCAGGCAATGTACAAGATGCAGGCAGGATTTATTGTACCAAATTAAAATGCAGTAATATAAAAACCTTTTTACCAACCAAGGGACCCGACACAGTCCGTGTTTCGGACAGTACATCTTCGTCAGGGGTCCATGGTAAATAAGGTGTTGTCATGCCTTGCCGCCACAGGATGTGATAATGTGAGGTGGGAAAATAAAGGGTATGTATTAGGCCGGAACGTTAACAAATAAAACATATATAGTATATATATATATATATATATATATATGTGTGTATGTATATATATATATATATATATATATGTATATATACTGACATACAGCATTGCCTATTTTTAGGTTTCAGATCGTTCCCATTAGATTCATAAACTGAATATCAATGTTTCAGTTTACATTATCTCCACATCCCTTTTTGGTTATGCATTACAAATTATGCCCCTTATCTATATGACTCGAGTGTGCTCCAGGAAGAGGTTAGGTTTAATGGTTTTCTTAGTCAGCTTTTGGTCACTTATTTTTCTTTTATGCTCACATACAGTATTGTGTCTGTTTTAGGTTTTAGATTCATCCCCATTAGATTTCATAAGCTGAATATCATAATGATTTAGGTTATATCATTTTTATATCCCCCTATTTTGGTTATTCTTCTCCCTTTTAAACATGCTTTTTATATATTTATTTTTTAAACACGTCTTTATACATTTTATATATATATATATCTTTCACTATAGTATATTCTTTTATTCATAGTATACCATTGGAAACATCATATCATCGTTTTTATTGATTTAGTTTATTTTATTAAAAGATTTTTGCTTTTAACTATAGAACATATGTTTATATAATGTTCCATGTTTTTATGTCTTATGTTTCCCATGATAGTTGTTACCCTTATTCTTTGCGGTATATTTTATACCTTATTTACCATGATAGGTGTTTTTATTATAATTTGATAATGAAGGGCGTTTGATTAGTAAATTGCATTCTCTCATCCGAAGAGTCACTCATTGTCCCTGTGTCATTCACTCTTCATTTTTTTTATATCCTCTTTAGCTCATTATTTGTTGTTTTCCGTTTACATTCTTTAAGTTGGTTTTTGCACACTTTCATTCACCTTTTTTTTATGCATGTTTCTTTTCTAGCCCCAGGTACGTTAGATAGATTGTGAGCCCACCAGGACAGATAGGGAAAATGCTTGAGTACCTGATTGTAAAAACCACTTAGATAACCTTGATAGGCGGTATATAAAATCCTAATAAACTTGAACTTTGAAACTTGAACTTACTGTCAGTATATATACATATATATGTTTTATTTGTTAACGTTCCGGCTTAATACATACTCTTTATTTTCCCACCTCACATTATTACATCCTGTGGTGGCAAGGCATGACAACACCACTTTTTGCGGTTTATTTTATAGCTTAGTTTCCATGGACTCCTGACGAAGGTTACTGTCCAAAACACGGACCGTTTTGGGTCCCTTGGTTGGTAAAAAGGTTTTTTATATTACTGCATTTTAATTTGGTACAATAAATCCTGGCCTGCATCTTGTACATTGCCCGCGAGTTCTGTTTGTTTTTTCCGTTTTGGTGATTTTTTTACTGCAGCTTCAGTTGGATTTTTCTGTTGTTCCTCTCGAGTATCGCCATATCCTTCTAAGGTACGGTGACCAATATTGGACGCAGTACTCCAGATGCGGGCGCACCATCGCCCCGATACAATGGCAGGATAACTTCTTTCATTCTGGACGTAATACCTTTCTTGATAATACCCAGCATTCTGTTCGCCTTCTTAGAGGCCGCTGCGCACTGTGCCGACGGTTTCATTGTCTTGTCTACCAGTACCCCCCAAGTCCTTCTCTAGGCTACTTTCTCCATTACCAGCCCTCCCATCGTGTAGTTGTACCTTGGATTTCTGTTTCCTACATGCAAGACTTTACATTTCTCTACATTTGAACTTCATCTGCCATCTCGTCACCCACTCCCCTAGTTTGTTCAGGTCCCTTTGTAAATTCTTCGTAGTCCTCTTTAGTCCTAGCCCCATTAAATAGTTTGGTGTTGTCTGCGAATTTTTATTACTTTCGCACTTCGTCCCTGTTTCTAGATCATTTATAAATACATTGAATAGCAGCGGTCCAAGCACCAACCCCTGCGGAACACCACTCGTGACCCTAGTCCAGTCCGAATAGTGACCCCTTCACTCCTACCCTCTGCTTCCTACCTGCCAACCAATTTCTGATCCATCTGTGTACGTCTCCTTCCACACCATGGTTCTTCAGTTTCCGAAGTAGCGTTCATGGGGGTACCTTGTCAAAGGCTTTTTGGAAGTCTTAAGTATACGATGTCTATGGGGTCCCCTTTGTCCATCCATTTGTTAATTCCTTCGAAGAAGTGCAATAAGTTTGTCAGGCACAATCTTCCCTTGCAGAAGCCATGTTGGCTTGTTGTCATAAGTTTATTCCTTTCTATATGCTCCTCGATACTGGCTTTTATCAGTGCTTCCGCCATTTTCCCCGGAACCGAGGTCAGACTTACCGGTCTGTAGTTCCCTGGGTCACCTCTTGATCCTTTTTTAAAGATGGGCGTAACATTGGCTATCTTCCAATCCTCCAGGATCACGCCTGTTTTCAGGGATAGATTACAGACTTGCTGTAGTAGTTCCGCTATTTCCTTCTTTAGTTCTTTCAGTACCCTAGGGTGGATTCCAAACGCATGGCTCATAAAACCCATACTCGAGGCCACTTCATACGCCGACTTCAGAAAATCTTTGAAGACCCATCTGTTTAACAAATTCTAATCCCAATTCATGCCCAATCCCCCTCAGCTATCCTCTTCCCAATCCCCAAATCTCTAGAGCTTAGACTAACTCATGATTTTCCCATTTTGTAATGATATTCCAACCCAAATTGTTTTCCCCTTATCTTAATTTTTTGACTATATACATCTTTTAGATTCAAACCAACTTGATTCTCTTCCATTTGTAATTGTATCCCAGTTTGACTTGTTTTTTTCCTTACATCTCATTCTCTGTCTGTATGTATCTTGTTGTAAACCGCTTTGAACTTATGGTATAGCGGTATATAATAAATAAAATTATTATTATTATTTGTCAGTTTTTAATTTTTCTATCTGCCTGTGTACATCTTCAAGGCTACTTCCATGGATGTTTATATTTTTTCTGCCTGGTCTCCTTTGAAGATTTGTTCAGGTTCCGGTATGTTGGATGTTGTCCTCTTTTGTAAATACTGACAAAAAGAACATGTTTAATCTTTCCGCCACTTCTTTCTCCTCCTTCACCACTCCCTTCCTATCTCTGTCATCCAGCGGTCCCACCTCCTCCCTAGCCGGCTGTTTCCCTTTAACATATCTGAAGAATGATTTGAAATTTCGTGCTTCCCTGGCTAGCCTCTCTTCATATTCTCTTTTTGCTTTCCTAACCATAAGGTGACATTCTTTTTGATACTTCCTGTGTTCTTTCCAGTTCTCCTCGGTTTTGCCCTTTTTCCATTTCTTGAATGAATTCTTCTTATCACCTATCGCTTTCTTCACTTCTTTAGTTATCCACGCCGGGTCTTATGTTCGGCTCTTTTTGCACCCTTTTCTGAATCTGGGGATATACAGATTTTGCCCCTCACTCACCGTGTCCTTGAATAAAGACCAGGCTTGCTCTACAGTCTGCGATTTCTTTGGGCTGTTCCTCAGTTTCTTCCTTACCATTACTCTCATCCCTTCGTAGTTTCCTTTCTTGAAGTTAAAAGTTGTCGCTGTGGTTCTCTTTCCCTTCGATATTCCTACTTCAACTTTGAACTTGATCATATTGTGATTGCTGTTTCCCAACGGTTCCACTATTTCCACTTCCTTTGTAGGTCCTCTTAGCCCATTAAGGATTAGATCCAGAGTGGCATTCCCCCTCGTCGGTTCTCTGACAAGCTGCTCCATGAAGCAGTCCTGTTTAGCCTCCAGGAATCCGGTCTCCCTAGCGCATTGTGAGTTTCCAAGACTCCAGTCTATTCCAGGATAGTTGAAGTCTCCCATAACAATCGTGTTACTGCTTTTGCATTCTCATTTTAATCTTGCTTTCCTGTCTTCATCGATTGCTTCAGTTTGCCCTGGTGGACGATAGTACAGACCCATCTTTATCTCTGGCCTTGGGTGTGCTGGTGGATGCATCACTGAAGCCATCTGTACAGTGCGCAGCAGCCTCGAAAAAAGCCAACAGATGCTTGGCATCATAAAGAAGGGCATAACAACCAGAACACGGGAAGTCATCATGCCATTGTATCGAGCGATGGTGCGTCCACATCTGGAATACTGCGTTCAGTATTGGTCGCCGTACCTCAAGAAGGACATGGCGGTACTTGAGAGAGTCCAAAGGAGAGCAACGAAAATGGTAAAAGGGCTGGAACACTGCCCATACGACGAGAGGTTGGATAGGCTGGGGCTCTTCTCTCTGGAGAAAAGGAGGCTCAGGGGAGATATGATAGAGACCTTCAAGATCATGGGGCATAGAGAGGGTGGATAGGGACAGATTCTTCAGACTGAAGGGGACAGCAAATACGAGGGGGCATTCGGAGAAACTGAAGGGAGATAGGTTCAAAACAAGCGCAAGAAGTTTTTTTTTCACCCAAAGGGTCGTGGACACTTGGAATGCGCTACCGGAGGAAGTGATCAGGCAGAGTACGGTACAGGGATTCAAACAGGATTGGACGGATTCCTGAAGGATAAAGGGATCATGGGATACTGAGGGAGGAGCTGGGATGTAACACAAGTATAGAAAGCTAACCAGGTAATGAGTATAGAAACCAATACCAGGTCTTGCATGTGCAAGACCGGAGGGTTAGGACTTCGATAGGAAGACAGGACTTAAATGAGAAACCAAGGTGGCAAGGGAGCCCCTTCTGGTGATACAGACAGGTCGTGACCTGTTTGGGCCGCCGTGGGAGCGGACTGCTGGGCAGGATGGACCTATTGGCTTGACCCGGCGGAGGCACTGCTTATGTTCTTATGTTTCTGGCCCTTTCCTTCTCGGTATTTTAACCCATAGTGATTCCAATTTATTGGTCGTCGCTGCTGTGTCCACTCTGGTCGAGTGTATGTTTTCCTTTATATAGAGAGCTATTCCTCCTCCTTTCTGACCCTGACCTGTCTTCACGATAGAGTTTGTACCCTGGCAGTGCTATGTCCCATTTGTTTTCCTTCATTCCAACATGTTTCAGAGACCCCAATGATATCTAGGTTCTCTTTTTTGACCATGACTTTCTTTTTTTTTTAAGTTCAATCATCTTTATTAGTATTTTAAAGTATACATACATCCAAAGGCATGAATGACAGAATCCATGACATTGATAGCAAATTGTATGTGGATTAACATCCATGCCTCAGTGCATAATCATAGTAGTAATAATGTAACAAGAACAAACAACAAAACCAGAACTAATAAAACTGGTCAGACGTGATAATGAATTAAACAATATAAATCAAAATATAATGTGAAATATCGAAGCTTAGAGGCTAGCTCAGTGAATAAAATCATCATATCAGCAAAATTATCATATAATCACAGTAGTTACAGCAGTTGTATCATTTATAACGATGTAAACACTAGTGTCTTATCATAGGTAAGGACAGTAGGTCCACAAGGGCTACAGCAGTTCATGACTCACTTCCCATATTCCGTAAATGTAAGAAGAGGCGCCCACATTTTTTCAAATCTGGATAGACTACCTTTCCTAGTAGCTGCCACTCTTTCATATTTGGCGTAAAGGCATACAGTGTTCCACCACTCAGCGAGTGATACATTGGAAAAGTCTTTCCAGTTAGTAAGTATGATGCGGAGTGCTACTAACAGTAGAAATTGAAGTAACGGGACTTTATCAGCAGTAATTGACATATATGAACTAGATAAACTAATAATTAATGTCGAGTATGATAATTGTTCCCTAATCTCTAGAAAGGAACAAATTTGTGTCCATACTGAATGCCAATAATCTTGTAATAGGGGACAGTCATAAATCATGTGTCGTAATGACCCAGTGGAGAGTTTACATGACCAACAAAGACCATTAATCTGTTCTTTTTGTAATTTCGATAGTTTACTTGGTGTCCAAAAAGCTCGATAAACCAGAAAGTAAAAGGTCTGAAATAACGTTGCTGAACTAGTCAATTTATAAATCATAGTCCACATTTGACTCCAATCTGTTTCCACTAAGGGTATTCCTAATTCCTCTTGCCATTTAGTTTGAGTAGAATGTTGAGGAGTCGATCTGGACAATTGAATTAGTTTATACCAATTAGAGGCTTCCTTTTTCTTAAAGGTAAATGTTGTACAATGGCTCAGGAGATCAGGTTCTGCCCATTTGTCTGTGTTCTTATGTAGAAGGTCACGAAAGGCATGTTTTAGTTGCAGCCATTGAAAAAATGAAGATGGCCATGACTTCTAATTCTCCCATTTTATTTCTTGCATTAGTATGCATGCAGTTTAAGTCCTGGTATTTTTTTTGTCTTCAATATCTTTTCCTGTGCTAGGATCTTCTTATTATCCCCTTTTTGTTCTGTCAACTCTTGTTTTTCGTCCGTTTTGTCTTCCCAGCATTTTTCCCACTCAGTTTCCTCACGGGATACCTTTTTCCAAAACGTCGACACTTGGTCGACTGTCGGCTTTCCCCTTCTTAGTTTAAAGCCTGCTCTATTCCCCTCCTGACGTTGTTTGCTAGAAGTCTTGTTCCCGCTGCACTCAGGTGCAGTCTGTCTTTCCTGAAGAGCTTGGTCTTGCCCCAAAACGTTGTCCAGTTCCTCATGAAGTAGAACCCCTCTTCCTCACACCATCTCCTCATTGTAGTTCTGTCTGTCTCTTCACATCTGCCCTCGGCACTGGCAGGATCTCTGAAAAAGCTATCTTTTGAGTCCTCTTCAACTTCCTTCCTAGAATCTCGAACTGTTCGATCAGTGCATTTCTACTGTAGTCTCTCCTGCTGACATCATTTGTCCCGATATGGATCATCACTGTAGTCTCTTCCGTCTCTGCTCCTTCTAGGATCTTTTCAATTTTGTCGACGATGTCTTTTGCTCTCGCTCCTGGGAGGCAGGTTACTAGTCGATCCTCTCTTCCTCCTGCTATGTGGTTGTCTACTTGCCTTAGGATTGAGTCTCCCACTAGGATCGCAGACTTCCCCTTCTTCAGTTTTTGCTCCGGTCGCAGGTCTATGTCCCCGGTGTGCTTCGCTGCTGCTTCTTCTAGGCATCGGCAAGACCTTGCTTCCCCTTCCTGTGGGATCCCTCTGTGGGTTTCCTCCTTGGAGTCCTCTTCCTTCTGTTCTCCATTCCATGTGAGTGTATCTTCTTCTTTCCTCTGGTGCTCGTGTTCTTCCACCCTCCTCCTGTAGGCCCCTCAATGAACTCCTTGAGTTCCCTGACTTCCCTCCTCGATGTGTTTCTCTCTTATGTAGTCTACAGCTGTCCTGGTTGAGTCTTCTACGATGTGTGGTCCTTCCAGTTCTTGTATCCTGTTGTTCAGTTGCCTAACTTCCTCCTTCAAGCTTTCCAGCTCCTGACACCGACCACATGCATATGACAGACTGTGCAGAACACTGGAAAGCTCATCTTCTGGATTCCCTCTGCTTCCATTGCTGTCCGCCTTTTTGGGGGTACTCTCTTCGTTGGTCTTTTTGGGGGTACTGTCTTCGTTGGTCTTCGCTTCATGGGTTGGGGGTGGGCATAGCTAACTTGCCGATTCCCCCTGTAGTCTCCTGCCTCTGCTTCCCTTTTTCGCTTGTTTCTTACTTTGTTTTCTGTTTCCCTCTCCTTCTGCTTCTGTCTCCTACTTTCCCCTTTTTCCTGCTTGCCTGCCCAAGCTCTCATCGACTTGTCGACCAGTACTCCCAAGTCTCTTTCCTTGGGATCTCTCCAAGTACCGCCCCAGACATCTTGTATTCGTGTATGGGATTTTTGATACCGACATGCATCACCTTACACTTATCCACGTTGAACCTCATTTGCCATGTCGCTGCCCATTTCTTGAGCATGGTTATGTCACGTTGCAGGTCTTTACAATCCCCCTGCGTCTTCACTACTCTGAATAACTTCGTATCATCCGCAAATTTAATCACCTCACTCGTCGTACCCATTTCCAGATCGTTTATAAATATGTTGAAAAGCACAGGTCCAAGCATCGAACCCTGCGGCACCCCATTGGTGACGTTCTTCCAGTCTGAGTATTGTCCATTTACCCCCACTCTGTTTCCTATCTGCTAGCAAGTTTTTAATCCACATGAGTATTTCACCCTCTACTCCATGGCTCTCAATTTTCTGAAGTAGTCATTCATGCAGAACCTTGTCGAACGCCTTCTGAAAATCCATATATACAATGTCGAAGGGGTCACCCTTGTCTATCTGCCTGTTTACTCCCTCGAATAAGTGCAGCAAGTTCGTCAAGCAAGATTGTCCTTTGCTGAAGCCGTACTGACTGGTCCTTATCAGATTATGTTTGTCAAGGTGATCAATGATGCGGTCTTTTATCAGCACCTCTACCATCTTTCCCGGTACCGAGGTCAGACTCACCGGTCTGTAGTTTCCCAGATCTCCCCTCAAACCTTTTCTGAAGATCGGCGTAACATTCGCCACCTTCCAGTCTTCCGGAATCTTTTCCTGATTTTATGGATAGATTGGCTATTAGTTGAAGTAGTTCAGCTATAGTCCCTTTCAGTTCCTTAATGACTCTCAAATGGATGCTATCCGGTCCCAGGGATTTGTCGCTCTTAAGCCTATCAATCTGCCTGTATACTTCTTCTAGACTGACCATCAATCTTGTCAGTTTCCCATCTTCGCCTCCAGAGTATAGCCTGTCGGGTTCCGGTATGTTATGTATATTCTCTTTGGTAAATACAAATGCAAAAAAATGTGTTCAGTTTATCGGCGATGGCTTTGTCCTCCTTTAGCACTCCCTTTATTCCATGATCCACCGCCTCCTTTGTGGGTCGTTTCCCCTTAATATATCGAAAGAACGGCTTGATGTTTTTCGCCTCCTTGACTATTTTTTCCTCTTTTGGCCCCTTTTACCGTTTTATGGCACCTGCATTGATGCTGTTTGTGCTTTTTCCAGTTTTCGTCTCTTTTTGACCTTTTCCATTCCTTAAACGAGGTCTTGTCTCTGACCTCTTCCTTCACCACTGCAGTGAGCCACGCCAGTTCTTTATTCTTTTTCCTCTTGGATCCCTTGTTACGCGGTATATATAGATTTTGTGCCTCGGTGACTGTGTCCTTAAAAAGGGACCATGCCTGCTCTAGTGTTTTTACAGTGCTTATCCTCTTTTTGATCTTCTTCTCCACCATGATTCTCATCCTTTCGTAATTCCCTTTTCAGAAGTTCAGTGCCGTGGCCATCATTCTGGATCGATGTTTCCCCCTGCATCCATGTCGAAGCAGATCATATTGTGATCACTGGTTCCCAGTGTCCCCTCTACTTCTACATCTTGCGCTTATCCTCAGAGTCCATTTAGAATTAAGTCCAGAATTGCATTTTCTCTCATGTTTTCCTTGACAAGTTGTTCCAGGAAGCAATCGCCTATAGCATCCAGGAACTTGGTCTCCCTACCGCAGCCGGAGATGTGTAGGTTCCAGTCTATTCCTGGATAGTTGAAATCACCCATGATAACTGTGTTGCCTCCCTTGCAGTTGCATTTGATCTCATCTATCATTTCTCCATCAATTTCTTCGGACTGCCCCTGGGGGTCGATAGTAGATGCCGATCTTCATTTCCAATCCATTGGTTCCTGGAATTTTGACCCATAGAGACTCTAATTTATTCATCATTTCAGGCGTGTTCTCTCCAGTAGATTCAGTTCCCTCTTTGACATATAGGGCAACGCCCCCGCCTTTTTGAGCCACTCTATCTCTGCGGTATAGTTTGTATCCCGGTAGCACAGTATCCCAGATGTTTTCTTCGGTCCACCATGTTTCCATGATGCCAATGATGTCAAAGTTATCCTTTTGTGTTATAGTTTCTAATTCACCCATCTTGTTCCTTAGGCTCCTTGCGTTCTTGTACATACTCTTAAGTTTGTGGCCTGCTCTTTTCTTGCATTTCCTTCCCTCTTGTGTCCCCTTTGATCTGTCTTGCCTGAGATCCGGTGAGTCTTCCCCGTTATCTTCCTGCACGGTATCCTCTGGGTATACCGGTTCCCGAACCATCGACTCTCTCTCTCTCTCTCTGTCGACTGTCGGCTTTCCCCTTCTTCCTAGTTTAAAAACTTCTCAACTCCTCTCTTTATGTTGCTTGCAAGTAGCCTCGTTCCGTCGCCGCTGAGGTGGAGTCCGTCCTTCCTGAATAGCTTGCTCTTCCCCCAGAACATCATCCAGTTGCGCACAAAGTGGAATCCTTCTTCCTCACATCAGCACTTCATCCACACATTGATTGCTTGCAGCTCCATCTACCTCTTCTCATCAGCCCTGGGTATCGTCAGGATCTCCGAGAACGCTACCTTCGGTGTTCTGGTCTTCAGCTTCCTTCCTAGCATCCGGAACTGATCCTTCAGTAGTACTTCCCTGTTGTAATTCCTGTTGCTCACGTTGTTAGTTCCCACATGGATCACCACTGCCGTATCTTCCTCTTTCACGCTGTCTATGATCCTGTCGATACAGCTCACTATGTCTTTTATCTTGGCTCCCGGTAGGCAGGTCACCAGCCGATCCAGTCTGCTTCCCGCTATGTGGCTGTCGACTTGCCTGATGATGGAGTCCCCCATGACTATTGCTGTCCTCTCTATTGTCTCTTGATTTTCCAGCCGCACGTCCATGTCCCTGGTGTATATCCATCTCTCCAGCCATAGGTCCGTGTCCTTCGTTCCCATCCATTTTCTCTCATCCTGATGTTGGCTTACACCGGACTCTTCTTCTTGTGGGTTCCCTCTGCTGTTTCCAGATCTCGCTGCTGTGTCACCCATTTCTTCCTGGTGGTTGTCCATCGGGTGGTTCACACTCTCTGTAGGTGTATCTGCAATAATCTTTTTTTATTACCTATATTTGTCTCGGAGGTTCTTTAAATTAATCCTGGATTCTTTACCACCTGAGATACCTACTACAAGGTCAGGCATGGTGCCTATTGAAAAATACTATTGCAGAAGCACAAGATCTCTACATTCCGAGGATTTCCAAAGATCGGAGAACTAAAGGCAAAGGAGAACCGGCATGGCTTACCATACAGGTGAAAGAAGCCATAAAGGTAAAGAAGGACTCTTTCAAAAAATGGAAATGCACGAAGACAACCGAAGCCTGGAACAAACATAAAGATGAACAGAAGAAATGTCACAAGGCGGTGAGGGAAGCAAAACAGGACTATGAGGAAAAAATAGCCCGGGAGGCCAAAAACTTCAAGCCCTTCTTTAGATACGTGAAAGGGAAAAAACCTGCAAAAGAGGCAGTGGGACCCCTGGACGACAAGGGAAGAAAAGGGTACATCAAGGAAGATAAACAAATCGCAGACAAACTAAATTCCTTCTTTGCGTCCGTCTTTACGAAGGAGGACACCTCAACAATACCTGAAGAGGAGAAACTGTTTACAGGAGAAATAGAGGACAGCCTCACCACAGTCGAAGTGAACTTAGATCAGATATACTACCAGATCGACAAACTTAAAAGTGACAAATCCCTGGACCGGATGAAATTCACCCGAGAGTCTTGAAGGAATTGAAGATTGAAATTGGAGAGTTATTGCAAAAACTTGCAAACCTGTCAATCAGAACTGGTCAGATACCAGACGACTGGAGGAAAGCGAACGTCACGCCAATTTTCAAAAAAGGATCGAGAGGAGAACCGGGCAACTATAGACCTGTGAGTCTTACGTCTGTCCCCGGCAAGATGATTGAATCACTGATCAAGGATAGCATAGTTCAGCACTTGGACACACACGACTTGATGAAACCCAGTCAACATGGATTCAGGAAAGGGAAATCGTGTCTGACGAATTTACTCCAATTCTTTGAGACCGTGAACAAGCAAATTGATAGTGGAAAGCCGGTGGACATAATATACTTGGACTTCCAGAAAGCATTTGACAAAGTTCCACACGAAAGACTTCTCAGGAAGCTACAAAGCCATGGCATAGAGGGAGATATACAAAGATGGATAGGCAAATGGCTGGAAAACCGAAAGCAGAGAGTGGGCATAAATGGGAAGTTCTCCGACTGGGAGAGAGTGACTAGTGGTGTGCCCCAGGGCTCGGTACTTGGGCCGATCCTTTTTAATATTTATATCAATGACCTGGAAAATGGAACATCCAGTGAGATCATCAAGTTTGCAGACGACACAAACTCTGCCGGGCAATCAGATCGCAGGAGGACAGCGATTTGTGTCGGTTAGAAAATGGGCGGAGAAATGGCAGATGAAGTTCAACGTGGAGAAATGCAAGGTAATGCATTTAGGCAGTAAAAATAAGGAATACGAGTACAGAATGTCAGATGCAACTCTGGGGAAAAGTGAACAAGAAAGGGATCTGGGTGTACTGATAGATAGGACCCTGAAGCCGTCGGCACAATGCGCGGCAGCGGCAAATAAGGCAAATAGAATGTTGGGCATGATAAAGAAAGGAATCTCGAGTAGATCGGAGAAAGTTATAATGCCGCTTTATAGGGCAATGGTCAGACCCCACTTGGAATACTGCGTCCAACATTGGTCTCCCTACCTAAAGAAGGATATAAAACTGCTGGAGAGGGTGCAGAGACGAGCAACTAAACTAGTGAAGGGTATGGAGAAACTGGAATATGAGGATCGACTTAAAACACTGGGATTGTTCTCCCTTGAGAAAAGGAGACTGCGTGGGGATATGATCGAGACCTTCAAAATACTGAAAGGAATTGACAAAATAGAGCAGAGAAGATTATTTACAATGTCCAATTTGACACGGACAAGAGGACATGAAATGAAGCTAAGGGGGGGCAAGTTCAGGACTAATGTCAGGAAGTTCTGCTTCACACAGAGAGTGGTTGACATCTGGAATACTCTCCCAGGGGAGATTATTGCGGAATCGACAGTCCTAGGCTTCAAAAGCAAACTAGATGCATATCTCCTTGAGAGAGGCATATAAAGATATGGTTGGCTATAAAATAAGCCAGGTGAATACCTAGCAGGGCCTCCGCGTGTGCGGATCGCCGGACTTGATGGACCGAAGGTCTGATCCGGAGATGGCGCTTCTTATGTTCTTATGTTCTTATAAGAATTATCCAAAGATGATGGTGTTGCTGAACTTCATATGTGGCCATTTAAGGTCTGCATTTTTATTTGAAATGAATTTGAAACCAAACTGATGGTTCAAAGCATGCTTCAAGACTTATTTGATGAGAATTGAAATCAGGATGGGACTCTAGATGAGCCTTCTTTTTCAGCTTTGCAGGAATATGTCTCACTGTTCAAGCCCTGAGTGAATCCTCTCCTTATCGCCCTGTGATTTATGAAGAAGCAGGAAGTGTTAGAAGGGGAAGAGAAGAGTGCTTGTTGTCTGTGAGCCTTAAGTGGCAATTTCTTTCATTTGTGGAGATTTTCTTGTGATGAAGAGACAATTTGACAACAAAACAATACAGTTCAAAATTTAAACTTTCCTATAGAATTGTTGCTGGAAACTGCTTTGTTTTCAAGAAATAATCCAGTCCCATCCTTCCCACCCCACAAGCCAAAGTACAGGTTAGGCTGCATCCTGCAAGGTTTTCACTGCAGATAGAGAGCATGGGAAGTTGCAGTGTAAGACTCCCTCATCCACCACCCCTACAGAAAATTGAAGTTCCATTGAAAGATTTTTCCCAAATGCTATTGCACTAGTGCCCTCTACTGTCAGGATGTTTGAACTTTTTCCTCAGATATGTGTATCTCTAAGGATGCAGTAGAACCTCACTTTTTCTTCTTTTCACTTCCTTTGCAGATATTATCGAAACACACATGGCGTCATCATTGTCTATGATGTCACCAGCCCAGAATCCTTTGTGAATGTGAAGCGCTGGTTACATGAGATTGGGCAGAACTGTGATAATGTCTGTAAAATCCTGGGTGAGTTATCTGTGTGGTTTGTATACTCCAGTAGAAAACCTACCTACATAGTCTTAATACAAAACCTATCCACTCTTTCTCTTGCCTCTTCTCTCATTCTCTTCCCCTCACCCCAAGCCCCATATCTGACTGAGAGATTATCTCCCAGTATGCTCTATCTGGGGAAATTAATGCTGTTGTAACTCTGTCTCTGTCCTCACTTGAAAATAAGAATTTGTCGACATATTTGATGTTCAATGTTCTCTTTTCTGTTATTCTGAAAACAATAAAACTTATTGAACTTAAAAATGCTGCCTTCATGCTTTCTCTGTTTGACCTTATTTGATATTAAAATGTCTATTTCTGATCTCAGTAGGGAATAAGAATGATGACCCAACTCGGAAGCAAGTTGAGACTGCTGATGCAAAATGTTTCAGTGAACAGATGGGTGTGCGGCTCTTTGAAACCAGTGCAAAAGAAAACTTGAATGTAGAGGAGGTATGCGGGGAAAATGCAATTTGGGAGCTATGGAAAAAAAATAGATGATTTCCCCAGTTTCTCTTCAGCTGTTCCATTCCAGAATCTCTAGGATCTTGTGCTAACACTGATCAATCTTTTTTTGCCAGATGTTCAATGCCATCACCTTCATGGTACTGAAGGCCAAGAAGGACAATTTGGCACGGCTACACCAGCAAAACGAGGTGGTGAAAATCAACAAGCCAAAGAAAAAGCCACCCGTAAAGAAATGCTGCTGAGAGGAGTAGCCCCCCCACCAAAGATGCAAATACCAGAGGAAAGGAGTAACTGCCTTCATGCTGTGAACTTTACCATGGATATGCATATCTTGCTGGGGGAAGTGGGACATATTCTTTGAGCAGCCACAGTGGTTATTGCTGCTAAACTGGAGCCTAGACTACATGGGTGGACAATCACTGACTGCTTCTCTGATTCTTCCTTTGGCCTTTGTTCCTGGACAGAAGCAAAGAGGTTTAACCCTGTGAAAGTAGGAGATACAAATGTTTTGAGGGCGTGGCCTGGTTTTGTGGTAGAACAAGGCTACCTGTTGAGAAATGGAGAGGGGCCCCTCTGGGGGTCCATTGTTGACATTATTACTGTGATACAATTTCAGGAATCTCAGGGTCTGTCGGTTATTGGCTGAGATAGTGTCTTACGACAGGTCAAGATAACTACATGTAAAATGGATTAGATTATCAGAGCCATGCTGTTAGTTGAGATTGGAGTCATGTGGGGTTAACGACATAAAAATAGCTTTTGTTCATTACAGATAATCAAAAAGTAGCTCTTTCAAATCATAATTTCTTTTTAGTGCCTTATGTAACATTAGTTTCTCATTTTGAGAATTAAGAAATGCTACCATTGTTCCTCCTTCTTCCAGTTTCTCATGGTGTATAAAATAGGCGAACAGTTAAAATTACTACTAACAAAATAGTAACAATAGAGTAGCTAACTGGTGCCATTCCCTATTAGTTATGTATATTTACTGTGGTAGAAGTTGTTACAGAGAGATGAGTAGAACTCTTTGAAGGTCTCAGTACTGAAATAAAAAAAATATTGCAGGCCTGGCATGAGGGTATATTGTCAGAGTATGTCGAAACCTGAGCAGCATTTCATTGTCAGTGTTTTGGGTTTATGTTTGAGATATATACTACAGAAGCCTATACACATTTAAGGTAGGTGCTGCTCACGAGGCTTTTCTGTTAGTGGTTTCCAAACCTATTCTAGGGGATCCCAGCCAGTTGGTTTTCGAGACATCCACAGTGAATATTCATGAGATGGAATTGTGCACTTCCTCTATACATGCAGATCTATCTAATGAATATTTATTGTGGGTATACTGAAAACCCCATAGGCTGGAGATTCCACAGAACTGGGACGAGAGAGTATTATAGGAATTCAGCATTTAGAATCCAGCATTCTCTGTCCTTGGGGCTTATTTTGGAGTTTTTGTTCCAAAAAAAAAAGCAATCATATAATTTGTAAACATTGTTTTAAATGTCATTTTAAAGTATGGAGTGCCTCTTGTTTGTTCAACAAACACCACTGTGGTGGTTAACAATCCTGCTAATTAATTATATTCTTAGAAAAGTGATTTGTCTATCAACATAGTAAAAGTGAAGTGTGTACTGGAATGCAGTAACTAGCAAGAGTGAGATCAGGGTAGATAGAGATGATGAGGGGGCCAGGTTGTATAAGGGCTGCTCGTTTTAAGGTAATGTTTTCAGTACCTGAAAGTGAAATTATGAGTCATTGCATATTACAGTATATGGAAGACACATCAATCTACTTTTGGTAGACTGAAAAAGGTCAAGATAAAAGCCCATTGCAATTGTCTTGGATCATTTATCCAGTATTTAAATAGCTTTCTGCATTGTCTTCATGTAGTAAGAATAGTTATTTTGATGTAGGGGATCATTCTATAATGCCTCAAAAATTTACTTTAATTGTTTCCTCCTTTTATATCTCCCCTTGGAATGACTTGCTGCCAGCTCCATACTTGTATGAAAACCTGATTTTAGAGTGGGACTCAAAAGTGAATAGAATATCTTTGCAGAGATAATAAATGCAGAGCAATTCAGTGTACAGATGCCAGACAAAGTTTACAGCTAGAAACTTGTATGGGAGGATTGATAGTGGTTTTGGGACTGTTGCTATTCTAGAATGCTTTGCACTTTCCTCTGCTGACATCCACTCCAGCTTTGATTTTGTAACCAAAATGATTACTGAATCCTGAGAAGAACACAAGTGTGACTGAAGAATCTGAACCTAAGGACCACCAATTCTGTTCAGTCTCTCAAAGTACAGCATCTTTATTAATGAAATCAATAGGATTCCTGCAGGAGCTTGTGCAATTTTCATAAGAAGCACACAACTCCTGTCAATTTTCATAGTAAAATGGAGAAGAGTGCTTGAAACAGTACAAAAATAAAAAAAATTGAAGTCAGGGTGAGTTTACAATTACCTTTAAACTCTCACTCTAAGTACAGTTTTGTAAATGGAAATACGGTACTTATATTCCACTGGAGACATGAAATAGAGAATGACACGGTGAAAAAATTGGTCCCCGTCACCGCCCCGTCCCCGTCTCACCATTCTCTGCACCGCCCCGTCACCGCCATTCCCTTCACCGCCCCGTCACCGCCACTGCCACCCCATTCACCGCCCCGTCACCGCCACTGCAACCCCATTCACCGCCCCGTCACCGTCACCGCTGCATACATAAAAGCCTCAAACGGGTACGATTTTATATACTTTTCTTTATTTACGTATAAAGGAAACATTCTTTAAAACTTTAAAACTTAGTTAAATATTAGTTAATAACTATACAAAAACAAAACACGCAGAGAAAAAATTAATTAATATAAATTCTCAAAACTGACACATTTTGATCACTAAATTTAAAATAGTTATTTTTCATACAGTTTTTCAATCACTAATCTTCCACCACCCCTGGGGCTAGCAATGCAAAAACAAACACGACATGTACTTTAAATACTTACAATGTTAGCCTACATGGTAAGTAGACGCGGCCGCTGTACCTAATCGCGGCAAAGATCTCCCTGCCGTGATTAGCATAGTGACCGCGGCTACGGCTGCAAGTCTCCCCTCCCCCCAGCGATCACGGCAGGAGGGCACCCAACCCCTCCTGTAGACCCCCCCCAACGGCCCTCCCGACAATCGCAGCAGAAGGGTACCCAACCCCTCCTGCCGGTCCTCCCAATGGCCTCCCCTAAGATCGCCGGCAGGAGGGTACCCAACCCCTCCTGCTGGACCCCCCCCCCCAACGAACCCTCCCACCCCGGAACCCCCTTAGTCTTACTTTCCAAGTTGGACCGGACGGCTCCTCACACGTATGGCCAGCAGGCTTGCCTCCATCCAAATGAGGCGGGCCCGCCCCTACCCTGCCCAACCCACAGGATCCTAGGGCCTGATTGGTCTAGGCACCTAAAGCCACTCCCGCTATAGGAGGGGCCTTAGGTGCTTGGGCCAATCAGGCCCTAGGATCCTGTGGGTTAGGCAGGGGAGGGGAGGGGCGGGCCCGCCTCATTTGGACGGAGGCAGGCCTGCTGGCCAGACGAGCGAGGAGCTGTCCGGTCCAACTTGGAAAGTAAGACTAAGGGTGGTGTTTCGGGATGGCGGGGTTTGTTGGGGGAGGGTCCGGCAGGAGGGGTTGGGCACCCTCCTATTGGCGATATAGGGGGCCGTTGGGGGTGCCGGCAGGAGGGGTTGGGCACCCTCCTACCAGTGATCATAGGGGGGCTGTTGGGGAGCTGGCAGGAGGGGTTGGATATCCTCCTGCTGCGATCGTCGGGGGGGCTGTTGGGGTAGGCAGGAGGGGATGGGTACCCTCCTGCCGCGATCGTTGGGGAGGGCTGGTTCTGTCGGCATGAAGGGCTGAGGGCGATCGTCGGGGGGGGGGGGCGGGTTCTATTGGCAGGAAGGGTTGATCTGACAAATGAGGAGCACGGTGAAACACAGGTAAATAGCGGTTCCTAGAAGGGGGGACATTGGCCTGTGGGGACAAATCTATTCACCGTTTTTGCGGGCGGTGAAAGGATTTGTCCCCGCGTCTGCGGCGATTTGCTAATGAGGTCACCATAACCCGCAGCCAAACCGCAGCCACGCAGCGGTTCGCTGCGGGGATCGCTCCCCGTGTCATTCTCTAACATGAAACAATGTAGCAGTCAAAACTAAAAAGAAATACAAATTTTCTCTTTCTGATTTTAAAAAGTCAGTTGTACAAGTTAATCATTCCTTCTTTTTAGTCATAGATTTACTTCATGATTAGCAATAGCTTGAAATTTTAGATATCCTCTCACAGATAGTTGCTGTAATATTCCATATCACTGGGATTAAACTGAACATCTTTATGATTTTACCGACTGTATTTATGAATTCAAAGTTCCAGTTCTAAAGAAAAGAATTACCGAATGGCTGGGGAAATGAAGGCAAAACCCAAACTGACCTGGTCTGTTCTTCACAGGGAAATGATTTGATCTTGTTTTCATTCAGTAGCTTCTCATAAAAACCCTGCTGTCTACTTTTTTTGCATCCAACCAAGAAAACATTTGTGATTTTAAGGAAAATAAAAGCTGAGCTGAACCTTCCTTCCCTTTTTACTACTGTGACTTAAAACTGATCTGGCTCATACCAGCAAATTTAACCAGATTTGGTGTTTCTGTTCTTCTTTTCCACTCCCTCCCCCCCCCAGTCTTGATCTTTAGTGCAGTAAAAATGAGAAACCTTACTTTGAGTTTCAAAAATTTATTGAATTGTTTAAGACTGAGAGATGTGAAAATGCATTAGCTGGATATCTTTTGAATTAGGCAGGAGTACCACCATAAGAAAACCTCCTACTTCTGGTGCTATCCAATTAACTAGAACAGTGATGGCTAACCTTTTTGAGCCCGAGTGCCCAAACTGCCGCACAAAACCAAATAATTTCCTCAAAGTGCCAGCACGTCAATTAAACCTTAATAACAAGATTTTAGTATCTAAAAACTCTTTATAAAGTTGCCTGAACTATGTAACATCATTTTTAAAGGTTGGAATCTTTGTATTGTCAGAGAATCAATTTGATTCACAATCCTTTGGTTTTCATTTCAATTTATTGGCAATTTATAATGTTTTAATGATTTCATTCAATTTAATGAATTTAGGAAGAATTTGATTCAGTTACACAATATATTTTAAATGTATTATTCACATAACATGTCAAATGTATCCTGAGTAAAAAAAAAAAGATAAACTTCTTAAAACTGTTAACTGTGTCAAGACTCGGTGTGTATTCCCAAAGAGTCTTTACATGTTTTTTTGTAAAATTTACAATCAAATTAGAAAATAGTTAAATCATTACATTTCTAATAATATGATGTAAAGAAAACAAAAGAGCTTTCAATTAAACCAACCGTTTTTATTGGAAATTCCAGATTGGAATACAACAGGGCCATGTAAAGTCCCTTTTTTAAATAACATCTTTAAATAATATTTAAATAACTTATAAAGTGTCTTAACTGCAAACTGAAAACACTGCTTCATGTAAACATATGCATTGGGCATGCTCTGAAAAAAATTAATGTGATTTTTGTTGTTGCATGCATGCTGATAACTTGTCAATCCTTGGCTCATAGTGCGTTAATTTCAGAGCAACACATGCAGCACTCATGTCATCCGTTAATCTGTTTCTAGCATCAGATTTTATATGATTCAAAGCCGAAAACAGCTGCTCACAAGCATAGGATGACCTAAACAAAGTAAGAAGAGCAATCCCAAGTGCTTTCATGGACTTAAAATTGTCTGGCAGAGAATTCCACGCTTTTAGGATTTCATTTTCAGAACTGCTAGCAGTGATTTCATTTGTCACCCTTTCACACTCAATACGTTCAAGAGCCGCACGCAGGTCATTGAATTTACTTTTCCAGATAGAGCTTTCTTGAAATTCCAGTAGCTCCATTCCCAAATTTTGAATATCCAACCACTGTAAGCAGGAAAGATCAAGATCTTCAAATGTGGACTTTTCTGGGGAAGTTATAAATGAAAGGGTTGTCTCCATCTTACGGAACTGAGAAAATATTTTACTAAAATTCTCCTTTGCTTCGGCTACAATGGTGGAATATGCTTTGTGGATTTCCTGGTGTTTTTTATGACTGTCCACAAATGTTGTAGAATTATCCAAATGTATTTTTAGGTTGGGAAAATATTTTAGCTGTCCACTCTCAAGGTCTTTTTCAAAAACATGCAATTTTCTCTCAAAAGCTTTGATGTCACTAAACATGCTTTCTGCTGTTTTTCCCATGCCTTGTAATTTTTTGTTTAGTACATTAAAGTGGTTAGTAAAATCTGTAAAGAACATGAGGTTGTGTGGTTTTGCAGCATTTACAGACTTGGAGCAATGGTATGATTGTTTCACTTTTGACCATTTGCCATTTAAAGACTACTTGCTACCCAAAGACTTCTAAGACTCCTGATGCAGGCCGGATGGCCGAAACGTGATCATGTCGAGTCATTGAGTTGCTTTGGATATACGATTTTGTTTTGGATTAATAAAGACCATTGGATTTATCAGATGAGTTGAAAGACACTGTTTTTGTGCACCATCTTGATTGGACATTTCCACTTTGCCCTTGCTTCTACAGCAGGGGTGCCCACACTTTTTGGGCTTGCGAGCTACTTTTAAAATGACCAAGTCAAAATGATCTACCAACAATAAAATTTTAAAAAAAAACCACAAAGCACACTGTATGCAGAGAAAATGTTAATTATCATTTATATTCCGTGGGTTTTCAAAGAGGTCAAGTCAGACGATTCTACGCAATGTCACTTCAGGAACAACTATACAAAAATAGACAAATATACCCCCTCCCTTTTTACTAAATCGCAATAGCAGTTTTTAGAGCAGAGAGATGCACTGAATGCCCTATGCTGCTCTCGATGCTCATAGGCTCCCTGCGCTAAAAACCGCTATTGCAGATATAAATTCTCTAAACAGACACATTTTGATCACATAAATAAAATCATTTTTCCTATCTTTTTGTCTGGTGATTTCATGAGTCTCTGTTTGCACTTCCTTCTTCTGACTATAAATCCAATATTTTTTCTTTCTGCCCCTCCCCTTTTCTTTCTGTCTCTTTCTTTCTCTCTCCCCCCGCCCCCCCAAGCCATCGCGCCAATTTCTCCACTTCCCCGATTCTTTCCCTACCCCCTAAGCCACCATGCCGATTTCTCCCTGCTTCCATGAGCCAGGCCAGGAATGTACAAGCGCCGGACTCACAAGACTTCACCTCTGATGTCAATTCTAACGACGGAGAGGAAGTTCCAAGCCAGCCAGGCAGCGATTGGCTGGCCCAGAACTTCCTCTCTGATGTCAGAATTGACGTCGGAAGTGAAGTCTTGTGAGTCCGGCGCTTCTACGCGCCTGGCCTGGCTCAGGGAGGCAGGAAGAAAAAGATTGCCAAGGCAATGCGATCGACTCACATTGCCTTTGCGATCTACTGGTCGATCGTACTCGATCATTTGGGCACCCCTGCTGTTATGGTATCCTGTCCTGACCTGAGGAAAGGGGTTTAGTCCCAAAAAAACTGCCTTATTTCTATTTCCTATTTATAAACTTTAATCAATAGATACAATACTACTTGATTCTATGTAAAGCAACAAAACAATTTTTTCTACCTTTTGTCGTTTTTGCTTTAATCATCTTGTCTTCACTCTTCTTTCTAGCCAGCATCTGTCCGCTCTTCTGTCTTCCATACAGCATCAGCCCCTTCCATCCACTGTCTGCCCTCTCCCTGTTCCATATGGTATCTACCCTCTTTTTATGCTCCTTCAATAAACTGTCTATCCTGTGCCCCTTCTCTTCTCCTTTGTACATGATTGATTTCAGCTCTGCCACCTCTCCATTTTTCTCTCTCTCTGTCACTATCCCGTTCCCTATGCTCTGGCATCTCTCTCTTCTCCTTTCTTTCCTTCGCACCCCATAGTCTGGTATCTTCCCTTCCCTGATTCTCTAGCATCTCACTCCTTTCCTTTTCTTCCATCTCTCCCTCCCCATCCATGCTCTGTCTTCTCCTCCTTCCTTTCCCCCTTCCTTTTCCCTTGGTCTGGCATACTTTCCTCCTTCCCTCCATGCCCTGGCATCTCTTCCTCCCTCCCTTCCCTCCAATCCCTGGCATCTCATTCCATTCCCTCCCTCATCTTCTTTCTCCCTCCAGTTGGGTGCAGCAAGTCTTTCCCCCTCTGCTCCCTTTCCTCCTTCTGTCACCCATGACCTGACGTCATGAACTTCTTCAGGCAGCAGCATTCACAATTTGCTGCTGTTGCCAGCTTCGGGCCTTCTTCTCTGTCGGATCCTGCCTTCATGGAAACAGAAGTAGGCAGGACCCGGCGGAGAGGAAGGCCTGAAGCTGGCAACAGCAGTGAATTGTAAATGCTGATGCTAGCCGAAGAAGTTCATGACGCCAGGTCGAACACCCGGGGCAGACTGCTACTCTCCCCCCCATGACCCTCCTAACTCTCCCTCCCTCCCATCACGAGACTCTAAACAGCCCTGCTCTACTCTAAGCAGGCTGCTTCAGGACTTTCTCCTGCCGTGATTCCCTCTAGCACGTCACTGATGAGGGAAGGAGGGAGAGATAGGAGGGTCGGATCGGGTTGGGGTTCGCCCGGGATGATGATGAGGCTGCTGCTGCTGCCAGCGAATCCAGCAAGGGTGAGGCCCCAAAGCACAGCACTGGCAGGCCCCCCTGACTATTTCGGGCCCTAGGCCTGTGCCTATAGGGCCTATCCTTTAATCTGGCCCTGCTTCCCCCCCCATATGCCCTGACATCTCTCTCTTCCACTCCATGGTATGGTATCTCCTTTCCCTCCGTTCCATGGTCTTTGCATCTCTTTCCTCCTTTTCCTGATCTTCCTTCTCCCTCTTTCCCTCTCTCTCCCCAATTGGGTACAGCAGTATTTCTCTTCCTCCCCCACCCAATTGGGTACAGCAGAAGCAGCATTTCTCTTCCCTCTCCCCCCTAATTGGGTGCAGCAGCATTATTCCTCCCATTCTCCCCCCCCCCGTCTCACACACCCGGCAGATTCGCTACAGACAAAGGCAAGTTGCAAGTTTCCCTTGGTCGCTGACCTATCTCCCAAAGGGCAGCGACAGAGGGAAGTTTACAACTTGCTGCTCTTGCTTACTTCGGGCCTTTCTCGTTGCCGGGTCCTGCCTTCACGGAAACAGAAAGTAGGCAGGACCCGGCAGCGAGAAAGGCCCGAAGTAAGCAAGAGCAAGTAAACTTCCCTCCGTGGCTGGCCTATCTCCCGCATGCTCCGGGGCTTTAATGGTCTGTGCCGGCTTCTCTTCTCTACTCCCCCCCCCCCACGTAACTTCCGGTTTCGGAGGGAAGCCGGGTTCGAGTCGCTTGCTGGGGTTTTTTTTTTGTTTAAAGTCCGGCGGGTTTTTCGGCGGCTCTTCAGGCTGCGCATTAAGCAGTGGTGGCAGCAGGATTCGGCAGATGACAGCCGGGCGGGCATCTAAATTTGCTGGGCGTTGCGCCCGGCTGAAAAGCGCTGGGGAGAACACTGGGGAGCCCGGGCCCCCTGTCAGCTCCGGGCCCCTGAATGCAGGACTGATAGCAGCCCTGTCGGTCGGGTTAGCGCCACAAAAGTAAGGGGACCTGGCCGGCTGTGCTGCACACGGGGCGGGGCGGACCGCCTCCCTCCCTTGGTAGCCGCGAGGCTACTCCTCCTTACCTACCCTGCCTGCAGTACAGAGCCGAACGGAAGTCTTCCCAATGTCAGCCCTGACGTCGGGAAGACTTCCGTTCGGCTCTGTGCTGCAAGCAGAACAGGTAGGGAGAAAAGCCGCGCGACTTAGTACATCCAGCCCCGTTCCCGTGCAGCTCTCTATTGCGGACCTTCCCGCATGCCAGCTGCAAGGCCTTCGCATGCCACAGCTGGCACGCGTGCCATAGGTTCGCCATCGCTGAACTAGAGCACAGCTAGCCAGTCCCAGAGGTCATTTCTTGCTGAAGCTGGGAAGGATAGGGCTCTATAGAGCTGAATACTAACAAAATTATAATAAAAGGTGTATTTTAAAGGCTAACAAAGTTAAATTGTTAATAAATTACTTCTATTCATAAATAACTTCTATTCAATAAAGTTCAATAGAGATTTAACTGGGTGGGACTTTTCATTTTGTCTACTCCCAGCTGGGAAGTACTTCTCTCTTGCTTTTAATGCTGGACGTTGCCATAGCTGCTTTGTAATATTAGAGAATGTTTAATTCTACTTTAGTGCGGTAAAATGTTCTAATTAGAACAGCACATATATTTGAGTTTCTAGCATTGTTGAGGAAAACAGATTTGAATAATGGGAAGTACAGGGTGGGTTATTAATGTTTTGAAAGAGAATAACTAGTCACCTGCCCCACCCTATATGCAACTTTTAAATGTTCACTTGTAGAAAAGAGATGTTCCCAGGGCAGAGCAAGGATGAATGGAAAATTTTCCCTTTCTTTTACTCCCCATGCTCCCCTTTCCACACACACTCAACCTCTTTTCAGAACCACATTTTTTTTTAAACTCTATTTTACATGCAGTCTCCAGCATTCCAAGTTCTTCACATTTCCAAGTTTATTCAGTTTTTTTTATATACCATCTATCAAAATATACCTAGACTGTTTACAATACTAGTTAAAAACAAAAGAAATTTAGTTTAAAAAATTAAAATAAGAGGGGTAGTCAAGACAACTACTCGCTGAGACACACAGGAATAGGGGGTAGGAAAATAAAACTACATCGAGATAAAAACAAGAAAAAGGGAGGAAAGAAGGAAATGGAAAGAACAATAAGGGGAAGGGGGTTGCTTCAGGGAGGCGTTTTTGTATTCTTTGCCAGTGCAGATCACAATAGCTGTATATGGTCTCTGTTCAAGATTGATAAGCATCCTTATAGAATAAAATTTTTAGTTTGGACTTCAATTTATCCAGCGACATTTTAAGTCTGATTTCTAATGGTAGTGCATTCCATAAAGAGGGTGCTGCAACGGAGAATATGGCTTTCTGGTTCTGTCGTATAATAATTCCCATATGGAAGGAATTGAAAGTAAGTTTTGGTTGTTGGACTGCAGTACCCGGGGTGGGTGGCCCCACTCAAATATGAGATTTGCCGCCCCAAAGAGTGAGGTTTTTCTTCCAGTGCATTTAGGGTATATATTGGCTTGGTGGTAGAGGGACTGAGGCCTGAAGAAGGGTTGCTAGCCTTTTAATAAGGATTCCTGCATCTTGGGTGATGTTTTACATATTTTAAACTTTAAGTATATAGTAATACTAAACTACATCTAGGGAAACAATCCAATTGTATTTAAAGAGGCAGTGTCTCATAATTTAAATCTGATCAGACACAACTCTGCTATAGCAATCGCCTAAACACCCATCAGATCCTGCAAAATGTTCTAAAACCCTGTCTGATGTTATGACAAAATTATATATTAGTTTTGATGTCACTTCAGTAAGGCCAACATATAATTCCATTGCAACAAAATACTATTACTCCTGACTGAGGTGCAGAATTTACCTTGTTCCATCCAGAAATTGCCGTTAGGTGGCGTTCTGGTTCAAACTCAACAGCTGCCACAGGAAGTTCTTTGCTGTCCTCATAAAGACGAGAACAGTGCAGGATTTTTGCACACTGCAACAGCTGTGTGATGCAGGAAAGGTATAGCAGCAGCTGTGTTTGAACTAGGGAAAGTTAGGTTGTTTGACAATAGTGACAGGGGAGAGAGAGAGTTTGGAGAGCAGATGAGGATGGTACTGGGGGTTAAGGAAATATGGGAGGGGAAGCACTAGATAAGCAGAGCATATATGGAAGGGGAGATAAGCTGGAGAAGGCTAGGGGATATGTGGGGGAGTGGGGGGATGAGTTGGGGGACAAAAAAAACAGGGTAAGGGAGGAGAAATGAGCTCACAGAAACAATGTTGAAGGATGTGTGGAAGAAGAGATGTACTGGGGCATTTGGTGTAATGTAGAATGAAGGATGAGGTAACATGAGTTGGGGGTAGGAGAGAGTATTGGAGGGGGTGATCTGAAAGGGGACAGATAATGTTGAAGGGGGGGACAATATGTAAATACATGATCCATAGCTTTATGGTTAGGGCTTCTGGATTACATGTACTGTATTTTTCTTTGGCAGTTTCCAGAGGCAGTGGGGGGTTTGTTAGCTGTTTCAAGGATGCGTCCCGTAAAGCAATTTCCTGTGCATTAGTTGAGACATTCTAGACATGTGGGTTATCTCCCAATTGCCATGTGCCATATGTAGAAGGAATCTACTCCAGATTTTTTGTGACTCTCCTCTACTGATTCACTGAGAGCTCTAGCACCACCTGCAGTTTTTCCTTCTGAACAAGTGCCTGAAGGAGTGTTTCTGTTCTGCTGTCCCTTGTTTCTTCAGTGTTTTCATCCCTTTTTTGGAATTTCTTTGTGTTCTGAGAAATTTTTCAGTTCTGCCTGCGTAGAAAACTTACAGACTTCGTTTTGCAGGTGACAGGCTAATCACTGGTGCTACCTGTTGGCCAGCCTACATTTGTTTCTTGAGAGCTCAAGGCCGTCGCCACATTTTTCTCCTTCTGCTGAATGAGGGCATACCTAGGAGACTTGGTGGTGTCTCACAGGGTGCCCACTTCCTCTGCCCTTCCCTGAATGTGCTCACTTCCACATTAGTCCTTGGGGGAGGAAGTACGGTCAAACGCTGTGTCTGACTGGCAACCCGAAGATCAGTGTTAAAGAGACATTCCCAGCACAAGGCAGTGATTCTCTGATTCCAGCTACTGTCAAAGAGCTAAGGCAGGGTGCAGCACATTTCCAGCACAGGTCACAGTGAGTAAAGGCTGTCAGCCTGTTGGGGGGGGGGGGGGAAGGGATTTGAAGTTTTTAAGGTCTCTACTTGTTCCTCCATCTGAAAAATCCTAAACTTGCCATTTTTAGACTTTGCTGGATATAAAAAAATATTGTGATTTTAGTGCAAATTTTGTAGTAGCAGCAGCCATCTTGGATTTTTAGTGATCTTTTTTTCAAAAGCTTCCTGCTCTTCTAAATTTGCCCAAAACTTGTTGGAATGGAGTCCTTGGGCTCTCCTACTGTGAATACATGTCAGGATTGTACAAATTTAGTGCCAGTGCTGCTTTTCGTTTGACTTTATTTTTCTGTCTTTGCTCTTCTCCATTTGATGTTTCTTCTCTCTTTACCCACCATGTTGCGAGTTAGGTGATATAATATAGTAAAAGACCATAGTAATGGTCCATCCAGTCTGCCCGTTACTTATACCCTTAAAAATACATGATTAAATTAGCTGTCTCTTCTAAAAGCAGGTATAAGTGACAAAAAGGTATCCAGAGTCATCAGATAACCATTGCAGAGACAACGTTAACGATCCCCACACACACTCTCAGTGATCACTATCCCCTTCACACTGCCAAAAATATAAAAATAAACATGTACATACCTGTCTCTGGAACATCAGTATAGTATGCTATAGGAAAGCCTAGTAGAGCTGCATACAAGTGTCTTAAGTAGCCGGGGGGGGGGAGGGCTAGTGAACCATAAGAGGACCCAGGCCCATAAGCCACTCTAACCACTACATTCATAGTGGAAAATGTGAGCCCCCCCAAAACCCCATCTACAGCCATAAGGGCTATTGGGGTTGTAGACAGGTAGGTATAGTGTATTTTGGGGGCTTACTATATCCTATAAGAGAGTTCTGGTGAGATATTTGTCACCCTTTTTGTGACATTCACAGCAGTGCACCTTATAAGGTGCGCTACTTCTCTTGCCATGTCTGGGTGGCCAATCCATCACAATGCTGACCCCTCCCATGTCCAAATGGTCTTGTTCACGGTGTTTGGGACAGATGAATTTTTGATCGAAAATGTGGTATAAAGAGACATACTGGTGGTCTGGATGATCAATGGCCTGAACGTCTAAATAAATGATTTTAAAAAAAATTCTAGAAATATTTTTCGAGAATGGACATTTTACCACTGCTGACTTTGGGCATCTAGTACCCTCCGCCTATATAAGACATCATATACAAGAGTTGTTCAATAATTTATCTACCTGCAAGAAAGTAGCAAGCCTCGAAAACTAAATCTAGCTTAAATGCAATCTGTTTAGTCACAGGAAGCCAATGTAATTCAAACTAGGAAACACCAATATGATTAACATCCTCTGTGTATCCAAACTCTCTTTAAAAAAAACAATGCCAAAGCTGAAGTCTTTAACACTGCTATTGAAGACACTGTCTACTGGGATTGTAGCAGTTTGAAAATGAATGAGCTGCAACATTGGTAATGTTAGGATTTTATATCTGCTGCTTCTCTTCACTTTGAATATACAGCATCCACAACTTTATTCTAGCTTTCTGAAAGGTGATGGATCATCCACAAAACATCAGATGAGTCTAAAGTTGAGAAATGCACAGAATATTTATGTATGAAATTAGAATTTCAACCCAGGGCCATAAAATATGTGGCAACAGCACCCCCTTACCCTCTACCTCTTCTCCCTACATGAGCAGCATATATTGAGTCACCATTTTTGTCCAGTGTGTTTTTCATAATTAGATTGTAAGCTTTTTTCAGCAGGGACCATCTCTTGTGTGTTTAATGCATGTCTCTGCTAGTGCTATAGATATAATAAATAACAGTAATAGTAACTTTATGCTTCATTAGATGCTGGAAATGTAATAATATCATTGGATCTCTCTGCAGCATTTGACCTGGTAAATCTTGAACTATTACTTGACCATCTACAATCTATTAACATAAGAACATAAGAACATAAGCAATGCCTCTGCTGGGTCAGACCTGAGGTCCATCATGCCCAGCAGTCCGCTCACGCGGCGGCCCAACAGGTCCAGGACCTGTGCAGTAATCCTCTATTTATACCCCTCTATCCCCTTTTCCAGCAGGAAATTGTCCAATCCTTTCTTAAACCCCTGTACTGTACTCTGCCCTATTACTCCCTCTGGAAGCGCATTCCAGGTGTCCACCACTCGTTGGGTAAAGAAGAACTTCCTAGCATTCGTTTTAAATCTGTCCCCTTTCAACTTTTCCAAGTGTCCTCTTGTTCTTTTATTTTTCGAAAGTTTGAAGAATCTGTCCTTCTCTACTCTCTCTATGCCCTTCATGATCTTATAAGTCTCTATCATATCCCCTCTAAGTCTCCTCTTCTCCAGGGAAAAGAGACCCAGTTTCTCCAATCTCTCAGCGTATGAGAGGTTTTCCATCCCTTTTATCAAGCGTGTCGCTCTCCTCTGAACCCTCTCGAGTAACGCCATATCCTTCCTAAGGTACGGAGACCAATATTGGACGCAGTATTCCAGATGCGGGCGCACCATCGCCCGATACAATGGCAGGATAACTTCTTTTGTCCTTGTTGTAATACCCTTCTTGATTATGCCTAGCATTCTATTTGCTTTCTTAGCGGCTGTTGCGCACTGTGCCGTCGGCTTCATTGTCATGTCCACCATTACCCCCAAGTCCCTTTCTTGGTTGCTCTCATTCAATAATATCCCTCCCATCGTATAGTTGTACCTCGGGTTTCTGTTTCCAACATGCAATACTTTACATTTCTCAACGTTGAACTTCATCTGCCATCTCGCCGCCCATTCCCCCAATTTGTTCAAGTCCCTTTGAAATTCTTCGCATTCCTCTTTAGTCCCAGCTCCACTAAATAGTTTTGTATCGTCCGCAAATTTTATTATCTCACACTTCGTGCCTGTTTCTAGATCATTTATGAATATATTAAATAGCAGCGGCCCGAGCACTGAGCCCTGCGGAACACCACTCGTGACCCCCATCCAGTCCGAGTAGTGGCCCTTCACCCCTACCCTCTGTTTCCTACCCGCCAACCAGTTTCTGATCCATCTATGTACGTCTCCGTCCACTCCATGGTTCTTCAGTTTCCGGAGTAGACGTTCGTGAGGCACCTTGTCAAAGGCTTTTTGGAAATCAAGGTATATGATGTCTATGGGGTCTCCTCTGTCCATCCGTTTGTTAATTCCTTCGAAGAAGTGCAATAAGTTCGTTAGGCACGATCTCCCCCTGCAGAAACCATGTTGGGTTGTTTTCAAAAGTTCATTTCTTTCCAGATGTTCATCGATGTGTTCTTTAATCAGTGCTTCCGTCAGTTTCCCCGGAACCGAAGTCAAACTCACTGGTCTGTAGTTTCCCGGGTCACCTCTTGATCCCTTTTTAAAGATGGGCGTGACATTGGCTATCTTCCAATCCTCCGGGATCATGCCTGTTTTCAAGGATAGGTTGCAAATTTGCTGCAGTAGTTCCGCTATCTCCTCCTTTAATTCCTTCAGAACCCTGGGATGGATTCCGTCCGGACCCGGGGATTTGTCAGTTTTAAGTTTTTCTATCTGCCTGTGTACATCATCAAGGCTCACTTCCATGGATGTTAATTTTTCTGCTTGATTTCCATTGAATATTTGTTCAGGTTCCGGTATGTTGGTTGTGTCTTCGTTTGTAAATACAGACGAGAAGAACATGTTGAGTCTTTCTGCGACTTCTTTCTCCTCCTTCACCGCTCCCTTCCTGTCTCCTTCGTCCAGCGGTCCTACCTCCTCCCTAGCTGGCTGTTTCCCTTTAACATATCTGAAGAACGGTTTGAAATTTCGTGCCTCCCTGGCTAGCCTCTCTTCATACTCTCTTTTGGCTTTTCGAACCACACGGTGACATTCTTTTTGATACTTCCTGTGCTCCTTCTGGTTCCCTTCAGTTTTGTCCTTTTTCCATTCCCTGAATGAATTTTTCTTATTGCCTATCGCTTCCTTCACTATTTTAGTCATCCATACTGGGTCTTTTGTTCGACCCTTTTTGCACCCCTTTCTGAATCTGGGGATGTGCAGATTTTGTGCCTCGCTCACTGTGTCTTTGAAAAAAGACCAGGCATGTTCTACTGTTTGCCATTTTTTGGAAGTGTTCCTAAGTTTCTTCCTTACCATTTCCCTCATTGCTTCATAGTTTCCTTTCCTGAAGTTGAAAGATGTCGCTATGGTTCTCTTTCCGTTCGGTATGCCTACTTCAACCTTGAACTTGATCATATTATGATCACTGTTTCCCAACGGTCCCACTACTTCCACTTCCTTTGCAGGTCCCCTTAGTCCATTTAGGATTAAATCCAGAGTGGCATTTCCTCTCGTCGGTTCTCTAACAAGCTGCTCCATGAAGCAATCTTGTATAGCCTCCAGGAATTCTGTCTCCCTAGCGCATCTTGAGCTTCCAAGACTCCAGTCTATCCCAGGATAGTTGAAGTCTCCCATAACAACTGTGTAACCACTTTTGCATTCTCGCTTCATCTCGGCATCCATTTCTTTATCGCTATCTCCGGTTTGCCCGGGTGGACGATAGTATAGGCCCATCTTTATTTCATGCCCTTTCCTACCCGGTATTTTAACCCATAGCGATTCCAGTTTGTTGATCATCTCCGCTGTGTCCATTCTTGTCGATTGTATGCTTTCTTTTACGTATAGGGCTATTCCTCCTCCTTTCTGACCTGACCTATCCCGGCGATAGAACTTGTACCCCGGCAGTGCTGTATCCCATTTGTTTTCCTCATTCCACCACGTTTCAGAGATTCCAATGATGTCTATGTCCTCTGCATTGGCCATGGCTTCTAGCTCCCCCATTTTGTTTCTTAAACTCCTTGCATTAGTATATATGCAGTTTAGATCCTGGCATTTTGTCGTCTTCATTTCTTTTCCCTGTGCTTCAGTCTTTGGTGTCTTCTCTTTTGCTACAATCTTTCTAACCTCCTCTTCTGGGTTAGTTGACTCCTGTAATTTGTCTCTTGTTTCTTCCCTGCCTTTTTTCCCCTTAGTATCTTCACGGGATACCTTCTTCCGAATCATCGACGCTAGGTCGACTGTCGGCTTTCCCCTTTCTCTTAGTTTAAAGCCTGTTCTATTCCTCTCTTGACGTTGTTTGCTAGAAGTCTTGTTCCCGCCACGCTCAGGTGCAGTCCATCTCTCCTGTAGAGCTTGCTCTTGCCCCAGAACGTTGTCCAGTTCCTCAGGAAGTGGAACCCTTCTTCCTCACACCATCTCCTCATCCATGCATTTATTGATTGTAGTTCTTCCTGCCTTTTCACATCTGCCCTCGGTACCGGTAGGATCTCTGAGAATGCTATCTTCTGGGTCCTCATCTTCAGTTTCCTTCCTAGAATCTTGAACTGTTCTATCAGCGTGCCTCTTCTGTAGTCTCTCCTGCTGACATCATTCGTCCCGATGTGGATCATTACTGCGGTCTCTTCCGTCTCCGCTCCTTCCAGGACCTTCCCAATTTTGTCCACGATGTCCTTGGTTCTCGCTCCTGGGAGGCAGGTCACAGTCGATCCTCTCTTCCTCCTGCTATGTGGCTGTCCACATGCCTCAATATCAAGTCTCCCACCAGGATCGCTGACTTTCCCTTCTTCAATTTTCTTATCGGTCTCAGGTCAATGTCCTCGGTGTGCTTAGCTCTCTCTTCTTCTGGGCATCGACTAGCCAATTCTTCCCCCTCGTGTGGTATTCTTCTGTGGGTGTCTTCTTTGAGGTCATCTGCTTCTTGCTCCCCCTTCCAAGTTGGTGTTGCATCATCTCTCATCTGGAGTTCGTTCTCTTCCACCCTCCTCCTGTATGCTTCCTCAATGAATTCCTCAAGTTCCCTGACTTCCTTCTCGATGTGTTTCTCACTCCTGAAGTCTTCAAATGCCCTGGTAGGGTCCTCCGTGGTGTAAAGTCCTTCTAGCTCCTGTATCTTGTCCTCAAGTCGCTTGACTTCTTTCTTCAAGCTTTTCAGCTCCTGACACCGACTGCATACGTATGACTGTCTCCCCGAGGGGAGGTAGTCATACATATGACAGTCCGCGCAGAACACTGGAAAGCTCATCTTCTGGTTACCTTCTGCTTCCATCGGGGTTACTACTTTAAGAAAACAGATAAGTTAACGTGTTCCTTCGGTGCCTGCTTCCTTCTGCACCTGCTTCTTGCTTTACTGCCTTCTGCCTTTGTATGGACTGCCTACGCTCTACCTTTCCTTACTTTTGTTTGTGTGATTGTTCTTTCTGTGCCTGGTGCCTTTGCACAACCTTGCCTAACTTTTGCTTGTGTGTGGTTGTTCCTTCTGTATCTGCTTCTTGCCTTGCTGCTTTCTTGTGTGTGTTGTCTTTTCTCTTCCTTACCTTACTGCTGCTTGTGTGTTCGTCTCTTCTGCGCTGCTTGCCACTTCCTCACCTTTCAGTCCTTCCCTGTGCTCTTGGGTGTAGTGACTTGGCCCTTCTTGAGGCCCTTCGCAAAGGCGCTCTCGCTAAGGCGAGCGCCTTTGCCGCACGCCTTTGCCGCGCGCCTAACGGCTGTGCGCCGTTGGCTCCGCCCCCTTTTATGGGGGGTTCGGGTGCTGACTCCTCTGACGCGGTGGGGGTGGGCGGAGCTAACTCTCGCCCAGCCCCTAGCCTCCTGCTCTCCTCTGTCTCCCTCCTCTGCTCGTTTTTGCTTCTAAAACTGCTTTTCTCCCTTGCTGCTTCTACTCCTCTTCCCTGATGCTGTGCCTGATGGTGTTTCAAGCTTAGCCCTAAAATGGTAGATTGTTGTTTGTTTAGGTTTTTTTAAAGAAATTTTAGGGTTTTCACTTCATCTACGTTTTCCTCATCAGGTTGAGCTGTGGAGTTTCACAGAGGTCTGTGTTATCACCCCTATTTAACATTTTCCTAAATCCATTACTTCGTTTGATACAGGATTTTAACATCAAGGCATTTGTTTATGCTGATATTCTAATATTCCCTGTCCCATTACATAAAATTGACTTAGGCCAGCTTCAGTTATGTGTATCTACTGTCCCACGTTGGTTATCATCATGAGAATTTGTAATAAATCCTAACAAAACAACCATCTGCTTGGTAAGTGGAATGCTTCCTGCCCCAAAATACAAATCAAGCTACTAGCTATTGCTCTAACTCCAGTTAAAACATTCCGCTATTTGGGTATCTTGTTCGACAATACTCTTTCTTTTAATATCAGGTAGACCAGGTTCTTAAGAAATGCTATTACTGGCTTAGACATATTCGTTTGGACTTTGCTTCAATTCCTATTCTTGTTCGCAATATCGAGAACTAACTACTGCAGTGCAACTTATTACAGCAATGTTGCTGTTGTCAGTAGACTTTTTATCATGCTAAATCATATGATCATGTTACCCTTTTAATAATTACCCATTTAATATAGATTGAAATACAGTATAAAATTCTTTGGCTTTCAAGGCTCTTCATATGGTCATTCCTTCCTATTTAGAATCAGTAATTGTTCTATATACTCTGTGCTCATTACACTCTCAAAGACTTGTTCTACCATCACCTAGAGCAGTGTTTTTCAACCTTTTTACACCCGTGGACCGGCAAACTACTAGGACTGAAATTTTAAAATCCCGTTTCCACCCCATCTCCGCGAGCTCAGTTACCTCAGTTCTGAAAGTTACCCTATAGCAGTGGTTCCCAACCCTGTCCTGGAGGACCACCAGGCCAGTCAGATTTTGGAGATAGCCCTAATGAATATGCATGAAGCAGATTTGCATGCATGTTACCTCAATTATATGCAGATCTCTCTCATGCATATTCATTAGGGCTATCTCCACAACCCAACTGGCCTAGAGGTCCTCCAGCAAAGGATTGGGAACCATTGCCCTATAGGATCTTCAAAACAAAAGTAGTCTCCCCTATATTTGACCTTGCAGGACAGAGGGGAAAAAAAACCCCAAGATATATCTGATACACCAAGCAGGCTAATGAACATCTGACAAGGAAGGCAGGGTTCAAGAATGATGTTCCTATCTACTAGAAAGATTTTCAAGGTAAGTACCTAATCTTCCCTTCTAATGCAACAGGAACATCAGTCTTAAACTTGTGTGACATATCAAAGCAGTCCCCAGAATCTAGGGTGGGACAAATGAGCCTGAAGACAGTACTGAATATCTGAATGCAGTACCTAATGTGGCCACTACATCCACCCTATAAAACTTTGTGAAAATAGGGAAGGAGGACCATTTGGCGCTCTACAAATTTCTTCATAAGAAACAGCTCTAGATTCAATTCAGGAGAATGCTATACTCCTAGTAGAATGTGTCTTTAAGGATATAGGAGGTCACTTTTTGCTTTTGATATAAGCTGAAGAAATGGCCATATGAATCTAGAAATGATTGCTTTTGAAGCTGGCTGGCCCCACTGGCTAGTATCCACCAGCACAGAGATAATCTGACAGTTGAAATTCATTTGTCATGTCAAGACATCCAGCAATTTGAGAACTTTGACACTCTTCTTGGCCCCCAAGGGCCTGAAGGCAGTCAACTGTACTTCCTGGTTGATGTGAAAACTTCAAACTACTTTTGGCAAGAAAGAGAGGACTGTGCACAGCGATACCCCTGTCTCTGAAAATGTGAGAGAGGTTTCGCTGCAGGATAAAGCCTGCAGTTCGGACACCCATCATGCTGATGTGAACACCACTAAAAATGCTATTTTAACTGTCAGGTCCATCGCTGATGCCTTTTCCAAAGGTTCATAAGGAGCTCTAATGATAGCCTGCAGAATGAGATTAAGACTTCACATTGGAAATGGTTTTTGTACTGGAGGATGCAAATGTAATGCTCCCTTCAAAAATCTGGACACATCTGGCTGAAAGGCCTGAAGCATAAAAGACCTGCTATCTGTACTTTGAAGGAGCCAACCTCCAGACCTTTTTCAAGCTCCTCTTGAAGGAATGCTAGAACCAAAGGAATCAGGGTGATGACCAGATCCTCACTCTTCTGTGCACACCAACCCTGGAAGCACTTCCACGCTTTCACATAGACAGTCAATGTTGTCTGCTTCTTGGACCTTAGGAGAATGGCAATAACCACTTTTGAATAGCCTTTATGTGTTAAGGCTGTGCACTCAAGAGCCATGCTGTAAGACCAAAGCATTCTGGATCCTCCATGGCAATTTGGCCCTGTGAGGGTAACCCCAGATGACAGAATAGTCTGAATCCCTGGTCCTTCTTTAGACGTACCAAATCTGCATACCACAGACACCTCCAGTGTGACAAGAACTACCATCCCCTATTGTGATATTGTTCTTTGCAGGACTCTGCCTATCATGGGCCAGGGAAGGAGCACATACAGAAGCCCTGCCTGTGACCATGACTATACAAAAGCATCCAAGCCAGCACTTCCTGGCTTGTATCTTCTGCCGAAAAACCGAGCCATTTTCTTGTTGGCTGTTGATGTCCTCAGATCAAACATCTGGCACCCCCAACAACTCACGATGTTGTCGAACATTTCCAGAGATAGAACCCATTCTCTGGGGTCTAGAGTACGCCAGCTAAGAAAATTCACTTGCACGTTGTCCACTCCTGCTACATGGACCACTGGGAGAGCCAAGAAATGGATCTCCATCTACCAAAACAACATTTGGGCCCATAGGAGGGGCCTTTAATAACCTGGGCCAATCAGAGCCTTAGGCCCCTCCCCAGGCCTGCCATTTTGAAGAGGCATTCCTCCAGCCTGCCATCGTATACAAGGGGGAGGCATGGGGGGTGTTGGGGGCATTGCTTGGCAGTGGGAGTGCGCATCTCTCCCACTACTTAACTTCAGCGGCAGAAGCAAGTGGTGTTGCTTAGCAGTGGGAGTTTGCTTAGAAGCGGAAGGGGTGTTGCTTAGCAGCAGGAGGGAGTTTGCATCTCTTCCACTGATTGGGGGTTCAGAGGGTGTTGTTTGGTGGTGGGAGGGAGTGGGCATCTCTCCTGCTGCCAGGGGGGGTGTTGGGGGTTGCTTGATGGCAGCAAAATTTTCTGACAGGTCTGAGCTGTTGAGCCTTACTTTCCTGTCAGTGTCTGAGCCAATCAGCGCTCAGGCTCTGATCAGAAAGTAAGGCAATGACAGCTCTGACCTGTCAGCAAATTTTGGCTGCAAATGTGGCACAAGGTTACAGAATCATTTGGTGATTGTAGAGAATTACTCTCAGTGCTCATTTTAATATTAATGACCTCGTAGTACATGTGCATGGTAGTATCTGAGACTGCTAAAATACATGCATGCTAAACCGACTGGAACTGGTTTAGTGAGCACATTAAAGTTACATTTTAGTTTTGAGAATCTGCCCCTAAGAGCATCCAGCCCTCAGAGAGTATGACAGGTCTTCACATTCAGTTAAGCTTTGTTGGTGCTCGAGTAATCCCCCCCTCAATGTTTGAGCAAACCCATTGACTGTGTCCAGGGAGGGGTAATTTCCTTTAGGTTTAACACCCCCAATCATTTTGAAAAGTTGGTTCCTATGAGTTAGCCTTCCTGCTAAAAGGCATTTTACACAAGATCATCATTATCAAGGACTCAAACGGACACAGTTGAAATCTTCCTTGGGTGGACTTATAAGCCCTCTGTGGTTTTGGCACTATGATGCCTCCATATGTTGTGGAAAAGTTTGTCTCACTCTCCTACAGGAAAACAATAACCCACAAAACTAAAGACAGAGTTTAGACTGAGTACTGATATCACACATGGAACTTGTAAATAGTTTTCTCCATGACAATATAACTATTTACAGATTCTGTTTGTTTCTGTGCTGATTCTTTGACTTCTGGAGCAAACTGTACTTAGTTTTTGTCTCCATTTAATCTTTGCATTTCCACTATAGCTTGCTCTTCTCTGCCCATCATCTCTTACTTTCAGCAATCCCTGCTGCTTCTAGGGCAGTGGTTCTCTAGCTAGTCAGATAGACAATATACCCATAATGAATCTGCATGAAATTGGAATGGACAATCTCTGGCTCCTGGAACTTGTCCTTTAATTCTTTTTCCTATACTGAAGTGCGCTGTCTTTTAGCAGAAGCAACACAAAGCACAAAACGCTCACCTCTCCTGCTGCTACAGTTCATGGGGTCTATCTTGTGATAAGTGCTTGACAGCAGGCATTACCCCATGCTCAAGGCAGCATAAAATGAAGCTTCCAACAGGCTGGGAGGCGCAAAGGGGCCGACCCAGGAGAGTGCAGATATCAGAGCCTGCTCCTCTAACACCAGAGCTTTCTGGTCTGTGTCCCTTGACAAAGGCATTGATTGTGCCAAAACTCAGATCCTTGTTGGGACGTGACATATCTCTAGGATCCAGCATATTTCTGCTCAGAAAATCTGCCTGAACATTCACTATTCTGGCCTCATGGGATTCCAATAGCATCACAAGCTACTTTGCCCAACAAAGGAGCAGAGTCCCTTTCTCTCATACCTGTCTGTTCCTCATGCTGCATACAAGAGAGAGAGAAGAAACCGAGTGCCTTGATATCCATGGACTCCACACAGTGAAAATTAATTCCAATGGGAACTTTAAATTCACAAATCCAGGCTCACCAAAGAATTGCCACTAGTAGATCATTATTCCTAAGGAAAGCAGATACCGGTATGTTCAATACACTAAAGTAGGGGTGTCAAAGTCCCTCCTTGAGGGCCGCAATCCAGTTGGGTTTTTAGGATTTCCCCAATGAATATGTATGAGATCTATTAGTATACAATGAAAGCAGTGCATGCTGATAGATTTTATACATATTCATTGGGGAAATCCTGAAAACCCGACTGGATTGCGGCCCTCGAGAAGGGACTTTGACACCCTTGCACTAGAGAAACCTATGTTTTCCTTCTCTATTTTTTGTCCCATGAGGCTTACTCTTCTCTTTAGGAATAATCATACAGTTACTCACTCTTCCATTACCTGCCATTGCTTGATGTTTAAGCAAAAAGAGCCTTGGTTGCTCTCCAACTCAAGTTTTCATTAGACCTAGTGATGCTCCTATACAACCTCACCACCAAATTGCAACTTTCTTAACTTTGCCAAATCCTAAGCCAAGGACATAAGTTGAATAAAGTAGTTCATTAACTAAGAAAGGATACCAAGATCAATTAGAGAAGGCACCATCATGCCAGTGATCCAAAGAATGGGTCCAAGTGGAACCCTCTCCAGTGCATCCTCCTTCAAGATGGGAGGCTAGAGCAGAGTTAGTCTTCCACTGCTCTTCAAGGCAAGGGCATGCAGCGTACTCCTTATGTCTCCTTAGGTCTGAATAGTCTGCCAAGATATTGTGAGATGTAAGGGAATTTGCTTAAATCCCACTGAGGTACGTTCTCCTCAAAGGTTGAATGCATGACCCCTGGCTGAACAATCCAGAACCCTCCCTCATGGAATGCACTGCCACTAAGAGTTCCCAGCCCAAGAATAAAGAAATATATTCTAGCCCACTAAGAAGACTATTGTCCCCATGAGAGAAGACCTATCTTTGCATATCATTTTTTTTTTTTAAAGATAGATCTCTTGTGGAGAAAAAAGTTATACCTTCATTTAAGTCTGCTGTGACATGCAGTTTTCATAAGAGAACCAGTGAAAAGAAGCCGTAAAACTGTGGTCCTGCCTTCAACGAGGAAACATGAGGAAGTTGGAAACAATGAGAAACAGAGAGCTTGAAAGCTGTAGCTGGTGTCTGTGCTTGTCTGTCTCAAGGCAGAAGAGATGCAACAACCCCTCACTAATTGTAAGGGAGTAGCCAAGTTCATGGGAGGGAGGGAAGGAAAAGAGATATGAGACCATGGAGGGGGAGGGAGAGATGCTAGGGCATGGGGGAAGGGAAGGAGACAGATGCCAGACCAGGGGAAAGGAAGGAAGGAGGGAGGGAGAGAAAGGAAGGAAAGAGATGCCAGACCATGGAAATAGGACAGAAGAAGAGAGAGATAGGAAGGGAAGGTAAGACATGGAAACGTAGATTTGAAAAGAAAGCAGACAAATTGAACATTAAGTTAATGCCAAAGATGGATGCAAGGCAGAACGTGAAGACAGAGAGAAAAACAGTCAAAGGACAAGAAGGCCCTGGAAACATAGTTGAAAGTACAGAAAAATAAAGTCACCAGACAACAAAGGTAAGGAAAATGATTTTATTTTCAATATAGTGATTGAAATGTGTCAGTTTTGAGAAAGAAAAGATATTAAACTTTAAATGTGAGGGCTGCAGAAAAAATAGAGTACTTGAAGGGCCATAGAAAAAATAGTTAATGTCTTATTAAAGAAATGACAATTTTGCATAAGGTAAAACTTTATAGTTTAAATATCTTTCCTTTTAACTGTTAAAGGAAAGTTTTATAAACTACTAGTCTTTAAGCCCGTTACATTAACGGGTGCTAGAATAGAATGTCTGTCTGTCTGTGTTTCTTTATCTCTCTCTCCTTGGCTGCTGTCTGTGTCCTTCTGTCCCCCCCCCCCCCCAAGCAAAGCTGTCTGCCCCCAGCACACACCTCCCACCCAAAGCAGCCCCCTTTCCCTCTCCCTATCTCTCCATGGCCCCTTCTGTCTCCCCCCAGCACACCCCTCTCCCTGTCTCTCCATGGCCCCTTCTGTCTGCCCCCAGAGCAAAACTGTCTGTCCCCAGCACACCTCCCCCCCAAAGCAGCCTCTTTTCCCTCTCCCTATCTCTCCATGGCCCCTTCTGTCTCCCCCTAGCACACCCCTCCCCCAAAGCAGCCCCCTTTCCTTCTCCCTGTCTCTCCATGGGTCCTTCTGTCTTCCCCCCAGAGTAAAACTGTCTGCCCCCAGCACACCTCCCCCACAAAGAAGCCCCCTTTCCCTCTCCCTATCTCTCCATGTTCCCTTTCTCTCTCCCTCTGGCCCCCTGAATTAATCCCCCTGCTTACCTGGCCTGCTCCTCTTCAAAGCAGGCCGTGATCGTGGTGGCCGGCCCCAGCGAACTTCGCAGGCCGCTCCCCCCAACGCAATCCCGTGCATCAGAGGGAACGTGCCACCGAGGCCGGAAAGCAGCCCGCGAGGCCCGCCAAAGCCGGCCACGATCGCAGACTGGCCAGAAGAGGAGGAGCAGCGACAGCAGCGGTGATCAAGGGCGGATGGTATGGTTCCAGCTTGGTGAGGTGAGGGCGGGAAGTCTGCTGAGCTTCCTTCGGGTTGGTGAGGGCAGGAGGAGGGGCGTGGCCAGAGTGATCATTGGCCGGGTTCTAAAATGGAACATAACCACGGATCACACACCACAGCCGCAGTAATCACGCTTTTTTTAAAGCGCATGCACCACTAACCTTTTATTATATAGGATAAAGAATTTTACCTCATGCAAAATTGTCATTTCTTTAATAAGACATTAACTATTTTTTCTGCGGCCCTCCAAGTACCTACAAATCCAAAATGTGGCCCCACAAAGGGTTTGAGTTTGAGACCACTGGTCTATACCCACATACCTTAAAAGAAAGAGTAAGAACCAGACTGCTTCCATATAGCTGTCACCTAGTAGGCAACCTACCCCAAGCCTGTTCAGATGAAGCCAAAGACCAATTGAACAGAAAAGAGGTCTCTGTCAACTTAAAAGAAAATTTCAGTTAGTCCACAGGGCAAGACTATTCCCCTAGCTTGAAAACATAATCAACTCTCAAAACCTGACTCTGCCCTGAGTATTCCTGAACATAAACACCACAAAGTAAATTGGGTAAATTCAACTGTCAACAGCACTTTTTCTTTGTGCCAGTACCTGAAGACTGTCTGATGCTGTAATGCTGACCACTGTTTACAGAGCTCTGTCATTACTACAGCTCCCAATCTGCAAGAGCCAAAAGATATAGCAATGTGGCTGTTTTTTCTACATATAGTAAGTCAGTGTCTTTTCAGCTGTAGCACATAATAATAATAACAACTTTATTTTTCTATACTGCCATAGTCAAGCGACTTCTAGGCGATTCACATTGAAAGAAGACTGGACAGTCAGCGAATAACAAGAAGCCTAAAATAGAAAAGTTACATACTAATTTAAGTTCCATGGGTAAAGAATACATGAAAATTGGAACTTCCTGAGAGATTGTAATAGCGTTTACAGAGGGGAATATCAGAGAGAAAGGGTGGTCTGTTTTAGTCAGTGAATTTGTCGAATAGGGCGGTTTTAATTGATTTTCGGAATGCATTGTAAGTCAGTTTGGGTTCATTTATGCAGTTTCTCAGCCAGACTTGCTGTCTATTCGCTTGGAACATGAAGGTTCTATCCAGGAAGGATTTGTATCTGCAGCCCGAGATCTTTGGGTATGCAAAAATATTTTTGTTTCTGGTTATTCGTGTGGGGTTGTGCAGAATTAAGTGAGTTTGCAGGTAGGAAGGTGCTAGTCCCCAGACTTGTTTGAAACAGATACATGCAAATTTGAATAGTATTCACGCTTCTATTTGTAGCCAGTGCAGTTTTTTATAGTAGGGGCTAATGTGGTCTTTTTTTTACTGTTTTTTTGTGGGATACCCAGGTAGATGATGTTGCAGTAGTCAAGGATGGATTGGATCCACGATTGCACCAGCAACCTGAAGGATGTTGGGTTGAAGTATTTTTTAATGGTCCTTAGCTTCCACAGCGTGTAAAAACATTTTTTCACCAGTATGTTTGTGTGGTCAGCCATGGTTAGGTGTGTATCTAGAGTGATACCCAGTATTTTTATGATATTGGATATTCGTGGTTGTTTATTTTTAACGATGTTCTCGTAATTTTGTCATTGGCGAGTTACTCTCAAGTACAGTGGACGGTTGTCAATCCCTGAAGGACTTATAAACTAAATTTGTGTCTAAGGCCATGGAGGGTTAAGAAACTTGTCCAAGATCATATGGAACTGCAGTGCAGAAGCTACAAAAAGGATGAAAAAATGAGGTTTTGCATTGACCGAGACCCTAAAGAGTAGTTTCCATTGGCTATGACACAAGCAAGCAACATAGAAAAAACATAGATGGGTTCTCTATAAGTCAGAAATCCTTAGCCTATGCAGGACTTCATGCAGCTGCTCCCTCACAAGTCTTCTCAATGTATAATAGAGATAAGGAATTAACTAACAAGAATGATGGTGCTCTATGTATATCAATTTATCCTGGTCCCAGCAGAATATTGCAGTTACAAAGAATTGGATAGAGGGAGTGCGCTAGATAGCAAAGCTTTTGACAGTGGTCCACACAGATGTCTATTAAATAAACTGAGTGCCCTCGGGATGGACTCCAAAGGGATGGGCTAGGTCAGAAACTGGTTGAGTGGAATACGACAGAGGGTAGTGGTCAATGGAGATCGCTCTGAGGAAAGGGATGCTACCAGTGGTGTGCCTCGAGATTCTGTTCACCAGTGGTGTGCCTCGAGATTCTGTTCTTGGGCCTGTTCTTTTTAACATTTTTTAAGCAATATTGCTGAAGGGCTATCAGTTAAGATTTGCCTCTTTGTGGATAATACCAAAATCTGCAATAGGGGAAACATCCCAGACGATGTGAATAACATAAAGAAAGACCTAGTGAAGCTTGAAGAATGGTCTGAAATTTGGCAGGTAAAATTTATTGCTAAGAAGTAAAAGGTCCAGTTTAGGGGGCGAAAAACTTATGTGCACAACAGAAGAGCGGTACTTGGGTATGATTGTATATGATAATCTTAAGGTAGCCAAACAGATTGAAAAGGTAACAACGAAAGCTAGAAGGCTACTAGGGTGCATAGGGAGAGGTATGGCCAGTAGGAAAAAGGAGGTATTGATGCCCCTGTATAAGACTCTGGTGAGGCCTCATTTAGAATATTGTGTAAAATTCTGGAGACCGCACCTTTAAAAAGAATGGAGTCAGTCCAGAGAAAGTTTTCTAAAATGTTGTGTGGTCTTCATCATAAGGCATATGGGGATCTCCATTTAAAGATCTCAATATGTAAACTTTGGAGGAAAGGTGGGAGGGATATGATAGGGACGTTTAAATATCTAAGTGACTTAAATGCGCATGAGTCAAGTCTCTTCCATTTGAAAGGAAGCTCTGGAATGAGAGGGCGTATGATAAAGTTAAGAGATGACAGGCTCAGGAGTAATATAAGGAAATACTTTTTTATCCCAGGACAAGCAGGCATGATATTCTCACATGTGGGTGACGTCATCTACGGAGCCCCGGCGCGGACAGCTTTTCAAGCAAACTTGATTGAAGTTTCAAGTTTGCACACTGCACCACGCATGTGCGTGCCTTCTCGCCCACTAGAGGGCGCATCCCACCTCGTGGTCCTCAGTTCAATTTTTTCCGCGGAGCAAGAAAGCCCTGTGGATCTGAGCTCCAGTGTTTTTGCCTTCTAGCTGCCGCGTTTAGTTTGTTTTCCCTTCGAATTAGTTCGCGGTGCTGTTTTTCCTTTCGGTTCTTTTCAAAAAAAAAAAAAAAAAAAAAGTTTTTCGTTTTTCGTCTGGCTCCGGGGGCTCCCGGAAGCCGTGGCCGCGGGACGTCGGTACGTTCCCGGCCCTCTCCTTTTTCTTCGTGGATGTCCCGTCCTGTTACGGGATTCAAAAAGTGCAGCCGGTGTGAGAGGTTGCTTTCCATCACCGACCCTCACCGGTGGTGCATTGTCTGTCTTGGGCCCGAACATCCGACAGACTCGTGTGATCGCTGTGCTACTTTCCAAAACAGGGCCCTCCGTCGCCGCAAGGCCAGAATGGCGGAATTGTTCGCCGTCGACGCGCCGCCTAAGGCCTCGACGTCGGCCTCGGCTTCGGCCCCGGCCTTGACCTCGGCCTCGGCGTCTTCTGGGACCTCGGCCTCGCCTCGCCCATCCTCCTCGAAGGCGTCGTCCGTGAAGCAAGCATCGGGTAAGTCCTCTGTTCCATCCCCTTCAGCAAAGAAGCCATCCTCGAGTCAGGCCAAGGCGGGTGGGTCGACCCCGGCCCCGCATCGGACCTCGACTCCGCACACCCCGAGGGAATACTCGAGACCGAGGTCGCCCTCCAGGGAGTGTGCCCCGGACTCGGAACTCCCCACCTTCGTGGGGATTCCGGGCTTCCAGGATCTCCTCCGAGCTCTTATCTCATCGGAGCTGTCGGGAGCCCTGGAAGTGTTGCAACGTGTTGCGGTTCCGGCGGCCTCGACCTCGGCCGGAGGACCTTCGGTCTCGGAGGCCCCGACCTCGGCTCCCTCGACCACGGGAGCCCCGGCCTCGGCGACCTCGGTCTCGGGTACTGCGGCCCCGTTCACCTCGGTCTCGGCCCCGCCCCGGACCTCGACCTCGGGGGAACCCCCTGAGCGGAGTGTAAGGCCCAAAGAAAAGTCGCGCAGAGTGCGCCGTCTTTCCACCTCTTCCTCCGGGTCTTCCAGGCACGCCTCGCCCTCGACGCGACCTCGGACGGGGCGTCGATCGAGGAAGTCTAAGCGGCCCCGAGGCTCGCCTCGGCGCGACCGTTCCTCGTCGTTCGGGGGCGAGGCGCTGCAGGTGTCGGAGTTGCGCCTCGACAACCCGAGGCTCCTCCGCTCACCTCGGGGGAAGTCTTCCCGGGCCGCCTCGCCGAGGAAACGGGAGAGTGTCCCACGAACCCCGGGGTCCTCACCCAAGGGTTCTGCGAGGAGGACAACTTCCCCTTCCCCCTCGAGGGCCCTCGAGAGGGGATCCTGGGACTCGGGATCCGTTAGGGATCCTCATTATTCCCATGAGGCCTCCCCCCTCTCCTCGGTGGGGCGGTCGAGAACCCCGTCCCCCCAGGCTAGGCCGTCCTCATTTTCGTCCTTCGTTCAGGACATGGCCCAAGCCCTGGGGATTGACCTGATGGTAGGTTCTCGGTATTCCAAAGAATTTTTGGAGGAACAGGACCTCCCCACTCCTCCTAGAGAGGTGCCTAGACTCCCTCTCAACAGTGTCCTTTTGCAGACCTGGCTGAAGAACTTGTCAAACCCTCTTACAGTCACGTCTGTACCTTCAAAAATGGAATCGAAGTATAGGACGATCCCTCCTAAAGGGTTCGATAAGGCGCAGCTCTCACACCAGTCTCTTCTGGTGGAGTCTGCTCTAAAAAAATCACAGCCCTCACGGGTTTCGGCGGCGGTTCCACCAGGCAGGGAGGGGCGGACCCTGGACAAGTTTGGCCGTCGCCTCTATTCAAATTCCCTGATGGCCACCAGGGTTCTAAATTACGCCTTCACCTTTTCCTCCTATTTGCGTGGTATGGTGAAGGACCTCCCTCAATATCGAAACTCGTTACCGGACTCCCAAAGAGCAGAATTCGATAAGTTTATGTCCAACCTGTCCCAATTGCGGTTGTACCTATTCCATGCAGTGTACGACGCCTTTGAGCTGGTTTCGAGGGTGTCGGCCCTCGCAGTGGCCATGCGCCGCTTGGCCTGGCTTCGCACCCTCGACATGGACCCAAACCTGCAGGAACGCCTTGCAGACTTGCCTTGTGTGGGGTCCGAGTTATTTGACGAGTCATTGGATGCGGCGACCAAGCGCTTGTCGGAGCAGGAGCGCTCTCTAGCATCCTTGGTCCGCCCCAAACCTAGGCCCCCGCCGCAGAAACCCTTTCGGCCTCCGCCGCGCCGATACCCTCAGAAGTCGACCCCGGCTTTCTCGAGACCGCCTCCGAGACGTCCGTCTCAGCGAGGCAGAGGGGGACAAACCCAAGCCCCGGCGCAGGGCCCTTCTAAGCCCGCGCCTTCCTTTTGACGGGCTGAGCGGACGGGGCGGGTTCCCCTCCGCACTTTCACAGGAACCCCTTCCTATCGGGGGCCGCCTTCGGTCCTTCCGGGAAGCATGGACCGGGATTACCTCAGACGCTTGGGTGCTCCGGATCGTCTCCGAGGGCTACTCGCTCAACTTTGTGTCCTCGCCGCCGGACAGTCCCCCAAGTTTAGTCCCCTGCAATCGTTCGCAGCTACCGACCCTTATAACCGAAGCAAAAGCACTCTTGAAGCTTCGGGCGGTCGAACCGGTCCCCAAGGACCAGTGGGGTACGGGGTTTTACTCCCGCTACTTTTTAGTTCCAAAAAAGACCGGGGACCTGCGCCCCATACTGGACCTCAGGAAGCTCAACAAATTCCTGGCCCGGGAGAAGTTTCGAATGCTATCTCTCCCGATTTTGTATCCTCTCTTGGAGGAAGGGGACTGGATGTGCTCCCTCGACCTGAAGGAAGCATACACCCATGTTCCGGTGCACCCCGCCTGCCGAAGATTCTTACGATTCCAGGTGGGGGACCTCCACCTCCAGTACAGGGTACTACCCTTCGGCCTGGCCGCGTCCCCACGAGTATTCACGAAGTGCATGGTGGTGGTTGCGGCAGCCCTGAGGTCACGTGGACTCCATGTGTTCCCTTACCTGGACGATTGGCTCATCAAAGCCCCGACCAGGGAGGGGGTTATCTCAGCGACCCGACAGTCTATTGCCTTCCTGCAAACCCTCGGGTTCGAGATAAACTTTCCAAAGTCTCAGTTGAGGCCGTCTCAGTCTCTTCAATTCATAGGTGCGGTGCTGGACACGGTGCGCCTGCGCTCCTACCTGCCGACCCAGCGGTTGGAAGCCTTGGTACGGATGAGCCGCCAGGTCTCCCAACTATCGAGGGTGTCGGCCAAGCACATGATGATGCTGCTGGGCCATATGGCCTCGACGGTACATGTCACGCCGTTTGCAAGGCTACATCTGAGGATCCCTCAGTGGACCCTCGCGTCCCAGTGGCGTCAGGAGTGCGACCCGGTGTCTCGCCTCATTTCGGTGACTCCGCTTTTGCGGAAATCGCTGCGTTGGTGGACAGACTCTTCAAATCTGTCCATGGGACTACTGTTCTGCACGCCGCCTTTCCGCAAGGTCCTGACCACGGACTCCTCAGAGTACGCGTGGGGAGCCCATCTCGACGGTCTTCGCACGCAGGGCCTGTGGTCGGCAGAAGACCGTCGCTGTCATATCAACGTGCTGGAGCTGCGAGCCATCTTCCTAGCACTCCGAACCTTCGCTCACATATTGCAGGACCAGGTAGTCCTCGTCCGCACGGACAACCAGGTGGCAATGTACTATGTGAACAAGCAGGGGGGAACGGGGTCTTGGCCCCTATGTTCCGAGGCTCTCCGCCTGTGGGAGTGGGCGGCCTCCCGGAACATCTTCCTCCGGGCGGTCTACATCCAAGGAGAGCGGAATTGCTTGGCGGACAAACTCAGTCGACTTCTGCAACCGCACGAGTGGAGCCTACACTCAGCGGTCCTGCGCGAGATTTTCGCTCGCTGGGGAACGCCACAGGTGGATCTGTTTGCCTCCCCGGAGACACACAAACTACCACTATATTGTTCTCGGATGTACTCGCGGGACCGTCTAGAAGCGGATGCCTTCCTACTAGACTGGGAAGGGAGGTTCCTGTATGCATTCCCTCCGTTTCCTCTGATCATGCGAACGTTGGTACACCTAAAATCGTCCACGGCCACGATGATTCTCATAGCACCTCGGTGGCCGCGTCAGCACTGGTTCTCCCTGCTGCTCCAACTCAGTGCCAGGGAGCCTCTTCCCCTGACTGTATCTCCTTCTCTGCTGTCTCAGAGTCAAGGATCCATGTTACATCCCAATCTGCAGTCATTGCACCTGACAGCTTGGTTTCTTGTTCCCTGACTCCTCCGGACCTGTCTCAATCGGTGAGGGAGGTGTTGGAAGCCTCCCGCAAGATCTCGACGAGGCTTTGCTATGCGCAGAAATGGACCAGGTTTTCCACCTGGTGTTCGTCTTTTCACCTGGATCCGGTATCAGTCCCGGTATCCTCGGTTTTGGACTATTTATTCCATTTGTCACGCTCTGGCTTGAAAACCACTTCGGTGCGGGTTCATCTCAGTGCGATTTCTGCTTTCCACCAACCTCTGGATGGACGCCCCATGTCACTCCATCCCCTGGTGACACGCTTCATGAAAGGGTTACTCAGGGTTTGTCCCCCTCTGAAGCCTCCGTCGGTCGTGTGGAATTTGAATGTGGTCCTGGCTCAACTGATGAAACCCCCTTTTGAGCCACTCAACAAGTCCCTCTTGAAATTCCTGACTTGGAAGGTAGTGTTTCTGATCGCCCTCACCTCCGCCAGGCGGATTGGGGAGTTGCAAGCCTTGGTTGCGGACCCCCCTTTCACTATCTTTCATCACGACAAGGTGGTTCTCCGCACCCATCCTAAGTTTTTACCTAAAGTTGTTTCTGACTTCCACCTCAATCAGTCCATTGTCCTTCCTGTGTTCTTCCCGAAGCCCCACTCCCACCCTGGCGAGACGGCGCTTCACACGCTTGACTGTAAGAGGGCGTTGGCATATTATCTTCAACGCACCAGGTCTCATCGGAAGGTTCCTCAATTGTTCTTGTCCTTCGATCCCAATCGATTAGGGCACCCAGTTTCCAAGCGCACTCTGTCTAACTGGTTGGCCGCTTGCATTTCCTTTTGCTACGCTCAGGCTGGCCTTCCTCCCCCGGGTCGAGTCACGGGGCACAAGGTCCGAGCAATGGCAGCTTCGATAGCCTTCCTCCGATCCACTCCGATGGAAGACATATGTAAGGCTGCCACTTGGTCTTCGGTTCATACATTCACCTCTCATTACTGTCTGGACACTCTATCCAGGAGTGACGGCCGGTTTGGCCAGTCAGTTTTGCGAAATCTGTTTTCCTAAATTGCCATCCTCCCACCTGCCCTTTTTTGGTTGGCTTGGAGGTCACCCACATGTGAGAATATCATGCCTGCTTGTCCTGGGATAAAGCACAGTTACTTACCGTAACAGGTGTTATCCAGGGACAGCAGGCATATATTCTCACAACCCGCCCGCCTCCCCGGGGATGGCTTCCTTGCTAGTTATGGAACTGAGGACCACGAGGTGGGATGCGCCCTCTAGTGGGCGAGAAGGCACGCACATGCGTGGTGCAGTGTGCAAACTTGAAACTTCAATCAAGTTTGCTTGAAAAGCTGTCCGCGCCGGGGCTCCGTAGATGACGTCACCCACATGTGAGAATATATGCCTGCTGTCCCTGGATAACACCTGTTACGGTAAGTAACTGTGCTTTACAGAAAGAGTGGTAGGTGCCTGGACAGTCTCTCGGAAGAGGTGGTGGAGACAGAGACTATGTCTGAATTCAAGAAAGCACGGGGATAGGCATGTAGGATCTCTTAGAAAGAGGAAGAGAATGGTTACTGCAGATGGGCAGACTGGATGGGCCATTTGGCTTTTATCTACCATCATATTTCTATCAAAATTCTATTCCCCCCTTGATACTTGAGATCTTATATTATCCATCATTGTTCCTAAGACTATCTCTATACTATAACTTGCTCAAAACCCAGATTGTGAAGAAAACACAGTTACTTACCGTAACAGGTGTTATCCAGGGACAGCAGGCAGATATTCTCAACATATGGGTAACATCAACTACAGAGCCTCGATGCAGACAGCTTCACAAGCAGACTTGCTTGAAGAACTCTTGGAAAATTCACAACTGCCGCACAACGCATGCGCGAATGCCTTCCCACCCGACTTAGAACGCATGTCTCCTCAGTTCAAATAGCTAGCTAAGAAACTAACCAGGAGAGGTGGGTGGGTTGTGAGAATACCTGCCTGCTGTCTCTGGATAACACCTGTTACGGTAAGTAACTGTGCTTTATTCCAGGACATGCAGGCAGCATATTCTCAACATATGGGTGACCTCCAAGCTAACCAGAATGGGATGATGGGAATGTTGGCAATTCAGGAGAATAAATTTTGTAATATTGCCTGGCCACAGTGGCCATACCATCTGGAAAAAGAATCCACACAATAATGAGAGGTGAATGTATGAACTGAGGACCAAGTGGCAGGTTTGCAGATTTCCTCAATAGGAGTAGTTCTAAGGAAAGCTACAGATGCCGCCATGGCTCTAACTTTATGGGCTGTGACTCGACTCTAGATGCAGTCCAGCCTGAGCATAGCAGAATGAGATCGAAGCAGTCAATCAATTGGAGATGGTTCATTTTGGCACTAGATGTCCCAACTTGTTTGGATCAAAAGAGAGAAAAAGTTGAGAAGATCTATGTGGCTTAGTCCTTTGTAAGTAAAAAGCCAAAGCACGCTTGCAGTCCAAAGTATGAAGAGCTGTTTCTCCTGGGTGAGAATGAGGCTTTGGAAAAAACACTGGAAGTACAATGGATTGATTTAGATGAAATTCTGAAACAACTTTTGGTAAGAATTTAGGATGAGAAGCCAGGGTCCACTGAGGGATTCTGAGGTGAAGCCTGGCAAAACGAGTCACGTGTAGAGGCCACGTGACCGAGCAGAACCATCATGTACCTCGCTGAGAGTGAAGTGAGGGGCAGCACTTTGTGACAAAGTTGTATGAGAGTATCCTGACGTTGAGTAAGGAATGCTCTGAGTTCTACAGTGTCTAGTACAGCTCCAATGAACTGTAGAGTTTGAGAGGGTTGTAGCTGGGATTTTGGAAAGTTTATTTCAAACCCCAAACTTTGGAGGAACCAAATAGTCCATTGGGTCGCTACAATAACCCCTCTGAGATGTTGAATCTTTGATGAGCCAGTCATCCAGGTATGGGAAAACCTGAAGACCATGGCTGTGCAGAGCTGCTGCTAATACTACCAGGCAATTGGTGAAAATTCTGGGAGATGATGCTAGGGTAGCACTCTGTATTGAAAATGATGGTTTCCCACCTGAAATCTGAGAAACTTGCAGAAGGCTGGATGAATGGGAATGTGAGTATAAGCCTCTTTGAGATCCAGAGAGCATAACCAATCGTTGTGATCCAGAAGGCGATACAAGGACGCCAGAGACAGCATCCAAAACTATTCTTTGAGAAGAAATTTGTTGAGAGCTCTGAGATTCAATATAGGTCACAGATCTCCCGTTTTCTTCGGGACAAGGAAGTAACGGGTGTAAAACCCCTTGCTCTGCTGTTCCAGAGGAACTTCCTCAATGGCACAGAGACAAAGCAGAGCTTGAGCTTTCTGAAGAAGGGTGAGCTGCAACAAATTGGAAGAACACTCTCTTGGAGGGAGATCTAGTGGAACCTGAAGAAAGTGAAGAGAGTAACCCTCCCTGATTATTGTGAGGACCCAGAGGTCGAATGTAATCAGTTCCCATCGTTGATAAAAATGATGGAGACGACCTCCGATGGGAAGAGAGGAAGACAGAGGCAGAAAGATTGATGTTATGCTCTGTGTTAGATGGTCAAAAAGGCTGAGTGGACTTAGGTGCAGCAGGAGTCTGAGGTTTACACTGCCTTTGTTGTTGTTGCTGTTGTTTCTTAGGAGGCGGCCTTGAATAAGGAGCTGACTTCTGAGGATAACACTTCTGATAAGATGGAGAAAGCTTATAACTCTTAGCAGTGGAAGGCTTCGGCTTAACTATAGAAGCAAATGATTTCTCAAGCTCAGACAAGCGCTTTGTGGTCGCCTCAATGGAGTCATCAAACAACTCATTTCCCCGACATGGGATGTTGGCCAGTCAATCTTGCAGGTTTGGATCCATGTCCACAGTTCTTAACCAGGCTAGACAACGCATGGCCACCGAGAACACAGTGACCCTGGAGGACATTTCAAAAGCATCATATGCAGCCTGAACCATATGCGTGCGAAGTTGACCTAGAGTACAATGCATATGCTAGAACTCTGATAGCCGATGTTTTGGGAGATACTTGAAAAATGTAGGCATAGCATTGACCCAATGCTTAAGATAAGATGTGAAGATAAAATTATAGTTTAAAATCCGATTTGTCATCATAGAATTTTGATACAACCGACGGCCAAACTTGTCCATGGTCCTTCCCTCTTGGCCAGGAGGGTCTGTGGTATAAACTTTGGCAGGATTGGTTCGTTTTAAAGAAGACTCCACGAGAAGAGATTGATGGGATAGTTGAGACTTCTCAAATACTTTGTAATGAACCATCTTATATCGAGATTCTAGGTTTGGCGGCACAGCAGGAATTGAGTATGGTGTATCCAGATTCCTCTTGAAAGTTTGACAAAGAATGCCATTCATGGGTAATTTTAAAGAATCCCTAGGAGGATTAGGCATACCCAGTTCTTCTAAATACTCTAGAGTATTTTTAATCAGACTTCAAGACAATGTTGAGATCTTTACTCATCTGGCACAAGAATTTAGTAAAAGACGGGTCAGAAGAGAGATGACCATATTGAGGTGAAGGTGAACAAGATCCCCTCAAAGTTCCCCGTACTGCAGAGAAAGAAGGTGAAGCCTCTCTGGAAAATTGGTAGCGAAGATCTGAATCTATAGGTAAAGATGTAGAGGAATGTCCACTCCTGGAATGAACAGGAGAAGCAGAAGGTTTATTTTTAATGAACCAGCTGGTGAAGAAAATCTCGCAGAAGAACTTGACTGTCGAGAATGCTGTTGAATATGAGGTTCTACAATCAATTTCCTCGACAAGGGAGTTGGAGGCCTCAAAGAATCTTGATGCCCCGATGAACGAGGTCTACCTCAAGAAGAAAACCTGGGTCGAGACGAATGTCTGGACAGATGGTGTGGAGATGAACTATGCCTCGGAGAACAAGGCATTGATCGAGTTAAATCCAGCCTTGATGAGGAGTGGTGAGGTGTCCTCGTCCTGTGTCTCGAAGAAGAGTAGGGCTGGAGGTTGAAGATCAAGGTCGAGACACTTTCTCCTTGCATAGAGTGTTCAGATTGACCTCAAGGCACTCTGAAGGACTCGACTCTTTGTGATACTGTTGAGTGATCAGGCTGGACTGCAGGAAGCAGGATCGAGGCAGGAGTTAATTTGGCAGGCATATTACCAAACTCCTGATACAGAATAGCCTCCAACATATTCTTCAAAGCCGGCACCAAGACCACTGGAGCTGGTGCAATTGGTGCGGCTATAGACTCCAAGGAAGATGATCTCGAGGATGAATGCTTCCTCGACTTGGATACACGCTTTTTGGAAAGCCTCGAAGCAATGGGTCCTATACAGCTCGCTATTGGAGTGTGTTGGGACTCCTGAAGGGTTGGCTTCAATAGCTTACCTGAGGGAGACACTGAGGAGAGCGACCCTTCTGGTGACAATTTTGTTGATTTCTCCAAAGATGAAGACTTCCCCATCAAGGGAGGCTTTAGCGAGGCTGAGGTTTTAAGTCCCGTAGAAGACTTTGGCACAGTCGAGGTCAGAGTTGAGGGTTTTGGAGGAAGATCCATGGCCTCGAAAATTTTTTCGATCTGAACTCGACGACGTTTAAGGGCTCAATTTTGAAGTATGGCTCAGTGAGTGCATGACTCCAAATGATGGTCAGGTTCTAAACACTGAATACACCACTTATGTGGGTCAGTGATAGAGATCGCGCATTGACACCGACTACACTTTTTGAAGCCTGTAACCAGCCGGGACATGGAATGGAAAATGGCTATGGCTAAATCGAAGCCCGCAGGCTAAGGCCGCAGAACAGACCCGCCGTGACACGGCTGAAAACATTTTGAAAACTTTTTTTAAACACGTGCACTGCAGCGACTGTGAAAACAATAAACAAACACGAGCCACGGCGATGAGCAGAGCCTTGAAACGAGGGCTTCTCAGCTCTGAGGAAAACTTAGAATTGAGACCCATGCCATACTTCAGGCAGGAAGGTACTCGCACATGCGCGGTGCGGCAGTCGCAAACTTTCCAAAAGTTCTTCAAGCAAGTCACCCATATGTTGAGAATATGCTGCCTGCTTATTCTGGGATAATGCAAAATATTACTCTTATCTAAATATGATGTTAATTGATTAACAAGTCCTTCCATAATCTTTCACAAAAATGATATAGATACCACTGGTTTATAGCTTGAAACTTGATCTAATTTTCCCTTTTGATCCTTCAATATTGGGGTCAAAACTATTTCTCTCAAATCAGTAGGAAAGAGTAGGGTTACCACATGGCTCCAGAAAAGAAAAGAGGACAGATTGAGATACCTGGGTTTTACTTCCATTGAAAGCAATGGAAGTAAAACCAGGATGTCTCACTCCATCCTCCTTTCTCTGGAGTCATATAGTAATCCTAGGAAAGAGGCCCTTTAATGACATCTCATTTATCCAATCATAAACAGCAATCTTGAAGGATGGTGGAGCCTCCTTCAAAATATAAATCAGACAAAGATCTAGATGGCAATATACTTTAACATCTCAGAAAATGCTAACTCTGTTTGTAACACCTTTACAGAATTGACTCCCCTGTCATTAGTAGTGGCACAGAAACTTTCAATAAACAAACAGAGTGTGGCGCAGTGATTAAAGCTACAGCCTCAGCACCCTGGTTCAAACCCACGCTGCTCCTTGTGATCCTGAGCAAGTCACCTAATCCCCTCATTGCACCAGGTACATTAGATAGATTGTGAGCCCACTGGGACTGACAGGGAAAAATGCTTGAGTACCTGAATAAACAGAGCAATATTCAAATTCTCATTATACCCACTGTGCAAGAACTAAGGAAATCCAGCCCTTCCTTTCCTGGCTCTGTTCCATCTCCTGACTCAGTTGCTCTCCATTTAGGAAGGTGATCTCAACTTTGCCTTCTGATTGGCCCAGTGTATCTCTAGCTTCTGTAATATAATTTCCAGCCTGCATACATATAAAGCATAAAATCAACAGCAAAGTCCTAACTGACAACTGTGACATCATGTGGAAAGGGCAGCAGGACACTGATTACTAATGGAAGAAAAAGCAAGTCACATTGAAATTATTTGCAAATGAGAATGATTGCACAAGCCCTGGGATATATTCTTTTATCAATATTTCCTTTAATTAAAAAACAACAAAAAGCCAAAACAGGTATCTTTCTCTCTTTACAGAAGCCAAAGTAAAACAATCAGTACAGTGTAAAGTAATCACCAATTGCACATGTTACAGAAGGCATAGCTGTGTACCAAAAGCAAATGTAAAATGTGAGGTATATAAAATTTATACCATCACTTGCTACTGCTAAGAGAAAGAAAGGTGATATAAAAAGTTAATCAATTTGATAACCAGTTCTTATCTGCAATTTCTCAATTCAAACACCAAAATTACCAAGGTGGCAATTCTATAATTTGACATCAAAGTGTGGCATGCTTAGCATCAATTCTACAATGGCTTCAGAACGTGCCTAAGCCTTTATAGAATATTAATGTAAAGCTGCATTGGCATGCAATAATTTAGGCACACTCACTTACATACAGTAAGCGGGTGTGCACAAATGTTCCATGTAACACATGCAACGGATTGTATTCTTTAAGTTGCATGCTTTGCTTCTTACCAAATTATAGAGTGAGGGGGCATATGAAGAGGTCACAGGACTAATGCACCACTATAAAGAAATTATGTCCTTGACTTGATAATATCTTTTCCAGTAGATAGGTGAGACATTCTAGACATGTGGGTTATCTCTCAATGGCTGTGTGCCATATGCAGAAGGAATCCACTCCGGATTTTTTTCTCTGGCTCTTCTCTACTTCACTGGGAGCTCTAGCACCACCTGCAGATAATACCCATGCACCAAGAGCACCAACACAGAACATGAAGTAGAGTCACCAATAGAAACATTCCCAAAAATCAACAAAGGCATCCAAGGAGCTCTGGAAGCACCCCTGCATGCTCCTGGTACATATATACAGAATACTTCAGGACCCCAAAGAGCTAACCAGTATTCAAGAAGCAAACTTGGAGAAGTACAAGCAGAATGAGATAGTAGGCAGGCGTCTAGAAAGTCTCACCTATCTACTGGAAAAGATATTATCAAGGTAAGGACATAATTTCTTTTTCCAGTGCAATAGGTGAGATATTCTAGACATATGGGATATACCAAAGCAGTCCCAAGAATCTAGGGTGGGCTGACTGTGCCAACCTTCAAGACCAAGGACCCAAAGGCAGAGTTCTGTCTTGCTGCCACATCCACTCTGTAAAATTTGGCAAACGTGTGCAGAGTAGACCAAGAAGCTGCCCTATAAATCTCCTCAGGGGAGATTGCTCTAGCCTCAGCCCACGAGGCCATACTCCTGGTAGAATACGGCTTAACAGATACTGGAGACTGTTTACTGCAAAAAAAATGTAGGCTGACAAAATGGCCTAATGGATCCATCTGAAAATTGTGGCCTTGGGAAGCTGGACACCTCACATAGAAGAATGAGTCAGCATAAAAAGATAGGGTGAGACTCTTTTGTGACCTCTAGATAATGCAGAAGAACTCTGCGCACATCCAATTTCTTCAAAATGTGATCCTGTTTCCTAAAACCAGTAGACTGAAAAACAGACAAACACACTTCCTGACTGACATGGAATGCCAACACCACCTTTGGCAGATACAAAGGAACCATGCTGAGTGACTAAATTCAACTCCTGCAGTGACTCTGAAATGAGATCAGGCAAAGCAGCAGACTTAAACAAACACAAAACTGTGGGCTCATCCCCAGGTTCTAAAACCAGAGAAGAATCCAAAGAGCTGGCATACTGTCCCGAGTCCCCCACCACGGGGAGAACGTCCCTGGAAAGCAAGGGATCTGCAAGCTGATCATCATCATAAGCATCACCTAGATCATGGTCAGCGAACAGATCAGGAACAGCGGCAGACTAAGAGGACGTGCCTAAAGAGGCAAAACTGCTGAGAAACAAGTCTGAAGCGGAGGAAGACAGCCCATGGGAAGCATGGCTAATCTGAAATGTATTCCACAAATGTTTCATAAATTCTGTGAAGGCTGCCAGACCTTGGGGCATAGAGTCACCCTATGATGACTTCAACTTGCGCTCTTGGGTCCGCAGCTTCTCGCAGAGAACTTGCAGCTGTGCTGAGCCCCCAAAATAAGGAGGGTGCCCCAAAGGGCTAGCTGAGCATTTTACAGCTGCTTAGTCATGGGAGAGGCTAAGCTTTGCACTGTCACCTCTCCCAGCTACACCATGCAGCATGTAGCGCAAAGACACTCCTGAGGTGCTAAATTTGTGCAATCCTGGCAAGAATTCACAGTAGGAGAGCCCAAGGACTCCACGCCAACAGGTTTTGAGGCAAAATTTGCAGATCTGGGAGAGTAGGAATCTTTTGAGAAAAAAAAAATCCAAGATTGCTGCCACTAAGAATTTCACACTAAAATTATGATTTTGTTTACACTTAGGAAAGACTTTAAAATTCAGACCCCCTGATTCACCTCACAGGCTGTCACAGCCTTACTCACTGTGACCTGTCCTGGAAATGTGCTGCAGCTTGCCTTATTGGATTAACTGGATTAGAAGAAATCACTGCCTCAAGCTGGGAATGATTCCACAACTCACATCTTTGGGCTGGCAGTCAGACTTGGTGCGAGACTGTACCTCCACCCAGATGGACCGACGGACGCACTAAGGGATGGGTAGAGACGAAAATGCAACTAATGACCAGTGAGATACCGCTGAGCCTCCAAAGGACGCCTAACAGCCTGCGCTCAAACCCCTGCTAAACAAAAAGTAAGAAAAAAGAGGGGCCATCCCCGAGCTCCAAAGAAACAAATGCAGGCTGGCCAACAGGTACCACCAGGGATCAGCCTGTCAGCTGCAGAGCAGAGTCTGCTTCTTCTCTATGGAGGCAGAGCTAAAGAATCACTCCGAGCACAAAGAAATCCCAAAAAAGGGATGAAAATACCAAAGAAAATAAGAAAAGAGGGAGAGCAGAACAAAAACACTCCTTCAGGCACATGTGCTGAATGGAAAAATTGCAGGCGATGATAGAGTTCCCAGTGAAGTAGAGAAGAGTCAAAAATCCAGAGATTCCTTCTGCATATGGCACGCAACCACTGGGAAATAACCCACGTCTAGAATGTCTCACCTATTGTACTGAAATGTGTGTTAGCATAGGTGATTAATCTACAATTTTTATTTTTATCAATTTAATGAGATTCTTGTACAATTTTTTTTTAAGAAATAAGAGTCATCTTAAAAATACCATATCCCAACACAAGGTATGTTTCCTTCACATGAACTGGTGTCTCAAACCTAAAATCTTTGGGCCCGATATTCAAAGTGATTTAACCAGATATTAGAAGCTCTTGCATGGTTAAATCATGCTCAGTGTCCTGGCCATTGAAATTCAATGACATTTAACTGTAGTACTGATGAATATCGGTTCTCACCAGTTAGTGTAAGAGAGGTCTCTAGGAAGAGCCAATAGTTATGCAAGCATTGGCCATATTCACGGCCTCTTTTACAAAGGCTCGCTAGTGGCTACGCTGACTAACGGCCCCGAAGCCCATAGAGATTCAAAGGGCTTTGAGGCTGTTGCTGCATGGCTTTGTAAAAGAGGCCGTCAGTATCAGTGCTCGCATAGTAGTGGGCAGATAGCACTGCCTTTTGTACAGTTCTATCTTTGCTCGCTTTGTTATGCAGTGCCACACCTGCATAACTTCCAGGGTGGTGGCTGACCCTGGATATTCATTGCTGATGCCCAGCCATAGCCCGGCCTTGAACACCCAGGCTTAATTCCGCCCATGTATGTCAGTGGCTTAAGAACTGCTACCCACCAGGGGATGAATATCAACCCTTTGTTTTTCTAAACCAATATTAGGAGCAGAATAACATCCAAAGGAGTTAATACCATTACTATCTTATTCCACTGATTTTTGAATCCTTTGTTCTCACATCTACGCCTCTCATTTTACAAGACAGCTTTATAGTATATAGCTGGTACCCCTTCATCTTGTCCAAAAATTACAAATTATCACATTTAGAAACTCAAGCTGAGATGCACCATAGTGAGGACAAACGTTCTCTGCTAGATTTGATGTGTATGATAACTAATTCTTTGGAACACGATGAGAAGATGGCTGCAGGCTACACATCATAAAATGGTCTTGATAACAGAATGCTGAAAGACTTATAAAATGAGGTAAGAGACCCTAAGAACAAAGGGCCAAAAATCACTGTAATAGGATACTAAGATTAGGTTAATAACTCCTTATGCTTCTTACAGTTCTAGCTCATGAAAGGAAGACTAGGCTTGAAACATCACCTTTTCTATGATGTGGATATATTTCATCCGATGCAATACATTTGAACAAATCATGTCTTAGGCTTGGATGTGGTATTTTTAAAAGCAATTTTATTTCTATCTTGGGACTGGGGAACTGGTGCTTTTGGTGTGTGGAAAAATTCTGCAAAAATGTGTATCAATCCTCTATGAGTAGAACCTAAGTTAATTATCTTATGCCACTACAATTTAGTGATGCATCAGTCAGTGGTTCCCAAACCTGTCCTGGGGGATCCCCAGCCAGTCAGGTTTTCCAGATATCCCTAATGAATATGCATGAGAGAGATTTGCATACCTGTCACTTCCATTATATGCAAATCTCTCTCATGCATATTCATTAGGGATATCTTGAAAACCTGAGTGGCTGGGGGTCCCCCAGGACAGGTTTGGGAACCACTGTATCAGATAATTGATGGCTTTAGATGGTGATTTTGATGTTTGAACTGACATATTAGTTAAGAACTGATCATATTGATGAACCTTTTATAGTACCCTTTTTGCTCATCTCTAGCAAAGACATATATCCTCTGGGATAATAGTAGGGTTCCATTCCCAGCTGGTAGCACCCAGAACAGTAACTAGGTTCTATCCATGGCTGAACACATCCCCCAGAAAGTAACCAAATAGCTAATTTAAATTCTGGGTTAGTGCAGTTGCTTATTTGTATTGAACAGCAGTCCAGTTATATCAAAACGTGAACCACCCTTAACATCTCTCTAAAACAGTCACCGAGACATCATATTGCTTCACTGAAACTTTAACTAAGTCATAGAATATAATATTTTCAAAAGTTCCAACAAGTTACTGCCAGCAGATGGGGGACTGGAGCTCCTAGATTCACTCCCTACATATCCACCTGTGTACGTCACAGCTCCATCCTATCCTCCAGTTCCTGCTGTAGAATTACTTTCTGCTGGGATGCTCCTAAGTCATCTGTGCTCAGCTGTGAGAAAAAGGAGGATGAGATTCCCATCTTGCTTGAGCTCCCCGGAGAAGACTCTTGCTGTCTTCTCAGAGAGTGGATAGCCTTCTGGATCAAGCTCCCTGGGGGTTTCCATAATACTAGTTCCATACAAGGATGACTCCTGTGATGATATGGAGTAGGAAGGGGCCAAGGGGAAAAAAACAAAATGAGATGATAAATATCGGCAATACACTGGCAGATTTAGCATTGCAAATTCTTCTAATGCTACTTGTTCCAATCATATTAACTGATCTATTTTCCCATCCTCTTCTAAATACTCAGATAATGCAGCCTCCTCGGATGCCCAGAGGGATATTAAACTTCTAAGATAGGAGTGGGTTGAGAACCCCTCGGGACATACCCAGCCAGTCAAGTTTTCAGGATATCCACCCTGAAGATGCATTATAGTCAGAAGCTTTCAATAAATAACAAATGATAAGTTTGCAAATATTACCTCCACTGTATACAAATATTTCTCATGCATATTCACTGTTGGTAGCCCAAAATCAGGACTGATTTATTTTGATTTATCTCCATGATAGTATGGTCGTGTCTTTGTAAAGTGTACAGGATTATTTCAACTGTCAGAGATAAATCAAACCGGAGTTAAAATTTTCCATACTAATTGACACTACAGTTCAGGTCTCCTGAAGCAGATTCCGAAACGGGGCCATGTTGGGACCTCTAGAGGATTCAAAAGATAAGTGGAGTTTTTTCTACAACCGGTGATATCTGTTTGTACGCAAATCAATATAAATTATTTATAAAGCAATGTAAATTGTTATAAAGAAAAGAAAAGCTTAATCAAGAAGAAGAACATTTTAAACACATATATTGTCTCAAGAGAGTGATCCAACATTTAGAAGTTCGCAATGACTGGACGGTAAATCCATTCTGAGAGCAAGGGTTCTCCTACTCTCCTGGAGTTTCATATCTCTGAGCAGACCAAAATTTCTTTGTTGATCACTCACTGGGGGCATTTCACTCATTGAGGTCAGTTTCATGATTTCATATATACATTTTTCTGACTTCTAGTATTGAATTTTAGTTCCCTGTCTTTTCTGGAGGAATTGCATCCATCTTTGGCATTAACTTAACATTCAATATTTTCATTTTTCTTCTTTCTTCTCAAAATCTATTTTTCCATGTCTTCCCTTCCTATCTCTCTCTCCTTCCCTCCCTATTTCCATGGTCTGACATCTCTCTCCTTCCCTCCCAGTGGTCTGACAACATCTCTCTCCTTCCTTTCCCCCCCTTCCCAGTCTGGCATCTCTCTCCTCTCCTTCCTATAATATGGCATCTCTCTTTACTACTACTATTATTATTTCTATAGCGCTACCAGACACCCCTCCTTCCCTTCTATTCCCTGGTCTGATATCTCTCCCTTCCTTTAGTCATTTCTCCTCCCCTCCCCAGTGTAACATCTCTCTTTCCCTTCCCCTGCAGTCCATCTCCCTTCCCTTCCTCCTTTCTGGCCCCCCTCCCAGTCCAATATTTCTCCCTTCTTTCCACCAGTCCAACATTTTTTCTCTCTTCATCCTGCATGCTTCTCCTCTGGTCCTCCTTCCCTCCCAAAACCAAAATCTATCTCTCTCTCCATGAGTCCAACTTTTCACTCTCTGCCCTCTCCCTCTTCCCCAGAGTGTAACATTTCTCCTTCCCTCCTTTCTGTCCTCCCCATCCATCTCGCCCTCTCCATGAGTCCAACACTTTCTCCCTCCTGCATGCTTCCTCTGTGTCCTTGCCTCTTCCCTCGAGTGGCATCTCTCCTTCTCAACCCCCAACCCAACATGCTCTCTCTCCATGCACCATCTCATCCTCCCCTCAAGTGTGTAGCACCTTTCCTTTCCCTCCCTTTCTGCAAAGTCCAGCAGCACCTCTTCTCCATTCCTTTTACCTCCCCCTGTCCAACAATACCCCTTCCCTCCTCCCCCTGTCCAGCAGTACCCCTTCTCCCTTCCCTTCTTCCCTGTTCAGCATACCTCTCCTCGATCTAGGCTAGCAGCAGCTCACTATGTGGTTTTAACTTCAGCACACAGCTGCTGCTAGCAGTAGTTTAGCCGCAGTTTCATCAGGCAGCCTTGGGCCCTTTGCTAGGTCGGCCTGATTCGGGCCTAGCAAAGACCCCAAGGCTGCCTGATAAAACTGCAGATAAACTACTGCTAGCGGCAGCTGTGTTCCGAAGTTAAAACCACACAGAGCTGCCGCTGCTGGTATGGGGGTGCAGAGAGAAGTCGAAGGCAGGAGTCCCAGAAGACATGCATCAGAAGGCAGAGTCCTGGAAGGCAGGAGGCAGGAAGACACGCATCAAAGGTAGGAATCATGCATCAAATGCAGGAGACAGGAGTCCCAGAAGACATGCGTCCAAAAGTCAGTCCTGGTAGAAGTCAGCTGATACAGGCGCCGGAGCCACATCACACTTAAAATCTCAAAAGGCACAGTAGTGTGCCACGGCACACAGTTTGTGATACACTGATTTAGACACTATTCACCCAATATTCAAAGGGCTAAGAAAGGCTCCTGGCTATTTAAATCTCTTGTCTGGGTCTGGTATTCAGCAGCACATAACCATACAGTGCCACACTGAATAACATCACAGACCACCCCTGCACTGTCCAGTTAATCCTGGGAAGGTCCATGGGTGTAGCCTGGATCTATCTGGTTAGAAGCCATATTCAGACTGCTAACCAGTTAAGTGAGTGCTAAAGTTAGGACAGAAAAAGGGCTGTCCTAACTTTAGTTGTGGAAGTAACCTGGCACCAGTCTGAATGCTGATCAGTGCCTGGTTAACCTTCAGGTTGCGGCAGAGAAATGCTAGCTGCTCCCCCAACCCCCTCTCCACCCCCAGGAACCTATAGCACCTTCCTTCCATCCTTCCCCATCTGAAGAAAGAAGATGGCAGGCCCAAGCTCCCTTGCTACAAGATACTTAGGTTTATTCAATACAAGAAGTCTATAATACTCAAAAGCAGGTTTAAGCTGGACCGAATATCTGCCAGAGAATTTTTTTAAACATTTCTTTTTATAGCTCTGCTATGTTCAATGAGTTGGAATATAATTTATTTTATGAATGGAGAGAAGAAGACATAGATAATATTTTATTAAGAACTGAACAGAGATTTATTTTCAATTCAACACTGTAATCCCAAGAGGGTTAAATCAATAACTGGACCTTTGTGTGTTTCTATCATCAATTATCCCCCTTATTCCAGCCAATTAATGATTTTTTACATTGTTGGGGTTTTTTTAAAGCTAGCTTTCCATTTTTAGCTTAAAGTGTTTTTATTTGTTATCTTGATTTACTGTTTTTTTTAATTTAATTTTTATTCCAGAGTATCTCTTATGTGGTTTTGACTTTATTTATTTCATAAGTTTATTCTATGTGCCTTTTTTGTCACTTTTAGAACTTTTTTTTTTTTAATTTCTTTATTCATTATAAATTTTCAAACAAGTGTACAATAAATCACTTCATAATATACATTTCCACTTGAAATTATTACAAATTTCACACCACAAGAATTATCTCCCTCAACCCAATACATATATCTTTATAAATATCCAACACTTTTAATTGATTATTCATTTACCATATATTTGAAATATGTTCTATTTGGGGGTCCTTTTACAAAGCCACGCTAGCGGTTTTATCGTACGCATCGGATTAGTATGCGCTAGCTAGAAATCTACCGCCTGCTCAAAAGGAGGCAGTAGTGGCTAGCGCATGCGGCAATCTAACGTGCGCTATTCCGTGTGTTAAGGCCCTAGTGTGGCTTTGTAAAAGGAGCCCTTAGTCTACTATTCTTTATATATATGTGTGGTCATGTAGCACATTCTAAAACATTTTTTTTATTCTCTAGGCAATTAAGGGTCCCAATTATATATTTTAAATGCATAATCATAAGAACATGATTACTCTCAGTACACTGCACTGAATACATATGCAGGCTACAATATTCCTAAGTTGGATTTCTTTTCATATTTTTTAGATAGAAAACTCAGAGCAACCCAGCACCTTGAATGTTGAGCGGGGTAATTAATGACACTCAAGTCACAGCGTCAGTATGAAGATATCGTTGTTCGATAAAGTTTTGCAGCTTGCCACAGCTTTTATTATAATTTCTAGTCATGCAGTAATTTTTCAGGCTTTATCTTTCTCCGTTTTTCTTCAATTTTCACTTGTTATGTAGACATTTGAGGCCAGATTCTGTAAAGGATGTCTAAAAGTTAAGCACCATTTAGACGTCCAGGAGGATAATGCTGAGTGTGATTCTATAATGTATAGGCGCATTATAGAGAATCGCGCTCAGCACTACTCAATGAATCTAAGCACGTCTATATTGTTAGAAATCCTTTGCAAAATTGACTTTTAGGTATTGCATAGACATCCTAATAACCTAATGCCTAATGTTATCGTGTGTTAGCGTTATGACATCATTACAATGGTGATTTTTATGCTGTTTTTTCTTTTTCTTTATTAATTTTTCATTCTTACAGCAGTTGAATCGCAATTAATATAATTAATTATTACATAACATTCGTGACTACAATCAATGCATTATGTCATAGATGATAAATCCCTCCCCATTTTCTCAATTCTTATTTCCAAAAATTATACATATCCCACCCCATTCCTAAATAATTACTACCAATGTGCTAAGAAATCTGATCATTAGAATAGTTAGTCAATGGTTGCCAAATTTTCTTAAAATTGTGAAGATTCCCTTGTTGTAATGCTATTACTTTTTCCATTTTGTATATATGACAGACAGAGTTCCACCAGAATGTATAATTTAATTTGGTATAGTCCTTCCAATTTTGAGTAATTTGTTGCATGGCGACTCCTATCAATATTAATAGCAGCTTGTTATTATTTGCTGAGATCGGACTCTGAGTTCTCATTGCAGTGCCAAATAGTATGGTATCATATGAGAGTCCTACATGATTTTCTAGTAATTTGTTAATTTGGGGCCAAATTAAATTCCAAAAGGCATTTACACAGGGACAGAAAAAAATTAAATGATCCAACGTCCCTTCTTCAATTTTACAATGCCAGCATCTATTGGATCTAGTACTATCTATCTTTTGCAGGCGCGTAGGGGTCCATAACACTCTATGTAACAAAAACATCCATGTTTGATTCATAGATGCTGACCTTGTAGATCTTAATCTCCAGGACCAAAATCGTGGCCATTGAGAAGCAGAAATTGTCTGTCCAATCTCAATACTCCAAATATCCCTAAGTCCAGTTTTCTTTTTTTTATTTAAGAATCCATATATCAGTTTATATCATTTTGCGGCTTGGTGACCCAAAAAATCTGCCTGGAAACATAAAACCTGCAGACTATATTGATTATTAAGATCTTTCCATTCAGGGAACCCTGCTTGAATGGCCTGCTTCAATTGCATCCATTTAAAGTATTGTGTTTTATTTAAGCCAAATTTATTTTGCAATTGTGAAAAACTAAGCAGTGATCCTTCTGAAATGACATCATTCAATGTCCGTATACCTGCAATTATCCATTGTTTCCAGACGATCTTAAATCCGCCAATTTTGATCCTGGAGTTTACCCAAATAGATTGATTTAGTGATTTAGCAATTGGTTTTGGTGATAGATTACTAATATATCTTAATATTTTCCAAGTATCTAATAAAATTTTATTATCTTTATATCTTCTAGGCATTGTTATACTAAGTAAATGTTCTAAGTGTAATGGGAACAGGAGCCACCATTCTAAATATAACCAATCTGGTACATTCTCCATGAGATCTGGGAGGATCCAATACATACCCTGTCTTAGAATATAGGCTTGATGATACCTATAAAAATTTTTCATTAAAATTGTATGCAGTAAAATGCTGGCACCACTATTATATTTTATTTATTTATCTTTTAATTATTTATATACCACTTATATCCTATGGTATATCCTATGGTATTTATACCATTTTTATCCTGTGGTATTTGTATTTGGTTCCTTTATCATATTCCTTTATCATATTCCTTTATCATATTCTCTTCTGTTCCGGTTGCTCAGGGTCACAAGGAGCAGTGGGGGATTTGAACTAACAATCTCAGAGTAATAAGGCCACACACTCGACCATTAAACCACATGTCAATTCCAAAGCCAAGCTTATATCCTCTTGATTCACAAGCAGTCATTTCTCTAGGATAAATAGCAAACATGTACCTTCAACATTTGTCCAGTTCCACTGTTGTTTTCTAATAAAAAAAACTATTTTGGCTTCTGTGTTCCTCAATCAAAGCACATGAAAAATCTGTGTGTGTATATATATACACACACACACACATATATATAGAACTTCACGGTATTGCAGTATATAAACTGTTATTATTATTATATATGTGTGGTGTGTGTGTATGTATATATATATATATGTGTGTGTATATATATATATATACTAGTTGTTAAGCCCGTTACATTAACGGGTTGCTAGAATATATGTCTGTCTGTCTTTTTTTTTCTGTCTCTTTCCTCCCTCCATTTCCCTGTGGAGCACTGTCTCTGCTTTCTTCCTCAGTCTGCACTCTCAAGCTGTAACATTACTGCTTAGCTTTTTCTCCTTGTAAGCATCTCTGCTCTCTTTCTCATCCCCAGTCTCTTTGCTCTTTTTCTCTTCTTGCAGGGGTCTCTGCTCTCCTTTTTGTATATGTTCCTGATTCCTTCAAACTTCTGTTTTCTCTGTATGCTCCTGATCCTGTGTTTCCCTGTAAGTGTCTCTTTTTTATTTTATTTTATTCCTTCTTCAGTCTCTATTCTTTATCTGAACATTCCCTTCCTCAGTCTCTCCAACTGCAGCTCTCTTGCCCTCTAAGCCCCTGCTGTGCATGTCACTCCTGATCCCCTCTAGTGTTTAAGCCTGTTAAAGCCTCCTTCCTTCACATGTCCCCTATTTTCAGCCCCAGCTCCAAACTCATTTTTTAGCCCCCCCCAGCCCTCTTCTCCCATCTTTTTCCTTTCAGCTTCCAGCCCCCTTTTCTCCCATGTCCCTGGAGCCTATTAATCCACCGAGAAGCCCCACCCTTCCCTGGCCCAAATGGAAGCGTCCCTTTCCCTCTCTGTGGCAGTGGTTGTTTTTATTTTTGGATTTGGCCGGGGTTTCTCCCACTCTTTCTCCCCTTCCCCTTTTGCCCCCTCTCACTGTTTTGCTCTCCTGTTCTCACCCATTTTCTGCCTCGCTTTCCCTTTCTCTTCCAGGACCGGTCTTGCTGTCTTGTTATGGCGGCTGGGTTTCCATGGCAACCCTGCTCGCGGGTCTGTGAGTGTCGGGCCCTAATGTTATTTCCTCCTATTTGAAGCTGTCCGGTTCTGGCGGCGCCGTGTCGGTTGGAACCGTGGAGGCGGGGCCTGGCTCGGTAGGTGGTGGAAGAAGGCTGGGGATCCGCTCGATGGATCGCAAAAAAAGGAGGAGGGGCTGGGCACTCGGAGAAGGGAGCCGTTTTAAAAGGCGCCCCCGCGGCTTCTCTCATGCGCTGCAGTTGCGTCGGAAGATGAGAGAGGAGCCGCGGCGGTGGCTTTGTGGGTCCGTAGTCAGAGAGAAGTAAGGCTGGGGACTCGCGCATGCGCACTCCTGCGGCCACAGACCTACAGCGCACGGAACACGCAAATAGGAGTGCGCATGCGCGAGTTAGCCTTTTATTATATAGGATATATACATACATACACACACACACACATATATATATACATATATACACATATATACACATACATACACACACATATATACATACACACACATATATATATAAATAAAAATACACACACACACACATACTTTTTGGTGTAATGAGGACTACTTTGAAAAACCAGGTCTATTTTAAGCATTAGCTAGGCGCGAGTTTGGTGGATGCGACTTAGGCATGCTGGAGGCTTCTGCATATAGGTGAATGGGGCTTCTATTTGGGGGGTATAGAGGATTCCAGTTTGATATTAAGGTCAAAAGATGTGAGTAGAGATTCTCTTCTTATTTTCATAGCCTTTTGGGAATGGGGTTTAGTATAGAGAGCTGCACGGGAACGGGGACGACGGGAATCCCGCGGGACCCACGGGTTCCCCCTTCGGGTCATGGGGATCCCGTGGGGACGCCCCCTAGGGTCACGGGGATCCCGTGGGGATGCCCCCTAGGGTCACGGGGATCCCGTGGGGACGCCCCCTAGGGTCGCGGGGTTCCGGCGGGGCTGAATGTATTCAGCCGCGAGGCTCGTCTCCCTACCTGCCCTGCCACACACAGCCGAACGGAAGTCTTCCTGATGTCAGCGCTGACGTCGGAGGGAGGGCTTAAGCAAAGCCCTCCCTCCCTCCGACGTCAGCGCTGACATCGTGAAGACTTCCGTTCGTGTGCTGCGGCAGGGCAGGCAGGGAAAAGGCAGTGGTACAAGGCGGGGGGCGCTCCGCCCCGGGTGCAGCACAGCCAGCCAGGTCCCCCGACCGACCGACAACAGGCCCGGTCCGTCAAACCTCCCTGCCCTGTAGCCGTGAATTTAAATTACTTTCTTACAGCAGCTTCAATACTCCAGCTGCTGTAAGAAAGTAATTTAGATTCGCAGGGCAGGGAGGTTTGTTGGACCGGGCCTGTTCTGCTGTCAGTCGGGCGGGTAAGTACCACAAAGGTAAGGGGCAGGGAGGGAGAAAGGGAGGAACGGTGGAGTGGAGAGGAAAAGGTGCTTAAGGTAAAACTGAGGGGGGAGAAGGACGCTGAAAGCACTGAGGAAGACAAAGGGGTGGAGAAGAACGCTGAAAGGACATGGGGAAGATGGGGGGGAGAAGGACACTGAAAGGACATGGGGAAGACAAAGGGGTGGAGAAGGATGCTGAAAGGACATGGGGAAGACGGGGGGAGAAGGACGCTGAAAGGACATGGGGAAGACGGGGGAGAGAAGGACGCTGAAAGGACATGGGGAAGACGGGGGAGAGAAGGACGCTGAAAGAACATGGGGAAGACGGGGGAGAGAAGGACGCTGAAAGGACATGGGGAAGATGGGGGGGAGAAGGACGCTGAAAGGACATGGGGAAGACGGGGGAGAGAAGGACGCTGAAAGGACATGGGGAAGACAGAGGGGGAGAAGGACGCTGAAAGGACATGGGAAGACAGAGGGGGGAGAAGGACACTGAAAGGAAATGGGGAAGAGAGAGTGGGGAGAAGACGCTGGCAGGGAAGAAGACAGATGCCAGACTATGGGGGGAGCGGAGGGAAGAAGATGGGTGCCAGACCTATTTGGAAGGGGGGAGGAAGGGAGGCACAGTAACAGAGCAAATGGAAGACGCAGAGAGAAAAGAGACAGTGGATGGAAGGAATTGAATGAGAACATGAGGAAAGCAGAAACCAGGCAACAAAGGTAGGAAAAAAAATTCTATTTCTTTTTTTTTTTTTTCTTTAGGATAAAGTAGTATATTAGTTGTATTGATAATAATTTATAAACATTAGAGGCTCTGGTAGAAACCCGTTTACAAAGTATGTATTCTTCCCAATTAATATTTCCAAATTAATAAAGTCTTTTTGCTTATTTGTAAATGGGTTTCTACCAGAGCCTTTAATTCAGTAGCATAATTAAATGAAATAACTATTTCTGTAATTTATAGGGACGGGTGGGAACAGAGGGGATTCCTCACGGTGACGGGTGGGGATAGAGGGGATTCCTCGTGAGGATGGGTGGAGACGGGGGGATTCCTCATGGGGACGGGTGGAGACGGAGGGATTCCTCGCGGGAACGGGTGGGAATGGGTGGCATTCCTCAAGGGGACGGATGGGGACGGGTGGGACTTTAGCAGGGACGGGTGGGAATGGGTGGGATTTCTATCCCCGCGCAACTCTCTAGATTAGTATGCTCTATATTTCATGTGCTTTGCTTGAGTAATACATTATTAAACATCTTATTCTATTATTATCATAAGAACTTAAGAATTGCCACTGCTGGGTCAATTCTTATGATAATAATAGAATAAGATGTTTAATAATGTATTACTCAAGCAAAGCACATGAAATATAGAGCATACTAAACTAAAGAGTTGCGCGGGGACAGAAATCCCACCCATTCCCACCCGTCTCCGTGAGGAATCCCCCGTCTCCACCCAGCAGTCCGCTCATGTGGTGACCCTCCAGTCAAAGACCAGTTCCCTGAGACTAGCCCTACCTGTGTGCGTTCCGATTCAGCAGAAACTTGTCTAACTGTCTTGAATCCAGAGGCTCATAGGGCAGAATTGCTAGCACCCGGAGAACCAGATTAAGATTCCATGTCGGAAAAGGCCATTGCATTGGAGGGCAGAGCCATAACGCGCCATTCAAAAGTCTGGCTACATCCGTATAGCAGCACAGGTGTTCCTATTGATCCTGGGTCCAAAACAGAAGAACCCAGCTATCTGAACTCTCAGGGAGTCAACTGCTAGGCCCTTTTCTAGGCTTTCTTGGAGAAAGACAAGTATCACCAAGATTGAAGCCGAGTTTGGGTCTTCACTCCTCTGAGTGCACCAAGTTTGGAAACATTTCCAGCCTTTTAGCATGCTGTTACAGTCAACCTTTTCCTACACCTCAGAATGGTGGTGACTAGTTCATTCGAGTAGCCTTTGTGCACTAGTGCTGCGCACTTAAGAATAATGCTGTAAGACCAAAGTGAGAGCTATTTTCAAGGTGTTTCAGGGACAACCCAGCTCAGCATCAAAGGAACAACCGGAACTCAAAGAGCCACAACCGGTACAGAGTGACCGGATCCTCAAGAGCAAAAGTGGCCAGCTCCAGGTCCCAGAGTTATGGAGAACTGTCACTGAGAAGATTAATACCCTGAAGGAGCTGCTAAAAACATACGAGGACGCCACCAGAAAAAGATAATGGACATTATAGTGAAGTATTCAGAAAGTGGGAAACCCATGGGCCTTGTGTTAGGAATGCACCCAGAGACTATACCAGAACAAAGCCACCAAGAGGTGTCGTCCAGGCAGGGCATGCAAAGAATGCCAGATGTGATTGTGACTCAGGGGTGGTCTGAGAGGTCCCCCGTGGTGGCTGGGGTTCTAGCAGAGCCATACCCTCTACCCTTGGGGAATGTGTCCCTAGGAATGGCAGGAGCTCACCCCATTAGGGGTGAGCTGAGGGGGAGGGTATGTGGCAGAAGAGGGATTTTCCCTCTCTGGGACTGCTGTTATGCCACTGGGTGGCAGAGGGCACCATGTATTTGAGAAGACCTACGGATCCCAAATTACCTTTCATTGCTTGGCTCAGTGCTGAGTTAAGAGAGCCGGTCTCAGGGAGAAGTATTTCTGCCCAGGCTTGACTCAGGTAAGTCCCAGGAGAAAGGAGAGGTCTGAGGTAGACAAAAATTGGCTGAGGTAAGCCAAGTTTTATTATAATGTGTCAGGCAAATGAACCAGAATAAAAAAGTCTGTTATATGGAATCCAGGCCAGCCTGCTACTCCAGGTGGTCTGTTACACACCCCTAAACTCTTAATCAGACTGAATAGGTATCTGCACCCCATCATACAAAAAAAACAAAACCAAACCAAAGGACCGAGTTGACTTGCCTCTGTATTTCTTGTATGTAATTCTTGTATGCCCTTTGTTACTCCAGCTGATCTCAAACATGATTTCCAAAAAAAACCAAACAAACAAAAAAAACCCCAAACATTCCAGAGGCAGAGAGCCACAAAATTTTTAGTTTTCGTCAAATTCAAATCCAATACATGATTGATCCAATTAATATATTTACATTTTATCTATTGATAAAATTTGTTTTATGAGTGCTATTTGTTTTTAATTTACTCGTTCTTAAATTTGTGTCTTATGTCCGATTAACAGTTTGCTGCCCCTGACAAAGCCTTCCTTAAATGAAATGTGGCCACATTGGGCTATTTTAATAAATGCATTTAAGTTCCACCTCCTGTAATCTGCACTCTTCTGTCACTAATACTGACCGTGGATCCTACTTGCCTTTTTAGTAATGATACCGGCACTTAATATCCAAAGCTAATTTATCCAGTGATGGGAGGCGTTTAATAAACAAAAACACTGATCGCTGCTGGCTAAATATCTGCCAGTATTATTTTACCCATTTTGTGACCTCTGAATTCACAGAGAATATAGCTCCACCCTAGTACCCACAAAACTAAATTTCAATATAATTCTCTTCCATCATAACCACAGATTACTTACAAAGAATACTGTACTTGTTCTGGCAATATGTTCTTCAGTCCAGACTCCCTCAGGCTCTCCTGCAGCACTGAAGATAAGATAAGGGTAGGGGCCTCACCCATGGAGAACTCCCCTTCCATCAACACATTTTCCTCTCGCCCATCTTCTGCTTCTGTTCTGCTTAGAACCAAAAGTGACCTGCAAGAGACATCACAGGGACAATTTGAAAACTAAAGCAAAGTCCGTGGGTATTTTTTTCCATGGACTTTGCATCAATTGATGCAAATTTCAAAGTAAAAGTATGCACATACTTTCATTCCGAAACAGAGACAGAAAGCAGTTGCAAGTTTTGCATTTTTAAATCTATAATCTGCACTTTTCCAGCATTCTGTTTGCTGATATTTAATCCTCTAGACCAGTGGTTCCCACTGTCCTGGAGGACCACCAGGCCAATCGGGTTTTCAGGATAGCCCTAATGAATATGCATGAAGCAGATTTGCATGCCTGCCACTTCCATTATATGCAAATCTCTCTCATGCATATTCATTAGGGCTAGCCTGAAAACCCAATTGGCCTGGTGGCCCTCCAGGACAGGGTTGGGAACCACTGCTCTAGACCACTGTTCTTCAATAGCCAGTCCGCAGGAAATTTCTGCTGGTCCAAGATTGCTGCTGCTGCTGCTGCTGCTAAACCCGACAGGAAATCTTCTTTCTGACGTCAATTCTGACGTCAGAGAGGACGTTCTGGGCCAGCCAATTGCTGCCTGGGAGAAGTCAGTTTTCAGACAGCTGAATTACATTGGCAAATCACTATGTATCCTCATAAATCACTCAGAAAATTGCTGTCCAATAAAGAAATCAAAATTGGGGAGCTTAAAAACATTCAACAGCAACATAGTACAGGGAGGGGAAGCGGGCCCCAGTATCAGGAAAACAAAGCATACTGAATCTCTTTATGGAGATTTGGTATACTTCTTTGTCATCATCCCCCTAGTAAAATAGTAGCTATGTGAGGTATCCCCATTATTTGGCCCTATTATCTTCCTTAGATGATAAAAAGAAAGGGGCAATTTATATATGGTACATATGCTTTTTGGAAGGGATGGATTTAATATACAGTATAGTTATTTGAGGTATAACTAGTTTTTTTTTTTTAAATCTTGTTTTATTCCAAGTTTGATTGTTATAATCTGCTTTGGAATTGTTTGAAATATTGCAGAATATCAAATGAAATAAATAATAAATGCCTCATCTGGAGGAATGTGTGACCAGCTCAGCATTTAAAGAGCTGGCTTATAGATGAACATATGGATGCATTGGTTAGAAAATGCTTCTTGGTATTATGGAAACTTAGATCCATTCGAAAATATTTTGATGCTGTATCATTCCGTTTATTGGTTCAATAATCTTCCATTCTAAGCATGCTTGATTAATGTAACATCATTTACTTGGGAACTTTTAAAAAAAACTTCAACGACTTCGAGTTATTCAAAACTCGGCTGTTAGATTGATCTTTGGTTTGAAAAAATGGGAACATATAAGTCCCTACTATCAAAAATTACACTGGTTGACCCTGGAAGCAAGAGTTCTGTTCAAATTCTCTTGTCTTTGTTTTAAATCAATATTTGGGTTGGCCCCTACATATTTGGTCTCTCGTTTTAAACTGAACTGTTCCAACAGGCTTACTCGTAGAATTCATATGTTCATTTATCCTACAATAAAGGCCTGTCGATATAAAAGATTCTTGGATAGAATTCTTGCTTTCCAGGCAGGTAAATTCAATGAATGGTTGGGTAATATCATCTTGCATTCCTCACCCTAGTTTAGTTTTAGAAAATTAGTAAAAACAAAATTATTTAATCAATTTGTAAGTTAAGGATTTACTGTTTTACTTTTACACTGTATGTATGTACTGATGATTTTATCTTGTGTTTTATTCCCTGATTGTCCAGCACTTCTTGTTGTAAACCGCCTCGAACTATTATAGCTTTGGCGGTATATAAGAATAAAATTATTATTATTATAACGTCAAGCACAAACCCCCTCATGTGCCCCCCCCCCATATCAAGCCCCACTCAAAGCACCTTCCAAAAGTGTTCAAGTTTAATTTATTTGATATACAAGTACCACATACTTTCAAAAAACAAATTTAAGTGGAAGTCTTCCCCTACTCTCCCAAAGGTCCTTCTAGGACCTATCTTTGAAAATCCCTGGTTCCTAGTGGACCAGGTAGAAGTAATCCGTAATGTTTCCATATTGGTAATTTTATATGGGAACATGACTTCCTTAAGGACAATATCAGAAATTATCACTAGGGGCTCCAGTGCATTTTGAATCCCAACACCAGGAAGAGCAGGAGCTACTAGGAGTGGTCTCTACTGGGTGGAGAGGCTGATATAGGGGTGGCAGATGCTGAGATCTGTTTTTTTTGTTTGTTTTCTTTTTAATGCATCTTTTCTCCTTGACATTTAAAGATTTTTTGGGATCTTCTCCTTGAATCAAATAGACTAACAATTCTACAGGAACTGAAACACACTTTGGAAACCCTATGAGTAGAAATTCCATGTGTAAAGAGGAAAAGGATAGTAATAGGAGTTTACTACCATCTGCCTAACTAGGATGAACAGACAGAAGCTAAAATGTTATCAGAAATTAGGGAGTCTAAAACTAGGTTACACAATAATAATGGGCGATTTCAACTACCAATGGCAAAAGGAGAGGGTATGATAAATCAATCACTATACTACCAACATACTCTATAGGTACTATCTAAGGGAACCCACCTGAATCAAGTGTATGGCAAAGAACGACACAAATCTGTTCCAAAAGTGACAACACCCGTAAGAAAGAAGCCACAGAAAAAGAAAAAGAAGTGGAGAAAAAAACCTGTTTGGCTTCTTTGGTTCAAAAAAACTCCATGTCCTCATATTTCTCAGTCTCATAAGATTGTGTCATCAGGGCTCCTATGGGCACATGAAATGAAAACTAACACTTGAAATTCAGGGGAAAAAATTTCCAAATCTTCCAAATACATGCACAGTTCAAAAAGTAACAAATAGAAGGCAAAGAGAATGCAAATACTTAGCTGCTGGTCATGCTCATACTGTAGCCCCCAATCGCCCGATATCCTCACATGGGAGATAAAGCACCATCTAGGGCAGACAAATCCACATTAAGGACCCAACAGGAATTTCCTTGTTTCGCCAAAGCTGCATCAGGGGTCTCTTCACCAGAATATGTCACCACACAAATTTCAGGCAATAGCTGCAAAAAAACAAAAAATGGTGCTGTATGAGCATGACCAGCAGTTAAGTATCTGCATTCTCATTGCCTTCTATTTTGTTACTTTTTGAACTGTGCCTGTATTTGGTGGATTTGGAATTTTTTTCCCTGAATTTCAAGTGCGCCCAGAGAAGCACTGATGACACAATCTTATGAGACTGAGAAATATGAGGACGTGGAGTTTTTTGAACCAATGAAGCCAAACTGAGGTTTTTTTCTCCACTTCTTTTTCTTTGGCTTCTTTCTTAAGGGTGTTGTCACTTTTGGAACAGGTTTGTGTCCTTCTCTGCCATATACTCGATTCAGGGGGATTCCCTTAGACCAGGGGTGTCCAATGTCGGTCCTCAAGGGCCGCAGTCCAGTCGGGTTTTCAGGATTTCCCCAATGAATATGCATGAGATCTCTTTGTATGCACTGCTTTCAATGCATATTCATTGGGGAAATCCTGAAAACCCGACTGGACTGCGGCCCTCGAGGACTGACATTGGACACCCCTGCCTTAGACAGTGCCTATAAACTAGAGTATGGTGGTTTAGTAGTGATTGATTTCAGCTACCCCAATATTGACTGGGTAAATGTTACATCAGGGTGTACTGGGGAGGTAAAATTCCTTGATGAAATCAAGGACTGCTTTATGGAGCAGCTGGTTCAGGAACCAACAAGAGGTGAAGCAATTCTAGACCTAGCTCTTAGGGGAGCAAATGAATTGGTGCATGGTGCTGGGGCTGCTTGATAACAGTGATCATAACATGATCAGATTTGATATAACCCCTGGAGGAAGTTCACACAGAAAATCCAACACAATAGCTTAAAACTCCGTTTTGCTCTCCTTCAGATCTCTTCCAGTATGTATTTACAGCTTTTTAGGATTTTGGATATTGAATGCAAGCTGTGGGGGGTTTGTGATAGTTATTTTTAAATAGCAGGGTTCCCCAGAGGTCTGTGCTGGAACCACTGCTTTTTAACATTTATCAATGACATAGGAATTACTAGTAGAAACATAGAAACATGATGAAGATAAAGACCAAATGGCCCATGCATTTTGCCCATCTGCAGCATCCACTATCTCCTCCTCTCTCTAAGAAATCCTACGTGCCTGTCCCACGCATTCTTGAATTCATAATACAGTCTGTCTCCACCACCTCTACTGGGAGACTATTCCATGCATTTACCACCCTTTCTGTAAAAAGGTTATTTCCTTAGATTAATTAAACATGTTGATAACACAAAGTTGTTAAAATCGCAAGAAGATTGTGAAAAATTGCAAAAGGACCTTGTGAGACCGGGAGACTGGGCATCAAAACAGCAAATAACATTTAATGTGAACAATTTCAATGTGATGCATGTGGGAAAGAGAAACCCAAACTATGGATACATTATGCAGGGTTTCACGTTAGAAGTCACCGCCCAGGAAAAGGATCTAGGTGTCATCGTTGAAGATATGTTGAAGTGCTCAGCTCAGTGTGCAGCAGCAGCTAAGAAAGCAAATAGAATGTTAGGAATGATCAGGAAAGGAAAAGAAAACAAAGATGAAAATGTTATCATGCCTTTGTATTTTTCTATGGTGTGGCCATGCCGCATCTCAAGAAAGATATAGTAGAATTAGAAAAGGTACAGAGAAGAGCAATGAAAATGATAAAAGGGATGGGACGACTTCTCTATGAGGAAAGGCTAAAGTGGCTAGGGCTCTTCAGCCTGGAGAAGAGATGGCTCAGGGGAGATATAATGTAGAGGTCTGTAAAATACCGAGAGGAATGAAACAAGTAAAAGTGAATCACTTGTTTACTCTTTACAAAAATACTAGGACTAGGGGGCATGCGATGAAACAACTAAGTAGTAGATTTAAAACAAACCAGAGCAAATATTTGTTCATTCAACAGGTAATTAAACTATGGAATTTGTTGCCAGAAAATGTAGTGAAAGCGGTTAGCTAAGCAGGGTTTAAGAAAGGTTTGGATAATTTCCTAAAAGACAAATCCATAAACCATTATTAAGATAGCTTGAGGAAATTCTCTGCTTATTCCTAGGATAAGTAGCATAAGAATATAAGAACAGCCTTACTGGGTCAGAGCAATGGTCCATCTAGCCCAGTAGCTCATCCTCACAGTGGCCAATGCAGGTCACTAGTACCTGATTTAAAAAAAAAAATAAAAATGTAGCAACAATCTTTTTTTTTCTCCTTGGAATCTTGCCAGGTATTTGTGATCTAGGTTGGCCACTGTTGGAAACAGGATAGTGAGCTTGATGGTCCTTCGGTCTGTCCCAGTATGGCAACTCTTATGTTCATATGATCCTTAGTCTCTCTGGGGTCATGAGGTCTATTCGTAGTTTTAGTTTTATTTTGAATGTATGCTCTTGATGACTGTTGACTTTCCAGTTTTAAATGGAGTTCATTTTCTGGATATTTCTTGTTTTTAGTTTTGTGTACATTGCTTTGGCCTGGAGTTTTCCCCTTCACAAAAGGCAGTATAGAAAGTAAGTCAACAAGCTATATTACTTACACCACCTTGATAACTACTCCCCCTTAATTGTCCCTTTAAATGGCTGGTTAAATCTCAAGGTAACAAATTTAGGTCCCCTTTTACTAAGCTGCAGTAGGTGTTTCTACCATGTCTCGGGGCGTTAAATGCTCAGACGCTCAAAGGAATTCTATGAGCATTAATGCTCCGGGCCACAGTAGAAACCTCTACCGCAGCTTAGTAAAAGGGGGTTTATTTATTTAAAACAATTTGTAACACACCTATAACAATATAGTACCAGGCAGAAAACATAAAACACAAGAAATAAAAATATCCATCATTATAATAAACAAAAAAGTAAAATTTAAAATATAAACTAACAAAATAGGAAATAGGAGATTGTCTCCTTAAGAACTGTAATCAGCTATTGTCCAAAACAGGGTTCTCAATCCAATCAGGATGTCAGGAAATTCACAATGAATATTTATTAGATAGATTTGCATACTACTGTATAACTCCATTGTGTGCAAATCTATCTCATGCATATTCATTGTAGGCATCCTAAAAACCTGACTGGCTAGGTGTGTCCCGAGAATGGGACTGAGAAAGCAAAGTTGCTTACCTGTAAAACAGGTGTTCTCCGTAAACAGCAGGAGAATGCAGCCACACTTGTTGGTGAAGTCCTTTGACTGAGCCTGTGTGTCGGTGCTCTCCCCTAGCTATAGTAAGTTCTGAACTTACTGAGTATGTGCAGGATGCCCTACACCTGGAGCCCTTCCCCTCGTCCAGTCAGTTTAGTCTGTAGCAATAGAAGAAGTCAAGCTGAAGGGATGGAGGGCAAGCAAGTGTGGTTGCATTTCCCTGCTGTCGATGGAGAACACCTGTTACAGGTAAGCAACCTTGCTTTCTCTGGAGACAAGCAGGGGATATGCAGGTACACTTGTTGGTGAGTTCCAAGCTGAAAAAGCAGACGGGCGGTGGATACAAATTACAATGCAAATAAGTTACATAAGACTATCCATAACAAACGTCTTGTGCTAAGCTTTGGTCTACACAATAGTGCTGTGTAAATGTATGCACTGAAGACCAGGTTGTGCTCAGCAGATATCTTGAATTGGGATTGATTTCAAGTTTGCTATTGAAGCAACTGTAGCTCGTAATTTATGAGTACCAATTGAACCAGGGGGCTGTACATAAGCTCTTGTGTAACAAAACTGGATAAAACAAGTAATCCATGATGATATAGCTCTTTTCGTTGCTGGTTGGCCACAGGTAGCTGGATTGTAGGAAATGAATAGTTGGCTGGATTTGTGGAAATGAGAAGTTTCCTTGATGTAAAAAAGAAGTGTTCTTCTGCAATCTAACATATGGAGGTGCTCTTCTGCTGCAGAGGAGTGTGGAGGTGGAAAAGATCGATGGCAAAGTGATGGTTTGATTAAGATGGAAGTCCAAAACCATCTTGGGAAGAAATTTGGAAAAACTTTAAGTAAGGATAATACGAGACTAAAGCTTGAAGCTCACTAACTTTCCTAGCAGCACTATCCTGCATAAATCTTTGTAAAAGAATAAAAAAATTAGAAGCTACCTGAAGAGAATCAGAACTTTGAGAAGGGAGTTACCTGGAGTTAGGAGGTACCTGGTCTTGGTCCAAGGGAGGAGAGGCAACTCGTTTAGCTTTTGCCTGGGTTTTTGCCGGTTTGGAGGAGGATCCCAATGTTGCAACCAAATTCTTCATCATAAGACTGGGAGAGGACTGGGAGGCTGAAATTGAGCCCTCAGGAGCCTTCCCAGACACTTCAATTGCTAACAGCAGTGTCCCAGTGCTTTCCTGTGAGGGACACGCTATTAATGCTGCTGCCAGAGGAGAGGGAGTATCAGCTCTGTGTAAAGGTTTCTTTTTCTGTCCTGCCGCAACTGCCAGTTTTTTCCTTTCAGGCGTCGTCTACAGCACTGAGCTTCCCTCCCCTGGCAGTACCGAAACACGGCCCTGTGGGGAGTGAGTGAGCTGCAAAGTCTGTAGCTTTGAGCTCTTCTTCAAAGCCGTAGCGCAAAGAGGCGTCTCGAGAGTGCCGTTATCCATGGCTGCAGCTCTGAAGAAAAAAGTGACTTCGCGGTCCTAAAGACCGCAGTATTGAAAAGGAATATGAAGAAAAACTGGTGGTGAAAACCGCTTCTAGCATTTAAACCTTTGTTGTTCTTTTTTTCTGACAGGCTTCTTGTCTTAACTCTTTCCCTCCTTTTTTTTCACAAATTATATAAAAGACCTAATAATGAAGAAAGCCTTTTGGCTTTCTCTGAGTTTTTCCTTTTTTTTGGTAAAGAGAGTGGAGAGCTGTGACTGTATAGGAGCGGCTGAAGAAAACATGACTGGACGAGCACTGACACACAGGCTCAGTCAGAGGACTTCACTAACAAGTGTGCCTGCTTGTCTCATCTCCAGAGAACCACTGGTCTAAAGCAAGAAGAATGTGTCTTGCTAGAGGCATCTGTTGAGCAAGGTTAAGTTAAGGCTAGTACTTAATAGTGGGGGGTAGAGCCATCTTATTTTTATTTTATTTGCAGTGTTTTGAACACAATAGAGTGATATATTTTAATTAATTTCTACTTGCACTTGAAAAATGTTTGATTGAAGAATTTAAAAATATATAGGCAGTTCCCGGTTTAAGAACACCAAACTTACGTCAAACTCATACTTACGAACCAAGGTCCTACTTCTTCCTTCCTATGCCAACACGCCTCTTCTTCCTCCCTTCTTGTCCAAACACAACTCTCCTCCCTGTACCAATGCGCCCCTCGTCGTCTTTCCCTCTATTCTCTGTCCCAAATTCGTGCCTCCTGCGGGTGTTTACCTCCTCTGGCCAGTTCCCTTGCCCAGTGGCACTTCTCTTCGCAAAGCCGCAGTTCCAGCATGTGGCTCACCCGAAAGCATTCCATCAAATCAGAGGGAAGGCTTCTGGGTCAGCTGCGAGCAAGCACCAGCAGCCGCAGCTTCGCGAAGAGAAATGCCACTAGGAGGAGATAGGCAGCTAGAGGAGGTAAAAACCCACGGGAGGCACAAATTTGGGAAGCAGAACAGAGGGAAAGATGACAAAGGGCGTGTTGGCACAGGAAGGGAGGAAGCACAAACTTCGGACAAAGGATGGAAGGAAGGAAAGAAAGAAGGAGGGAGGGAACATGAACTTAGGAGATAGGATGGAACAATGGAGAGAGTGAGCGAAAGAGATGCTTAGGTGGGGAAGTGAATAGAAAGGGAGAATTGTGACAGGTCACGTGATGCGTCTGCCTTGAACAGACATGTGCTGCTTGGCTCCGCGACCTGCGGTCTCTAAAATCGGCTATACTCACTGAAAAATCACTGCCAGCTCGGGTTCGCTTGGGGAATTATGGGGTCACAAATGGTTATTCTGTAATCTGTATGCTCCTAATGTGGAGGATTTTGCACCCCACGGAACGTACCTATACGTTTTATACTCACCTGCATAATGTTTATGCCCAGTTGGATTACTTGCTGGCCTCACCCTCTCTGCTCTCCAAGGTGGTGGAGATCACTATAGAGGAGGTTCCTTTATCAGACCACTTCCTGCTAGTCATGGAAGTAATGATTACATCAGATGCGCAGGAACGTAACTGGAAATTTCAGTGTTATTTATACAGAGATCTGGATTTCCATCAGTACTTGTGGGAGAAGTGGTTAGATTATAGCCATAATAATAGCACTGAAGATGTTGACCCGATGACATTCTGGTAAGCCTCCAAGGTGGTATTGCATGGGTTCATTATAGCTTATCTTTCTCATAAGTGGAAGAAACAAGATGCGGATTTATTGGCTCTATTGGGGGAACTCCACAAATTGCGCATGCAGCATTGTGCTTCACTATCTGCAGAGCTCCGCTTGCTGGCCGTTCGGCGGTAGATTGATGCCTTGATGCAGAGGGCAGCTCGGGATATTTATTTTCAAACGTATAAACTGTACACCTGGGGCGGGAAAATGGGCAGATTGTTGGCTAATCTAGTGCAGCCTCCCCGAAAACATCAGGTCATACTGTCCATTCAAGACAAGCAGGGTAATCGGTACACTCAGGAGTGGCAGATTCGGCAACAATTTGTTCAATTTTATGAGTCCCTTTACTCCCGTCAGCCATTTTCGGATTTTGATAGAGATGCTTTCTTTCAGGGGCTGACGTTACCTAAGCTGACAGTTGCCCAACTGGAGCACTTGAATGCGCCTATCAGTCCTGGGGAAGTGCAGTTGAGTATAAAGAAGCTTAAGCTTACTAAACCTCCGGGTTCTGATGGGTTTGAATCCAAGTACTACAAGATCTTGATGGATCAGGTATCCTCAGTCTTAGCGGGAGTGTTTAATGCATTGAACGAGATACGGGGCCTTGGACTCCTAATCTTGCCCACGTGGTTCTTCTGGCTAAACCTGGCAAGGATCCTGCCCAGGTGGGGTTGTATCGCCTCATCTCGCTCCTCAATCAAGATGCCAAGTTGTTTGTCGCAATCTTAGCAGCTCATCTGAACTTATTTTTTTTGCCTCTCTTGATACACAAGGATCAGGCCAGGTTTGTATCAGGGCGGTGAGCGTCAATGAATCTCGCTCGCGCTTTGATGGTTCTCCATTCCAGGCGAGAGGTGGATGGTGCTTCAGCTATTGTTGGACTGGATATGGACAAAGCATTTGACAGCATCTCCTGGCAATATCTCTTCTGAGTCTTACGAGAGTTTGGTGTGGAGGGGAGTATTCATAATTGGATTTGAGGCTTATATATCCGACCGCAGGCCCGACTTTTGGTGAAACGCTGGGTTACGGATTCCTTTGATTTGGGCAGGGGGACTTGGCAGGGGTGTCCGCTGCCTCCCCTACTTTTTGTACTAACCATGGAACCATTGGCAGCTAAACTCCGCTTGGATTCGGATCTACGGGGCATTCGGATTGGAGAGTGGGAGATTCGCATTCATTTGTTTGCCGATGACATTTTGCTCTATCTTGACCATCCCCAACAGGATTTGGGGCGCACCCTGGCTATCGTTCATTCTTTTGGGGACGTTTCTGGCCTACAGGTCAACTACGACAAATCTGAACTTCTCTCATTGCGCTCCACTAGGATGGAAGCCTGGCATACTGGGCTGGAGATACCACCTGTTTGGGGGCCGATGTGTTACCTTGACATTTATTTGAGCCCCAATCTCAAGCTTTTGTACCAATATAATGTGCAGTGCTACCTGGACGCAATCAAAGGCTTGTGTGATAAATGGAGGGAACTTCCACTGGGCGTCTGGGGTCAAGTGGCTTTGACTAAGCTGGTACTCCTACCTAAGCTTTTGTATCTGCTGCAGACAGTTACCGATGGAGATGTGCTGCTGTTTCGATCTATAATTTCGACTTTTATTTGGTTCCTTAAGCGAGCCCGAATCAGTTATGCCACTCTGGCACTAGAAAGATCCTAGGGAGGCTTGAATCTTCCTGATCTTCGACTTTATAATGTGGCAGCCCTGCTACTGTTTATTCATGAAGGCTGGTCGGGCTCTTATAAGTATTCTCCTCGGGGTTGGGTGCAGGCATGGTGTTCCCCTCATTCCGTTCTGTTCCTTCTTCATGCCTCGATGATGGCAATCCCGTGAGGGGGGGCCCAAATTTGCTTTTTTACAGCCCTTGCGTCATGCGTGGCGCTGGAGGAAATGGCAGCAGGGGAAGACACCAGTGGCCTCGCCTTTGTTGTAGCTGTATGTTAATGTCAACTTTCCATCGGGGGTAGGCCACTCTTGGTTTCGGCAATGGGAGCAAAGAGGGTGCAGGTCCCTCCAAGATCTTTTAACTGTGGGGGGCGGACAGTTTCCTATGTTTGCCCAGCTGAAGTCCCAATGGCGCTTGCCCCAAACCCATTTCTGGGCTTACCTTCAAGCTCGCCATTACTACCAGTCTCTCAATCACATATGGGGGGATGCTTGGCTCTGTGGTCCCCTGGATATCCAATTTTTTCAGGTGTCGCCCAAATTGAACAAGTTGGCCACCTGGTATTGCATTTTGAAGAACGCTTCGTCCCTGGGCCCCATTGATAGATTGGCTTCCTTGTGGCAATCAGACCTTGATATCACGTATGATCGGCGGGCCTTTCTTGATCTTTTTACCCATGTGCATGCCTTGGGAGGCTCAACGGATTTTCGGGAGATGCAGTTTAAACTACTGCATTGAGCCTATATACCCAGGGCGCAGGGGCATGTATGGGCCTTTGGGAGGGAGAGGCTTGCACTAAATGTCACCGCTCTTTGGGTACTCTCACTCACCATTTTTTTGGAATGTCCTGCGTCCGAATTGTGGCTACAAGTACTTCCATTTTTGGAGCACATTGTTCAACGCGCTGTGCCCTGAGATTATGGCTTATTGCTGCTGGGGGATCAGTGTGGATCGCTGGAGGCGGTGCTCACGTTGCCTCAGCGGAAAGTTCTATACATGGCTATCTTGGTGGCGAAAAAGCTTCTGTTGCAGCATTAGGTGGCTGACATGGCGGCCTCTTTCTCACAGTGGCTTGCTTGCTTGGCGGAGGTAGGCCGCTATGAAATCCAGCGCACCCCTAAGTCGGGGCAACTCACGCATGGGTGCTACATAGCCCTTTGGCGGAAGATCTTATGTCCTGGCAACAATGTTACAGTAGATCCTATGCAATGACCCCCATGGGGGCCGTTGCCGATTCTTACCTAGGTAGATATATGGTTGTGTGTGGGGTATGAGTGGCTGGGTGTATGGTGAGCATATGTTGAGACATGAGGATGGTTGGCTGTGGATTGGTTGTGCATAGTTGGGGGTTCCTTAATACATAAAATGTCAATTGTGATGGGCATCTAACCAGGGGTTTATTGTTCTTTTTGTATTCTTGCTGGCATGCTTTCCCGTTGATGTGGTTCCTTGCTGTTTTGCGCTGTTACTATTCGTCTTACTTTTGGTTATCTGTTACCTATTGCAATTGCTAATAAATATAATTGGGGAAAAAAAAAAGAAAGGGAGAATTGTTGGGCATGGATGCCTGAGTGAGAGGGAAAGAGAGGCAATGTACATGGGGAAATGAAGAAAGAGGTGAAATATTGGACATGGTGATGGGAGAGGCATGAGATACAGATGCATGGGGAAGAGAGAGATGAGAGGGAGAAATGTTGGATGTGGTGGTGGAGAGGGAACAGTGGGACAGATGAAGAACAAAAGTAAGTGTGAACCTCCTATCTTTTCTTTATATTTAAACTACAGTACTTTGTTTTGAGGATTGTTTCTTTAATGTTTTTAAAAGACTGTGTACATACAAATTCAACTTAAGGACAGTTTAAAAAACGAATGGAATGGGCACTGCCTGTATAGCATTTTTATGGCAATGTGGCAAATTATAATAATGTATCTCTTACTTTTTTTCCATTACTTGATCTTTATTCTGCATCCTGCATTACCAGAAAAAAGAAAATCAGAATAAAGCCTTCTGACCCTTGCCCTCTCTTTCACTCTGGTCTAGAACTTCTCTTGCCCCTTTCTCTATTCTCCAGAAGCATTTCTCAGTTATGTCTCTCTTCCTCTAAACCACCCACTATTTCTTCCCCAGGGTCATCTTCTTAATTCCCTCCCTTCCTCTATAACAGGGGTGTCCAACCTTTTGGCTTCCCTGGGCCGCATTGGCTGAAAAAAATGTTCCTGAGGCCGCATAAACGCTGCAGCAAGACAGAGGAGGGAGCTGGCAAGACGGTAAACACCCAGGGGCAGCAGAGGAAAGCACTGCATCGCCTTCGACCGGGGCCACACAAAATACTTCACGGGGCCGCATGCGACCCTTGGGCTGCAGGTTGGACACCCCTGCTCTATAACCAGCTCTTCCTAGGGTTTCTCTGATCTCCCTTTCCTCCCCATTTACCTTGTGGGATTTCTCTCATCTCTATCTCTTCTCCTCTCTTTATCTACCCTCCAAAGACATCTAATTCATTCCCTCTCCCTTAACCAAAACCTCTTGAACGGCTCTCAGCTTCCTCCTTCTCCTTTGATCCCTCTCCACCCGTTTAGCTGATCCTATCAGTTTGCTCCCTATCCCCTGGCTTGTGGACTTTCTGCCCACACCTCCATCAAGTCTTTCTCCCCACCCCTTTTTTAACCCTTCCCCCTCTTATGCATTTTACTTTTGGTCTTTTGAACATTTCCACTCTTGAAAAGCCTGTGGCAGGAAGCCATTGTCACTGTAGGCGTGGTCATTCTCTAAGCTTAAGTGGTTGAAACGGTCGGCCATCATATCCTCTGTCACCAGGTGTTTGCTGCAAGGCTCCCTAAGTGGAAGATGAAAGAGAATTAAGGTTAATGGCCCCTTCCAGCTCCAGAGAGATGATCTTCGAGAGATCTGTCAGAATATAGGTCTGCAATCTTAAAGGCAAAAGGTTTAGATGATCTGTCAGAATTAGATTATCATGCAGTGTGATCTTACAATTCACAAGCAAACAGGGAATCAAAATCTGATCCTAGGTCTATAGTTTCCTAGACAAAAGGATACTTCTGCAATTCTTCATATTCTAGGCCTGAGCCCAATGTGAAGATAGAAAAAAAAATTCCACATGATTTTTGCCTTGTTTTTACACTGGAAAAACTAGAAACCAGGAAATCAATAATGCTCCCTTGAAGGATTTTCTTTCAAAAGATTAAAAAGCAACAAATACCAATTTCACTAAAGAGATGGCTTTCCATTTTGTTATAGCTGCTTCATATATAGTTATTATAAAGATTTATGTAATAAGGCTAAAATTAAAAAGGCATGGACATTACTAAAATCCATAAATCATTATTAGGGAAAATCCACACTTATTCCTTGGATAAGCAGTATAAAATCTGATTTGCAACATGATGTTTTCTGAGTAAAATCACCCTCTAACTACAGCAATGAGATAAAAATATTTTACGGTATGACCAACCTCAGTAGGATTTTTCACATGCTGTAGCTTACTGTCCTTACAGATAAATTACATGTTATTTTTGGGGGTTTTCTCCCTCAGCAAAATGGTGTGACTGCCTAATATTACACAAAGAATTTGGCATTGCCAGTCATTATGGTAAAACTATTTTGTAAATTCTATCTATACATATTTCTAAATGCTACGAGACGACTTAACATCCTTGCATATATTTTCTGTTCCAAAGCATTCAATAAAAATACCCCCCAAAAAAAATCCTCTATGAATGCAGATAATGAAAGTGAAAGAACACTTGCGAACATTTTCTATCCAGAATATCTCTTTTGTGGTATCAATATCATGACAGTAAACAGATATCTCAAACTGTATAAATAAGACACCTGATAACTTATTTGCAAATGCACTAATGAACAAATGCATAGCAGTCATGACAAACAAGAGATAAGAGACTCTGGGAGAGAAGATGAAGCAGACAGGTGTGCAGGTGGTATTCTCATCTATCCTCCCTGTCGAGGATAAAGGCCAGGGAAGAGAAGCTCGCATCCTGGAGATGAATGCGTGGCTAAGTGGATGGTGTCGTCGAGAGCGTTTTGGCTACCTGGACCATGGGATGATTTTCCAAGGGCTGCTGAGTAAGGATGGTGTGCATTTTATCAAAGGGAAGAAGAGTCTTTGGCAGCAGGCTGGATAATCTACTGAAGATGGCTTTAAACTAGAAATGATGGGGCAGGGTGATCAGAGCCCCCAGGTGAGTATAAGCCCTCAGGTAAGTAAATCATTGAATATCTCTACACGAATGGGAAAAGGGGGCAATGTCTGGAAAGCAGTATATACTAATGCCTGAAGTATGGGGAAAAAGATTCTGGATCTAGAAGCTGTGATGGAAGAAGATGAGTTGGGTATAGTGACGATCATGGAGACATGGTTCACGGAAAACCATGACTAGGATGTAGTTATACCGGGCTATAATCTGTTCAGGAAAGACAGGATAGGAAGAAAAGGAGGGGAGTAGCATTATATGTTAAAGATCATATTAAAGCCATACAATTGCAGGATCTGCAGAGCAAGGAAGTAGAACTGTGGATCAATTTGGAAAGAGTGAATGGTGAATATATTTACATTGATGTGATATACAGGTCTCCTTCACAGACGGAAGACGTGGACAGAGATTTAATAGTAGACATTCAGAATATATCTAAAAAAGGGGAAGTTTTACTAATAGGCAATTTTAATATGCTGGATATTGATTGGGGTATCCCTATTGTGGGGCCTTCTAGAAGTAGGAAGATCCTGGATTCTCTATAAGGAAATGTTCCAGCAGTTGGTAATAGAAACTAAGCAGGAAGAGGCCATACTGCTTACAAATGGGGAAAGTATTTCTGATGTTACAGTGGGTGATCATCTGGCATCCAGTGATCACCACATGGTACGGTTTAATATTAAGATGGGTATAAGTTAGATAACTCTAGATCTAATAGATCAGGGCTACCCAAGTCCGGTCCTCGAGATCTACTGGCAGAGGCCAGGTTTTCTGGATATCTACAATGAACATGCATGAGAGAGATTTGCATACCAAGAAGGCAGTGCAGGCAAATCTCTCTCATGCATATTCATTGCAGATATCCAGAAAACCTGGCCTGCCAGTAGATCTCGAGGACTGGACTTGGGCAGCCCTGTAATATCAAGTTTATTATAACATTTGATTAATCGCTTATTCCGAATTCTAAGCGATGTACAAAGTGATAAAATTACAAAATATAGGAAGACAAACATAAAAGAGATGTACTATAACATTGTAGTAAATAAAATTACAAACATAAATGACAAGTTTCATAACTACTAATACATAATAATAAATTAAATTACACGTACATTAATAAAAACATAAGGAAAACTCGGGATGAAATACAATCTAGTTATAAAAGTAGAACATTTAAGGTTAAAAACAATAGGAAGGGGAATAAAAAACAATCAAAGTAGTTAAAATGGATTAAGAGCCAAAAGCAGTTCAATTAAACATTGAATGTATCTTGAAAAAGAAGACTCTTTAGTTTGCTCTTAAATTTTTCAAGATTCTTTTCATCTCTCAGATGAATTGGAAGAGAATTCCAGGATTGGGGAGCCGTAACAGAAAAAATAGTCTGGCACTGTCATCTAGACATAGGAACAATAGATCATTTACTGTTTTATTGTCCTAAGATACTGATTTTCCGGAAATCAGTTTGGGGACATATTAATAATATTTTAGAATCTGAGATTCCGTTAACTTATGAAATAGTCATTTGTGGTACCATTTTACATATCAAGGATCCCCTAGATAAATATAAAAGACGTCTCTTATTAATTATGACTAGTACAGCTATACAAATGATTACACGAAACTGGAAAAACTGGGATCGTCTCAACTTTACATTCTGGTGGACAAATTTATGTCTAATTTATAAATGAGAAAATGAACGCTGATTTCTTAGGGAATACAAAAAACTTTAAATTAATCTGGGGCCCATTGTCGTCTTTTGTAGAATTATTATAGTTATTATTTTATTAGATAAAATGCACATCCAGGAAGGGGAGGAGAGGATTATAAGGTCTTTTAATTAGTTATATAGATGATAATAGGAAGGAAGGATGGTTTTTTTTAGGTTTGATAAATAAGTCTAATTAATCATATGTATAAAATATGTATAATAAATCTCGGAACATATGATAAAATTTTATAATTACTTTAATGATAAAGATTAGGATGGGTGGGGGAATCTTATAAGTGTAAAATTATAAGTGATGTCTAAAGTGTTAAATGTATAATCTATGTTGTTTCCACTTACTGAAAGTGTTTTATGTTTAAATGTGTTTATTCAATTTCAACATGCATAAAACATCTCCGTTCTGTTCTCCATACTCTCTCTCTTGTTTGTTCTCCTCTGCTTGAGCTATCGGTCCAAATCCTAACGCTTTAAACTCATACCCCATTGGTTCAAATTGCTACCTTTCCAATCTTATTTCTATTCCTCCTCTCTTTCTCTTGTGAAAAGTCTTTTGTCTCCAACAAGTTTGCCTACATTCATCTTTCTCTCTCATACTTACCAACTCCCAGAGCAATGAACTACTCCTACTAAAAAGACAATGCAGACAACTAGAAAGAAAATGGAGGAAAAACAGTCAAGATTCCACAACCATGATAAAACAACTACAAACAATACAAAACAGCTCTAAGACTGGTCTACTCACTGAAAAAAATTGACCACATCACAGAGGCATACCACAACTCACATTGGCTCCCAATACAAGCAAAAATACACTTCAAATATTCCTGCCTACTATTTAAAGCAATAAACGGAGACAGCCCAGCCTATTGGAACAATCGACTAGTTCAATCCACCTCAACCAAACATAGGAGAACCCACACACCATTCACACACCCTCCAACCAAAAACGTCAAAAGAAAAAAACTGTACGACAACCTCCTAGCCCCTCGAGCTGCAACACTCAACCCCCAATTCTACAACCTATTCACATCGACCACAGACTACAAAACCTTCAAAAAAAGAAATAAAACCCCTTCTATTCAAAAAACATTTAAAACCGAACTAACTCAATCAGAAATGTCCCAAGCATCACCTGCAACTACTCCATATGTACTTCTAATGTCATGACAATTCAGACATAATTTATGTTATGTTATGTTTGGAATAATGGTTACATATATGAGATTCAATAAAAGAAAATTTTCACTGCCTGTTTCTATTCTGACCATTTATTCCATTTCATGGTTATTACAAAAAATATTTTTTTACATGGGAGTGTCAAAAAATGATGGGCCCTGGGTGCCACATACCCTAGGTACGCCACTGCTGGAATGCTGTATTTGGTGTACGCCAAACATGTTCTCTTTTCTGGTGTCCAAATAATTCAATTTTAGACTCAGAACACTATTCCATTAGTCCTGCTGTTTGTCTACTTTCTCTCTGGCAAACTTCAGTGTCTGGTCTTAGAAAGCAAAAGTTTCCTCCTTGCACACTTCCCATGCAAGTTAAATTTGTGCAGCCTCTTTCTGATTCTAGAGACATACACTTTCACATCAACAGTAGCAAGAGCCTGCTATAGGTCCCGTGATGACATTTTAGGGTTTTTGGAGACTTCTTTTAGCATTTTGCGGTCTGCTCTGGCGGTAAACTTGCTTGGACGGCCAGACCTGGGCATGTTGGCAGTTGTTTGGAAAGTCCTCCACTTGTACACTATTTTCCGGACCGTGGAATGGCTAATGTCAAATTCTTTCGAGATCTTTTTAAATCCCTTACCAGACTTATAAGCGGCTACATTCTTCTTTCTGAAGGCCTCAGACAGCTTTTTTTTTTGTATAATATTTTTATTAGCAATTGCAACACAGAGTATACAGAAATCCAACATTACAAGGGCACAAGGCTCACAACAGGTATAAAACCGGGTGGGAAATTCAAACTGGCAGTATACAGAAAAGAAATGAAGGAACGGGATATCGTCATACATTCCAGTCACAATCTGCAAATTTTTGTTTATTTGAAGATCAGAGGAAAAAAACCCCAGTCGCAATTCACATTCGCAGACCACCAACACACCATCCAAAACTCCGGCCATGAATAAACTCTCTACTTGATGTGATATGCTACGGGCGATTTTGTCTCTGGGTCCTATTGACGGAGTGGCTTCTGTGTGGTAGGGGGAGCTGGATTTCCTGGGGGGACCAGAGAGAATTCCTTGATTTGTTTGGTCATATCATGGGAGGCTCCTCGAATCTGCAGGAAATGCAGTTCAAGATACTACAGACAGCTCTTTTGATCTCACCATGATGTTCACTCTCACTGCAGCAGTCATGAGCACACCAAACTAAATGTTTGAGGTTTAAGTAGAGCAACCTCCTTCAAAATGCTGAGTAACGATGTTCTAATCATGTCTACCTAATGAGATACAACTGTGTGTGATTTGAGCCACTTTAAGTGGGAGGATATGTGGGGGGGGGGGGGGGAATCTTAATTTATTCCTCAGTTAGAATACACATTTTTTATGGATCTCTTTTGTTTCATGAATAAATCAAGGAAAATTTTTTTGTTTACCTGCAATTACATCACTTTCTTTTCCAGAGATAAATTTAAAAAAACAGATTTGACATCAAAATGTGAACATTTCTTAAGAAAGAACTGAATAATTCATGGGGTGTCCTAATTTTTTCACATGACTGTAACTGTTTGGTTTTTGCTTGTTAGCCAGAGCATATCTGCACATTATTCATTTGACCCCTGAGGAAGCCTTCATTTGGTGAAACGGGTCCCCATTGGGCATTAATTCATTCTGCTACAACTGAAATATCGGCACTCAAGTTGCAAAAGATAAATGCCAATTCTAGTTATTTATTTATTTATTCAATTTTTGCACAAGTAGCACTTTATATTAGTAGCACAGCACATCAGCACTTTTTAATTCACAAAGACTGAGCTCGATGAAAGATACCTCTGTCCTGCAAAGACTGTAGAATAAACCATTTATGATTGTACAGTGCAGGCATCTGAGAGCACAGTTAAATTAAAAAAAGTCAATCTAAGAAGTGATTTCAGATTAAGGATAATTTATTAGACAAGTCTGTTCTTTTGGATTAACGGATGATACATTTGACTTATTTCCATTGTGGAGTAATTTAGTGTTTTCACTATCATATCTCAGGCCTACATATGAAAAGAAAAGGAATTCTTAGGTCTGAAAGATCTCAACTCTGTAGCTCAAGAAACAGAGGACTCTCGGAAGAGCTATCAAATCCTACTGGCATAGTGCTTAGCATTCATGTTATACTTACTCCTCCTCCTTCTCTAGCCTTCTCTTAAATGCCATCGCTGGAGGTGACTCTAGGCTGCTGGAAGAGCTGCAAAATACAGCATCCATTAGTGTCTGCTCTAGAGCAGGGATTTTCAACCCAGTCCTCAAAATACACCCAGCCAGTCAACTTTTCAGGATATCCACAATGAGTATGTACGATATAGATTTGAATAAAATGGAGGTTATGCATGCAGCTTTATCTCATGCATATTCACTGTGGATATCCTGAAACTTGACTGGCTTGGTGTATCCTGAGGACTGAGTTGAAACAATCATTCCCCCTAGATCAGGGGTGTCCAATGTCGGTCCTCGAGGGCCGCAGTCCAGTCGGATTTTCAGGATTTCCCCAATGAATATACATGAGGTCTATTTGCATGCACTGCTTTCATTGTATGCTAATAGATCTCATGCATATTCATTGGGGAAATCCTGAAAACCCGACTGGATTGCGGCCCTCGAGGACCGACATTGGACACCCCTGCCCTAGATGACATTGTTCTCTCTTAAAATGCATTCCCCTATGTTCCCCAGAAGGTACTCTTCTGCAGAGGTGTAGCAAGACACACAATTATGGGTGGGCCTGAGCCCAGTGGGTGGGCTTGAAAGTTCAGCCCTCTACCCGGCACCTCTTCTTCCCCTTTCCACCTACCAGACAATCGGGGGGGGAGGGGGTCGGGGGTCTCTTACCTCCATTTCCCCAACCCTTCTCCAGTACCTTTTAAGTCCTTCAGTTCTTTGTCAGCAGTGAGCGGTGACTTATAGCCACTTTCTCACACCAGCCCTGACCCTTCTTTCTGATGCAATTTTCTAGTCCTGCAAATAGGAAGTTGCATCACAGGGAAGGCTCAGGGGTGGATCAAGGAGTGGATATGTGTCACTGCTTGCTGCCAGCAAAGAACTAAAGGACTTAAAAGATACTGGGGGGTTGGGGGAATTGAGGTAAGACACACACCCCTGACTGTATGGGGGAGAGAAGGGAAGGAGAAAAAGAGAGAGAGAGAGATACAAGGAGTCTTCAGCTGGTGGGGCTTGGGGCTCCCTGTCAGTTACATTATAACTGTGCCACTGTTGAGTGGGCCCAAGGCCAAAATGGGGGGGCCCAGTACACAGCTGCTTCTCTGTCCCATCCTTACCTCCCTGTCCCCCCACACACAAGCCTTTGTCAGACATTTTCCTTGCTTATATTAAGTCACAACTCACCAAAGTGATAATCCTGTAAAGCTTTGCATTCCTTGGCTTCTCCCTGTCCACGGCATCTCAGATGGCACTTCCTGTCTCCATTTTGGAGGAGAGGAACCCCAGGACTGGAAGCCTGGGCACAACTTAGGGTAGGGGCCAGGGTAGATGCTAGAACCATTTTGAACAAAGGTCTGAAATTGCTGCCCATGAAATTCTAGGTTTGGCTGCCAGTACTCTGGTACAGGTTGGTGGCCATTCATTCTTCTTCTAGTTGGTGGGATCCTCATGGGACATGCTTGAAAAGTAGTTGCTTGTTTCTGACTATCAGGTATTTCCATCTGGCTCCCCCAGGCTACATAAAGCCATGCATTAAGGCCATGCGGTTACCCTAAAAAAAATATATAAAAGCAATAAAATTATAGCTGTGGTAATACTGAATGAATGAAAAGTTAGCTTAGAATTCTGGTTTAGTAACCTTATCAACATAAGTGTGAAAATAATTCAGAGCCCTGGAAAAAACACTGAATTTAACCCACTAAAAAAAGAAAAAGGAGGCTCAGAGATTTAGAACAGAAGCAGACAACAAATCAACAGGAAATATAGAGCAAGCATAAATAATAAGCAGCTCGGGATACTGTGAAGGTAGCTTAGGGCACTGAAATGGATGCTCACAGCACTACCTAATAAGTAACAGTAAATATAGCTAACTGCCTTGGAGTTATCAGCTCATTTGGACCCAATTCACTATGTACAGGCAAAACATGTAGGGTGAATATCAAAAAAGAAGAAACCTCAAAAGAAAAGGGTTCCATAAGACAAAATTACATATGAATATATAATGCACAAAACTGCAAGTGATGTTCTCAAAATATGTTCTAAATGAAAATAATAAAAACTCAACACAGTGCTTTGCTTATCCTAGGAATAAGCTGTGGATTTCCCCAAGCCATCTCAATAATGGCCTATGGACTTCTCTTTTCAGGAAATTATCCAAACATTTTTAAACCCTGCTAAGCTAACTGATTACACTACATTCTCCAGCAACTCATTCCAGAGTTTAATTAAACGTTGTGTGAAGAAATATTTTAGATGGTTTGTTTTAAATCCATGACTTAGTAGCTTCATCGCATGCCCCCTAGTCCTACTATTTTTGGACAAGTGATTCACATCTACTTTTTCCACTCCATTCAATTTTTTATAGACCTTTATCATATCACCCCGAGCTGTCTCTTCTCAAAGCTGAAGAGCCCTAGCCACTTTAGTCTTTCCTCATAGGGAAGTCAACTTATACTGAGAGAATTTAACAAGCCTGTTCAAGTAGATGTTAATCATTGTTATCAGTGAATCATAGTTGAAAGTACAGTAAAACCTTGAATTGCAAGTAACTTGGTTTGCAAGTGTTTTGCAAGACAAGAAAAACATTTGATTAGATTTTAACTTGATATACAAGCAGTGTCTTGCAATACAAGTACATACAGTATACACACATTACAACTGAGCCGATGGTTCTCTCTCTAACACTGCAAGAGTGTAATGACTGTTTTTTACGAGCAAAGTCTTGCAATACTGGTACATACAGTATACATGCGTCACATCATCACAACTGAGCCGATGGCTCTTCTCTCTCTGACGCTGCAGGAGTGTAGTGACTGTTCTAAATAGGCAAGGTCTTGCAATACAAGTATGTATAGCATTTTGTATTAAGGTTTTTGGGTTGTGGAATGAATCATCTGAGTTTCCATTATTTCCTATGGGGAAATTCGCTTTGATATACGAGTGCTTTGGATTACAAGCATGCTTCTGGAATGAATTATGCTCGCAAACCAAGGTCTTACTGTATTACATATATACATAATTTTGCCTTGTGAAACCCTTTTCTTTGAAGTTTCTTTTTTTTTTTTTATATTCATCCTACATTTTTTTTTTTTTTTAACATTTAGATATTCTTAAAGGAGAAAGAAAGATTAGGTTCTTACCTCAATAATCTTTCTTGTAGATGTGTCTAGTGGTCCTGAATGTTAGGGTTATGTATCTGAACCCGCAAATTGCTTGCGGAATATTGTCAATCATCTTTGAACTCCACCTCCTTCCCAGGAAGCTGCTTCTGCCCCCTCAGTTTGTACAAAAGCAATCAAGCAGCACTGTAATGACATAACTGGAAGGAGGGAAAAGAGAAAAAATCCCAGACACTACATTTCTGTTCTGCTCTGTAACAAACGATAAAATTATGTTCTTACCTGTTAATTTTCTTTCCTTTAGAAGCAGCAGATGAATCCAGAGACCAATGGGATAGCTCACATCTACCAGCAGGTGGAGATAGAGAAACTGATTAACAGATGTACTTATTTGCTGGCACTCCTCCTGTCTCATCAGTATAGCTCCTTGCCCAAGCACATTTAACCATCAATAGGTATAGCATGTAAAAAACTTCTTTCCCAGAACACATCGCGAACAGCAACGATACAGAATACCATCATTAACAACACCCAATCACTAAAAGTCGCACACGAAAAAACCGACAACCAAATACCAGAAAGGGTGGGGCTCTGGATTCATCTGCTGCTTCTAAAGGAAAGAAAATTAACAGGTAAGAACATAATTTTACCTTCCTTAGCAAAGCAGCAGATGAATCCAGAGACCAATGGGATGTAGCAAAGCAATCCTTAATCTGGGTGGGAAGTAAACGCCGCCTTCGCAACGACCGAAGCATCAAAAAACCCCTATCGCATGTGCCCGCACATCCATGCAGAGATGCGGAGAGAAGGTACTCTCGGAAGACCAGTTAGCCGTGAGACAAATCTCCTCCAAGGCAAAAACCCTCTGGGCCGAGCCCAAGAAGCAGCCATCGCTCCAGCGGAATGGTCATGAAGTTCAATCGCCACCCGCTCCCCCGCCAGTAGGCAAGCATAAAGAATGTCCTCCTGGACCTAATGAGCGAAGTAGGCATCGTACACCGCCATACGCCTGAGGCGTCCCTTGAAGAATATCAAAAGGAGATATAAACAACTAACAGTTGATAGAACCGAGCTCGCGGAGAACTCGACATACGTATCAAAAATTGCAGTGAATAAAAGCACTGCTCCCAATATCCCCTCCCAGGAAGAAGGAAGGAAAAAGCGAGCCTGACGGAAAAGAAAGGATGACACCCTCCTAGAAAGAAATAGTGGTACCAGCCGAACTGATACCCCATATTTTGGAAATCAGAAATAGGAATACCCGTTGAACAAGGCCTGCCACATAGAAGATTGCAGAGCTGAAGCCATGGCCACAAGAACACCCTGTTCAACGGCACAGCCCTTTGGAATCCCCAAAAGACAAGGAGGAAATAAAGCCTTCGGTAAACTGCGAAGAAATACGTGAGGAATGTACTCCAAATCGTGCTCTCCATGAGGTGCCTGAACATACCGCACTCTGTTTAGGGACTGAACTATATAAAGCTGAGAAGGAAACGAAGAGCAATCTACCCAATCCTTGTAACAAGCCCAGAAAGGCTCCAGAAGCGGAAGGGAATTGAACGCTAAGCCCTTGGCAATACACTTGTGGCAAAAAAGGAACTCTGGAGTGGTTCAAACGTGAAGAAGCGCCCAAGAAAGGAAAAAATCCTCCAACAGGAAGCAGAAGCCACAGGAGATGTCCATAGCACCTGGATAAGAGAAGAAACAACCATCTTCGCATAACCCGTACACGTCAGCCAAGCTTAACCAAAAAACTAGGTTGTAATACTAAAGTAGTACAAATATCCAAGTGGATCGGACCCTAGGCGGGCAAAGCCGGAGTCGCCAGGAAACTTCCTAGTCCAGCTGTCGAAAAACTCATCAAATCCGCATCGTAACGATGGCGCCGCCAATCCAGAGAGTCTACAAATACTGTGCCCAGAAAGCGAGCTCGAAATGGCGAAACCAAGCCATCATCAGCCAGCGGAAAACACTGAAAAAGAGGAGGCAGAGGTGAGAAAGGAGCCATGCAGCCACCCCCTCTAACTCTCACTCCCTGGGCCTGGTGAAGAAGCTAGGAAGCTTAGAATTGAGAGACGAGGCTATGAGGTCTAGGTCAAGGAGAACTCACTTCTATACAAATAGCCGGAACGCCTGAGTTAAAACTCACAATATCCAGAATGGAGAAGATCTCACTATGACTAACCTGTACACTTGCTAGAGCGTACACAGTGCAGTACACCATCACATACAAAACATGAGCCATGCTCAGATTACACGGAGAGAAGTCTAAAGAAACCCATTTCCTGACCCGGAAAATGAGCTGCCAACTGAAGAGTCAGATGAGGGTCCACCCAGGAAGTAGGACCCTGACGTAACCCGCTATGGAGTATCTCACCTACAGCCCAGGCTGTCGAGAAAAATCACCATCACAATACTGACTAAAAGGAGCTTCAGCGGAATACCGGAAGAATGGCCGAAGCCCCAGAAAGGTAGCCTGACCATGCTCCAGAGCAGAATACTAAACAAGTATCGAGTCGCCTCTCAAGACCAGACTGGTGGATCTGAGGATGGCGGGCACTGAGCCCCCCCAAACCCGCCAGGTCGGAATGTCTGGGGACCAGAAGCCAGTCCAGCAAAGACCGAGGCATGCACATGAAAAGAAAAAATCACACTGAGCAATGCTTGAGAACCATACCAAAGAACGGGAGCTCCGAGATACCGGGAACCACCGGAATAAAAGCGACTGCTGGAGCAGTATAACGGGAAAGCAATCCGAAGTTCCCAGAGGCGTCAGTAACCTGGCTCCCAGAACCTGTACCGAAACCCATACCTTTGGTCACGGATATCGAAGATGAAAACAAACCTGAGACTGGGCCCCATCACCCTAGTCCGTGGGAAGAAACACATGTCTTTCCTATATGAATACCAACAACTCCCTGATAAACCCAAAATTATCACCGGAGAAAAGAGTGCTGCGTAAATTCGACGATTCACGGCCCAAAGCACTGAGGCACAGAAACCACCAGTTTCGTGCCAGTCAAAGGGCCCGACTGGAAGACGGCCGAATCAAGCATGCCGTCCAAAAGGAAGTAAGCGAATCGCTCGGCAGTGCTGGCAGTGCCACAACGGTACCACTGCCCATCTTTGCAAAAAGGATAGAAAAGCCTGGGGGAGGAGAAATGTCCTATGCCAAAACCAAAAACACAGCTCCAAGAGAGGCAAGCCAACCTAGTTCTGAGGGAAAATTCAACACACAGGGAAAATGTAACACATAGTGAAACACAAAGCATTGAGCCTCCAAGAACGAACCGGAAACCTGAGGAAGATGCAAAATTGCAAGCATCCCGAAAAACAAACATCCACAGCCCCCTGAGCAAACATCATAGTGTCCTCCCCCTCCAGAAAAAGCCTGAAGAGACTCAGGAAGAAGCCAAGAGCCCCTCAGAATGCAGTGCAGAAGGTCAGGGAACATCCGGATGAGAACTTTAAGAAGAAGAAAGAAACTCTTCAAGGAAAACTCAAGTTTGACGCAATGCAAAGAGGAGTATATTGGCATCATGAACACAGTACAAACTCACAGTAACTTGAGCGAAATATGTAAGGCCTCCAAAGTGAATACCCACGAGACTCAATCAAGATGCTGCATCCACCGTCCCGTGGAAAACAGCAGACTAACAGTAACAGGTAGAGACAAAGCTCCCATCGTTAATGAGAGCTGCCGGGATAATGCCAACAGCCATATGGCGCGTGCTCTTCCGCAGGTTAATAGAATAGGTAACTGCCTCCTGGTGAGAATGAGCTGAATAGCCCTGTCTGGTCGGGGTACCGTCTAGCATGTGTCATGAGCAGAATCAGGGGCGAGGCAACAGGCATAGAGCGTAGGACACCCTAAGCATGTGGAAGAAGAGGAAGCTGGCCCCTAGCCATCATCAGCCCCATAGACCTTGCGGTGAGATCGGAGGGCTGCCTAGTACGCACCAGGAGTATAAAGCGACCTCCATGTGATACGCCTTAACAACCAACAGACCTCAGAGACACCCAAACCCCCAGGAAGAAGGGAAGAGCCAACCAGCCCCAAGAGAGACCCCTCACATGGTGAAGAAGGAGTTTTATAGCGCTACCAGACCGAAGCAGCGCTGTACAGAGGAAGAAAGATCAATGAAACCTCTAACATACATAGCTCCTCCACCCTTCAGGGACCCTGAGAGAGACAAGAAACGCCCTGTAAGAAACATGGGGACTGTGCCTACCGATCACCCACGACATAGAAAAAAAAACTGAGTGTCGGAGGCCACACACAGCAGAAACTTCTACTGTAAGTCCCTTGAGACATACCAGGACCGGCCCAAGAAAACTAGCAGCCTATCAGCAAATGAAGCTAGTGGAATACACACAAACACACAGCAAACTTGAGCACTGCCCCAAGGGTCAAAGCTGCCCTAACAGCCTCAATGGACCGGACCCCGAACCGGATAAGCCCAGGAACATGCTGAAAAGTCAGCAGTATAAAAACGCTCCCCGAACACACAGTGGCATCGCCGCTTTCAGAGGAGACCCAAGCGCGGGAAGCTACGCACCAAAATCTGTCGGCTCCCAGAACCGCTCTGCAACACAGACCCGGAGCCCCGCCATGGCCGAAAAATCTGAAAATACACCGCGGGGAGGAAAAGAAACAAAGGCCGGCGCATGAACTCAACAGCATTGGAGAACAAGCGTTCGCCGTTCGCACTCCGGAAAGACCCGGCTCCCGGACAGTGACCGAAGAACACACCCGGAGCCGATCTCACCTCCCCGCGGCCACACTGGGAGCCGTGCAAATATGCGTCTCTCCAAGACAACACCGGGAGCCGCTCAAATATGGCCCCCCCCCCCCCACTGGCTGCTTGTAACGCTGAGGAGGAACAGCCCTAGAGACTCACAACCACTGCAGCTCTTATTGCCAGGGAAAGAAAGAAGTGTGTGCTTCTACCACGTGGGAAGGCCCCGGCTCCCTTAACCAAGCATAGCCCTGCACCGAAGCCACTCCGGAGAAAACCAAACGTTTCCCCACAAGAAAACAGCGGCTAACAAAAGAAAAGTACTAGCCAGAAGAACCACTTAACAGTGAAACAACCGAGCTCACCCCAGCACACAACAGCACCCGCAGGTCAAATACAAGAAGAGTTAAACATATACTCACAACCTTGTAAGGAGCCAGTTGCTCAGCACTAGTAGGGAAGAAATACTCTACGGGGAACCACCAGCGTTCATACCGGCACAAAACAGCCCCGCAGTTCCAATACAAAGTGAAATAAAGCACAGTTACTTACCGTAACAGGTGTTATCCAGGGACAGCAGGCATATATTCTCACATGTGGGTGACGTCATCTACGGAGCCCCGGCGCGGACAGCTTTTCAAGCAAACTTGCTAGAAGTTTCAAGTTTGCACACTGCACCACGCATGTGCGTGCCTTCTGCCCACTAGAGGGCGCATCCCACCTCGTGGTCCTCAGTTCCATAACTAGCTTAGAAGCCATCCCCGGGGAGGTGGGCGGGTTGTGAGAATATATGCCTGCTGTCCCTGGATAACACCTGTTACGGTAAGTAACTGTGCTTTATCCCAGGACAAGCAGGCATGATATTCTCACATGTGGGTGACCTCCAAGCCAAACCAAAAAGGGCAGGTGGGAGGATGGCAAATTTAAGAAAACAGATTTTGTAAAACTGACTGGCCAAACCGGCCGTCATTCCTGGACAGAGTGTCCAGACAGTAGTGAGAGGTGAATGTATGAACCGAAGACCAAGTGGCAGCCTTACATATGTCTTCCATCGGGGTGGAACGGAGGAAGGCTATCGAAGCTGCCATTGCTCGGACCTTGTGCCCCGTGACTCGACCCGGGGGAGGAAGGCCAGCCTGAGTATAGCAAAGGGAAATGCACGCCGCCAACCAGTTAGACAGAGTGCGCTTGGAAACTGGGTGCCCTAATCGATTGGGATCGAAGGACAAGAATAATTGCGGGACCTTCCGATGGGACTTGGTGCGTTGAAGGTAAAATGCCAACGCCCTCTTACAGTCAAGCGTGTGAAGCGCCGTCTCGCCAGGATGGGAGTGGGGCTTAGGGAAGAACACAGGAAGGACAATGGACTGATTGAGGTGGAAATCAGAAACAACCTTCGGGACGAACTTAGGATGGGTGCGGAGGACCACCTTGTCATGATGGAATACGGTGAAGGGTGGGTCCGCAACCAAGGCTTGTAGTTCCCCAATCCGCCTAGCGGAGGTGAGGGCAATCAGAAACACCACCTTCCAAGTCAGAAATTTCAAGAGGGACTTGTTGAGTGGCTCAAAGGGTGGTTTCATCAGTTGAGCTAAAACCACATTCAAATTCCATACGACTGGGGGAGGTTTGAGCGGGGGACAAACCCTGAGTAATCCTTTCATGAAGCGTGTCACCAAGGGATGGAGAGACAGAGGGCGTCCATCCAGGTGTTGGTGGAAGGCGGAAATCGCACTAAGATGGACACGCACCGAAGTGGTTTTCAGGCCAGAGCGCGACAAATGGAATAAGTAGTCCAGAACCGAGGGTACCGGGGCCGATACCGGGTCCAGGAGGAAAGATGAGCACCAGGTGGAAAACCTGGTCCATTTCTGCGAATAGCAAAGCCTCGTCGAGATCTTGCGGGAGGCTTCCAGCACTTCCCTCACTGATTGAGACAGGTCCGGAGGGGTCAGGGAACAAGAAACCAAGCTGTCAGGTGCAATGACTGCAGATTGGGATGTAACATGGATCCTTGATTCTGAGATAGCAGAGAAGGACAGACAGGCAGAAGAAGGGGTTCCCTGGCGCTGAGTTGGAGCAGTAGGGAGAACCAGTTCTGACGCGGCCACCGAGGAGCTATGAGAATCATCGTGGCCGTGGACGATCTGAGATGTACCAACGTTCGCATGATCAGAGGGAAAGGAGGGAATGCATAGAGGAACTTCCCGTCCCAATCGAGAAGGAAGGCATCCGCCTCCAGACGATCCCGCGAGTACATCCGAGAGCAATACAGTGGTAGTTTGTGTGTCTCCGGAGAGGCGAACAGATCTACCTGTGGCGTTCCCCAGCGAGCGAAGACCTCGTGCAGAACTGCTGAGTGTAGAGTCCACTCGTGGGGTTGCAGGAGTCGACTGAGTTTGTCCGCCAGACAATTCAGTTCCCCCTGGATGTAGACCGCCCGGAGGAAGATGTTCCGGGAGGCCGCCCACTCCCAGAGGCGAAGGGCCTCGGAGCAGAGGGGCCACGACCCCGTTCCCCCCTGTTTGTTCACATAGTACATTGCTACTTGGTTGTCCGTGCGGACGAGGACCACCTGGTCCTGTACTACGTGAACGAAGGCTCGAAGTGCTAGGAAGATGGCCCGAAGCTCTAGCACGTTGATGTGACAGCGACGGTCCTCTGCCGACCACAGGCCCTGTGTGCGAAGACCGTCGAGGTGGGCTCCCCACGCGTAGTCCGAGGAGTCCGTGGTCAGGACCTTGCGAAATGGGGGAGTGCGAAACATTAGTCCCGTGGACAGATTTGAAGAGTCTGTCCACCAACTTAGCGATTTCCGCAAAAGCGGAGTCACCGAAATGAGGCGCGACTCCGGATCGCACTCCTGGCGCCATTGTGATGCGAGTGTATACTGAGGGATCCTCAGATGCAGCCTCGCAAATGGCGTGACGTGTACCGTCGAGGCCATATGGCCGAGCAGCATCATCATGCGCTTGGCCGACACCCTTGGTAGTTGAGAGACCTGGCGGCTCATCCGTACCAAGACTTCCAACCGTTGGGTCGGAAGGTAGGAGCGCAGGCGCACCGTGTCCAGCACCGCACCTATGAATTGAAGAGACTGAGCCGGCCTCAACTGAGACTTTGGAAAGTTTATCTCGAATCCGAGGGTTTGCAGGAAGGCAATAGACTGTCGGGTCGCTGAGATAACCTCCTCCCTGGTCGGGGCTTTGATGAGCCAGTCGTCCAGGTAAGGGAACACATGGAGCCCGCGAGACCTCAGGGCTGCCGCCACTACTACCATGCACTTCGTGAATACTCGTGGGGACGCGGCCAGGCCGAAGGGCAGGACTCTGTACTGGAGGTGTAGGTCTCCCACCTGGAATCGTAAGAATTTTCGGCAGGTGGGGTGCACCGGGACATGGGTATATGCTTCCTTCAAGTCGAGGGAGCACATCCAGTCCCCTTCCTCCAAAAGAGGATACAAGACCGGGAGAGATAGCATTCGAAATTTCTCCCTGGCCAGGCATTTGTTGAGCTTCCTGAGGTCGAGTATGGGGCGCATGTCCCCGGTCCTTTTTGGGACCAAAAAGTAACGGGAGTAAAATCCCGTCCCCCACTGGTCCTTGGGGACCGGCTCGACCGCCCGAAGCTTCAGGAGAGCTTTGGCTTCGGTCAGAAGGGTCGGTAGTTGCGACCGGTTGCACAAGGCTAAATTTGGGGGACTGTCCGGTGGCGAGGACACAAAATTGAGCGAGTAGCCTTCGGAGACGATCCGGAGCACCCAAGCGTCTGAGGTAATCGCGGTCCATGCCTTCCGGAAGGACCGAAGACGCCCCCCGATGGGAAGGGGTTCTGGTGAAGGTGCGGAGGGGAACCCGCCCCGTCCGCTCAGCCCGTCAAAAGGAAGGCGCGGGCTTAGAAGGGCCCTGCGCCGGGGCTTGGGTTTGTCCCCCTCTGCCTCGTTGAGACGGACGTCTCGGAGGCGGTCTTGAGAAAGACGGGGTCGACTTCTGGGGGTACCGGCGCGGCGGAGGCCGGAAAGGTTTCTGCGGCGGGGGCCTAGGTTTGGGGCGGACCAGGGATGCTAAAGAGCGTTCCTGTTCCGACAACCGCTTGGTCGCCGCCTCCAAAGACTCGTCAAATAACTCGGACCCCACACAGGGCAGGTCTGCAAGACGTTCCTGCAGGTTTGGGTCCATGTCGAGGGTGCGAAGCCAGGCCAAGCGGCGCATGGCCACTGCGAGGGCCGACACCCTCGAAACCAGCTCAAAGGTGTCGTACACTGAATGGAATAGGTACAACCGCAATTGAGACAGGTTGGACATAAACTTATCGAATCCTGCTCTTTGGGAGTCCGGTAACGAGTTCCGATATTGAGGAAGGTCCTTCACCATCCCACGCAAGTAGGAGGAAAAGGTGAAGGAGTAATTTAGAACTCTGGTGGCCATCAGAGTGTTTGAATAGAGGCGACGGCCAAACTTGTCCAGGGTCCGCCCCTCCCTGCCGGGTGGAACCGCCGCAGAAACCCGTGAGGGCTGTGATTTTTTAAGGGCAGATTCCACCAGGAGGGACTGGTGGGAGAGCTGCGCCTTATCAAACCCTTTCGGGGGAATCGTCCTATACTTTGATTCCATTTTTGACGGGACAGACGTGCCTGTAAGAGGGCTCGACAAGTTCTTCAGCCAGGTCTGCAGGAGGACACTGTTGAGAGGGAGTCTAGGTACCTCTCTAGGGGGAGTGGGAAGGTCCTGTTCCTCTAGAAATTCCTTGGAATATTTGGAACCTACCATCAGGTCAATCCCCAGGGCTTGGGCCATGTCCTGGACAAAAGATGAGAAGGAGGACGGCCTAGCCTGGGGGGACGGGGTTCTCGACCGTCCCGCCGAGGAGCGGGGGGAGGCCTCATGGGAATACTGAGGATTCCTAACCGATCCTGAATCCCAGGATCCTCTCTCCACGGCCCTCGAGGGGGAGGGTGAGATCATCCTCCTAGGGGAGTCCCTGGGGGAGGATCCCGGGGTCCGTGGGGTCCTCTCCCGTTTCCTCGGCGAGGCGGCACGGGAAGACTTTCCCCGGGGTGAGCGGAGGAGCCTCGGATTATCGAGGCGCAACTCCGACACCTGCAGCGCCTCGGCCGCGAACGACGAGGAACGATCGCGCCGAGGCGAGCCTCGGGGTCGCTTAGGCTTCCTCGATCGGCGCCTCGTCCGAGGTCGCCTCGAGGGCGAGGCGTCCGGGGAAGATCCCGAAGCCGAGGAGGAAAGTCGGCGCACTCTGCGGAACTTTTCTTTTGGGCGGACACTGCGCTCAGGAGGCTCCCCCGAGGTCGAGGTCCGGGGCGGGGCCGAGGCCGAGGTGGACGGGGCCGCAATACCCGAGACCGAGGTCGCCGAGGCCGGGGCTCCCGAGGTCGAGGGAGCCGAGACCGGGGCCTCCGAGGCCGGGGGCGCCCCGGCCGAGGTCGACGCCGCCGGGCCCGCAGCACGCTGCAGCACTTCCAGGGCTCCCGACAGCTCCGATGAGATCAAGGCTCGAAGGAGATCCTGGAAGGCCGGAATCCCCACGAAGGTGGGGAGTTCCGAGTCCGGGGCACACTCCCTGGAGGGCGACCTCGGTCTCGAGTATTCCCTCGGGGTGTGCGGAGTCGAGGTCCGATGCGGGGTCGGGGTCGACCCACCCGCTTTGGCCTGACTCGAGGATGGCTTCTTTGCTGAAGGGGATGGAACAGAGGACTTACCCGAAGTTGGCTTCGATGACGACGGGCTGTTGGATGTTCGGGCCCAAGACAGACAATGCACCACCGGTGAGGGTCGGTGATGGAGAGTAGTCTCTCACACCGGCTGCATTTCTTGAATCCCGTAACAGGACGGGACATCGACGAGAAAAAGAAGAAGGCCGGGAACGACCGACGTTCCCCGGCTCAGGCTTCCGGGAGCCCCCGGAGCCCAACGAAAAACAATTATTATTATTTTTTTTTTTTTTTTTTTTTTTTTGTAAAACGGACGAAAAATAAAGCAGCACCGCGATTAATCCGATCAATAAACAAACTAAACGCGGCAGCTAGAAGGCAAAAACACTGGAGCTCAGATCCACAGGGCTTTCTTGCTCCGCGGAAAAATTTGAACTGAGGACCACGAGGTGGGATGCGCCCTCTAGTGGGCAGAAGGCACGCACATGCGTGGTGCAGTGTGCAAACTTGAAACTTCTAGCAAGTTTGCTTGAAAAGCTGTCCGCGCCGGGGCTCCGTAGATGACGTCACCCACATGTGAGAATATCATGCCTGCTTGTCCTGGGATAAACATATACTCACCACCTTGTTAGTAGTGCTGGCAAATGCTTAGTACTAGCAGGGCAAAACTAGCTGGAAGTCCCTTTTTGGTTTTTTTTGTTTTTTTTTTAAGGGAAAGAAGAAAAATTAGGGACAAAGGCAGACCCTCTATCATCGGAGGGAGGGTGAGGCAGGGACAAGGGGGGGCCCAAGTGTAACCTCTAAAGCCGGCCCCGTTTAGCCGGACACCCCTGTCTCACTGAAGAGAAAAAATCTCAACAGGAGAAACAGAATGGCAGTCTCACTGAAGAGAAAACCTCAACAGGAGGTAATAAAGTTCCAGTCACAGCCAGAATCCAGGAGCTAGTTGAATAGCGACTTCAACCTGCTGGGAGATAGAGAATACTGATGAGACAGGAGGAGTGCCAGCAAATAAGTACACCTGTTAATCAGTTTCTCTATCTCCACCTGCTGGTAGATGTGAGCTATCCCATTGGTCTCTGGATTCATCTGCTGCTTTGCTAAGGAAATATCAATTAACATTATAACATTCAAGTAACTGCTTAAAACAAATACCAAAACTATGTGCAATCAACACTAATATTATATAGAGCTCGTAGCTACTCACATGTCTTTCTATTAAGCAGAGACTGAGGGCCAGATTCTCAAAACTCGACAGTAAAATCTGGTGAGTCAATATAATGCTAACAATTTGTTGAGGCACAAACGTGAAACTAATAATAAATATCTTAAAAATACGTATTGTGAAATCCAGTTATGAGCAGGGATTCATCCAGACCATATATACCAAAGATATAGCTGACAAACTAGAAATCAAAAAAGTGAAAAGGAGAAAAATAAACCTCAATTGAGGGATGTTGGGACTACACAAGTACCCAACCCTCCACTCATCATCACGGGTTTATAAAAAACTCCAAAACATGTATAAATAATCAATTCTCACGTTTTTCATTCATACAAAATCTTCTTTTTGTTATTTTCTCAAAGTCTTTTTTATAAATTCAATGTAAATGTCAAGCAATAGAAGGCCCGAATCCCAAACTTAACCACATTAATTGGCGAGGACTCCAGCTGGATACAATAAGTGTAAGCAGTTTTTAGAGATATGAAGCATACAAATGGAACTGTGAAAAAATACACTCATCTGAAATCGAGGGTTTTCACCAAAGGCTTCCAACTCAAAATCCCCTTACAGAAAAGACTTTCTGTTTCGCCCGGCAAGGGCTACTTCAGGGGAAAAGTGCCAACTCGAATATCTCTCTGCTTCTTACTGTCTACTGGTAGTACTGGATTTTGAGTTGGAAGCCTTTGGTGAAAACCCTCGATTTCAGATGAGTGTATTTTTTCACAGTTCCATTTGTATGCTTCATATCTCTAAAAACTGCTTACACTTATTGTATCCAGCTGGAGTCCTCGCCAATTAATGTGGTTAAGTTTGGGATTCGGGCCTTCTATTGCTTGACATTTACATTGAATTTATAAAAAAGACTTTGAGAAAATAACAAAAAGAAGATTTTGTATGAATGAAAAACGTGAGAATTGATTATTTATACATGTTTTGGAGTTTTTTATAAACCCGTGATGATGAGTGGAGGGTTGGGTACTTGTGTAGTCCCAACATCCCTCAATTGAGGTTTATTTTTCTCCTTTTCACTTTTTTGATTTCTAGTTTGTCAGCTATATCTTTGGTATATATGGTCTGGATGAATCCCTGCTCATAACTGGATTTCACAATACGTATTTTTAAGATATTTATTATGAGTCAATATAATGGCCATAGTGGAAGTGATTTGACTTTTACGGATGATTCTTAGCCTAACAGCATGCAAATTATATGCACACTATTTGTGTGGAGAATTGCCAGTAAAGGGAGGGAGGAACTGTGCCTGGTACTTATTCAGAAGAGCAATCGCTAAGCACTAGTGCTGCCCAATTCAGGAAAAAAAAATTTGATTTGATTCAATTCAGCCTATTGAATCAATTTTTCGATTCGATTCAATTTTCATGCCCAATTGGGTGTTTTTTTCAAACATACTGGTGGGATTATTTTATAGCCTCTTCACCCCCTTTGCCTTCTCCTACCCACACTGGTGCTGTGGTGTAAACAAAATAAACAAACAAAAAAGATTTTTCCTCTCTCTGTTAAATCCTAGCTCACGTTCACAGTCTTACACCAGCTCTGGCAGGATACACATTTCTAATCTGACATATTGTAATCTCAAAACAAAAAATAAAATAATTTTTTCTACCTTTTGTTGTCTGGTCATTATTCAAATCATGTTGGTCCCAGGCTCTGGCTGTCTTCAAGTTTCAAGTTTATTTAAGTTTATGTAAAATATTTGGATTTGATCGCAAAATCCAAATCCAATGCGATTAATCCAAATCCAATGCGTCTTCTGATCAAGGTCTCCTTCTTTCTCCGTGCTAACCATCTATCTTCCATCTCTGTCCTCCCCTTCTATTTCCCTTCCCTCCCCCAGAGATCTGGCATCTTTCCTTTTTTTCATCTCCATCCCTGCAGCTGCATCGATAGATCCCACCATCCCCAGATCCACCATCTCTCCTTTTCTCAACTACCCTTCTTCCAGCATCTCTCCCTCCTTCCCACCACCCCAGGGTCCACCAGCTCTCCCTTTCTCTTCCCAACTACCCTCCTATCTAGTATCTCTATCCTCCATCCACCCCCTCTACACCATCCCTTGTGTCCTTCTCTCCCTTTCTTTTCCTTCTCTCCCTAAATCTCAATATCCACCACTTCTCTCCCTCTCCTGTATTTAGACCCATTATTTCTTCCCCCCAATCAGGTATATGCATATCTCTGAACCCCCTCTTCCCTCCATGTACTTCCCTCCCCTGAAGGCCTGCACCTCCCCCCCCGAAGGCCTGAACCTCCCCCCCGAAGGCCTCCCGCTCTTACCTTAAGATAATTGGCAGCCTGCAGAGAGGATTGCAGTGCTGTAGCGATCTTTGCAAGCTGCCGTCATCCTCAGTATCATGTTCGCTCTACCAAGGTCCCGCCCCTCCTCTGACATCAGGGGCAGGATCACGGCAGAGCCAACATGGTGCCAAGGACGACGGTAGCTTGCAAAGATCGCTACAGCATCATGATCCTCTCTGTAGGCTGCCGATTATCTTTAGGTAAGAGTGGAGAGGCCAGGGGGGAAGTCGGAGGATGCTGCAAAGGGCCAAGGCAGCACTTCCCAACTGACCCTCCCCCCTCGCCCCCTACAGCAGCAAGCCAGCAAGATTCAGTGCTGCCACTCCTGCTTTAGGGGGCGAGAGGGGAGGGTTGGTAACTGAATCAGCAAGGCTGATTTTTTTATTTTTATTTTTTAAACAAATCGATTTGAATCGAGTCACCTAATTCAAATCAGTGAATCGATTTGAATCAGAAATCGGGAAGCACTACTAAGCACAACTTCTCCCTTCTGTCAAAGCTGCTCTACCTGCCACGATCAACTGAGCCACAACTCTCCCCGAGTCCTACCGGCTCAGCTGATTGACTAGCAGGGACTGCAGCAGAAAGAAATGTCTCCTCTCATGCCAACCCCCTCCCCGTAGCCTGCCACAGTCCAGATCCCCACGACATCCCCCCTCCCCAAAACCCTGTTAAAGTTTGTCAGGAGGGATGCCCACTACTCTCCTGCCTCAGTCACCACTGCCTGGACCTACCTATACACCCCTGCGCCTTGACAAGAGGGATGCCCACTCCCTCCTGCCACCAGGGTCCCCCCAACCCCCGCTGGCCCCCAACCTTTAAATTACAGGACAGCAGGAGGGATGCCCACTCCCTCTGGCCAGCAAGCCTGTCTCTTCAAAATAGCGGGCCTTCCCCTTCGCAGTGCAGTGGGAACTCATAACAGCCATTTTTGTTCAAGGGTTTGCATGGGGCAGGAACATGGGAAGATTGCGAAGAGGTCCGGGAGGCGGGGATGGGTCAGTCAGCCCTAAAGTTATTTGCTAATTTTTCTTATTTGCAGGTTAACCTTGTTTCTAACCCCCGCAAATATTGAGGGGGGAGTGTATATTAACATCTTTCAAATATTTTAACGTCTATATCAGGGGTGCCCACACTTTTTTGGCTTGCGAGCTACTTTTAAAATGACCAAGTCAAAATGATCTACCAACAATAAAATTTAAAAAAACACAAAGCACACTGTACGCACAGAAAATGTTAATTATTATTTATATTCGGGGGTTTTTTTCAAAGAGGTCAAGGCAGATGACTTTAAAATATGCAATGTCACCTCAGTAACAATTATACAAAAATAGACAAATATACCCCCTCCCCTTTTACTAAACTGCGATAGCTGTTTTTACCACAGGGAGCTGCGCTGAATGCCACGTGCTGCTCCTAACGCTCATAGGCTCCCTGCACTAAAAACCGCTATCGCAATTTAGTAAAAGGGGGCCATAATGTAAAATATAGACAGCAGATATAAATTCGGACACATTTTGATGACTAAATTTAAAATAAAATCATTTTTCCTACCTTTGCTGTCTGGTGATTTCATGAGTCTCTGGTTGCACTTCCTTCTTCTGACTGTAAATCCAATATTTCTTTCTGCCTCCTGCATGCTTCCTCTCCTCTAGACCTCATTCCATTCCCCAACCAACATCTCTCTCGGTCCCTCCATGAGTCCAACTTTTTCTTTCTCTCTCCCTGCCCCCCTTTTCTTTCTCTCGCCCTGCCCCCCTTTCTTTCTTTTATGTTTTTCTCTCCCGCTGCCCCCTTTCTTTATGTCTTTCTCTCTCTCCCTGCCCCCTTTCATTCTGTTTTTCTTTCTCTCTCTCCCCCCCCCAAGCCACCGCTGCCAATTTCTCCCTGCTTCCCCAACATGAGGCCAGGTGTGTACAAGCCTCGCCCCCCTCCCCCCCCCCCCCCGACATAAATTCTGATGTCAGAGAGGAAGTTCCGGACCAGCCAGGCAGTGATTTGTCTTTCAGTAAGTTATTCTTGCTTTCTAGAGGACTTATCACATGAGATCTTACTATCAATCAGGAGTGGGAAGAATAGGTCAGAAAGATCACTAAGCAACATGGAAAATTCATCAACAGAAGCAGAAGAGAGGGGGAAGGAGGGTGAGTGGGAGATGTTAATAAAGTGGTTGACTTCTTTAATTTTTCCGACATACATTTCTGATATATAATTTCTTTTTCTGTTGCAATACACTCTGTCACAAAATAAAACTAGTGTGCACAAAGATAGCTTAGATGTCCAGCTAGAAAACCAATTGGGAGGTGTAATGTTTGTGCTCTGAGATGCAGAGTCAATGAACCCTGAAAGAAAACAAAGTTAACAGCTTTTAAAGAATGGTATAATAAAACAGGCACCTTATTTCTTTCCCGTTTCTTTAGAAGTTTAAAGTTTTTCTTTCCCTAACAAATCTATACCATTTTATGTGATACAATTTAAAAAAAAACTCCTGCTAACTTGCAAGAGGCCTCTCTGATCTAATTCCTTCAAATTTCACAGCATTTTGTTTCTTCTCAAAGCAGTTGAAATAAAGCATATAAAAGGCATGAAATATATGAGACATATTAAATTTTCCCTCATATGCGTTACCCAAACCACTGATGCTTTAAAATCGAGAATGCAATTTCAGCTGAAAAGCATGCCCAAACCACGCTTGAGAGCGACAAACCCCACAATAGGGTGGGGTTCTGGATTCATCTGCTGTGACTAAAGGAAAGAAAATTATCAGGTAAGGACATAATTTTACCTTCCTTGTCATCAACAGCAGATGAATCCAGAGACTAGTAGGATGTACCATAGCAGTCCCAAACGTAGGGAGTGAAATAAACAAGCGAACTTGAAATACCCTGTCCCCAAATCCTGCCTTGCAGCATATGTCCAAGGAGATACGAAATTCCAGAGAGTATATATCCCATGAGAGCACCACACTGTGGAATTCACAGCTACAGTGCCCCTCCACGAATATAATAAGTGCAAAGCAGCCTCCCATCGTGACCACCAAGCCCCAAATAACCTCCTGTGGAATGAAACCATCAGGTCTGGCAATGGTCTTTAGCTGATGGCAAAACCCATGAGCCCTGCCACAAACCAGACCCTCTCTCCTTGCAAGGTTCTAGAAAATCAAGCCTGGAAACATGACAAGTGAAGACTCCCCCTCTAACTGTTGCCTTCTCAAAGCACAAAGTCCATAAGGCTCCCACAGGAGGCAAACTGCTGACCAAAGTCAAGAAGAATGCCACAAAGTGAGAAATGTCTTCCCCAGAGTCCCAAGGAGATACCGTGGCAACCTCAGGCACTGAGGTAGCTGATCCAACTTCCAGTCCACTCTTCCACATGTATGAACCAAGAAGGAGCGGATAGAATAAACTCTAATCAAGAGAGAAAGTGCTGTAAACTAACCCGCAACTAGCCTACCACAGCTAATAGTCAGCTGGCCGGGCTAAACAAGATACAACAGGCCATAAGCGAACTGGCGCTCGGGCTAAGGTCAACCCTCAGCCCGTGTGGTGGTGACTGGGGCCGGCCGGTCAGTGGCAGCAAAGGCTGCACTGCCGGAGATGTGGGCCCAACTCCAAGAGGAGAAAGACTGACAGCGGTGGAGACTGCAGCTGCAGCGATGCCCCCCCTCCCCCCCTGAGCCACAGCGGGAGGGAAGGGCCTTGGCTGACTGCCCTCAGGGCCTTCTACCGCCCGCTGCTCTTACAGCCCAATATCCTGTAGCTCAACTAAGCCCCAGGAACATCTTGCCTCTGGGACCTAAGCCCCAGGAACGTCTCTCAAAGCAAATAAACCATGACAGAGCACTTAAGCCACAATTTTACATAGAACGGTAGAGGAGAGTCATATAAAGCAATTAAGAAGCAATTTAAAGTCATATAAAGCAATTATCAAACAATTGAGAAAAACACATTGGGGGCAATGTTCCCTCTAAGGATTGATGAGGTGTGTGCAAAAAAAAATATGCATGAGCGACAAGTTACATACTCCACAAATTTATGAGCAGGCGCGGAGGACAAGTGCCCATGAGATTGTGGGAGGGTTAAATACTCAAAACTTAAAATAATAACAATTTACTTAAAGTTTTTGCTTCGCCAGCTTTCTGGTATCTTTATATACAGTGGCGTACCTAGCATATGTAACACCCGGGGCCCATCATTTTTTGGCACCCCCCATCTGTACGCAAAACATGATTTTTAGTAACAAGCCACACGTCACACATGAGTAACTAGGAAAAGGCAGCATCTTACATATTGCAGTGAGCAGTACATCAATACACCCATTGTAAAACTAAACAAGCCAGACCAGCACAGATCAATCCTACACCGTCAATCCTAACAGAAAACCATGTCTTTCGAACACACAGAACACAGAAAATACCTTCGCCTAGTATGGAATATGTCATCACAAACTAACCCCTCCCCCTTTTACAAAACTGTAGTGTGGATTTTAGCCACATTGGTAACAGCTCTGATGCTCATAGAATTCTGAGCATCAGAGCTGCTACCACCACGGCTGGCGCTAAAAAACGCTCCACAGTTTTGTAAAAGGGGGGATAAAATAGAAATACACAGACAAAGGTTAAATTGAACCAGCAAGAAGCTGGACTCTGCATAAAATGCAACACCACAGAAACAGTGACATATGTCTCCTAAAGCAATAAATAAATAGAAACTTTTTGGGCTTGCGAGCTACTTTAAAATGACCAAGTCAAAATGATCTACCAATAATAAAATTAAAAAACACAAAGCACACTATACGCTGAGAAAATGTTAATTATCATTCCTATTCTGGGTTTTTTTCAAAGAGGTCAAGGCAGATGACTCTATGCATTGTCACCTCAATAACAACCATACAAAAATAGACAAATATACCCCTCTTCCTTTTTATTAAACCACAATAGCAGTTTTTAGCGCATGGAACTGCGCTAAATGCCCAGCGCTGCTCTCGACGCTCATAGGCTCCCTGCGCTAAAAAACACTATTGCGATTTAGTAAAAGGGGGCCATAGCGCAAAATATAGACAGCATATATAAATTCAGACACATTTTGATCACTAAATTTAAAATAAAATCATTTTTCCTACCTTGTCTGGTGATTTCATGAGTCTCTGGTTGCACTTTCATCTTCTGACTGTGCATCCAATCTTTCTTCCCTTCTTTCAGCCTGTATGCTTCCTCTCCTCCAGACCTCATTCCCTCCCCTAACATTTTCTTCCTCTCTCCCTGCCCTTTCTTTCTTTTTTCTCTCTTGATGCCCCCCTTTCTTTTTTTCTGTTTCCCTTCTGTCTCCCTGCCTGCCCCCTTTCTTTCTTTCTCCCTACCCTCCACAAAGCCATTGCTGCCACCATCCATGGAAACAGGCCCCAAAGCCACCACTGCGGCTGCCCCAAGCTCTCTCTGCTTCCCATCGTCGGACCGCCCCCCCTTGGTACGCCACATTTCAGGCAGCGGAGCGGAGCGGCGGATGAACAAAACAAGGCTCTGAGGAGGACGTGCAGGCACAGCGTCGCCTGAGGAGAACGACAAGCGCCGGACTCTCGCCACTTCCGTCCCCTTTCGTGGTGCCGCGCCGGCGCTTGGCCTGAGCCACGGCCGCCGCTTCCTCTCAACTCCGCCCGCGCTTGATTCCAGTCGCGCCCACTGCGAAATGTGAGGGGCGAATTGCTGGGGGCGAAATGTGGGGGGCGAAACTTCCGTGAACCCTCGCACCCCCACCCCGACGTCCGATTCCTCCCCCAGCCTCCCCTTACCTTTGCGACGCGTGTGTGCGCTGTGAAAGAAACTTGTGCGCTGCGATGTAATATTTTGTGCGCCAGCGCACGCCAGCGCAGCTTAGCGGGAACACTGATTGGGGGGTAATGGGATGACATTAGTAGAGCAAAAAGTAAAGTGCTAGATAAGTCATTAAACCAGAAGAAAAATGAGATGACATACAAAATAAAACATCATGCAAAAGTGATGTAATACAATGCTAAAATAAGTCATCAGAGCAGTAACAGAATAAAATAAAATAAGATGGTAAACTATTATGTACACAATTAAATGCATGGCGACCTACAGTGAAATAAATGCATGGCAAGAACAAACAGTTTATATGAGGCTCTTGAAAATAAAAAAGCATATCTAAGCAAAAAAGTTTGAAAATAAAAATGTGGAGGGACAAATGGGATGTATGAAATACTCAAATACACCAGAAATACACCAGAAAAGAGAGTGAGGGAAATATAGTCAATGAGAGAAAACAGTCATGACATACGATTGCAGCCAAGATAAAGCTAATGGAAAGGCAATTTGAAAATAAGCATGCAGGGTTATAAAGCTGGCTAAGAGTCATAAATAGAAACTTAAAACGAAACAAATATGTGGCCAAAGGATAATTCAAAAATAAAATGAAAACTGAAGGCTGGGGCAGCTATGGGAAAATAAGAAACTCAAAACGGAAAGCCAAGTGTGGCTTGGAGTATGCATGAAACAGCAGGAAAGAAAAAACATTGACAGTGGGAAGAATCATATTGAATAAAATAAAACCACTGAATCTACCTGTCTTGAATATTGGCACCATAAACACTCACACTTGAGTTGAAGCGATGAAAACTTGAAAGTGAAAAACAAAAGAAAAAAAAAGATTAACGTGGCACATGCTTGCAGGGAGAAAATGAAACTAGTCAAAGGTAACAAAAGAGAGACTAGAAAAAGGAAGTAAAAATGTTCAAAAATAAAAATAGGATATATAGGACTTACATATGGTGAAGATAAGGCAAGAATTAGTGTCTACAGAAAAACTGGAGAACACTGCTGAGAAAGCGCGGTGAAAATTAGATATTTAAAAAGGTAAGGTGACGACGTCAAGAGGGGGGAAGGAAGCAACAAACTTTATTTGAAAGACACTGGGAACACGCTGCACGTGACTGACGTGAAGCCTACTTCCGGGTCGGCTACATGCAGGAGGCAGGAAAAGAAGACGAGCCTCTCAGATCGAGCTGCCTCCAACCTTGCGGGATCCCTGAGACCACAAGGGGGGTTCCCACGGGATCCCCGTGACCCGATGGGGTGTCCCCATGGGATCCCCATGACCCAAAGGGGGAACCCGCGGGTCCCGCGGATTCCTATCGCCCCCGTGCAGCTCTCTAGCAGTCATTTAATTTTACTTCCCTAGCACTCCCCGGTGTAACATTTAACCAGTCAATATTGGGGTAATTGAAATCATATAACAAGCAAGAAAAATTATATGCTAGAAGACACTCAGTTCAGGCAAGCTCAATTATGCAGAACTCTAATTGAACAAAAATAGAGGAGCACCAATACAAAAATTGGAGAAAAAAGGAATCTCAGTTAAAAGGCTTCATGGGCTGAGGTTCCTTTTTTCTCCAATTTTTGTATTGGTGCTCCTCTATTTTTGTTCAATTAGGATTCTGCATAATCGAGCTTGCCTGAATTGAGTGTTTAGCATATAATTTTTCTTGCTGTTATATGCTTCTCATTTTGCTATAGTAATTGAAATCACCCATTATAATACTGTTGCCTGTTTCTCCAGCTTTCCTAATCTCTGAAAACATTTCTTCATCTGTCTGCTCATTTTGTCCCGAGGAATGGCAGTATAATCCTACCTTTATATTCCTTCCCTTCACACATGGAATGGCGATGCTGACTGTCCACTGTCGCCGCTGCTTTAGGAGGCCTTGGAGGAATGTCAGGTCTCACGGTTGGAGAGTCGGTGGAGTGCTGCTGCATAGGGGGATGGGAGAGAGGGATGGAAAACTACCGTACAAGGGGATGGGAAGCTGTTACACAGGAGAATGGGTGGAGGGGAGGAAAGCTGCTGCTCATGGGGATAGGAGGGGAGGAAAGATGATGCATATGGTGGAAGAGGAGAGAGGAAGAATTGTTGGGGTGGAGGAGAGGAAAGGAGAGAAGAAATAGAAAGGGTTGAGAGGGAGAAATTCTGCATATGGTAGAGGGGAGAGAGACATGTATTGAGAAGAGAGAGAGAGAAATGTTGGACATAGGGTAGAGGGCAGGGAGAGAGAAAAAAATGTTGCACAGCATAATGAAGGGGAGGAAGGGAAAGAAGTTTCATAGAGGGGAATAGAGAGATTCGACCCAGGGCACAAGGCAGAGAGAGAGAGTGGGAAAGAAACAAATGTTGGATATGGCAGTGGAAGGTAGAAAAAAATCATTTTATTTTCTATTTTGGGACTACAATATGTCAGATTTGAAATGTACAGTATATCATGCCAGAGCTGGTGTTAGACAGGGAACGTGAGCTAGGACTTAAGAGAGAGGAAAAATCTTTTTTTATTTATTTTGTCTACACCATGGTGCTGGCGTGGGGGTGGGGTTGGTGGAAAGTGCTACAAAATAAACACATCAGGATGTTTGGGGGGAAAAAAATGCCCGATTGGGCAGGAAAAGTGAAATGAATCGATTCAATAGGCTAAATTGAATCGAAAATTTTTCCCTGAATTGTGCAACACTATCCAACATTGAAGAGAGGATTGGTAGGTACAGTAGAAATAGCATGTGCAAGGGAAATAGGTATGAAATAGTATGAAGTGTAATAGATCCTACCTCAGCAGGCAGGATGCAACAGAAAAAACAGCAGCAAGCTATTTCCCCCAAAAAATATAGTGGAAGAATTTCTTTCCCTATCAGCTTTGAAAAACTGTTTCCTGCCTCACCTCTGCATTTGTTGAAGATTCAAACAAGTGATAATCTCATCACTTGTTCCTGCGCTCTGGAAAACTGCAACTATCATTCCTTTGCTAAAAGATCTCAAAAGTAGTAGAAACGACCCTTTAAATTATCGCCCAATTGCAAATATCTCTTTTTTAGCCAAATTGACTGAAAAATTGATATTTAATCAAGTTTCCGATTTTATTGAATCAACTAATGTTATGCATCCTAATCAGACAGGTTTCCGCAAACACCATAATACGGAACATTCTCTAATTGGTCTAACAAATAACATTCACTATTTCCTAGACCATCATAAATCTGTCGCCTTTTTTTCCCTAGATATCTCTGCAGCATTTGACACAATAGACCACGATCTACTTCTCAGTCGATTAGAATCAATTGGGTTCTGCGATCAAGTTCTTAACTGGTTTACATCATATCTCACTAATCGAACTTCCTGTGTTAAATTTAATAAAGAATATTCTGATGCATATACAACGACCTTTGGAATTCCTCAAGGCTCTATTTTATCACCCCTTTTATTTAATATCTATCTTGCACCATTACTGAATCTATGCCAGTCTGTTGGCTTTACTGCTTTTTCATACGCAGACGACATTCAATTAATTCACCCATTCAATCCTGAAAATCAAGAAGACATTAAATCTTTAAATACAAAACTCGAACTTGTTCAAAATTGGCTTAATAATAATAAATTAGCATTAAATATAAATAAAACAAAAGCTATGATTTTTAATTGGAAAAGAGACATCAGATTAAATTCGCCTTTCCTTCTTAATAATACGCCAATTGAAATTGTTCCCAAATTGAAAATCTTAGGAGTTATAATTGATGAAAGATTAGAATTTAAAGATCATATCAACAATATAGTTAAAGTCTGTTTCTATAAATTACATTTAATTAGATCTATATCCAAATTCCTTGAATCCAAATCTCGCAATATCTTAATTCATTCTCTAGTAATAGCAAAAATAGACTATTGCAATTCTTTGTTACTTAATATCACTCAAAAAGAAAAACGACAACTGCAAATTGTTCAAAACACTGCTATTAAATTAATCCATGATGCCAAAAAATTCGATCATGTAACTCCACTTTTCATTGAATCACATTGGCTCCCTATTTGCCAGCGCATACAGTTTAAAGTCTTGCTACTTATATTTAAAAATTTGATATTCAATGAACCTCAGTGCATTTCAAAAATGTTAATTCCCCATAGTTCCGCACGCGCACTTAGATCATCTTCCCAAAATCTATTAGTTGTTCCCTCCTTAAAAATAATAGGCACTCGAAGATTAGATATGTTCTCTGTAGTTGGCCCCCAATGGTGGAATTCATTGCCCCAATACATAAAAATTGAAAAAGACATTTCTTCCTTCAAGAAATCCCTGAAAACATTTCTTTTTAAACATTTTAACATTTTAAACATTTCTTTTTAAAATTTACTTTATTTTATGAATTTTTGCTTTTAAAAATCCCCTTACTCCCCAATGTTTTTTCCTTAAATGTATTTCTCAATATAATAGATGTAACTTTAACTCCCCTTTCCTCCCAATTGTTGTTGGTCATGTCGGACTTCTATTGTTTATATATACTGTATGTATTTTAACTTAACTTATTTTATTATTATGTACATCGCTTTGTATAAAGATATAGCGATTCATCAAATATTTAATAAACCTTGAATCTATATACGGTAACTAACAAGAATTGAAAAACTATGACAGCCTCAACTTTTACTTATAGTTTAATGTTTATTATTATTTATAACTCACGCTTATGATTTGAAATCACATGGTTAACCAAATTACCATTAGTAAGACAAATGGTCTGGATTTACAGGGTGCTCACAAAAACACTCCTTGATTTTAAATGGTTACAAAATCAAAACTTATTGGATGACAGCAAATACAAGTCCCAAAAAGCACGGTTAGCAAGATCTTACACAATCGCTTGCACTTTCACCCTTATAAGCTGCAATTGGTGCAGAAGTTACAACCTTCACACAATGCAAAGCGACAAAATGACCAGGCGTTCCTCAAGTGGCCCCCGAGATCACCGGACATTACTATTTGAGATTTTTCCTTTGTGGGTACGTGAAAGACAGACCCCCTGTTTTACGAAGCCGCACAGCAACAGCCCCAAAGACTTTAAATCTCTATGGGCTTCAGGGCTGTTACTGCAGCGCAGCCACTAGCACGGCTTCGTAAAACAGGTCCAGAGTGTATGTACCTCCACTACTATTCTCAGTTAGGGTGCTGGTCTTTGACCAGAGAGCCACCGCGTGAGCAGACTGCTGGGCACGATGGACCACTGGTCTGACCCAGCAGCGGCAATTCTTATGTTCTTACCTGCAACTATGGATGTTCTGCAGGAACGCATCACTGAAGCTATAAACGTGATCACGCCGGATATGTTTTGGAGAGTCTGGCCGAGCTCGATTATCACATTGATGTAACAGGTGGGGCGCACATCGAGTGTATGTAATCAACAAATACTATATGAAACTTTATGAGTTGATGAAACTGTAGCCTCAAAGGTGAAAGAATATTCCAATAAATTTTGGTTTTGTAACCATTTAAAATCAAGGAGTGTTTTTCTGGGCACCCTGTATTTTGGGAAGGTGATGAACCCAGTACTGTGAGTATGCTCCAATACCCAAAAAAAAAAAAAAACCAACAACAAAACAACTTGTTGGGAACCACTGTACTATGGGCTAGAGACCCATTCCAATCACAATAGCTTTTGTTTTAATCAGTCTCGCAGCAGTGGGCTTCCAAGTTTGCTGTTGAAGCACTTATGGCACAGTCTGTTGCCAGCTTTTTGCATGCAGTAGTGATTCAGCACTTTTATTGTGTGTGGAGTAGTGAGTCATTTCTACTGAATTTAGCAACTCCAATCTATTTTAAATGTTAGATACAATGGTTTCTGTGGTCTTGGAGGTCCCTTGTTGTCTGAAGAAGGCAGAGACTTTGTGGGACATCCATCCACCACTGATGCAAATCATATAGATAAGGACAAACTTCCCTGCTGATAGCGAAAAAGTAACTACAAAGAAAAATAATCTTGGTAACATAGAAACATAGAAGATGACGGCAGATAAGGGCCATAGCCCATCAGGTCTGCCCACTCTACTGACCCACCCCCAAGTCTACTATCCTAGGGATCCCACTCCTGGTGACAAGTTCCCTTGGCTTAACTCTCTAAGGGATCCCACATGGGCATCCCATTTGCTCTTAAATTCTTGCACGCTGTTTGCCTCGATCACCTGCACCGGGAGCTCGTTCCAAGGATCAACCACTCTCTCGGTGAAGAAATATTTCCTGGTGTCGCCATGAAATTTCCCGCCCCTGAGTTTGAGCGGATGCCGTCTTGTGGCTGAGGGTCCTTTGAGAAAGAGAATCTCTTCTTCCATCTCGATACGGCCGGTAATATACTTAAACGTCTCGATCATGTCTCCTCTCTCCCTATGTTCCTCAAGTGATTACAGCTGCAAATTTTTCAGCCTTTCCTCGTACGATAGATCCTTGAGCCCCGAGACCATCCTGGTGGCCATCCGTTGCACCAACTCTACTCTCAGCACATCTTTTCGGTAGTGTGGCCTCCAGAATTGTACACAGTATTCCAAATGAGGCCTCACCATAGTTCTGTATAATGGCATTATGACTTCAGGCTTCCGGCTGACGAAACTCCTGCAGATGCAACCTAACAACTGTCTTGCCTTAGATGAAGCCTTCTCCACATGATCAGCAGTTTTCATGTCTGCGCTGATGATCACTCCCAAGTCTCGTTCTGTTGAAGTTCTAGCTAAGGTCTCACCATTCAAGGTGTAAGTTCTGCACGGATTTCTGCTGCCGAGGTGCATGATCTTGCATTTCTTAGCGTTGAAGCCCAGCTTCCAGGTCGAGGACCAAAGCTCCAACAAATGTAGGTCCTGTGTCATACTATCAGGTGAATTGCCGTCTCTCACTATATTGCATAGTTTGACGTTGTCAGTGAATAACGTTACCTTACCTTGAAGCCCCCGAGTTAGGTCACCTATGAATATGTTGAAAAGGAGCGGGCCCAAGACTGAGCCCTGCGGTACTCCACTGGTCACCTCCGATGTTTTAGAGAGGGTACCGTTAACTACCACCCTCTGAAGTCTGCCACTCAGCCAGTCATTGACCCATGTAGTTAGTGTTTCTCCCAGCCCCATTGATTTCATCTTGCTCAACAGCCTGCGATGCGGGACACTATCGAAAGCTTTGAAGTCTAGGTTTACAACATCCACGGATTCTCCCAAGTCTAACTGTTTTGTTACCCAGTCAAAGAAGCTGATTAGATTGGATTGGCAGGACCTACCCTTGGTGAATCTGTGTTGACTGGGATCCCGTAGATTCTCCTCATCCAAGATTGCGTCTAATTTACGTTTGATTAGTGTTTCCATGAGTTTGCATACTATTGATGCGAGACTCACCGGTCTCTAGTTTGCAGCCTCTACCCTGCAACCCTTTTTGTGCAGTGGAACGACGTTAGCTGTTTTCCATTCTATGGGGACTCTCCCCGAACTTAGGGAGAGATTGAAGAGTCCTGATAGCGGTTCTGCCAGGACATCACGCAGCTCACTGAGCACCCTGGGGTGTAGATTGTCTGGTCCCATGGCTTTGTTCACTTTGAGTCTTGCCAGTTCATAGTAGACGTCGCCAGGTGTGAACTCGAAATTCTGAAACGGGTCTTCCACGCTGGGCCTTGCCTGCAACTGCGGACCGTGCCCCGGTGCCTCGCAGGTGAAGACCGAGCAGAAGTATTCATTCAGTAGTTCTGCTTTATTGGAATCTGATTCTGCGCAGTTCCCATCTGGTTTTCTAAGGCGTACTATCCCATCTGTGTTCTTTTTCCTATCACTAATATACCTGAAGAAGGATTTGTCCCCTTTCTTCATGTTCTTTGCCAGAGTCTCTTCCACTCGAAGTTTGGCCTCCCTGACTGCCATTTTGACACTGCAGACCTCGCCCTATGTTCTAGTTTAGCTTCCCTAGTCTCTGTTCATTTGTAGGAAATAAATGCTTTTTTCTTCTCCTTGACGAGGTGCGAGATTTCTGAGGAGTACCATTGGAGTTTGTTGTTTCTCCGCTGTTTGTGTACTGATTTAATGTAGAGGCTTGTCGCTTCATGTATGGTAGATTTCAGGGATGACCACATAGCTTCCACATCATTGGTCGTAGCTTGGTTCTGCAGTGTCCGATGGACGAAATCTCCCATGCGTTCGAAGTCAGTGCCTCGGAAGTTGAGTACTTTTGTTTTCGTGTTTGATCTAGGCTCTAAATCTGTCCTACCTTAAGACATGCTTTCAAAATTTTAACTTTCTACTACTCAAGCCAAATAACTTACAAAAATCCTAATGAGATATAGTAATCCAAAAAATAGTAAGTGTACACCACTCAAATATTACTACAGAGGAACACTATGAAAGAAGGAAGGAACAGATCTCAGTAATGCTTTTCAGCACGGGTTACTTATTAAACCTCCATGTCAATTAAACACAAAGGGCTCCTTTTACAAAGGTGCACTAGCATTTTTAGCGCATGCACTGGATCAGCGCTATAGCGTGCGCTAACCGTAAAATTACCACCTGCTTAAAAGGAGGCGGTAGTGGCTAGCGCGCATGGCATTTTAGTGCACGCTAAGCGCGCACTTTTGTAAAAGGAGCCCAAAGTCATTGATCAGAAAACCTTTCCTTGCAGATTATTGTGTCCTTCCATTCAACTTGTACGAGTGTAAATATAAATATTTTTTTATATTTTTAAAAGTCAAACTCCCATTTTATTTTTAGTTTGCTAGCAGAGCTGGAACAGTTCAAATGTTAGCATTTCTATAAAAAAAAAAAAAGGAATTTCAGCAGGAAAATAAGCTTTCTTTTGTAAAACCAGCAGCTACTTATGATGCTCCATTTCGCTGAATGCTTCATCTGGAGCCTGAACTCACCAGCTGTAAAAATTCTCCCACTCTCAAATGCATGTTTCCTTCTTTAGTCTGCCTGTTTGTTGTTCCGGTTACAAGCACTCCATTTCTATGCAGTTACATAACATTGACTCCCAACCACTGCATACATATACACATCATACAAATAATGACAGCAATTTCTAAAAGCCATGCATCATATTGGAAAACTGACCACTCTGCCTGCAGGTAAAACAATCATCAAACAAACTAATATTGAATCCAGACAAGACTTAGGGGTTCATATTCTCCTGGAAAGGCAATCCAGAACCTATAAACTTTATCAGTATAGCTGGAACATCAGTCATTTTTTAACCTACCTCTAAAGTTCTGGCCGTTATTCTAGATCAACACCTAAATTTCAAGCCACAAATATTTAATACTATTCGCTTTTGCTTCCTCAAGCTAAGGGCGCTCTACTCCAGGGGTGTCCAACCTGCGGCCCTGTGAAGTATTTTGTGCGGCCCTGGTCGAGGGTGATGCAGTGTTTTCCTCTGCTGCCCCCGGGTGTTTATCATCTTGCCGGCTCCCTCCTCTGTCATGCTGCAGCGTTTGTGTGTTTCTGCGGCCCCAGAAACATTTTTTTTGGCCAATGCGGCCCAGGGAAGCCAAAAGGTTGGACACCCCTGCTCTACTCTGTAAAACATCTATTTATTCAGGGAGCACTCTGGGTGCTAACTTAAACTTAAACTTTGCTTTTATCATCATTAAACTTGATTACTCCAATGCTCTCCTAAATAGTATTCATGTACCAGATACTCAACGTCTATAAATAATCCAAAACTTAGCAGTTAAACTAATTACCAACTCACACAAATATGACCATGTCTTGTTTGGAACCTTTCCTTTTATCCATCTATACCAGTGGTCTTGAACTCAAACCTTCTGCAGGGCCACATTTTGGATTTGTAGGTTTTTGGAGGGCCTCAGAAAAAATAGTTAATGTCTTATTACAGAAATGACAATTTTGCATGAGGTAAAACTCTTTATAGTTTATAAATCTTTTCTTTTGGCTAAGTCTTAATAATAATATTGTCATTTATAGCTAAAGAGACATTTTATCAAGAAACTGTTTTATTTTACTTTTGTGATTATGATAAATATACCAAAGGCCTCAAAATAGTACCTGGCAGGCCGCGAGTTTGAGACCACTGATCTATACCCACTCCCTCAGTACACTGATCTCTTCCCATGACTTTCAGTATTACTTCTATGCTGATGACTCCCAGATCTACCTCTCCACACCAGATATCTCTACAGAAATCTAGGCCTAAGTCTCAGCCTGGCTGTTCGACATTGCCACCTGGAAATCTCATTGCTATCCAAAACTGAATATGGCTAAAACCGAGCTCCTCATTTTTCCTAAACCTCCTCCTTCCATTCTCTATTTCTGTGGACAACACTCTCCTCCTCCCTATCTTGTTGGCTCGCAACTTTGGGGTCATCTTCGACTCCTTTCTCCCCCTCTCCACTCAGATCCAACAAACAGCTAAAGCCTGTCACGTCTTCCTCTATAATGTTAGCAAAATCTGACCTCTCCTTTCCAAGCACAATACCAAAACCCTTATCCACACACTGATCACCTCTTGCTTAGACTACTGCAATTTGTCTCTCTCAGGTCTTCCACTCAACAATTTCTCTCCCTTCAATCCATTCAAAATTCTGCTGCATGACTTATATTCTGTAAGAGCCACCATTTCCGAATACATTCAAACTCATCCTACTAACCTACAAGTGCATTCACTCTGCAGTCCCTCAATCTTTCTCCTCACTTTATATCCCCCCCTATGCTCTCCCCCCCCCCCCGTGAATTCTGTTCATCAGGTAAGTCCCTCCTATCTGTACCCTTCTCCTCCACTACCAACTTCAAATTTTGTCCCTTGCTGCATCGTATGCCTGAACAGACTTCCTGAGGTTCTATCTCTAGCAGTACTCAAATCCAAGCTAAAAGTCCACTTTTTCGAGGCTGCTTTCAACTCCTAACTCACCTTAAGATACCTATGTCCATCCTACCAGTCTCTCAGCAAGAAAATCCTGTCTGTCCAAATTAGATTCTAAGCTCTTCTGAACAGACATATTAAATGTACAGAGCTATGCACACCTTTCAGTGATATAAAATAGTAGTAGTAGGAACTAAGAAGTATATAACAAATTAAATAAAAATTAACATAGTATTTCTACTTTTGCAGTGTGCATTTCATAAAAACCTTGCACTTTCCAATATCTGCTCTTACAATCAATTAAACTTGTACATAAAACAAATCTATATACCGAGAAAAATATCCAGCCTTCTTTACTTTGCTTGAGATGCCTGAAGCCAGCAACTCTCACGAAATTGGGTGTGTGTGCAGAAGAAATTGTTTATCCTGACTCCTTGTTCTCTAGCCTCCAAGCTCCACTTCTGAGGTGACTAAAAGCAATTATCACATTGACATTACAGACCGATCACCGATTACCACAAAGCTCTAAAACGTACAGAAAGAAGTAGGTGGCGACGCCAGAGTGAGTCTTGAAACACACGGAGAGAGACTATTGGAGCCCCAGAGTGAGTCTTGAAACACACTGAAAGAGGGGCCATTTGAGAACCAGACTGAGGCTTGGAATGCTCATTGCTTGACTTACGAATACCAAAGTAGTCCAATTTGACAGCACTTGGGGGTGGGGAAGAAGGAAAAAATGAAGTAGTCTCAGAGAGAATAAAAGCAAACGATTCTACCAAATTTGGAGAGAGGGTGTGAAATACAGAAAAAGAACTGGAAGAAAAGCAAACGGCCATTTGGCGAGGAGGAATACAAACGACTCCTGCATTAAGAGCGTGGAGGGGAAGGGTTTAAGAAACAGTTCCATCGGGAGAGGAGTGAGTGAAACCTGGTGGTGGTATGGTACGAAGTGGAAGAAAAGACGCGACTAGCTGAGCAGAAGCGGCAAAGAAGGGATGAGCAACAGGCAGTAAAATGGAAAAGCATGAGGAACTGGAGGACGGAGCAAGTACTGTAGTTGGTAGAAGATGATGGTTGAAAAAAAGAAAGTGGAGAAAAAGAAGAAACGTGGAGCACGATGTGATAAATAACAGTCTCTCCTTGGATAAACTCAGGACGGACTCCGATGTGAACCAGCAGATAGTTTTATTTTACTATCTTGCAAGAAAGAGTGTCATACATACTGTAGGCACACAAAACCAATCTTGCCAGACGGCAAAAAAAATTTCCAGCCCAACTCATGGCAAAAAGTAGCCCAACTTGTGTCAGTAGCCCAAACAATTGCCGCAGGAAATGCCTCTAATTTATCAAATACGTCATACAAATACAAACTGTTTATTTAAATGTTTGTTTATTTATACACTGCACATATCCCAAACAGTCCATAATGGTGTACAAAAGACCAAAACTCAAATGCAAAACATCCAGGAAAAACACAATAAAAACAAGCACTCCCCTCCCGCGAAGACGACCAGCAGGAGGGAAGCCCAGTCCCCCCTGCCAGAACCCCCAAAAGCCCCACCCCTAAATGTCTGCTGCAGGAGTGTCCTATTCTTCCTGCCACCACTCCCCCCCTCCCCAAGACATCCCCTGGCAGGAGCGATGCCCAGTCCCTCTTTCTGGAAACCGCCCCTCCCCCCCTAGACATCCCCTGGCAGGAAGGATGCCCAATCCATTCACTTAGGTCCCAGATTCTTTTTTCTGCTTTTATTTGGGGTTGTTATGTCGTTTTTTTTACTGTCTTCCCAGGATCACCTATTTTACATTTTGGCCCCATCTGTCCAGCATCTGTCCCCTCCCTTCTCTATCCTGAGCTTCTCTCCTCTGTGTTCCTCTCCATTCTCCTGCTTCCATCATCCCTCTGTCAGAATCACCCCTTTTCAAGCAATGTCCCTGTGTCTAGCTGTCCTTATATGTACCTGTCTCAATTTTCTCTCCCCATCAAGCATTCTTCTCCATTTCTGTCCCTCTCTGTGTCCAGAATTACTTCAGTGTCCCTCTATTAACACTCAGTCCCCATCTAGAATCTCTTCTCTATGTTATGTTCTTCTTGGTGTATTGCATCTTCCACTCCTAAGCCAGCATCTCTCCTTTACCCCATCATCTGCATCTCTCACTCATCCCTCTAGCTCCCAGTCAGCATCTCATCCCTGTACTCCCCACCCCACACAAATGTCTGCCTGAAAAGGAGTCTGTAAAATGACAAATCCGCTGGATTTAGTAGCTTTAAAACAGATACTGGTATGCTGTGTGCTCAGGACTGAAACTGAAACCTGCTGAAAGAAGTAGGTGGCAATACCAGAGTGAGGCTTGGCTGTTCCCGCCAGACTGGTCTCGAGATTTGTAAATTTTCATTGGTTCAGCTGGGGCTCACTGGACCAATCACAAATGACCTCAGAGTTCCTAAGGTCATTTGTGATTGGCCCATTGTGCTGCAGCAGAACCAATGAAAAAAAAAAAAAAAACCATTACCCGCCCAAAATAGCCAGTTACATTTTTTTTTTAAACCCAAAAACCCGCCTCCCACCCAAGCCCTTTATTTCCCACCGTCAAGCTTAAAAACTAGCCCAATTGGGCGGGAAAACTGCCCATCTGGCAACACTGCATAAAGCTGTCTGTGGCTTTACTTTATATAGTTCTCTCATCCTGGTCCCTCCTGTCTAGGTGCCCATTGGTCAGGGAAGAGGTAGCTCACAACCTATAAACTGTTACTTACTGTACTTCCTTTTTCCCCACCTCTGTTTACTTCTTTCACTACTGCTGTTCCCCTCCTATGGGCGACCCTAACCTTATTTAATTTTATCCACATATGGTTTATCTCCATGTTCATGTCCTTCAGTTTGCTACTGTTTATTCTGGCAGAGTCTGTGTTCTGTAGTTGTTGAGACAGCTTGTGATTTCAAGCAGCTGCAAAGAATGTCTTATCTCACTTTCCCTTCCTTCTCAGGCAGCCTGTCAGTTCTTTCCCCCCTTCCTCCCCCTCCTTCCTTTTCTCTCTTATTGTCCCTTCATGTACCTGCAACAATTTACACTAGAGTAGTACAAAAAGTATTATAAAGAGTTCCCTTCTTGCACTTCTCACAATGAGATTGGGGAGCTTGAGTGACATATCTAAATAAGAGAGAAAGGTAGCTAAGCCATGGGGGGGAGAGAGGGAAAAGGTAAGAAAAAGAACATAAGAATAGCCTTATTGGGTCAGACCAATGGTCCATCAAGCCCAGTAGCCCGTTCTCACAGTAGCCAATCCAGGTCACTAGTACCTGGCCAAAACCCAAAGAGTAGCAACATTCCAAACTACCGATCCAGGGCAAGCATATCTCCCCTCAGCCTTCTCTTTTCCAAGCTGAAGAGCTCTAACCTTTTTAGTCTTTCCTCATGAGTTCCATCCCCTTTATCATCTTGGTCACTCTTCTTTGAACCTTTTCTAGTGCTGCTATAGCTTTCTTGAGATAAGGAGACCAGAATTGAATGTAATACACATTTTTATTTATATGTTTATATGAATTCTCTAGTTAGTTATATATTTTGTGTTATTTTATTTTATAGGAGATATTCTCTCTTTTTTACCCTTCATAGAGTTACCATACATCTGAATTTACCCAGACATGTCCTCTTTTTAGAGGACTGTCCAGGTGTCTGGACAGTTTTCTAAAACCTGGCAGTTTGTCTAGGTTTTGGACTCTCTCTGAGTCCAACCTACATTTTTATTTTACCTTCAGGCATGCAGCAGGGATCACCTACAGGTGGGAGCCGCATCAGTTGTGGTTCCACCATGGGGGGGGGGGGGTCGGGAAGGAGCAGGGGGGGCAGAGAGGAAGACAGGTGCCAGTGCCCAAGGCAGACTGCCCCACCTCCTTACTATCCCATAGCTCCTACCCATGGACCACTGGTTCCCACGACGGGACTGCAATTGACATAGCTCCCACCCAGAGGTGACCTTGAAATCCCGCCGACACCCATCCCGAGAGGCACCCATCCCGAGGAGTCACTCTAGAACCAACACAATTAGAAAAATAAAATGTCCGGACAACAAAGGTAGAAATTAGTTTTTTTCTATGCAGTGATTACAATATGTCAGTTTTTGTAATGTATATCTTCCAGAGCTGGTGTTAGACATGGCTGGGACCTCCTAGAGCAGTGTCTCTCAAACTTTCTCAAGCCGGGGCACAGTAAATGTAGTGGCAACGGCTCGAGGCACCCAGAAGAACACAGACGTCGCCATGATGACATCACACACATGCATGACATCATCACATTGACATCCACGCATGCGCAGAGGCCCTCCAGATACTATTTATTATTTCTAAAGCGCTGAAAGGCATACGCAGCGCTGTACATTTTAACATTCCAAAGACGGTCCCTGCTAGGAAGAACTTACAATCTAATTTAGACAGGACATTTTGGGGTTGGGGAGATTAGGGTAGAGGAAATGATACAGTAAGTATAGGTAGCTAACAGCCGTGAGTGGGAGTTAGGAGTTGAAAACAGATTCAAAAAAGTGGGCTTTTAGCTTGGATTTGAACGCTGCTAGGGAGGAAGCACGATGTATTGATTCAGGCAGCCTGTTCCAGGCAAACGACGCCACAAGAAAGAAGGGACAGAGTCTGGAGTTGGCAGTGGAAGCAAGGGTACAGACAAGAGGGGCTTGCCTGACAAACGGAGATTACGGGGAGGAGCATAGGGGAAGATAAGTGAAGAGAGATATGGGTGGGCTTCAGAGTGAACGCACTTGTAAGTCAGCAAGAGAAGTTTAAACTGTATTCGGAGATGGACGGGGAGCCAATGAAGCGATTTGAGGGCCGCTGCGTGAGCGGACTGCTGGGCATGATGGACTACTGGTCTGACCCAGCAGCAGCAATTCTTATGTTCTTGAGGAGAGGGCTCTCATGGAATGAGTCACGCAGCAGCATTTTGAACGGACTGAAGAGGCAAGAGGTGGGCACGTAGGAGGCCCAAGAGAAGTACATTGCAGTAATCTAAGCGCAAGGTGACGAGAGCATGGACAAGGGTTTTGGTCGTGTGTTCAAAGAGAAGAGGACATATTTTGGTAATATTATAGAGGAGGAAGCAGGGAGTGCAGAGGAGGGGAAGAGAGATGGGCTGGGAAAGGCAGTGGGGCGATGGATGCAGGGGGGAGAAAGGGAGAGATTAGGACTTGGGAGGAGGGGGTTGAAGGGCAGGAAGGAGAGATGTTGGACTTGGTGGGAGAGACAAACAGAGAGGGGAGGAAATTATGGGTTACAATGGTGAAGGCACAAGGAGGAGAGATGCTAGAAATGGTGGATCCATGTGGGAGAGTCCATGGGAGAGTTGTCAAGGAGATGGATGAGAGGAAGATGGTGAGTAGAGAGGGTAGAACTGTGGTAATGGGGAGTAGAGAAAAGGGGATGGGAAATGTGAGAGCTAGGGGATGAGAGAAGATAGAAAGTTGATAAGTAGATAAAAAGTGAATGGAATAGAGCAAGAAGGTGAAATTTGAGAGGGCAGAGGCAGAAAAGAGAAAAATGGAGGAGTGAGCTTTAAGAGAAAGATCAATATGTTAGACAGGTGTAGTGAGAGAATGTAACAAGACAGGAAGAGAATGGAAAAAGAACTAATGAACAGCAGTCGCTGGAAACAGAATTAGTAGAAGATAGTAATTGGGATCAATGTGATGGAAAAATAAAATGCCCAGACACATAAAGGTAGAAAAAGTGTTTCATTCTGAATTTATTAACTGGAGTACTGTATGTTAACTTGTGTATTGCAGATGTTTCTGTATTGTGTACAGTACAAGAGGAATTGCATTAATTTTGTTTCTCCAGTGTGTCAGTATAACAGACCACCTGGTGAGGCAGGCTGGCCTGTATTTTTAGGAGGGTCAAGACACAAACACACACACACAATTCCATATAACAGACTTTTATTCTGATTCGTTTGCCTCGCATATTATAATAAAGCTTGACTTACCTCAGACCTCTCCTTTCTCCTTGGACCTCTCTCTAACTGAATCAAGCCTGGGCAGAAATACTCCTCACTGAGACCGGCCCCTCTGACTTAGCACGGAACCAAGTCATGTAGGGCACTCTGGGACCTGTAGTCCTTCTCAAATACATGGTGCCCTCTGCATAACAGCATTCCCAGAGAGGAAAAATCCCTCACTCTGCCATAGGCAATATATGCTGAGCTTAACTTCTTGGGGTTCCCAGTTCAATTTTTGCCTTCATATTTCTCTCTCTAAGTTGTTCTACATTTGATGAGGGTCTATATTTTGCATGTGACTGAGGTAGGATATTTGCATATAGTTTCTGTGTTGAGATCTGTATCAGTCCCACTTGCTCTGTTTTACTTAGTTGTTTTAGGGTCCAGTGTAATATTTGTAGTGCTGCCTATTCATAAGTTACGCCTCGGTAAATTCTGTGCCATTGCACAATGCAGAATTCTTTAATTGCCTGCATAATTCTGCACTGAGAACAAAATATGTCAGGTTTCTGATCCCCCTCCCCTTGTGGCACACACCCATAGATTGCTCATAAAAATCCCTCCTCTCCCACAAGGCATAAATCAAGTGACTGCATATCAGATCATTTCCTCCTCCTCTATTGACCTAGGCTCAACTGCTTTACAATTGAACCATATAGTTCAACTATGCAGTGGGTCCTGGCCAGCAGAGGAGGAAGTGGTCGAGGTATAGAAAGAAAGAATTAAGAGAGGTGTGGTTTGAGGGCTAAGGGGAGAAAAAGAAGTAGGAGGCAGATAAAGCAGGGGGGAAGGGAAGGGGTTAAAGCTAAATCAATCTGGGAGGAGGGTGGAACCTGAAATTGTTAGTGAGAGAAAACTGGGCAGGGTAGAACCTGGACAACAGTATTACTGGTGAAGGAATACCTGGATTGGCCACTATTGGAAACAGAATACTGGACTTAATGTCCCAATATGGCAACTCTTGTGTTCTTAAGTTCTGTACAGAAAGGTGCTGCAGGTGATACATCTCATTCACTGGAAACTTTGTAAGCATTACAACTTTATTGTAACAGAAAAGCATTCAGATCATGACCCTGAGAATTATGCAGAATGAAGAAATTATGATCATCATTCTAAGACATTCCCATTATGATAAATAAAAAGCTGAATACAAAAAAAGTCAGACATAGTAGTAAAAAAGAATAGTATTGACCATAGAGGTGTCACTTCCAAACAATTCCTCTGCGATCAAGTACCAAGAAATGTAGTCTGAGACCAAAAAATGTGGCAGAATAACACAGCAATGGTTACCATTGTTTGGAGTGCCACAAACTTGATTAAAATATATATATTCAAGCACATCTGAATGTTGCCTATACAGTAAATTTGAGATACTGAAATTGTATTTCACATATTCTGGCTTCAGAGAGATGTTCATTACTTTTACAGAATGCATAAAATTAATCCATTTGGAGACTTTGCCTCCATAGAGACAAAAATTCATTCACATCATGATCCAGGTGCATGTTTCTAGGATTTATTGTAAATTGTTCCAAGTTTAATCTAACCCACAAGTAGGCCCTAAATCCAGAATGTAACAAACATGATTTTTCTCAAGTTGAAAATATCCAAGAAAACATTCTGTGACCTCTTCAAACAGGAAGGATTGGTGCTTCTGGTACATAACGGCATCAACTTAGTGTCAGAGGCTTTTGTCCTCTTCTCTGGGGAATAGATAGTTCTCATATATTCTCCACTGCCTGTGTTTGTAAAACTCGTAGGGCTCCTTTTACTAAGGTGCGCTAGCGTTTTTAGCGCACGCAGGAAATTACCGTGCGCTACACTGCATGCTACGCTTCTAGAACTAACGGCAGCTCAATGCTGGCGTTAAGGTCTAGCGCACATGGCAGTGTAGCGCACACTATTCCGCGCGTTAAAGCCCTAACGCGGCTTAGTTAACAGAGCCCTTAGTGAAGTCAGAGAAGACCAAAAACTATGATGGCTCCATCTTTATTAAGACAGATTTATTATACACATACACACCATTAAAATTTATTAATCATGAAAGTATTTAATTGGGGAATTTTCCACCTAGAATCACAAGAAACAAGGAATGTTACTTCAGCACAACATCCAGTCTAATTCTCACAGTTTGGATATTAAATTATAAAACTGTTTTCTTGGTTTCTACCAGAAAATTACATGAGCTTAAATGGAGGAGATTTACAATCTGCTGCAAGAGCAGGACTTTATACCCATTTTTCATGATATACACAAAAAACTTTAAATGCCTTCCACATCTTTTTGAGAGTCTGCCCTAAAAAGTCTCCCATTAGGATACACCTCTGTGCAACTAGCACTTACAAACTGTGTATAGAAGGAAACTCTTTTTCTTCATAGCTCTAATCAGATTCACACAAGGCTTGTTTTTGTTAAAGACTCCCATTAAGCCACCCACTGCATCTTGAGACCTTAATGTGGTTACTTACTGAATTGATGAACATGTCTTCTGCGCTTCTTAATTCTTGTGAGCTCGGTTACCTTATCTGGAATGTCATCTTTATTTATGGTAGTCACTTCAGCCTGCAGAGTCTGTGAGCACCAGGACCTAGTGATGTATCCACCCTATACTACATTTCATCATAATAGAGTGGTACTGCACAAACATCCCAAGCTTCTGCCTAAGGTGATGCTGAACTAGTCAATCATCCTTCCAATATTTCTTCCAAAACTCCGTACACACAAAGATGAGCAAGCGTTTTACAGCTTGAATTGAATGCAGCTCTTACCTTCTACTTGAAGTAGACTAAAGCTCTTAAAATGTCCACCTAATGTTTTGTCTCATTTGATCCAAACAGGATGGACTTGCTGCAGCCAAATAGACACTTTCTAATATACCTGTTTTTCTTCAAGTAGTCTAATACTAGATAGAAGTATGAGAAGAGACTGGAAGACCTAAATATGTATACTCTGGAGGAGAGGAAGGACAGGGGAGATATGATACAGACGTTTAAATACTTGAAAGGTATTAATATAGAACCAAATCTTTTCCAGAGAAGAGAAAATGGTAAAACTACAGGGCATAATTTGAGGTTGCAAGGAGGAAGACTCAGAAGCAATATTAGGAAATTCTTTATCACGTAGCGGGTGGTAGATGTCTGGAATGCCCTCCCAAGGGAAGTGGTGGAGAGGAAAACGGTGATGGAATTTTAAAGAGCGTTGAATAAACATAGAGGATCTCTAATTAGAAAATGAAGAATGTAAATTAAAGAGCTAAAACTGGTACTAGACTGACTTGCACAGTCTGTGTCCCATATGTGGTGATTTGGTGTAGAATGGGGCTGGGGAGGGCATCAATGGGAACTCCGCTAACTTGCAACATGAGGATGTTACTAGCCAGACTTTATGGTAGATATCCTGCAAACAGGATGGTTGGATAGGCTGGAGTGAGCTTGGACAACAACTTCAGCATTTGGAACCTAGGACAATACCAGGTGGAGTTTACAGTCTATGACCCAGAAAAATCAAAGAAGAGACAAGTTAATTTAATCATGTATTTTTAATGGGTATAACTAATGGGCAGACTGGATGGACCATTCAGGTCCTTATCTGCCGTCATTTACTATGTTATTAGGTCAACGATCATTGTGTCAGAATCATGACTGTGTTAATTACCTACCTAAGACTGGCTTCAACTGAAATTTGCAAAGCTGTAATGAGAATTATATCTACACATTTACCTCCATTATTATTTGAATCCCAATCTCTGATGCAACAGTAGGTCTGGTGTGTCTGTTCATTATTTTACATTCTTGTTGGAAAATGACTTATCTATTCTATTCTTTACATTTCTATTCTACCTTATTGAAATTTTAGACCAGTGTTCTTCAAACACTGGTCCGCAGAAATTTCCTGCCGGTCTACAGCTGCCTCGGGCCTGAGGAGATCAGTGCACAAAGCCGTGGGTGGCAGCTCCTACGCGCGTCCTGCGCCTAAACCGGCAGCCTTCTCTCTGACGTCGCAACATCAGAGGGAAGGCTTCCAGATGATGTGCGGGACACGTGAGGAGCTGCCACACGTGGCTTTGTGCAAACTGCGGCAGTGAGGAAGAAGGAGCCGGTTGCAGGCAGCGAGGGCAGTGAGGAAGAGGGAGCCGGCTGCGGGCAGCATAAAAAGGCCAGGTGGGAGCGCTGGTATGTTTATTGCAGAGGGGGAGGAAGACAAGAAAGACAGCTAGCTTTCTCAAGGCATTGTTTGTAAACAAGAGAGGGAAGGACACCCAGCCTCATCCAACTGCCATGATGAAGGGATGGCACGTTGACAAGGAGGTCAGAGAGCAGATGTGAGCAGAGGGAGACATCTAATTGAGGCACAGCATGGAGGGAGAGAGACAACAAAGGTAGAGGGAATAATTTTATTTTCAATTTAGTGATTGAATTGTGTCAATTTTGAGAATTTACATCTGCTGTCTATATTTTGCACCAACTTACACTGTATTATAACAAACTTACATATTTAAAAAAAAAAATATATATATATATATAAAATATCACCCAAATCAAAACAAAATTCAAAATAATTCATATATGAGTAAAAACATACAAAACACTAGTAAAGCCCTAACATCCAGATAAAGGAACCCTTTATTAAAGTGTGTTAGGCACATGATGCATGATTAGAGAAACTGGGGCTCTTTTCCCTGGAGAAGCAGAGACTTAGAGGGGACATGATAGAGACAAGATCATGAAGGGCATGGAGAAAGTGGAGAGGGACAGATTCTTCAAACGTTCAAAAACTACAAGAACGAGAGGGCATTCGGAAAAATTAAGAGGGGACAGATTCAGAACCAATGCTAGGAAGTTCTTCACCCAAAGGGTGGTGGACACCTGGAATGCGCTTCCAGAGAGTGTGATAGGACGCCGCATGAGCGGACTGCTGGACCTGATGGACCTCTGGTCTGACCCAGCAGAGGCACTGCTTATGTTCTTATGTTTGCTTATCATTGGGTAAACTGCATGCTAAGGAATTTCTCAGTTTTTCTATCTCAGGTGGCATGGCATGGGTGAGGAATGGATGTGGAAATGTTATACTTACTGCATGCTAACTAGCTAAGGCACAGTTAATGCGGGAGAACTTAGCTCTAAATGCTCCTTCATTAAGAACCCCTTTTACAAAGCTGTGTCAGCAGTGCTGCTGTGGTAAATGCACCGAAGCCCATAGGAACTGAAAGGACTTTGGTGCATTTACCATGGCAGCATCGCTACCACGGCTTTGTAAAAGGGGCCCTAACCAACACGGCAGAGGAAGGGCCTTGATAGGGCTGGCCACAAGCAGCCTGCTTACAGGATTTCCTCTGCTGGCCAGCCACTACTGCTGCTTTGGGTAAGAAATACCAGCTCTACATGGGGAGGACCTGCACGGGGGAGGGAGCAGGTTGTCAGGTCAGGAACAGGATGGCAGGGGGGGGTTGGAGAGAGAGGGCAGACTCATAGAAAGAGGAGGGGAGGGGACGGAGACAGATGGTGAACCATAATTGGAGGGGGGAGAGGAGGGGACCCACAGGGTGAAGGGAAGATGTCAATTGAAGAGTTTAGCAAAAAAGTGCATTGTTTCTGTGATTTTTATCATTTGGAAAATTATGATAGTGAGGTAAAACTCCGGTACAAGTTTTGGAGAGAGAAAAAAAAAACCCAAAGCCTACTGTACTGTCATATAGATGCCACCTGCACCTATATGGCACTAAGGGTTTTCGGGGTTGTAGACAGGTGGATTTAGTGTGTTTTAGAGGGCTCAGCATATCCTATAAGGGAGTTCTGGTGAGATGTTTATGTAGTACCCTTTTTGTGAAGCTCACAGCAGTGCCCTGTAAGGTGCCCTACTGTTCTGTTGCCAGTCCATCACAATGATGGCCCCTCCCACATTCAAATGGTCTTGTTCTGGGCGTTTGGGACTTAGAGACAAATTTTTGGCCAAAAATGTGGTATAAATAGACATACTGGCGGTCTGGATGATCAATGGCCTGGACATCCAGATAGATGATTTTAAAAAAATATTCTAGACGTATTTTTCAAGAATGGACATTTTACCACTGCCGACTTTGGGCATCTAGTGTCATATGTCTGAATCAGACTCAGATGTTTCTTTTGATTATGCCCCTCCATGCCTTTAATTGAGCCTTAAATTTCTAAAATGAACTTTCAATACGAAGGAAGTGAGGTAAAGAACTCCACAGTGTAGGAGCCATAACAGAAGACAGAATCCTTATGAACATCAAGGAATAATTGTATGAATTATGAAACTGTTGATGTGAAGATTGGAGAGCTCTCTGAGGAGAATAATGGACTAAGCAATTAAATAAAATGAGTGGAGTGCATTTTGGAGCAGCCCTTGAAATTTCATCTGATGGGGATTTTGTTGGGTCAAACACAGCTTTTGGGGATTAGAGGCCGGGATCTAGACTCTGGGTACTTAAAGCTTGTGTGGTAGGGACTAAGACTATTCTTCAGTATTGGAAACAGAATGGGGCTCGTGCTGGCTGTCCCTCTGACATCACTTCCTGCCCCCGCGACCCAGAAGTGATTTCAGAGGGAGTCAGGCCTACATGAGCAACAGGTTAAAGTAGTGGCTCACGCTGACAAAGATTTTAAAGAGGTATGAGGGGCAGAGAAGGAAGGGCATGAGTATGGCATGGAGGGCAGAGAGGTGCTGGCTTCCCCACCAAGGTGGTGCCTGAGGCAGTCCGCCCCTCCCTTACTACGCCACTGCCTCTTGCATCTCTCCACCCCTAGATCCAGCATGGCTCTTCCTTCCTCCCCCCCCCCTCCCTTTCCCAGTTCCAGTGTCTCTCCCTTTTTCTTCCTCTCCCAGTTTCCATCATCTGTCCCTCCCTCCTTGTGGTCCTTCTTTCCTTGTATCTCTCCATCCATGGATCCAGCACTGCTCTTCTCCCCCCCAACATGTAAGTCATTCATTGACTTTAAATATTCCTCTGAATAAGCACAAAATAAGTTACTTTTTTATTTATTTAAATGCAGAACAAGATGTAGAAAAAATGTTACCATTCAAATAAAAAAAAAAAAGAACATGGAAATACAAGTTAAATATAGATACAGAGGGCAATTTTAAAAGCTTTTTATATGGGTAATCAAGTCATTATCCACTTAGAAATCCTGCTGAAAATTCATATACACACCTCCACCAGTGATGGGCTGAGAATTAGGAAAGCTAGGGATCAAATTTCACTTACGTAAATTTTTTCCAAAATTTAGTAAGTCACTTTATCTCCCATTCCTTAGATACCCACTTAAATTGCAAGCTCTTTGGGCAAAGACATATTGTGCCTCCTTCATCCAGTAGTGTTATAAAAATGATTGGATTAATATTATACTATATAAAACTTGGATTAATATTATACTATATAAAACTATACTGTTCAAGAAATCCCTGAAACAGTCTTAACATTACAAATACCTTCCTTCTTCCTGCCTCACAGATACTACCTGTTCTACTCCTTACCTACTATCTCCAATGATCTTCCATTGTAACTCACCGCTTATAACTCTTTTGAAATCCGCCTTGAACTGCAAGGTAACGGCGGAATAGAAATCTCTAATGTATGTAAATACTGAACTAGTTAGGTGCCATAGATTTGTGTTCAAGCCCTAGTGACTTGATGAATTACAGATCTATGACGAGATTGGTTTTGTGCTAGTCTGGTAAGTCCCTCCAGTGTTATTCCCATGGTTGTTTTCAACATGTCCAGCCATCTGATTACAGGTCACCCTCTTTGCCTGGTTCTTCAATCTTCCCAAACATAATGTGCTTCTCCAATGATCTTTTTCTTCTGACAGAGTGATCAAAATAAGACAGTTGTAACTTCATCATTTGGGCTTCAAGTGACATAGCTGGTTTGATCTCTTCCAGAATCAATTTGTTAGTTCTTCTGGCGGTCCATGGCATACATAAAATCCTTCTCCAGCACCAAAGCTCAAATGAGTCAATCTTTCCATCTTGTTTCCGTAGTGTCCAGCTTTCGCATCCATTATTGACCACTGAGAAAATGAGTTCAAGGACAAGTCTATTCATTTAGTGTGTTATTTCCTTGACTTTGAATACTTCAAGAGCCTTAATTGAAGAATGACCTAGTGCTATTCTGCAGAGTATTTCTTCCCTGCTAGTTGCTTCTTTATTTACAAAAGAGCCCAGGAGAAACACTGCTTGCTAAATTAGACCCAGCTATTCAGTGCTGGGTTATATCCAGACACCGGCACTAAATAGTTGGGTAATCAGTGGCACCCAGAAGCTGTGTTTGCATGACCAATATTCATAGCCACATCACTAACCAGGTAAAGCAGGGGTATCAAAGTCCCTCCTTGAGGGCCACAATCCAGTCGGGTTTTCAGGATTTCCCCAATAAATATGCATGAGATCTATTTGAATGCACTGCTTTCATTGTATGCTAATAGATTTCATGCATATTCATTGGGGAAATCCTGGAAACCCGACTGGATTGCGGCCCTTGAGGAGGGACTTTGACACCCCTGAGGTAAAGTGAGAAGTGCCTTTAGCACAGTCATGCATACCCAGTTATCTATGTGGACACTGAACATTGCCGGTGCCCCTTTAACTCTCAACTCCTCCATGATTCTGGCCCTAGACCACCCCAGCGCTAATCGACAAGTGCCATGGCAGTCACATCTTGGTTTTCAGTGGCTTTGTGTGGTTAAGTGCCACTGACAGTACAAGAATGGCCTGCCTAGCATGGTTTAAACAGGCAAAAGCCTCTTAAAACCTTGCCTGTTAAAGCCACACTGAATATCGACTCGATATCCTTCTTTGAGGAAATGTGATATTTGTTAAATGACTGCTAGCTAAGTACATTATTTTATTGAGAAAATGTACAAATAATCTCATCAAAATGGAAGAGAAAATCCAAAAACATTTGAAGGCTAGTCATATGCACAAAACGTGATTAAACAGCCCAAAATGATGAAGAAAGATATTGAAAACTAATACAGTGCAGTCATTATTTTTGGTTTTGTCTCAGGCAGTTAGATTAACAAGATGGCTAACCAAAGTTGGCAACTGCCCTGGTATTATCGTTTCTGAATGTATTCCAATGATGAACACTGCTGAGTCCAAACCTAAGCTGTGCAGTCGTAAAGATATGCAGGCAAAGACTTCATTTTAGTCCATTAGAAAGTTCTACCAGTGTTACAGATTTTTACTTAGCAAAGCTACGTAAGTGGTACCACTTTAGGAATCAACAAACTTCACTCATCAAATATATCCACTATCCACTATCCACAGAGTGTTTTCTTAAGTGAAGTAACTAGTATGAAATAGATCTATACAAATTCTAATACTTACAACAAAAAAAGCTGTTCCAGATTTATCCATATAGCTGTACTGATAGTGGCTACATATCGCCAGCTGTGTGTATAATGGTAGCACTTGTTTCTATATAATATATTCAGTGCTACTATATGCTTTAGCTTGGTGTCTTCCAGATTTAATGGGAAGAATGAATTGTACCTCTAGAAATCTCCATTACTTATCCGTATTTCACAGGACAAATAATTCTTCTGACTGCCTGCTTGAGATTGGAGTTCCCCAAGATCAGGATGACAGATTGTATGGGGGCAAAGGCATAAACTATGACCATGCACAATACAGACCAGAGACTTGCAAGTTGAAATATATCAAACAATAGTAGAAATTCTGCCATGTAAAATACAACATAGTGGAAAAGAAGATAAATCACAGTTTTGGCAGCACCTATGTGAGCTTCCAAACGTGGTTTGTTGAATCCACCACCTGTGTTTTCCATGCGTCGGGCATGTCTACAAAGGGATGTGAGGATTAAGATAATGGAAAGCAGCACGAGGAGGAAAGGCATACAACAGCCCAGCAAAAGGCTAGCAATGCTGTAAGAGAAGCTCCACCTTAGTTTATAAGATTTGGATGCACTATTATCTGTTAAACTGGCTGATACATTCAGGCCATAATCCTTATATATATCCCATACTGCTGGCACACTGAGCAGAAATGGGCCAATCACAGACCCCAAGAGCAAGCAAGGCACTATCTTGGAGATCCTTAACTTGAACCAAGCTAAGACGGGATGGTGAAAGGTGATGATCTTTATACAGTAGAATATGCAGAGGGAAGCAGTAAGCCAGAAGTTGTTGTAGATCATCAACATTAGTAGGACAAAAAATATCAGATAGACATAATCCAGTAAGAAGACCTCGATCCAGAGCAGCATGCACATGTCATTGCTGATCATGATGCACTGAAAAGCAATGTTAGATAGCCCAATAGTAAGCAAAACCTTATCACAAGAATTCAGGCTCCCATACTTAATCCAGTCTTGCACATTGATGGTCACAGTTAAGGAGTTAGTCAGGATCCCTATAAGAGCCTCAGATAACAGGATGATCTCAACAATTAAGTCATATAGAGAAGGCATAGTGCCTCTTTCAAGATGTTGCTAGAAATTTCTCAGGATAATACTGATCCCTTTAGGCTGTGTGAAAATGTGGGAAGAAAACAGAAAGCTCCTGTGTCTTTTTTTTTCTCCAGGTGTTAGATCAGGGAAAGTAAGTGTCTGTGCACTGATTTGAGAAAAGCATATAAATGCTAAGTGAGGTTGTTTTCAATAGATGCAAATTGTGGCAGGATTCTGGTAGCATTTACAGGATATGTAGTGTAAATGGATGATATCAAAACTGAATATTAATGTGCTGGATTTCCTGGTAGAGAAATTATGTAATAATATAATTTGAATTGGGAGGTACTTTTGTTTGTTTAGAAAAGTCAGGAGTTTCTGTTTAGAACAACAATAATGTAATATAGCAAGTGGAAGCTTAGAAAAATTTGCAGAAGTCTTCCTCCCCTTCCTCCTCCCCATCCCCCCAGCAGCTTTTTCTTTTTTTTTTTTTTTAATCATTTATATTCTGTATATCCTACAATTCTATGCAGATTACAAATTATTCAGGTACTTGAGCATTTTTCCTTGTCTCGGTGGGCTCCCACTCTATCTAATGTACCTGGGGCAATGGAGATTAAGTGACTTGCCCAGAGTCACAAAGAGCAATGTGGGATTTCTTGCAGTTTTCCAGTCACCTAAAGGTTCCTTACTCTTTTTCTATCCCTTTCCCAACTCGGCTCATCCATTACAGTAACAGTCATTTGTCAGATGCCACAAACTCTTGTCTCCTTCCTTAACCCAACTACCATAAAACATAAGTCTAGCTAGTAGGTGTTGCTTTTGAGTACTATTACTATTATTTCTATAGCACTACCAGATACATGCAATGCTGTACATGAAATACTTAATCCTCTCAGGGTTTAGATGTTGCGACGTCAGAGAGAAGGCTTCCGGTTCAGGCGCAGGATGCACGTAGGAGCCTCTGCCCACGGCAGCCAGCCCGAAGACAACACCACATCGATCGCACTGCGGACCGGCAGCTGAAGAGCACTGTCTGGGGTACTGTCGACTGGCAGGAAATTTCTGCGGACTAGCACCAGTCCATGAACTAGCGATTGAAGAACACTGGCCTAGAATACTGCCAGAGATGGAGCTTCACGTACTTACTCAGGCAGTCTGTTTCAGGCATATGGTGCAGCAAGATAGTAGAGATGGAGTCTGGAGTTGGCAGTAGAGGAGAAGGATCAGCTGCTATCTTAGTAGAGTAGTGCCTGAGGCTGCTTCCTCCTCCATTCTCGGGGCTTAGATGTTTCTGTAGTGTCCCCAATCCCAGCTAATTCAGGGAGCAGAAGCTTAGCCTGAGAATAGAATCCAGGTCTACTGCATGGCAACCAATAACAAAGAAACAATTTTCTTAAAAGCTCACCCATACTAACTAATCTCTTTTCTCAGGGCTCACAAAAGAACTCTCTCAACTAATTTCTCTCTTTTTTTCCTAGGATCCCCAAACTATGCCAACTCTACTTTCCTCTACCAATACTGCTTTTTCTCTCTTCCTACTGTATAAAGGGGGGATTCCCAATCTTATACTGAGGGGTTCTATCAACAAGGGATCCAAGAGGAAAAAGAACAAGGAACCGGCGTGGCTCACTGTAACGGTGAAGGAAGTGATCAGAGACAAGAAGACTTTGAGGAATGGAAAAGGTAAAAAACGGACGAAAACTGGAAAAAGCACAAACAACATCAAAGCAGGTGCCATAAGGTGGTAAGAGAGGCCAAATAACTACGAATAAAAAATAGCCAAGGAGGCAAAAATCTTTAAGTCATTATTTTGATATATTAAGGGGAAATGACCCGCGAAGGAAGCGGTGGGGCCATTGGATGACCATGGAATAAAGGGAGTGCTAAAGGAGGATAAAGCCACCGCCAACAAACTGAACACATTTTTTGCATCTGTATTTACCATAGAGGATATACACAACATAACAGAAGCCGACAGGCTAAACGCAGGAAACGAAGATGGTAAACTGATAGGGTTGACGATCAGTCTAGAAAAGGTATGCAGGCAGATTGATAGGCTTAAAAATGATAAATCCCTGGGACCAGATGGCATCCACCTGAGGGTAATCAAGGAACTGAAAGGGGCTATAGCCGAACTGCTTCAACTAATAGCCAATATGTCGATCAAATCGGGAAGGATTCCGGAAGACTGGAATGTGGTGAATGTTACGCTGATCTTCAAGAAAGGTTCGAGGGGAGATCCGGGAAACTACAGACCAGTGAGTCTGACTTTGATACCGGGAAAGATGGTAGAGGTGCTGATAAAGGACCACATCATTGATCAACTTGACAGACACAGTCTGATAAGGACCAGCCAGCACGGCTTCAGCAAAGGAAGATCTTGCTTGACGAACTTGCTGCACTTCTCCTAGGGAGTAAATAGACAGATAGACAAGGGTGACCTGATCGACATTGGATTTTCAGAAGGTGTTTGACAAGGTTCTGCATGAACGACTACTTTGAAAAATTGCGAGCCATGGAATCGAGGGTGAAATACGTGGATGAAAAACTGGCTGGCAGATAGGAAACAGAGAGTGGGGGTAAATGGACAATACTCGGACTGGAAAAGCGTCACAAGTGGAGTGCAGTAGGGTTCGGTGCTTGGACCCGTGCACTTCAACATATTTATAAACGACCTGGAAATTGGTACGAGTGAGGTGATTAAATTTGTAGATGATACGAAGTTATTTACAGTAGTGAAGACACAGGAGGATTGCAAAGACCTGCAACATGTCATAAAGACGCTCGAGAAATGTGCCGCTCGAGAAATGAGATTTAACATCGATAAGTGTAAGGTGATGCATGTCGGTAACAAAAATCTTTTACATGAATACAGGATGTCTGGTGCAGTACAGGAAAGAGACTTGGGAGTACTGGTTGACAAGTCAATGAAGCCGTCCGAGCAATGTGCGACAGCAGCAAAAAGGACGAACAGAATGCTAGGAATGATTAAGAAGGGGATCATGAACAGATCAGAGAAGGTTATCATGCCGCTGTACCAGGCTATGTTATGGAATACTGCGTCCAGCACTGGTCATCGTACATGAAGAAGGACACAGTACTACTCAAAAGGGTCCAAAGAAGAGCGACTAAAATGGTTAAGGGGCTGGAGGAGTTACCATACACTGAGAGATTAGAGAAACTGGGCCTCTTCTTCCTTGAAAAGAGGAGACTAAGAGGAGACATGATCGAAACATTCAAGATAATGAAGGGAATAGACTTAGTAGATAAAGACAGGTTGTTCACCCTCTCCAAGGTAGAGAGAACGAAAGGGCACTCTCTAAAGTTAAAAGGGGATATATTCCGTACTAACGTAAGGAAGTTCTTCTTCACCCAGAGAGTGGTAGAAAACTGGAACACTCTTCTGGAGGCTGTTACAGGGGGAAACACCCTCCAGAGATTCAAGACAAAGTTAGACAAGTTCTTGCTGAACCAGAATGTACGCAGGTAAGGCTAGTCTCAGTTAGGGCACGATGAACCACTGGCCTCACCCACCAGTGGCAATTCTTATGTTCTTAAAGTGCACTAAACAGTTAGGCCTGGATTCTATAACCAGCACCGTTGGCATCCACCTTAGAAACGGCTGCCAATCGTATGTCAATCATACAATGGCACTGGATACAGAGCCATGCCTGCGGCAAAGGTAGGTGCTATAAATGTAGACCATAGCTACATTTTCAGTGTAGGCCATGCCTACATTTCTAATGAATTGTGCCTCCTTAGGTGATTTAAGCCACCTAACGCCACTTAGTTGCTTGCAACTCTTGAGCCACAATGCCAAAGTATTCAGTTCAGTTTATTTGATATACCGCAACTATAAACAAAGGTTAAATTTAAGCAGTAAAATGTAAAAGTAAGAGGAGGGAATAATTTCAAAATACTAAAGACAAGACAATTGAAAGTAGAAGACCTACAGATAGAATGTTCAGTTTTATTACCACACATCAGGTTATCTGACAATCAGTGTCCCACACCGTAGACTATTAAACAAGATGAAATCGATGGGGTTAGGTGAGAAACTAACGGCGTGGGTCAACGATTGGCTGAGTGGAAGACTTCAGAAAGTGGTGGTCAATGGCACCCTCTCTGAGACATCGGAGGTGACTAGCGGAGTGCCGCAGGGCTCAGTCCTGGGACCATCCCTTTTTAACATATTCATAAGGGACTTGACCCGAGGGCTTCAGGGTAAAGTAGCGCTGTTCGCCGACGACACCAAACTGTGTAATATAGTGGGTGGAAGCAATCTCACGGATGGTATGACGCAGGATCTGATCAAGTTGGAAAAATGGTCCACGACATGGCAGCTGGGCTTCAACGCTAAGAAGTGTAAGGTCATGCATCTCGGCAGCAGAAATCCATGCAGAACATACACCTTGAATGGAGAAACACTAGCTAGGACTTCAGAGGAACGGGACTTGGGAGTGATCATCAGTGCAGACATGAAGGCTGCCAAACAAGTGGAGAAGGCCTCATCCAAGACGAGGCAAATGATGGGATGTATCAATAGAAGCTTCGTCAGCCGCAAACCTGAAGTCATAATGCCACTGTATAGAACCATGGTGAGACCTCATCTAGAGTACTGTGTGCAATTCTGGAGGCCACATTACCGTAAAGATGTGCTTCGAGCTGAGTCGGTCCAGCGAATGGCCACTAGGAAGGTCTCTGGACTCAAGGGTCTCTCATACGAGGAAAGACTGGGCAAATTGCAGCTGTACTCTCTAGAGGAGCGCAGGGAAAGGGGTGACATGATTGAGACTTTTAAGTACGTCACAGGTCGTGTCGAGGTAGAAAACGATATATTCCTTCCCAATGGACCCTCAGTCACAAGGGGGCACCCGCTCAAACTCAGGGGAGGGAAATTTAGTGGTGACATCAGGAAGTATTTCTTCACAGAAAGAGTGGTAGATCACTGGAACAAACTTCCGACGCAGGTAATCAAGGCCACAAGCGTGCTCGACTTTAAGAATAAATGGGACGTCCACGTGGGATCCCTACGTGGGTCGAGCAGCACTCAGACTTAATGGGGTGGGTCAGTAGAGTGGGCAGACTTGATGGGCTGTAGCCCTTTTCTGCCGTCACCTTTCTATGTTTCTATGTTTCTAATCTATATAGTGAAGTTATTTTTCTATTTAGTAGAGCTATGAAAGTAGCATTTATTATACTCCATAAGAAATATTGCTGATATATATTGACTGATATTATAAATAACTTCATTAGCATTGCTTTTTAATATTAGTTTACACTGACAGAACATAAAAGGCAGTACAGGGAAAAAAATGCTTCTCATACAACTGGACCTAACTGCGGCATTCGACTTAGTGGATCACAACATCCTTCTACAGATCTTAGACGCAATAGGCATCTCAGATAAAGTATACTCTTGGTTTGAAGGATTCCTAAAACTCAGAACCTACAGTGTAAAATCAAACAAAGAAAAGTCAGAATCCTGGTCAAACCCCTGCGGCGTACCACAAGAATCTCCACTATCCCCTACCCTCTTCAATCTCTACACCGCTTCTCTAGGAACGCATCTGGACAATCTGGGCATAACCACCTATAGTTATGCTGATGACATCACCATCCTCATCCCATACGATCATTCTAAACCTACCATGACAGACAAACTTCACCAAACACTTGAAACAGTCACAACCTGGATGAAAAATCACAAACTTAAACTCAACCAAGACAAAACCAAATTCATCCTTCTCGAAAATGACAAGGTCCAAACCACAACCAACTTAGAAATAAACGCAATCAAATATCCCATCCAAACCACCATAAAACTACTTGGCATGACCATAGACAGATGCTGCACTATGCAACCGCAAATAAATAAAACAATTCAGAAATCATTCGCAGTCATGAGAAATCTGAGACAAGTCCGAAAATTCTTTGAAAGAACACAATTCCAACTTATAGTACAATCCCTAATACTAGGTATATTGGACTACTGCAACATCTTCTTCCTTCCTTGCCCTGTAACTACGATTAGACAACTCCAAACAATCCAAAATACAGCTTTGAGACTCATCTACTCATTGAGAAAACATGACCACATCACTGAAGCCTTCATCAACTCACATTGGCTTCCAATCCAAGAAAGAATCCAATTCAAATTCTACTGCATATTATTTAAAACCCTACACGGAGACAGCCCATCATACTTGAACAATCGCCTCATCCAAGCACCCACTACCAGACACAGAAAAACGCACTCCCCATTCATACCCCCCCCAATCAAGGAAGTAAAAAGAACAAAACTACACGACGGCCTCCTAGCCACTCAAGCCGCAAGGCTGGACAACCAGATCTCCAACCTTCTGATGACCACCCCAGACTATAGGACGTTCAGAAAAGAAATAAAAACCACACTTTTCAAGAAATTCCTGAAGCAGCAATAACATCACGACCTCTTAGTAACTCCAAAACTGACATTTGATCTACCCATTACTGCACTAATAATAACAAAAGAACCTCCACTATGACCACCTATTAATTCTTTTACAAACCACCTCACCCTCAACAACCAGTTAAATGATTATAAGATCTACAACTTACCTCTCTAGCTAATCATTATAACTCTGTTTTTTTTAAATTAACCTTTTGTAATCCGCCTTGAACCGCAAGGTAATGGCGGAATAGAAATCCCTAATGTAATGTAATGTAATGTAATGTAATACTAGCCATGGTTCTGTCTTTCTACCTTACAGATCTCAGAGTTGTTATGACTAAGTGGAGACTGCTTTGAATAGCCATGCAAAGTCTTGAGGTTCAGTAAAAATATATCTACATGAAACAATGAAAGGATCTGTTGATAAGGAGGTAGGAAATGAAAAGGCAAATCTTTGCATTCTGTGGGATGCACTGCTCATTCCTCAGATTAAAAAGGCCTTCAGAGAAGCAGTAAAGTGTATTGCCCCTATGAAAGTAGCTGTATAGCTACCATGAGATATTATAGTATGGGGTACATATAACAGGAGTAGATTCATAACAGGGCATCTTTATGAAATGTCAAAAAAGGAGAATATTTTTTGCCTCTTTTATAAAGACAACATAGGCATCCATGTACCTTTATAAAATAAGTTCCTACAATGAACTTCACTAATGCACAAATGCTCTTACAAAAATGTTCCAACATGTAAATATGTCTAGGCATACTCTATTCATGTGCACAAGTATTTTTATAAAATATGTATATGCATTGAAACTCCATCCAGCTCTGACAAAATCACGCCCAAGGTACGCCTACAAGCACATCAGGTAAAAATAGACACAATCGTGCAGTGCATCTACCGTGACCCCTTGCCCCAGCCAAAGAGTAATTTTTGTGCCGCGAGGGAAAGAAAGCCAGGGCCGGGATTATCCTTTGTTCTTGCTAGCGGGACGAGATGTCTGCCTTAAAGTCTTAAGCTCCGCGTGATCTGGCGTTTTCCTTGTGCAGAATTGAAGCCTTAGCCACGGCCAGTTTCCGATCGTGAGGAGCGAATCTTGGAAGGGAAATCCGCTGGTGTAGTATGCCAGGAGGTTCGATTGTTCGCCGGGATTTAACAAGTTTGCCTACCGCGTTCTCCTCCCAGCTCTGTGCCGAAATTATCTGCCGTCCAAGGCAAAGGTTCCCTACCACTAGGCTGACTCGTGCATTAAATGTGCGCGACCCGGAAACTGGAGGAGCGTGGCAGGAAGTCTTGCGGGAAAAAGATATCCTGAACACGGATACATCGATATTGGAGTGAGACCCCTGCGGTAGTTTTGTCTGCATGAGCCGACTGACTGAACACCAGTGATCAGGCTCTGACAAAGCGTTATCCATTTGGAACATGGCAGACAACATCGACTAAACAATTTTCCTGACGGGAAGGGGTAAAACGCAGACCTAATGGACCTGACGGACCTCGCGGATCTAAACCCGTACGGCCTTAAAAATTTGAGGTCCGTGTCAGTCCGTGTCCGCTTGTAGTTTCTGTCGCTGACAGACCTTGATGAGATTTTTGCAGTGACAGATCCGTCTCAGCATAGGGAGGGAAAAGTGTTAGGATCCGTCAGCGCTAAAAATCTCTTCGAGGTCTGTCAGAGCCAGAGACTAGTGCTGGAGCGGCAGAGCAGAAGCCAAGAGAGCGGGGACATAGGTTTTGGACGTGCGTTATGGAAAAGAAGTCTCCAAACTCCAGCACTAGTCTCTGGCTCTGACAGACCTCGAAGAAATTTTAGCGCTGACAGATCCTAACACTTTTCCCTCCCTATGCTGAGACGGATCCGTCAGCGCTAAAATCTCATCAAGGTCTGTCAGCGACAGAAACTACAAGTGGCACGGACACGGACCGACACGGACCTCAGATTTTTAAGGCCGTACGGGTTTAGATCCGCGAGGTCCGTCAGGTCCGCGTTTTATCCTCTTCCCTTTCCTGACTAATTTTTCAAGGCAGAATCTTCTTTTTCAAGGCTGCCCCAACTCAGCACAGACCAAGGCAGGCAGAAGGGAAGAGCGTGGGAGACGGGCTCCGCCTTCCGACACCCAACTTTGAATTTCTCCTTCTTCAGGGCAGCTCTCTTGTTGCCAGGTGCTGCCCCCAGACCAGCACCTGCAAGGCAGGCAGAAGGGAAGAGTGTGGAAGACGAGCTCCGCCTTATAACCAAGTCCAAAATCTCTTATTAAAGCCAAAGATAGGTAATTAACGTGGAGGAAAAAGTTCTCAGTAACCCCGCGAACCATTCACAAAGGATAATAATCGTTCACATATGTATGGGGTTCCGGTGTCTATCATTGACCAAAAAAACCTCCTAGTAATTCTCTATTTTTAACTTGGAACTTTTTATAATTTCAATTTTATATTTTTTTTTATTTTTTACGTATTGAATAAATAACTTTATAAATAAATAACATCAATCATTCAGTAATGCAGACACTAAATATAGTGCTTGCAAGAAACGCAGAGTGGGACTTATTTTAATCTGCATCTGCCAGCGTCTGAATCATAACAGTAACAAGGATGGGGGTTATGTCGGGTCGGTGTGGGAGACGAGCTCCGCCTCCGGGCGTCCCGAGCAGAGTACTACCTCCTGATGTTCTGAGCAGTGTACCACCATCCAGAGCGACGTGCGCCTGTGCACCGCTACTTGAGAGTAGCGACTTCCAGCCAAAGAAACTAACCTTACCTCCCTCTTCAGTCATACTCTCTCAACAGTACAGTGGTACATCCCACATCAAGCATCTTGCAACCCCTCACCTAGCACCCTCCCACCCCTGACGCATCTTCACCCTCCCAAAAAGGAAAAAGAATAAATAAAGACTCTCCATCTCTTCCAGGCCCTACCTAAGATTTTCTTATCCTCAAAATGAAAATTTTGCTCGCCCAGTTCCTCCCTATACTCTGCCTCTCCAGCCTAATGGCAGTACACTACACACTCTCCAATAACAACCCCTACACCTTTTGGCACTCTAAACAACAAAGTTCAAAACCCCCGGACTCCCACAACACCACTTCGAAGAGCGTTGAAACCCTCTGAAACGCCATCCCTATACTTTGGAACAAAAACAGCAACAACAAAAGACAAAGAAAACAACCCCTCATCAAACCATACACGAAATCACAATCTGCAATTCAACGAGAGCATTAAATAACAGGAAAAAAAGCCCTTCCCCATCCACTGCATGTATATCAACGCAAGATCAGTAGTAAACAAATTATTCCTCCTAAATGACCAACAACCTTGACCTCTCATTTATAGTGGAAACATGGCTAAAAGACCTAGATAGCTCTGAAATCCCCCATCTATGCTCTCAAGGATACAACATACTTCAATCCCCAAGGAAGCACAAGAGAGGAGGCGGCCTAGCGATAATACAAAAGCTCTTATATCATCACGGAAGTAGACTCAGCAACCTACCCAGATCTAGACTACCTTGTTTGCAAACTCGAAGATTCGCCCAACTCCACACCAAACAACATTGTAATCCTACTAATATATAGGCCTCCTAACCCTCAATCAAGTTCTGTCCCCAAAATAATAACGAACCTGGCATGCCATTACACCAAACTGCTTATCCTCAGCGATATCAACCTCCTTCCCAAATCCACCGAGAATAAAGATGTCTCCAAACTCAAAATGCTGCTTGAAGATTGCAAAATCACTATCTTATCTTCAGGCCCCAAACATGAGAAAGGACATGCCATTGACATATTAGCATCTGCCCCCTCCAATCTTACTACCAGTGTCAAATGGACTCCAGTACCATGGACAGACTATTACCTACTAAACTTCTGCCTAAATTTCACAACAACAAACCTGAACAACAAAGCCACCAAGGAAGTTAAACTATTATTTTCAAGTTTATTTAAAATTTACTATACCGCCTACTCGAGACTTCTAGGCGGTGTACAAACATGCCATAACAATATACCAATCAAAATATAATTTAATCTAAAACAGACCAAGGGAAAAGAATGATTCAAGGACAAAAACGAACGGGAACAAAAAGGAAGAAGGGATAGAAAGAAAAGAAAACACTTAAAGGGAAAAACAGAAGGTGGGGGAAGTAATACTAAACATTTGTTCTAAAAACTAAGTCGTCCTTAAAAGGACAGTTTAGGTTACAAAGGCATCGCGGAATAAGAATGTTTTTAGCATTTCTTTAAATTTGATCAGTGATGTATTTTCCCGCAAGAAAAGGAGTACTTACAGAAAAGATCGTGTTCCTCATAGTTAGAGGAAAGACAAGGCCAGACCTATTCTGGAACTTAATTGAGACTACCTTAATCCCTCCCTTCAGACTGCACTACGACTATGCTAACAAGCTGGAACCAATCCATCACCAACACCTTGAATACTCTTTCCCTCCCTCCATCCCCACAAAACAAAACCATAATTCCCCCTGGTTCACCGAATCGTTGCGGTTTGACAAACAACTATTCAGATGACTGGAAAGGAAGTGGCGGAAAAGTGGTACACAAGAACACAGAACACAATGGTGCAAGGCAATAAACAAATACAAATCCAACTTAGCTGAGACCAAGAAAAACTACTACGCCAGCAAATTAGGTACCAGAACGTTGGACAATAAAAAGCTATTTCACCTGGTGCGGCAAATCACAACCCCACTGATACAAGAATCCATAGGACTTCTCAGCAAAATCACAGTTCAAGAGCTAGCTGACTTCTTTTTCAACAAAATAAAAAATGTTCAATCTGAGGTAACTAAAACTCTCACACTCTCGACATGTCTCAACTCCTCACTGAACCCACCAAAGCAGATCAAATCTGGGCTTCATTCTCCAAACTGGCAATCCTTGACACAAAAAAACTACTATCCAAACTGTCCATGCGCTGCAGCCCCCTAGACAACTGCCCCTCTTATCTCCTCACTGCCGCTCCTGAACAGATCACCATCTGGATTACCAACCTCCTACATAACTCCCTAAACCAAGGTCACTTGCCAGAAATAATGGGTAAAATAGCACTCACCCCTATACCAAAATCTCCAAAAGCAGATCTCTCTACAGCCTCTAACTATAGACCCATCGCAGGCATACCCATCCTGACAAAAATCATCGAGACCCACATGTGCAAACAGCTCACAACCTACATTGAGCCACATTCATGCCTCCACCCATCCCAAATTGGATTCCGTCAACAACACAGCACAGAACTTCTCCTGAACTTGATCACCAAACCAAACAACTACTCAGTACAGGATGTCAAGCAATACTCCTTTAATTCAACATTTTAGCAGCCTTCGATTCAGTACACCACCACCTACTACTAATTAAACTGTCAGAAATCAGCATAACTGGCACAGTGCTAAGATGGTTCTCTGATTTCCTACAAAACAGGGAATACATCGTCAAAATGAATGGAGAGATCCCACGGGCTCCTAACTCTCCCCCATCCTATTCAACATCTTCATGAGCTCTCTTGGTAACATCAAAATCGAAGATGAAAGCATACTGTCCTACGCAGATGACACCTTTCTCCTTATTCCCATAGCCAACAATCACTCGGACATCACCAACAAAGTCTCACACAACATTGAAAGAATCCAAATCTGGGCAACCACCAACAAACTAAAATTAAACACAACTAAAACCAAAGTTCTATACTTCTACACTCCACAACAGATGGCACCAACAATCATCACTCTTCGATCGGGCAAGACCCTCCCGTAGAAGAATCCTCCAAAAACCTAGGTTGCATACTTGACTCCACACTTACCATGGAACCAAAAGTCTCCAGTCTCCGAAAGAAATCCCTCTACACCTTGAGACAACTAAGATTAATCAGACCATACTTTCACCAGCACCACTTCGCCCTAATTGTACAACTGATGATACTACCACAACTGGACTACTGCAACTCCATCTACATGTGAAGAGAATGGAGTCGATCCAAAGAATGGCCACTAGGATGGTCTCAGGACTTAAAGACATCCCATATGAAGAACGTCTGACCAGTCTGCGCTTATATTCTCTCGAGGAGCGCAGAGAGAGGGGGAACATGATAGAAACATTCAAATATATCACAGGTCGCATTGAAGTGGAGGAAGAAATCTTTTTTCTGAAGGGTCCCACGGCAACAAGGGGTCATCCGCTAAAACTTAAGGGAGGAAGATTTCATGGCGATATCAGGAAATACCTCTTCACCGAACGGGTGATTAATCGATGGAATAGTCTTCCGCATCAGGTGGTCAAGGCTAGTAGCGTGCTTGACTTCAAGAGTCGATGGGACAAACAGGTGGGGGTTCCACAGAGTTAGGCTTAAAAGATGGATACCCCAGGGAGGGAGGGTTTGTCTCGACTAGGCAGACTTGTGGGAAGGAGAGTTCTTGAGTGGGCAGACTTGTTGCCCTATGTGGCCCTTTTCTGCCATCATACTCTATGTTTCTATTCTGCTTTAATCCACAAAATGCAACTCATCCAAAACACAGCTGTCAGATTAATCTTCAACCTGAGAAAATACGACTCAATTACAGCCTTCACCAGGCAACTGCACTGGCTACCCATCCCATCACGAATAACCTTCAAAACTTCATGCATCATTCACTGTATACTTTATGGAAACTCCGCGGCTCCTCTCGTCCAACTCTTCTCCAAAGTATGGGTATCCTGCAGAACCCTCAGCAGATTACTTCTAAATCTCCCCTCCACAAAAAATCTTCAATACAAATGTGTTTTCCACTCTATGCTCACCTTTCTTGGTGTAAAAACTTGGAATGACCTTACTGAAGTGATCAGAACAGAACCTAACCATACCATATTCCGGAAGAAATTGAAAACTCAGCAATTTGACACTTAATCACCTGCATCCTCCCCTTCCCCCTCCTACCCTCCTATTCTCTTTCCTCTCCCCTCCCCATCCTCGTCCCTCTCTTTAAGTCGCCTTGAGCCTACCTAAGTATGAACGACGCAGAAATAGAAGATTAGATTATATAAATCCCTAAACAATTTATAAGAGCTATTTTCTGCATTTTGTCCTATATGGTGGATCCAGTTTTCTTTTCCTGCTAAATAATATATTCTTATTTTTTTGTTTAAGACTTACCTCCCCCCTCCTTTTTTTTTTTTTTTTTTTTACTATGCCACGGTAGAAGTTTCTACTAAAGTCCGGAGTGCTAAATGCTGACACAGCTCCAACGCTCATAGAATTCCTATGAGCATCAGAGCAGCAGTTGGAGCATGTAGCGCTCCAGGACGTGGTAGAAACCTTTATTGCGGCTTAGTAAAAGAGGGTCTTTATTAATCATTTGTGTGTTTTACAAATAAGCAGGACCCCCACCCACCCAAAGTACATACAAAATTAAAATGGCACTTTAACAACTTAAGCACAGTTTTTTAAAGTAGGTGCAGCTGAGAATTGCAGCCACATTAAGTATTTGCATGTCAAATATTTTTAGTTTATGGATGATACCAAATTTTGCAAAAGAGTAGACACCCCTGATGGTGTGATTAATATGAGGAAGGACCTAGCAAAGCTTGATGAATGGCCTGAAATCTGGCAGCTAAGAGTTAATGCTAAGAAATACAAGGTTGTGCATTTGGGCTGCAAAAACCCAAGTGAACAGTGCAGTTCATGGGGTGAAGAACTCTTGTGCACAAAAGAGGAATGGGGCTTGGGTGTCAGAGTATGTGATGATCTAAAGGTGGCCAAACAGGTTAACAAGGCGACAGCTTAAGCTAGAAGGATGCTAGGGTGCATAGATATGGCAAGTAGGAAAAAGGAAGTATTGATGCCACTATGTAAGACTCTAGTGAGACCTCTTTTAGAATATTGTGTACAATTCTGGAGACCGCACCTTCAATAACATATAAACAGGATGGAGTCAGTCCAGAGGAAGGCTACTAAAATAGTCGGTGGTGTTCATCATAAGACGTATGGGGACAGACTTAAAGATCTAAATATGTATACTTTGGAGGAAAGGTGGGAGAGGTGAGTTATGATAGAGATGTTTAAATACTTACAAGGCATAAATGCACATGAGGCAAATCTCTTTCATTTGAAAGGAAGCTCCGGAATGAGAAGGCATAGGATGAAGATAAGAGGTGGTAGACTCAGGAGTAATCTAAGAAAATACTTTATTTTACAGAAAGGGTGGTAGATGCGTGGAATAGTCTCCCAGTATCGATGGTGGAGACAAAGACTGTGTCTGAGTTCAATAATGCTTGGGACAGGCACATGGGATCTTTTTGGGAGAGGAGAGGTATGATTTCCTCAGGTATCATATCACATGTCAGGAAGAGACATCTGAATGGAAGTTGCTGTGGCTTTTTGGGTTCGAATCCCAAGTATGGTCAACTCCCCCAGCAGATATTCCTATTTATTAGTGGCATTCTACCTTCCAGGTGCATCTTGATGATTTCACAATGAGGTCACCATTGTGCAGCTGGAGACATCCATTTGTTCGGAACTAGAAGCCGTGGTGAGGTCTGTATCTCTTTTTTCTGTTCTTAACCTTTTGGAAATGAAGTTATCTATGCAATATACTTATTTTTTTTTCATGAGCCTTGCTTGCTTAATGTAGCTCTTTCAAGACTTTGCACATTGCAATACTCTTTACTCAGAAAAAGGGCTTTTTAAATAAGCAATATAAAAATATCTTTTTCATAAGCTGTGCTTGTTAATGGAACTTTTCCTATAATTAGCAAATATTATTGCTGTTTGCCCACAAAAATAGAAGATTTTGCATGCAATACACTTCCCCCTCCCTATTTGCAGTTTCGATGTTTGCGGTTTCAATTATCCGCGTTTTTTTCCCCAGGCCCCCCCAAAATCGCTCATTGGCATCGAAAAAAACCAGCCCCGGGACTTGGAGGGAGATGATCAGAGGCGATGGGGGAGGGGCAATTGGAGGCAGAGGGAGGCGATTAGAGGTGGTATGGGGGCGATCAGAGCTTGGACCTTACCTGGTGGTCTAGCGGTGACGCGAGGCAGGAGTGATCTTCCTACACTCCTGCTCCGTGCAGAGCCATGCTGTGAGTTCCTGTGGTCTCACGAGACTACAACAGGGAGTTCCTGTTGTCTCGTGAGCCCATGGGAACTCAGCAGCACGGCTCTGCATGAGGCAGGGGGGTGGTTTTTATGGTTTTGAAAATTTGGTCTATGCTGTATTATTATTCTGGTGGTTTTCGCTTGTGCTTTTGACCAATAAACAGTTTTGCACATACAAACCAATAGGAGGAAATATTTTTTCACTCAAAGAACAGTTATGCTCTGGAACGCATTGCCAGAGGATATGGTAAGAGCAATTAACTTAGCTGGCTTCTAAGAAAGGTTTGGACAGTTTCCAGGGGGAAAAGTCCATAGTCTGTTATTGAGACAGACATGGGAGAAGGCACTGCTTGCCCTGGATCGGTAACATAGAATGTTGCTACTTTTGGGGTTTTTGCCAGGTACTAGTGACCTGGATTGGCCATCATGAGGACGGGCTACTGGGGCAGATGTACCATTGGGCTACTGGGCTAGATAGACCATTGGTCTGACCCAGTAAGGCTATTCTTATATTCTTAAAATTTCCACCGTTATTTTGTATTGGAAGCCCTCTAAGAAAAGAATAAAACCTAGATTACAATTACGGTACTTGCCACCCTACAAATATCTCCTATATTTAGGTATAGCAGGTAATTTGATTGTTTTGGAGGGCTCACAATTTCCAGCACAAATGTAGCAGGGGTAGCAGGATTTGGACATGAATCTTCTTGTTCATAGTCCACTACACTGAACACTAGGCTACTTCTGGAAACTGCTTGCTGCTCTGTTGGGTATGCCCATAATATCTGATGTTGTCATAGAACCTTGAATCCCCTTTCAGACTCAGTTCTTAGAGGGGTGGCAGTGGGACATCATCAACTGGGGGACAAAGGAGAGGTCATGGCTTAATCGATCGAGGCATTCAAAGCATATTTTTATTGAATTATATTTAACACTGTTATTTGTGAAATAAGAAAAAAAATGTAATTGAAAATATTTTTTATTATAGTCCTCATACTGGGAGAAAGAGTCATTTCAAAGAAAGAAAATAAAGGATAATACAATCATATAAAAATATATGTGCTGACTCTTCACTATCTACTAACAATAGCCACCTCCCCTACTACAGCTCTTTCTAAAACAAATCTATAAAAATAAAGTGAATCAAATATGAGACATAAAATCTTCCAACTGCAATAACTCAAGAAACACAATTTCTTCCAGCATAAATAATGATGCATCTACATAGAAACTTTTTATATAAAGTTCCACCCATTCCCATTAAATGAGATTTCAAGGACAAGGCTTTTCATCTCAAATGTGTGGCACAAGTAACATCTGGAAAGAGTTGAATCCTTTGGCCACAAAAGGAAGAATCTTTTTGAGAGGAATAAGCTTTCATAACTTTACTTCTATCTTCATGTTTTTAAATTTTGGATGTGATTGAAACAGGTCTAGACAAAAATGTACTTCTTTTTAGACTTGGACATATCTCCCTGTTTCCTTCTCGCTGAAAGATGTCCTAATTTTGGGCCTACTCTAGACCCACCCAAAATATGCCCACAACATGTCCCCTTGTTATTTGGATAAACTCAGAGGAAAACCCAAATTTTTGCCTTTTCAAAAATCACAAGTCAGACTTTTTGGCAGATGTACGCTTTTAGTTGTTCTGAAATGTCATGTCTGATTCAAAAATAACCTCCATAGAAACATAGTAAATGGCGGCAGAACTGCACGATCCATCCAGTCTGCCCATCAAGGTGGCCAGAGTTGAATCTGGCACTCTCCACAGGTTCCACATCTTTATGAATAAACACTGGTATATTTAATCACTGGTATATTTATTCTTCCTGCCAATTTTGGAGCATACACCATAGAAATTTGCCTGGCACCAGTCCTACTTCCAAGTTGTTGTCTAAGTCCTTGCCAGCCTTGATCCTGATTTGTTTTTCAACATTTATGGGCCTAGCCCATGGAAGTCTGCCTGGTCTTGGTCTTACTTCCTAGCCTCTGAAGCTGCTATCAAAGCTCACTTCAGTTATGAGGTTATTTAAGTTTTCCTGTAATTGGAGTCCATCCATTTTCTATTTAGGGTTGTGTTAATGCTGTAACTGAATCTATTATTCATCTGGTGACAGGAAAGCACTTCACACTCAATTTACTAACCGGAAAACTAGAAAAGTAATTTATGCAGGATATTGTCCCTCCAGACGTATGCACATTGGCAAGACTAAACGTGCATTAAATAAGAGACTCATTGAACACTGTAGTGCTGTTAAAAGAATAATGATGGATAAACTTCTGGTGGAACATTTGATCCAGCTGAAACATGACTTTGATGAATTCAAATTTTTTGTATTATATAGACCTGTTATTCCTCTGGGAGGGGAAGATGTAGACAAAGATTTTATCTTTGAGTTGGCACTTTCAATCTTAGAGGTCTGAATAGGGACTACATTGGATAATAAGAATTATAGCATACATTGAATAATAAGAATTATATATCCATCTATTTGACAATTTGAAGTAATGATCTTACCACAATCACCATGTATTGTAACTTGTATGTGACCATTTTACTTTAAATCATTTTATTTATTTATTTTTTTTAGTCAAGGTTTGTTTATTAAAGTTTTACAGAATTACAAAGTATGGATTGACATGTCAATATAACAGGAAACTCGAGATATACATAACAATTGGGTAGGTAAGAAGACCTTGAACATATATGGATATGTGCTAACAGGTAATAACTCTGAACTAGAACAGAAGTATATATCCTAGGCAAAATTGGCATCCAAAGGAAACAAGCATGAATCAAAATAAAGCAGTTCAAGTAAATGAGATACAATAAAATGTACCAGATAGATAAAATATTATACAACAAAACAATATAGGGAAATAATGCAATTCAAAATGAAAGAGATAGATGAAGGGAAGAAAGAAAGAAAGAAAAAGGTGGAAGCGGAGAGTTCAAAGTGGAGTAGGTTGCAGATACAATTTCAAGGAGTTTCATTTTAATTGAAAGAGGAGAAACCTATTTTTTTTATATTTTGTAAATGATTAAGTACATTTTTAGTGAGTTTTTTTTATTGAGTTTTGTTTATTGAGTACTGTTATTTATTTATTGGGATTTATTAACCACCTATGAAGAGATTCACCATAGGTGGTGTACAGCAAGTACAATTCAACATAAAACTTACAATTTGGTAACAGCATTAACAGTAGTAAAAAGTCCAAATATAAGAATAAATACAATGAATGAGGTAAACTCAAAATCAGCAGATCGAAACTTAATAACAGGACTACAATGAAACAAGGAAAAATATCCTAGGGAAAAAAGGATTTACATAAAATTATCAAAAGGAAATAGAGCAGAATATTCTAGCAATTTAAATATTGGACTTAAATTACACCGATTCCTCTTGAGTTGCAGTCGTGATCCCTTTACCTTCTAGAAAAACCGCAACTGAGCAGGATAAAAAAAAAATATATCTGTTATCCTGATAAGAAACAAAACATTTACATGGAAATCTTAATTGGTATGCAGCACCCAAAGAGATAATTTTGTTGCGGTAAAGAATTCAGCAACCCTTACTACAGTTTTCAAGTTTCAAGTTCAAGTTTCAAGTTTATTGGGTATTTGATTAATCACTTACTCAAATTTCTAAGCGATGAACAAATCTTTCAAATTACAGATTAAAACTGGGGTTATTAAAAACAAGTAGACACTAGGGTTATTAAAAACAAGTAGACACTAAGCAAACATAACAGATTAGTAACTAACAATATAAACAATAACAGAAGGAATGAATGGGTAAGGAAATACAATATTGATGATAGAAAGAGGAACAATTATGGTAGAAAACAATAGGAGGGGAATAAGATAGTAACCTTGTAAGAGTTTATAGCGGTAGGTACGGACTCCTAAGCATCATAGGCATCTTTAAAAAGAAAGCTCTTAAGTTTACTTTTAAATTTATCTAAGTTATTTTCTTCTCTTAAATAAATAGGAAGGGAGTTCCAAGTTTGAGGAGCTGTAACAGAAAAAATAAAATGCCGCCGTGTGTTGATAACTTTGAGTGAGGGTGTAATAAATGTTGGTCGATAGATCTCAGTGATCTGGATGGGGTATAAGGAATTAATAACTTATAAATGAAAGCAGGGGTCTTATATACCAGAGATTTGAAGGTGAGCAGACTTAATTTATATTAATTCGATGTGCAACTGGAAGCCAGTGTGCTTTCTTAAGAAGAGGAGTGACATGATCAAATTTCCTTGCTTTCATTATAAGTTTAATTGAGGCATTTTGAACAATCTGCAAGCGTCTAATTTCTTTTTGGGCTATTCCCTTGAATAAAGCATTGCAGTAATAAATTTTTGAGATAACCAAGGAATGAATTAGAATATTGAGAGACTTTGGGCATAAAAATTTGGATAGAGAACGAATTTGACGCAGTCTGTAAAAGGTAGATTTGACAATATTACTAATGTGGTTATGGTAAGTTAGTTTATTATCAAAATCAACTCCCAAAATTTTGATATTACTTATCAGTTGTAAAGCGATACCCTTAATAGAAATTGGAGAGGAAATTTTAGAGCTATCTTTCCAAGGGGAAAACATGACGTTTGATTTATTAATATTGATGAATCTCCTCTAGTTTCCTGTTAATTGCTAATGTTTCTGAGAGGTTGGAGGGGTCAAATGGATGTAAAAGCTGAATGCCTTCTGCGTAAGCATATGCGGTAAAGCCAATGTCTTGGCAAAGGGTCATAAGTGGTGCAAGAAAAATATTAAACAATAACAGTGAAAGAAAAGACCCCTGTGGAATACCATATGTTAATGAAAAACTTTCTGAATTTGTATCATTGAAAGATACAGTTGAGGTGCGATTTTCAAAATAAGATTGAAACCAGAGGAGGACCTGATCTGTTATACCTATAGATTGCAATTTATCTAAGAGAAGGTTGTGGTCAATCGTATCAAACGCAGATGAGAGATCAAGAGAGATCAAAAGAACAGATGTGTGATGGTCAAGAAAGTAAAGGATGGAAGTGGATAAACCAATCAAGGAATGCTCCTTAGAGTGATACTGTCTAAAACCCGTTTGATTTGGATGTAAAATGTTCGTTTTTTCTATGAACTCAGATACTTGATTAAATACTACCTTTTCAATCAATTTTGCCAGAAAGGGGATATTTGCGATTGGCCTATAATTAGATTTTTCCTCAGAACTGATTTTTTGATCCTTAATAATGGGTCGGATCACTGCTTCTTTCCATGCTTTAGGCATTACGCTTTTTTGAAGATTTTCGTGAATTAGTGTTAGAATGAAGGGACCAAAAATGGTAAAATAGCGCTTGAGAATAAAAGGGGGGATAGAATCAGTTTGAAAGCCCTTAATATTAATGGTTTTAATAAGGGATTCAATCTCTAGAAGATTTGGTAGATTAAACAGAGCATTTTGAAGATAGTGAGAGTCTTGAATCTGATTGATCCTGAACTGATACAGAGTATAGATTTATAGTAAAATTTTTCTAATGTTGTCAACCTTCTCTGTAAAATAAGTAGCAAGTTCCTGGGCAGTGGGCAAGATATTAGTTATTTGATTTTGTTTTTTGGAAATTGATTTTAGAATAGAATAAAGCGCGGAGACGTTTTTCACTTTCAAAATTAGACCAGAATAGTATTCCATTTTTGCCTGGTTTATTTTTAGTTTATATAGATTAGAGTGTTCTTTATATTTTTCAAGGTTGTTCTGGGTCTTATTTTTTCTCCATTTGCATTCAAGGGATCAAAGCTATTTTTTAATAAGAGCCAGATCTGCTGTAAACCAAGGATTTAGTTGTTTTCGTATGGAAATTATTCTTAATTGAGTCGGTGCTAATTCGTCTAGTAGTTGCTTTGTGGATAAATTCCAGTGGACTAGAAGGTCATCCAAGGAGCTGGCCTTAAGGTCTGAAAAATTTAGTTTAAAGGTTGCGGTAATTGAATCTAAAGACAAATTATTAAAATCCCTATATTTAACAGCGTAAGGGGTATTATGCACTTTGTAAAATGAAGTTGTATGAGTTATTGAAATTAGGAAATGATCCGACCATGGAACTGGAAGGCAGGGTCCTGTCAAGTAATTATCAGTTGCGGAAGAGGGAATCAAAACCATATCAATAGTATATCCTGCTTGGTGCATTGGAACTGTTATTAATGGACAGAAATCAAGTTGGTTGATATAAGATATAATTTCTTTAGTATAGATGTTGCTGAGTTCTTCAAAATGGATATTAAAATCACCCAAAATCAATGGGTTTGAAGAGGAAGATCCAAAATCAAACAAAAGTGAAGTTTCCCCCTGTTCATTCTCTTTTACTTTGAATATTGTAGTTCTCGCCTTCTTACCTTCTGTTCCTGTTTGTCACGGTTTTAATGTCTTTGAATGTAGTAGTCATCCCTAGAGATACCTTGTAATTTTAAGTTTGTATTTTAGCCAATGTATGTTTTTATAACTTTGTACACAGCTTAGAAGGCTGATTAGGCAGTATAAGAAATTTTAAACAAACTTGAAACTTGAACTTCCTTCTAACTTGGGTCTATTTTGAGACATCCAGAAACATATTCTTGTAGACTTGTTTCAAATTATAATAAAGCTTTAACACCACCTCTTTGGGCTCCTTTTACAAAGGTGCGCTAGGGCCTTAATGTGTGGAATAGCATGCACTAAATTGCTGCGTGTGCTAGCCACTACCGCTTCCTTTTATAAGTTTATAATAAGCGGTAATAAGTTTGCTAGTGCACGCTATAGCACGTGGTAATTTTGTGCATGTGGTAAAACCGCTAGCGCACCTTTGTAAAAGGAGCCCTTTGTCTTGATAAAATACAAGAGACCAAAACTATAGCTCATCCGGAAAGTTATATATCCATCAATTCCAACAAAGCTCCAACTAACTTTAAATACTTCTGAGACGTTTTCAGGAAATAAATCTTCTGTAAAGGAGGCATACTAGTTTCTGAGATCTTAATCAGAAATTTTTTTTTAAAAATCTTGGAATAGGAAAATTTAAGACTCTCAAATTTAAACTTCTATTTTGATTCTCCAAGTTTTCAATTTTCCTCAAAAGTAAAGCTTTGTCAGTCATTTGTTGCATTAATACATTTTTCATTTCAATAGATGATTTTTCAATTTTAGCCATATCCACCTTTTGTTGTTGAGTCACCATCTCAAGCTGGCCCAGCTTAATAGAAAGGTTTAAAGATGTAGTCATAAAATTAGTACATACCAGGTGAAGGTTCTCAATTGCAGTCCAGAGTGAGTCAAGCATAACTACCAAAGGACTTTCGAGTGGCTTGAGTACAGGTACTATAGCTTGTTCTTTAACAGCATCTCCAGTAGAAACTGGGCCAAAACTTCCCCCAAGCTCACCATCACTTGACATTAATAGTATACCACTCCCATTGAACTGCGACGCTAATACTAGCATTGGAGCTACATCTTCCGGGTTTACTGAAGATCCATTATCCTTCACTATTGGAAGATTCTGATAGCCCTCCATGAATGAATGGTATTGCACAGCCTCTCCAGGAACTGGAGGTGGGTTAGGTCCACCTAGACTCAACAAATAATTGTCCAAGCTGGGCTTTTTTCGAGGCCCAGCAGCAGAAACACCTATCGCTGGAGACTGTATATGCTGTAATTACAGTCTGCTGCAGAGATGAGGCAAGAGGAATGGGTGGAGGGTTCGGGGCTGGCGATGGGAGTCCCAGCAATTTGGAACATGAAGACAGCGCTGGGCAGACCTTCACAGTGTGTATCCTGCAAAAGTTTGAGATGGTATGGTTAGGCTGGAGTGAGCTTTGATGGCAACTCCAGTAGTTGGAACCCAAGGACAGTTCTGGGCGGACTTCTAAGGACTATGGCCCAGAAATAACAAAGAAAAAGACACTTTAATCATGAAATTGTAATGCATGTAATTAAAGGGCAGACTGGATGGAGCGTTCAGGTCTTTATCTGCAGTCATTTACTATGTTAGGAGGGAATTATACAGTATAATTGTCCTTTAGTTATAGTTTGCCAACACATATAGTATATTAATTTGGTCTGAGTGTTCTTCTGAATGAAGGATTCATTTTGGAAGGGCAAGTCTCTGCAGGCTGATTGAGGAACACTGCACCCAACATTTGCAATTAATCCATAACACTTTAGCTTAGTTGATCTGGGGTGGTGGGGGGAGTCTTGATCAAGTAACACAACTTTTGAAACAGTGCACTAGTCACCTGTATTTTACAGATGTCAGTTCAAGTCACACTCTATTACTTTTAAAGCTCTGAAGTGGGAGGGCCCAGTATATTTAAGGAGCAAGCTGACTCCCTATATTTTAAGGAGGCCTTTTGGGTCCTCCCAACAGGTATTTCTGGAGTGGCTCATCTTGAGTCTTCAATGCAGTTGTCAGAGCCCGACGCTGCTTAGGGAGGTAAGTAGGGCTTGCAGCCGGGTTCCAATAGGAGGGAGGGAAGGATGGGGATTCGGCTGCATGGCAGGTGTGCGGGGGTAGGGGTGGGTGGGAGGGAGGGAGTGCTCGCTCAAGGGTTCTGCTGCACTAGGGATGGGAGGGAGGGGAGGAAAGATGCTGCACATGTGGGGGAGAGAAAGGAAAGAGGAAGGGAGAGATGATCATGTACATACCCCAAAAATAAGACCTAGTACCTTTTTTGGGCCTAAAATTAATATAAGACACTGTCTTATTTTCGGGTAAACACGGGTAGGTGATATACAGAATCAGAAGAAAGCACAAACCAGACAACTGCAAGAAATGAACAAGATAATATACAATTTTATTTCTTAAAAAAGTCATCTCTTACAAAATGAATACTGGAATAAAGTGGGAAAATGAATTGGCAGAGAGGTAGGGACAAAAGAGGAGTGAAGGAGAAAATATGGCATGAGAAAGGACAGCATGAAAATGGAAATAATAAAGAAAAAGATACTACACAAACATGAGTGAGAAGGCTCGATATCCAAAGTTTGTAAATACATCAACTCGGGGGCTGTTGCCAGCAGCGGTCAGCACCTGCAAATAAAAAAGGTGATAGAAAGTTCAAAATTGAGATTGCCATGTTTAAGAGGATCAACTCACTCCTCCTTGTCTTTGTGGTAATATATTTATACAATGAATATTGTTAGATCATATTGCACTTATAAGGGACTTGGCTCCTCCAAATAATTTTTTTCTGACATAAGTCTCTCTCCTTTCCTCATTTTGCTTCCTTGATTTTCCTTCTTTCTGGGACCAGCGGGCATATATAAAAAAAGCTAAAGAGATGGGGAGATACTGTATTTTTGTATACCCAACACCCATATATACCCAGCAGAAAAAAAGCCAATTTTGTAAATAAAGCCCCCTCCCCTCTTTTATGAATCCATGTTAGGTTTAAGAAAAAAAAAAAAATCACTGGCCGCAGCGGTAAAAGCTCTGATGCTTATAAAATTCCTAAGAGCTTTTACCGCCAGCAATTAAAAAACCCTAATGCTGCTTCATAAAAAAGGTTGACGGAGACATTCATATGTATCCCACATGCATGTTTACCCCACATTTATTTCAATAAACAGTAAAATTGTATATTATTCTAATTGTAAAGCACTGATTTTGTAAATAAATTCACTCGTATAAACTATACTTGTGTATACATCGTACCTCTTGTAAAAAAAAAAAAAAAAAAAAGAAGTAAAAAAATATGGCAGGTCATACTACCTAGGATGGTCTCCTTCAATTTGTTGAACAACAAATAAAGGAAAAAACTGAGAGAGAGATGTTATCCATATGGTACTCCAGTATATGATACTTTTTAGGACCCCTGAGGAAGGAGTGTTTCTTCAAAACACGGACCATGTCGTGTCCCAGTTCACCAATATTCTAGACCATATTTTGGATACCAACTATTTTGTGTTCATATCTATGTTTGTTGATTAAAGACTTGGCATCCTGTACATCACTCTGCACTTTTTTCCTTTGTTTGTTGTTCGACATATTACTGCAGTTCTGTTGGATTTTTTGCTTGTGTTCTCCTTCAATTTGCCACATACTAACACTCAAAAATTGAGGAGCATAACTTATTTACTTCACCAATAATCCTTTAAATATCTAAACCAGTGTTCTTCAACCACCGGTCCATGGACCAGTGCCGGTCCACAGAAATTTCCTGCCGGTCCATAGGGCCAGCACATGCATCAAGCCCAAAACAGTGTTCTTCAACCGCCGGTCCACGGTGCAATCGATGTGGCGTTATCTTCAAGCCAGCTCCCTCTTCCTAACTGATTCAGTGCTCAAAGCCACGGGCAGTGGCTCCTATGGCCATCTTGCGCCTAAACCGGAAGCCTTCTCTCTGACGTTGCAATGTCAGAAGGAAGGCTTCCAGATGAGGCACGGGAATTGCAAGGTGCAATTAGTACTATTATGGGGGCGGGGTCTGGGGTGGAGATTTGGCGGGGTCTGGCCCATGACTTAGCGTAGTGTTCTTCAACTGCCAGTCCATGGACCGATGCCGGTCCACAGAATAATTATTTTATTTCTGCCAGTCCATAGGTGTAAAAAGGTTGAAAAACACTGATCTAAACCACACTGCCTAACTTAAATAAATTAGAGAGAAAAAAAAGATCTTAGAAAAAGTCGACTTCGACAAAGCCCAACTTTTGGAGCTCTTTGCTAATCTCTCTCCTTTAGTGGGTTCCACAGACCTTAGAGAAATGCAATTTAAGATCCTGCATTATGCTTATATCTCTAGAGCTCGGGGTAAGATTATGGGCTTGTGGGATGATGCTACCTGCTCACATTGCCAGAAGGCCAAGGGCACCCTCATTCACATGTTTTTGGAATGTTCTCATGTGGCCCTGTGGCTTCAGGTTCTCCCTTTCTAGATGACTTGGTGGGGCACCGGGTTCCCCGAGACTACAGTCTGCTGCTGTTGGGAGATCATTGGGAATTACTAACTGGGGGCTTTACTCTCCCACTCAGGAAGTTTTTGTACACTGCACTCCTGTTGGTGAAGAAGCTATTGCTCTAGCATTGGGTGGAGCAAACGCCGGCTTCCTTTTCACATTGGCTGCAACTGATGACAGAGAGGGACACTTTTGAAATCCATACCTACAAGACTGCATTCTCTATTTAACCGATAACCTAAAAAATGGAAAATTCCTCACTAACAAGGGCCACATAATAATAACCCCAATTCCAAAAAATAGTAAAGAATCTTCAGCACTAGTCACCAACTATAGACCAGTAGCATCGATTCCATTTATTTTAAAACTCATGGAAGGATTGGATTAATAGAAGATCTTAATCAGTTCTCTCTCTTACATGAAACTCAATCTGGTTTTAGACCTTTGTTCAGCACTGCAGACAGTAATTGCAGCTATCTTGGATAACTTACGTCTCCTGTTTAGTAAGGGACTTAACGCCCTGATCATGTAGTTCGATATGAGCGCTGCATTTGACTTAGTAGAGCATGGGAAACTGCTACAATGCTTAGATTCAGTTGGTATCAGAGAAGAGGTGCTAGACTAGTTTCGAGGTTTCCTTATGTCTCGCACCTATCAAGTACATTTCAATTACGATCTCTCTGATACCTGGAGCAATCCATCTGGCAAGGGTCACCACTATCCCCATTGCTTTTCAATGTCTACATGTCTTCATTAGGTGCACAATTGTCCCAGCTGGGGATAAAATTATTTAGCTACGCAGATGACTTCACGATCATTATCCCATTCACTAACTCTCTCTCGGAAGTCACTCCCAAGGCAACAGAAGTACTAAATTTCCCTGAAGAATATGCGGCGACTACAACTAGTGCAAAATACAGTGATCAGACTGATCTTCAGGTTGAAGAAGTTTGATCATGTTACACCTTCCTACCGACTTCTGCATTGGCTGCCAATGGAGGCACGTGTGAAATTCAGGTTTGGTTGTTTCTGTTTTAAGGTACTATTTGGTTTTGCCCCTAAATACATAACTGACCTTTTCTCTTTCTCAGCCAACAAACATAAGAGAAGATCACACTTGAATTTTGTTTCTCCTCTGGTTAGAGGATGTAAATTTAAAAGACATCATCAACATCTTCTCTCACATCAGGCAGCATTATGGGGTAAAGATCTAGAACAATTGCTTATGTCTACTACTTATGGGGAATTTAGGAAACACCTAAAAACATATCTGTTCCTAAAGTACTTAGGCAACTAACTTGCACAATCTCATTCCACAATAACTGATCCCTAGAGCTGTTAATCACTAGCTTTTAACTTTGTTAAATCCACTCAATTTGTAGCATCTTTTAATCAATGTTAACCGGCAGAACATTGTTAAATCCACTCAATCTGTAACATCTTTTAATTATTGTAAACTGCATAGAACTTCATGGTCCTGCGGTATATAAACTGTTATATTATTATTATTATTGATAAATACCATTATGTGTCTTTGTGGAGGGCGTTCCTGGGGAAGGCTGTGGTAGCTGACTCCGTGGACCAGCCAAGCTCTTGATTGGCTGACTCTTGGGAATCCCCTGCTGACTACCTACTCTCAAGCTGATGTGATTGGTGTGTGTTTGGATGGAGTACATGTGGGGATCTGTGGGGATTATATGGTGTGGCTAGTATGGTACGCTTGGTTGTCTGCTGCATGTTGAATTGGATGTGTGTATGTGAGGAGGGGTCTGTTCTTTCTACTAAACATTGTTATTGCAGCCTTGGCTAGGTCTCCAGGGGGGGTTACTGCCCCATAGTTTGCTGTACTCTAGAGCATGCCCCGGGCTCTGTTATTGTACCCTTGTTTACCATGGGTCTTGTGTTAGTAGGCTGGGCTTTGCTGATGATTACAGTTGCCATTCCTGGACTGTTTGCACTGTTTTTGTATCACTTTGTTTTATCACCTTTGTTGCTTGCTTGACTTTGGCTGCATTATCAATAAAAAATATTTTTTTAAAAAGAAAAAAGCTCTCCACATATTTTTAGACAAGGACAAAACTCATGTCATCATTGGTTATAAAAAGCTCTCCACTTTCTTAAAAATACACTTGTTATGTTCCTTCAATTTGCACAGGATTTAATTATAGACATTGTTTCACCAATTGTGCAGTGTTTCCAAAGTCACTCCTGGAGTAACCCCTTACAAATCAGGTTTTAAGGATATCCACAATGAATATACACAAAAGAAATTTGCATAAAATGGGGGCAGTATACGCAAATCAATCTCGTGCATATTCACTGTGGATATCCTAAACACCTGACTGGCAAGGAAGTAATCATGAACAGATTTGGGAAACCCTACACCAGTGCAAAATATTGCCTCACCCGTATAGCATAGGGCTACTCAGGAACAGTTGGGTTTTCAGAATATCTTTAATAAATATGCATGAGAGAGATTTGCATATAATGGGGCGACAGGCATGCAAATCTATCTCAAGCATATTTATTAACCACCAATACACAATGCCCATTGGGACTTATCAATACCTCTCAATAGCTTCCTATTTATATATAAATACTTAAAAACATGAAAAGCTAATTAAACAGTATCATATATCATTTATTCATATAAATCCAAAATTTAATCATCTATCTTGACATCTTATATCTTACATCACATTACACCCACACTATAATCACACAAATGGAGCCCTCCAGTTCATTCATCTCATTTAAAATATCCATTGTTATAGTTCATTGAAATGTTCATCTGTATGTCCATATGTTAGCAGCAAAAATTGCACTTAATAGTTCTTATTGTAGATGTTCTTCAGTGAATCAACTTTTTCACCCAACTCGTTCCATAATATCACCAGTAATAGGAAATCATGAACAGGCATAGTACTGACAATAATGTGGCCCTCTGGACATTAAGGTTGTCCACCTCTATACTAGAGCAAACAGACAAGCTAAATAGCAACCAACAAAGCCTAAAGGAACTCAAAAATGGAGTGGCATACGAACTTAACCTAATCTGTAATCTAATCATTCAGTTTTAGCATCACACCCAAGGAACTGGAAAACAGTCAGCATAATGCCAATTTTTAACAAGGGTAAATAGGATATTCTAAATAGTCAGAACTGAAAGCTAACCTATAGCCTGGATTTCAATTGTATTTGTGTGATTTTTCCCTTCTATTCCTTTATTCTTTAATCAGGGTATAAATGGTCTCAGTTGAGTTTTTCAGATAATGCTCCAGCCTTGTTGATGTGCAACAACCAATATGACATGCCTAGATTTATTGGGTGCTGCTCTTGTTCCTCTAATCACTCCAGATCCCCTGAAACAAGTGAACTTTCCCTCCCTTCACAGTCATACTACTGTGCAAAGATTGGGAGTCACAACCCTAGCAATTAACATACACACAAACCATAAATACACAGACAGATATCTAATAAGCTCTTCCTATTGAGCAGAAGCTAAAAAGGGCTCCAGAATGATCCAGGGAACTGGATAAGAGTACACTGACTTTAGTACAGGTTAAAACAGTGCAAGCTATTGTTAAAAACATATAGATGAAAATGGTTTATTGGGAGAATTTTGATAAAGGATATTAGGTATGGACACTTTTAGAAGAGATTAAAAAAAACTATTAAAAAATCCATTGGGGAGATTTTTATGCCCATGACTGAAATAAAGGAAGCTTGTGAGTGCTGTATGGCACTAAAAAGCACCATATTGTTACAGGCAAAGCAGTGCAAGGAAGACAGAGACCTAAACTGAATACTCCAGAATTTGTGGAAGGGAGGAGGGGGAAAGTAATACCAGGTCACCCCAGGTGTCCCAGGGAAAGGAAGAGGGATCACACTATGGCCAAGGAGACCAAGCAGGTGGAGGGAATGCCCACAACACTCACACCCTCGAAGTGAGAGGATTTTTCAGCAAAGCAGGAGTCTTACAAGGAGAGAGGAACATAAAAGCTTGAGGAGACATTTCCAGGGGGGAAGACTGGGAGAGCAACACCAGATCCTCACAGCCCACAAAAGTGGAAATGGCTGAAGTTGAGGAGGTTTCCACAGAGCCAGCTTTGGAAGAGACTGCCCCTACCTTCTCAGAGATGGAATGGGAAGACAGTGTGCCGGCCAGTGAGTGTGGCGAAATACTCATGGATAGTGTTACCAGATGTCCATATTTCCTTGAGGACTATTTCTGGAATCCAGGCAGCTTTTTAATTTTGCAACTTTTTTCTGGGGAAACCAAACATCTAGTAACCCTACAGCAACTTGGGTAACTATCCTGAGTCCTCCCTCCCCTCACAGGATATGGTGATTGCTGACCCAGCACTGTTGTAACTCTTCAGGACATCAGCAGTAGTACTGCCCAATTTGCGATTTGAATCACCGATTCACTTCGGGTGAATCGATTTGATTTTGAAAAAAATTGAACTTACTGATTCATCGGCCCCCTTGCTAGAGACCCATTCGAGCTTTCCCTCTGCCACTGGAGTCCTTCCATCTAATGTAACTTCCAGTTTTGTGAAACCGGAAGTTACATCAGAAGCAAGGACTCTGGTGGCAGAGGGAAAGCCTGAATGGACCTCTGCAGATCAGCGGCAGATCATCAGCAGCAAGGCTCTCTCCTTCCCAGCTGGAAGTATTTCTCCTCCCCCTGGCCAGGCAAAAGCAGCGGTAGCAAATGCGATTCACTACCCTGCCGCTACTCCTGGTGTCTTCTCTCCATTCGGCTGCCCAAGCGGAAACAGGAAGTTTTCACTGAGGGTGGGGCCGCATTGGAGAGAAGACGCAAGGAGTGGCGGCAGGAGTGGATCACTAAATCACTATCGTCACTGGCAACATGTTGTAACGTCAAAATAAAGCTAGATGGGAAAGAGGGGAGATGGACTTGGGGGAGTTGGTGGACTGGAGAAGGAGAGATGGGGAGAAGATGGATGGGAGAGATGAACTTGGTGGAGGTGAGGAGATGGACTTGGGGGAAGGGAGAGATGGACTTGGGGGGAGTTTGTGGACTAGAGAGGGAGAGATGGGGAGAAGATGGATGGAAGAGATGAACTTGGTGGAGAGGGGAAGATGGATGGGGAGGCGGGAGATAGACTTGGGGGACATCATGGAGAGAGCAGATGGGGGAAGGGATAGAAGAAATAATGGATCTTAAAATAGGAGAGGGAGAGAAATGGTGGCAATGGGATTTAGGAAGGGAAGGAACAGAAAGGGAGAGAAGTTGGACATAAGGGATGGTATAGGGGGGATAGAGATACTGAATAGGAGGGTAGTTAGAAAAGAAGAGCTGGTGAACCCTGGGGTAGTGGGGAAGGAGGAAGAGATACTGGATGAAAGGGTATTTGAGAAAAGGAGAGATAGTGGATGGTGGGGTTCATCGCTGCAGCTACGGGAATAGAGACAAAAAAAGGAAAGATGCCAGACCTCCGGAGGACAGAAGGGAAATGGAAGGGGAGGACAGAGATGGAAAATGAATGGTTATCATGGAGAAAGAAGAAAACAACAAATGGGCAAGAGACCCTGGCAAGCGAGTTATCAGAAGATGTTTGTCACAGAGCCTGGAACCAACATGATTTGAATAATGACCAGACAACAAAAGGTAGAAAAAATAATTTTATTTTCTGTTTTGTGATTACAAGGTGTCAGATTTGAAATTTGTATCCTGCCAGAGCTGGCATTAGACCATGAACATGAGCTAGGATTTAACAGAGAGAGGAAAAGTCTTTTTTGTTTGTTTATTTTGTTTACACCACAGCGCCAGTGTGGGTAGGAGAGGGCAAAGGGGGTAAAGAGGCTATAAAATAAACCTACCAAGATGTTTGGAAAAAAGCACCCAATTGGGCAGGAAAATCGAATCGAAAAATTGATTCAATAGGCTGAACTCGAATTGAAATATTTTTTTCCTGAATTGTGACTAATGTAAATATGCTGTCTTCTGCGACTTGGAAGCTCTTCCTCTGCTACTGCTTCCTGTCCCCGCATAGGAAGAAAGCAGTAGCAGAAAGAAAGCTTTCAGGTCGTTGAAGGCAGCGTGTTTACTTCAGTTATGCTGCTGATGGCCTGAAGAGTTAACAGCAGTGCAGAGTGAGCAAGCACTGGATCCCGGGGGAAGAGTAACAAGGAAAGGGTAAGAGAGATGCTGGACCGCAGGGATGGAGAGAAAAGAGAAGGAAAGATGCCAGACCTCAAGGGGAGGAAAGGGGTAGATAAAGATGCCAGTCCACAGGAGGGGGGAAAAGGGAAGGAGAGAGATGTCAGACTACTGGATGGGGAAGATGGGGGAAGAAGAAAGACCAGGGAAAGGAAAGAGGGAGGGAGAGATTAGGAAAGTGGAGAAATGGGCAACACAATAATAATGGGTGATTTCAATTACCAAAGAAAAAGCAAAAATTATGCTTGACACAGTATTGATCACTCCACTGACCACTATGTAGTACAATATAGGGTGAGAGAGAAACGAAGTATTTTGCACTAAGCTAAACACAACATATAAATATGTGGAGAAAAAAGCCTTAGTTAAAGCTTCATGGGCTCAAAAAAACTCTACAGCAGTGTTTACTGCAGTTCTATCACAATGTCTATATAGTGTTTCATTCACAGGATCAGTCAGCATCAAAATCAAAAAGCATAAAGATTTGGTCCGAGTACCACTTCACGCAGGATTGTGATATTCATGTAAGGAACTGTGTTTTTTGTTTCCTGCACCATTGCTGAGCTATTGGGGGAAGATGATGGTGAAAATGGTGCTCCACACAATGAGGGAGTCATGAGGGCAGGATGTCAATAGATCAGCCAAGGGTGTATGGTTCAAGAAAATCATTTTATTGATGAATATACCTCAATGGCTCAATAGACAACACTGGCAATGTTTCAGCATCTGTGTCTTTATCAAGAGTCTGGCTTGAAGGTGGCACTGTGCATAAGTGGGGGAGATCCTGCCAATCCAACCTGATCAGCTTCTTTGACTGGGTGACGAGGAAGCTGGATATTGGGGAGTCCCTGGACATCGTATACCTGGACTTCAGTAAAGCATTCGATAGCGTACCACACCACAGGTTGCTGAGCAAGATGAGTTCTATAGGATTGGGCGATACATTGACGAAATGGGTTGGGAACTGGCTTGGAGGTAGGCTTCAGAGGGTAGTGGTGAACAGCACCCCCTCCGAAATGACGGAGGTAATCAGTGGAGTGCTGCAGGGCTCGGTCCTGGGCCCGATCCTATTCAACATCTTTATAAGAGACTTGGCAGAAGGGCTGCGAGGTAAAATAACATTATTCGCCGATGACACCAAACTAAGCAATGTAGTGGGCAAAAGCACAACAGACATAAATTGAATGTCCGACATGATGCACGACCTACTTCTACTGGAGCGCTGGTCTAGGTCCTGGCAACTCAGCTTCAATGCCAAAAAATGCAAAGTCATGCACCTGGGCAGCCAAAATCCATGCAAGACTAACACCCTTAATGGCGAGATCCTAACAAGAACTGAAGCAGAACGAGACTTAGGGGTGATCGTCAGTGAGAACATGAAGACTGCCAATCAAGTGGAGCAAGCTTCATCCAAGGCAAGGCAAATCATAGGTTGCATACGCAGGAGTTTCATCAGCCGTAAGCCTGAGGTCATTATGCCATTGTATAGATCCATGGTGAGGCCCCACCTGGAATACTGTGTGCAATTCTGGAGGCCGCATTACCGTAAGGATGTACTGAGACTGGAGTCGGTCCAGAGAATGGCCACCCAGATGGTCTCAGGACTCAAGGATCTCCCGTACGAGGAACGGCTGGATAAGTTGCAGCTGTACTCACTCGAGGAACGCAGAGAGAGGGGTGACATGATCGAGACATTCAAGTATCTCACGGGCCGCATCGAGGTGGAAGAAGATATCTTCTTTTTCAAGGGTCCCTCGGCAACAAGGGGGCATCCGTGGAAAATCAGGGGCGGGAAACTGCACGGGGACACCAGGAAATTCTTTTTCACTGAAAGGGTGGTTGATCGCTGGAATAGTCTTCCACTTCAGGTTATTGAGGCCAGCAGCGTGCCTGATTTTAAGGCCAAATGGGATAGACACGTGGGATCTATTCACAGAGAAAGGTAGGGGAGGGTCATTGGGGTGGGCAGACTAGATGGGCCGTGGCCCTTATCTGCCGTCTATTTCTATGTTTCTAAGTGCACTCGGGTAGATGCACTGTGGAGGCACTCCACCAGCTGTTATGAAGCCTGAATATGTAAGTTTCCATAAATTCTGAGGCTTTTCCTACCCCCTAGTGATTAAAAAAGTGTTTAAAGAAAGTCCATTATGTCTTGATTGAAGAAGATTAGTGGTTGAATTCTACAGTGGGTTTTTGATATACTGTATATTATTGAGGGAAGAACCATAAAAGACTTAGCAAAGGCAGAATGTTTCTTACTAATCTACCGTATATACAGAATATAAGTCAATCCAATATAAGTCGAGACCCCCTTTTCCCCCCCAAAAATGGAGGAAAAATGGTTGACTTGAATATAAGAAGGGCGGCTTAATATTCATGTGCCCTGCCCTGTCAGGCTCTGCACCTAGCCCCCTCCCTGCCAAGCTCTGCATTCCCTTTCCCTCCCTCCCCTGTCAGGCACTGCACCCAGCACCCTTCCTTCCCTGTCATGCTGTGCACCCAGCACCCTTCCTTCCTTCCCCAGTCACACTCTGCACACTCCCTCCATCCCTGCTCTAGCCTCATACCTCTACTGCCGATCCCGGTGGAGGTGCAGTGGGCAGGAGCGAACTTTCTGAGTTCCTGCCCTGCTGCTAACCGGCTGCCACGAGTTTCTTCGGCCGCTGAGCAGCATAAGCAGGAGCACAATTTGGGGCGTTGCTGCTCACTGCTGAGCGGCTTCCTTACTGGCTCCCATGAATTTGCGGGAGCCAGTAAGAAAGCTGCTCAGCACCGAGCAGTAGCGCCCCAAATCGCGCTCCTGTCAGCTGCACCTCCACTGGGGATTGGCAGTAGAGATATAAGGCTAGGGCAGGGAGGGGGGTAGGGTACAGAGCCTTGCGGCGGCCTGCAATAATTTTGAGAGGGTTATATTGTTGACTCGAATATAAACCGGGAACCCCATTTTTGGGCCAATTTTTTGAGAGGTTTTCCATACCTCTTATCAGTTTAGTTGCTCTTCTCTGGACTCCCTCAAGTACCGCCATGTCCTTTTTGAGGTACGGCGACCAATACTGGACACAGTACTCCAGATGCGGTCGCACCATTGCACGATACAGTGGCAGGATGACCTCCTTTGTCCTGGTTGTGATACCCTTCTTAATGATACCCAACATTTTGTTTGCTTTTCTTGAGGCTGTGGCGCACTGTGCCGACGCCTTCAAAGACGTGTCCACCATCACTCCCAGGTCTCTTTCAAGGTTACTTACCTCTAGCAGTGATCCTCCCATTTTGTAGCTGAACATCGGGTTCTTTTTCCCTACATGCATGACCTTGCATTTCCCTACGTTAAAGTTCATTTGCCATTTTTTGGCCCATTCTTCTAGCGTCGTTAGGTCCCTTTGCAGATCTTCGCAGTCTTCCATGGTTTCAACCCTGCGGTAGAGTTTGGTGTCATCCGCAAATTTAATAACTTCGCAATTTGTTCCCGCCTCCAGGTCATTTATAAATATATTGAACAGGAGCGGTCCCAGCACCGACCCCTGCGGAACTCCGCTCGTGACCCCATACCAGTCTGAATAATGGCCCTTCACTCCAACCCTCTGTTTCCTGTCTGCCAGCCAGTTTTTGATCCATCGGTGGACCTCCCCTTGCACCCCTATTCACTCTGAACAATCCATCAGAACTTTTAAGATCCTGCTGAAGACATGTCTCTTTGACCAGACATTCTTTTCACTATTCCAGCTTTGGAAGGCTGTCTGATGGTCTCATGCCTCCCCTGATAGAAGGTTTGTTTATCTGGAATGAATGCTTTCTTGTCTAAAAATTAACATTTCTTTCCTGCTGTTTAGTCTGTAAACTGCTTGGTCCTACCTGATAGTTAAAGCGGTAGAGTAAATTCTTAATAAATAAATAATCCTGTCCTGGATAAGAAGGCAATTTCCTTGCCACGATCAGCTCAGCAGCAGCGTCTATTTGAAATGTAAGCCAGCATTTTGTTGGCTTACATTTCAGGTGTCTATCGCAGCCCTAGGGAGACACCTAGGGTTGCTTAAGCTCGCCCAAAGCCACTTCCGGATGAAACTATGCCCACACCCAGCCTTGGGGAGCTTAAGTGTTCCAATGTGTCTCTCTGCACCTGTGACAGACACCTACTGTGTATGCGGTCTGCCTCAGGGATTTTTTTTTATTTTTTAGAAACGTGGTTAGACGTGGTTAGACAGTGGTAGGACGCTTACCGCTGCCTACAATCAGGACTTGAATATGATGTCACTGGCTGCTATGCCTTTTGGAGTGGGGGCAATAGGCTCTGATCTTCATCTAGTTGGGCTTAGAGATCCCTGCCATCTACAACAATGCTGCATCATGTCCAGCTGTAGCTATATCCCTGCTGGGAAGTTCTGGGGGGTGGGGAAAGTCAAGAATTGTAGGTCCACTCTGATGACATGGCCATGTAAAAGACTTTAAAGAGCTTCTACTGCCACTGTAGAGGCAGTATGAATTGCTGGCATATTACCCCTTGCCAGTACATGGCACATCTCTCTAGGCCTGACACTCCAGGCTGTTTCCTGCCTTGTCTGATGGCCCTTCTTATTGCATCAGGATAATCTGCAGAACTGGATGCCATTTCAGCTCAACTTCTGCACAGTGCTAAATCTATTGAATAGGGAAAAAACCACAGCGGAATCTCTCCTGCTATGAAAGGGACCTACCAGTTCATATGGCAGAAAACCACATTTGCTATAGAAGAGAAGACTTCATCAGGTAAAAAAAAAAAAGCTAGAGTGATAGCTATGTCTGTTAACTACTTAAGCTTGATTCCAGTAAAGGAAACAACTGAATTTAAAACACTCTTTCCTTTCCCTACAAATACTGCATTTAATCTTTCATTCCATGCCCATATGCATTTCCAAGGCCAATGCCTCATTAACAAAAATATTTGGGAACTCAAGAAGGGAATGGAATTGGAAGAGCAAACAGTTATATTTGCTTAAGATTGTTATGTTTTATTTGTTTTCAATCAAGAGGGAAAATTAGTAGCACCCATTTCACTCTTATTATTTTGGGCCTTTTTATTAAAGCCAGGGAACCATACCCTCCCACTTCTTATATGTAATCTCCCATAAAGTGCTCCAGAAGCATGTTCTTTATATTACTCATATCTGATTTTACTTGCCTTGTTTTCCTGAGATTGGTCATTGATATTCATGGAGTAGATGGTACGAGAAGTACAGGGAATCTGGGCTTTTATGTCGCCAGAGATCTGATAGTGGTTGATTGTTGGGTTCTGACCTGCAGACAGGATCTGTGGACAGAATGAAGCATTCTAGCTTTACGGTTCAATAATTTTTATTGATGACTTCACAATAATACAACAGGAAAGAAAGTAACAAATACAACTCTTTGTCACCCTTTGTGTAAATTAAAATACATTTCACCCACCCCTCTCAGAGTAATATAGATAATCAATTTGTAGAAATAAACAAAGAAAAATTAGCACACAATAACACAAAGGCTCATTTGTATACAAACACAATAAGGAACCAAAAAACAAACCCCAAGCCCCCACCCCATATCATGTAAACCCCCCAATGCAACAATCAACAACACACAGCCCAGAAAGCGAAAAGGGCATTGTAACCAAGGAACAAGTGCTAACCATAACTGATCCAAACTAAATAAAGCTTAAAAACATTCAGCTATAAACACCCATACCCCATAACCCACCCACCTACCAAACTGAAGATTCAGGAAACACAACTGAGAAAAATTCAGGGAAACTCTAAAATATTTAAGGGGGATCTCAATGCAGAAGGGAAAAAGAAAACTACTAAGAGGCCCATAAAAAAGGGGGAAGAAAGAAACCATAACATTTGCCCTCTAATGAAAGGGATCCCCCAATCTATTTATTATCTGACTCCAGGCCCATTGGAAAACTGATTGCAAATAACGCTCCCAGGTGAATAAAAAGGGCTTCTTTTGCTTATAAGTTGTTTGAGCATCTCTTGCTTCCCAGAGGATCAGTTATGAAATGTGGGCTCTCCAAGGCCAAGAGGAGGTTGACTGTGAAGAAGTCCAGACTAGAGAATGACACGGGGAAAAAATCTGTACCCGTCACCGCTCCGTCCGCGGCCCATCATCCTCTGCACCGCCCCGTCGCCGCAATCCCTTTCACCGCCCCGTCACCGCCACTGCCATCCCATTCACTGCCCCATCACCGTCCCCGCAGCATCCATATAAGCCTTAGTACTGTAATATTTAGCTTATTCCTTTCTTATAAATCAAAGTTCTGGCTGCTGAACTAGAGAAAGAGTTGTTCAGCTGGCAGGGCTTTGTTTATAAATTTTTATCAACACAACTAATATACTACTTTATCCTAAAGCAAAAAATAAATAAATAGAATTTTTTGTTTTCTACCTTTGTTGTCTGGTTTCTGTTTTCCACATCTTTTCATTCAATTCCTTCCATCCACTGTGTGTCTTCTCTCTGCGTCTTCCATTTACTGTTATTGTGCCTCTCCCTTCACCCCCCCCTTAATTGGTCTAGCACCCATCTTCTTCCCTCCGCTCCCCCATAGTCTGGCATCTGTCTTCTTCCCTTCCAGCATCTTCTCCTCACTCTGTCTTCCACATTTCCCTTCACCCTCCTTCAATGTCTGTTCTATTCCTTTCCACCACCACCCTTCCCTCCCTCCTTTACCATCTGTTCCTTCCTACCACCCTTCAGCTCCTCTCGCGTGGCCTATCTACCTTCCTCACCTTGAACCTTCTTTGGTATTAGTGGGATAAATAAATTGAAGGAGATATTATCCACAGCTAAGACCAGGGCTAGTTGATGAAGAGCAGATACGGAGAAAGCACCTGGGGTTGTGAAGGAAGGCTTAGGATGTCATTGTCTAAGAGGTTTACTTGCAAATGAGCCCCAGAAAGCAAAAGGAACCCTCTACCTCCTGTGCCAGCATTTCCTTCACCAGCCCAAGCTCAAAGGAGTTTCTTGAGGTCCCTCCAGAGTTTTCATCCATTGAAAACCCATCATTTCCCCCCATTCTCTACTTCCTAGCACTGATATATCATGCCTAGTCTTGCCAGCGCAGAAGGAAGGAGCCAAAAGCCTCACCTTGAATTGGACTAGAGAGCAAGGAAGCGGGGCGAGGCTGCTCCTTGGCCAACCTGCCCTCTTTCTTCTCGGTTGCACTTTGTCGCCCTCCTCTTCGTTTGCGCAACTGAACACGACTCTGCTGCCCGAAGCGTCGACGACGATGAGCAGCCCGGCTTTCCTCGACTCGTCCTCTCCTTTTGTCCGGTGCATGGCTTTTACTGGGGGCCGCGTCCGGCTCCTCCTTCGGGGCGCCCTTGTGCAGGTGGATTATGTCAGCGATGTGGTTCAAGAAGAACCTGAAGTGGGCGCTGTGGTGCTGCTGCATGAGCTGGGCGTAGGCATTCTTCTGGGGAGGGGGCGGTGGATCCATGGGGGGAGTAGCGCCCGTCACTCTCACACCAATGAGGCCATTTTCCTCGGGGCGCTTGACCTGATCCCGTTGGCCTCCCGGGCCGGAACCTGCCCGTCTATGGCTACTCACTGTTCAATCTTCTGCTCTGCTGCAACTTCCTGTTTCCGGTTGCGTCAGAGCAGAAGATTGAACACTGAGCAGCCCCGTTAGCGCGGCTCTTTGAAAGCATGCAGGTCGCTGAAAAGAAAAACCTGCAAACTAAGGTGAGGTGAAGGGAGGGAGCCGGCTAAGATCCATCGGGCGGGCAGGAGCTGCGGGGACCGTGCGATCCTTGATGCCTCACTGCGGAGACAAGACCATTCACCACTCCAAGGGGCGGTGAATGGCCTTGTCCCCGTACCCGCAGCAGCTGCTATTTTTCTTTCCCTGTTTCGGCGGGTTACCCGCGGCTAAACGCGATAGCCGCGGGTAAACTGCCACCGTGTCATTCTCTAGTCCAGACCTCAAAGATGGTTTTATATCCCAGTTAGCTAAGTTTCTGAATCTATTGCAGAGTCCCCCTCCCCCTAAGGCCACAAGGTTTGAAAAAGCCCAATAGCAGCACCTCAGGAGTTCAGGGTACTACTTGGCCCAATATCTTGCGTATATATGCACACACCCTATTCCAGAAAAGACGCACACTTGGACAGGACCAGCAAGCATGGCTAAAAGTAGCACTTTCCAAAGAGCATTTTAATAGATAATAGAAAAGAATTTTGAGTGATCTGTATGATTCAATTGATGTATTATTGTACACTTGATGTAAGATGGAAAAATGAATAAAGAATTGGAAAAAAAACAACAAAAAGCATTTTAAATAAGGCACTAGGTAAGTAGCTAACATGGTGAAGCTGTGACAAAGTTATGTATGCCCTATGACTAAACCAATACAGACACTCTCACAAAGAGGCACTGTAAGCAATATTAGGTATTGCCCTCAAGCTAGTTCCCACATCCAAACTCTCGAAGGAAGTGCCCAAATCCCATTCCCAGCTATATCTTACTAATGAAAATTTTTTGGGTGGCCATCAGGAAACTAAAGCCTTAAGTATACCTGAAATAGAGGAACAATCAGGAGAGACAACATCGAAGAAACCCCTCATTTTAATCCCCAAATGAAAGTTGATGGCAGCGGAAACTACAGAAAATAGTGTTTTGAGTTGATGAAAGGCAAAACAATGGCCACAACCCAGAGGAACTCTATATGAAAATTCTTGATAAACTGGAAAGATACCCTCATGATCTAACACATTTTCTAGAGAATAAATTCCCGAGGTCATCCAGAGGGGAAAAATGTGATTTTCCATCCCTGGCAGAAACTCCAAGTTCCCCCTAATGGGTAGAAGATCAGATATCTTCGGGTTACCTCACAAACATAAAACCAATGCTCACCAGGCATCCTTCAAGGGTCGCACAACCCAACTAGATCTAAGATACCGTGGCATAAGGCAAAGTGGGGCTTGCAGAATAGATGCAAAGTGATAGGGAGCCAGAAATACACACTCAAAGGAGAGATGGCCATAATCCTAACTCCCCCTCAACCAGTCACAAATGTGCCGCAATAAACAAGCTTCGTTATAGCTCTTAAGGTCAGGTAGTCCCAATCCACCCAAATCCCATCCGCCAAATATCCAGGACAATTTAAGTTTAGATTTTTTTTGCCTGTCTAACAAAACCAGTGGAGCAATTTGTGTAAACTAGCCACATCCACTGCCTTCAGCTTAAGAGGAAGTACCTGCAGTAAGAACAGCCATTTAGGGAATACAGAAATCTTATAAAGACTAAGTTATGTATGCCCTAAGTTATGTATGCCCCAGCTAGTTAAAGATAGAGGGAGTCCAACTGCCTCCTGGTTCTAGCCAACAGGAGTTTAACATTAATACCATATAAATCTGCAATCTTTCTCGAGAGCAAAATCCCCAAGTACCGAAAGGAATCAATCTGCCCAATGAAGCAGGAAAAATGGGCTGCACTCCCTATGTAAGCCCTCCGTAGGAGACATAGCTTCAGACTTATCCAGGTTTAATTTAAATCTGGAAAAATCTCCAAATTCACACAAAAGCTCTAATAGAATCCTAAGAGACAGTCGAGATTCAAGAAAGTACACCAATAAATTGTCAACAAAAGCTGCTGCCTTAAATTTGTGGTCTCCCAAATGTTCTCCCTTAATCTCGGGGTTGGCATATATATCCCTCAAGAGTGGATCAAGAGTTAGTATGAAATGTAAAGGGGATAGGGGGCAGCCTTGTCGGGTGCCTCTACAAATAGAAAAAGATTCCGAGAGATGACCATTCACCCAAAGATGAACATGGGGATCTTGATAGTCTGAATATCTTGCACAAAAAAAACCCCTGGAAGCCATAAGAGTGGAGCACCACATAAAGAAAATCCCAGTGGGCCCTATTGAAGGCCTTCTGTACATTAAAACTAATTTCAAGAGAAGGCCTAAGATCTCTAACTGCCATCTCATAACTATGATTTGTCTTAAACTGCAAACAATGTACCATCCCTTTGTAAAGCCAACCTGTGATTCATGGATCAAAGCCGGTAACACCCGTGTCAGCCTATTAGCCAACACTTTCGCTAACACTTGGTTTTATAATTAAGAAGTGAAATGGGTCTATTAGAACCCGGATACCAAGAATCATGCCCCAGTTTAGGCAAGTCAGACATAAAAACCACCAATAACCAAAATGACACTGAAGGTGTTTTTATATAGATATAAGGGAACAAGCCTCAGAACATGGAGTTTCACCCATTCCGGGTTTTCTCAAAGAGACAAACAAATCTGTTCTCTTACTCCTGCTTACATCACCAGCTTGAACCCATCCTCCCTTGGTTATCTAGAGCAAGAGCTAAGCACTTTAAGCTATAAAAGCTGAAAATGAATTGAAGCAGTTTACAGCACTTAAAAGCACCAGTGCATTTTTTTTTTTAATTTTATATAATTCTTTATTCATTTTTAAAACTTTCATCAAGTGTACAACAATCATAATAAACACAATTAATCAGAGCACTTGCATATCTTATCATTATAATTTAAAAATACAAATGTAACCCTCTCCGCACCCTCCCTCAAAGCCCTTCATTCATAATAAGAAACCTATATTTGTACCCCTCCCCCTCCCAATACTATATGGTGTATAACTAATAGAAAAATGGCATTTAATCATGACAAAAAGACGTAAATGGCTCCCAAATTTTAATTAAATTATTATAATTTCCATTTTGTATCGCTATTGATCTTTCCATTCTATATATGTGACATAATGAATTCCACCAAAAATTAAAATTCAGCCTACTATGATCTTTCCAATTATTAGTAATATGTTAGATGGCAACTCCAGTCATGATCATTAAAAGTTTATTATTACACGATGATATCTGACTCTTTTTTCTCATATACATTCCAAATATCACAGTATCATAAGATAACACTACATCATACCAGACTTTGCTAAAGCTACGGCGGAGAGAACCAGTGCATTTTTTAAAGATAAGTACAATTTTTAATCTGTCGGTTCTGTGTTCTGAAATAAGCTGTTAGGTTATTAAGTAGTCAAGTGGTTGAGTTGAGTATGAATTAAGAGATTTAAACTAGATGAATTTTACTATAGATCAGACATGCCAAACTCTGGCCCACAGTGTGATAAAAGCTGGCCCGCCAGACATTTTGCAATTTATATTTAAGCTGGCCCGCCGGCACGAACCGCTGCTCTTCCTCTGCCTTTGCCTGGTCCTCCCTCCATCCCGGCCTCCTCTTCAAAGCAGCTTGCATAGGATCGCAGGTCGGCTGTAACGAATCTAGCAGGCTGCATCGGCCTCCGTAGCACATTCCCTCTGCTGCAATCCTGTTCGTCAGAAGAGGAGCGTGACCGCGGGAGAGGGAATGTGCTGTGAAGGCCGACGCAGCCTGCTAGGTTTTCTACAGCCGACCGGCGATCCTATGCAAGCTGCTTTGAAGATGAAGGCCTTTAAACCAATAATGGGATCATTGGTATTACTTGAACTTTGCTTTTGTAGTCCTACTTCTTCTTGCTTCCTAAGTGAATGTAGATCACCGTGAATTAACAGCATCCTTCCTCAATCATATTTGTGATAAATCAAAAAGTTAGTCAATGAAAATAAATCTGCCTATCAACTTTGCAAAACATGAATTTGCTATTTACAGTACCACCCGGACCCGGACTCTCGGCTCCCAGTCTCTCCCCCACCGAGGTATTGTAACTGGAGCCATTGACGGGTCTAGGAGAACTAGAAAAGGACTGGAGCTATTATCTTTTAAGTTTGTAGACATGACACCAGGATCAGGAAGTGCCTCGGCGGAGGACCAATACAGCACTCAAATCTGTCAACCACCAGCAAATTGTCCTGTCCTTCTTCCTCTCTGATCCCATAATTTTTCTGTTCTCTTTTCAATTGTCAATGCTGTTGATTTCTTCTTTCTTGTAGACTTTTTTAATGTAACAAGTGGAGCTGTCTTAGGTTAACATGTACAGATTGGGCCTGAACCAACTCATGCTCCATTGCCAGGCAGTATTGAGGGTGAAGGGTAATTGTGCAACTTAGAAGCACAGCTCTCATTGGCTCAGTCCCAGGCCAAGGTGCTCTCAAAACCTGTTGCTGCTGACACAGTCAAGCCTTGGATCAGCCCCTGTGTCACAGGAAAGTTGCATGGGGCTTGGAGTTTGAAGATGATAGAGAAGGTACAGGGGTGTAAGTAAGAATGATGGGCAGAGATGGAAGATGAATGGTTAGCACGGAGAAAGAAGAAAATGACAAATGGGCAGGAGACTCTGGCAAGCGAGTTATCAGAAGACAACCAGAGCCTGGGAGCAACATGACTTGAACAACAAAAGGTAGAAAAAATAATTTTATTTTCTGTTTTGTGATTACAATATGTCAGATTTGAAATGTATATCCTGCCAGAGCTGGTGTTAAGACAGCAAGCGAGAATTAGGACCTAAAAGAGAGAGGAAAAGTCTTTTTTATTTATTTTGTTTACATCACAGAGCCAGCATGGGATTGGAGAGGTTTTAACTGTATGTTTCTACTAAGACTAAAAGGTCCTTTTATTAAGCTGCGCATTTAGTGAATGCTAAATCAGTTAGCGTACCTTAATAAAAGGACCCCTACGTATCAATAAAAAATTTGGCCCATGACTTAGCCTATGTTTTAGATTTCGGCCTCTTATGTGATTGAGTTTGACACCCCTGCTATAGATTAAAGAGTAATGAATTAAAGTAATGAATTATTAATTGAGTTAAAGGTAGGGAGGATGGATTCAAGATGGTGATGTAAGAGAACAGATTTGTTTGTCTCTTTGAGAAAACCCGGAATGGGTGAAACTCCATATTCTGAGGCTTGTTCCCTTATATCTATATAAAAACACCTTCAGTGTCATTTTGGTTATTGGTGGTTTTTATGTTTGATTTAATTGACTGGTAACCACCAGGTTTTTTCCAGTTTAGGCAAGACCACAATCTGAGCTTCCCTAAGGCTCCCCAGCAGGGCAGGAGCCTCGATACAGTGGTTGAACATGTGAACCAATGGCAAAGTAACTTCCCCTTGGAGAATCTTATAATACTCTGCCCAAAAACTGTCAGGACCTTGAGCATTTATTAAATAGCTTTGAGAAATAGCCCAATCCACCTCCTCCTCCTCCTCTGTAATACGGGCAAAGGCGGCTCAGATCCGAAAGAGATAAACAGGGTAAATCAACAGTCTCCAAATACAAGGAGCTCTTCAAGCCTGGCTCCCCTGAAGCAGCATATAACTATTGATAATAAGCCCAAAAAACAAACATTGTAACTTTAATGAACAAAGTTCTAGGAACAGCATTCTGTCAGATGCATTGGGATTCAACAAATGATACAAAAGAGACTAGTGGCATCTTGATGCTGAAGACAGAAAAGTGGAAATAGTCAGAGGAGACCACCAGGAGAAGAAATCAGATAAGCTTTGTATTTAAACTAATGTTTATCTACTCCACTCTTGTCTTGGATTTCCATTTGTAAAAATTTATCTTTCTTTTAGTTCTCCCTCCTTTAATAGCTTTATCAAAACATAAGCTCTAGTCTATGTCTTTAAAAGTACACGATATAGACTCTTGTCCTTGTAAGCTTATGCCTCAGTCTTTTAGCTTAAAGATGCCACCAACTTCCCTCTCCCAGGATTCATTGAATGTACAAATTGATCTTTCTCTTTTTTTACCTAGAATTTAAACTGAAATGTTCTGCTCTCATAGACATTGTAATCCTTAAACTTATCCTTTTTATTATTATTGACATTCTTTTCTTTTTTAAATTGTATTCTTATTGTGCAACACTTTGTTACTACTTAAAGGAAGAGCGGCACATCAAATATAATTAACCATAAACCTTTGCACGATACAGCACTAAAAAAACACTGAAATCCAGATAGATCATGTCTTGCTTTACAAGATTTTATATCTATCTATCTATCTATATCTATATACACAAATACATATATTTTAATCTAATGTTCTACTACAGTATTTGATACCACACTTCTCCAATCATTGTTACAATAAAACAGTAGCACAAGATGAAAATATAGAGAATTAATCCAGGAAACTGATGATTGAGTTAGAGGGGATAAGTTAAAATCAATGCAGTCCTTAAATATAATCCAAGAAGCTAAACATCCCACCCCCTACTATTCATGCTCCCAGACTAATGTTCTAGTCAAATGAATAGTAACCAATTCAAATACAATCCAAAAACCACAACTTTGGACCCTTCTATTCCAGTTCTATCCCACATCAAACGGTTTGGTTTGATATAACGGCTAAAGTGGAGAGCGGCCGCACGATACTTAAAGTCCTAGATTTCAAACGTACGGACTTTAATGCAATGGGAAAGTACCTGAAGAAAGAGCTGTTAGGATGGGAGGACATAAGAGAAGTGGAAAGACAGTGGTCTAAGCTGAAAGGAGTGATAAAAATGGCTACGGACCTTTATGTGAAGAAAATCAATAAAAACAAAAGAAAAAGGAAGCCGATATGGTTCTCCAACCTAGTGGCTGAGAAAATAAAGGCGAAAGAGTTGGCGTTCATGAAATATAAAAAAACCCAAGAAGAGGAGAGCAGAAAAGACTACAGGGTGAAACTGAAAGAAGCCAAGAGAGAGATACGCTTGGCGAAGGCACAGGCGGAAGAACAAATGGCTAAAAATGTAAAAAAGGGAGATAAAAAATTTTTTCAGATATATTAGTGAAAGGAGGAAGATAAAAAATGGAATTGCTAGGCTAAAAGATGCTGGGAACAAATATGTGGAGAGTGATGAGGAGAAAGCAAATGTGCTAAACAAATACTTCTGTTCTGTGTTCACAGAAGAAAATCCTGGAGAAGGACCGAGATTGTCCGGCAAAGTTACACGAGAAAATGGAGTAGATTCTGCGCCGTTCACGGAGGAGGGTGTTTATGAGCAACTTGAAAAACTGAAGGTGGACAAAGCGATGGGACCAGACGGGATCCATCCCAGGATACTAAGGGAACTCAGAGAGGTTCTGGCGAGTCCTATTAAAGACTTGTTCAACAAATCTCTGGAGACGGGAGTGATTCCTGGGGATTGGAGGAGAGCGGATGTGGTCCCTATTCATAAAAGTGGTCACAGGGATGAAGCAGGAAACTACAGGCCGGTGAGCCTCACTTCAGTTGTTGGAAAAATAATGGAAGTGTTGCTGAAAGAAAGGATAGTGTATTTCCTTGAATCTAATGGGTTACAGGATCCGAGGCAACATGGCTTTACAAAAGGTAAATCGTGCCAAACGAACCTGATTGAATTTTTTGATTGGGTGACCAGAGAGCTGGATCGAGGACATATGCTAGATGTAATTTATTTGGATTTCAGCAAAGCCTTTGATACAGTTCCTCATAGGAGGCTGTTGAACAAACTTGAAGGGCTGAAGTTAGGACCCAAAGTGGTGAACTGGGTCAGAAACTGGCTGTCGGACAGACGCCAGAGGGTGGTGGTTAATGGAAGTCGCTCGAAGGAAGGAAAGGTGACTAGTGGAGTCCCTCAGGGTTCGGTGCTGGGGCCAATCCTGTTCAATATGTATGTAAGTGACATTGCTGAAGGGTTAGAAGGAAAAGTGTGCCTTTTTGCAGATGATACCAAGATTTGTAACAGAGTAGACACCGAAGAGGGAGTGGAAAATATGAAAAAGGATCTGCAAAAGTTAGAGGAATGGTCTAATGCCTGGCAACTAAAATTCAATGCAAAGAAATGCAGAGTAATGCATTTGGGGATTAATAATAGGAAGGAACCGTATATGCTGGGAGGAGAGAAGCTGATATGCACGGACGGGGAGAGGGACCTTGGGGTGATAGTGTCCGAAGATCTAAAGGCGAAAAAACAGTGTGACAAGGCAGTGGCTGCTGCCAGAAGGATTCTGGGCTGTATAAAGAGAGGCGTAGTCAGTAGAAGAAAGAAGGTGTTGATGCCCCTGTACAGGTCATTGGTGAGGCCCCACTTGGAGTATTGTGTTCAGTTTTGGAGACCGTATCTGGCGAAAGACGTAAGAAGACTTGAGGCGGTCCAGAGGAGGGCGACGAAAATGATAGGAGGCTTGCACCAGAAGACATATGAGGAGAGACTGGAAGCCCTGAATATGTATACCCTAGAGGAAAGGAGAGACAGGGGAGATATGATTCAGACGTTCAAATACTTAAAGGGTATTAACGTAGAACAAAATCTTTTCCAGAGAAAGGAAAATGGTAAAACCAGAGGACATAATTTGAGGTTGAGGGGTGGTAGATTCAGGGGCAATGTTAGGAAATTCTACTTTACGGAGAGGGTGGTGGATGCCTGGAATGCGCTCCCGAGAGAGGTGGTGGAGAGTAAAACTGTGACTGAGTTCAAAGAAGCGTGGGATGAACACAGAAGATTTAGAATCAGAAAATAATATTAAAGATTGAACTAGGCCAGTTACTGGGCAGACTTGTACGGTCTGTGTCTGTGTATGGCCGTTTGGAGGAGGATGGGCAGGGGAGGGCTTCAATGGCTGGGAGGGTGTAGATGGGCTGGAGTAAGTCTTAACAGAGATTTCGGCAGTTGGAACCCAAGCACAGTACCGGGTAAAGCTTTGGATTCTCGCCCAGAAATAGCTAAGAAGAAAAAAAAAAAAAAAAAAAAAAATTTTAAATTGAATCAGGTTGGGCAGACTGGATGGACCATTCGGGTCTTTATCTGCCGTCATCTACTATGTTACTATGTTACTATCTCCATCTCTCCATCAGCATGTACAACTTCCTTCAAATGAACATATTTTCCCATAAAAAGAGAGGTAGTAACTCTCCATCCCAACAGCTAGTGGTAATATATTCTATAAATAAGGACCCTATACTATGAAGAAAATATTGATACCCTAATGCAGGGGTGCCCAAATGGTCAATTGGATTGACCAGTAGATTGCAAAGGCAACGTGAGTCGATCGCATTGCCTTTGCGATCATTTTCTCCCTGTTGCTTCCCCGAGCCAGGCCAAGCGTGTACAAGCGCCGCACTCACAAGACTTCACCTGGAACTTCCTCTCCGACGTTAGAATTGACGTTGGAGGTGAAGTCTTGTGAGTCCGGCGCTTGTACGCGCCTGGCCTGGCTCGGGGAAGCAGCAGGGAGAAATTGGCATGGCGGCTTGGCCTGCAATGAAATGTTTGAAAATCTGAGTATTGATGGTGTCTCAAGAGGCTGCTTTTGCATTCCCTTCAACTTTATTGTTGCAGGGTGTGGAAGTAACAGTTAAACTTGAGTTCTTTCAGATTGTACTCTGCCATTTTTGCTTCATACTCATATTAATGTTGTAGTTCGGTCTGTGTTTTTAAGATGTGAATGTTGTGCTTGTTGAAGTCTTAATTTGGGGGGGGGGTAGGGAAAGAATTGGGTAAGTGGAGAAATCGGTGCGATGGCTTGGGGAGGAGCAGGGGGAGAGAGAAAGAAAGACAAGCAGGCAGGAGGAGAGAGAAAGAAAAAGAGACAGAAAGAAAAGGGGAGGGAGCAGAAAGAAAGAAGGGCAGAAATAAATAAATATTGGATTTACAGAATAAGGAAGTGCAACCAGAGACTCATGAAATCATCAGACAAAAGGTAGGAAAAATGATTTTATTTTCAATTTAGTGATCAAAATGTGTCCGTTTGAGAATTTATATCTGCTGTCTATATTTTGCACTATGGCTCCCTTTTACTAAACCGTGATAATGGCTTTTAGCACAGGGAGCGTATGAGCATTGGGAGCTGCGTAGGGCATTCAGCGCAGCTCCCTGAGCTAAAAACCGCTATCACGGTTTAGTAAAAGGGGAGGGAGGTATATTTGTCTATTTTTGTATAGTTGCTACTGAGGTGACATTGCATATTTTAAAGTATTCTGCCTTGACCTCTGAAAAAAAACCCAGAATACAAATGATAATTAACATTTTCTCTGCATACAGTGTGCTTTGTGTTTTTAAAAATTTTATTGTTGGTAGATCATTTTGACTTGGTCATTTTAAAAGTAGCTCACAAGCCAAAAAAGTGTGGGCACCCCTGCCCTAATGGTATGCAGATAGCTATGCACATAACATAGAAACATAGAAACATAGAAGATGACGGCAGAAAAGGGCCACAGCCCATCAAGTCTGCCCACCTCAACAACCCTACCCCCTTGAATTTACCCCCCTAGAGATCCCACATGTGTATCCCATTTCCTTTTAAAATCCTTCACGCTGCTGGCCTGAATCACCTGAGGTGGAAGTTCATTCCAACGATCGACCACCCTTTCGGTGAAGAAGAACTTCCTGGTGTCGCCATGAAATTTCCCGCCCCTGATTTTCAGCGGATGGCCTCTTGTAGCAGAGGGGCCTTTAAAAAAGAAGATATCATCTTCCACCTCAATACGGCCGGTGATATATTTAAACGTCTCTATCATGGCATTAAGACTAGAGAACAAACACACATGATTACTGGTTTCAAGTTTACAAACCCTCTATCTACTGATAAGAAATATGGACTATTAGAAGTAAAAAGCAATGGTTTATTCAGCAAAGCAATAAAGACAAATAATAATGAAGAAATAGAACATAAGAACATAAGATTTGTCGCTGCTGGATCAGATCAGTGGTCCATCGTGCCCAGCAGTCCGCTCACGCAACAGCCCTTAAGTCAAAGACCAGTGCCCTATTTGAGTCTAGCCTTACTTGCGTATGTTCTGTTCCAGAAGGAACTTATTCAACCTTGTCTTGAATCCCTGAAGGGTGCTTTTCCCTATAATAGCCTCCGGAAGAGCGTTCCAGACCTCCACCACTCTCTGGGTGAAGAAGAACTTCCTTACGTTTGTACAAAATCTTTTCTTTTCTAACTTTAGCGAGTGCCCTCTCGTTCTCTTCATCTTGGAGAGGATGAACAAGCTCTCTGTCAATTCCCTTCAATATCTTGAATGTTTCGATCATGTCCCCTCTCAGTCTTCTCTTTTCAAAGGAGAAGAGGCCCTTGTTGTACACCAACTCACCCAGCCCTTAACCATTTTTGTCACTCTTCTCTGGACCCTTTCGAGTAGTCCTATGTTATTTTTCATGTACGCAACCAGTGTTGGATGCAATATTCCAGTTGGGGGTATAACGGCAGGATAACCTTTTCAGATCTGTTCGTGATTCCCTTCTTAATCATTCCTAGCATTCTGTTCTGTTTCGTTGACTTGTCTACAAGTACTCCCAAGTCTCTTTCCTGGGGGCTCTCTCTGAGAATAGCACCGGACATCCTGTATTTATGCATATGATTTTGGTTACTGACATGCATCACCTTGTACTTATCCACCCACGTTGAACCTCATTTGCCATTTCATGGCCCATTCCTCGAGCGTATTTATGTCTCTTTGTAGGTCTTCGAAATCCTTCTGTGTCCTCACTACTCTGAATAACTTTGTATCATCTGCAAATTTAATCACACTCATCGTGCCAATTTCTAGGTTGTTTATAAATATGTTGAAGAGCACAGGCCCGAGCACTGAACCCTACGGCACTCTACTTGTGACGCTGTTCCAATCCGAGTATTGTCCATTCACCCCCACTCTCTGTTTCCTATCCGCCAACCAGTTTTTAATCCACGTGAGTATATCACCCTCGATTCCATGGCTCGCAATTTTTCAAAGTAGACGTTCATGCGGAACCTTGTCGAATGCCTTCTGAAAATCTAGATATACAATGTTGACCGGGTCACCCTTGTCTATCTGCCCATTTACTCCTTCGAAGTGGTGCAGTAAGTTTGTCAAGCAAGATCTTCCTTTGCTGAAGTCGTGCTGGCTTGTCCTCATCAGTTTGTGTCCGTCAAGGTGATCGATGATGCGATCCTTTATCAGCGCCTCTACCATCTTTCCTGGTACCGAAGTCAGACTCACTGGTCTGTAGTTTCCCGGATCTCCCTTCGAACCTTTCTTGAAGATCAGCATAACATTCGCCACTTTCCAATCTTCCGGAATCTTTCCTGATTTGATCGACAGATTTACTATTAGTTGGAGCAGTTCAGCTATAACCCCTTTCGGTTCCTTGATTACCCTTGGGTGGATGCTGTCCGGTCCCGGGGTTCATAGTTTTTAAGCCTATCAATCTGTCTGCATACCTCCTCTAGACTGACCATCGTCCCTATCAGTTTCCTGTCTTCATTTCCTGTGTATAGCCTGTTGGCTTCCGGTATATTGGATATATCCTCTTCAGGAAATACAGAAGCAAAAAACATGTTCAGTTCATTGGCGATGGCTGTGTCCTCCTCAGAAACAGTTCCTAAGTACTGCTAACACCAAAGTCTAAATCAGATAGGGACAGATAAGCTCAGTGTGACTAGGTATGAAACACACACTTCATTTTCCAGATAATTAACCCTGTTTTGATCACAAAACCTGACCGCCTGTAGGTGTCAGTAGAGTCTTCTCCATGATGGTCCTGCGATAAACAGATGTAGCAGACCTGGTCCCAGAAGGTCATTCAGTTCCCTCTTCTCTGTTCAATTCATTGATCTTTGGTTATATATATATATGTGTGTGTGTGTATATATATATATATATATATACACACACACACACACGTCTTATAGCCCGTTACATTAACGGGTGCTAGAATATATGTGTGTGTGTCTCTCTTTATTTCTTTTTCTCTCTCTCTCTCCTTAACCGCTTTCTTTCTTTCTTTTTCCTTGGCTGTCCATTACCACCCCTTGCCTGCTCCCCCTGTCCATTCTCCCTTCCTTTTACCTCCCCTGTGCTCACCACCATCCCTTCACAGCTCTCCTTATGCAGCAGCAGCAGCCCTTCTCCCTTTGTTTTACCTCCCCCCTGTCCAGCAGCACCTTCCTTCTCCCCCTGTCCAACATTAGGCCTCCGTTCCTTTTTCTTCACCCCCCCCCGTCCATCAGCACCTCTTTCCTTCTCCCCCTGTCCAGCAGTAGGCGTCCCTTCCTTTTTCTCCCCCCCTCCTCCTTCTTATCCCTATGATACACTTACCTTGCTCTGCCCCTGATCAGAGTCTCCCGACAGCCGCCCAGTTGCACCCATTGGAAAAGTTCCCTCTGCGGCATTCCCTCCTGATGCGACTCCCGCTGTCTTTCTTTCTGTCTGTCTCTGTCCCTGGCCCCCTTTGTCTGTATATCTCCCTGCCCCTGTGTCTTTCTTCTTTTCTTTCTGTCTCCCTTCCTCCCTCTGTCTGTCTGTCCGAAGCAGCATTCCCTCCCCCCACACCAGTTCCCTGTGCACCTGCCCCTGTGTCTTTCTTCTTGTCTTTCTGTCTCCCTTCCTCCCTCTGTCTGTCTGTCCAAAGCAGCATTCCCTCCCCCTCCATTTCCCTCCCCACATACCAGTTCCCTGTGCACCTGCCCCTGTGTCTTTTTTCTTGTCTTTCTGTCTCTCTACCTCCCTCTGTCTGTCTGTCCAAAGCAGCATTCCCTCCCCCTCCATTTCCCTCCCCCCACACCAGTTCCCTGTGCACCTGCCCCTGTGTCTTTTTTCTTGTCTTTCTGTCTCCCTTCCTCCCTCTCTCTGTCTGTGCAAAGCAGCATTCCCTCCCCCCACACCAATTCCCTGTGCAGCAGCATTAGCGTTTCCTCTACCCCCTTTCCCTTCCCACAGTCGCGACTACAAACGCGGGCCCGAGTCCTTTGCTGCCCCCCCTTCCCTTCCCTTCCCGCGGGCCCGACTACACATGGCGATTCAAGCAGCGTGTGCAGCAGTCTTCACACGCTGCTTCGGGTCCTTCTACTGCCCTGATTTACTCTGGCACGTCCGGAGCAAATCAGGGCAGTAGAAGGGCCCGAAGCAGCGTGTGAAGACTGCTGCACACGCTGCTTAAATCGCCAGTCGGGCCCGCGGTAAGGGAAGAGGGGGGCGGCAAATGACTCGGGTCCCGGGCAGCGGAAAGTTGCTGGGCTCCTCGGTGGGGGTGTTGAGTGGCCGCGACCCCTCTCCTCCCAGACCCCCCCTCGGAGGAACGGAGATCGAGTTGCCGCCATTTTGAAGATCGTTCTGCCCTGCTCCTTGACTGCATTGGACTTCCGACGCAGGTGGGGATCCTGAGAGGAGCCGCTGCCTCGTCTTTCAACTTAAAAATATAGTAAGGCAAGGAGCAGGGCAGAGCGAAGAACAGCAGAGTCTGGTGCAGTTCGAGAGAGGAGCCGGTACCATGCAGAGTAAGAGGCGGGGGTGAGGAAGGCCGCCGCAGCTGTGTAACTTTTTTTTTTAATTTGAAAGCCGCCGCCGCCGCGCATGCGCACTCGTGTTTCTGCGACGGATCAGGGAATACGACTTTTGAGTGCGCATGCGCGGCCTAGCATTTTATTATATTAGATATATAAAAAGAGTTGATGAGAGAACAGCTTAATCGCCCTATAATGGAAGACAAAGTACTGGCAGCTATTCGCTTAGGGGCCTTGTTGAATGTGCCGGGGGTAGATGGTTTTCGGACAGAATTTTACAAACTCTTGCAAGAAGAAGTTGTGCCGGCCCTCACACGTACATTCAAAACCTTTGTAGCGGATGGCTCTTTACCAGAGTGCTCTATCATAAGGAGTGCCTCTGCTGGGTCAGACCAGAGGTCCATCGTGCCCAGCAGTCCGCTCGTGTGGCGGCCCATCAGGTCTAGGACCTGTGTAGTAGTCCTCTATCTGTACCCCTCTATCCCTTCAATCTTTTTTTTTTATCCTACCTTATCTATATCCTTCTAACTGTACCCTTCTTCATCCTATATCTTCCCTATCTATATCCTTCAATAACTTCTTTCTACAATTTATCCAATTTCTCTTTGAAACCCTGTAAAGTACTCTGTCCTATCACACCCTCCGGAAGCGCATTCCACGTATCCACCACCCTCTGAGCGAAGAAGTACTTCCTGGCATTGGTTCTAAACCTGTTCCCTTTTAGTTTCTCTGAGTGCCCCCTTGTTCTTGTAGTTCCCCGTAGGCTGAAGAATCTGTCCCTCTCCACATTCTCAATGCCCTTCATGATCTTATATGTCTCTATCATGTCTCCTCTGAGTCTCCGCTTTTCCAGGGAGAAGAGCCCCAGTTTCTCTAGCCTGTCTGCGTATAAAAGGTTTTCTATACCCTTTATAATACGTGTAGCTCTTCTCTGGACCCTCTCAAGTATCGCCATATCCTTCTTCAGGTACGGCGACCAATACTGAACACAGTACTCCATAGTAGATGACGGCAGATAAAGACCCGAATGGTCCATCCAGTCTGCCCAACCTGATTCAATTTAAATTTTTTTTTTTTTTTTTTTTTCTTCTTAGCTATTTCTGGGCGAGAATCCAAAGCTTTACCCGGTACTGTGCTTGAGTTCCAACTGCCAAAATCTCTGTTAAGACTTACTCCAGCCCATCTACACCCTCCCAGCCATTGAAGCCCTCCCCAGCCCATCCTCCACCAAACGGCCATATACAGACACAGACCGTGCAAGTCTGCCCAGTAACTGGCCTAGTTCAATATTTAATATTATTTTCTGATTCTAAATCTTCTGTATTCATCCCACGCTTCTTTGAACTCAGTCACAGTTTTACTCTCCACCACCTCTCTCGGGAGCGCATTCCAGGCATCCACCACCCTCTCCGTAAAGTAGAATTTCCTAACATTGCCCCTGAATCTACCACCCCTCAACCTCAAATTATGTCCTCTGGTTTTACCTTTTTCCTTTCTCTGGAAAAGATTTTGTTCTACGTTAATACCCTTTAAGTATTTGAACGTCTGAATCATATCTCCCCTGTCTCTCCTTTCCTCTAGGGTATACATAGTCAGGTCTTCCAGTCTCTCCTCATACGTCTTCTGGCGCAAGCCTCCTATCATTTTCGTCACCCTCCTCTGGACCGCCTCAAGTCTTCTTATGTCTTTCGCCAGATACGGTCTCCAAAACTGAACACAATACTCCAAGTGGGGCCTCACCAATGACCTGTACAGGGGCATCAACACCTTCTTCCTTCTACTGACTACGCCTCTCTTTATACAGCCCAGAATCCTTCTGGCAGCAGCCACTGCCTTATCACACTGTTTTTTCGCCTTTAGATCTTCGGACACTATCACCCCAAGGTCCCTCTCTCCGTCCGTGCATATCAGCTTCTCTCCTCCCAGCATATACGGTTCCTTCCTATTATTAATCCCCAAATGCATTACTCTGCATTTCTTTGTGGTCACACCATTGCTCGATACAGCGGCAGGATAACTTCCTTCGTTCTGGTTGTAATACCCTTCTTGATGATACCCAACATTCTGTTTGCTTTTCTTGAGGCCGCTGCGCATTGTGCTGATGGCTTCATTGTGGTGTCCACCAGCACTCCCAAGTCCTTTTCAAGGTTGCTTTCCCCCAGTACCAACCCCCCCATTTTGTAGCAGAACCTTGGGTTCTCTTTCCCCACATGCATGACCTTGCATTTCTCCACATTGAAGCTCATCTGCCATTTATTAGCCCACTCTTCCAGCTTGTTTAGATCACTTTGTAATTCTTCGCAATCCTCTACTGTTCCTACCCTACTACAGAATTTGGTGTCATCCGCAAATTTTATAACTTCACACTTCGTCCCTTTTTCTAGGTCATTAATAAATACATTGAACAGCAGCGGTCCGAGTACTGACCCCTGCGGGACACCGCTTGTGACCTCTCTCCAGTTGGAGTAGTGGCCCTTCATTCCCACCCTCTGCTTCCTGCCTGCCAACCAGTGCTTAACCCAGTCGCCTTCCACCCCGTGGTTCCACAGCTTCCTAAGCAGCCGCTCATGGGGTACCTTGTCAAAGGCTTTTTGGAAGTCCAGATAAATGATGTCTATGGAATCTCCTCTGTCCATCTGTCTGTTTATCTCTTCAAAGAAGTGTAGTAAGTTCGTTTGACACGACCTTCCTTTGCAGAAGCCGTGTTGGGTCGCTTTCAGCAGCCTATTTCTGTCTATGTGCTCACTGATGCTGTTTTTTTTATCAGTGCTTCCATCATCTTGCCCAGGACTGAAGTCAGACTTACCGGTCTGTAGTTTCCCGGGTTCCCTCTTGATCCCTTTTTGAAGATAGGTGTAACATTTGCTACTCTCCAGTCCTCCAGGATCTCCCCTGTTTTCAAGGATAGGTTGCAAACTATTTGGAGTAATTCTGCTATTTCATTTTTCAGTTCTTTTAATACCCTTGGGTGGATTCCATCTGGGCCTGGAGATTTGTCTGTTTTCAATCTATCTACCTGCTGTAGGACATCCTCGAGGCTTATTTCTGTTGTCGATAGTTTTTCTTCTTGGTCTCCATTGAAGATTTTCTCAGGTTCCGGTACATTGGTTGTGTCCTCTCTCGTGAAGACTGACGAGAAGAACCTGTTTAACTTATCGGCCACCTCTTTTTCCTCCTTTACTACTCCCTTTCTATCTCCATCATCCAGTGGTCCTACTTCCTCCCTTGCCGGTTGATTCCCTTTAACATATCTGTAGAACAATTTGAAGTTTTTTGCTTCCCTGGCCAGTCTTTTTTCACTACATTTGTTATCCATACTGGGTCTTTTGTTTTATTCTTTTTACACCCCTTTCTAAATCTAGGAATGTACAGATTTTGTGCTTCTAGCACCGTGTCCTTGAATAGGGACCAGGCTTGCTCCACGGTCTCTGGGTTTTTTTTTAAGCTGTTCCTAAGCTTCTTTTTCACCATTGCCCTCATTGAGACATAGTTCTCTTTCTTGTAGTTGAGCGTTGTTGCTGTGGTTCTCTTCCCTTTGGCTGTTCCTACTTCTAATTTGTACTTGATCAGGTTGTGGTCGCTGTTCCCTAGCGGTCCTACGTCTACATCCTTTGCAGGCCCTTCCAGTCCGTTGAGGATTAGGTCAAACATAACATTCCCTCTCATTGGTTCCTTGACGAGTTGTTCCAGGAAACAGTCCCGCACGGCCTCTAGGAATTCAGTTTCCCTAGCGCTGGTGGAGCTTCCAATACTCCAGTCTATCCCAGGGTAGTTAAAGTCCCCCATTACCATGACTTTTCCGTTTCTACATACCCGCTTCAATTCTGCTTCCAGTTCCTTGTCATCTGCTTATCCAGGTGGACGATAATATAGTCCTACTTTTAAGTCAGATCCATTTCTTCCTGGCAGTTTAACCCATAATGACTCCAATCCTTCCGTTTTTGTTGCCGTGTCCATTCCAGTCGAGTGGATGGTGTCTTTTATGTATAGTGCTATTCCTCCACTCTTCTTGTGTGTCCTGTCTCTTCTGTAGAGTTTGTACCCTGGCAGTACTATGTCCCATTTGTTTTGTTCATTCCACCAAGTTTCAGTGATTCCAATGATGTCTAGGTCCTCTTTTTGGGCCGTGACTTCTAGTTCACCCATTTTGTTCTTCAGGCTCCTTGCATTTGCGTACAAGCAACTTAAGACCTGGTTTTTCTTTATCCCTGCTTTTATTCTTTGAGAATTTCTCCTCTTGTCGTCCTCCTCTGCCAGTCCCTGCTTTCTGTTCCTTTCTTCCTCTTTCTTTGGTGCATCTTTTTCGTCCTCATCTTGCGTCCTTAATTTCTCTTGTTTTTCTAGCTCCCGCTGTTTGCCCTTCTTTTTGACCTCCGGCTTCCCGTGTTTCTTTAACTCCAGTTGTTTGTCTTTTGTTATTTCCCAGCGTTTTCCCCTCTCAGTATCATCTCTGGATACTCTTGTCCGAACCGTTACTGACAGGTCAACTGTCGGCTTTCCCCTTCTTCTTAGTTTAAAGCCTGCTCTATTCCCTCAAGCTCAGGTTTGGGTTAATGGTCTCTCTTCTTCCAGGTTTACTATTGGTCGAGGCACTAGACAGGGTTGTCCTTTATCCCCTCTTTTGTTTGTGTTAACTTTGGATCCCCTTATCAGAGAAATTATATATAATCCAGAGATTAGGGAGATATGGATCGGGGGACCAAGAATGTATGTTCAAATAATTTTTATTGAAGAGTCAAGTTAACAAAGATAATACAAACTCTTACTATTTTCAAAATAGAATACAACCTCACCCCCACCAAAGAAAAACCTCTCCCATCCCCCCAGTCCCCACCCTAGAGCCATTCTCTGGACAGCAAAACAATGAACCAACAATGTAGAGGTTAACAAGATACATCTATGAGCATCAAGAAATATCAGGAATTCAAAAGGTGGCTCTGCGCCAAAGGAGTCATAGTGTTCCAAAATGGTTCCCACAGCTTTTGGAATAGGCGCCCCCAAGGAGAGGAGATTTCCACAATGTCTTTGCGTTCCCATATCAGGAAAGAGATCACTCGAGTCCTCCATAAGGAAAGATCAGGCGCCTCCGCATCCAACCACTTCAGAAGAATATACTTCAGAGCTATCGTTATTGTCCATTTCAGAAAGGTAGAAGTACCCCATTGTCGGGGATGGTAAAGGGGAAGAACACCAAATAGTAACAAAGGAGAACGCTGTATCTTTATTTTCCAAATATGTTCAACAAAAGTTAAGGTGCAGTCCCAAAAGGTCACCACCAAAGGGCAAGACCAGACCATGTGGCCCAAACTCGTCTCTGGACAATGACATCGAGGGCATTGAGCCAAGGCATTAAAACAAGCCAAGTATGCTCTCTTAGGGGAAATAGAGAGATGCAATACCAATTTATAATGTTGCTCCCAAAAAGTCATATATTTACGATAAACACTCAACTGCTTAATAGCCTCTGAGACCGCGTCTTCAGGTAATACCATTTGTAAATCCCGTAACTTATTATGGTCAAGCAAAGGTAACGGTGATGAAATTTAAGTGGAACCAGTTGTTGAGATCCAATAGTATAAGCCATGGACAACAATTCATGTCGAAAAGCAGCTAGATTTCCCGAAGGGAGAGATTGTATATAATGATGAATCTGAAGATATGCAAAACCATCAGAAGAAAGTATATCAAATTCATTTTGTACTTGGTCAAAGGACTTGACAGTCCCATCATCTGCCACTAGTTGGAATAAGTAATGCAGCCCCCTTGCTTTCCATCCAATAAAAACAGCAGTATCAATACCAGGAGGAAATGAAGTATTGAAACATAAAGGCAAGAAAGGGAAGACACGAGTCAAAATACAATGAAAACGAGAAATCCAATTCCAAACCTGCTTCAAAGAGCCGTGTAAAACAGTATGAGAAAGGGTCCCCGGGTGTCCAGAAGGAATAGCATGTAAAAATGCACTAAAATTAAAAGTCCGAAAGGACTAAGAATCTATAATATCAGCGTTTGCAGATATCTCCTGGTCCATCTTCATTACATAAGTTCCTTAAATCATATTGATCTGGCTTTTCCTACTGAGGCAAGAATCAGAGGGTTGGTTGCTCCATTTTAGGAAAATGGTTTTACTATATCAGGTCTTCATAGGACCTTACAGGCTTTGGTTGCCCCAGCTAATTGAGCATTAGTGAGTCATAATTGGAGCCTGGATGCACAACTTCCTGAACTCTCCTTGAACTTAGCTGCATTGATACATTGTATACCAGGCATATCGGTGTGCGCAGACCTGAGAGAATGTCAGTTTAGAGTGTTGCACTGTGCATATTTTACCCGGGATCAGCTGCATAAATCAGGATATTGCGAGTCCCTGGATTGTCAAAAATGCTCTCAGCACACCCATTCCTTTATACATGCGCCAAAATACGGGATTTTTGGAGGAAAATTGTGAATTACACATTTTACTTTTCCCTATCCCTCTGTCTATGGCAGGTTTGTTTCTAAACAAATATAAAGCTTTTCGCCTCCCCTAAAAGGGGAGTGAGGAAAGTGGCAGTGCTGGGACAGAAGAAATCTTATCAGTTTGAGTGGGTGAGAACTCTCCCTCTTTTTGGGCCTGGAGGAACCGTCTTCATGCTTTGTTGCTACTGGAGTGAAGGATGGCTAGATCTACCCCAAAGAGGAAAAAGTATTGCCTCCAAATTTGGATGCCTTATATACAATCTTTAACAAACAAGGTATGCAGTGATATCTTGAATGGGTTGTAGTGGAGGCTCTCGTGGTCTTTTGCTCCTCAATGACCAACTGTGAGTCTCATCTTCTTTTGGTTTTAGTAGCGTCTGTTGGGGTTTTGTTTTGTTTTTTCTCTCTCTCTCTCTTTCTCCTTTTCCTTATTACTTGCTTATTGTTTCATAGGAAGGACTAGATTATTGGGACTTTGGGGAGGGATCAGGGGAGATTGGTGTCTCTAATTTTTTTTTTTTTAATTGTCATTACTGATACTTTCCAATTACTTGTTTATGGCATCATGCTATAGCTCTAAGATATGTTGGGATGGATGTGTTGGTTTGTAGTACGTTGTGCAATGTACATATGAGGGGTGAGGGGTGGGTGGGGTGGAGGGATTAGATGAGCTTATATTTACAATTTGTTGATGATCTGTTTAGGAGGTTTTATTTCCCGTTTGATTGTTTGTTCTTTTGTTATAATCTGTCATCTTTGACATTGTTCAATGTTGTTGGGGTGGGAGGAGGGAGTTAGGGGAGGATAAACAAAAAATGGGCGACAAGAGTTGTTTTATAATACTATGTTTATTGTTGTATTTTTGTGAAGTCCTCAATAAAAACCTATTGAGAAAAAAAAAAGTCACTGAAAGTTTAGGCCCACCATTAAAAACCAATTAAAAATTCATTAAAAAAAAATTAAGCGCCACTAGGAGTCCTCTGGGATTGGCAACTTGGCGCCTAGTAACATCAAAGCCCAGAAGTAGATGTGTTTAGGGGCAGCTCTGTACTTCAGTGTCACTAGGCGCTACTAGCCGTAATTCTGATAGGACCCTAGGTGCTGGAAAATGTAGGCCTATAAAACCCTGGCCTACATTTCTGGTGCCCAAGATCCTTATTAGGTGCCAGTATCCCAGATTCTGAAAGCGGCACGTGTCCGTGATTGACACATGGCAGATGCCAGTTTTCTAGAAGGGGCGGGACCGCGGCAGAGGAAGCAGCGCAGAGAAGGGGCGGGACCGCGGCAGAGGAAGCAGCGCAGAGAAGGGGCGGGACCACGGCAGAGGAAGCAGCGCAGGGCTCACTGGCATCGCGAACCCACGGTAGGCTGCTTCTCCACCACAAACGGTGCGGGGGGGCTGGGGGATGAATCGGACATCGGGAGGGGGGAACCAGCAATGTAAAAAACAAATTGTAAAACGCACTCACGCATATAACACGCATGGTTATGCTTGGTTTGTAAAATCGTGTATAGCGCGCGCGTTATATGCGTGAAAATACGGGACTACTCAAGATGTTCAATGTGAATTACAAAAAGAATGACCAGACAAAAAACTGGGAAAATACAAAATGAATCTACCTTAGAAGATATACTTTAAGGTATTGATTAAACAAATGAGTTTTGATTTCTTTCTAAAATCATACAATTTGTCTCTAATTTCACACCAGTGGGTAAAGAATTCCTGATTATAACTGCTTGGCACGAGTAAAACTCACCAAATCCTGATAAAACATGACCTGATGCTGGCACTCCTGGATGGGGAAGATCGTGGTGGGAGTCAGTGAGCGGAGATGCCAAAGAGTGAGTGCTGGACCACCGCCACACAACTGCAAAGAACAAATACTCATCAATGACTATTATAACACAAGATCCCCCTCCTTAAATCTTTTGTATCATCCCTTATTTCTCTATTCTTTCAGAGATTTTATTTTATTTTCTCAAAAGTGAAACACTATGCTTCAGCAAAGTATGGAGAAGTAAGCTTCAAGAAAGTACAGAATAAGCACAGAGGGTCATTAGTTGCAAAAAAGGAAGAGGAGATCCAGAGAAGCACAACCTAGTACCAAGTATTTAAAGAGATTAAAATGTTTTCTCAAATGATTCAATGAGTATAGGTGCCAGAATGAATAGCCAATAAAATGTTAAGCAGACAATAATGTAATTGAATCTAGCAGGTTATGTACCAGATCTAGAAGGCTGGATATTCATGATCCTTCCTTCCCTTCTACTTCTATCTGGTTGTTACCTTGGGATGCTAGGAAGTATTTGTTTTTATTCTCTTGAGTGTGTGTTTGAGTGTGCTTTCTTTCCTGTGAATTATGGAGTTCCTTTCTGAATATTTTTATTATTTGCATGCCACATTGATCAATGTGTGTTGGAAAATAGTGGTATATCAAGAAACAATAAGCCATAAACAGTGATCATGCTAATACTGGTAATTTTCTCATAGTTTTGTATTTAAACATAGAGGAAGGGGTCTTCAGAATTGGAACAGAGGAAAATTTTACAACAGGGCATAAAATTAAGAGGCTGAGTAAACACTTACATTTGCAATGTGTTTTTATCGGATGCTAACATATGTGGCAGAAATAATATCTTGAACAAGAGCGTGGACAAAACAATTACAACATATTAACATAGTAAATGTTGGAAGACTTGCATAGTCCATCCAATCTGCCCCACAAGCTGGCCAGAGTTGTATTTGGTACTCTATGCTGGTTCTACTAAAAGGAATGATTGAAAAGTAATGAGACTTCCTCTGGTTTTCTTTCCAAGAAGTAGATGTGCTGTGCTGGTTCTTGTGAAGCTCATACATCGACGTTTCTGAACCTGTAGTTGGGACTGCTGTAGTCCTCATTGTTGGGTCACAGCAAGAGGAAGAACTTCATACGTTTCATCATGGCAGATGAGGAAGACGTGTCTGTGAGATGACTCTAGAGGTGTGTGATTGAATTTTGTTAAACTTGGAAAGATTGGTGTTATGCCTATGGCCAGGGGGTAACTGAAACTCAACATACTACGTAATATGTCTCCTCAAGTCTGCTTATCTGACCTCTTTGACCTGGGGGTTGCCCAAACAACATCAAAAGGACAGTAAAACCAGATGGGAAGCTGGTTTCTGCAACAAGTATCTGCTATCTTGACCTCTTTGACCTGGGGGTTGCCCAAACAACATCAAAAGGACAGTAAAACCAGATGGGAAGCTGGTTTCTGCAACAAGTATCTACTATCTTGACCTCTTTGACCTGGGGGTTGCCCAAACAACATCAAAAGGACAGTAAAACCAGATGGGAAGCTGGTTTCTGCAACAAGTATCTGCTATCTTGACCTCTTTGACCTGGGGGTTGCCTAAAACAACAAAGAACAAAAGACCAGGACCAGCTGTCATGCTTTTGAACTCAGCAGCTTTCACCCATTTATAAGGACGGGACTCTGCCCCTAACATTAGAATCCAAGACGTCTAAAGGGATAGTCTCCCGTGTCCACCCACCTATCAATTGCAGGGATTCCCAATTGTGAAGATGGTCGTTGCCTGGGATTACGGTGATTCTATTTTATTCTTATATTCATATATATATATATATATATATATATATATATATGTATATATATATATAATAAAGGGTTATTGTTTATGCTTTTATATTGTCTGTGTGCTTTTCTGAGTGTCACTGATCATCCCATCTGACAGAAATAAGTGGCGGAACATATTGGTACCAGAAGTGGGGTGATCAATGTGGTCAGAAAAGCTACCCAGAAAACAAGGGGTTGAGGAGCAGGCTCCCAATCTCTCCATTCCGGATCGGAATGACAGTATAGGTAAATTAATGGCCACTGAGTGGTCTGTAGAAGCAGGATTATGTGAATCCTGTACTTTTGGAAGTAGGAATCCACATGAATTATGTGCCTCCTTACAAAAGGTGAAAATCTCAAAAGGAGAAGAGCAAGAAGGAATTTCTAGACAAGGAAGGATGGTTTTGTCAGACTGGAGGAATTTGCATGAAGCTAAACATGAATTACAATTGAAATTAGGAGAGCTGGAAAAGAAAAGGTATAATCAACAGCATGCCATTAAAATGCTACAATGTCAGAATAAGTTGTTAATGGATAAGGTAGACACCTATCAAAATGTAACAGAAAAGGCAGCTGTGCGATGTGCGCGATATAAATACAAGAAACGGAGGTGGAAAGTGAGTTACAGAAAAGTTACAGAAAAGTTAAAATCTTAATTTATCATTTGGATTGGAATCCAAACAAACGGGATGGGGATATTTGGGATTCAAATTCTAATAACAGTGAGGAGGATATATGTGTTGAAGGAGAACAGGCAGAAAGTTTAGAAGCAAAGCCTGTGAGGAGACAAAGATTACAGGGAAATCTGCAGACAGGAGAAAATATGACTAGAAATAATGTTATGGAGGATGTTACTCAACAGGAAGTCATGGATATGATGGCACGCTTTACACAGCAGCCTGGGGAACCACTAATACAATGGGTAATTCGGGTGCAGGAGCTGGGCGCAGCAGGGATTATGTTGGATGCCACAGATGCCCCTAAATTTGTTCAAATTAGTCAAGAAGTAGCAGTACAAAATGCGTTACGGGAGGATCCTTATCCTGCAAAAAATGCCCAATGGTCTTTATTAGAGATAATTTGTAGGGGTGTCACGAGGCGATATCCACTTGAATCTGATTGGCCCTCAAATGATAAAATTTGGTATACATTAAAAGATGCTCAAATGAAAATTAAGGAGGAGGCTATGAAGGTAGCCTTAGTAATAGGTCAGGCTGACACATATGTCATTACCTTTTACAGTGTCCATGAGAAATAAAATTATCAAGTATGCTGCACCGGCATACAAACAGGTAATGATAACTTTGTTGATCAATCAAATAGACAGGACTATTTTGGAAGCCTTAAAAGCGGTCCGACAGTTAGGAGATTGGGGGGACTGGGGACCTCAAAATACTTTTGATAAAAAGAGAAAATGACAATCCAATTCAAACAGGGCTAATCGAGTGTCTCGGAGGAATATGTTTTTGGCATTAATAAAAGATGGTGTAAAGAGGGAAGAAATAGATGGGAAAAATACAGGGACGTTATGGGAAATGTACAAAAGTAGAGGACTGGGAAAGAAATCTATGTCTCAAGCACAAGTGAACAAAGGAGAGAGGGAGGATATTTTGGTGCCAACGGCTCCCCCTGAGGAAACTGCTTCCATTCTTTATCCTGATTTAAAAAGGGTGGAAGTGTTGGGAGGATCAATGATGTGAATGCCAAGCCTTAGTGTTTGCCTGGACCAAATTAGAACAGCGTCCGCATGTAGAGATAAATATTTAGTGGAAATCTGGGGAGCAAAAGGTACAAGCTGTAGTGGACACTGGGGTGGAGGAATATAAATATCAGGATTGGGGGGAAAATTATACAAGCGGGAAGAAAAAAAAAATTTTTTTTCAGATTTTAAAATTGGACAATTACCAATTTGGGAATATAAAATATAATAGGGCTAGATATCCTAAAAGGGTTAACATTACAGCTTTCCGATGGAATCTATAGTTTTGGTAAATTGCCAGACATTCCATTGAGATCAGTAGTGGTGGGGAAATTATCCAAACCAATAGTAGTACCGATCTCCACTAAAATTGTAAACATGAACCAATGCATTTTTTACTATTCCTATAGTGGAGCAATGTCCAGAACAATTTGCATTCACTTGGCAAGGGAGACAATATACATCTACCAGACTACCACAAAAATACTTACATAGTCCCACCTTCTATCACAAGATTATATCAGAATTATACCTTACATGCAGGAGTAGAACTATCACACTATATTGACTAAGTGGGCAAAAGGATGCCGAGAGGTCATAGAGAAAGTTAAACAGAAGATTGTAAACTTCCCTTCTCCCCAAAGAAAAACAAACAAACAAACAAGCTTGGGCCTTTTCGGATTCTGGAGGCAACATATTTCACATCTGGGGTGACATATGGGGTAGGTTGGACAGTAAAAGAGTAGAAATATTGCTAAGTGACCTTTATAATGTATAAAGTTTTGTTAGATAGTATAAGGAAGTTGCAGTCCAAGTGATTTTGCAAATGTGTCTTTTACCTCAAACACTAACATTGTGAACCACTGTACCTGCACGTAAACCTCTCTTGTATGTTTTATAGATTAAAACGTCCCTGCTTGCATTCTCTTATGATTGTGTGACAGAGCTTGGAAATGGAAGAAGATAGAAAGGAGACCAGCAAAACTATAGAGCAATTAACTTAAGTTTCTATCTCTCTTTCTTTTAGAAGCTTAGCATCCAGACATGGTCATTAGAACCAATTTCACTGTGCCATATTTAAAATACTTCCAGCACTGTGACCTGATAGTGGGAATCCAATGGATACCAAATTTGTTTATGACTCTTTTGATTAATAGTGTGCTTATTTACAGATTAAATTCAACCCTGAATCATTGCCGATGGAAGAAAGCATGCCGGAGCTCTGTGTTTGTCTGTTTCTGTTATGTGTTGTCTGTTTTAGCTTATGGGGTACCCCAATAAACATTGCACATTGGCCATTTCCAGAGTTTTTCCACCCCTTCTATTAGTCCAAATGGTACCATATCCCTTTTCAAAAAAGATTCCCCCACATACAAGAAAGTTTCTTATGAAAACCATGCTCACAATGATTTTATGCTATGGTTCATACAGCCCAATTATAATTTAGTTAGGGGTTATATTATAAGAGGATATCTGAAGAGAAAAAATTAGAAAGCTTTATACCTGGTAAAATGGTGCTCATTGGTATTTGATATTTGCTAAATAAAATAAAAAATGGTCTCTCTTTATTTAACTTACCAGGTATAAACAGTGCAGTGCACATCTCTGACATAAGTTATTTTGGTATTACCATCAGTACGTGTTTATGGTCTCTCTTAAGTGACATAATAATTATGTCCAGAACATAAAAAGGTGTATTTTCTGAATGTCCTACAGAATACCTTTAAGTGCAGTAGTGTTGTTTCTCTTATCTCAAACAAATACTACCTTACACACCAGTATTGTGTCACATGTTATCACATTCTGTACATAAAGTGGTTTTTCTTCTTTTTCTTATCTTCTCTTTTATCACTAGGGGTGTTTATTGTAACTAAAGCATTGAAGCTAAACAGTCATGATTAAATATTTTCCTTGGAAAATTACGTACTGGGAAATGTTATTCCATATAGACTTTAATCCCTTTGTCATAGAATTGGTCAGCTCTGCTCTATTATTCTTATGATTTGGCTAACATGCTGGGTTAAGAGAAAATTTCACCAGATCGAGAAGATGATGACATGCAACCAGACATACAGTGCCGTGCCATGACGCTATTATGTGGCACCGACTTGGGAATAGAAGTGAGCCTATATCCTGCCACTTCACATTAGGGCTGGTCTCTGGGGGTGGTGCACTTGACTCTTACGTGAGTAAAGGCATGTGAGTGGCATAGCAAGCCTATTGAAACTGGAGCATAGCCAGACCCTAACCAAAGCTGCTAAGAAAAACGGGATACCAGATAACTGCAGTGATCGATGGTGAATATGAAGCTACCCTAAATGTATGTAAGCCATGAGTAAGAGCACAAATATAATATTAATAAGATTATTAATTTCCATGATTCCCTATACGTGATACTTTCAAGTAAAATGCCTAATTAACAAGAAATATTAGGGAATGCAAGAATACCAGGTTTAGAACATAAGGAAATAATTTATGAATGGAAAATTAATTTTCCTATTTTACCTTTACCTAAATAATTTAACCTGAGGTATAGTAAATACTATTGTTTCTGAAATACTGGCTGGCAAACAAGCATATTTTGGCTCCAGAGTAGCAGATGTATTTAGATGGGAAGGTGAATGGGTGCCAAATACTGTACGATATGATCAGTTAATGTTACATGTCGTCAATGATAACTGTGTTGTGTTTTTTTAAAACCACATCACATTCTGTACCCTTAGATAGAAAATGGTGTAATTTTGAAATGAAACAATGTGTCCTTTTACGGTGATGCCTTTGACATTGGGACCCCAATTAGGGTTTCCCACTTGTCATGGGCAACAAATAGATGAACAAAATAAGACAAACGTGTCATCTATGAACCATGTTCTTTACAACATACTTACAATTTGTGCCAATGGACCATTCCACCACAAGGTTATACCTTTATACAAGAAATATCACATAAAAATGTTTGTGTTGCTAGCAGTACTGTTGAACTTGCGATTCCTGCTATTCAAGCTCCCTTTTCAGTATGTTTATATCAAATGTAAATATTAATTTTTCTTTTGCCAATGTACTTACTCCAATTATTTTATTGCCATCTATAAAGAAGCCATGCAAAATATAGCAATCCTATAGATACTGAATTTTGCAATACTAACTTGCATTCTGTGGCAGATCACAGTGAAGCTACCACTGCACACCATTGGTGGGATGCTTTTACTCTTCATCCCTTACTCTATATTTTTGTTTAGCTATCCTTATGTTAACATTTCTTAATTGTGGGTTTACCTATTGTGTATACAAACGGACACTCTCTCCCTTTATTCGGATGATTTCTTATTGGGAGGTGCAGACTTGAGGATCCAGGGGTGGACTGTTATGCCTATGGCCAGGGGGTAACTGAAACTCAACATACTACGTAATATGTCTCCTCAAGTCTGCTTATCTGACCTCTTTGACCTGGGGGTTGCCAAGACAACATCAAAAGGACAGTAAAACCAGATGGGAAGCTGGTTTCTGCAACAAGTATCTGCTATCTTGACCTCTTTGACCTGGGGGTTGCCCAAACAACATCAAAAGGACAGTAAAACCAGATGGGAAGCTGGTTTCTGCAACAAGTATCTGCTATCTTGACCTCTTTGACCTGGGGATTGCCCAAACAACATCAAAAGGACAGTAAAACCAGATGGGAAGCTGGTTTCTGCAACAAGTATCTGCTATCTTGACCTCTTTGACCTGGGGGTTGCCCAAACATCAAAAGGACAGTAAAACCAGATGGGAAGCTGGTTTCTGCAACAAGTATCTGCTATCTTGACCTCTTTGACCTGGGGGTTGCCCAAAACAACAAAGAACAAAAGACCAGGACCGGGTGTACCTGAATCGCAGGACCAGCTGTTCATGCTTTTGAACTCAGCAGCTTTCACCCATTTATAAGGACGGGACTCTGCCCCTAACATTAGAATCCAAGACGTCTAAAGGGATAGTCTCCCGTGTCCACCCACCTATCAATTGCAGGGATTCCCAATTGTGAAGATGGTCGTTGCCTGGGATTACGGTGATGCTATTTTATTCTTATATTCATATATATATATATGTAATAAAGGGTTATTGTTTATGCTTTTATATTGTCTGTGTGCTTTTCTGAGTGTCACTGATCATCCCATCTGACAGAAATAAGTGGCGGAACAATTGGTAATGAAACTCTTGAAATATTATGGCAAGCATATGGTGGTGAAACAATTAGCCATGCTGTATACTCTCATCTGTCATGACGAACTCATATATACTTGTGACTGATGCCTGTTCTCTGCTCAGACCGCACCTCTACCTGTTGTTAAATTATGCACTTTGACCAGGTGCAAATATTTAAAGCCAGTCAAGTTTTTATAGGCCCTTTATGTATATATGTTGGCACATATATGCAAAATATAAGACACACAAAGAAAGGAGACAATAAAAACCATCCTTAAGAAGTGATATCTTACAAGCTAGTGAGTGGGTTATATATCCTTATTCATGTTGGCAAAAATAATTGGGAATGCCGGATGGATTTGTTGGCCTTTTTTTCTGCCATCATCTACTTGAGTACCTGAATGTAAACCACATAGACTATAAGTAGTATATAAATACCAAAAATAATTAATTAATTAGGTGATTCAAATGTATATGTAATACAGGAAGAGAACTATTAGTAAACTGTAACCTATCATCACCCTAGAAAAGCATAAGGAAAGATTAGGTTCTTACCTCAATATCTTCTTTCTGGTAGAAAGGTACATCAGTCTTGTTGGCTTGCTCTGTCAAATGTTTTCACCTGTTTACTGTCTCAGACAGGTATGTGTCTATAAATGTTGGGATCTTCTCTTGTCAGACAGGTCTGAAAAGTAGAGTCATTTCTACTGCTATGCAAGTGAGAGTAAGACAGCTCCATAAGTGTAAGTGATAGTTGCTCTCAGGCAGTGGCTTATTCGTTCCACCTTGTTTTCCATGCTTTTTTTATATTGATACTGTTTGTTCAACAATAATTGTTGCAGAGCAAAAGTGATTTGTTGGGAATGTTCCCATACTCCTCCTTTTTATTTCTGCTCTAATAGTGGTTTACAACTGCGTTGAGATAAACTGAGGAGCTATAGCACAGCCCAATGAGGAAGGAGGCAGAGCCAAAAAAGGTAGATGATGTCTTCTACACCAGGGTTCCCAACCCTGTCCTGGAGGACCACCAGGCCAGTCGGGTTTTTGGGATAGCCCTAATAAGTATGCATGGGGCAGATTTGTATGCCTGTTACCTCCATTATATGCAAATCTCTGTCATGCATATTCATTAGGGCTATCCCAAAAACCCGACTGGCCTGATGGTCCTCCAGGACAGGGTTGGGAACCCTGGTGTAGAAGACATCATCTACCTTTTTTGGCTCTGCCTCCTTCCTCATTGGGCTGTGCTATAGCTCCTCAGTTTATCTCAACGCAGTTGTAAACCACTATTAGAGCAGAAATAAAAAGGAGGAGTATGGGAACATTCCCAACAAATCACTTTTGCTCTGCAACAATTATTGTTGAACAAACAGTATCAATATAAAAAAAGCATGGAAAACAAGGTGGAACGAATAAGCCACTGCCTGAGAGCAACTATACAACTCATGGTTAGAAAGGAAAATAACCCACTGGTCAAGACTGATGTACATTTCTACCAAAAATAAGATTATTGAGGTAAGAACCTACAGAACACCTTTTCCACCATGGAGTGCCCCTCTTCCAACGAGGGTGCTCTGATCAACCAGTCGTCCAAATATGGGTGGACTTGTAACCCCATCTTCGTCAGATGAGCTTCTACTACCACCATCACTTTGGTGGAACTTCTGGGGCACTGTCGCCAGTCTAAATAGCAGAACTGAAAACTAATAATGCTGATCCAGCACATGAAACCTCAGGAACTTGCGATGAACTGGAAAAATGCAACTATGCAAATATGCCTCTGTAAAATCTAGGGAGGCCAGAAACTTCCCCAGAGACACGCTGCAATGACTGACCTCACGGTCACCATCTGAAAACGAGGTGGATCCGGATCATCATCCCCCAATCCGGGTAGTGCAGCACTGGCAAATAAATGATCAGCGAAGTCTGGATCCACCATCGTAGCCCCTTGAATGGGCTGTGAAGAAGGAACAGTCAGATCGGGAGGAGATGTTGATATTCCCGAGGACACATCGTTGAGGAGACATCGCAGGGGGAACAGAAGAGAACCCAGCAGCCGGCCCGCAGATTAAAACTCAGATCACAAAATTCTCATGAACTCTGAGAAAGTATCTGGACCCTGGGGCATAGTCACCTGCAGAGTCACTTAGATTTGCATTTCTTAGGCTGCGGAGGGTCTATCTTGCAGCGTTTCTTAGGCTGCGGAGGGTCTGTCTCGCAGCTGGCTGAAGCCACAGAACCAAGCCCCAAAAGCAAAGACGACTGCCCCGACGGGCTGAGCATGTTATCACCTGCTTCTGCGAAGGGGAGGCCTGCATGCTGCAGAACACTACTGAGCCCCCTAAGTGTGCTGAACAGTCTGTGCTTAACCCCCCCGCCTAACAGGGAGTGAGACCAAGTCAGGGATATGGCCCTGAGCTACAAGGAAGTCTAGCAGACTGGCTAACAGGTACCCAAAGGGATTGGACTGTCAGCTACAGACCAAAGTCTGTGAATTCTCAAACAGGCAGTGCTTCAAATTTACTTTAAACGCAGGGGACAAAACTACGTCAAATTAAAAATAATAAATTTTGGGAGAGCAGAACACACACAACTGCAGCCATGCATGCAAAAGAGAAAGTCTGCTGGGAGGAGCTAAGCTAGCCTGTGAAGTACACTAGAGGCGGAGTGAAAAAGCAGGAATGGATCTCTTCTGCAACCCACACAGGTAAAGGGAAAATAATCCTATAGTCTAGAACAGGGGTGTCAAAGTCCCTCCTCGAGGGCCGCAATCCAGTCGGGTTTTCAAGATTTCCCCAATGAATATATATATATGAGATCTATTTGTATGCACTGCTTTCATTGTATGCCAATAGATCTCATGCATATTCATTAACAGTTTGATTTCCTGGTAAACGGTGTGTTTCCTGCTTGTCAGCTGATCCCGGCTTGTGCCAAATCCTGGGTCCCTGCTCGAGTCATGCTTAGTTTACTGGTGAAGTTGTGATGTTGGTGAGCCTTGCAAACACAGCTCCTGAAGATGCCAGGTGGCGAAACACAGTCTTGTGTTGAGCTGAATGCTTTATGAATTGAAGAACAGGACCATCATGAGGACAGAGAGGCCTGTCGATTGTGTTTAGCACATGCAAATCACAGTTTCTTAGACTGTTGTGCAACTCTCAGTTTGAAGCCTCTCTGACTAGATGATCATGGACTAATGAACTAACCAAGATCCAGTTTTGGATAAAAGTAATCACAATGACTGTAGTATGTGTGTGAAAGTTGGGAAGTGAGTGTGAGTGATGGGGATTAGGTTCACTGACTAAATTATTCTGATATTTATTAATAAATTAAGTACAGTACTCCCCTGAAATTTGCAGGGGTTCCGTTCCAGGAACCCCTGCAAATTTCGAAAAACTGCGAATACGGTTTTTAGGCAGGGGAGACAGGCGAGGGCAGCTGGAGAAGCAGAAGAGGGCAGCCGGAGTGCCGGCGAGTGAAGGAAATCACTCGCTGTATGCTCCGACCGCCTCTTCCTGTACTAAAGTCGGGCCTTACCAATCAGGAGCTGCATGTTAAGACTATGATCTTTTCACAATATTACCATTTTTCTACATCTCACATTGTACTTAGTTTATAATCCTGAAAATGAGTTCTTGAACTTATACTTCATGTCACATTATTTATAACTCTGTTATGAGCTTAATATGTAACCACATCTGCAGTCAACTGTTATGTATTGTTGTTTTGTATTATACTGAAAATTCAATAAAGAAAAATTATATTAAAAAAGAAAAATGGGCCGTGAAGGGTCTGCTGCAGGCTAAGAAAAAGAATTGGCAGCATGTACAAGAACTTTCTATCATGGGCAGACCTGGTAGGGCTGGGGGCACAGTTTGAAAGAGTACCAGAAAGTCCAGCTAGAGAGTACACACACACTTTTGTATGGTTCTCTACTTCATATGGGGGACAGTTTCATTTGAAATTTTGTGCTGGAGTAGAAAATGCCATGAGCATCAATGTAAATTCCCAAGTGAGTTTTTAGCCTGAAGAATCTTCTAAACTACCTATTAAGTTTCTTGGGCAAATTTCTTTGAAAAACAGACTTAATATTGCTTCCACTCTATCTATATCCTTTCAGAAGCACCAATGAAAGCAACCTATACTGCCTATTAAGATATTTTATTATTAGAACTATATTTTGATTAAAAGTTTTAATCACAATTAATTGCAAGATTAAAGGCAGGGCACAGCTAGCAGTCCATTGGAAGGGAGCACAGGAAGGGACTAGGGAGCCATGCATTTCTTCTCCTTCTTCCCCACATTAGGTATCATACCTTTGGCTGGTGGGAATACCAAAGTCCTGCCAGTCAAAGTAATCCATCCGCCTCCTTCTTCCTTGTGCTTGGGGACCACAAATGTCAGTGGCTGGAGACATGAGGCTAACTTCTTCGCTCTTGAGGCAGCAAAAGGAGGAAGGAGGTGACTCAGGCAGCAGATTTTCTTCAACTGACTTGGCTTTAGCTACCCTAATTTTAATTTAATTTTTTAAATTTAATGTGGTGTCTTATATACCGCTAAATCTCCCAAAGAATTTGAGACAGTTTCAAAACAATTAAATTGACTTAAGTAATGGCCAAAGATCTAATCTGGTACTTTGAATTTCCCTTTCCGTCCCTACCAGCCATTGGAAAAATACTGTAGCTTTGGAGGGGCTTGGATGTGGACCTGTGCCCAAAGGGGCCTGAACCTAAAAGGGCCCCCCCCAAAAAAATATCTTCCTTTCTTCCATCCCTAGGTCCAACTATCTTTCTCCTTTCCCCTACTCCCAGGTCCAACTGTCTCTCCCCCCTATCCCCCACTCTCTATCGCCAAATCCAACTCTCTCTCCACCCCTTCCTCAAGGGCACCTTTCCTTATTTCCCTCTTCCCTCCCTCTCTTGGCTCTGAAACCAGTTCTCTTAATTCCCTCCCTCCTTCCCACCTGCACAGTCTGGCATCTCTCCTTCCCCCACCTGGATCAACATTGTTGCTCTTCCCCCCACCCTTCTGGCAACCAGCCTACCTTGGAATCCAGTCTTCAACCCTGCAAACCAGCGGCATCCATTCAGAAAGGCTGCCTGCACCCTTCACCAGGCCTTTGCCTCTGACCTGGCCCACCCCTTCTGATGCAACTTCCTGTTTTCAGAAAGGGGCAGGCCTGATCAGAGGAAAAGGGCTATTGTCTATAGGTAAAACTAATAGTTAAATGAGAATATAATACAATACAATTTTTATTTGTACTATACCACAAATACCTCAAAGGTTAGTGCTTTGTCAAGAAAGATGTGATGAATGGGCAGGAGTGTGTTTTCTCTTTTGTTTGAGGATCATAACAAATTAAATTAAAATATTTTGAAATGTTTTGATTAAATAAAAACTACAGCTGGGTCTTTGTTTAGAAAAATGTATAAATGTCTAGCCTTTTCTTTGGGTCCTTAGAAATTACAAGGGACTTTGCGTGGGGTATGTCTCACTTGTATGTCACAAAAGCAACAACAAAGAGACCAGATGGTGCTCACTCCTTTTATTTTATAACAGACTCGACACGGTTGTGTTTCGGCCCAAAAAATGCCTGCCTCAGGAGTCTTGCAGTTATGTCATAAAACCATAGATATATTGATCCATATGTTCAAGTTTTGCAATCAGTTCTCTTGAAAAACACCAAGCCGGTGGCTGACAGCGAGTGTATTTTCATTTGTATGCGGTTTTGTTGCACTCACTGTTAGCCACTGACATGGTGTTTTTCAAGAGAACTGATTGCAAAACATGAACATATGGATCAATATATCTATGGTTTTATGACTTAACTGCAAGACTCCTGAGGCAGGCCTGTTTGTTTTTTGATCACTTGTATGTCAACATACAGTAGAATGGAATCTTGCAACTGGCACTGTAGACTTTAAATTTATTTCCAACATAACCATCAGGAGTTTTTTTTTTCCCCTGATAGGACGTGGAAACCCAGCCACAGCAGTAACAAATGTTGGTAGCAAGGAGATAGAATGTTATTTCCTTCAAAACTTGACATATGCATCTTGATTCCTACCTTGTACACTACTGATACTAACTTCTCCTTGAGAGCTGTAAATACTACATATCAACCACACAAGGTTTATACCCGATTCACATCAACCCTGACAAGCAGAATGAGTTGATTTCATTCCATTTTAAAGTCTGTATCTCCACACAAGGGCAAACTGGAAGTGCAAGTCCATAGAAAAAACACAACTAAATCAGCCTAACAATGGAAGATTCTCAAAACTTGCTTGTAAAATCCGGCAAGTCAATGTAATGACCGTAGTGGGAGCGATTCTTTTATGGGTGATTGTCAGCATAATAGCATGCAAAATATATACACACTATTTGTGACGAATTGCCAGTAAAGGGGGGAGGACTGTGCCCAGCATTTGCTCAGAAGTGTAAATCACTAAATACAGCTCCTCCCTCCTGTCAAAAGTAAAATAACCAACATGTCCTTGGCTGCTACTCTCCTTGCCAGAGGCTTCCACTGCTGCGATGGGCTCAGCTAGCAAGGAGAGCTGCGATGCTCACTACCTGCTACCACTGGCCCCCCCCACCCCCCCACCAACCTCCCGCATTTTAAATCAAAGGATGACAGGAGGGATGCCCACTCTCTCCTGCCATTTGGGGTCCCCGCCCCCCCAATAACCACTCAACATCCCCTGCACTTTAAACTGAAGGACGGCAAGAGGGATGCCCACTCCCCCTCCCACCGTCAGGGTCCCATGCCTCCCCTTGACAACCCCCTGCACCCCACGACCCCCCCACCTGACAATCTCCTGCACCCCTTCCCATACCTTGATGAAAATGAAGGCCAGTAGGAGGAAAGCCTATACCCTCTGGCTGGCAGGCCAGACTTTTCAAACTGGCAGGCCTTCCCTTCCTGGTGCATCCTGGGCGACCAAGGCACCTGGGCCAATTGGAGCCTTAGGCCCCTCCCTGGTGCATTCCAGGAGTGCACTGGGAAGGGGAAGGTCTGTCATTTTGAACAGGCGGGCCTGCTGGCTGGAGGGAATAGGCATCCCTTTTGACGGCTTTCATCTTCAAGGTATAGGGGTGTGTGGTGGAGATGCAGGGGGTTGTGGGGGGGGGGTGCAGGAAATGAGTGACCCTGACAGCAGTAGGGACAGGGCATCCCTCCTGCCATCCTTCAGTTTAAAATGTGTCAGGGGGGTTGGGGGCAGGGGACCTCCAACGGCAGGAGGGAGTGGGCAACCCTCCTGCTGTCCTTCAGTTTAAAGTGCAGAGGGGTTTTGGAGGTTGTCAGAGGACACCAACAACAGGAGGAGGTAGGTATCCTTCCTGCGATCCTTCTGTATAAAGTGCAGGGCTGTCGAGAGTCTTTTTTTTCTGCCAGAAAAGTAGGGGGGTGGGGTTCTGAGCTGTCATGTCTTACTTTTCTGTCAGTGCCTGACCAGAAAGTAAGGCTATGGACAGCTTAGACCCTGACGGAAAATTTTGCCCACAAGTGTAGCACAACAAGGTTACAGAATCACTTGGTGATAATAGATAATCACACAAACTGCTCCTTTAAATATTAATGAGTCCATTTTACTACCATTTTAATATTAATGACCTCGTTGTACTACATTTGCATGGCAGAGTCAGAGAGTGCTAGGAAGGTTGGAAAACATGATGGTGAGCCATTTTGATAATCGACCGGTAAAATATTGGTAACTAAACTGGCTGGTACCGTTTTAGCTACCATCATTAAGGACAACGATAGATTTTGAGAATCCGGCCAATAGTGGCAATTTTAACAGATATGAAAGTCCCTAGTGGAAGAATAACACTATTATGCTAACTCCAAATATTACATTTATTTTCCCTTTATGGCACAGAAATCAAAACCAAAAAAGATCAACATACCCAAGGTATATATCAGTTCAGAATAGATCATAGTTTTAGATGGTTATGATACATGCACTATCTACAGTAATCAGAATGCAATGTTAAGGAACTTGATTCCCCTTTTCATTCTCACTCACCATCCAATCAGATTCTGTTGCTAGGCAGCCTATCCACTTTCCATATTGTGGCCTACAACATTCCTGAATTTAAAACAAAAAATAGTTTATACACTGTTTGACTGGGGTTCGAGGAACTGAAGTTTAGCTGTTCACAGGTGAAATAATTTGAATACTCAGTTTGATGACAGTGCATGTGAAACCAAAAAAGCTATTAACAGTAGGTAAAGGTGAACTTGGTAATAGTGTGAGAACAATGTAATACTGGGAAGATAGGTCCAAATTGGATATAGACTACCACTTACACAAACTTTTCATAGAAACATAGAATATGACGGCAGAAAAGGGCATTCGGCCCAACAAGTCTGCCCACTCAAATAACTCAGGTGCTGAGCATCGCTTCCACTGCTGTAGATGCATCTGGGTCAGTTTTCTCTTATCCTAGAGTAGTGGTTCAAGTTCTGCAGTAGCAATGCCTAAACAAAACTTCAGCATAGGACCTAAAGGGACTATGAGGTCTTCCACTCTGATAGGCTCTTCATAGAGAATGACACAGAGACAGGTACCTGCGGGTAACCACGGGGCGGAGATGGGGACAGAGCCCAGGGGCAGGGACAGCGACAGAGCCTGCGGGGACAGACAAACTTTGTTCCATGTCAAACTTGAGACTTGTATTAATATGTAAAAACCTAATATATCTTGGACAACTGGCAACTGAATTCAGTGATTAAAAACAAAACAAAACTGAAGAAGTTGGTTTGGGATTTAAATGAACTACTGTTAAATGACATAATTTGGGTCTTGTCTGCCTTTGATACGCCAACAAGAGTCATCTGCTGATCAAACTCCTACCATCTGCAAACTTCCAACCATGGGCCCAGCTGCTTAAGCATCTTACTGTTATTGCAACAAGTTCATCCATTGTTGCTAATATCTAGGAACACGTCCAACATTTAATAGATATTTATTTTCCTGTTCATCCACTACACAGTTTAGGTTCTCTTCTACACCCATAGAAACATAGAAGATGACAGCAGAAAAGGGCTACAGCCCATCAAGTCTGCCCACTCTGCTTACCCACCCCCTGTCTATGCTCTAATGACCCAATTTCCTTATATTGACCCTTGTAGGGATCCCACATGGGTATCCCATTTATTCTTAAAGTCTGGCACGCTGTCTGCCTCGATCACCTGCACTGGAAGCTTGTTCCAATGATCAACCACTCTCTCTGTGAAGAAATACTTTCTGGTGTCGCCGTGAAATTTTCCGCCCCTGAGTTTGAGCGGGTGCCCTCTTGTGGCCGAGGGTCCCTTGAGAAAGAAAATATCATCTTCCACTTCGACACGTCCCGTGAGGTACTTAAATGTTTCGATCATGTTTCCCCTCTCCCTACGTTCCTCAAGAGTGTAGAGCTGCAATTTGTTCAGTCTCTCTTTGTACGAGAGATCCTTGAGCCCCAAGATCATCCTGGTGGCCGTCCGTTGAACTGATTCAATTCTGCGCACATCTTTACTGTAATGTGGCCTCCAGAATGGCACACAGTACTCCAGATAAGGTCTCACCATGGCCCTGTACAACGGCATTATGACTTCAGGCTTTCGGCTGACGAAACTTCTATTGATACAACTCAATATCTGCCTTGCCTTAGATGAAGCCTTCTCCACTTGATTGGCAGTTTTCATGTCTGCACTGATGATTACTCCTAAATCTCGTTCTGCTGAAGTCCTAGTTAAAGTTTCTCCATTCAAGAAGTATGTCGTGCATGACCTTACAGTCCCGTGGGCCAGAGGGGGGTCCCCGTGGGAGTCCCGTAAGTTAGGGGGGATTCCTGCGATCCCCGTTCCCATGCAGACCTCTACTTCAGACTGGATCATCAAGGATAACCCTCAGAAGGTGCCAGGGATGGGGATACTTGATGTGGATTCAGTGTCGGGGTATCTGCTTGATCTTTATATGGGTTTTGGGGAGGGAATCTTAACTGCTTGGGGCTGGGTCTGGGGAGCAAAGAAGGAAATTTACATACTCCTGCAGAAGGGGGGGAGGTCAGGGCTGCATGAATATCTTTACAATCAGTCTTAAGAGGTTGCATACATGGGAGGTTTGGAAGAGCAGGCTGATCTTTAGGTGCCAGCAAATAAACTTGCACTCTAACATATCTTTTCCATTTTTTAACAAAAGATTGTCTTTTGTAAAATACCATTGGAACTGTGAACATCTTAAAGCCCATCTTTACATTCTATGTAAAACTGGGCTTCGTGTGTTCTTGGTCAGAAAGAAAAAAGAGTTAGGATGGTTGTTCTCTCCATGTTTTCCAACTTCAAGTTTATTTTAATCTTGATAAGCCACCTAGAAGAGGTCCGGCTAAGCTGTTTACAATTCTATGATAAAGAACTGTTGTAGGTTCTAGAGGCCAACCAAATTTTGGTTTTGGTGACAAAATCCCAACCCAAAATCCTAATTTGGTCGTTTCAGCCTTGGATGAAAATGCAAGTGTGTTTTGAGCTGAAACAAACTGTGTTGCAGTCCCTGCTTTCTCCCTCCCCACCCTTAACAGGAGCAACCCCCCTCTGAGGTCCCCTGGAACTAGGGTTATCAGATTTTCTGGAACTAAAATCTGGATCCATGACCCCGCCTCCAGGCCCACCCAGTTCCGCATAGCCCTGCCCAGTTCTGCCCCCTCAATCTGTTCACTTGTCAGGAGAGCATCTACACATGTGCTGGTGTGACACAATGACAACACTGAGTTGCATCCGAACATGCGCAGATGCTGTTCCAACGTCACTCCTAGCTGGAAGCTTTTCAAAACCCAGACAAAGTGCCGGGTATTGAGAAGCCGTCCGAACATGTCCTCTAAAAGGAGGACATGTCCGGGGAAATCCAGACATCTGGTAAACCAGTGTTCCCGCTAAGCTGCGCTGGCGTGCGCTGGCGCACAAAATATTAGGTCGCAGCGCACAAGTTTCTCGTCACAGCGCAGGACCGGCAAGATTGACTCATTTGAACTTCTGCAAGATCAGCATCGGAAGCGTGCGCTGGGCCGGAGAGATCTTGGGGAGCCTCCGACAGTGGCTTTCTCCCCTCTCTGCAGCTCTCCTTTACTTCCCAGCGCAGCGATTCACGAAGGCAGCCTCGGGGCTTTTGCTGAGTCGCGGCTGCCTCTGATGATGCAACTTCCTCTTTCCTCAGAGGCGGCGCGACACAACAAAGGACCCGAGGCTGCCTTCGTGAATCGCTGCGCTGGGAAGTAAGAAGAGCTGCTGGGAGGGGAGAAAACCACTATCAGTCTGGGAAGCTGCTGGGCAGGGGAAAAAAGGGACAGCTGCTACTGGAAAGGGAGAAGGAGAGATGCTTCTGGGAGGGGAGGAGGGAAAGGAATCTGGGAAGCTGCTGGGCAAGGAAAAAAAAGGGACAGCTGCTACTGGAGAGGGAGACGGAGAGATGCTGCTGGGAGGGGAGGAAGGGAAGAGAGTTACTGCTGGACAGGAGGCTGGGAGAAAGAAAGAAAGGGGGCAGGCAGGGAAACAGAAGGAAAGAAGAGAAACAGAAAAAAAGAAAGAAAGGTCAGGGAGAGAGGAAGAAAAAGTTGGGGGAGGGAATGAGGTGTGGAGGAGAGAAAGCATACAGGCTGATAGAAGGGAAGAAAGATTGGATGCACAGTCAGAAGAAGAAAGTGCAACCAGAAATCACCAGACAAGGTAGGAAAAATGATTTTATTTTAAATTTAGCAAAGTGGAGGCAGTATTACCACAGTTTTCAAAGGAATTTGCCCAAATAACTTAATAGTTAACTGGGTAAATTCCCAGAGATGAAAACTTCCCTTCACTTACTATGCACAGTTCTGAATTTATATCTGCTGTCTATATTTTACAATATGGTCCCCTTTTACTAAACCGCAATAGTGGTTTTTAGCGCAGGGAGCCTATGAGCGTCAAGAGCAGTGCTGGGCATTCAGCGCAGCTCCCTGCGCTAAAAACTGCTATTGTGGTTTAATAAAAAGGATGGAGGGTATATTTGTCTATTTTTGTATGCTATAAAAACCAAATACAGAGAGAGACTGAGAGCTGTTGACGAAGAGCTACGTGTGTGTCTTTCTTCCATTCCAGCCAGAATATCAGCTTTGTGTTCAGCCAAACAGGCCCAGGTTTCGCACTGAATAAAGTATTTTATAATTTTTATTTCATAATAAAGTAATTATAAAATACTTTCTTTGTGTTTATTTGATTCCTATTCAAGAGAATTACTTTATATATAGTCAATATAGGCAAAGAGTTAAATTTTTTAACATTTTCTAATGGTGGTGTGCCTCGTGATTTTTTTCATGAAACAAGTGTGCCTTTGCCCAAAAAAGGTTGAAAAACACTGGTCTAGAAATTGAAAGCATCAAACGTATTGTCTTCTGGACTGTTTTTAATTTACAGTTTACACATATGGATGTAACAGACATAACTACATTTGTTGTAAAACATTTATTAAGATATCATTTCATCCCTACAATTTCTGTGTTCTTAAAAATATTATTTAACGTTATTTAATTTAGCGTGTAGGCCTAAAATTCCTTTGAATACCTCGTCCTCATGTATCAGCAACTTTGACAACATATTTATTTGGCTCATAACTTGCTGGCGCCCGATATTTTTAGCTCACAGTGAAAAAAGTTTGCTCACAACACCCGCCCGCTTAGAGGGAACACTGCTGGTAACCCTACCTGGAATAAAACAGGATCCCCCTCCACCACCACTACCCACAGCCTCTCTTTCCTCGAGACCTACCTTACAAGCATGGTTGGCCAGTGGTACAGTTGGGGCAGGAGCAACTTCAAGTGGCAGTCTCCAGAGGTCACACCAGTCATTTTGAGATTGAAACCAGCATGGTAACAGTCTCGCAAGACTGTTTGGTTTGTAAAAATGGCTGCCTTGACTAACATCAAGCTGGTAGGGGCAGGAGTTACAGTAATGGGAATCACTCCAGCCCCACTGGACCACCAATGCTTGTAAGTAAGGCCCAAGGGACCGGGGGGGGGGGGATGAAATAAAAGCATTATGGCTTTGATTGTGGTTTCAACTGAAAAAAAAAATTTGTTTGTAGGTTTGATTTCAGTTGAAATTGAAAAAAAAAAAAAATTGATTTTGTTAGTCATCTAGCAGGTTCTGGATCCTTACCTCATACTTGTAAACTTCAATTGCATGAACTTGTCCTCCAGTTCGTGCATCTGTGGAAAAAAATTAATTATAAAGCACTACAATAAGAACAATAACTATCAGCATCAACCTGATGCAGTAGCACCGATGCACATTTTCCATTGGTGGCTTTCCTTTTTCAAAGTCCGTGTCCAAAGTCAGTGTCTCCACCGACTGGAGGTGGGAGAAGAGGGTTGTTCAAGGGGACTTTTTTGTTAAAATCTGTAGTTTTTATTGATTAACAATATGTTGCCAGTGGTTAGGCAGTAAAGATCCACGGGCTTACCCCAAAGTCGAACAGTTCCATCCTCGCTGCCTGACAGACATTCATGGACCTGCTCGCGAAGGGCCAGACAGTGCACATACTCCTTGTGTCCACGGTACACATTCTGAGAGCACGGATGAAAATACAAATAGAGAAAGAAGAGGGGAGGACAGAATGATAAGTATAAGGGATTCAATAACACCATATTAGAATAGGGAGAAGAATAAGGAAGCCATAAAAGAATAAAGAAAAATAGTCACAATTAATTTTCAGTATTAGATTTCATAGGCAGGCCTACTGAGGTTTACAGAATGGCATCTGATAAATGTGCAAGATGGCTCAGCATCATATATGAGTATATGGAAAAAAAAACATTCATTCAGTGTGGTATAAATGTGGCTTGCTTCAAGTCCAACAAATGAAGAAAAAAAAGCCATCAGTGGAGAATGACATGGTTCCCATCCACACAGGGTCTGTCTCCACGAGCTCCATCCTCATCTGCACGAGCCTTGAAGGCTTGTAGAGTTGAGGACAGAGTTTGCAGGGACGGGTCGGGGCTGTGGCAGATTTTGTAGGGATGGGGTGGGGATAGAGACAGACCTTGCAGGGACAGGGACAATCTGTCTCCACGTCATTCTCTGAGTACTTTTAAAATGAGGAAAGGTTTTGAGATGTAAAAGCAGTGCACAGAAGGTAAGGTAAGCATATAATTAAAGACAGTAGTGCAGGAAGTAAGCAAGAGTTAATACATGAAAAGTGAATGGCACAAGGCGAATAAGGGTGCCTGTGAGAAGAATAAAGAACACAAAATGGAAGGGTACAGTGTTTTAAGACTTCTTGGAACTGAAAACTTAAACTGGTTTGTTTATAAAGATCCCAATATAAACAACTGGGTATAATTCAAAAAAATGTTCCTAAAGGGCCATGACAACAGTAGTAACACATATAGGAACAATGTCTACTTCAAACGTCTTTTATCATAAAGTGGTGCTCAGATTCCAAGATGGAAGGTTAAAGAACTCAATAGGGACGAAAGCCCTTAAGAGACTTAAATGGTATCGATCATTGCACCGGGTTGTAAAAGATGTTTTGAAGTACTGATAAATCTGATTTGTAAAGTTCAAACGTCCATAAAGTGCAAAAATAGTCCAATTTTTAAGCAACTACGTATGATTAAAGCTTCAGTATATCTCTTACTCTACTGAAGCTTTAATCATACGTAGTTGCTTAAAAATTGGACTATTTTTGCACTTTATGGACGTTTGAACTTTACAAATCAGATTTATCAGTACTTCAAAACATCTTTTACAACCCGGTGCAATGATCGATACCATTTAAGTCTCTTAAGGGCTTTCGTCCCTATTGAGTTCTTTAACCTTCCATCTTGGAATCTGAGCACCACTTTATGATAAAAGACGGTTGTTCCTATATGTGTTACTACTGTTGTTTATAAAGATGCCACCAGCCTTTATCATTTTTGCTGCTCACATAAAGAGAAGGAGGAGAGAGACCAAGGCAGTAAGTTATTATTTAGTTATTTCATTTTCTAGCCTGTCCTCCCCAAAGAGCTCAGAATGGATTACAGGTTAACATACATAATATACAGTTAACAAATTACAATATGGCATAGTTACAGTACAAGTTTTTATTCTAAATTCACACATATTAGTGATCCAATCCCAATATACAGTCAAACCTCAGTTTGCGAGTGTTTTGCAAAACGAGCAAAACACTCCCACAAATTTTGGCTTGCAAAACGAGCGCCATCCCGATAAATGTGTAAGCACGCACAGCGTCGATGAGCGCTCTGTGCTGCACTCATTGGCGTTGTGTGTGCTTACACGTGATGCACACGTATGTGATCATTTATTGGGAAGGCGCTCGTCTCAAATACTGTATAGCAGCCCGCTCTTCAAACACTCGGACCGGCTGACTTACTTCGGGGGGGGGGGGGTGTTCTGGTGTTTGGAGTGGGTGCGTCGGTGTGATTGGTGGCGAATATTGTGAGTGGATATCTTGGGGGTTACTTCTTTTAAAACACAAAAAAGGGTGGAAGGCCACTGTACTGGTTGATTTGACACAAGCATCTTCCTGTCCTGAGTTCCCACAGCTGATCAGCAACTGGTGGAGGGCTGGTATCACCTGCAGCTGGCATACCATTGCCGGGAGCCCTGGGAAAATCTCTGCGACGTGGCACTCGCATACAGGTGGAATCACCTAGAACCATGAAAATTAGAACAATCAAAACCTCTAGATCCTGGGTCTGCTATTAGGCAGGGCTTAGGGCGATGGTCCACCACAGAATTCATGAGGACAACCAGGCCCCTGCCAATCAATAACTGCCTCTTAAAGGGAAGTCCAGCCAAAGTAGCCTTGGAAGTGGAATCACCAGCCCATTGTCTGATCCAGAGCATCCTGTGGGCAGAAATGAAGTACACCAACACTTTTGCCAGAACCTGTATAAGGTCATACAAGGCGTCAGCAACATAATCTGACCCAGCCAAAAGAAGCTGAGGAGGAGGATCCACAGCCTAAGTTTCCGGCGTGCACAGTTGAGAGAGACAGGTACATATAACAAAGGATGCCGCCAAAGCAGCCTTTATGCCTAAAGTAGATGCATCAAAGAATCTCTGTAGGACCACATCCACACGGCGATCCTGCGTATCTTTAAGCATCACACCTCCTTCACTGGGTAGAGAGGTGTTCTTAGTCACCTGCACAATCAAAGAATCCACCATAGGCTGACCCAGAAGCTGCTTGCACTCCTGTGCCAGAGGATAGAAACGAGACATGACCCTTTCTATCTTAAGAGCACCTTCCAGAGAGTCATACTGCTCTGAGATTAAAACGCTCATATCAGGGTGCCAGGGGAAGGTAGCAGACTGCGAGCACACACAAAGCCAGATGGAAGAAGTGGATGGAGCCGGCTGAGTGACCAAATCGACCCCCTCACTGCACCAAGAGCTTCCATCTTTAACTTTGTTCTTTGGCGGGAAGCCCCACCCTCTTCTTCCCTGGAGCCAGCCTTGCTTCTCTTCAGCCCTTTAAAGGGCTCTGGGCTCCAGCGGTTCAACGTTTATCTTCTGCACAGTGAGGGGAAGGGAGGCCAGTCATCCCCCTCACTGCACCGAGACTCCATCTCTCTGCTTGATTTTCTTTGGCAGGAATTCCCGCCCCCTTCTTCCCCGGAGCTTACATTGCTTTCCTCTTCAGCCCTATAAAAGGCTGCCAAACAAGTGAACCTCTCCCAAGGGCCCCTTGTGCGGCCCAAGGAATACCAGACCAACCATTCCCAGACTTGACCTCAACTTCGTGGACTACCCAGAAGTCACGGGCGCCCCACAAGATTTCATCAAAACACTGTCAGATCTGGGACTAGATGAACTTTGGAGCTTCAGGAAGGCTGTGAAAACCTTCCTCTTCACAAACCTAACATAGAAACATAGAATATGACGGCAGAAAAGGGCTATAGCCCATCAAGTCTGCCCACTCTAATGACCCACCCCCCTGACTTTACTCCCTTAGGGATCCCACGTGAATGTCCCATTTTCTCTTAAAATCTGACATGCTGCTGGCCTTAATCACCTGCAGAGGTAGACTGTTCCAATGATCGACCACCCTTTCTGTGAAGAAGTATTTCCTGGAATCACCTCGAAATTTCCCTCCCCTGATTTTCAGCGGATGCCCTCTGGTGGTCGAATGACCTATAGCAGTGATGGCGAACCTATGGCACGCGTGCCAACTGTGGCACGCGAATGCCTTGCAGCTGGCACGTGCAGGGCCACCATCAGGGCAGTACTACCAGGGGGTGCACAGGAGAGAGAGCTGAACGGGGACGATGGGGGACGATGGGGGACCCGCGGGGTTAAATATAACTCGAGTCGCGAGGCTCGTCTTCTACTCCGACTGCCCTGCCGCTCACACAGCCGATCGGAAATCTTCCCCGACGTCAGCGCTGACGTCGGAGGGAGGGCTTAAGCAAAGCCCGCCCTCCGACGTCAGTGCTGACGTCGGGGAAGACTTCTGGTCGGCTATGTGTGCGCAGCGGGACAGGCAGGAAATAGAAGACAAGCCTACGCGGCTCGAGCTACATTTTGCTGAGAAAGTTGCTAAGATGGGCTGGGAGACAAAAGGGGGAGGGAGTGCGTTTTGGACACAAGGCATGAACTTGGGAGAAAGGAAGGGAGGGAAAGAGATGCTGAGGTGGGGGATGGAATGGGTTTTTGGACACAGAAAGCATGAACTTGGGAGAGAGGAAAGGAGGGAAAGAGATGCTGAGGTGGGGGAGGGAATGGGTTTTTGGGCACAGAAAGCATGAACTTGGGAGAGAGGGAAAGAGATGCTGAGGTGGGGGAGGGAATGGGTTTTTGCACACAGAAGGCATGGACTTGGGAGAGAGGAAGGGAGGGAAAGAGATGCTGAGGTGGGGGAGGGAATGGGTTTTTGGACACAGAAGGCATGAACTTGGGAGAGAGGAAGGGAGGGAAAGAGATGCTGAGGTGGGGGAGGGAATGGGTTTTTGGACACAGAAAGCATGGACTTGGGAGAGAGGAAGGGAGGGAAAGAGATGCTGAGGTGGGGGAGGGAATGGGTTTTTGGACACAGAAGGCATGGACTTGGGAGAGAGGAAGGGAGGGAAAGAGATTCTGAGGTGGGGGAGGGAATGGGTTTTTGGACACAAAAGGCATGGACTTGGGAGAGAGGAAGGGAGGGAAATAGATGCTGAGGTGGGGGAGGGAAAGGGTTTTTGGACACAAGGCATGAACTTGGGAGAGAGGAAGGGAGGGAAAGAGATGCTGAGGTGGGGGAGGGAATGGGTTTTTGGACACAAGGCATGGACTTGGGAGAGAGGAAGGGAGGGAAATAGATGCTGAGGTGGGGAGGGAATGTGTTTTTGGATACAGAAGGCATGGACTTGGGAGAGAGGAAGGGAGGGAAAGAGATGCTGAGGTGGGGGAGGGAATGTGTTTTTGGACACAGAAGGCAAGGACTTGGGAGAGAGGAAGGGAGGGAAAGAGATGGTTGTGTACACGGGGAATAGAAGAAAGGAGAATTTTTGGTCATAGGGAGGGAGTGAGGTACAGACAGTGGCATACCAAGGTGGGGGTGGGGGCGGTCTGCCCCAGTTTTACGCCCCAAGGGGGTGCACAGCTGGCCACCCTCCAGTGTTCTCCCTAGGCTGGCAAACTGCGTCTCTTTAGCCACTTGAGTGCCACCGCTGCCATTGGGAACAGGCCGGTGCCAAGTTCTCCCTGCTTTTCCCTGTGGGGCCAACCAACTCTCGCCACCCGCGTCAATTCTGATGTCGGAGAGGACGTTCTGGGCCAGCCAATCGCTGCCTGGCTGGCCCAGAACGTCCTCTCCGATGTTAAAATTGACGTTGAGTGGCGAGAGTTGGTCGGCCCCGTGGGGAAGAGAAGCAGGGCGAACTCGGCGCCGGCCTGTTCCCGATAGCGGCAGTGGCAGCTTATTCCCCAGTGTCAGTATTTTCCCAATGGTGGTGGCATAGGGGAGGGCAAGGAGAAAGAAAGAAAGGGGGGGACAGGGAGCCAAAAAAAAAAAAAGAAAGAGGGCTGGGTGAAACAAAGAAAAATGGGGCACGGAGAGAGAGAGAAAGACAGACATACAGAATGAAAGGGGGTATGGAGAGAGAGAAAAAGAAAGAAGGGGGCAGGGTGAAACAAAGAAAAAGTTTGGGGAGGGAATGAGGTCTGGAGGAGAGAAAGCATACAGGAGGCTGAAGAAATATTGGATGCACAGTCAGAAGAATAAAGTGCAACCAGAGACTGATGAAATTACCAAAGGTAGGAAAATGATTTTATTTTCAATTTAGTGATCAAAATGTGTCCGTTTTGAGAATTTATATATGCTGTCTATATTTTGCACTATGGCCCCCTTTTACTAAACCGCAATAGCGTTTTTTAGCGCAGGGAGCCTATGAGCTTCAAGAGCAGTGTGGGGCATTCAGCGCAGGTCCCTGCGCTAAAAACCGCTATCGCGGTTTAGTAAAAAGGGAGGGGGAATATTTGTCTATTTTTGTATAGTTGTTACTGAGGTGACATTGCATAAAGTCATCTGCCTTGACCTCTTTGAAAACCCACTGAATATAAATGATAATTAACATTTTCTCTGCGTACAGCGTGCTTTGTGTTTTTAAAATTTTATTGTTGGTAGATCATTTTGACTTGGCCACAAAGGTAAGGGGAGGGAGGGGAGCTGCTGAAAGAGTCTACCTTGATGTGGTTGCAGGCTTACAAATCTTTTGGTCAAAGAGTGCGGTGACAGAGAAAAGTATGTGTGTATTCGGCCCATGAATGAAATCATTAAAACATTATAAATTGCCAATAAATTGAAATGAAAACCAAAGGATTGTGAATCAAATTGATTCTCTGACAATACAAAGATTCCAACCTTTAAAAATGATGTTACATAGTTTAGTCAACTTTATAAAGAGTTTTTAGATACTAAAATCTTGTTATTAAGGTTTAATTGATGTGCTGGCACTTTGAGGAAATTATTTGGTTTTGTGCGGCAGTTTGGGCACTCGGGCTCAAAAAGGTTAGCCATCACTGACCTATAGGACAGAAGATATCATCTTCCACTTCGATACGGCCCGTGACATATTTATTTATTTGGATTTCTATCCCGTCCTCCCAGTAGCTCAGAACGGTCTACAAATTTGAACGTCTCAATCATGTCCCCCCTCTCTCTTTGCTCCTCTAGTGAGTATAGCCTAGCGCCTTAAGGACATGTACCCAGAAATGCCATTCAGAGTCAACGCACCTACGCCACTTACTCTCACCAGAGCTGCTTAGTGTATATGTTTTTTTGTCATGTTTACATTGTAAATTATGTCATCTCTGTCCTGTCTTGATTATATTGTGGATGTACTTTGTAACCCATTCTGGGCTCCTTTGGGAGGACGAGCTAAATAATTGAGCAAATAAATAAAATAAATAAATAAATTCAAATTCTGCAAAGACTCCGAAATAAGATCTGGCAAAATCACAGACTTAAATAAACACAGAACTGTGGGACTGTCCCCAAGTTCTAACATCCCAGATGGATCTGAAGATCCAGCACACAGTTCCTAGACCCCTGACCCAGGAAGCGATGCGCCTGTAAATAAGGTGACAGCAAGCTGGTCATCATCATCATCATCAGGATCTCCCAGATCAGGATCAGGCAGTACATGAACAGCAGCTGACTGAGATGAGGACATGCCCAAAGAAACAACGCCACTTAGAGATGTATCTGAGGCAGAGCGGGACCACACAGGGGAAGACCATTGGCTTTGAAACTCATTCCACAAATTTTCATAAATTCTGAAAAAGCTCTGGCTCCTGGGTCATAGAGTCACCCTTTGATGACTTAACTTTGCATTTCTTAGGCTGCAGAGGTTCCACAGCGAAGCGCACAGAACTAGAAACTGTGCCAAGCCCTGAAAATGTCAAAGACTGCCCCACCGAGCTAGATGAGCGTTTTGTTACCTGCTTAATCAAGGGCGAGGCTAAACTTGATGCTGCTGCCTCTCCTGGCACCTTGTGGTGCAAGGATATTCTTGAGGCGGCAAATTTGTGCAATCCTGGCAAGAATTCACATTACTCCAAAGGACTCTATCCCAACAAGTTTTGAGGCAAAAGATGAAGTTTAGGAGAAGCAGGGAGCTTTTGAAAAAAAGATCGCTAAAAATCCAAGATGGCCACCACTAAGAAATTTGTGCCAAAATCGCGTTTTCTCTTTACATTATACAAAGTTCAAAAACAGCAATTTTAGGATTTTTCAGGTGGGGGAACCTTCAAAAGTTCAATTTTCAAACCTCCCCTGATTCACCTCACAGGCTGCGATAGCCTTTACTCACTGTGACCTGTGCTAGGAATGTGTTGCAGCCTGCCTAAGTTCTCTTACAGTAGCTGGAATTAGAGAATCACTGCCTCATGCTGGGAATGACTCTTCGATGCTGATCTTTAGGCTACCAGTCAGACCCAATGCCTGACTGCACCTCTAGCCCTGTGGACCAACAGATGCGTTCAAGAATGGGAGGAGGTGAGAAGATGCAGCCAGCACCCTGCCAGCACCGCCGAGTCTCCTACAGATGCCCAACAGCCTGTGCTCGAACCTTTGTTTGTCAGAAGGAGAAAAATGGGGATGGCTCCAAGCTCCTGTGAAGCAAATGAAGGCTGGCCAACAGTTACCATCAGAGATTGGCCTGTCAGTTGCAGACTGAAATATATGTAATTTTAATGCAGACAGAACTGAAGAATCGCTCCAAGCTCAAGAAATCCTGAAAAAGGGGACAAAAAGTACCGAATAAAATGGAGCGACCAGAACAAAAACACTCCTGTTGGCATGTGTTCAGAAGTGGAAAAACTGTAGGTGGAGCTAGAGAGCATAGTAAAGTACAGCAGAGGTACAGAGAAAAAAAATCCAAAGTGAATTCCTTCTGCAGATGGCATGCAACCATTGGGACACTACCCATCTATCTAGAATGTCTCACCTATTGCACTGGAAAAAAGGAATTATAATACAATTCTGAATATACATATCAGGATTCTATCACTTTGTTTTATCAACAGAAACAGCTTGACCAGATAAATCATCTAATAAAAGCAAGCAGAGATACTATAAACAGTTTGACCCAATCAGACAAAACAAAACATCAAAAAATTAGGTTCTTACCTTTGCTAATCTTCTTTCTTGTAAATCCTTCCTTTGGAGAAGCAAAGTGCTTGGTAAAACCGACCGCCACGGGCATTTCAGGGGACCCTTCGGGTTATCCCAAATCTCCAACAGAATATGAACCACATCGGAGTTATCAGAAAAGGAGGCAGTTAGGGGCCTCTGATCACTCATGAGAGAACATTCCTCCTGGACTGGCTGATCCGACTGCAGTTTTAATTCCTGCAGAGATTCTGTGATGAGGTCCTCCCGACAAGCAGGTCTGAAGAACCTGTGTACCGTGGGATCGTCATACAGTTCCTGCGACCCAAACGGATCCTGATCGTGGAGCTCTGCCAATTTGCCACATCTGTAGATACTGCCGAACCTCCATGCAAAAGCAGAGGGATCGAGAGTGCTCAATGCAATTGTGAACATCACCATTTTTTGCTGTGGGATCCCCACCAGGGAACAAAGGGAAAGACTCGAGTCCAGCAGAGGTGTAGTCCCCATGGACGGCATAGACATCACTGGGGTGAGCACAGGCATGGACTTTTTAACCAAGTATGCCTGAGGGAACATATTCACAAATTATGGGGTGGAAAAAAGACCTCCCTTGACGAGAGATGACCTGTGTGCCTCAGTGCCTGGAAGATTTGTGAGGCTTTTCTCCGGAACTGCACTTACGTTTCGCCTATACGCCGCCAGCACTCTCTCGAGGGTCCCCAGACGAGATTTTCGTGGAAATTGGTGCACAAGGCACAAAGAGGGACTCCCCTGGGGCAGAAGGCACCACATCCATGCAAACATAGCCCCCCTCGTTGGCCTCAGCACACGCAGAACATGGCTGCACATTTGACAGCCATCCGCCGCAAGTGAGGCATGAATCTGTTCCATTCCGGACTAGGAAGGCCATCTGTGAATTTTGGAGCAAAAACTAAGCTCCTAACTATAAAAAATATATAGTGGAACCTTGGTTTGTGAGCATAATTCGTTCCAGAAGCATGCTCATAAATCAAAGTGCTCATATATCAAAGTGAGTTTCCCTATAGAAAGTAAGGGAAACTCAGATGATTTGTTCTACTTCCCCAAAAGACCCTCCTCCCTGAGGCTACTGGCACACTTCCATCCCACCCCATCCCAAAAAGACCCCCCCACTCCCGAGGCCATTGGCACGCTTCCACCCCACCCCATCACATCCCAAAAAGATCCCCCACCCCCCGAGGACACTGGCGTGTTTCCACCCCACCCCTGGGAACCAGCATTGCCCCCAAGAACCAGCATCACCTTCCCCGCCCGTCTGCCCAAACCCTTATCACGATCGAGCACCGGCATGCAGCACCAACCCACAGGACGTGCTGGTCATTAGAATCTCGGAGAGAGCGGGTGCCAGAAGGCCTTGAGCATGCGTAGATGCTCAAGGACCAGCAGAGATCAGCAGCAGACTCTTTCGGCACTGGCATGTCCTGTGGGTTGGTGCTGTGTGCCGATGCCCAATCGCAGAAAGGGTTTGGACGGGCGATGCCGGTTCTTGGGAGTAGGGTTCACATATCGAGTCAATGCTCGGTTTGCGAAGCAAGATTTGCGAGAGTGTTTTGCTCGTCTTGCAAAACGCGTTACTCGCAAACTGAGGTTTGACTGTAGTGTTATTCATATAAGGAAAAATCCGGATGCCAATTTTGTCATAAAATCGCATGGGAAAGGAACAGGAATCCCCAGAAAACAGCAATTTTGGGATTTTAGAAGTAGGGGAAGGATAGGGCATGCAGGGAAACCACCCAAAAACCCCATTTTAAGACCACCCCAAAGTGGCTAAAACAGGCTGAATGGAAGATAGTGCAGGCAATGCTTGAACAGCATGTAGGGCGATCTAAAGCCTCAGGAAGCTGGAAATCTGGATTTCAAGTCTTCTGACTGCCCTCACTGGCCCGACCACCATGGTTAGTGACCTCTGCCACCCTCGGATACATCGCGCAACCAACTGGTGGTGGCACGTAGTTCGGCTCCAATCCCAGTTGCGCCTCCACGGAACCGCTCAGCCTGCGCTACACCCACTAGTGGACAAACCTGGGGTAAACTAGCTCCTGATCCCAGAGCTCTGATCTGTCCAGGGAGGTTACTGCCACAAACGGAACCCCCCAGAAGCAGATATTCTCCAACAGTCTGCGATCTCCCGCCGCAAGGATGTCCCCACAGGGAACCGCCACTGCATGAGGGAAAACACGCAAAGGTGAAAAAAAATACTAAAAACTAGCAAAAGAAAACATGAGCAGAATAGATAAGCTCCTACAGACTGGCATGTAGAAAGCAAGCCTGGGGTCCAAGGGGCATACTCCAGAATATGCTAGCTGAGGAAGGAGTTTATTTATTTTATTTATTTATATACCACTTATATCCTATGTGATTTACATTCAGGTACTTTATCATATTTCCCTATATGTCCCGGTAGGCTCAAACTCTATCTAGTGTACTTGGGGCAATGAGGGGATTAAGTGACTTGCCCAGGGTCACAAGGAGTTAAGACTTCAAATCATCTGAAGCTTTCTACCATGCCTGGTGGCTAAGGATGCATAAAACCTACTGGTCCCTGAATAAAGGGGGACTGTACAAGAATCTAGCATTCCAATTTTCATTGATAAACATCTGATCCCCTACTCTTCAACTAGAACACTACGCTCTTAACAATCAGAATCTGTTAGTTATTCCTTCTTCTTGCAAAATATTCTACGATTCCACCTGAAAGGCCATTTTCTCAGTCACTGCCCTACACTTTGGAACGCCATTCCCATTCACATTAAACTAGAACACTCCAGAAAAATTCAGGTCCAAAATCAAAACATTCCTCTTTAAAGACACCTTCGATACCCAAGTCCCTTTCTTCTTTCCAAACAAGGACTTCATTTCAGTCTAGGAAAACAAACACTTCTTCGAAGCAACCTCCTCCCTCTTGTACTTACCAATACCCTTTCGCTCCCTTTTACATTTATTTTTATCTTGATGTATTTTTTTTTTTTACACCCATATATCCATTTCCTCTTGTCTGGTGAGTTCTGTCAGTCTTGTAATCATAATTTTAATAATCTTACCTTCTCTTCTACAAAACCGCACTAGTGGATTTTAGCGCAGAGGGCCGCGCTGCTCCCAATGCTCATTGAGTTCCTATGAGCGTTGGGAGCAGCACAGGCAAACAGAGAGCCATTCAGCGTGGTTCCCCGTGCTAGAAAATGCTAGCGTGGTTTCGTAGAAGAGGGAATTCATTTTATTTTATCTTATGCTCTATGATTTTTACACAATACGTGTTTTAAACCATTTAGCTATTTCTTGATAGATGGTATATCAAATACGAATAAACTTAGAAACTTGGCACCTACACTAAAAGCATTTTAGCATAAGGTGAGAAGAATGGCAGCATAAAATGAATGAAGCAACTACAGGCAATAAGCAAGGGAAACATAGATTATCATTAAGCCTTGACTGACCGTGAAAGCTCCCGTTTCCATGTCCATCACATAAATCTGAGCATCACCTCCTGCCAATAGAAGACTGTTGTCCTATGTAAGAAAGAGAGAGATCAAGATGTGGAGACAGCAGAAGTAAAATAAAGAGAGACCTATACTGAAAGAAAGAGAGAGAGAGAGAGAGAGAAGATACAGTAGAGTCTCAGTTAACCGAGACTCTCAATCAACTGGCAAAAAATTCACTTTCCATTTATTCCCTTTCCATTTATTTAAATACACACAAGTCTAAAAGTAGAAATTACTAAGAAATAGAGAATAAAACAAAGAATATCATAATTCCTCTGTAATGCTCCATGGCACGACCACATCTTAAGTATTATGTCCAATTCTAATTGACGCATCTCAAAAAAGACATTGTGGAACTAGAAGAGGTACAAAGAAAAGTGGCCAAAAAGATGAAGGGAATGGAAATGTATTGTAATCCCCTTGGTGAAAGAGAAGAGAAGATTCTCAAAACAAAAATCCTTCTTTAACATGCTCATTAAATAGGTTCCAGCTGATTTAGTGTGGACGTATTTTAGTGGCAGATTATCAAAATGGCTTAGGGAGGTCTTTTCCGAGTTTTCTAGCAGTCTCCGATACTGCCATGCAAATGTAGTACAACCAGATCATTAATATTGAAATGATTACTCTGCGCGATTCTCTATCGCCGAGTGATTCTCTAACCTTGTATGTCACATTTGCATCCAAAATTTACCGACAGGTCTGAGCTGTTGCTGTCTTACTTTCTGATCAGTGCTTGAGCGCTGATTGGCTCAGGCACTGACAGGAAAATAAGGCTTGACAGCTCAGACCCCCCTCCCCCCAATGCAAATGAAAATAAAAACCAAACAAAAAAACCAAACAACCCAAATTGAAGTTCGGCAGGAGAAATAACCCCACACCCCCTGGCAGTGGGAGAGATGCCCAATCTTTCCACTGCCAACCAACACCTCCCCCCAACATCCCCTTGGTAGCGGAAGAGATGCCCACTCTCTCCCCCCGTGCCTCTGACGACCCCCGCCCTCTCCCCCTTACCGTACGTAGATGGCTGGCTTGAAGGATGCATATTCCCTCTGGCCAGCTGGCCCGCCTCTTCAAAATGGTAAGCCTTCTCCTCCCTGGTGCATCCTGAGATGCACCGGAGAGTGGCCTGAGGCTCTGATTGGCCCAGATTGGCCTAATGCATCTGGGCCAATCAGAACCTCAGGCCCACCATATTGAAGAGGCAGGTCAGCTGGCCGGAGGAAGTAAGCATCCCTCTGGCCAGCCATCTATGTAAGGTAAGGAGGAGAGGGCGGGGGTCATCGGAGGCACGGGAGGGATGGGGGTTACATGACAGTGGGAGAAATTGGGCATCTCTCCCGCTGCCGGGAGGGGGGTGTTGATTGGCAGCAGGAGAGCATGGGTATCTCTCCCATTGCTGAGGGGGTATTGGGGGGGTGTTGCTTTGTGGCGAGAGAGATTGGGCATCTCTCCTGCTGCCAAGGGGATGTTGGGGGTGTGTGTTGCTTGGTGGTGGGAAAGATTGGGCATCTCTCCTGGTGCTTGGGGACTGTTGCTTGGGGGCAGGAGAGTGTGGGCATCTTTCCCACTGCCAGGGGGGGGGTGTTGCTTGCCAGCGGGAGAGTGGGCATCTCTCCTGCTGTTGGGTGAAGGGTTGCTTGACTTCGGCAACTCGGTTTGTTGTTGGTTGGGGTTTTTTTGTGTTTATTCTGCGCATGTGCCCATCGCTTTCACCAATGATTGGCACATGCAAATTTAGTGAATATTTGCTACTCTCTGCCAACCTCATTTGGATTAGCGTTTTTTGAAGACTGATTTGCTTTTCTAAAATCGCTACTATAATGGCTGCGACAGCGGCCCATCGTTTTTTACACAGATTTCTAATAATCTAAGCTTGAGTGAGATTCCCCAGTGGATTACTGAAGCTGATTAGGCCAGAGCCTGCCAGTATTGGAGAAATGCTGGATGACTGGCGGAGCGGCATTTTTGATTCAGTGGAGACGCAACTTTATTCTCACACACAGCTAATTGGCTTTTTAAAAAAGTCATCCTTTTGAACCACCGTTTATTTAGATTTTGATTGTATTACTATATGAGGACAATTGGAAATACAGTGCTCCACATTGAGGATAAGACTGCTGAGGCAGGCCTTACGGCCAAAACACGTACATGTCAAGGTGACAAGGAAGCTAGACTTGGGAGAGTCTATGGACATCGTGTACCTGGATTTCAGTAAAGCATTTGATAGCGTCCCACACCGCAGGCTGTTGAGCAAAATGAAATCGATGGGGTTAGGAGAAACACTTACTACTTGGGTCAAGGATTGGCTAAGCGGAAGACTTCAAAGGGTAATGGTTAACGGTACCCTCTCTAAAACATCAGAGGTGACCAGCGGAGTACCGCAGGGTTCAGTCCTGGGCCCACTCCTTTTCAACATATTCATAGGGGATCTGACTCAGGGGCTTCAGGGTAAAATAACATTATTCGCCGACGATGCTAAACTATGCAATACAGTAAGTGAATGTAATTTACAGGATAGTATGACACAGGACCTGCTTACATTGGAAAGATGGTCCTCTACCTGGCAACTGGGCTTCAACGCTGGGAAATGTAAGGTTATGCACCTCGGTAACGGTAATCCATGCAGAAATTACACCTTGAATGGGGAAACTTTAACTAGTACTTCGGCGGAACGAGACCTAGGAGTAATCATCAGTGCAGACATGAAAACTGCCAATCAAGTGGAGAAGGCTTCATCTAAAGCAAGGCAAATGATGGGATGTATCAGTAGAAGCTTTGTCAGCAAGAAGCCTGAAGTTATAATGCCATTGTACAGAACCATGGTGAGACCTCATCTGGAATACTGTGTACAATTTTGGAGACCTCATTACCGTAAAGATGTGCTCAGAATCGAGTCGGTTCAACGGTTGGCCACCAGGAGGATCTTGGGTCTCAAAGGTCTCTCATACGAGGAGAGACTAAACAAACTACAGCTCTACACTCTAGAAGAACGTAGGGAGAGGGGAGACATGATTGAGACATTTAAATACATCACAGGACGTATCGAAGTGGAAGATGATATCTTCTTTCTCAGGGGACCCTCTGCCACCAGAGGGCATCCGCTCAAACTCAGGGGCGGGAAATTTCGTGGCGACATAAGGAAGTACTTCTTCACAGAAAGAGTGGTTGACCGTTGGAATGAGCTTCCAGCGCAGGTGATCGAGGCCAACAGCGTGCTGGACTTCAAGAATAAATGGGATACATATGTGGGATCCCTACGAGGGTCAGAGGAGGAAAGAGGGGATCCCTAAGAGAGTCAATCTGAATAAATAGTCACTAGGTATAGACTTAAGAGGAAGGGACAGTACGGTGGGCAGACTTGATGGGCTATAGCCCTTTTTCTGCCGTCATCTTCTATGTTTCTATGTTCTATGTTTCTATGTCAGGTCTTGAGTGAATAAAAAGATTGAGCGACTATGCCTTCTGTCCCCAGGGGTCTGAACCAGCAAAAACGCCGATGAAAAGTGGGGGAGAGACAGCGCAACCAAACCCAGCAGAGATGCTAGCAGGAGAGAGCTCCTCACTATAGCAACAGATCTCCTGATGTGGATGATGTTTGTTGAGATCCGGAACGAGATGAAGGAGTTGAGAGGCGAGTTTACCACACTAGCAGCGGACCTGCGAGGAGAAATGGCTGAACTAGGTGCACATGTTGGCGAAAAGGAGACGCAAGAAGAAGAGCATCAAGAGACCCTGGGACAGGTCGACACATATTATAAAGAACTTCAGACACAACAGATTTACATATTAGATAAATTTGAAGATTTTGAAAACAGAAGCAGGTGGGCTAATTTGTGTATACAAGGGTTCCCGGAGGTAATGGAGTATAAGGACTGTGAGAAAGTAGTGAAGCAAATAGCTAGCATGCTTTTTGTGGGAGATGTGTAACCCTGGCCCAGGGAGTCGATGCACATCGAACAGGCACACAAAGCCCTGGTGGTCCCTAGGGGCAACAAACCAAGGGATATAATAGCATGCATTAAAGACTTTAAAGTGAAAGAGGCGATTTTACAGAAAGCCTGAGGCATGGCGGAGCTTAAATGGGACACTTTTTGACCTGAAAATCTATCAAGACCTCTCCACAGTTATGCTGTGGCACAGGGCAGAGTTGATGCCCTTACTCTGGTATCTCACTGAAAAGAGCGCGTTTGCTTTACTTTTCCAACTGAACGGCACCGTGCGCACAGTGAAAACACTAGAGGAAGCCACGGAGATCTTCCTGGGAATACAATTTGTGGCATCTGCTTTGGAGCAAATAGCTAAGATGCTGGGAAGCCGGTCGCAGCAAAGCCTACCCCTCCCCCCACCCGACAACAATGGCAGTGCATCCAAAGAGGGGTGTGTATGTGTGTGCCTGAAAAGGCACTCCATCATGGAGTAGAAGAATAAGGGAGGAACAGGCACTTGAACAGAAAGGGTGTGACCAGATGGCAAGCCTTGGGATAATTTTAACCACAAGTCGTGGTAAACTTGGTGTCGACCTACAGTATTGCCTAATATTAAATGGGTGGCACTGGGGAATAACTAAGTTGACTGTTTGAAATTATGTAATGTTCATTTAAGAGTACCTATTTTATTGTGTCAAGCTCTCCCCGCTAGTTATAAGAGAGCTGGTGGGAGGAGACTGTTGAAGTTTGAGTTTTCTGTTTTGTTCTTCATGGCTTAATTTAAGTGGGAGGGTATGCAGAGTAAGACCCTTCCTCTGGAATTACAGTAAGCATGGGTTGGAGGTACTTACTTCATCAGTTGGGGAATATCAGGGGAAGGAAGTGGGAAGAGGGTTGCAAGGGCTAAAACAGATTTTTTTTCTCAATCAGAATCTTAGGCGTGCAATTGGACAGACAGCTTTCATTAACTGCTCAAATCAATCATGTTACCCGCAAGAAATTTTCAACTCTTTGGAGACTTAGATCCATCAGGAAATTCTTCGACCAAGCGCCTTTTACTCTCCTGGTCCAATTGCTAGTTCTCAGTATCTTGGACTACTATAACATCATCTATCTATCTGGACTTTGCAAACATTTCCAGAAATTAAGCATAATTCAAAACACTGCAGTAAGGCTGATATTTACCATATATACTTGAATATGAACCGGGATTTTTGGGCCAAAAAATTGGATCCCGGTTTATATTTGAGCCAGCGCCCCCCTCCCAGAATTATTGCAGGTCACTGCCGCCAGGCTCTGCACCCTGCCCCCCCTCCCTGCCCATCATACCTTCTCTGCCGATCTCTAGTGGTCCAGAGGTACAGCGGGCAGGAGCGAGCTTTCCGTGCTCTTGCCCCACTACTAACCAGCTGCCATGAGATCGGGCTTCTTCGGAGAGGCACCGAGAAGCAGCGCGCTTTGGCACTGCTGCTCGGTGCTGAGCGGCTTCCATACTGTCTCTTGCGGTACCTGCAGTGCAGCAGGTTTCCTCAAATTGTGTAACCTCAAAGAGGATGTACGTTGTAATGCACCAGTACCGATGGCTCAATAGCCAGTACCCTTGGTGCAGCAGGTTGTCTCAAAGTGGGTGACCTCAATGAGGATGCACATCATGAAGTGGAGACAACCTGCGAAGCTTGAGAACATTGGTGTCGATATTTGGTGTGCATCAAGAGACTCAATGCTGTTGAGACTCTTGATGCTTGCTGGGAAGTGGTTGGCTTCTGAGTTGGCTTCCCCGATACTATTCGTTCTTCCGATGTTGATACAATGCAGGAGTTCTCGATATTTATGGCGCTGATGATTTGGCAATTCTTGGCAGAGCTAAAGAACTTGTCCTGATGAATGCGACAGGCCTTGAAGGAGCGCTGTTGTTAAGGTGTAACATCGAGCAGAAGATTCAGCTCGGTGATAATATGCTGCCTGCTTGTCCCGGGATAGGCTGAGTTACTCAATGGAATTGGATGCCAGTGAACCTGAATTCAGTGACCAAGAGTTTGGCATGAACATAAGAAATGCCTGTACCGGATCAGTCCTTGGGTCCATCTAGTCTGGCGATCCGCACACACGGAGGCCCAGCCAGGCCTACCCTAGCGAATACCTTAGTTATTCGTATCCCTCAATGTGGCTTTCAAGAAGATGTGCATCCAACTTGCCCTTAAAACCTTGAATGGAGTAGATGTCTGGTGATGCAAACAGCACATATGAAAGTATGAGTGACTAAAGCTCCATAACGTGTGAATGACCGTGTGAAAGTAAAAGCAGTTAGTTCGAAGCCAGGGGTGCCCAAATGGTCGATCGCGATCGACCAGTAGATCGCAAAGGCAATGCGCGTCAATCATGTTGCATTTGCGATCTTGTTCTTCCTGCCTCCCCGAGCCAGGCCAGGCGTGTACATGCGCCAGACCCACAAGCCTTCACCTCAGACGTCAATTCTGACGTCGGAGAGGAAGTTCTGAGCCAGCCAATCGCTGCCTGGCTGGCCTGGAACTTCTCCTCTGACATCAGAATTGACGTGGGGGGGGGGGGGAAGGCTGTGGGACTGGCGCTTATACGTGCCAGATCTGGCTCAGGAAAGCAGGGAGAAATCAGCATGGTGACTTGTTGGGGGGGAGGGGCAGGGAGAGAGAAAGAATCGGGGGTGGAGAAATTGGCATGATGGCTGGGGGGAGCAGAGGGAGAGAGAAAGAAAGGCAGGGGGAGAGAAAAAGAAAGGCAGAAATAAAGAGGGGGGCAAATGGAGAGAGAACGAAAGACAGGCAGACAGGGAGAGAGAGAAAGAAAGACAGAAATAAAGAGGGGGCAGGGGGGAGAGAGAAAGAAAGAGACAGAAAGGGGGGCCAGAAAGAAAGAAATAGTGGATTTACAGTCAGAAGAAGGAAGAGACTCATGAAATCACCAGACAAAAAGGTAGGAAAAATGATTTGTATTTTCAATTTAGTGATCAAAATGTGTCCGTTTTGAGAATTTATATCTGCTATCTATATTTTGCACTAGGGCCCCTTTTACTAAACTGCAATAGTGGTTTTTAGCGCAGGGAGCCTATGAGCATTGGGAGCAGTGTGGGGCATTCAGCACAGCTCCCTGCGCTAAAAACTGTTATTGTGGTTTAGTAAAAAGGGAGGGGTATATTTGTCTATTTTTGTATAGTTGTTACTGAGGTGACATTGCATATTTTAAAGTCATCTGCCTTGACCTCTGAAAAATACCCCGAATACAAATGATAATTAACATTTTCTCTGCGTACAGTGTCCTTTGTGTTTTTAAAAATGTTATTGTTGGTAGATCATTTTGACTTAGTCATTTTAAAAGTAGCTCGCAAGCCAAAAAGTGTGGGTACCCCTGTTCTAAGCTGTAACATATGCTGTGAATATAAGTTAACAGAATTCCCTGAGAGACCAAGGGATTTGGTAGTGGATTATTCCTTAAATGGAAACACCCGAGGACAGGAAAAGGGAATGTAAAGATGGGAAGCCTGCCTTTATCGTACGTTTTCCACTGCACTGGTTAAGGGGAATTAAGAACCAACTACACAATTGGAAAGAATGTTATTAAAGCAGGTCAGGAGTGCTATAATCTGGAGAGGCTCAAGTGCTATCTGGAATTACACTGTTATATTGAACTGAATAGTGACCAGTTTAAAGCAGGAATTACAGTTATGTATTGAATCGAGCAGTGACCAGTTTTAAGTGAACATTTGAAGTGGTTCTAGTGCTAGGTAGCCTTGCTATCAGCACAGAAGCCTGGATGTGGAGTCCAGCTCAGAGCGGAGGTGCTGCAGGACCAAAATACTTGGGCCACGCCCACTATAGGCAGCTGTCTCATTCAGACTGGACTATTTTTGTGTTGGAAAGTTTGTTTTTCTTTCTTGGGGCATGTGGCTCAGATAAAAACAGGATCCCCATTCACACTACTGGATGAAAATTTAAACAAAAAATGTGTCCTAAAGGAACGATAACTCATCAAAACAAAAAAAAGGACACTTGTAAACTAACAACCCTTAAACCGACAAACAGAGCTCAGAACTAAAGGAAGAGAAGTAGTCAAGAGAGACATGAAGAAGTTTTTCTCCTGATTGTCAGCCAGTGAGAGTGGGCTTTCTGAGGAAGCCGTTCTGGCGAAACATGTCAGAACCCGCTGTAGTGAGACAACTTCTGCCAAGCATTTTTTCACCAGTTGAAGCTAAGTATTTCTTTAATTTCACAAATTTGAAGACGATATTTAAGAAATTGAACACATATATATACACACACACACACACATATATATATATATAAAACCTTCCTACTGACTTAAGACGGTGCAATGATAGACTCCATGAAAACACATTTAAGGGCCTTTTTGTGATTTCTGTACCAACCTTTGGTTATGAGCTCCGTTTGTCAGTTTAAGGGTTGTTAGTTTACAAGTGTCCCTTTTTTTGTTTTGATCAGATAAAGATAGTGCAGGAACTGTTTGAGCAATATTATCTGAAATGAAAACTTGTGAAAAGAAGACTTATGGCTGAAATAAAGCACTTTTCCTTTTGCAACTTATGGTGTTAAGAGTGTTGCTGAACTTAACTGAGAAAAATCCTACCACTGGTACCTTCAGGGAGATGCAGGATTCAGCGCCTGTGGCGGGAGACAGGGAGCGCCTGGTGGCCTCTCACAGCCCTGCTACAGATGATAAAGGGACAGGAAGACGCAAGGGATGTCACAAACAAAGTGCCCCTCTCATAAACCTAGCACATCTGAGTGAGCAGGAAGTGAACTAGCGCCTCTGCATATACTAAAACATGAAAGGCCTGGGGCGTGGCTTGAGAGCGTTCATGTATGGACGTGTGATTGAACAGCTTCATCTCCCCAGGCACTATTTTATCGTTATTTGAAGTTAAAACTTTCGGATTTCAACAATTTCTATTAATAACATGGCTACTTCTAAACAAATCAACTTGGAAACAGCGTTTTCTGGTGGTAAATGAAAGAGATGTAAACAAGATCCGTCGACACCGTCCAGGATTCCTTTACCTGAAGATTCCCCTGATAAGATTGATATGAAGGAGGAACTATGAAATATCAGGCAATTACTTCAAGGAAATGCAGAGAAACTTGCCATGGTAATAGAGGAAGAGGCAAACTTATCTTATAAGATCGATGGAATAACTGTCAGGCTGGATAATTTAGAGAGCTGTATGGAAAAGACAGTCAGCTGTTTGGAACTGTCAGAAAATCAAACAAAGCTACAGGACTTTTCAGCTCAACTTGAAAACCTGGAAAATAGAGCACGAAGAAGAAATGTGAGGCTATTGGGGCTTCCGGAAAATTCGGAAGGTAGAGATGTGGTAGCTTTTATTGAAATACTGATTCCTAAATTGATACCGCTATCTTCAAATTTTCCATTTGAGGTAGAAAGAGCCCATAGAATCCCTGTAAAATGGACTAACAGTTTTACTGGTCCCAGGCCATTAATATTTTGCATTTTGAGGTTCCAGCAAGCAATGGAAATCCTGCAATTTGCTAAGCAAAATAAAAATTTAATTTACAAGGAAGCAAAAATTTTACTGGTACCAGATTTTGCTAATAAAACCGCTAACATCAGAAAATGATTTTTATAGCTACGATCCCAATTAAAACAGCTGGGGGCTCAGTATGGGCTTTTTTACCCCGCTGTTATGAAGATAACATAACAAAATAAAATATCACAATTTGAAGATTCAAGTAAATTACAAGAATTTATTACACAGCAAGCAACATCTATGGAATAGGTTTAAATTTTAGACACGCCAACATCCATTTCTTGTGAGGAACAACTCTGTCAGTGAACATAGATTTCTGCTGAATACCTGAAATGGAGTTATACGAAAGTTGTGGAAAAGAGAATATTTGTTTGCAGTCACAAGATATGGGGATCAGATATACTTTTCTGTGATTGTAATTAAAGGTCTCCTACTGTCTATTTATTTTGTGCATGATTGGATCAGAAGTACTAAAGACTTAAAATTGATCAGATATTGTGGTCTGAAAGAAAAGGTTTTATTTTATGTTAATGATAATTTTACAATTTGTGTTGTAATATCTTGCAAGCAAGGCTTCATTGGAAGGAAAGGGTTAAAAATTTGACAGTTTAACAGCCTAGCAGCAGAGCATAGTATAGTATTCCAATTTACTATCATTGGATTGGCTGATTCTTTCCTGTCCCGCCTCAAATTTTTACTTCCTGCAACGAAGATATGTGGTGCCTTTGGAAAGGGGTGAATGGTTGACAGACACATAATTCTGTGGTTGGTTAAACTTTCTGTCTACGCTGATGAAACGCTGCTGAATGACTACAGCGAGGTCATACGGTGATTCTGGAGAGGAGGATAAGTGGTGACAGACACATAGTATGGGGATCAACTGAACTCTTCCATGATTGCAATTGGAGATTACAATTGATGGTTTATTGCTTGCTGTCTGTTCTTGTATGTGATTGGATCAGAGGTGCAAGTTGGGCTTGATGCCATTGGAAGCTGCTTATTTGTAACGCCTATACGCATTTCTGGAGAAGACAGGTACTATTCATAGAAACAACATCATAAGATAATCGAAGGAAAATGGATGTTACTTAACTTTGAGATCCACTGAATTTATTTGAGACTACCAAAAGGTTATTCTTTATTCACTTATACACACGATATGTTGTATAAACGGATGGAATTTAATAATATTGGAAGCTACTTGTTTGACATTTTATATTCGTTTACTGAGAGATATGACGTGGTTGATTAAAGTAATTAGAAAGAAATTTGAAAGTTTGAAAGAAGTCTCTGCTAAGAGCGTTTTATATGGGAAGGATCTATAAAAACTTTGGATGTTTCCCTTTTCTTTCTTCGACTTGTTTGATCCTTCGCAGTCATTGGATTAAAAATTCCTTTTATTTTTAACAGATTCTAGAAGATCTGCCAGTCATACAATTGCATAGATCCTTCAAAACTGATCATAAAATAATCCTCATTACAGGATATGGTTGCAAATATACACAGATGTATTAATTCTGTTTTTACCCACAATATCTTTCATGAAAAACGGCACTGCTGAATTGGTTTTCTTAGATATTGATTTGAAATCTTTTAATTATTAATTTGTGAAGATTTTTCAAACTTTACCAGTGATGAAACTACATAAATTCATTGTGTATGTCTTTAAAAAAATTACATTTCTCCTAGAATTCAGAGTTCGATTCTTAATACGCTGCGGCTTTGAGCTGTTCTGAGCGGGGGGGGGGGGGGGGGTCGGGATTGCCCCTCCCCGGCTGTGGATCTCCTCTGTTCTTCCTGTGGTTTATGCTCTTTACTTTTGGTTGTTTGTTCTTCGTTCTTGGTGTTTTTTTTTCTCTCTCTTTTTGGGGGCATTGGGTGGGGGAGAGGCCTTGATTTTCTTCTCAGGGCTCATCAGAGTACAGGGCTCTGTTTACATGGTATTTTGGCCTATGTTGTCCGGGCCTCTCCAGTGGCGCAGGGTTGAGCTTTTGCCTGTTATTGGTCTTGCATAGTGTTGTTCCTTATTTTGGGGGGATGGTTTTGGATGGGGAGTGGGGTGGAGAGTGGGTGGGGGGGAGTTGTTGTATATTTTCTGCCTGTTCCTTCTTTGCTGTGTTTCTTTCTCTGTTCAATAAAAATTGATTTCACTATAAATTACTTTTCTTATAAAGATTTGTTAACATGTTTTAAATCTAATTTTCAATGTCTAAGTTATAAATATCTTTTAATATTAGTATCAACTAATTCATGATTAATTATTATATCTGTAAAATTATATAATTATTAATTAGTTAGAAATAGATAACTAATTCATTATATTTGAGAGTGATATTTAATGTTTAGTTTTCTATTTACTTATATTTTAATTAGGGGAATTAATACTTTTTATAATCTGATGAGGTATCTATAAACAAGTTAAGATCCTTTTCATTTTTAAATTCATTGACTAATATTGGTATGTTATATTTTGTTAATTCAATTTTAACTAATAAGAGCTGTATAGTAAGGTATAAGAAGAAATGAAAAGAATGTATAGAAATTTAAATTGAATAGATGGATAGATTAGAGCAGGATAACAGAGAACTGAAAATCTATGAATAAGATACAATAGATTTGAATTAAAATGAGGGTGTTTAATTCAATTGGAAGGTTTTCTTAATCTATATATAATTAGGTCTGGTTTTTTTCTGATTCTACAGATTTTATATATTATTCTACAGATTAATCATAAAGTTTATCAGCTACTTAATGATTGATTGATTTTATTCATATTATTGAAACAGCTTAATTATAATTAATGTTAAATTGATTCAATGAATTATTTTGAGCTTAATTTTAACTTTATTGCTTCATAATTTCTAAACCCATGGTTTTATGGAAATTAAGAGAATGATGCCTGGGGAGAGCTGTTGATTGCTAGTCTTAATGAGTGCTTTCAAGTATTCGTTTTATTTAAATGGGTGGGGGGAGGGAAAGGGGGGAGATTTGGGAAGGGAGGGCTCTGGATATGCATAAGATATAACATAAGATCTAATATGATATATATATATATATATATATTTTTTTTTAATCTTATTAGATAATTTTTAACTAAAATTTAAGAATGTATTTTAAATTATTCATATTAAACATCAATGGGCTTATGCACCCTATAAAAAGGAAAAAAATACTTAATTTTCTCAAAAAACAAAATGCAGATATTATATACAAGAGACCCATTTGTCTGATATGGAATCTAAAAAATTAGAAGGAGATTGAGTCAAACATTGCTTTTATGCTCCTGCTTTGGGAAAGAAAGCGGGAGTGGCTATATTAGTGAATAAAAAATGTAATGCGACTTTTAAATTGGTGTCGGCTAATCCTATGGGTAGATGGGTACATATAAATATGAGCTTAGGTAAAGATACTCTGACGTTATTTAATATTTATGGTCCTAATTCAAATCAAATAGAATTTTTCAAAACACTCCATCTTCTTTTACCTCTGGCCACGGCTAATTTAATTGTGGCGGGAGATTTTAATGCTGTTATGGATTCTCTATTAGATAAAAAACCTAGTAGAGTGATGAAGTCATTAGGATTGGATAATTTGATTCATGTATGTGGTTTAAAAGATATCTGGAGAATTTTACATTTTGATGCTCAGTAATTTACTTTCTGTTCACATGTTCATAAGTCATACTATAGAATTGATTATATTTTTGTTTCAGATAGTTTGGTGCAACAGGTAAGCTTTGATCAACTGCATCGGAGATGCTGATATCAAAATCGTCTGAAGATGAAGATGCTGCAGTAGCTTCACTCATTGAAACGTATTGGGCTTTGCACCTACTGCAAAGTTTCTGACCTGGCTTGATATTTATTTTTGCCACTTTTTTAAAATCATTAGACATGGCAAGATCGACTTTTAACAATCCACTTTGAACAATGTGATTTTTCTTTTCAAATGGATTACAACACGATGTTTGCTTTAATTCGTATTTGTCGAGATACTTTGCTTTGTGGTGGAGGCAGATTTGGTCTTTATCCATCAGTTCAACTTCAGAGCGCCAAGTGATAAGCAATTTTTCATCAGTTGACAAATTATGTAAAAAAATGAGCCCACATTTTTTAGAATAAAATGTGCCGTCATGACACTTTGACAACAATTTTTGCCCAATGTCACAGTCTGGCAGAAAAGGATTATTATTAGTCGATTCGTTGGCATCCATTTTAAACTGAATTAATAATAATGTGGATCTGAAAAAGAAAACAAGTTGTAATTTGTGATCTGCATGCAACAAAATTATCACCTCAATTTCTAGTTAGGAATAATCATTAATTAAGAACACTATAATTGTACCCAAAGCTTGAGTAAAAATAAACAGGGAAAAACAGTGTGAAAAGTGACATAATTGTAAGTTGAAACATAGGCCGTTGCCATGGTGACATCTCCCAACTTTGTCCCCTTTTTTCCTGCGTTGTCCCCTTTTTCCTGCGTTAACCTGCGTTGAAAAATGAAGCACACTTTTCTAGGGGGTTTGAAATATGCTCTTTCTAATGAGACTGATTTGAAAGAGTTTCTGAAAGGTATTTTTCTGTAAAAGCAGGCTGAAAATACCCTATTTTTGGCCTTTTTACACAAATTAGCAACTTTACACTTAATTTGTAAACTAATGGAAAGAGCTTGGAGGTTGAAATTGTACTTTTGAAAACAACGTTGTACTGAGACATTATGCGCCAAATTTCGCATTTATTACTCAATTATTGTGGGAGCTAAGTAATGTCAAACTTTGACTTTTTTTGGAGCACTAATTTTTTCGGCCAAGTTTACTGTAATTCAGCCATTCACTCAGTGCTCGACAAAAATTATTATTGGTAGCACTGAATAGAGCTCCAAAAGTTGTGCAGGGTAGCTAAGTTTCAGTTTTTTTGGAAACATAGCTCGTGAGATATTGTGTCTCAAAGTTGTCAGAATGTCACTGTCGTACTGTATGTCATTGCAGTATGGTGTCAAAGAAATGGCTATATCTCCACGAATATTCCACAGGCGAAACTAAAACTTTACCAAAGTTCGTTTGATACATGTGGGACTTTGTGCATAAAGTTTTATCAAAATCCGTGATGGTCATGCAAGGAGCCCTTGATCACTTGACATGGAATAACCCAATCAAAAAAGAAATTATCTGAACTGGAGGGCAAAATTAAAGAATTAGAATCAAAATTAACTGTAAAATGGGAAATACACACTCCAGGCCCTTTTAAAAGCTAAATATAAATACAATGAGATTTCTTCTAAATGGGCTAGGAAAGAATTGTTCATTCAACAGGCTTTGTATTATGGAAACTCGAATAAGGTGGGAAGATTACTAGCTAATTATTTAAAAGCAAAAAAAAAGGAAAGTAAAGATTGTGGCTATTACAGATGAAAATGGGGTTACTCATTCTAAAATTGATAATATATTAAAACAGTTCAAAACCAAGCCCCCCTAAAAAAAAACAGTTCAAGAATTATTATAAGGCTTTGTACTCTTCTGAGCATTATTCGAACAGAGAACTTGATGGTTTAAAATTTTTGAATTCAATAGAAGGACCTAAAATTCCCGAGCATATAAAGGGTTCTCTTGATACACCAATTTTGCTGAAGGAGATTCAGACAGCATTGAAATCCCTTAAAGTTGGATCCGCTCGAGGAGGTGATGGTTACACTGTGGAGTTTTATAAATCATTCCAAAATACATTAATGCCTTATTTATTAAATTTATATCAGGTTCCAGGGCCGCCATCAGAAATTTCTGGGCCCCTTACTGAGCAATCCTATTGGGCCCCCCACGCACCCCTTCCCCCCCCCCCCGACCCTCCCTTCTTCCATGGGCCAAATACACACATACTTTTCTCTGTCATCGCACTCTTTGACCAAAAGATTTGTAAGCCTGCAACCACATCAAGGTAGACTCTTTCAGCAGGGCCCTAACCTAACATAAACTAAACTAATCTATACCTATCTATTCTAAACTAACATATGTCTAGCGCGCACAAACCCCTGCTCTATGTGGGAAAAATAACACCAGCTCAATGCTGGCATTAGCATCTAGCGCGCGTGGTGTACGCTAAAGCCACTATCGTAACTTAGTAAAAGGAGCCCTATTTTTATTAGTTAATTATTATTATTATTTTCCAATGCCCAATATGATTTCCTTTTTTAAGGTTTGACACTTGTGCCAGAATATTTTTACTCAATTTAAGAAGTATTTGCCCTCTTTCAAATGGTATAGAAGTTTAAAAAAGGGACAGGCGTTAATGAAGTCATTAGGTTCAATCTAGCCATTTATTTCTGCATGAATTTAAACAACTAAAAAAAAAAGATAAATATAGCTCATCCAGTCATATAAGAAATGGCTCTACAGCAGGGGTGCCCACACTTTTTGGGCTTGCGAGCTACTTTTAAAATGACCAAGTCAAAATGATCTACAAACAATAAAATTTTTTAAAAAACCACAAAGCACATTGTATGCAAAGAAAATGTTAATTATCATTTATATTCCGCGGGTTTTCAAAGAGGTCAAGTCAGACGATTCTATGCAATGTCACCTCAGGAACAACTATACAAAAATAGACAAATATACCCCCTCCCTTTTTACTAAATCGCAATAGCGGTTTTTAGAGCAGGGAGATGCACTGAATGCCCTGTGCTGCTCTCGATGCTCATAGGCTCCCTGCGCTAAAAATCGCTATTGCAGATATAAATTCTCTAAACAGACACATTTTGATCACTAAACTGAAAATAAAATAATTTTTCCTACCTTTTTGTCTGGTGATTTCATGAGTCTCTGTTTGCACTTCCTTCTTCTGACTATAAATCCAATATTTTTTCTTTCTGCCCCTCCCCTTTTCTTTCTGTCTCTCTTTCTTTCTCTCTCCCCCTGCCCCCCCAAGCCATCGCGCCAATTTCTCCACTTCCCCGATTCTTTCCCTACTCCCTAAGCCACCATGCCGATTTCTCCCTGCTTCCACGAGCCAGGCCAGGAATGTACAAGCACCGGACTCACAAGACTTCACCTCTGATGTCAATTCTAACGACGGAGAGGAAGTTCCAGGCCAGCCAGGCAGCGATTGGCTGGCCCAGAACTTCCTCTCTGACGTCAGAATTGACGTTGGAAGTGAAGTCTTGTGAGTCCGGCGCTTCTACGCACCTGGCCTGGCACAGGGAGGCAGGAAGAAAAAGATTGCCAAGGCAACGCGATCGACTCACATTGCCTTTGCGATCTACTGGTCGATCGCGCTCGACCATTTGGGTACCCCTGCTGTTATGGTATCCTGTCCTGACCTGAGGAAAGGGGTTTAGTCCCCCCAAAACTGCCTTATTTCCATTTCCTATTTATAAACTTTAATCAATAGATACAATACTACTTGATTCTACGTAAAGCAACAAAACAAATTTTTTCTACCTTTTGTCGTTTTTGCTTTAATCATCTTGTCTTCACTCTTCTTTCTAGCCAGCATCTGTCCGCTCTGTCTTCCATACAGCATCAGCCCCTTCCATCCACTGTCCACCCTCTCCCCGTTCCATATGGCATCTTCCCTCTTTTTATGCTCCTTCAATAAACTGTCTATCCTGTTCCCCTTCTCTTCTCCTTTGTACATGATTGATTTCAGCTCTGCCACCTCTCCATTTTTCTCTCTCTGTCACCACCCCGTCCCCTATGCTCTGGCATCTCTCTCTTCTCCTTTCTTTCCTTCGCACCCCACAGTCTGCTATCTTCCCTTCCCTGATTCTCTAGCATCTCACTCCTTTCCTTTTCTTCCATCTCTCCCTCCCCCTCCATGCTCTGACATCTCCTCCTTCCTTTCCCCCTTCCTTTTCCCTTGGTCTGGCATACTTTCTTCCTTCCCTCCATGCCCTGGCATCTCTTCCTCCCTCTCTTCCCTCCAATCCCTGGCATCTCATTTCATTCCCTCCCTCATCTTCTTTCTCCCTCCAGTTGGGTGCAGCAAGTCTCTCCCCCACTGCTCCCTTTCCTCCTTCTGTCACCCATGACCTGGCATCATGAACTTCTTCAGGCAGCAGCATTCACAATTCGCTGCTGTTGCCAGCTTCGGGCCTTCTTCTCTGTCGGGTCCTGTCTTCATGGTAATAGAAGTAGGCAGGACCCGGCAGAGAGGAAGGCCTGAAGCTGGCAACAGCAGTGAATTGTAAATGCTGATGCTAGCCGAAGAAGTTCATGACGCCAGATCGAACACCTGGGGCAGACTGCTACTCTCCCCCCCCCATGACCCTCCTATCTCTCCCTCCCTCCAATCACGAGACTCTAAACAGCACTGCTCTACTCTAAGCAGGCTGCTTCAGGGCTTTCTCCTGCCGTGATTCCCTCTGGCACGTCACTGATGAGGGAAGGAGGGAGAGATAGGAGGGTCGGATCGGGTTGGGGGTTGCCCGGGATGATGATGAGGCTGCTGCTGCTGCCAGCGAATCCAGCAAGGGTGAGGCCCCAAAGCACAGCCCTGGCAGGTCCCCCCTGACTATTTCGGGCCCTAGGCCTGTGCTTACTGGGCCTATCCTTTAATCTGGCCCTGCTTCCCCCCCCATATGCCCTGACATCTCTCTCTTCCACTCCATGGTATGGTATCTCCTTTCCCTCCCTCCCATGGTCTTTGCATCTCTTTCCTCCTTTTCCTGATCTTCCTTCTCCCTCCTTCCCTCTCTCTCCCCAATTGGGTGCAGCAGTATTTCTCTTCCCCATCCCCCCACTGGGTACAGCAGTATCATCAGCATTTCTCTTTCCCCCCCCCAACTGGGTACAGCAGAAGCAGCATTTCTCTTCCCCCTCCCCCCTAATTGGGTGCAGCAGCATTACTCCTCCCATTCCCCCCCGTCTCACACACCCGGCAGATTTGCTACAGACCAAAGGCAAGTTGCAAGTTTCCCTTGGTCGCTGACCTATCTCCCAAAAGGCAGCAACAGAGGGAAGTTTACAACTTGCTGCTCTTGCTTACTTCGGGCCTTTCTCGTTGCCGGGTCCTGCCTTCACGGAAACAGAAAGTAGGCAGGACCCGGCAGCGAGAAAGGCCTGAAGTAAGCAAGAGCAAGTAAGCTTCCCTCCGTGGCTGGCCTATCTCCTGCATGCTCCGGGGCTCTAATGGTCCGTGCCGGCTTCTCTTCTCTACCCCCCCCCCCCCCGAAGTATCTTCCGGTTTCGGAGGGAAGCCGGTTTCGAGTCGCTTGCTGGGATATTTTTTTGTTTAAAGTCCGGCGGGTTTTTCGGCGGCTCTTCAGGCTACGCATTAAGCAGTGGCGGCAGCAGGATTCGGCAGATGACAGCCGGGCGGGCCTCTAAATTTGCTGGGCGTTGCGCCCGGCTGAAAAGCGCTGGGGAGAACACTGGGGAGCCCGGGCCCCCTGTCAGCTCCGGGCCCCTGAATGCAGAACTGGTAGTACTGCCCTGATGGCGGCCCTGTCAGGTTCAATTGAATAAAGGCAGCATTTCAGGTACTAAGGTAGAAGCTTTGACTATAGTTTTGCCTAAGCCAAATAAAGATCCTTTGTTGGTTTCAAATTACAGGCCAATCTCTCTGATTAATGTTGATGGAAAACTTTTGGCTAAAGTATTGGCTTCACGTTTGGCCAAGGCTCTCCCTCATATTATAGGTATACACCAAACAGGGTTTGTTGCTCATAGACATTCTTCACATAACACTAGGTTAGCTCTTCACATATTGACTTTAACAAAATCCATGAAGAGCCGGCCTTTTCTGTATCTTTGGATGCAGAGAAGGCATTTGATCGTGTAGAATGGACATTTATGTATCAAGCAATGGATTGGTTTGGTGTGGGTTCTGGATTTATTCAAATGGTTAAAGCTTTGTATAGCTCCCCTTCTGCTAGACTATATATAAATAATACTTTTTCAGATGGTTTTCATCTAGAGAGGGGAGTTAGGCAGGAGTGTCCTTTATCTCCTCTATTGTTTGATATTACATTGGAACCCTTGTTATTGGCTATTCAACAAGCTGAGGAGATTCAAGGTGTTCCATATGCAGGCCGAGAATACAAAGTTTCTGCATATGCGGATGACATCTTGCTGCATTTGAGAAATCCTGAATCTACCATTCCACATTTACTAGATCTGATTGAAAGATTTGGAAAATTTTCAGGATATAAAATAAATTGGAGTAAATCAGAAATTCTTCCACTAAATATACATTGTCAAAAAGGATTGTTTGATCGGTTCCCTTTTCTTTGGAAAGAAGAAGGTATAAAATATTTAGGAATATGGATCTATAAGACGCTGGAAGAAACAATGAAAGTAAATGAAAAATCTTTATTGCTGAAGGTCAATGAATTGTGTAAGCAATGGAACCCATTACATTTGTCTTGGTGGGGGAAAATCCAAATAGTTAAAATGATGATCCTGCCTGTGGTTTGTTACCAAATGGGTATGTTACCAATTTATTTTCAGGGGTCATTTTACAAGAAATTGAACAGTATCCTTATTAAGTTTATTTGGATGGGCAAAACTGCTAGAATTGCTTTAGTATCTTTACAAAAACCAATTGTGGAGGGAGGGGTAAATTTTCCAAATTTTTATAGGTATCATCAGGCCTATATTCTGCGTCAGAGTATATATTGGATCCTGCCTGATCTCAAGGAACATTATCATGACTGGTTAATTTTGGAGTGGAAAATTATGTCCCCAATGCGTTTGTCTCATGTATTGGACATTAAACTACCCAGTTATGGTAAGGATAATAATATTATTTTGGATACTTGGAAGACTTTGAGATATATTAATAAGATAACTGAAATTCCTATAGAACAGTCTTTGTGTCAGTCCCTAAGGCTGAACTCCAAGATACAAATAGGTGGCTCTAAAATTGCCTGGAAGGAATGGATGCAGGCAGGCATAAGAACATTAGAAGATGTTATTTTAAAGGGAAAATTGCTTGAATTTTCACGGTTGCAACAATCTTTTGGTATTTCAAAATCTCAATTTTATAAATGGTTGCAAATGAAGCAGGTTATTCAGAAAGGGTTCCCTGATTGGCATAATTTTAAAAATTACTACAGCTTGCAGTTCCTCTGCTTTCAGACAGATATGCTTGGGCATCAAGCTGCCAGGTGGTATAAATTAATATCTGAACTTGTGCATTAGAAATCCAAAAATGCTCTTAGATACATTTGAAGCGTTGAGATTAAGCAGTACATTTCTGTATCTCGATGGCCACAGATTTGGTCTCGGAGGATGAGAAGTACAGCGTCAGCATCTATGAAACAAACTTGGTTCTTTTTGTTACATCTTTTTTTTGGACCACGGTTAGATTGAATAAGTTAGATAATTCAAGGTCTAATAGATGCTGGCACTGTCATCTAGACATGGGAACATTGGATCACTTATTGTTTTAATGCCCTATGATTCAGATTTTTTTGGAAGTCGATTTGGGGACAAATTAATAATATTCTAGAAGTTGCAATCCCTTTGACTTATGAAGTTGTGATTTGTGGTACTGTGTTATATGTAAAGGATCCCTTAGACCAGGGGTGCCCAATACGTTGATCGCGATCGACCGGTAGATCGGGAAGGCAATGCGAGTCGATCACGGAGCCCATCCCGGGTTCCAGGTTCGACTCGTGTTGCCGTCCTGATCTACCAGGCCGATCAGCCTTCCTCTCCCCGATGTCAAAGACACCGCTTTTTTGTCATTTCAGTGGGGGGAGGGGGGCGGTGGTAGTGGCAGCAGCCTGAAAAAGAAATCATCCTGGCCAGGGTCGGTGTCATGCTCTGAAGCTTCTACCTCTTCCAGCAGCCTTCCTATCTGGCCCTCTCCCTTCTACCTGCATCCGGCCTCACCCCCTGCACCGCGGCTCTCTTCGGCAATTCGGCAACAGCAGCGATCGACATAAGATTCTGACGTTGAGGCCTACCCTCTGTGAGTCTCGCTTGTTTCAACTTCCTTTTTCCACAAAAGGCGGGACTTGATGTCGGCAGCCTGTCTTGATCACCGTTGCTGACGAGTTGCTGAAGAGGGCCGCAGGGCAGGGTGTGTGGCTGGATGCAGGTGGAAGGGAGAGGGCCAGATGCAGGACTCGTGGGTGAGGGAGGAGAAGAGAGCGAGAAAGAGAGAGGGGAGGGAAACAAAAGGAAATATTTCATACTGGGCTGGGTCGGAGTGGAGGAAGGGTGGGTGGAAAGATTTTGGCTACAGGGTGCAGTAACAAAGGAAAAGGTGGGAAAGCTGAAAATGGAGATAGTGACACAAGGAAGAGAAAGGGTAAGCAGGACCTACTGAATAAGGATAGAGATACAGAGGGGACATTAAGAGGAGGTGAAATAGAGACAGAAGTAATGCTGAAAAAGGGGGGGAGATAAAGACATTGAAAGGGTAAATGGTGAACATGGGGTAAAGACAAGGACAGAGACAAATGAAGATTCTGAAAAAGTGGTGAGATAGGGATATAGGTGAGATGGACACAAAGAAGGGTGATGCTGGAAAATAGTTGGAATGGTAATTCTGACAGATACAGAAGGGAAATGCTAGATCAAAGAGAGATGGGGCTCAGGCTGGATGGAATGGGGAGAAATGCCTGGTTGGCAAGGAACTTTCTCTCCAATGTCAGAATTGACGTTGGGGAGCAGAATGCTGGTCAGTGCAACACTTCTGCAGGGAGAACTTGGGGCGGTGGTGGCTTGGGGGCTGTTCCCCGATGGCGGCGGCAAACCGAGTGGCTTGGGGGAGGGCAGGAAGAAAGAAAGAAAGGGGGCAGGCAGGGAGACAGAAAGAAGGGAGAACAGGGAGACAGAAAGAAAGGGAGGCAGGGAGACAGAAAGAAAAAGTTGGGGGAGAGAATGAGGTCTGGAGGAGAGGAAACATACAGGAAGCTGAAAGAAGGGAAGAAAGACTGGATGCACAGTCAGAAGAAGAAAGTGCAACCAAAGACTCATGAAATCACCAAACAACAAAGGTAGGAAAAATGATTTTATTTTCAATTTAGTGATCAAAATGTGTCTGTTTTGAGAATTTATATCTGCTGTCTATATTTTGCACTATGGCTCCCTTTTACTAAACCGCAATAGCGTTTTTTAGCGCAAGGAGCCTATGAGCATCGAGACCAGCGCAGGGCATTCAGCACAACTCCCTGTGCTAAAAACTGCTATCGCGGTTTAGTAAAAAGGGAGGGGGTATATTTGTCTATTTTTGTATGGTTGTTACTGAGGCGACATTGCATAGAGTCATCTGCCGTGACCTCTTTGAAAAAATCCCGGAATATAAATTATAATTAACATTTTCTCTTCCTTTCAGTGTGCTTTGTGGTTTTTTTTAAATTTCATTGTTGGTAGATCATTTTGACTTGGTCATTTTAAAAATAGCTCGTAAGCCCAAAAAGTGTGGGCACCCCTGCCTTAGGCAAATATAAAAGACATGTTTTTTAAAATTTTGACGGGTACAGCTATACAATTGATTACACGAAATTGGAAAAATTGGGACCGATTTAACTTTACATTCTGGTGGGCAAATTTATGTTTAATCTATAAATATGAGAAAATGAATGCTGATTTGTTAGGGAACACAAAAAATTTCAAATTAATATGGGGCCCATTGATGTCTTTTGTAGAATTGTTATAATTTGATTTTGTTGATGTATTAATTGCATATCCAGAGAAAGGGGAGGGTGGGAACATAGGCTCTTAAATTAATTCTTATCTTTCTTGAGGGTTTGAGAGGGGGGTATTTTTGGGGTTCTGATAACAGTTTCTAAATTTGTATAAATGTTTAATGTATGGATAGGACATATTTGTTATAGGGTACTTATTATAAGATCTGAGAACCAATGGATAATTTGATTGATAATGTGGGGTAGAGGGGGATATTACTCTGTTCAAGTCATGTAAGGATATTAAATGTTGTTTAATGTGTAAAATGTCTTCTTTACTGTTTTCACTTATTGAAAGTGTTAAAATGAATAAAGAATTTAAAAAAACAAAACAAAACATGAAACGCCTGTAACCTGAACTTTAAGGGAGGCTATTGCTAAACCTTTTTCTAGGCCCTCCTGAAGAAAAGCTAGGACCACTGAAAGAGGAGCCCTCTCAGGCTCCACCTGATCCTTAGCACACTACCATTGAAAAGCCTTCCAGGCTTTGGCATAAGAAGCCAAAAGAGTCGAGATAACTACATCCTAATAACCGCATTTCATCAAGGCTGAGCGCTCAAGAGCCATGCCGTAAGACCAAAGCGCCATGGGTTCTCCATGGGCACCAGCCCCTGAGAAGAGATGGCATGAATAACAGGGTGTGAATAACATGAAGAAAGACCTGGCGAAGCTTGAAGAATGGTCTGAAATTTGGCAGTTAAAATTTAATGCTAAGAAGTGCAAGGTCATGCATTTGGGCTGCAAAAACCTGAGGGAACGGTACAGTTTAGGGGTGAAGAACTTATGTGCACGACAGAAGAGCGGGACTTGGGTGAAGAACTTATGTACACGACAGAAGAGCGGGACTTGGGTGAAGAACTTATGTGCACGACAGAAGAGCGGGACTTGGGTGAAGAACTTATGTGCACGACAGAAGAGCGGGATTTGGGTCTGATTATATGTGATGATCTTAAGGTGGCCAAATAGGTTGAAAAGATGATGGCGAAAGCTAGAAGGATGCTAGGTTGCATAATAGGAAGAGATATGGCCAGTAGGAAAAAGGAGCTGGTCCAGAGAGAAAAGGAGATATAAAATGGATGGAGCTGGTCCAGAAGAAGGCTACTAAAATGGTGTGTGGTCTTAGAAACATAGAAACAGAAAAACGGTGGCAGAAAAGGGCCATAGCCCATCGAGTCTGCCCATTCCAAGTATCCGCCCCCCTGAATTTACTCCCTTAAAGATCCCACGTGAGCATCCCATTTTCTCTTAAAATCCGTCACGTTGCTTGCCTCAATCACCTGCAGTGGGAGTCTGTTCCAATGATCTACCACTCTTTTGGTGAAGAAGTACTTTCTGGAGTCGCTATGAAACTTCCCTCCCCTGATTTCAGCGGGTGCCCTCTGGTGGTCGAGGGTCCCACGAGACAGAAGATATTATTTTCCGACTCGATGTGACCCGTGATTTACTTAAACGTTTCAATCATGTCTCCCCTCTCTCTTCGTTCCTCAAGTGAGTACATTCGCAATTCTTTTAGTCTTTCTTTGTATGGGGACAGACTTAAAGATCTTAATCTGTATACTTTGGAGGAAAGGCGGGAGAGAGGAGATATGATAGAGACATTTAAATACCTACGTGATGCAAATGCGCATGAGTCGAGTCTCTATCATTTGTAAGGAAACTCTGGAATGAGAGGGAATAGGATGAAGTTAAGAGGTGATAGGCTCAGGAGTAATCTAAGGAAATACTTTTTTACAGAAAGGGTGGTAGATGCATGGAACAGTCTCCTGGAAGAGGTGGTGGAGACAAAGAATGTGTCTGAATTAGGCACGTGGGAGAGGAAAAGGTAATGTTACTGTGGATGGGCAGACTGGATGGGCCATTTGGCCTTTATCTGCAATCATATTTCTATGTTGAGAAAGCAGGAGTATCCTGTCCTGCTGAAGACGTATGAGATCCGCATATCATGGATGAAGAGGCCAGTCCGGAGCTACTAGAATCACCAGGCCAGGATGCATTGCTATCTGGAGAATGACTCGACCGACCAGAGGCCACGGAGGAAACACATTCAGGAGCTCGTGAGCCGACCACAGCTGAGTCAAGGTATCCATCCCTAAGCTTCCATGCTATTCGACAGAAAAAGCGCCTGGTCTTTGAATTTTCTCCTGAAAATATCAAGTCCATTTGGGGCTGATCCCAGTGCTGTACAATCAATCAGATGGAACGCTTTCTGCGAGAGGGACCATTCTCCCTGGTCCAGGAGCATTCAGCTGAGAAAGTCTGCCTGAATGTTGTCAACTCCAAGCACATGGGCCGCTTAGAGAGACAGAAGATGTGCTTTCGCCCAGCAAAGCAGCATGCGAGACTCCTGGCACAAGGGAGCTCTTCTTATGCCCCCTCAATGATTTACATATGCCACTGCATTGTTGTAGAACATGAAAAATGAAGAAACCTACAATGCTCTGGGTAGATTGAAATATGGAGGTAAGCCTTTGTGAGATCCAAGGACACCAGAAATTCTCCTGGAGAGACAGCAGCTATCACTGTGCGTACTGTTTCCATGCGGAAATGAGGAATCCACAAGAAGCAGTTGACAGACTTGGATCCAGAATGGGTCTCCAGTCCTCTGAGCCTTTCTGTGGCACGATGAAGTATAAGGAGTACCTGCCTAAGTCCGTTTCATGTTCTGAAATGGGTTCCATCGCTCTGATATCTAAGAGACGTTGCAGAGTATTACTGACCCTGGACTCCTTTTCCGGCAGATTTGCTGGAGTCCAGAGGCAGGCAAAAGAGGTCTAACTTGTGCCCCTCTCAAATGATGGCCAGCATTCAATGAAACTCGAGTCCACTTCTTAGAAGTCGACCCCAATATGAGGAAGCCCTGCCTGACTCCTGGCGTAATCATGCCTTTTTTGGGTGCAGTCGCTGCACAGGAACCTGAGGCCTGAAGATGCCTGGGAGAAAGAACCTGTGGATCCCTGACTAAACCTGTGGGAGGAACAAAAATTATTACGATCTCCTCCTGACGTCCAGCAAAACTTGTTCACAGGGAGAGAATTAGGGCGGCACTTGGCCACACTGGTGATAAAGTCATCTAGACCTTGACCAAAAAGAAACTGGCCCTTGAAAGGAAGTCTGCTGAAAGTGGACTTTGAGGTAGCGTTCCCAGCCTAATGATAGATCCAAAGAGTCCGGTGTGCAGACACTGCATAAGCAGAAACTTTACTAAGAACTCAAAGAGAGCAGAAAAGGCATCCACCACTTAATCCACACCATCCATCCCAAAGGAGGACAGGCATGCACCTCCACAGAGGATGCAGTGTGCAGTCTGGCATGAAAGGCTCACGCTGTAAAGGAATTTGATACCTAAAGATGCCACTTCAAAAGGCTTTTCAACATAATGTCTCCCCTGTGATCCTGAGAGTCCTAAAGCAGCACTTCCCCATCCCTAGGGAGGGCTGTACACAGGATAACCTGCACCATGGTGAAATCAACGTTAGGCTGTTCAAAAACCTGTTGAAAATCAGGAGTCAGGGGAGAAAGCTTAGACATAGCATTAGAAGGTCGGAAAGAGCTTTCTGGGGTATCCCATTGTTCTGTAGCCAGATTAAAGAGCTGTGGATGAGAATCCAATTTGAAGGAGAATCCAATTTGAGCTCTTTCAGAACATCAGCAATAAAAAGGTGGACAGAACCATGCTTAAAAGCACCCAAATCCAGACTCTCAGGGCGGATGAGGTGACTAGTCCCGGCAAGGGTATCCCCCCAAATGTCTCTCCATGCCCTCTTCTGTCTTCCCCCCCAGAGCAAAGCTGTCTGTCCCCAGCACACCTCCCCCCAAAGCAGCCCCCTTTCCCTATCTCTCCATGGCCCCTTCTGTCTCCCCCCAGCACACCCCTCCCCCCAAAGCAGCCCCCTTTCCCTCTCCCGCTGACTCTCTCTCTGGCCCCCTTTCTCTGTCTGTCGTTCTGTCCCTCTCCCTGCCCCTGTGTCTTTCTTTCTTTCTTTCTCCCTCCCTCCCGCTGTCTGTTTGTCATTTTTCCCCATTTCCCTGTGCAGCAGCATTTCCATCCCACTTCCCTATGCAGCAGCAACAGCATTTCCCTCCTATCCCCCCTTTCCTGTGCAGAAGCAGAAGCAGTAGCAGCATTTTCCCCCACTCCCCCTTTCCCTTCTCTTACCTTCTCTTCCCTGCTCCGTTCGGCCCCTCCCCCTTCTTTTACTGCCGTTGTCGATCCGGCCTGCTCCTGACCCTCCCACCGCCGACAAACCTCGGGGCTCCAGCCGCGTAGGCAGCACTTTAAACACGCTGCTTCGCGGCCTTCTACTGGCGATTTCCTCTGCCGCGTCTGTCTCCAATGATGTCATCAGAGACACGGCAGAGGAAATCGGCAGAGAAGGGCGCGAAGCAGCGTGTTTAAAGTGCTGCCTATGCCGCAAGAGTCGGGAGGCGACGGAGAGGGCAGGGGGTGCTAGCGGCCAGCAGCCGCCACTTCGCAGGTGGAGAGCAGGGAAGGGCGCGCATGCTGCCTTCCCCGCCTCCCTCGCCGCCTGACTGCAGAGCCGAGATTGAGGAACCACCACCGGCTTAAAAGTTAGGCGGCCAGGCAACTTCCCTCTCGCAGCAATTCAGTTTGGGGTCAGGCGCTGGTGCGGCTAGGAGCCGACAGGAGAGCAGGATGTCCAGCGCTGGGGTCCAGTCCGGGGATTCACGCATGCGCACTCAAGCGGCCACGGAACTACTGATCATGGAAGCACGCAAATAGGAGTGCACATGCGCGAGTTAGCCTTTTATTATATAGGATTATTATTATAATATCGGAAGGGCCACTACTGCAATCGAGGTCTGCCACCGTTGGACAAGAATAGGAAGATCTACTACCAGCACCACAAGCTGAGAAAGACCCAATGTGCCCGCTGGCTGCGTCAAACAAGCAGGATCTGAAGAATACACTTTCCAGATAAGCTGAATAAAATCAGGTGGAAAGTCATACCACAACCATGGCAGGGCACTGTTGAGGCACGCGCGCAGCACCAAAAAAGAACCCAGACACAGAACGCAGGTGTTTTGTGCCAGACTCCAGAACGGCTTCTGGGCAAGATTTTTTTCCGAAGACACGAACCCAGGCCAGCTCCCCAATCCTAGAGTACCCAGAGGAGGCAAAGTCCAAAGCCCCCTCCCCGTCCATGTTACGGCATTTGATCCATGGTTGCTGATCCAGCACAATCAAAGCACACATTCAATAGATTAGGGGCTGGGGAGTCCATCCCAAATGATTTTTAAACAAATCGAGGGGTACTGAGGCAGAAATAAAACTTAGAAAAAAAAAAGACAGTTGAAAATCCAAGATGGCTGCCGCCAGAGAATTCATGCCAAACAGACAAAATAAACAAAACCTGAAAATAAAAAATAGCGATTTGGGGTCTAGGGAAGTGGGGGACCTGAACCTACCTTCAGAAACTGTGAAAAACAACTTTTAAAATCGATCAACAAGCCATCCCCAAAGTTCCCATAGGAAATAACAGAGGTTTACTCAGTTCTGCAGTGCTTTGCCTGTCAGAAGTTTTAACAGCAGTTGAATAGAGGGAAAGGATTATCTGCCTCAGAAACGTCTCCAAATGACCAGAGCTAAAGATCTTCGGACTGCCATGCGGTTGGGGGTGGGAAAGGCAGCCTGCGCCTTGAAACCTGGGTGGGTTTCACTCCAGACGCATACACCCTATGCTTAAAACCCATGACAAGGTCAGTGGGCAAGCAAACTCCCAGGGGAATGGATCCCAAGTTTAGGAAGGATGGCACACAGTAAGCTGGCTCCACAGATTCACCACAGTTTCTCTGTGAAGCAGCAGTCCAGCACCGTGGGACTGCGTACTTTCCTCCAACAGGGGACCACCAGAAAGGGGTCTCAAGGCACTGAAGCCACCGAAAAGTGAACTTTAAGAGAAAGAAGCAGAGCAACTGTAAAATACTTCTTCATGGATTGCTTGCCGAAATTGTAACTGGATATGTTTCTAGCTTTCAGTCTAAGGGGGAGGAGCATGTGCTCAGAGAAGTGTTGGATTTCTGCAACTCCCGGATTGTGTGTTGGGATTCAATACCTAGCGTATGGAATCCAGAAGGGATGTAACAGAAGTAGGCACATAAATTGCTCTGAATATTGGTCCCTAAGTGGGCAGGAAACTCTCTTGTCCACTTAAATCACTTCTGGATGCCTAAGAGGGGATAATCAGTGATACTTAACTGGAGAGTGCTGCTGAATATATCCTCAGACTACTCAATAAAAAAGTGGGCTGGGCTGGGCATGGGGGCCCAGGATTATGTGGTTGCCAGCAATATTCAGGAGCTGGCACCTGCATAGCTGAGAAGCCTAATTCAGGACGACCCAAAATTCATTCTAAATTAAGCTGCTTAATTATGCAGGTGCTGGCTCTGAATATTTGGTCGGCACTCTCATAACTTTTTTTAGTTTATAAAAAAAAAAAAATCCCAGGAACCCTCGAGTACTGTGAGCTGCTGTGAGAGGTTGTAGCATCCATTTTGCAAAGGTGCCATAAGGAGCAGGAGCGATGCACTGCTGCTCCCTATCAGACTGCAGGGGAGTGGGGGGTCTAAGTGGATAGCTGGGGGGACAGGGGGACCCCTCAGGGAGGCAGGGTATGGATGGCTTTTGCTGGAAAGAGGGATCCAGACCCTGGAGTTATTTATTTATTTATTTATTTATTTATTTTTTATTATGCATCTGGCTTGATAATCAGTCAGGGCTGCATAACTCTTATGCAGTCCTGGCTGAATATTGGCCAGCCTCTTATAAGGTTCACGGCCAGATGCATGCACTGATATTCAGTACTAGTACCCAGACATGGCCCAGCATGGAGTATTGGTGCATAATTTAGCTGGTGACGATAATTTAAAGAAACACTGACCGCTACCGGCTAAATATCAGGGGGGATAGAAGTATAGCATGCTCTGTATTCCCTTCTGCCCAATTTTGTAAGAATCTGTTTCAAATAAACACCACCAAGAAGAAATGAGAAAACTTATGAAATCTCACCTTTGGATTTAAGAGGAGACAGTTGATTTCAGGAATTTCCAAACTAATTCTGTCAAAAAATGTTCAAATAAATTTAATGATATGATGGGGAAAATCAAACAAGTGATAACGAAACAAAACATTTAATTTATCAGCTGCAAAATACTAAAAATATTCTTTTTCTTTCAATTATTTTCTTCTCTCTCACCTCTTCATCTACTCCATCTCTTTGTTCTTACCTGGAAGGTGGCCTGCGACTCCAGGCTTCCTTACAGCCCTGCAAGAAGGACACATATTCTTACATTAAATTTGCAGTAGGGAATAGTACAACTAGATTTGTAGGATGTTGTGCTATGTTAGTTTTCTTAGCCTGGTACAGGAAACCAATAAGATTATGATTTAGAAGAATTAAATTTCACTTAAATTGTGCAGTATTCTAATAAACTAATTGGTCCTGGAAAAGAATGGAGCTTATGGGGCTCATTTTCAAAAAGAAAGATGTCCAAAAGATGGTATAAAGCAACACCTGGACGTCCTAGTGCCGATTTTTGAAATCAACTTTCTAGATGTCTTGTTAAGTTTTTTGTTCACTGTGCATTCAAAGATCAAGGGGGCATGTTGGAGGCATTTTATGGGTAGGCTTTGGGCTTGTTCTTCGACATCTAGCGGTTATAATCAAACATTTTCCAAGATGTCCAGGAAGCAATTTAGATGTCCGGAGCTTGACCTGTTTTAGAAGCGTCTATGTGCCACAAAGGTACCAAAACTGACCAGAAGATCACTAGTATGATCCCCACCACACTCCCCCCCCCAGTGGTCACTAATCTCCTCCTACCTCCCAAAGATCTGAATAAAACGGTACATACCTGTCTCTAGAACGTCTAGTAGAGCAGCAAGCAGGTGTGTGAAATTGCCTAGTTGGTGGTACCCTCAGGTCCATATCCCACTTTACCCACTATATTTATGGTGGAACGTGTGAGACCACCAAAGCCTACCAAAATCCTACTATACTGCCACATAGAGTGCCACCATATTTTTTGTGTAGAACAGTATCAACATATACTGTATATCTCTACTGATCTAATGTGTGAGTAACCTCAAGAAAGCAATGAATCAATTTTCTTTGGCAATATCTTCCCATTGTGAATCAGTTTCTTCTTCGTATATGCCAAATGGGCATTTGAGAGAAGAGCTCATAGAAACATAGAGTGTGACGGCAAAAAAGGGCCGGCGGACCAATAAGTCTGCCCACTCAAGAACCCTCCCTCCTCGAGAATCCATTTTTTAAGCATTCCTCTGGAGCGACCCCACCAGACGGTCCCACCGTCCCTTTAAGTTGGGTGTGGTACTGGCGTCAACTACCTGATGTGGAAGACCATTCCATCGATCAATTACCCTTTCGGTGAAGAAGTATTTCCTGGTGTCCCCATGAAATCTTCCCCCCTGAGTTTTAGCGGGTGCCCTCTTGTCGCCGTGGGACCCGTAGGATAAAAGATTTCTTCCTCCACCTCAATGCGGCCCGTGACGTATTTGAATATTTCTATCATGTCCCCCCTTTCTCTGCGCTCTTCTAGAGAATATAAGCGCAGCCTATTCAGATGTTCAGATGAAACCATCCTAGTGGCCATTTGCTGAATCGACTCCATTCTCTTCACATCCTTTTGATAATGTGGCCTCCAAAACTGAACACAGTACTCCAGGTGAGGTCTCACCATGGATCTGTATAACGGCAGTATAACTTCAGGCTTTCGGCTGATAAAGCTTCTTCTAATGCATCCTAGCATTTGTCTAGCCTTTGCTGATGCTTTCTCCACCTGATTGGCAACTTTCATAGAAACATAGAAATAGACGGCAGATAAGGGCCACGGCCCATCTAGTCTGCCCACCCCAATGACCCTCCCCTACCTTTCTCTATGAATAGATCCCACGTGTCTATCCCATTTGGCCTTAAAATCAGGCACGCTGCTGGCCTCAATAACCTGAAGTGTAAGAATATTCCAGCGATCAACCACCCTTTCAGTGAAAAAGAATTTCCTGGTGTCCCCGTGCAGTTTCCCGCCCCTGATTTTCCACGGATGCCCCCTTGTTGCCCGGATGATTACTCCCAAGCCCCGTTCTGCTGCAGTTCTTGTTAGGTTTTCACCATTCAGGGTGTACGTTCTGCATGGATTACCTTTACCAAGGTGCATTACCTTACATTTTTTGGCATTAAAATTCAGTTGCCAAGTACTGGACCATTGTTCTAGTAAAATTAGGTCCCGTTCCATGGTGTCGGGCATGGTTGCGTCGTTAGGTGCTGCCGCGCTGCCTACAACGTTGCATAGTTTAGCATCATCAGCGAATAATATAATTTTGCCTCGAAGTCCCTGAGGCAGATCCCTTACAAAGATATTGAATAGTACTGGGCCTAAGACTGAGCCCTGCAGTACTCCACTGGTCACTTCCGACATGTTTGAGGGAGTACCGTTCACCATCACCCTTTGAAGTCTGCCGCTAAGCCAGTCTTCTACCCATGCTGTTAGTGTTTCTCCAAGGCCCATCGCGTTCATCTTGTTCAATAACCTCCGGTGTGGGACACTATCAAAAGCCTTACTGAAGTCTAAATACACAATGTCCAGGGACTCTCCCTTATCCAGTTTTTTTGTCACCCAGTCAAAGAAGTTTATCAGATTGGATTGACAAAACCTTCCCTTAGTAAATCCATGTTGGTGGAGATCCCTTAGTCTTTCGTCATCCAGAAACGTGCCAATATGTTTTTGATCAACGTTTCCATAAGTTTACATACTATTGATGTGAGACTCACTGGTCTGTAATTTTCGGCCTCTGACCTGCATCCCTTTTTATAGAGTGGAATAACATTGGCAGTTTTCCAGTCCAAGGGAACTTTTCTCTTGCTTAGGGAAAGATTAAAAAGCTCGGCTAACGGTTCTGCTAGGACCTCTCTCAATTCCCGAAGTACTCTGGGGTGTAGATTATCTGGGCCCATAGCTTTGTTCACTTTTAGCTTGGATAGCTCGTGGTAGACATTGCCCGTGGTAAATGCAAAGTCCCGGAATGGGTCCTCCGAGCACCCCTTTGTCTGTAGCTGAGGTCCAGATCCTGGCGCTTCGTGGTTGAAGACTGAGCAGAAGTAGTTATTGAGTAGTTCTGCTTTGTCTACGTCCGAGTCCACTAAGTTACCGTCAGGTTTTTTTAGGCGCACAATACCGGTTGAGTTCTTCCTGTCGCTAATGTACTTAAAAAAGGATTGTGCGCCTAAAAAAACCTGACGGTAACTTAGTGGACTCGGACGTAGACAAAGCAGAACTACTCAATAACTACTTCTGCTCAGTCTTCAACCACGAAGCGCCAGGATCTGGACCTCAGCTACAGACAAAGGGGTGCTCGGAGGACCCATTCCGGGACTTTGCATTTACCACGGGCAATGTCTACCACGAGCTATCCAAGCTAAAAGTGAACAAAGCTATGGGCCCAGATAATCTACACCCCAGAGTACTTCGGGAATTGAGAGAGGATTTATCCCCTTTTTTAACCTGTCTTGCCATATTTTCCTCCATCTGGAGTTTGGCCTCCCTGACTGCCGTCTTAACATTTCTAGATTTTGCCAGATAGGTTTCTTTAGCTTCCAGCCTTTGCGATTATTTGTAGGTTATGAATGCTTTCTTCTTTTGCTTTACTAGTTCTGAAATCTCCGCAGAAAACCATTGTGGTCTATTTTTTCTGCACCTTTTGCTTGCGGTTTTTATGTAAATGTTGGTTGCTTCTTGTAGGGTGGATTTCAGAGCCGACCATAGTACCTCCACACTGTCCGTTGTGCTCTAGTTTTGCAGCGCTTTGTAGACATAGTCCCCCATGCACTGAAAGTCAGTTTCTTTAAAATTTAGGACCTTAGTCGAGGTATTTGACCTAGTGGTTCCTTTCTTTAGGTGGAACCACACCGTGTTGTGGTCGCTGGAGGCCAAAGCTTCTCCCACCGATACCTCTGTGACACTGTCCTCGTTGGTGAGCAGCAGGTCCAGGATCGCCTGATCCCTGGTGGGTTCAAACACCATCTGTTTGAGGTGTGCTCCTCGTACGGCGGTTAGTAGCCTTTTGCTGCCACTGGTTGTGGCGGAAAGTTTGTTCCAGTCCACATCAGGCATATTGAAGTCTCCCAACAGTACCGTCTCACCTCGCAGTGTGATGGTCTCAATGTCCTCAATTTAGTTCTTGGTCCGCATCGTCTTTTTGTCTTGGTGGTCTATACACAACACCAAGATATAGGCATTTGTTGTTGCCCCTGGCAAGGTTCACCCAGAGGGATTCTCCTGTATACCTGATGTCTGTGATTTTAGTAACTTTGATGTCCTCTCTAATGTATAGAGTTACTCCGCCTCCTGATTTGCCTTGTCTGTTGTGACGGAGTAAGTTATATCCTGGTATAACCATATCCCATCCGTGGGACTCCGAGAATCACGTTTCTGATATTGCCACCACATCAAGGTCAGCGTTTCTTATTTCTGTTTCCAGTTCCAGAATTTTATTGCCCAAGCTACGGGCATTAGCGTACATGGCCGTCCACTCTTTCTGTTTGCCTGGAGTGTTTTTCATCTTAGATAGTTTGTTCCCCTCAATCATGCCTTTGCCGCTCTTAGTGTTGCCTGCGTCCCTTTCAATATTCCTATCAGTACTCACGCGATTACTTACCTCAGGCTCCAAGATGGAGTTACTTACCCTACTAGTGTGAGAGTGGGTCCCCTCCCCCCAGCTCACCTAGTTTAAAGCTTTCCAGAGCAGGTGAGCTAGACGTCTTCCCAGGACATTCTTCCCTTTTCTGGTTAGGTGTAGCCAATCTGGTCCCTGCAGTCCCTGCAGTGTCTCTCCGTGGTCCAAGAAGTCAAAGTTCATTTCTTTGCACCATTCCCGCAGCCACTCGTTCGCCCTCTGGATCTGTTCTTCTCTAGCTCTTCCCTTGTCTCTTACTGGTAGAATGGAGGAGAAAACCACTTGTGCTTCCATCTGTTCAGCTTCTCCCCTAGTGCTCTAAAGTCTTCCGATATCTTCTCTGGTGAGTTCCTGGCTGTGTCGTTTGTCCCAACATGGATGAGGAGCATTGGATAGTGGTCTTGGGGCTTGATAATTTTTCCTACGCAGGCGGACACATCCCGGATCCTGGCTCCTGGTAGACAGCAGACCTCTCTTGATTGTAGATCTGGTCTGCATACCGGTCCTTTGGTTTCCCATAGAAGAGAGTCCCCAATGACAACCACTCTGTGCTTCTTGGGGGGTGCTGATTCATTGCTTCTTGAGTTGGTGTCGACTCCTGAATGTCCTCCTAAATATCTTCCTGAGTTCCGTTGGCGGGTCCTTTTTGTAGGAGTTGAAATCTGTTACTCAGGGTGATTTGTGGTGTCGGTGTGAGGTTGCTGTGCTTGTATGAAGATAGCGAAGAGGAGGACCACCTTCTGTGCTTGCATGCAGAGGTGACTAGTTGCCAGGTGTCATCGTCTCGAGTCTCTTCTTGTACCCCATTTGTTACTTCCAATGCTTCAAACCTGGTCGGTGCGGGTGTCTCGAAGATGGACCTGTCTTTGTGCACTTGCTCGGAGTCTTGAGATAGTTCTTGGAGTACTTCATCGATGAACACCTCACTCTCCCGGATACTTCTTAGCCGCTGCACTTCTTCCCTCAGGCTCGCCAGTTCTTGCAGGATGTCTCCGTTGGGCTGTTGCTGGGTGTGTTCTTCTGTCTGCACAGAGACCGATGTCTTCAGCTGGGGCTTAGCTTCGGTCTGCATAGAGACCTCCGTCGTCCATCGGGAGGGGTCCTCTTCGGTCTGCACGGAGACTGTGGTGTTCATCTGGATCTCTTCGGCAGCTGGAGCACTGATTTTGATTGCAGTCCTGGTGCTTCTAGTCTTCCCTGCCATTCCTGAGTTTGTCTTTGGTGGTCTGGCTAGAAAAACTCCTGCAGAACATCTTTTCATTTATTTCTTATGTTGATCTAAAAATGCATCAAAAAATTGAAAATAAAAAGTTTTCTCCAGTTATTATATGGCTCCTAGCTTTGTGTTAGTAGTTGCATACTTAAAGTTCTATTTCTCTGCATTTATGGGAGTGTGGGAGACTAGTCTGGTTTGCCTGGCTAGTCTGGCTTGCCCAGGGAGGTCAGCACATTCTGTATACAGCCATGACACAATTGCATATAAAGAGAATTTTAATTTGTTATTGTTTGCCTCACACAAAATAGAATGAATTTGGCTTACCTCAGCCAAACTTCTACAGGCACCAGTCTGTTTTCCCAAAGCCTGCCTCCACCTATCTCTAGGGAAAACTTGAGAGTTCCTCTTTCTCCCTCAGGGACCTCTCTAGAATAAACCCAGTCTGGGTAAAAATACCTATCTGCTGTGAGTCCCTGTGACTCAACACTGGGCTACATAGCACAGTGCATGCTGGGACCTGTAGCTTCACATTTGATTAGCATCTCCTGCTGCCCAGGGGTACAATATTTACATGGGGGAGGGAAAACCCTTTAATCTGTTACAGGGAATCAAAATTATGAATCTTAAATCACCTAATTTCAAAAAGAAATAAACACCACGTTCTGAAAGACAGCCATTTCCACTCTTATGCTCAGTTGTACTCAATTGAAAGAACCTTTATTTTAAAGAGTAAGCTCTTTTTACCTTCTTAACAATTTCACTCCAGTTCCAGGCCTTTACTTCTCCATCTCCAGCACTTATCAGTTGTCTGTCTGTGGAAACCAAGCTGTATACAGGACTATCATGAGCTGAGGTAAAAAAGGAGGAAAAAAAAAGTCAGAATTTAGGCATTCTCCTAAACTTAATTTTAAAAAGCTGAACTCCCATATCTGGACTGTGCTATCACTAACAAGTAGTTGTATCATAAGGAAGGACCTGGCAGAGAGAAGGCCACAAGCAGACCTGTGTGTGGATCAGCTGGCTGTAGAAGGTATGGATTAGTGGCAGGCAGACAGGGAGGGAGTGGGGTGGTGGAAAGATGACCTGGGAAGCAGTAATAGTGGGAGCAAGGCTTTTTATCATTCCCAGGAGGCGGTAGAAACTTTGCTCCTGTATCCACAGTGTAAAAAAAAAAAAAAAGCAATTTTTTTACCGCAGATTTGCCACAGCTATTCACGGGTACTGATCCCCATGTCATTCTCTAGTGGTAAGCCTCCCTCAGATTGAACCCTGTGAAAGGAATAAGAAGTCACTGGATTGAGAGCCCAATGATCTACGCAGGTTCTGAGGGAGACATCCTTCTTGGGTTTGAAGAAATCAGAGGCCCTTCTGGAAAAAAATCAATAGTTGTGAAAAATCTAGCTCTCCTCCTAGCTTTGTCTCAGGTTTAACTAGGAAGAGCAGTAAGCCCTTATGCAGGAGAGCTGACCAGGTTGGCTCTGCCAAGTATGAAAGCGCTGACTTCCCTTGCACCAACATTGATGAGCCAGACAGCAACTGCCAGGGAGAGATCAGGCCAGTTGCAGGTTACTCTCCCAAGCCTGCTATTAGATCTCAGGGGCCAGGAAACTACAGCTCCCAGAAAGCCAGAGTACTAGCAGGAAGCTGTCACGTAAGCAGACACAGCTACAGAGGGAGCTTTCTTCCTTCCCCCCTCTTCAGAGCAGGAAGGGGCAGCTTGGCAGCTGAGACCCAGAGAGGGGGAGGAACAGAAAAGCTTGGATCGTGATCCTGAGAGGCAGCATGACTTCTCTCCCCGGCTGAATGATAATGAGCTGGGAGAAGAGTATGAGATGGTGGACCTTTCTGAGGAGTCTGATCCCACCATTGAGAAATAGTTAGAGGGCTGGGAACCTATGGATATTAGTATGCCCAGTGTGCCTAGTGAGAGGTTGGAAGTCATGGACACAAGCTGAAAGGTGGGAAGTGTTTTGATACTTTTTCTTACCTGGTTTTTTTGGGGTGAAGTCCTGAGACTGAGTTTATATTTTTGTACAGCAGAATTGTCTGACTTTCAGTGCTAACCTCTGAAGCATTCTGTTACATTGCTTTTGCTTTAGACTGCTTGAACATTTAACTACAGAGCCTTTTCCTTATGCTCCTCTCTGCACAGCTGGAGACTCATTAGCTATTGATAAGTTACTGCAGGGAACGTCAGCCATGGAAGAGCTCTATCTGTATAAGTTCCTTAGCTGCAGTCAGCCAGTGCCAGAGTTCCCTAGCTTTAGCAGTTTACCTTTTGAACTTATGAAAAGTTTATTCTCCAAGCTACAAGAACTGTGTGTATTTTTCTTTACTGTTCTTTCCCAGGAAAGAGAGCATTGATGAACTTACCTTTACCTAAGAACATAAGAAGTTGCCCCCGCTGAGTCAGACCAGAGGTCCATCTTGCTCAGCGGTCCGCTCCCGCGGCGGCCCATCAGGCCTAGTGCCTGAACAGTGGTCCCTGATTAATTTTGTAACTTACCTCTAATCCCATCCCTCTACTCTTATCTGTACCCTTCAATCCCTTTGTCTTCCAAGTACCTATCCAAAGCTTCTTTGAACCCCTGTAGCGTGCTCCTGTTTATCACATCCTCTGGTAGCGCGTTCCATGTATCCACCACCCTCTGTGTGAAAAAGAACTTCCTGGCGTTTGTTCTAAACCTCTCCCCTTTCAATTTCTCTGAGTGCCCCCTTGTACTTATTGATCCCCTTAATTTGAAAAATCTGTCCCTGTCTATTTTTTCTATGCCCTTCATGATCTTGAAGGTTTCTATCATGTCTCCTCTAAGTCTCCGCTTTTCCAGGGAGAAAAGCCCTAGCTTTTTCAGTCTGTCAGTATATGAAAGATCCTCCATGCCCTTTATTAGCTTAGTTGCTCTTCTCTGGACCCTCTCAAGTACCTCCATGTCCTTCTTGAGGTACGGCGACCAGAACTGAACACAGAACTCCAGGTGCGGGCGCACAATAGCACGATACAGTGGCAGGATGACTTCCTTTGTCCTGGTCGTGATACCTTCCTTAATGATACCCAACATTCTGTTTGCTTTCCTTGAGGCCATGGCACACTGCGCCGACGCCTTCAATGTTGTGTCTACCATCACTCCCAGGTCTCTTTCAAGGTCGCTCACCCACTGAGTGATAAAGACTGAAGTCCAGCCATAATTTTGGTTTTGTGTTTCTGTTTCTTTTGGACTTTGAAATTAAGAGCCATTCTGACATTTGTGAAACCAGTGAGGCCAGGGTGGCCCAACATTGCATGTTTTGGTTTTTGCACTACTGTATTGGGAAATATTACAGTCTTCTAAGAACCTCAGAGCAACCTGACTTAGGGTCAGGAATAAAAAGTCTGTCTGCATTCTTGGACTTTTGTGTGAGTGTGAATTCCTTGCCTGCTTACACTGTGGTTATTTGGTTTGCTGTTTTCACCCTAGGCTGATGCCTAGGCGCCTGAAGGATTCCCTAGTTGGAGGGAACACACTAGGAATAGTATCGGTCGCTGTGACCCAGGCTCGCTGCGCGTTTCAGGAGCCCGCGGGTTGCGACATAGTCAGGTAAATACTCCTGTGTATACTCTGCAACACAAAGTTCTAGTTGCCCAGACAAGCCCAATCTACCATGCGACAGTCAAACATTTAGTTATTCTATGAATTTGTTTGATTTCTGTATGACATTGTAACCCTGAAATTCTTTGACATATGTCTAATGTCACATTTAATTTACACATTTAATATAAGGCCATAGCATAATGATAACATTATCACCTGTTTAGTGAAAAATGATCAGCTGACTAAGGGAAAAAATTGATTTTGGTGATACTTATATTCATTGGTTTTGAGCAATCCCAGGATGGGCCTAAAAAATTGTACAAAATATTTTGTGATCAAGCACATACAAATTCATGGGAAAAACTTCAATTACCGTATTTTCACGCAGATAACGCGCACCCGTGTATAACGCGCACACGGGTATAGCGCGCAGAAACCACGATTTTATGTATAAAAACTTTTGTATACCGCGCTCACGGGTATACCGCGCATGCTACCCGACTGTCCTTTCGCCCGCCCCGACTCTCCTCTGGCCACCCAGACTCTCCTTTCGCCCTCCCCGACTCTCCGTGCGCTGTCCCGACTCTCCGTTTACCCGCCCTGCCCTGCCCTCCCCCGGCAGGACCACTCGCACCCCCACCCCGAAGGACCGCCGACTCCCCGACAATATCGGGCCAGAAGGGAGCCCAAACCCTCCTGGCCACGGCGACCCCCTACCCCCACCCCGCACTACATTACAGGCGGGAGGGATCCCAGGCCCTCCTGCCCTCGACGCAAACCCCCCTCTCTCCAACGACCGCCCCCCCCCAAGAACCTCCGACCGCCCCCTCATAAATGCTTTTATTAGAAGCTTATGGCTTGCCCACTAAATATCCTCCCTTCTGGAAGACACAGCAGAGAGTCTAATAAGAGCCCACGAGAAGAGACTGTGCAGCGAACTCAAATGAGTTACTGTGTTCAGGTTTCAGCTGTGTCAGCGGCACGGAAAGTTACTGCCATCACTTATCTGTATTGATTGCTGCAGGGAAGGGCTGAATCGGGCTGTTGTGATGACAATATCTCATTCCGGCGCGTGTACACACACGCACGCAAAAATGGACACACGGGTAACCCTGAGTTAGGCATGAGCACTATAAAGACCCGCGACCCCCCTGGCCGACCCCCACGACACCCCCACCCGCCTTCCCCGTACCTTTGTGTAGTTGGGACAGACGGGAGCCAAACCCGCCTGTCCGGCAGGCAGCCAACGACGGAATGAGGCCGGATTGGCCCATCCGTCCCAAAGCTCCGCCTACTGGTGGGGCCTAAGGCGCGTGGACCAATCAGAATAGGCCCTGGAGCCTTAGGTCCCACCTGGGGGCGTGGCCTGAGGCACATGGTCGGGTTGGGCCCATGTGCCTCAGGCCGCGCCCCCAGGTGGGACCTAAGGCTCCAGGGCCTATTCTGATTGGCCCACGCGCCTTAGGCCCCACCAGTAGGCGGAGCTTTGGGACGGAGGGGCCAATCCGGCCTCATTCCGTTGTTGGCTGCCTGCCGGACAGGCGGGTTTGGCTCCCGTCTGTCCGGCCAACTACCAAAGGTACGGGGAAGGGGGGTGGGGGTGTCGTGGGGGGGCGGTCGGAGGTTCTTGGGGGGGGGCGGTCGTTGGAGGGAGGGGGGTTTGCGTCGAGGGCAGGAGGGCCTGGGATCCCTCCTGCCCGTAATGTAGTGCGGGGTGGGAGTAGGGGGTCGCCGTGGCCAGGAGGGTTTGGGCTCCCTCCTGGCCCGATATTGTCGGGGAGTTGGGGAGTCGGCCGGGCAAGAGGGCTTGGGCTCCCTCTTGCTCCGATCGTGGATGCGGGTGCGGGTGGGAGCGCGTGCGAGCGGTCGTTCGGGGTGGGGGTGCGAGCGGTCCTGCTGGGGGGGGTGAATCGGGCGTCGGGCGGGGTGGGAACTATGTTAAAAAATTTTTGTATAACGCGCGAGGGGTATGCGCGGTAGGTAAAAACGCGTATAACGCGCGCGTTATATGCGTGAAAATACGGTAGTAAAGTGTCTCCAACTTTAGTTTTTTTCCTGGAGAACCCTACTCTGACCTGCTGGCTGCTCAGAACCTGAGAGGTGGTGATGGCAATGAGGGCATCCAGGTATGCCAGAAACAGGTAGGTTTGAGCCTGAACTGCATCTAGCAGGGATCCTATGTACTCCAATCGTTGCACTAGGAGTAAATGGGACTTGGGGTAGTTGATTACAAACCCTAGTAGCTCCAGGTAGGGAAAACACATGAATTCTCAGTCTGTGTAGCAATGCTGCGACTATATGAAATCTGAGATACCTCCTGTGGCTGGGATGTGCCTTAATATGGATGTAAATTGATGTGAAGCACTGCTTTCTTGAAATTCTGACTTTGAATGAGAGCAATCAATATATTTCATTCATAGAACAATATGTAGTTCTATCTTCAATTCTCATCCATTTGATTTATCCTGTACATTTTAACGATCCTCAGAAACACCACCTTCGACTCCTATAATTCATAGTCTTAGGCTTTATGTGTTATTTTCTCACCAGATCTTACTTCTACCAACAATACTGTTTAGATATATAAATATGGAACAAAGGTGGATATACCGTCTGAATACAGTTATTCCAACAGGGCTAAATCTTGAATTAGAATGGGTTTCATTGATTTAAGGTAATGGGTTTGGGGCTCTTTGTGCAGTTAGAAGTTTAACTTTAGTGCAAGTTATCTACTATACTGCTTTCACAATGATAGAAGTTTCCCCCGCGAAGCGATCTCCCGGTGATGTAATGACGTCAGCGTTGGCGATGCCCTGCTGGGTTTTTTAAAAGACATTGCAAAAACATAATACATGCTGTGGTCGGTTGGAATAGCGCAGAGCTTTTCTAAGGTAAATAAAATGCTTTACTCTGGCAATGGGATGAATGATTTCAGTTATCGGAGGATGGCTTAGCATGATCTCTAAGAGGATATGCAAAAGATCTGAACGGCAATTTTATATATTCGCAGGGATGAACAGACTTGATAAAACCTTTAGGTGAAACATGTTGGCTAAGTTGTCCCAGAAAGGAAGACCACAATTAAGATGTCACCTTATCAATGATACAAAGCTAAACTATTTACATATTTATATCTAAACAGTATTGTTAGTAGAAGTAAGATCCAGTGAAGAAACAACACTTAAAGCCTAAGACTATGAATTATAGGAGTCGAAGGTGGTGCTTCAGAGGGTCATTAAAATGTACAGGATGAATTACGTGGATGAGAATTGAAGATAGAATAACTACATATTGTTCTATGAATGAAATATATTAATATGGATGTAAACATCCTTCAAATCCAGAGAGAATAGTCAATTGTTTTCCTGAATTATGAGGAGAAAAGTGCCCATGGAAATCATCCTGAACTTTTCTTTGAAAAAAATATTTGTTTACATCCTTAGGGCAATCGAAAATTAAGTGATTTGCCCAGAGTCACAAGGAGCTGCAGTGGGAATTGAACCCAGTTCCCCTGGTTCTCAGGCCATTGCATTAACCATTAGGCTACTTCTCCTCTAGGTCGAGGATGGAGTGAAATCCCCCCATCTTTTTGGGCATGAAAGTACCTGAATAGAATCCCTTCCCTTTTTCCCCTGGTGAAATGGGCTTGACTGGGGCTTTTAAAAGGAAGAGAGAACTCCTCTGAAAGTACTTTCTGGTGTTGAAAGTCAACATAAAGACACTCTTGGTGGGCAATTTGAATGTTTCCTTTGCCAATGGACTACTTGGACTATTTAAAGAGCCCACCAGTCAGGTCTAGGATGATTCAGAGCGGCCGTTTCAGTGCAGCCAGTTCATCACTGGCGAGTGCTTACCTTGCTGAAGCTGCCATTCCATTGGACAAATATCATAGTGAAAGAGTGGCATATCAAAGAAGGCTTGCCCCCCCTCCCCCCCACTGGTGTGTAAGTCCAAAATGGACAGGTGAAAGAAGGCTTCTAGGGCAGGCCCCTACTGGTGCTTCATGCCCAATTGCTTCAAAGGTTGAAAGGGAGGGAGGCGCTTCAATAAAGTTATCTGGCGCTTCAATAAAGTTATCTGAAGCCTCCTGCAGTAGCTGTTAAGTCTTTCCCTCGCCCCTGACTGGTGCTTCAATAAAGTTATCTGAGACAGCCTGGGGACATCATCTGTCAGCTCCTCAGATCTTCAGGTGAGCTGGGTGGGGGGGGGGGGGCGACTCAGCATGAAGGGGCCAACTTGAGACAGCATCCGTCAGACTCCTCATGAGCTGCTTGTTCAGATGAGCTGGGTGGGGGCTGACTCAGCATGATGAAATGACCTGCTTTTAAAGTGCTTTATTGTGAAAGAAGGTGCATTGCTCCTCTCACCATGCCCAACTGGACTGGTAAAGGGGGTGCATTGCCCCCTCACCTCCCCACTGGTGCTTCAGGCCCAACTGTGAAGAAACAGCCTGCTGTTAAAGTGCCGTGATGAAATGGCTACGATTAAACATCCCACACTGAAATGACCATGCTGAAACATCCCATTCCCCACCAGCCTCAAGTTACAAGAGCCACTGTTGATGGAAAAAATTCAGTTTCTCTCCTACATCACGATCCTCCTCCCTATTCTCATTCTGCCCTCAAAGGAATAGCACAGTTACTTACCGTAACAGGTGTTATCCAGGGACAGCAGGCATATATTCTCACACATGGGTGACGTCATCTACGGAGCCCCAGCGCGGACAGCTTTTTCAGCAAACTTGCTAGAAGTTTCAAGTTTGCACACTGCACCACGCATGTGCTAGCCTTCTCGCCACTAGAGGGCGCATCCCCACCTCGTGGTCCTCAGTTCCATATCCAGCAAAGAAAAACCATCCCCGGGGAGGTGGGCGGGTTGTGAGAATATATGCCTGCTGTCCCTGGATAACACCTGTTACGGTAAGTAACTGTGCTTTATCCCAGGACAAGCAGGCATGATATTCTCACACATGGGTGACCTCCAAGCCAACCAGAAAGAGGGCAGGTGGGAAGATGGCAATTTAGGAAAACAGGTTACGTAACACCGACTGGCCAAACCGGCCGTCACTCCTGGACAAGGAGTCCAAACAGTAGTGGGAGGTGAACGTATGAACCGAAGACCAGGTGGCAGCTTTACATATGTCCTCCATAGGAGTAGAACGGAGGAAAGCAACTGAAGCTGCCATCGCCCGGACCTTATGACCCGTGACTCGACCCGAGAGCGGGAGACCAGCCTGAGCGTAGCAAAAAGAGATACAAGCAGCTAACCAGTTGGACAAGGTACGCTTGGAAACCGGATGTCCTATCCGATTAGGATCAAAGGACAAAAATAATTGAGGAACCTTCCGATGAGACTTAGTACGTTGGAGATAAAAAGCCAACGCCCTCTTACAGTCAAGCATGTGAAGCGCCGTTTCACCAGGATGAGAATGGGGCTTTGGAAAAAATACCGGAAGAACAATGGACTGATTGAGGTGGAAATCAGACACAACCTTAGGCAAAAATTTGGGATGGGTGCGAAGAACCACCTTGTCATGATGAAACACCGTGAAAGGAGGGTCCGCCACCAAAGCCTGTAGCTCGCTAATCCGACGAGCGGACGTGAGCGCAATCAAAAAGACTACTTTCCAAGTGAGAAATTTAAGAAGAGCTTTATCGATAGGCTCAAAAGGAGGTTTCATCAGTTGAGCCAAAACCACATTAAGATCCCATACCACAGGGGGGGGGCTTGAGAGGAGGATGAACATTCACAAGACCCCTCATGAAACGAGAAACCAGAGGATGCAAGGAGAGGGAACGACCCTCGAGATGTTGATGAAATGCAGCAATTGCACTAAGATGCACTCGAATGGAAGTTGTCTTCAGACCAGAATTCGATAGATGCAACAGATATTCCAGGACCGAAGACACAGGAACTGAATCCGGGTCCAGGTGATTGGTGGAGCACCAAGAAGAAAATCTGGTCCACTTCTGGGAATAACAAAGCCTAGTCGAGACTTTGCGAGAGGCCTCTAGGATTTCCCGCACTGAGTGAGAAACTGGAATCGAAGTCAAGGGGAAAGGAACCAAGCGGTTAGATGTAACGACTGAAGATTGGGATGTAACAGCGAACCCCGACTCTGAGACAGCAGAGAGGGAAAGACAGGCAGAAGCAGAGGCTCCCTGACACTGAGTTGAAGAAGCAGGGAGAACCAATGTTGTCTTGGCCAACGAGGCGCAATGAGAATCATAGTGGCTTTGGTCGATTTTAGATGAACCAGCGTTCTCAAAATCAGAGGAAAAGGAGGGAACGCATAAAGGAACCTCCCCTCCCAGTCGAGAAGAAAAGCATCGGCCTCGAGACGGTCCTGGGAGTACATCCGAGAACAGTAGAGGGGTAGTTTGCAAGTCTCGGGCGAAGCAAACAGATCCACCTGAGGAGTCCCCCATCGGTCGAAGACCTCGCGTAGAACTCGGGAGTTCAGCGACCACTCGTGCGGCTGGAGGAGACGACTGAGCTTGTCTGCCAGACAATTCAGCTCCCCCTGAATGTAAACCGCCCGCAAGAAAATGTTCTGAGAGACGGCCCATGTCCAAAGCCGCAGGGCTTCCTGGCACAGAGGCCAAGAGCCCGTCCCTCCTTGCTTGTTGACGTAATACATTGCCACCTGGTTGTCTGTCCGAACGAGAACCACTCGATCGTGCAGAAGGTGACCGAAGGTCCGAGCGGCCAGATAAATGGCACGAAGTTCCAACACGTTGATGTGACACCGACGGTCCGTGGCCGACCATAGGCCTTGCGTTCGTAAACCGTCCAGATGAGCCCCCCACGCATACTCCGAAGAGTCCGTGGTCAGGACCTTGCAATGCGGAGGGACGCGAAAGAGCAAACCCCCGGACAGATTGGTAGAGCTGGTCCACCAACGGAGCGAGCGTCTGAAAGACGGAGTCACAGTCAAGCGTCGAGACAGTGGGTCGCGGTCCTGACGCCATTGCGAGGCCAAGGTCCACTGAGGAATCCTCAGGTGCAACCGAGCAAATGGGGTCACTTGGACCGTCGACGCCATGTGCCCCAAAAGCACCATCATGCGTTGAGCCGACACTACCTGCAGTTGCGAAACCTGCCGGCCCAGGCGAAGCAGGGCCTCCAGTCGTGGGGAAGGAAGGAAGGCACGGAGGCGAACCGTGTCCAGCACGGCCCCTATAAACTGGAGGGATTGAGTCGGCTGCAAGTGAGACTTGGGAAAGTTCACCTCGAACCCTAGACCCTGAAGAAGCGTGATAGTCTGTTGGGTCGCTGAAATAACCCCCTCCCTTGTCGGGGCCTTGATCAGCCAATCGTCCAGATAGGGAAAGACCTGCAACCCCCGGGAACGCAGAGCAGCCGCGACCACCACCATGCATTTCGTGAATACCCGAGGGGACGAAGCCAGACCGAAGGGTAATACACGGTATTGGAGGTGCAAATCCCCGACCCGAAATCTTAAAAACTTCCGAAAGTCGGGATGCACCGGAACATGGGTGTACGCTTCCTTCAAATCGAGGGAGCACATCCAGTCCCCTTCGTCCAACAGGGGATATAGAATCGGAAGCGATAACATACGGAACTTCTCCCGGACCAGGAACTTGTTGAGCTTCCGGAGGTCCAAAATGGGGCGCAAGTCCCCGGTCTTCTTGGGGACCAAAAAGTAACGGGAATAAAATCCCCGGCCTCGCTGATCGAGAGGCACCCTTTCGACCGCCCGAAGGCTCAACAAGGCCCCGGCTTCCTCTCGGAGAAGTGTCAACTGGCTTCGATTGGACGGGCACGCCCCGGGGGGCATGTCTGTAGGCTGTCTGGAGAAGTTTAACGAATAGCCCTCTGAGACGGTCCGGAGCACCCATGCGTCTGACGTAATCCCAGACCAAGCTCTGGCAAAAGCCGTGAGCCGACCCCCGATGGGGAGGGGGTTGAGCGACCTCGCGGCGGGGGCCAGCCCCCGGCCGCTCATCCCGTCAAAAAGACGGCGCCGGCTTGGACGCCCCCTGGGCAGCGGGTTTGGCGGGTCCCCCTCTACCCTGTTGGGTAGAGCGACGGGGTGGAGGCCTCGAAAAGGCCGGCGTGGATTTTTGAGGGTACCGCCTAGGCGGTTGTTTAAAAGGCCTCTGAGCCGGCGGCTTAGGCTTTGGACGAACCAGAGACGCCAGAGAGCGCTCTTGCTCAGAAAGTCTCTTGGTGGCCGCATCCAGGGAGTCGTCGAATAACTCCGACCCGACGCAGGGTAGATTGGCCAAGCGCTCCTGCAAGTTGGGGTCCATCTCGAGGGTCCGCAGCCACGCCAGGCGGCGCATGGCTACCGCACAAGCCGAGACCCTCGAGGCAAGCTCAAAGGCGTCGTAAACCGCATGAAACAGATAGAATCTGAGCTGGGACAGGTTCGACGCAAAGGTGGCAAATTTATCCCTGTGCGACTCAGGAATCACCCCCTGAAAATCCGGCAGATCCTTGACCATGGATCTGAGGTAGGAAGAGTAGGCGAAAGCATAGTTGAGGACCCTTGTGGCCATCTGGGAATTCGCGTACAGACGACGGCCGAATTTATCTAGGGTCCGACCCTCTCTCCCCGGGGGGACAGCAGCCGAGACTCTAGAAGGCTGCGTGCGCTTAAGAGCCGACTCCACCAAGAGCGACTGATGGGAAAGTTGCCCCTTGTCAAACCCCTTAGGGGGAAGGGTCCGGTATTTGGATTCCATCTTGGTGGGCACTACCGCCACTGTAAGAGGGGTCTCAAGGTTCCGCAGCAAGGTTTGAAGGAGGACCTTGTGAAGCGGGAGGCGGGGGGATTCCCTCTGCGGGGCAGGGGAATCCTGTTCCTCCAAAAATTCTGTGGTATAGTGCGACCCTGCCGACAGGTCCACCCCCAAAGCCTTCGCCATGTCATGGACAAACTTGGAAAAAGAGGATGTCCGTGCAGGCGGGGAGGGTGACCGGGACTTCTCAACGGAGCCGAAAGGAGAGGCCTGGCGAGAGTACCCGAACTGTCCCCCGGACTCCGAACCCCAAGAGGCACGCTCCCGTGACCTCGAAGGAGTCGGGGACACCGTCCGGCGAAGAGACCCCCGTGGGGAACCCCCCGGGGTACGGGGTATGGAGGCCCGTCCCTTCCGCCTCGGTGAGGAGGCACGGGAACTCTCCCCGATCGGGGACCGTAAAAGATCTGGGTTGTCGAGGCGGAGTTCCTCGACACGCAAGGCTCCGGTCTCGGGCGGGGTCGAACGCCGACTCCTCAGAGGCGAGGCTCGAGACCGCTTAGCCTTTTTAAGGTGGTGCTTCGCCCGAGGCTTACTCGAGGGCGAGGAGCCCCGTGACGACCTCGGGGACGAGGAGGAGGAGATCCGGCGTACCCGGCGCTGCTTGTCTCGGGATCGCACACTGACCTCGGGCTGTCTCACCGGGGTCGGATCCGAGGGAAGCGTCGAGGTCGAGGCTGAGGGAGCTTCGGCCGCTGAGAGGCCGGTGCCCGAGGCCGAGGTCACCAACTGCGGGGCCCCAGAGACCGAAGGCGAGGCCGAAGCCTGCTGCAAGGTCTCAATGGCCCCGGAAAGCTCCGAGGAGATTAAAGCGCGAAGCAACTCCTGGAACGCCGGGATAGTGAGGCCCGGAGGCAACACCTGGGGGCGCTCCGCAGAGGGCGACCTCGGTTTCGAGTATTCCCTCTGGGCTAACCCCTTCGACACCTTGGGCTGGGTCGAGGTCGACGGTCCCGCCGACGACGAGCCCGAGGATGGCTTCCTGTTAGATGAAACTGAGGAAGGAAGTGGAGACTTACCCGGGGCTTGCTTCAGCGAGGCAACTGGCTTCGCGGGGGCCGAGGGGTCCGATGTCGAGGCCGGGGCCGAAGCCGAGGCCGAGCTCGAGGCCTTCCCCGTCGGGGTATCGACGGCAAAGAGATCAGCCATGCGGGCCTTGCGCCGAGTAAGGGCCCGTTTCTGGAAGGTGGCACACTTAGGGCACGATGCTGTCGGGTGATGGGGCCCCAAACACCGAATACAGCACCTGTGAGGGTCAGTGATGGACAAAAGTCTATCACACTTACCACACTTCTTAAAACCCGTTACGGGCCGGGACATGGGCCCAAAACAAGGCCGGGAACAAACAAGGTTCCTCGGCCACGGCTACCGGGAGCCCCCGGAGCGAAAAGAAAAATGAATTTTTTTTTTTTTTTTTTGAGAATTAAAGAAAACAAAGAAAGAAAAGAAACGTAGCGCAGCGACCGCGTCGAAAATCCGAACACAGCTGCGGCGACAGAAGGCAAAAGTAGCACAATTTTATCCACAGGGCTTCTGGCTCCGCGGATGAAAATGAACTGAGGACCACGAGGTGGGGATGCGCCCTCTAGTGGCGAGAAGGCTAGCACATGCGTGGTGCAGTGTGCAAACTTGAAACTTCTAGCAAGTTTGCTGAAAAAGCTGTCCGCGCTGGGGCTCCGTAGATGACGTCACCCATGTGTGAGAATATCATGCCTGCTTGTCCTGGGATAACCAAGTGAATTGAAGAAATCATCCAAACAATGGAAGACTGGATGATGAATCACAAACTGAAACTAAATCCTGAAAAACAAGTTCTTCTTCGCAAGCCCTTCAAACTCTATGAGGAAAACACCACGATCAGGGGTACAACCCTACCATTACAGTCCACTATCAAAATACTAGGAGTGATTCTAGACTGAAAAATGACCATGGAAAACCAAATCGCCGCCGTGGTCTGCAAAGGATTTACAGCACTCTGGAAACTATGATCAATCCGTTCCCACTTTGACACCCTTCCCTTCTAAATTCTATGCCAAGCTCTGATCCCCAGCATGCTAGACTTCGGCAATCTCAATTACATTTCATGCCCCAAGAAACACTTCAACAGACTCCGGACAATTCAGCACACAGCGGTGCGCCTTATCTTCAGGCTAAGGAAAACCAACCACATCACAATTTATTATAAGCAACTGCACTGGCTCCCAATTGAGGCCCGATCTATATTCAAACTAGGTTGCTTCATGTAGAAAGCTCTCTGTGGCCTCCTACCAAACTACACAACTGAATTATTTGAGTTCATCCCCCCCAGACCCATCTTTTGTGCTCCAATTCCATCTTTATCTACCCCTCCCTGCTAGGAAAACCTAAAAAGCCTATGTGACTAAACTACTATCATATCAAGCAGCTCACTACAGCCGGGAACTACTCTCCATTATTGGGTCGTCCTTGTCATACATGCTTTTCAGGCAAAATGTAACACATATCTGTTCAACAAATTCCTTGTAGAGCACCTATGCCCTCTTTGTACATCTCTCATTCTCCTCAAAACGAAGGAAGGCTCTATATACGGACACATTCCTCCCTTACCGTATCTGAATTTGTCCCGAGATCCAATCTATTTATTTCTTGAGTTCTTCATTTATCACCTCACCTGTATTGTATTTGACTCTGACCTGCCACAATCATTTGTTATTTACACTCTTATGTTACTTGTCATTGTGCCCTCCCCTCTTATGTTTGATCCTCTATTTTACCCCTGTTAACCACATTGAACTTTACGGTATAATGCAGTATATAAATAATGTATTGCGGTATATAAATACAATTTTATGTTGTTTCTGGTAAGGTCATTTTGGGTCAGATACTTTTGATGGCAGCTATGCTTTTCTAGAGCCCTAAAGCTGGTCCCTTGCTTAGGCTGGGGAGCTGGCTTGGTCTTTTGAGTGTGTTGCTGGAAGTGTGTGAGGCAGGAAGAAGAGGTGAACCTATGCCTTAGAGAAAAGGTCAGTGACCTTCTCCACCGTCCCCAAAAAGATTGTCCCCTGTGCACAGGATGTCCACCAACCTCTCCTGAAATGTAGACTCTCTAGTATCAAGATGCATAAACATGAGAGTCTAAGCATACAGACTCCTAATGCAGAGAATGTGGACACTACATCAGTAAAAAGTGCCCCCAGCCAAATATCTATTTATTTATTTTTAAAATTTCTATACCGTTTTTATCCAAAACGGTTCACAAGGAGTTACATACATAAATACTTTCTGCACTCCTGTTTGGAGGCTAGCTGGCGAAGCTGAGTAATCTGTTCCAGTGAGAGATTGTCTGCAAAGTCAAGCACATTGGACACTATGGACTTCAAGGTGATACCTGTGCAGAGCTGATAAGTCTGGATGCAGGAGATAAGCATCGAGGCCTGATAAACCTTCCTCCCAAAGGAATATGATGTTCAGACTTCCTTGCCCAAGGGGCCAAAGAATTAGTTTTTAAACTTCTGGTTCTATTGACGATGGATTCAACCACCATGGAATGGTGAGGCATTTGTGCCTTCACGAATCTGGAAGCCTTCAGAATAGAGAATGACACGGGGAAAAAATCTGTCCCCGTCACCGCCCCGTCCCTGGCCCACCATCCTCTGCACCGCCCCATCACCGCCATTCCCTTCACCGCCCCGTCACTGTCATCCCTTTCACCGCCCCGTCACCGCCACTGCCATCCCATTCACCGCCCCGTCACCGTCCCCGCAGCATCCATATAAGCCTTAGTACTGTAATATTTAGCTTATTCCTTTCTTATAAATCAAAGTTCCTGCTGTTGAACCAGAGAAAGAGATGTTCAGCTGGCAGGGCTTTGTTTATAAACTTTTATCAACACAACTAATATACTACTTTATCCTAAAGCAATAAATAAATATAATTTTTTTTCTACCTTTGTTGTCTGGTTTCTGCTTTCCACATCTTGTCATTCAATTCCTTCCATCCACTGTGTGTCTTCTCTCTGCGTCTTCCATTTGCTGTTACTATGCCTCTCCCTTCACCCCCCCCCCCCAATTGGTCTAGCACCCATCTTCTTCCCTCCGCTCCCCCATAGTCTGTCATCTGTCTTCTTCCCTTCCAGCATCTTCTCCCCACTCTGTCTTCCACATTTCCCTTCAGGGTCTTTTCCTCTACCCTCTTTCAATGTCTGTTCTATTCCTTTCCACCACCACTCTTCCCTCCCTCCTTTACCATCTGTTCCTTTCTACAACCCTTCAGCTCCTCTCGTGTGGCCTATCTATCTACCTCCCTCCCTCTTATTTTCGTGGCACGTTACAATGTAATTTGTGAAAGCCGCTGGAGCCTGCGAGCTCGGTCCCTGTCCCATCCCCACAAACCATCTCGCTTCTGTGCTCCTATTTTCCCCATTTCTAATATCTCTCCTATGTATCTGCTATTGCCCCCCTCCGTGTCCATATACCATCCCCATGGCATGTCCCCTTTATGTCTCTGTCCCTATGCCCCATGCACATAATTTCCCCTCTTTCTGTTACCTTCCTCTGTCCAGATTTCCCCTATCTTCCTCTTCCATATCAGTGTGTCTCTTCTTTTCAACCCCATCTAGCTTCTTTCCCTCTTTCTCCCCCCCCTGCTTCCAGCATCTGGCTCACCTGCCTGTCTTCCCCTTTCTTTCCTGCTATGGGTTTCTTTCTTTCCCTCTTCATCCCCTTGGCCCAGAATTTTTTTTCCTTTCACTCCCTTCTTCCTAGTATGAGCCGGGAACACACGCGATCGCACGATCTAGCAGCCCCCACCTACCCGATCGCAGCGTTTAGCCAGCTCCCTCCCTCCACCTCACCTTATATTCTGAGTTTGCTGGCTTCCTTTTTCCCAAGCCGCACACATTCAAAAAGACGCGCACGCGCGGCTTCGCAAGTCCATCAAACTTCTCCTCTCCTGCAACTTCCTGTTTCCGGTTGCGTCAGAGGAGAAGATTGATGGACTTGCGAAGCCGCGCGTGCACGGCTTTTTGAACGCGTGCAGCTCAGGAAAAAGGAAGCCGACAAACTCAGAATATAAGGTGAGGTGGAGGGAGGGAGCTGGCTAAACGCTATGGGTGGGCAGTGGCTGTGGGGACCGCTCGATCCTTAGTGCTTCACTGCGGAGACAAGACCATTCACTGCTCCACGGGGCGGTGAATGGCCTTGTCCCCGTCCCCGCAGCGACTGTTATTTTTCTTTCCCCGTTCCGGCGGGTTACCCGCGGCTAGCCGTAGGTAACCGCCACCGTGTCATTCTCTACTTCAGAACTCTATAGTCTGCCCTCTTAGGAATTACTTGCACAGAGAGACAGGTCTCCCAGTTTTTTGGGAGGATGATATGAACAGGTGCTGTGAATGGGCATTGTCACAGTTTCTCACGAGGACAGTCAACAATTCTGCCCCAGGCTCACCCTCAGTCTCCAAATGAAATGGAATGGCTTCTGCCATTTCCCGAAAAGCCTGTAAAGGAGAGCTCCTCTAAAGGGGATTTCCTTCTTTCCTGTGGTTGAAAGACCAAGAGACTTCTCTTGTAAGAAATTTTCTGGCTCATCCTCAGACAACCTAATTTGGATTTCTGACAGATACTTGTGACCTGGATTTACCACCATTGGAAGCAGGATACTGGACTAGATGGATCATTGTGGTCTGACCTAATATGACTGTTCTTATGTTCTTAAATGATCCGTTTCAGACTAAAAATACTCAGTGTAAAGAAGTCTGAGTCTATGCTTGCCTCAGCTGACTGGAGATATGTCCAGGCCTCAGTAAGAGGTTGAGGTACAGATCTGCAGCTTCCTTCTCTGATGCAGAGAGGGCCATCACATTGGTTGGTGTCAGCCCTGGTGCCTGGAGAAGTACCAGTGTTGACGATTGCTCAACAAGCAAGGCATGGACCACCACAGCTGGCGCAAACACTCTCAATGCCCCAGCTCCTCTTGACACATAGCCCAGAGTAATTACTTGAGGGTAGACATCAGTGAAAGCTAGGGGGGCCAAAATAGACAGCCTGGGAAGCGAGATCCCAGTTATGGGGAGACTAGTGCATTGACACCAGTTCAACAAAGGGGAAGCAATCTTCTCAGTTCCAATGCTTTTTGGGAGCTGGCAATTCCAATGCCACAGGGTTCCAGAACCTTGCTTCAAGGAGTGATGACAATGCTTCTTAGCCTTTGCTCTATGCTCTGCATCACAGTCCCTCGGTGGCAACAAGGATGACATCAGCTCCACACCAGGTTCTCTGTGTTGGATCTAAAGCTGACCAGTCCTGGGGTCTCCTATCAGTGAACAATATTGAAGTAGGGAGAAGAACCCGTTGAAGCTGATGCATTCCCAGTGTCATATGCAGCTTTAGCAGTCATGGGGACCAATATCTCAGATGCTGATGGCAACAGACCAGACTTAGGAACATCAAAAACTTATCGTACTGAGCCTCTTTGCTTTCTGGGATCTTTTCTGCATTTTTAAACAGATAACACAAAGGCTTTGTGGTCTGGAATAGAGAGTTGCGCGGGGACAGAAATCCCACCCGTCCCCACCCGTCCCCGCCAAAATCCCACCCATCCCCACCCGTCCCCGTGAGGAATCCCTCCGTCCCCACCCGTCCCCGTGAGGAATCCCTCCGTCCCCACCCGTCCCCGCGAGGAATCCCCTCCGTCCCCCCCCGTCCCCGCGAGGAATCCCCTCCGTCCCCACCCGTCCCCGCGAGGAATCCCCTCCGTCACCATCCTTCCCTATAAACTTCAGAAATAGTTATTTTATTTAATTATGCTACTGAATTAAAGGCTCTGGTAGAGACCCATTTACAAATAAGCAAAGAGACTATTAATTTGGAAATATTAATTGGGAAGAATACATACTTTGTAAATGGGTTTCTACCAGAACCTCTAATGTAAATATAAAATATAAATACTCAGCTGATGAGAACCCACAAACTGTCAGCTGAGGACTTCCTTTGCAGTTGGGGTCCCTTTTGCCAAGCTTGGCAGGCAGCAGTAGCGTCCCTGAGTCACAGATGCTGGCACCTCAGTGGCTCATGGATGCTGCCAGCGACTGCTGCGCTTGGTGGAGGGGAGTTCTGACCATCTCTAGAGGAGGTCCTCTGCTGGCGGTGCTTGGGGATCCCCACCAGTCACAGCAAGGGCCAACAAGTACTTCAACACTGTAGAAATAAAACCAGAAATGCATTTCCTTTTCTTTTGAACACAAAACAAAGATATCTGCCATATACATTTCCCAAGGCAGATGACTCTATGCAATGTCACCTCGGTAACAAAATACAAAAATAGACAAATACACCCCCTCCCTTTTTACTAAACCACAATAGTAGGTTTTAGCACAGGGAGTTACGCTGAATGCCTCGCGCTGCTCTCAATGCTCATAGGCTCCCTGCGCTAAAAAACAATATTGCGGTTTAGTAAAAGGGAGCCATAGTGCAAAATATAGACAGCAGATATAAATTCTCAAAACAGACACATTTTGATCACTAAATTGAAAATAAAATCATTTTTCCTATCTTTGCTGTTTGGTGATTTCATGAGTCTCTGGTTGCACTTTCTTCTTCTGACTGTGCATCCAATCTTTCTTCCTTTCTTTCAGCCTCCTGTATGTTTCCTCTCCTCCAGACCTCATTCTCTCCCCCAACTTTTTCTTTCTGTCTCCCTGTTCCCCCTTCTTTCTGTCTCTCTGTCTGCCCCCTTTCTTTCTTTCTCCGTGCCCTCCCCCAAGCCACTCGGTTTGCTGCCACCGCCATCGGGGAATAGTCCCCAAGCCACCGCTGTCCCAAGCTTTCCCTGCAGAAGCGTCGCGCTGACCAGCATTCCGCTCCCTGACGTCAATTCTGACGTAGGAGAGGAAGTTCCGGGCCAACAAGGCATTTCTCCTCATTCCATCCAGCCTGAGCCCCATCTCTCCTTGATCCAGCATTTCCCTTCTGTGTCTGTCAGAATTACCATTCCACCTATTTTCCAGCATCACCCTTCTTTGTGTCCATCTCACCTATATCCCTATCTCACCACTTTTTCAGAATCTTCATTTGTCTCTGTCCTTGTCTTTACCCCATATTCACCATTTGCCCTTTCAATGTCTTTATCTCCCCCCCCACACACACTTTTTCAGCATTACTTCTATGTCTCTATTTCACCTCCTCTTCATGTCCCCTCTGTATCTCTATCCTTATTCAGAAGGTCCTGCTTACCCTTTCTCTTCTTTGTGTCACTATCTCCATTTTCAGCTTTCCCCTCTTTTCCTTTGTTACTGCACCCTGTAGCCAGAATCTTTCCACCCTCTCTCCACTCCGGCCCAGCCCAGTATGAAATATTTCCTTTTGTTTCTCTCCCCTCTCTCTTCTCCTCCCTCACCCACGAGTCCTGCATCTGGCCCTCTCCCTTCTACCTGCACCTGGCAACACCCCCCTGCTCCGCGGCTCTCTTAAGCAACTCGTCAGCAGCGGTGATCAAGACAAGCTGCCGACATCGAGGCCTTCCCTCTACGAGTCCCACCTTTGTGGAAAAAGGAAGTTGAAACAAGCGGGACTCGCAGAGGGTAGGCCCCGACGTCAGAAGCTTGTGTCGATCGTTGCTGCTGAGTTGCCGAAGAGAGCCGCAGGTAGAAGGGAGAGGGAGATAGGAAGGCTGTAGAAGCTCCGGAGCATGACACCGAACCCGGCCAGGATGATTTCTTTTTCAGGCTGCTGCTGCCGCTGCCATCCCCCACCCGAAATGACAAAAAAACAGCCTAATGCCCGCGTCGGGAAATAGCCATGCTGAGCAGTGAGCTCAGCATGTACACAGATGAAAGCCTTGCTTGCTGATTGGTCCGGCGGCACGGTGGGGCGGGGCCGCCGGACCAATCAGCAAGCAAGGCTTTCATCTGTGTACGTGCTGAGCTCACTGCTCAACATGGCTATTTCCCGACGCGACGCCAGACTTGTAAGCTGCATCTTGCATCGCCAGAATTTAGGTAGGCTGTTTTCATCCCCGTGGGAGTCCCGTGGGCAAGGGGGCGTCCCCGTGGGAGTCCCGTGGGTCAGGGGGGCATCCCCGTGGGAGTCCCGTGGGCCAGGGGGCGTCCCCGTGGGAGTCCCGTGAGCCAGGGGGGGAACCCGCGGGATCCCCGCGGGACCCGCGGGATCCCCGCGATCCCCGTTCCCGTGCAGACCTCTAGTCTGGAACCAGGCACAATAGACACCAGCTATGGGGATCAGTCCCAGAAATAACTCTGTTGCATCAATCACAGTGCACGTTCACACAGGGAAAATGGCTGATGTGAAATCTCATAGCTCAATTACAAGAACAAAAAAAATGAGGCAAAAGGACCCAGCCAGTGTTCAAGCCTCAAAGGACTTCAGGAGCTATGAAAATAAAGGAAACAAGCTTCCACACTTTTATTTTTTTAAACACTATTTATTAAATACAGGCAGTCCCCGGATTAAGAACGTCCAATTTATGTCAGACTCGTGCTCCTCATCATCCTTCCATCCCTCTATTCTGTGTTCCAAGTTTGTGCTTCCCTCCCATGGGGACTTCTCTGGCCGGATCCCTTCTCCTAGCCGCACTTCTCTTTATAAAACCGTGAGCAGCGGCTCCTACATGCTGTCTGTGGCCACCTCGGAAGCCTTCCCTCTGATGTCAGAGGGAAGGCTTCTGTGTCAGCTACATGTAGGAGCTGCGGCCATGGCTTTGTGAAGTGTGGCTGGGAGGAGGGAGCCAGCCAGAACATGTAAACACATCTGTGGGAGGGAGGCATGAACTTGGGACATGGCATGGAGGGAGGGAGAGGGGCACTTTGGGACGCTGAAGGATGGGAGCGAGCACAAACTTCAGACAAAGGATGGAAGGAAGGAAGGAGGGAGGGAGGAAGCAAGCAAACATGAACTTAGGACATAGGATGCAAGAATGAAGGGAGTGAGAGAAAAATGCTGAGGTGGGGGAGGGAGGGAATAGAAAGGGAGAATTATTGGGCATGGGTGTCTGAGTGAGAGGGAGATATGGTGTAGTATGGTTAAGAATGAAAGTAAGGGTAAACCTCCTATCTTTTCTATTTACAGTACTTTATTTTGAGGACTGTTTCTTTAATGTTTAATGTTTTTATAGACTGTGTACTGTACAGAAAAACAAATACACACAGATTCTCACATGAACCAAGTTGCATACAAATTCAACTTAAGAACGGTTTTAAAAATGGAACTTGTTCTCAACCCGACTGCCTGTATCTCAAAAACAAATTACATCACTACCTGCAAGGTGAATCAGCTTGCCTGACAGACTAGTCACATGATATTCTATGACATGCCCTCTTACCACTTCTCCCGCCCCAACCATTTCCTGCGAAAATATGAACGTGTGGAAGCTTTTTGAAGAACCCTCATAGTATAAAAAACTGTAACTTTTCATTTTTCCCTCCCTTCTCCATTCTGTACTTTTATATATTGTCGTTCTCCCCCTTTCCCTATCATTTTCTGTATGTTTTTCTTTCTTGTTGTTTGTCTCTGTATTAATTATGTATAGAATACTGTTTGGTTTTAAAGTTGTTTTTGCTATATTGTGAATTATGTATACCACTTTGTTATTTTAGATTTATTATTAGATGTACACCGCCTTGAAATCTGATTTGATGGTATAACAAACTTTTTTATTTAAGTTAAAGAAATTTTTATTGAAATTTATGAGAACAAAAATTATAAACATAAGATGCATAGCAATGCATGCCAATATGGTAACCATCTTAATAACCAACATAACTCCAATAATACGTAATCCACTCAAATAGAGGGGTCTTCTAGAATCAATACTCCTCTGGGGTGGTCTATTATCAAGTATTTACTGCAGAAGATATGAACACTTATCAATTAAGTACAGTAAAACCTTGGTTTGAGAGCATAATTCGTTCCAGAAGCATGCGTGTAATCCAAAGCACTCGTATATCAAAGCGAATTTCCCCATAGGAAATAATGGAAACTCAGACGATTTGTTCCACAACCCAAAAACTTTAATACAAAATACTAAACGTACTTGTATTGCAAGACCTCACTCATTTAGAACAGTCACACGTGTATACTGTATGTACTTGTATTGCGTATATACTATATTTGCTCGTTTAGAACAGACACTACATTCTTGCAGCGTCAGAGAGAGAAGAACCATCGACTCAGTTGTGATGTGTGTATACCATATGTGCTTGTATTGCAAGACATTGCTTGTATATCAATTTAAAATTTAATAAAATGTTTTACTTGTCTTGCAAAACACTTGCAAACCAAGTTACTTGCAATCCAAGGTTTTACTGTATAAGTTATAAACTATAAAAATATATCTCACCCCCAAAAGATCAAAAATGTATAAATTCATGTTTTTGGCCAATGATTGAATTGTGGAGTATTTGGACTTTAACTACGCTGACAGTGCGTGTTGATGATAAGACATAGCGTAGTGCTCCTAAACTTGAGGCCTTTTTCTGAATTAATCAAACTAATTATATTAATAGACAGAGGAGTATTGATTCTAGAACCCTCCATTTGAACTATCTTAACCATCTTAATAACAACATAATGATATAATCAATGCGGTGGCAAAACATTCTTAATCTCGAAAGCATCAAATGCAAATAAACTTTTAATAAACTTGAAACAAAATTAAACAAAAGAGTACTACAAGGGAAGGCACTACTTAGCTAACAAAGTTAAAAAAGTTTGACGCACTGAGGATCGTTAAGAAATTCGACCTCTGCATCACAGAAAACTGAAGTTTGCGCTGTACCAAATTCCTCCCCCAAGTATGCCTATACTACAAATACAGTACATGCCTCTTTGTACCATGTGTACTTTTAGACATCATCTCAATTTATAAGAGTCTTTTTATGAGTATATTTTACAAAATGCTGATTTACCTCCATAATGCATCAAAATGTAACCCCCAACTGTACCAAACCATCCAGAGACTTAAAATATTGTAAACTATGGGCTCTTTTTACAAAGGTGCGTTAGGGCCTTAACGTGCGGAATAGCGCGCACCGCATCCTCTTGAGCAGGCGGTAGTTTTTCGGGTAGTGCGTGCTATAGCGCACGCTAATCCGGTGCGTGCGCTAAAAATGGTAGCGCACCTTTGTAAGAGGAGCCCTATATTTTCAGAAACATTTGACTGTAATATGGCATCAAAATAAAATTTTACTCTGTACTCTCCTGGGCAATACTACCAGCAGCGCATTTCTGCCCTGGTATTACTGCCAGCATTTTAAAGGATATCCAAATAAACAACACGGATTACTTCACTGAATATCCAATCCACAATGAATCTAATCATTAAAAAAGGGGGTCTCTTTTGGTTAAAAGTCAATTATTCCACCTGCTGTCAAAATCTCTGAATGTTTAAATACAAAAGATCTAATTAATAAATTATTTAAGCTGTTCATTCATCATCTTTACTTATCAACTTTCCCAAGTAATGAATAAATGAATACATAAACTAGGAAGATGAAGTGTCATACAAAGGACATCAGCTCAATGCATAGAACCTCTTATAACTTATATGTTATTTCAAGTCCTTATTCTGACTTAAAGCAGTGCCATATAAACATCTACAACAATCCTCCATCCCACCCTTAAACCTCCTAAGTTCAGTTTAATTTAATTATAACTAGGATAAAAAAAAATTATTCATAATTTATTATAATTCATGAAAAATATTTTTTTTTTGAGAAATGTGTAAGTGTGTATATATGTGTGTGTTTGTTTCTACAATGTTCTAGATAAAAATAACAGCAACACTTATCTAGCCAACGTTGGTAGATATTCCCATAAGGATAGCATCTGCTGCAGTGCTGTACTTTCTTTAATCAGGGAAAGAATGAGTTAGGAAAACTCACCAGTGAACATAACAACAGGCTTCTTACTCTCTTCCTTGGCTTCAGAACTCAGTGCAGATGACAAGCTGTGAGAATAAAAGGAGAGCTAAATTACAAGAGACAGGGATGAGCAAGCGACACCTATTGGGACATTAAAACATGAAATCTGGACCTTAAACATTTTCAAGCATGAAAATATTGAAAGCAGAGTGTAATACTACCCCAACATGCTGAAGCTAATGGTTCCTTTTATACCATAAACAACAAAAATGTGGGGTGAAATAACTATTGCCAAAAATCATAAATAATTCATTGATCAATTTAGCTTGCCAATCATGTTTTCAAGTAGACTTTCTGGGGCACCAGGCTGCCCAGCGGTATAAAATAATATCTGGATTTTTGAACAAAACCCCCAAAACTGGTCTTCGTGACATTTGGAGCATTGAGATTAAGCATCAGATTACTGCATCTCAATGGTCATGAATTTGGACTTGGAGGATGAGATATACGGTGTCAGCATCTATGAGACAAACTTGTTTTTTCTTATTACACAGAGCTTTTCAGACCCCTGTTCATCTACATAAATTAGATAGTTCCAAGTCTAATAGATGCTGGCATTGTCATCTTGAAGCTGGGACTTTGGATCATTTACTTTACTATTGTCCCTTGATACTGCAGTTTTGGAGGTTTATTTGGGACCAAGTAAATAATATGTTAAGAGAATCCAGTGGCTTTATCTTATGATACTATTTTATTTGGTACACTTATGAGAGCTAAAAGTCAATTATCAATGCGAAATAACAAACTTCTATTAATAATGACAGGAGTTGCCATGCAGTTCAATTTAAGAAATTGGGAAAACAGGGATAGATTGAATTACTCATTTTGGTGGGAAACCCTGTGTTATACTTATAAAATGGAACGTTGCATGTCCATACAAAAGGGACGCTTTAAGAATTTTATGGATGTTTGGGAGCCATTGGCTAAATATTGTAAAGAGGAATAATTTTTCATTTTATGGACATGTAAACATACACATCCTGGGGGGTGGGGGAATGGGAATGGTATTGATATAGGAATGTATGAATAGTTTCGTGAAGGCTTTGATTTAATTTGTTTAGTAACTGGGAGAGTGGGGGAAAATTTCTTTATGCAGTAATATTTGTAAGTTTTGTTGCACTTATTATATAATATATGTGAATCAATTATTGATTTGTAGTTTGAAAATCAATAAAGATTTAAAAAAATAATAATAATAATTCATTAATCAATACTGAAAAGAATGGTAAGGCTGAGCTTTCATTCAAAATATAAAACTCATTTGTGGTGAGACCTCAGAAATTCATTCCCCAACTCACTATAGGGCAGCCTAAGCTGACCCAATCGGGGGATTGATTTATCAATCACCAGTCAATCACCACCAGCAACCTTAATGCAAAATCTTATCGTGTTAAAACAATAAATATTATATTGTTTATCATTTTTGATTTTTCAGTGGATTTTTTTGTCCTTTTCTACCATGCCAGTGGAGCAGCAGAATATCTGGAAAAGCAAGAAAATATATTTATAAAAAAACATAAAAGAGCCATTAAGTCCACTCAGTCATCCCATTTGTACCTGCTTACAGTGCCACCATAGCCTTTATATTTGTCACTTCAAATAATATTAAGATCTCTTTGGGTCTGCTATTTGTACTTGAATTAGGCTACTATTTGACTGTTTGGAAGTCTGCTCCAGTACACTAGGATACTTGTACCAACAAATCTCTGGAGACGGGAGTGGTTCCTGGGGACTGGAGAAGAGCAGATATGGTCCCTATTCACAAAAGTAGTCACAGAGATGAAGCAGGAAACTACAGGCCGGTAAGCCTCACTTCGGTTGTTGGAAAAATAATGGAAGTGTTGCTGATAAAAAGGATAGTAAACTTCCTAGAATCTAATGGGTTACAGGATCCGAGGCAACATGGCTTTACTAAAGATAAATTGTGCCAAACAAACCTGATTGAATTTTTGATTGGGTGACCAGAGAACTGGATCATGGACTTACGCTACATGTCATCATTTACTTAGATTTCAGCAAAGCCTTTGACACAGTTCCTTATAGGAGGCTCTTGTACAAACTTGAAGGGCTGAAGTTAGGACTCAAAGTGGTGAACTGGATTAGAAACTGGTTGTTGGACAGATGCCAGAGGGTGGTGGTTAATGGAAGTCATTCGGAGGAAGAAAAGGTGAGTAGTGGAGTTCCTCAGGGTTCGGTGCTGCGGCCAATCCTGTTCAATATGTTGTGAGTGACATTGCTGAAGGGATAGAAGGTAAGGTTTGCCTTTTTGCCTATGATACCAAGATTTGTAACAGAGTATACACCGAGGAGGGAGTGGAAAACATGAGAAAGGATCGGCAAAAGTTAGAGGAATGGTCCAATATCTGGCAACTAAAATTCAATGTAAAGAAATGCAGCGTAAGGCATTTGGGGATTAGAAATCGGAAGGAGCCATATGTGCTAGGAGGTGAGAGGCCGATATGCACGGATGGGGAAAGGGACCTTGGGGTGATAGTGTCTGAAGATCTAAAGGCGAAAATACAGAGTTACAAGGTGGTGGCTGCTGTCAGAAGGATGCTAGGTTATATAAAGAGAGGTGTAACCTATAGAAGAAAGACGGTATTTTTTGCCCCTGTACAGGTCGTTGCTGAGGCCCCACTTGGAGTATTGTTTTCAGCTTTGGAGACCGTTTCTGGCGAAGGACATATAAGCGGTCCAGAGGAGGGTGACGAAAATGATAGGAAGTTTGTGCCAAAAGACATATGAGGAGAGACTGGAAGCCCTGAATATGTATACCCTAGAGCAGCCCTGCACAACATACAGCCCCTGGGTCGCATGCGGCCCAAAACGGCTCTCACTGCGGCCCAGCTCTCCTGCTCCTGTCCCGTTTTCGGAGCCCAGGATTTCTTCCTGCTTCCCCGATGCAGCAACACCAAGGCGTGTGCAGCAACTGCAGTCTACAAGCTGGCCAGGAACTTCTTCTCTGACATCAGAATTGACGACGGGGGGAGGGGAAGGCTTTGTGGGCCTGACTCTTGTGAACTGCAGTTGCTGCACGTGCCTTAAGAACATAAGAAATGCCTCTACTGGGTCAGACCTGAGGTCCATCGTGCCCAGCAGTCCGCTCACGCGGTGGCCCAACAGGTCTAGGACATGTGCAGTAATCCTCTATCTATACCCCTCTATCCCCTTTTCCAGCAGGAAATTGTCCAATTCCCTCTTGAACCCCAGTACCGTACTCTGCCCTATTACGCCCTCTGGAAGCGCATTCCAGGTGTCCACCACACGCTGGGTAAAGAAGAACTTCCAAGCATTCGTTTTGAATCTGTCCTCTTTCAACTTTTCCGAATGTCCTCTTGTTCTTTTATTATTTGAAAGTTTGAAGAATCTGTCCCGCTCTACTCTCTCTATGCCCTTCATGATCTTGTAAGTCTCTATCATATCCCCTCTAAGTCTTCTCTTCTCCAGGGAAAAGAGTCCCAGTTTTTCCAATCTCTCAGCATATGAAAGGTTTTCCATCCCTTTTATCAGACGCATCGCTCTCCTCTGAACCCTCTCGAGTATCGCCATATCCTTCTTAAGGTACGGCGACCAATATTGGACGCAGTACTCCAGATGCGGACGCACCATCGCTCGATACAATGGCAAAATAACTTCTTTCGTTCTGGTTGTAATACCCTTTTTGATGATGCCTAGCATTCTATTTGCCTTCTTAGCAGCCGCTGCGCACTGTGCCGTCGGCTTCATTGTCAAGTCCACCATCACCCCCAGGTCCCTTTTTTGGGTACTCTCATTTAAAAACATCCCTCCCATCGTATAGTTGTACCTCGGGTTTCTGTTTCCTACATGTAATACTTTACATTTCTCAACATTGAACTTCATCTGCCATCTCGTTGCCCATTCCACTAGTTTTTTCAAGTTCCTTTGCAGTTCTTCACAGTCTTCTTTAGTCCGAGCTCTACTAAATAGTTTGGTGTCATCCACAAATTTTATTATCTCACACTTCGTCCCTGTTTCCAGATCATTTATGAATACATTAAATAGCAGCGGCCCTAGTACTGAGCCCTGCGGGACCCCACTCATGACCCTCCTCCAGTCCGAGTAGTGGCCCTTCACTCTCACCCTCTGTTTCCTACCCGCCAACCAGCTTCTGATCCATCTATGTACATCTCCTTCCACCCCATGGTTCTTCAGTTTCTGGAGTAGGCGTTCATGGGGCACCTTGTCAAAGGCTTTTTGGAAATATAGATATATGATGTCTATGGGGGTCTCCTTTGTCCTTCGAAGGAATTAACAAATGGATGAAGTGCAATAAGTTCGTTAGGCAAGATCTTCCCTTGCAGAAACCGTGTTGGCTGGTTATCAGAAGTTCGTTTCTTTCAAAATGTTCATCGATTTTTTCCTTTTATCAGTGTTTCTGCCATTTTCCCCGGTACCGAGGTCAGACTCACCGGTCTGTAATTTCCTGGGTCACCTCTTGATCCCTTTTTAAAGATGGGCATAACATTGGCTATCTTCCAGTCCTCCGGGATCACGCCTGTTTTCAGGGATAGATTACAAATTTGCTGCCTTGGTGTTGCTGCGTTGGGGAAGCAGGCAGGGAAAGAGAAAGATAGAAAGAAAGAAAAAAAAAAAAGGGGGGGGGCAGGGAGAGAAACAGAAAGGGGGGGTAGGGAGAGAGAAAGAAAGAGAGAAAGAAAGAAAGGGGGGGCAGGGAGAAAGACAAAGAAAGAAAGAAAGGGGAGCCGGGAGACAGAAAGAAAGGGGAGGGGCGGGGAGGCAGGCTACATCTGGGAAGCAGGATGGCTTGGGGGGGCAAGGAGAGAGAAAGAAAGACAGACAGAAAGGGGGTGCAGGGAGAGAGGAAGAAAAAGTTTCACTCATGGTTGGGGAAGGAAATGAGATCTGGAGTAGAGGAAGCATAATCACCATTATAAACACTGTCTTGACCATAAGACCCAGAAGAGAGGCCTCCCGTAAGGACTCATATGAAACTCTACTGAGACCGTGCAATTCAGTGTTAAGATTCCAGGATGGAAACAGGAGACACACCAGAGAGCACTTTGGCCAGTGTCACATCGTCTCTATCCAAGGCTTCTCCCTGGGAGAGAGGATAAGTATCTAGATCATCCTCCTCAGGAACTCCATCTGACCAGCTGTTAGTGTCTGGGGGAATAAGGGCATCTGTGGAGAAGTAGGTGCTAGAATACAGGGAAGCTGAGCAGCTGGTCGCTCTCCAGCTGACCCAGAAGGCGCTGCAGCACCACCGACATAGGCTTGCCAGAGCAAATTCACAAAAAAATCAGGCATAAAGAACTGAGAACCCCTTCAAGAGGAAGGTTAGGGCGCTTCCTTTTCGCTTTGGAGCCTTCAGAGCCGCATCAAGGGACCCCAGAGAGGGTAAAATCATCCCCTATTCGTCCCAACAGATAGTCAGAGGCTAACCCGAGGTTCTCACCTCCCCAGCATGTGTGGAACATGCGGCACAAGGGTGCTCTTCGGGTGCCCAACTGGCACATACTTGGCATGAATTCATGCCATTGGAGCATGAGAACTCTATCCCTGGTAGTTAGAATCAAAAACTAGGCTTTTGGAAGAAGTTTGAAAACTTAGAATTCAAACTAGGAAAAATCCAAGATGGCTGCTGCCTGGATTTCCCGCTGGAAAATTGGCTGTAACTCCATTAGAGGGCCTAAAAACCCAACAATTTTAGGATTTCTGGGGTGGAGAAACAAGGCTACAACAAAATATAACCTAAAAGACCCACACGTCAGATCCATCTGAACTGCCCTGTTGGCTGTGACAGCCCTACTCACAGACTAGATGCAGGGAATATGTGCTGCAGCCTGCCACAGCTCCTCTCAGGGTAGCTGGAATTAAGAGAGGATCTCTGCCACCAAGAAAGCTGCCTCTTCAGCTGCCAGTCAGGCCACAGTTGGACTAAGCCTCAACCCCCCAGGACTACTACTACTACTAGTACTACTACTGACCAGGATATAAACGCCGCGAAGAGGAGGAAGTAAAATGCAGTTGACAAAGTGTGCGCTCCAAACAAATGCAATTGGTGCCCGTACAGCCTGTACTGAACTTCTGATCAAGTCAAGGAGTGAGCAAACAGCAGGGGAAACCCCCAAGCTCCACAGTTCCAGCAGGCTGGCTAAGCAGGTTCCCACAGGATCAACTTGTGAGCTGCAGATCGAAGTCTGCTTTTCTCATGCTGGCTAGGCAGTCACTGGAACTGAACAGGAACACAAAATCCTGCAAAAATGAAAAACAAAAAAGAAGACTGAGCAGATCAAAGCTACTCCTGTGGGTTCGCTTTCAGAAGAAATAACAGACTGGGGGCAGCAGGGAGAAGGAGAAGATACTGAAAACAGTGATCAGTATCTCCTGCAACAGACTTGCAAGAGTGGTTACAAGACCCATGGTTCAGCTTACCATCCCTATTGCACTAGAAACAGCTATTTTGTAGAAAGAAACAGGTGGAAACTGAATGTCTTAAGTCATAGTTTCATCATAATAAATAAAACATCAGGATGGGCCAGGATCTGTCCATCAAGGGAACCATTGTACCATAAAGGGCACAATGGTGTCACAGGCCAGGTCATGTTCCCAAAAACTCTGCCTCACACTGTGTGACAAGTCCGGCACTGCTTCCAACTTGCCCCATGGTAAACACACAGAGAACAATATTTCAGGTGGTAGTAAATTCCAACACAGGAATTTCTCTAGCTATGAGGCTGCCTATCCCAGTACAGAAACATAAGAACATAAGCAATGCCTCCGCTGGGTCAGACCTGAGGTCCATCGTGCCCAGCAGTCCGCTCACGCGGCGGCCCAACAGGTCCAGGACCTGTGCAGTAATCCTCTATCTATGCCCTTCTATCCCCTTTTCCAGCAGGAAATTGTCCAATCCTTTCTTGAACCCCAGTACCGTACTCTGCCCTATTACGCCCTCTGGAAGCGCATTCCAGGTGTCCAACACACATTGGGTAAAGAAGAACTTCCTAGCACTCATTTTGAATCTGTCCCTTTTCAACTTTTCCGAATGCCCTCTTGTTCTTTTATTTTTCGAAAGTTTGAAGAATCTGTCTCTCTCTACTCTCTCTATGCCCTTCATGATCTTGTAAGTCTCTATCATATCCCCTCTAAGTCTCCTCTTCTCCAGGGAAAAGAGTCCCAGTTTCTCCAATCTCTCAGCATATGAAAGGTTTTCCATACACCATTACCTTGCGTTTCATAGGCGGATTACAAAAGGAGTTATCTGGCCATTTTCAGAGGAATTGAAGAGTAGAGCGGGTTGCTTCAGAGAACTGGGACAAGTCTTGTGGTGTTAGTTTGTCTTCAGGGATTTCTTGAATAGCATGGTTTTTATTTCTTTTCTGAACAATTTGTAGTCTGGGGTCATTATCAGTAAATTGGAGAGTTGGTAGTCTAGTTTTGCTGTTTGTGTGGCTAGAAGGCCATCGTACAGTTTTTTTCGTTTGAAGTCTCTGATTGGGGATGCGTGAACGGTTTGTGGGTTCTCCTATGTCTGGTTCAGGTAGTTTGGATTAGGCGGTTGTTTAGGTAGGCTGGGCTGTCTCCGTTTATGGTTTTAAATAGTAGGCAGTAGAATTTGAATAGTATTCTTGCTTGTATTGGGAGCCAGTGTGAGTCGAGGTATGCCACCGTGATGTGGTAGTGTTTACTCAGTGAATAGATAAGTCTTAGCGTTGTGTTTTGAACTGTTTGTAGTTGTTTTATCATGGTTGCGGTGCAGGGGAGATAGAGTATGTTGCAGTAGTCTAGAAGACCTAGGGCTAGGGATTGGACCAAGCTGGAATTGTGTTCTGTCGAAGAATTTTCGAACTTGCCTTAAGTTTCTCATGACCGCAAATGATTTTTGTATTGTTTTGTTGATTTGTAGTTGCATGGTACAGCATCTGTCTATTGTCATTCCTAGAAGTTTTAGAGTGGGTTGTATGGGGTATGTGATTGAGTTTATTACTAGATTTGTTATGGTTGGGGTTTTATTATTTTCGAGGAGAATTAATTTTGTCTTGTCTGGGTTCAGTTTCAGTTTGTGATTTTTCATCCATGTTGCTACTGTTTCAAGTGTGCTGTGTAGTGTGTCTGTCATGGAGGATGTTGGTTGGTCAAAAGGAAGGAGAATGGTGATGTCTGCATAGCTATAGAGGGTTAAGCCTAATTTGTCCAGGCAGGTGCCGAGGGATATAATGTAGAGATTGAAGAGAGCTGGGGATAGTGGAGATCCTTGGGGTACACCGCAGGGGTTGAACCATGGCTCTGATTTTTCTTTGTTCAACTTTACTCTGTAAGTTCTGAATTGTAGGAATCCTTGAAACCATGTGTGTACCTTATCTGTGATTCCTATTGTATCTAGTATTTGTAGTAAGATGTTATGGTCCACCAGGTCAAATGCTGGTGGACCATAACATGAGATCCAGTTGTTTAATCAGCATTTTTCTACCTATGCTGAGGTGTTGTCTAGCTGTATCCAGGAGGGAACCTAGTAGTGTCTCTGTGCTGTAATTGGTTCTGAAACCATTCTGTGTAGGGTGGAGTATGTTGTGGTCTTCTAGGTAGTTGGTGAGGACAATGGCTAGTAGGCCTTACATTAGTTTGACATAAAGTGGTATTTAGGCTATGGGTCTGTAGTTGAATGGTTGATCTGTTGCTCCTTTAGGGTCTTTTAGGATCGGGGTGATGACAATTTCGCTGAGGTCTTGCAGGAAAAGGCCATCTGTGAGCATGGTTTGTATCCATTGTAAGAGGAGCGCGCAGAATTTGGTACTGGAGGATTTTAATAGGTATGGAGGGCAGTGGTTGAGGTCGCAGGCTGCGTGGCTGTATTTTTTGTATAGTTTGTTAAGGTCGGACCATTGTATAGTGGGGAAGTGGGACCACTTTCTGTCTGTCGCAGCTGATTCTTTTTCTGTGGGGGGCATTATGATCTCTTCTAGGTGGGTTGTGGTTTCAGTGAGGGTAGTCCTGGCAGTTGTAATTTTGTTTTTAAAGTATTCAGCTAAAAGGGTGGCTGAGGGAGGAGGGGTATTGTTATTGGCCAGATAGGGTTTGGTGTCTGTGAGTTCTTTTAATATTTGGAAAAATTTTTTTGTGTCTTGGGTTTCTTTGCTGATTAGATTGGTGTAGTATGTCTTTCTTTTTTCTTTTAGTTTTAGCTTGTATTGTTGGTTTAGTTTTCTCCATGCTGTTTCCGTGGGTTCTTGGTTATCCTTTCTCCATTTTCTTTCTAGTTGTCTACATTGTCTGATCGTCTGCTAATTCTGGTTTTTATTTGTATTGGGGCTAGCTCGTCTATGGTAGCTGTGCTTAGCCTGCACCATTGTGAGATGAAGTCCTTGGGGTTGCATTCTTGGATTGTTGCGTCTGTTTTAGTCCAGAATTTGGAGGGGGTCGATGTATTTACATGAGTTGTAGGTTGATCTTTGGGGTTTTGGTTTGGTTTGGTCTTTGGCCCAGTTGATGTTGAAGGAGTATGTGTAGTGGTCTGACCAGAGGGATCCAGACCACTTTCCATTTGATGTTTGAATCTCTGGCAGCAAGGGCTGTTGGGTCATGAAGGCTGCAATGTCTAGTTGGCAAACTTTCTCATGTGTGGTTTATGGATCTAAAATCTTGTATGTTAGGGCTTCGAGGAATGACAGTAGGTTTTCTACTTGTTTGGAGGATTGGTCTTCGAGATGGAGGTTTAGGTCTCCTAGGATTAGGTTATAAGTTGCCGTTAGTGAGTTTCGGTATATAAAATCTTCAAATTCAGGTCTTGCTGTGTTCCAATTCCCTGGTGTTATATAGCAGAGCATGCAAGTTATGGATCCTTTTAGTGTGGTACATGAAAGTTGGCAGGCTAGTAGATCCATGTAAGGGGCAGACGTTTTGTCTAGTATATTCAGGTTTATGGAGTTTCTGACTAAGATGGCTAGACCTCCTCTTTTTTTTCCCCTGCAGACCACTGTTATTTTGTATCCCTTAGGGCAGACTTTCGTTATCCTGGGATCTGAGTCTGATGTAATCCAGGTTTCTGTGAGGAAGAAGCAGTCAAGATTCTCGTTTTCTATCCAGTCTTTTATGTTATCTGTCTTTGGGCCTAGAGCTCTGATATTTATGTAAGCACATGTAAGTGTGGTGTATTCTGTTTGTGCACTGTTTATTGTTTTTTGGTAGATGAGTGGTCCTGGGTGAGGGTGTGGTTTGGTCTTAGAGGGGTTTGATGGTCTTCTTCCCCATGTTGGAGTGATGGTATGATGTGTATAGGTCTGACAATTTATGTTTCTGTCCACTGTGATTCTCCTGGCTGGGTGGTGAATTCTGTTAGTAGTTGAAATAATTGGAATTGGGAAGATGTTGTTTGAAGCTGCCTTCCAGTTAGTTAGGAGCAGGATGATCAGTAGGACAGTTTGCGTTTGTTTTTGTGGTGTAGATTTCATTGTGGAAGATAGGAGGAAGGAGTTGGAGGGAGTGCGGTTATAGGTGGTCTTTTGAGGTGAAGAGGTTGTTTTCTCTCTTGGAGGTTGTTGGTGGCGGGTGGTTGGGGGTTTTGTGTGATTGTGTGTGTGATCAGTGTTGCAATGGCCGTAGGAGCTGGTCTCCCACACCTGGCCAACTCCTTCCCTTGCGGCTGCCATCTCTGTGCAGAATGAGAAAAGTAAATCTGCAAAAGGAGTCTATTCAAGGCAAAGAATAAAACCCTTTAAAACTGCCTTTAAGCAGCATATGTTCCCTGACCGCTATTTTCAACTTGGCCAAAGGGGGTGCCAAAGGCAGTACTGGCCCATTCCCATACCTCAGAGCCTGGGGCGTGGCTTGCCACAATATAAACCAGAGCCTCAGACAGGGAAGGAGGAGGCTCATGAAGGTGGATGGAAACCAGCCTGGCAGAAGGTGCCAGAGAAACAGACCAGAGGGTAGGACAAAGCTCAGCCCAGAACCAGTCCTGGTGAGGAGCTAATGGAACTGGAGGAAACTGGACTGCCCACTCAGTCAACTTGGCCTATTCCTGAGAAATGCATTGAGGTGTGTGAAGAAGTGCCTGTACAAGGTGAGCTGAATGAGTTTCATAGTTTATTAAAATTTGATTGAACGCTAAACATAGAATTCAAAGCGTTGTACATTAAAACAAACATGACTTAGAACAAACCATTTACATACTGGGATGGGATATAAAACAAGAGGAAAGGGGGGGAGAACTCCATTAATTAAAGAAAAGAGAACAAAAAAGGAAATAACATCAAGGAGGGGAGGTAGATAAATTAAAAAGTGATAAAATATCCAAAGGTGACTCACTCATAAGCATCTTCAAAGAAAAAATATTTTAAATTGCCCTTAAATTTATCTAGGTTTTTTTCTGCTCTAATGTGTAATGGAAGGGAATTCCAAATAGTAGGAGCTGTGGAGCTGTAACTGAAAAAATGGAAGTGCGGCGTGTCCCAATAATTTTTAATGAGGGGACACAAAGAATATGTTGTGAAGCAGATCTTAGAGTTCTAGAAGGCTCATATGGAATCAACAGTCTATTAATAAATGCCGGCTCATTGGACTTTAAAGATTTTAAAGAGTGATTTTGTACGTAATTCCATAAGCGATGGGAAGCCAGTGCATCTTCTTAAGTAAGGGAGAGATGTGATTGTATTTTTTCTAATTCATGATAATTTTAACAGTTGTATTCTGGATCAATTGGAGACATCTAATATCCTTTTGACTTAACCCTTTGTATAGCGAATTACAATAATCAATTTTAGAAATAACAAGAGAGTGGATCAAAATGTTGAGACTGAATATCTAGGAGAGGGACTAAAGATCTTATCATTTTTAGTTTATAAAAACAGTTTTTAACGAGAGCACTAATTTGGGGGACGATAGGCTAGTTTTGTTATCGATGATGACACCTGAAATTTTAATTGATGAAACGACTTCAATTGGGATAGTTTGGATAGATAATGGAGCTGAAAGTTGAGGATTATTTTTCCATGGGAAAAGGACACTGCTGAATTTTGTGATACTGAGAGATAGCATATTAGTATTTAACCAATCTTTGATTTTTTTTTCTAACTTAGAATTGATGGTCATAATATCATTGAGAATGGAGGGGTTAATAGTGTGAAGAATTTGAAGATCGTCAGCATAGGCAAAGATTGAGAAGCCGATTGACTGACAGAGTTAGTAGCGGGGCAAGATAGATATTAAAAAGTAATGGAGATAGAATGGATCCTTGTGGAATACCAAAGTTATTTTGAAAAGGATTGGAAACAGAATTATTGAAATATACTGTTGAAGTTCTGCAAGAAAAATAGGAATGAAACCATTCAAGAATTTGGCCCGTAACATCGATAGAGGTTAATCTTTGAAGTAAAAATCTATGATCTATAGTGTCAAATGCTGCTGCGAGGTCCAAAGAAATAAGAATAACTGATTTATGTTGATCAAGGGAGTATTGGATAGTGTTCTGTAGAGTGATTTCTGCCGAATCCCATTTGATTGGGGTGTAGTATTTGAGTTTTGTCTATAAAATCAGATAATTGATTGTAGACATTTTTTTTTTTGTTAGTTTGGTTAGAAATGGAAGGTTGGCGAGGGGTCTATAATTAATACAATCCTGAGAACAGTTTTTAGGATTTTTGATGATTGGATAGAGCGCGGAGTGTTTCCAGTCATTGGGTAAGGTAGATGTGGTAAGACACTTATGAATGAGTTTTAGGATATATGGCCCAAAGATGGAGAAATAACGTTTTAAGATAAATGGTGGGACTGATTTCTGGATTAGATCCTTTGGTATTGAGAGATTGTATAATACGTCCAATGTCCTTAAGGGATGGTAAGGTACAACAAGAACATGTTGCGGTCAATGAGGATATGGACATTAGCTGAATGAACCCTGCATATTGGTTTTTTTTTCTCTTTCTTGGAGAAGGAATTATTTTGCCTTTTTGCTTGCCTTATTGCAAAGAAACTGTGCAGTAAACCTTTATTGTTCTCACCCGAGAAGAATCAGCTTGAACTGCCTTTTGTTTTATGGATTTATTTTTTCCTTTTTGGCTGGGACTAACTGCACTATACACACTATATATATATATACACACCGTGTGGAGTTAACTATGCAACATCTATTCAGTAGTACTGATGAATGAACCTGTGAAGTGGTTTCAAGTTTATTTAAAATTTCTTATATCGCCCAATCAGCCTTCTAGGCGGTGTACAAATTTGTAAAAATAGAAAAACTTTAACTAAAATACAAGTTTGAGATGACAATACATCCCTAAACTGTGTTTGTGTTTGGAACTTACTCAAGGTTATTTTTCTCCTCTCTTTTGAGCCTCCTGATATCCTAGAAACAAGGCCTAAGCAAAGTCCAGGTGTGGCATCTAACCAGGCTGAAGGAAGCCATAGATCCACTGAATGCAAGCAGTCAGCCATTATCTATACATACCTACTGTTTTGTGTTTGTTTCAAGTGCTGCATTATTTGATTCTTGTGCACTGCATATTTTCTGTTTTACCTTTTTGCCCTGTTTTTGGATTGATATTGTTTTTCATGAAAACTTGTTTATTTTGCAAAGACTGCATAATAAAAGTCTACTTTTGTTTTCAACAATTAAAATCTTGCCTTTGTATCTTCTGTGAGCTTGTCTGGGTGGTCTGTAAAGGTGCTTTGGCAAACTTTGTTAGACAGCACTGCCTATAGGGCCTTCTCCCTGTTGAGAGGCAGGCCTAGTATTCGGTGCCAGCTGGTGGTGGGTTACCGCATTGCTCTTAGCGGGCCCAGCCAGGCAACAACTGTTAAAATGACATTTTAATATGACATCACAGTTTCTTGCAAAGGTGATACTTTTGCAGGGCTTGAATGCATTAAACAGCACAACTTAACATCCATTTTGAGGGGTCATTTATAAAAGTATATGGCAAAGCAAGATGTGTCATAAGCTTAAAGCATGGCAAGCACAACAAGCTTAGCTGTATTGAAAAAGGGCTCATCCCTAGCTCATTTGCATTTTACACAATAGGGCACCAAAGATGGCTCTGTATAACAGTGTATCCATGCATGCAAATCATGCATGTCTTTGGAACCTTAATTCTGACCAAAGCAAGGCTGGGGTCCAAGATGAAACAAGGTGACTTTTGTAGAAAAAATAAAAAAAGAAGATGCTCTTTGAAAAATGACATAAAATTATAATTGTACAGGGGAATCAACAAATAAATTATCAAGTTTTAGCTACACTCAAGGGTCATTTTAGATGTGGGAGGTGTAGTGTTTGCCCACATGCCATTGAAACTCAGCAGGTGTCTCATCCAGTTTTACATAAGTCATACGATCTTAAACACCACACGGATTGCAGTACCGAGGGAGTAGTATATATGATCATATGCCCGTGTCAATTGTTGTATATTGGACACACCACTCGGACCATCAGGGTTCGAATTACGGAACACCTCAGTAAAATTCGACGAGGTGATTTGGGGGCTCCCCTTACACAGCATTGGCAAGCGCTGTCTCACTCCCTTGAAGAATTAAAGTTTGTCATATTGGAAGCCCCTATTCTTCATAGGGGTGGGAACAAACAACCAGTACTATGGAAACGTGAACAAGCCTGGATTTTCCATTGGCAGACTGTCAGCCCGGCAGGTTTGAATAGAGAAGTGGAGTGGTGGGCGTTCCTCCACTAAGATTGACAGGTGCACCTGTATATGTTGTGGGAGTTCAGGAGGAAGTTACCTTACCAGGAAGTGATGTAATCAAGAGTGACAAGGAAGGTACCACCGGCAGCGATGAGAAGTTCAGTGAGTGTTATGTGTATACACTTTTTATAACAATGCATTATTGAAAGCATTCTCTTGTATTGGCAGGAAGAAGTTTTCACTCAATTTCAGCTTGTTTGGCGGCTCTCTGAAGAAGCCTTTGGCGAAACGCGTTAGAGCCTGCTGGAGTGAGACAGCTTCCCGAAGCACCTATGCAAGTTAAGTTCACATTTGAAAAGCGTTGAAGTTATTATTTTTTCACATGATTGATTTGGGACATTAGTTTAGTCTTTTTTGCAAGATATTTTTCACCATATTTCTTTCTATCACGGGAGAGGATGCAATGATAGAACACTGAAATGCTTATAGGGGCTTGTCCCCAGTTAGCATTTATTCCACCTTGTTTTTCAAGGTTCTGAGCACCTCTCTGGTTGAAAGTTTATATATTGAAGTGAAGTTCACATTACAAGTTCTTCCTTTTCAGTTTTGCTGTATGGTTCTGCTTTTTGGGAGACATAGTTTAGAATTTGACCCAGTAGTTTTCATTATAAAATTATAAACTACACAATAGAGATATTTGCACCCAAAAATGGCAAAAATTTGCAGAAAAGTGATAACACATCTTCATGTCATATCTTTGCTTACAGTTGGCTGCAAAGCCTCCAAGTGCAAATCCTAGATGCACGACATAGACCATGACTATTGCTTCAGTTATGGCTTGAATCAAAATATAGGTCAGGAGCAATGAGGAGTCAAAGCAAGCCTTAAATTTATTGCAACATTTTTTTACATGGTTTGCTGGCCCATATAAATTGAGGCAAGCTCATGTTAGGTTCTAAATTTTTGCATAGTACCAAGAGTTTAATCCACAAAATTTCAGTTCCCCCGACAGGTTTTATTGGGCTGCAGCACTTAGAAAAAGTGGTTGTTTTGTGTTATGCAGAGCATGACATTCTGAAAGTGTGTGGCGCAGTGGTTGAAGCTACAGCCTCAGCACCCTGGGGTTGTGGGTTCAAACCCCGCGCTGCTCCTTGTGACCCTGGGCAAGTCACTTAATCCTCCACAGCCCCAGGTACGTTAGATAGATTGTGAGCCCACCGGGACAGACAGGGAAAATGCTTGAGTATCTGATTGTAAAACCGCTTAGAAAACCTTGATAGGCGGTATATAAAAAATTCTAATAAAACTTAATAAACTTAAACTTAAACATCCATTCAGTTTCCTGTAAGTCTTGAACTAGTAGAGTTCAGCCAAAACTTTTTGCATGGTTTTGTTTGAAACCCTAGGGAACATCAATATAAAATTTTGTTCAGTTTGGAGGTGGTCAAGCAGAGATCCCTGATCTATTTGATATGGATTGATCCAAATGAAATGTATGCTGCTTACTTGGTTTTCCTGACTGGTCATTATATCGAGTCCTAAAACTTGAAACCTGGATAGATGACCTGAATGGAGAAGTTTCATGCTATTACTGGCTCCCAGTAATCCTTAGGGTCCACTACAAATGCGCCTGCCTAACCTTCAAATCTATACACGGCATCCTTCCTCCCCTTTTTCCACTATCCTGGAACTCCTCGAATCCCAACACCACCAGATCCACTCAAAAATTCAAACTATCCTTCCCCTCTTTAAAAGGCATACCCATTCAGGAAAATTAGGGACATCCATTGTCTTCAGGATCACCGAACTGTGGAACAGCTTTACAGCTCCCTCCAACTCTTCCGAAAACATTTGAAAACTTGGCTTTACTCTAAAATATAATTGACCTCTCCCTATTCAATATACTAAGTCCCTCTAAACTTTCTCTTTACTATGTCCTTCTACTTTCGTTGGAGTTCCTTCTATATCTATTCCTGTAAACCGTGTCGAGCTCTACTTCTGTGGAGATGATGTGGTATACAAACTTAAGGTTTAGTTTAGTATACGAACAATAACGTTTTCATGCTTTTCCCAAACATCTTGGAGAATACATCTCTTCAGCGTCAAACATGTGCCACTTGGTTGACCTATTTGGCTTCAGAGGATCATGATCATTATTTCAAGGCACCTAGAGTACCACAGATCCTAATAGGCTGAAGATAGGTTCAAGTTATACAGTGGAAAGTAAAATGCATTTCTCCTATAAAGGAGTGGATAAAATATGATCATATTAGCCCCTATTATCAACAACTTCATTGGCTGCCATTCGAGGCAAAAGTATTGCTTAAATTTGATTGTATCTGCTTTAAAGCATAATTTGGTTTGGTTTATCTTATTTCTCATTTTGAAATATTTAAGTCTAATAAGAACACTCGAAAAAATTACTGGTTTGCGTTTCCAACATCAAAAGCTTGCCATTTCAAGAGATTCTTAAAAAAACATTTGCTTATCAGGCAGGAAAAATGAACACCTGGTGGAGTACTTTGATGCCATAAGCTCAGTCTCATTATTCTTTCAGAAAGTTGTTGAAAATCTATTTGTTTGATAAATTTGTAAACTGACAGTTATTGTTGAAATCCTATCTAACTGAGAAACTTGTAACCCAATTATTATAGCTATATTCTAGGATGTGTATGTTCACTGATTGTACAGTCCTTTTGATGTAAACCGCCTAGAACTAAGTGGTATGGCGGTATACAAAGAAAAAAATAAAATAAAGGCTAATATTTCAATACAATAAAAGGTCAGAGTAGGCCAAAGTCTAGAAGCAAAAATTACCTGAATATGGCGATTTGACCATAGTTGTTTCCAGCAGCGAGGTACTTCCCACAGGGAGAAAAGCTCTGGGAAAAGACAGTCATGTGAAGGAGCTCTAAGGAACGTTGCATATCCATCTAAAAGTGAAAGAAAATCCAATAAAATAAAGGAAGGAGAAATCTATCTATAAGGTTAAGGCTGTTGAAAGATTTCTATTTGCTAATTCACCACTGATAATCAGTTAAGTGAGAGTTAACTAACAGTGCTGGTACAAGAAAGCTGTAGACCATCTTGTGCCTAGCTGACTCTTATTTAAAATAGACAATGACACAGTGACAAAATTCATCACTGTACCCTTCCCCAAGGATAACTGCGGGGGAAACAATCCCATGTCATTTAGTGTTCATATCAACCTCAGTCCTTCCAGACCAGCATTCTTCAATGCAAGGCTTGAGGGTCAGTGGTTGTGCATATTCATACTCTGATTCTTCCTTCTCTCCTTAAAAAATGACATGGAGATGGTTTCCTGCGGTTATCCGTGGGAACAGTGATTAATTTTCTCATAATGTCATTCTTTAATTTAAAAGACAATTCAATTAATGAAAAGATGACAATGTACAGAGGCATAGTACTTGAAAAGGAAAATTGTGCTTATTGAGACTAATTTTAGAAAAGATTTGGAGAAATCTTTGGGGACTTGGGGGCCTGGGCCAACCTACTTTAAGCTCAGGCCTCTTCTAAACCTGCATCACCCTTAAATGGCTAGTAGGGATGCCTAAGCCCCGCCAGCCAGGAAATACAGTGCCTGAGCTGTTTCCTGGCTCCTTGTGTTGCTACCACCGCTAGGACTTCTCACGCATGCTCAGTATGAACAAGAACCAAGTATGCTTGGGGAGTCCTGCCTCAATTAGCTCCCCAACCCACCATTTTGTACCAAGCAAGCTGAAGTAGCCACATTTTTTCATAGAGCTCTTAACTGTTCAAAAAAAAAAATTGCTAAGCACTAACTAATTTAATTAATTTATATAGAATTTCTATAGAATTTAATTAATTTATATAGAATTTCAAGACTGTGATATATAGTTATATGTGTTTGGTAAATATCACAAATTTATAATAATTTACTCCCTGGAGATATTATATCTAGTAGTACAGGCCATTCTGGATAATCAACAGATGGAGGTAAGCTACATTATGAGAAAACTTTTTTGCAACTCCAGTCACATAGAAAGAGTGTTAACAGATACCATTATGGTGAGAGGAAGCCAACTTGATTTTCAATCCCAAAATTAATAAATTCCATCCAGGAGGGAGGTATTCCTATGTTTTTGGAACAAGTTTGAATCTTCTAGAAGTCTGGAAGATACTGCATCCTAACAAAAATGATTAGATACATTTGTCTACAGCTTACTCCACCCTTTTGCATATAAATTGGTTTTTAAAATTTCAAGTATATTATAGCCAAAAAGATATGGAAACATTAATTGAGCTAATTCTAAATTTTTGATCATACTCTGATTATGAATGATTTTCAATTTTTTATTTCTCTGTCATCTATGAGACGCTGGAGATTGATAACTTGGTTATGTGGAAACATACAGATTTTAGAAGATGCTTCTTAGTAAATGGAAGGAACAAAGGGCCTAGTCCCTCCTGCTGGACCCTCCCCCCCGACATCACATTGTCTACGATGACACCCAGATCCTTTTCTTGGGCGCTAACCCCCCAAGGTAGACCCTAGCATCCGGTAACTGTGATTTGGGTTATTCTTCCCAATGTGCAACACTTTGCAATTGTCCACATTAAATTTCATGTGCTACTTGGACTCCCAGTCTTCCAATTTCCTAAGGTCTGCCTGCAATTTTTCATAACTTTGAACAATTTAGTATCATCTGCAAATTTAATAACCTCACTTGAAAGTTATTGGAACTCGACGACATTATATGTTTTTCAGTGATGGCTCCGCAACTTTGGAACACTTTGCCTCAGCATGTAAGAGAGGAAAATGATTTGAGTCGTTTTAAAAGTAACTTAAAGAGTTTCCCTTTTAAAGATGCTTTTAATCTTTAAATTATGCTCAAATTTTATATTAGTTTTCTTCCAGGTTTCCACTTTTCCCTCCCTAATGTACTTTCCATTTATGGTTCTCCTCTGTACTTTAAAGCATTGAATTGTAATTCTGTCCCTTTTTACCTTGTGCATTGATTGATTGTAAGTCTATTTGTCTAACCCATTATTTTAAATTTTAAAGGGTATGTCTAAATATATATTTATATTAATGTTGTATCTCGCTTAGTAAAACTAAATACGCAATTAAAACTAAAATAAAACTTGAAACTTAACTAGCACTGGTCTCAGTGCAGACCCCTGTGGCACTCCACTCTTTATTCTCCTCCATTGAGAAAAATGACCATTTAACCCTACCCTCCGTTTTCTATTTGATAACCAATTCCTAATCTACAACAACTTTGCCACCTATCCCATGACTGTTTAATTTTCTCAGGAGCCTCTCATGAGAAACTTTGTCAAAAGCTTTCTGAAATTCTAGATACACTACATCAACCGGCTTACCTTTATTCACATGTTTATTCACACCTTCAAAGAAGTCAAACCGGGCTGACTGTCTCATTAATTCATGTTTGTCTATGGGCTCCTTTTATGAATGTGCGCTATGCGTTTTAGCGCATGCAATGGATTAGCGCGCGCTAGCCAAAAATCTACCGCCTGCTATTCTGCCCATTAAGGCCCTAGCGCGCCTTTGTAAAGGAGCCTTATGTGTTCCATAATTTTATTTTTTATAATTGTTCCACCATTTTGCCTGGCACTGAAGTCAGGCTTACCGGTCTGTAATTTCCCGCATCTTCCCTGTAACCCTTTTTAAAAATCGGCATAACACTGGCCACTAGTGCTGCCCAATTCAGGAAAAAAAAATTCAATTTGATTCAGCATATTGAATCGATTTTTTGATTCGATTCAATTCTCCTGCCCAAGTGGATGTTTTTTTCAAATATTCTGGTGGGTTTATTTTATAGCCTCTTCACCCCTTTTATAGCCTCTTCACCCACTTTGCCCTCTCCTGGGGCTGTGGTGTAAATAAACAAACAAACAAAAAACACTTTTCCTCTCTCTCTTAAATCCTAGCTCACATTCGTGGTCTAACACCATAAAATAGAAAATAAAATTATTTTTTCTACCTTTTGTTGTCTGATCATTATTTAGATCTTATTAGTCACAGGCTCCAGTTGTCTTCTGATAACTTGCCTGCCAGGGTCTCCTTCTTTCTTCTTACTCCGTGCTAACCATCTATCTTCCGTCTCTGTCCTCCCCTTCCCTCCCCCGGAGGTCTGGTATCTTTCCTATTTTTCGTCTCCATCCACAGATCCACCTTTTTTGAATTAACCTTTCATCCTTCATCTCTCTCTCCTTTCCCACCACCCCAGGGTCCACCATCTCTCCCTTTCTCTTCCCAACTACCCTCCTATCCAGTATCTCTATCCCCCCTCCGCACCATCCCTTGTGTCCAGCTTCTCTCCCTTTTTGTTCCTTCCCTCCCTAAATCCCATTGTCCACCATCTATCTCCCTCTCCTGTTTTTAGATCCTTATTTCTTCTATCCTTCCTCCATCTCCCCTCTCCATGATCTCTCCCAAGTCCATCTCCCCACTCCACCAAGTTCATTTCTCCCATCTATCTTCTCCCCATCTCACCTCTCCCTCCATCTACCTTTTTTTAATGGCACTCCTAAGCCCTCACCACCACCAAACCCCCGCACCGTCCGGAAGAGGTCTGCCGGTGGCGGTAGCGATCCACTCCTGCCACTACTCCTAACGTCTTCTCTCCACTGCGGCCTGCCCTCAGTGAAAACTTCCTGTTTCCGCTTGGGCGGCCGAATGGAGAGAAGATGCCCAGAGTAACAGCAGGATAGTGAATTGAATTCGCTACCCCGCTTTTGCCTGGCCAGGGAGGAGAGGAAAAAGCCTTGCTTGCGGTAAGGAGAGAGCCGTGCTGCCCCGACCTGCACCAGAGACTCGTTCGGGCTTCCCCTCTGCCACCGGAGTCCTTGCTTCGATGTAACTTCCGGTTTTGCAAAACCGGAAGTTACATCAGAAGCAAGGACTCCGGACTCCCCTGAAAATTGAAATTAAATTAATATTGATTAGAGATCGGGTTTGGTGAGTTGAACACCGACCACTGGTATATTGAATCTTTCCCTGCAAGTATTGAAATGACTTTGAATTACGTGATTGGAAGAAGAAATGGCTGATTGTTTGAATATTATTTAAGAAAGTGGAGTTTGTTTTGAACCTATAAAGCTCATCTGAGGTTTTTTCTCCACTTTTCTTCTGGAAGACCACAACATACTCCACCCCATGCAATCTGGCTTCAGAACCAACTTCAGCACAGAGACACTAGGCTCCCTTATTGACACAGCTAGACAACACCTAAGCACAGGCAAAAAAAATGCTGCTCATACAATTGGATCTGACTGCAACATTTGATCTGGTGGACCATAGCATCCTACTGCAAATTTTAGACACAATAGGAATCACTGATAAGGTATTCTCATGGTTTGAAGGATTCCTAAATTCCAGAACCTACAGAGTAAAGTTGGATAAAGAAAAATCAGAACCTTGGTCCAACCTCTGCAGCGTACCCCAAGGATCCCCACTATCCCCTACTCTCTTCAATCTCTATACTGCCTCCCTTGGCACCTACCTGGACAAATTAGGCCTAACTTCCTATAGTTATGCAGACGACATCACTATTCTCGTACCTTTTTTTTTTTTTTTACTTTTTTATTCATTATCATATTATTCACAAGTAATACAACTTGTTAAAGCAATACAGTCATAATCAATTATATATAAAAAACCAAAAGAAGAAATATTCACATTACTGTTAAAACAAAACCCATTCTTAATGGTTATAACTCTTTCATAGACCTCAAATTAGAAGAACGATCCAGTGAACCGCCTAGAAGTCGCACGATTATGGCGGTATAGAAGAATAAAGTTATTATTATTATTATTACAGGGAGATAATCAAAGAAAAATTACAAATTATGAAATAAGAAAAGGCTTAATACGTCTACCCCCCGGATTTTATTTTTTGGTGCTAGACTCTTTACCTCTGATAAACCCCTTAAGGTCCAAAAAGGATCTTAGATGATCAGGTGTGTAAAAAACATATTTTAGACCCATATATTTAATTATACATTTACAAGGATAAGCTAAAGTAAAAGTAGCCCCCAACTTCTTTGTATCTTCTCGCATTGTTAAAAAAAGCTTACGCCTTTCTTGTGTCGGTTTTGTAACATCATGGTATAGCCATACGTTGACCACAGAAAGGTGTACCTAGTTTTTTTAAAGAATAACCTCATAATTGAATTAAGATCTTGCTCAAATATAAAGTTTACAATTAATGTAGCTCTGTCCTTTATATCCATTAAAGATTCTTCCAAAACTGCTGTTAAATTTTGTAAATCAATCTCATCTGTTAAATTCCCAGAAAGCGGTATATTTTCAGAGACGAGTACTTCTTCCAAACCAGAAATTTTTTGAAGACGTCTATTGGTAACATAGAAGGAATTTTTGGACAATTCAGTACTCTTAAATTAAGACGTCGATTATAATTTTCAATCATTTCTATCTTGCGAGATATAATAGCCTGATCTCTAATTATAGTAGAAATGGCATTTTTCAAAGGAATAGTCTCAGAGTCTATCTCCTCTAAGCATTCTTGTTTCACTTTTTCAATATTTGAAGTAAAGGAGTCTACTTTGGTTACCAGTACTTGAACATCTGAAGCCGTCTTTTCCACCTTCTCCTCCATTCTCCTTATGGCCTCCAGAAGGATACCCAGGGTGTTAGCAGGAGTTCTTCCTGAGGCTTCCCTCAGAGCTCTTACTCCCCTGCTCTCCAGACAAGAGTGTAGCTCTGCCCGCTACCTGCTCCGGAGAGACTTCCTCCTCCCCTTCGGAGAACAAGTTGCTGCTCTTCCCACCCACTGGACAGAGCGGTGCAGAGATCGTTGATGGTGACAGAGATGTCTCCAGGTCCAAGGGCTCGAGTGCTTCCTCACTCGAAGCCGCTGCAGAAGTCTGCCGCCAAGGGGAAGTCCGAGGGTCGGCGACGTTCCGCGGCTCCAAAAACTGCTGAAGTGTCTAAGCATCGGAGAGGAGGTAAGCGCCGCCGGTTGAGATATCCTCATGGCCCCTTTCCTCTTAGTATGGGGCATAGTACGAAACTTGGAAAAAGCAGTAGATTTTGAAGTAAAAAAGTGGACAGCCGGGATGCCGCTGCTACACGTCTGCCATCTTGGATCGCCTTACTGCTATTCCACCATTCTCATACCTTTTGATCATCCAAAACCCTCCATGACAGACACACTACACTGAACACTAGAAACAGTAGCAACATGGATGAAAGATCACAAACTGAAACTGAACCCAGACAAAACAAAATTCATCCTCCTTGAAAACAACAAAGTCCCAACCATACCCAATATAGAAATTAACTCAATCAATTACCCCATTCAAACCACCCTAAAACTACTAGGAATGACGATAGACAGATGCTTCACCATGCAACTACAAATCAATAAAACAATACAGAAATCATTCGCAGTTATGAGAAACCTAAGACAAGTTCAAAAATTCTTCGACAGAACACAATTCCAGCTCTTAGTACAATCTCTAGTCCTAGGAATTCTAGACATTCTCTATCTCCTCTGCCCAGCAACAATGACAAAACAACTACAAACAATCCAAAACACAGCACTGAGACTCATCAATTCATTGAGGAAACACGACCACATCACAGAGGCATACCTCAACTTACACTGGCTTCCAATCCTGGCAAGAATACAATTCAAACTCTACTGTCTACTATTTAAAACTATAAACGGCACCATCCCAACCTACCTGAACAACCGCCTCATCCAAACTACCTCAACTAGACATAGGAAAACCCACACTCCATTCACACACCCTCCAATGAAAGAAGTTAAATGGAAAAAACTATATGATGGCCTCCTAGCCACACAAGCAGCAAAACTAGACAACCAAATCTCCATCTACTGATAACGACCCCAGACTATAAAATATTCAGAAAAGAAATAAAGACTCTACTTTTCAAGAAATCCCTGAAAACGACTTAATACCGCAAGTACCTTCCCAATTTCCAAAGCCTTCCCAATTCCCCAAAGCAACCTGATCTACTCTTTTATCTCCCCTGGAAATTGCCAGATATATTCTTTTGTAATTCGCCTTGAACCGCAAGGTAATGGCGGAATAGAAATCTCTAATGTAATGTAATGTAATTATGTTGTTGCCCCAATTCTCAAGCTTTCCTAATATCTGAAAACATTTCTTCATTTTTCTGCTCATTTTGTCCCGGAGGACAGTATAACCCTATCTTTATATAGTCCTTCTCTTCACACATGGAATTTATATCCATATGGATTCAATACTATCTATGTCATGCATAATGTTTATTTTATTAGATTCAATTCCCTCTTTAACATATAGCGCAACTCCCCCCCCACCAATTTGATCTACTCTATCCTTGCAATATAATTTGTACCCAGGTAACACAGTGTCCTATTGATTGTTCTCCTTCCACCAGGTCTCTGAGATGCCTCATCATTCAGTGCTATATACTCTAACTCTCTTTAGACTTCTAGCATTTGTATACAGACACTTCAAATTGTGTTTTTTCCTTGCAACTACAGGCTGCTGAGAAGACAGGGAAAATCTGAGTCTTTTACTCCGCCTTCCTCTTAAATCCTTCTGGCTTTCTTTCACCATTATCAGAACCTCTCTGTTTAGACTCCCTAAATATCCTGTTTCAATAGTATCCTTCAAGGATACCTCACACCAAACCATCTGCTCCTTGGCGACTGTCAGCTTTCCCCTGCATCTCAGTTTAAAAGCTGTTCTCTCTCCTTTTTAAACATTAGCGCCAGCAGCCTGGTTCCATCCCGGATAAGGTGGAGTACATCTTTCTGGAACAAGCTCCCCCTTTCCCAGAAGATTGTCCAGTTCTTAACAAATCTAAATCCCTCATCCCTGAACCATCGTCTCAACCACGCATTGAGAATTCAGAGCTCTGCCTGCCTCTTGGGTCCTGCATGTAGAACTGGGAGCATTTCTGAAAATGCTACCCTGGTGGATCTGGATTTCGGCTTTCTATCTAAGAGCCTAAATTTGGTTTCCAGAACCTCCCTCCCACATTTTCCTATGTCATTGGTACCTAAATGTACCAAAACAGCTGGCTCCTCAGCATTATCTAAAATCTTATCTTTGTGACGAGCGAGGTCCGCCATCTTCACACCAGGCAGGCAAGTGACCAGGCGATCCTCATGTCCACTAGCCACCCAGCTATCTACATGCCTAAAGATCAAATCACCAACTACAACAGCTGTCCTAACTTTTCCCTCCTGGGCAGAACCCCTGGAGACATCCTCGGTGCGAGAGGATATTGTATCCCTTGGGGGTCAGGTCCTAGCTACAGGATTATTTCCTACTTCATCAGGGTGATGCTCTCCTTCTAGGAAACCTCTCTCCTCCAAGGCAGTATAGGGGCTACCAGACTGGAGGCGGGACTTCTCTACAACATCGCCTGAATCTCCTGCCCCCTCCCTCAGCGTGCTTTGGCATGCGGTATACAGTTGCTGATCCAGTGCAATCGATGCACACATTTGATAAAAATAGGGGCTGGGGTATCCATCTCAAACAATTTTAATCAAAATTGAGGGGTTTTAAGGCAGAAATATAAAAATTTTGTAAAAAGATGGCCGCCACCAGTGAATTTGCGCCAAAAACAGCAAAAATAAAGAAAATCTGAAAATAAAAAAATAGCAATTTGGGGTTTGGGAAGGTGAGAGACCTGAACCCTAATCTCAGAAACTCCAAAAAATGATTTTACAGAGTCCCACAGACCATCCCCAAAGCTCCCATAGAAATAATGGAGGTGTACTTACAGTCTATGAAGTGCCTGCCTGCAAGCTCTGTTACACTGCAGCTGAATGGAGGAAAAGCACAGTTACTTACCGTAACAGGTGTTATCCAGGGACAGCAGGCAGCTATTCTCAAATATGGGTGACGGCATCCATGGAGCCCCGGATGCTGACAGCCTCGCAAGCAGACTTGCTTGTAGAAACCTTAGAAAATTTTGTGACTGTCGCAACATGTATGCGCGAGTGCCTTACCGCCCAGCTTAGGGCGCGTCTCCTCAGTTCAGATAGCTAGCAGAGAAGCCAACCAGGGGAGGCAGGTGGGTTGTGAGAATAGCTGCCTGCTGTCCCTGGATAACACCTGTTACGGTAAGTAACTGTGCTTTATCCCAGGATAAGCAGGCAGCCTATTCTCATATGTGGGTGACCTCCAAGCTAACCAGAATGGGATGGTGGGAGTGTTGGCAATTCAGGAGAATAAATTTTGTAATACTGCCTGGCCAAAATGGCCATCCTGACTGGAGAAAACTTCCAGACAATAATGAAAGGTGAAAATATGAACCAAGAACCAAGTGGCAGCTTTGCAAATTTCCTCAATAGGAATAGATCTGAGGAAAGCTACAGATGCTGCCATAGCTCCGACTTTGTGGGCTATGACTCAACTCTGTAGATGCAGTCTAGCCTGGGCATAGCAGAAAGAAATGCAAGCAGCCATCCAGTTGGAGAGGGTGCACTTAGAAATAATAATAATAATAATTTTATTTTTATATACCGCCAAAGCCATGAAAAGTTTGAGGCGGTTTACAACAAGAAGTGCTGGACAATCAGCGAAGAGGTCAACAATTCAAAGACATCTATACAATCTTATATAATGGAAGAAGTAGAAAGCTATATAGTTCATAAGGTTAATGGTTGAATTTGCAGTGCTATAAAATTCTTAGTTTACAAATCGATTGAACAAACTTGTTTGGATCGAAGGAGACAAAAAGTTGAGGAACTGATCTGTGCAGTTTGGTGCATTCCAAGTAGAAGGCCAAAGCACGCTTGCAGTCCAGAGTATGAAGAGCTGATTCTCCAGGATGAGAATGAGGCCTTGGAAAAAACACTGGAAGTACAAGTGATTAATTGAGATGAAATTCTGAAATCACTTTAGGTAAGATTTTAGGATGAGTACGGGGGACCACCTTGTCATGATGGAATACTGTGAAAGGTGGATCAGCAACTAAAGCTTGTAGCTCACTAACTCGTCTAGCAGAAGTGAGTGCAATGAGAAAAACCACTTTCCAAATGAGATATTTAAGATGAGCCATATCCATTGGTTCAAAGGGAGGCTTCATCAATTGAGCAACAACATTGAGATTCCAAACCTCAGGAGGAGGTTTGAGAGGTGGTTTGACATTAAAAAGTCCTTTCATAAATCTGGAAACCACAGGATGAGCTGAAAAGGGTTTTCCTTCAATAGGCTGATGAAAAGCAGCAATTGCACTGAGATGTACTCGAATGGATGTGGATTTGAGTCCTGATTGTGATGTGGAACAGGTAATCCAAAACTGAAGGCAAGGAGGTGGATTGAGGCTCCTTGTGATGAATGATGCACCAAGCAGAAAATCTAGTCCATTTCTGGTTGTAGCATTGTGTAGTGGCAGGCTTCCTGGAAGCTTCTAAAATGTCCTGAACAGATTGAGAAAAGTGTAAAGTAGCATTCAGGTTGAGAGTACCAAGCTATCAGGTGTAGAGACTGTAGGTTGGGATGAAGTAGAGACCCCCAACTCTGTGTAAGCAGAGAAGGAAAAACTGGTAGAAGCATTGGCAACCTGCTGTTGAGTTGAAGTAGAAGGGAGAACCAAGGTTGCCTGGGCCACCGAGGAGTGATCAGAATCATGGTGGCATGCTCCTGTTTGAGTTTGACAAGAGTCTGGAGAATCAAAGGAAATGGAGGGAATGCATAGAGAAATTGATTCATCCATTCCAAAAGGAAAGCATCTGCCTCGAGGCAAGAAGGAATGTATATCCTGGAGCAAAACTGAGGCAGTTTGTTGTTATGGGGAGACGCAAAGAGGTTTATCTGAGGAGTCCCCCACTGAGAGAAAATGTGATGAAGAGGTGATGAATTGAGTGTCCATTCGTGAGGTTGGAGAAGGCGATTCAATTTGTCCGCCAGACAGTTTGGCTTCCCTTGAATGTAGATAGCTTTCAGGAAGATGTTGTGAGAGATAGCCCAAGTCCAAAGCTTCAGAGCTTCCTGACAAAGAGGGAGAGATTCTGTTCCTTCCTGCTTGTTGACATAGTACATAGTGACTTGATTGTCCATTTGAATGAGGACTACCGTGTCATGAAGAAGATGTTGAAAAGCCTTGAGAGCATTGAGGATCGCTCTGGTTCCAACAGATTGATGTGAAACATGCGATCTGTGCTGGACCAAAGGCCTTGAGTACAGAGACCTTCAAGATGTGCCCCTCAAGTGTAGGTCGAAGAATCTGTCGTGAGGACCTTCTGAGGGGACGTTTGAAACAGCAAGCCTCTGGGGAGATTGCTTGAACGATGGAGTCATTTAAATTTGATAAGAGAGAGGGTTGAAAGCCTGATTCCACTGAGATGCCAGGGTCCACTGAGGAATCCTGCGGTGAAGTCTGGCAAAAGGAGTCACGGGAACTGTAGAGGCCATGTGACCCAAAAGAACCATCATGTGCCTTGCCGAAATTGAACTGAGGGAAGACACTTTGTTGCATAGCTAAAGAAGAGCATCCAAACGTTGTTGAGGAAGGAATGCTCTGAGTTGAACAGTATCCAGAACAGCTCCAATGAACTGTAGGTTCTGAGAGAGCTGAAGCTGAGATTTGGGAAAGTTAATTTCGAATTCCAAACTTTGTAGGAACCAGGTAGTCCATTGGGTCGCTACAATAACCCCTTGAGATGTTGAATCTTTGATGAGACAGTCATGCAGGTATGGGAACACCTGAAGACCATGGTTCTTCAGAGCCGCTGCTACTACAACCAGGCACTTGGTGAACACTCTTGGAGATGATGCAAGGCCGAAGGGTAGCACTCTGTACTGGAAATGCAGATTCCCCACCCGAAATCTGAGGTACTGACGGGAGGCTGGATGAATGGGAATGTGAGTGTAAGCCTCCTTGAGATCCAAAGAACATAACCAATCGTTCTGATCGAGAAGGGGATATAAGGATGTCAGGGATAACATTCAAAATTTTTCTTTGACTAAAAATTTGTTGAGGGCCCTGAGATCCAAAATAGGCCGCAGATCGCCCGTCTTCTTCGGAACCAGGAAGTAATGGGAGTAAAACTCCCTGCTCTGCTGTTCCAAGGGAACTTCCTCGATTGCACGAAGATGAAACAAAGCTTGAGCTTCCTGAAGAAGAAGGGCGGACTGGGATGGATTGGAAAGATACTCTCTTAGAGGAATTTGAGGAAAGATACTCTCTTGGAGGAATTTGAGTGCAATGAAGAGACTATCTTTCCCTGATGATTGAGAGCAACCAGAGGTCTGCTGTAATGGTCTCCAATCGATGGTAAAAATGATGGAGACAACCTCCAATAGGAAGGGGAGAGGAAAGAGGCAGAACGATGGAAGTTATGCTCTGTTTGAGACAGTCAAAAAGGCTGAGAAGCCTTGGATGCAGCAGAAGGCTGAGGTTTCTGTTGCTTCTGCTGCTGTTGTTGTTTCTTAGGAGGTGCTACAGTATAAGGAGCTGTTCTCAGAAGATAACGCCTCTGATAGGATGGAAGAGGTCGAGAAGGCTTGGAAGGAGCTTCGGTTCGACTATGGAAGCAAAAGATTTCTCATGCTCAGAAAACTTCTTAGTAACTGACTCAATGGATTAATCAAAGAGGTCATTGCCTTCACAAGGGATATTGGCCAGATGATCCTGAATGTTGGAGTCCATGTCAATAGTGCGAAGCGGGGCAAGCCTGCGCATCGCTACTGAGAAAGCAGTGACCCTCGAAGAAAGCTCAATGGCATCATTAGATGATTGGAGAAGGTATAACCTGAGTTGGGCCAGTGTAGCAATGACTTGCTGGAATTCCAAAAGCCTGTGCCAAGAAAGATCTTTAGTAAATCCAGGCAGTTATCAATAAAATATTTGAAATAGGTAGTAAAGATGAAATTATAATTCAAAACTCTGGATGCAATCATAGAATTTTGATATAGGCGACAGCCAAACTTATCCTTGGTTCTGCCTTCTCTTCCAGATGAGAGTGATGCTTGGAAGCAGGTCGTGCTCGAGGTCAAGGAGACTTCACCCTGTGCCTCAAAAATTGCAATGCCTTATGTGAGGATAAAGGGCTGGAAGCTGTAGATCGAAGATGAGACATCACAGAAGACTCAGTTGTTTAGATCGAGGTATCTCAAAGCACTCCCAAAGACTCGGCTCCTTGTATGGAGTGTGAAGAATCCAGAGCTGACACTCGCAAAGACTCGGCTCCTTGCATGGAGTGTGAAGAATCCAGAGCTGACACTCGCAAAGACTCGGCTCCTTGCATGGAGTGTGAAGAATCCAGAGCTGACACTCGCAAAGACTCGGCTCCTTGCATAGAGTGTGAAGAATCCAGAGCTGACACTCGCAAAGACTCGGCTCCTTGCATAGAGTGTGAAGAATCCAGAGCTGACACTCGCAAAGACTCGGCTCCTTGCATAGAGTGTGAAGAATCCAGAGCTGACACTCGCAAAGACTCGGCTCCTTGCATAGAGTGTGAAGAATCCAGAGCTGACACTCGCAAAGACTCGGCTCCTTGCATAGAGTGTGAAGAATCCAGAGCTGACACTCGCAAAGACTCGGCTCCTTGCATAGAGTGTGAAGAATCCAGAGCTGACACTCGCAAAGACTCGACTCCTTGCATAGAGTGTGAAGAATCCAGAGCTGACACTCGCAAAGACTCGACTCCTTGCATAGAGTGTGAAGAATCCAGAGCTGACACTCGCAAAGACTCGACTCCTTGCATAGAGTGTGAAGAATCCAGAGCTGACACTCGCAAAGACTCGACTCCTTGCATAGAGTGTGAAGAATCCAGAGCTGACACTCGCAAAGACTCGACTCCTTGCATAGAGTGTGAAGAATCCAGAGCTGACACTCGCAAAGACTCGACTCCTTGCATAGAGTGTGAAGAATCCAGAGCTGACACTCGCAAAGACTCGACTCCTTGCATAGAGTGTGAAGAATCCAGAGCTGACACTCGCAAAGACTCGACTCCTTGCATAGAGTGTGAAGAATCCAGAGCTGACACTCGCAAAGACTCGACTCCTTGCATAGAGTGTGAAGAATCCAGAGCTGACACTCGCAAAGACTCGACTCCTTGCATAGAGTGTGAAGAATCCAGAGCTGACACTCGCAAAGACTCGACTCCTTGCATAGAGTGTGAAGAATCCAGAGCTGACACTCGCAAAGACTCGACTCCTTGCATAGAGTGTGAAGAATCCAGAGCCGACACTCGCAAAGACTCGACTCCTTGCATAGAGTGTGAAGAATCCAGAGCCGACACTCGCAAAAACTCGACTCCTTGCATAGAGTGTGAAGAATCCAGAGCCGACACTCGCAAAGACTCGACTCCTTGCATAGAGTGTGAAGATTCAGCTCGAGGCAAAGGCAAGGACTTGTGATACTGCTGAGTGCCCAGGCTGGACTGCAGGAGGCAGAGTCGAGACAGGAAAATGTTTGGCAAGTAATTTACCAAACTCCAGCTCTAAAATTGTCTGGATGGTAGTCTGTGATTGTGTATCCGAGTCTTTAACTGGAACACATGCTGAGGCTTAAGGCTCCGAGGACGAAGAGGAAGACATATGCTTCACCTTGGAGGGATGCTTCTTGAGCAGCTTAAGGACTACCACTGGAAGTGTCTGCTGAGGTATCTGATCTAACAGGCAGCGAGGGCAGAGCGGAGACAGAGAGGAGGCGCTGGGAGGCTCAGCAGCAGCGTGCTGAGACTCGGGGAACCAGCGAAGGCGAGCGGCAAACCTTTTATTGCATCGGGGTAGGCGAGAGTAGCTCCGCCCACCCCCACCGCGTCAGCAGTAGGCGCCCGGGCCCCCCTCCTTAAAAGGAGGCGAGCCGACGGTCCAGCCACTGCTAACAGGCAGCGAGGGCAGAGCGGAGACAGAGAGGAGGCGCTGGGAGGCTCAGCAGCAGCGTGCTGAGACTCGGGGAACCAGCGAAGGCGAGCGGCAAACCTTTTATTGCATCGGGGTAGGCGAGAGTAGCTCCGCCCACCCCCACCGTGTCAGCAGTAGGCGCCCGGGCCCCCCTCCTTAAAAGGAGGCGAGCCGACGGTCCAGCCACTGCTAACAGGCAGTGAGGGCAGAGCGGAGACAGAGAGGAGGCGCTGGGAGGCTCAGCAGCAGTGTGCTGAGACTCGGGGAACCAGCGAAGGCGAGCGGCAAACCTTTTATTGCATCGGGGTAGGCGAGAGTAGCTCCGCCCACCCCCACCGTGTCAGCAGTAGGCGCCCGGGCCCCCCTCCTTAAAAGGAGGCGAGCCGACGGTCCAGCCACTGCTAACAGGCAGCGAGGGCAGAGCGGAGACAGAGAGGAGGCGCTGGGAGGCTCAGCAGCAGCGTGCTGAGACTCGGGGAACCAGCGAAGGCGAGCGGCAAACCTTTTATTGCATCGGGGTAGGCGAGAGTAGCTCCGCCCACCCCCACCGCGTCAGCAGTAGGCGCCCGGGCCCCCCTCCTTAAAAGGAGGCGAGCCGACGGTCCAGCCACTGCTAACAGGCAGCGAGGGCAGAGCGGAGACAGAGAGGAGGCGCTGGGAGGCTCAGCAGCAGCGTGCTGAGACTCGGGGAACCAGTGAAGGCGAGCGGCAAACCTTTTATTGCATCGGGGTAGGCGAGAGTAGCTCCGCCCACCCCCACCGCGTCAGCAGTAGGCGCCCGGGCCCCCCTCCTTAAAAGGAGGCGAGCCAACGGCGCGCAGCCGTTTGGCGCGCGGCGAAGGCGAGCGGCAAAGGCGCTCGCCTTAGCGAGAGCGCCTTTGCGAAGGGCCTTGAGAAGGGCCTCTAATAGGCCGAATCTATACTCTAAACTCTTTATAAAAAAAAAAAAAAAAACATTTCCTCCACACTCTAAACTCTTATACACACTCACTCTCTCCACATACGCTTTTCTTACACACTCTCATCCAGGCAGATAGTCTTCTCCCGACACGCTCTATTCTCTCTCCAACTCCCTATTCTCATTACTTTTCTATTTTACACCTAATCTCTCTACCTTTGGATATGGCAGGGAGGACGCGGAGTACCAAGACTACCATCCAGTTCATCACGCCAACGTCCGGCGGGATCCAGGGGATGGTGCAGAAGGAGGAGGGTGGCACTGGACGGAGGGCAGAGGTTGCTGTGCAGACCGAGGCCGCCCCCCCAAACCACGCTACAATTTCTACTAGACAGAGGAGATGGAGCAGCTGAACAAAGACATCCTACAGGAACTATGGAGCCTCAGGGAGGAGGTGCAGCACTTAAGGAGCATCAGGGAGGACGAGGCCTTCATCGACGGAGCCATCAAGGAGATTTCCCATTTGGCAGAGCTGACCCATGACGGATCCATCCTCGAGACACCCAAGTCTCCAGTTTTAAATTCCACGATCGGGGTGCAAGAAATGATAGGGGATGCCGGCCCCTGGCAGCTGGTAACCTCCTCCACGGGAAAACACAGAAAACCCCCCCCCCTTTTCTCACTTCCTTTTTCTTCTTCTTGTCCCAAACAGGGTAGCTCTACTTCTTCACCACAACTTAGCTTGAAAAACAGATACCACGTCTTGCAGGACATTACTACCGAGGAGGTAGCGGAAGAGGCTCGGGTAGACACCCAGCGCACAACTTGGACTCCAAAACACGCTGATCAGCCCCCCCAGAAGGAGCGCAGAGTGGTAGTCATTGGGGACTCCATACTGCGAGGAACCGAGGGTCCAATTTGCAGACCAGATTTGCAGTCAAGGGAGGTCTGCTGTCTCCCTGGAGCCAGGATTCGTGACGTCACCACCTGTCTCAATAAACTACTAAAACCTAATGACCATTTCCCTATGCTTCTTATCCATGTAGGTACGAACGACACTGCAAGGAACACCTCAGAGAACATACCCGATGACTTCAGAGCCCTGGGTAGGAAGCTGAAGCAAACAGGTGCACAGGTGGTCTTCTCATCCATCCTCCCAGTTAGAGACAGAGGAAGAGCCAGGGAAGAACGCATCCAACGTACCAACGAGTGGCTTCGCAACTGGTGCATAGAGATGAACTTTGGATTCCTAGACCATGGAAAGGCACTCCAGGGACTGCAGGGACCGGACGGACTTCACCTGACCAGAAGAGGTAAAAACGTACTTGGCCACCGTCTAGCCCGCCTACTTCGCAGGGCTTTAAACTAGGTAAGTTGGGGGAGGGTATCCACTCACATTCCAGAGCAGTAAGGAATCATCCTGTGGAGGCGAGACACAACCGCTCTTCTGAGCCCAAGGTAAGCACCCATAATACGCATGACAGCCCTAGCAAACACAAGGGATGGAGGGCCATGTATGTCAATGCACACAGTTTAGGCAATAAAATTCTGCAATTGGAGACCGAGATAGTGAATGCCGACCTAGATGTGGTGGCGATATCCGAGACCTGGTTCACGGACTCTCATGGTTGGGATATGGCTATACCGGGTTACAGTTTACTTCGTCGAGACAGAGAGGGCAGGTTAGGCGGAGGGGTAGCGCTATACATTAAAGAAGGCATCAAAACCACCAGAATCACGGACGTTAAATACACCGGAGAATCCCTCTGGGTGAACCTGGCCAGAGGGAGAGAGAAATGCCTGTATCTTGGTGTAGTATATAGACCTCCAAGACAACCGGAAGACAAAGACACGGAACTAATTGAAGACATAGAAAATATCGCTCTACGGGGGGACGTTGTACTAATGGGAGACTTCAATATGCCGGATGTAGACTGGAGCACACCTTCAGCAACAACCAGCGGCAGCAAGAGGCTATTAGCCTCCATAAGGGGAGCACGCCTCAATCAAATGGTAATGGAGCCCACCAGGGCCCAAACGATCCTTGACCTAGTACTCACCAATGGGGAAAGCGTCTCAGAAGTCTTCGTGGGAGATAAGCTAGCCTCCAGCGATCATAACATGGTATGGTTCCACCTGAGGAAAGGTTTCCATAGATCAAACACTAAAACAAAGGTACTCAACTTCCGAGGAACAGACTTTGCACGCATGGGAGTTTTCGTCCATCAGGCACTCCAGGACCAAACTAAGACAGGGAATGTGGAGGATATGTGGTCATCCCTGAAATCTGTCATACATGAGGCAACCGGCCGTTACATAAAATCATCACATAAACGGTGAAGAAAAGACAAACCCCAGTGGTTCACCACAGAGATCTCACGTCTCGTTAAGGAGAAGAAAAACGCATTTGCTTCCTTCAAACGCACGGGGAAAAGCGAAGATCAACTGCTACACAGGATCAAGTCCACAGAGGTCAAAACGGCAGTCAGGGAGGCCAAACTTCGAGTGGAAGAAACTCTAGCAAACAACATTAAGAAAGGGGACAAATCCTTCTTCCGGTATATCAGTGACAGGAAAAAAAACACAGACGGGATAGTACGCCTGAGAAAAACGGACGGGAATTACGCGGAATCGGATCCCGAAAAGGCTGAACTACTGAATGAATACTTCTGCTCGGTCTTCACCTGCGAGGCGCCAGGGTCCGGCCCTCAATTGAAGCCACAGTCAAACACAAAAGACCCGTTTCGGAATTTTAAATTCACACCCAGCGAGGTTTACTTTGAGCTAACAAAACTCAAGGTGGACAAAGCCATGGGACCGGACAATCTACACCCCAGAGTGCTCATGGAGATAGGTGATGTCCTTGCAGAACCGTTGGCCGAGCTATTCAATCTCTCACTGAGTACAGGGACAGTCCCCTTGGACTGGAAAACAGCTAACGTCGTTCCTCTGCACAAAAAGGGTTGCAGGATAGAGGCTGCAAATTACAGACCGGTGAGTCTGACGTCGATAGTATGCAAACTTATGGAAACACTGATCAAACGCCAATTGGACACGGTCTTGGACGAAGGGAATCTACGGGACCCCAATCAACATGGATTCACCAAGGGTAGGTCCTGCCAATCAAACCTCATCAGCTTCTTTGACTGGGTAACAAAAAGACTGGACGAAGAAGATTCACTGGACATAGTGTACCTAGACTTCAGTAAAGCTTTTGACAGCGTCCCACATCGCAGACTGTTAAACAAGATGAAATCGATGGGGTTAGGAGAGACTCTAACGGCATGGGTCAATGATTGGCTGAGTGGCAGACTTCAGAGGGTGATGGTTAACGGTACTTTCTCTGAGACATCGGAGGTGACCAGCGGGGTGCCGCAGGGCTCGGTCTTGGGTCCGCTCCTCTTCAACATATTCATAGGAGATCTGACTCAAGGGCTTCAAGGTAAAGTAACATTATTTGCCGACGACGCCAAACTATGTAATATGGTAAGCAAGAGCAATTTACAAGATAGCATGGCGCAGGACCTGCGTACATTGGAATGCTGGTCCTCAACCTGGCAGCTGGGCTTCAATGCTGGGAAGTGTAAGGTCATGCACCTAGGTAGCAGAAACCCGTGCAGAACTTATACCTTAAACGGGGAGACCTTGACCAGGACTTCAGCGGAACGAGATTTAGGAGTAATCATTAGTACAGACATGAAATCTGCCAATCAGGTGGAGAAGGCTTCCTCAAGGGCAAGGCAGATGCTGGGTTGCATCCGTAGAAGTTTCGTCAGCAGAAAGCCTGCTGTCATAATGCCACTGTACAGGACCATGGTGAGACCTCATCTGGAATACTGCGTGCAATTCTGGAAGCCACATTACCGCAAAGACGTGCAGAGGGTTGAGTCGGTCCAAAGGATGGCCACCAGAATGGTCTCAGGGCTTAAAGGTCTCTCGTACGAAGCAAGACTAAACAATTTGCAGCTCTACACTCTCGAGGAACGCAGGGAGAGGGGAGACATGATTGAGACGTTTAAATACGTCACTGGACGTATAGAAGTGGAAGATAACATTTTCCTTCTCAGAGGCCCCTCAACCACAAGGGGGCACCCGCTCAAACTCAAGGGCGGGAAATTTCACGGCGACACCAGGAAGTATTTCTTCACGGAGCGAGTGATTGATCAATGGAACAAGCTTCCAGTACAGGTAATCGAGGCCAGCAGCGTGCCAGATTTTAAGAATAAATGGGACGCCCATGTGGGATCACTACGTGGGTCAGGGCAAAACATTGGCTAATCTCAAGGGGAAGGTCTATAGAGTGGGCAGACTTGATGGGCCTTGGCCCTTTTCTGCCGTCATCTTTCTATGTTTCTATGATCTGAGGGAAGCCCAGGAGTAGACTCAGCTGATGTCATCGAGGACGAGGAAGGCTTGATGAGAGTCGAAGCCGAGGTTGAGGTGGCAAGCTTGACCAAATCAGAGGCCGAGGTCGAGACCGGGGTGGGGATTCCATTCCAAAATCTTCCCTACTTGAACTCGATAGCGTTTAAGAGCTCGAGGTTGAAGGGTAGCACAGTGGATGCACAACTCTGGACAATGGTCAGGCCCCAAACACTGAAGGCACCACTGATGTGGGTCAGTGAGGGAGATCGCACGCTGGCACTGGCTACGCGTGACCGGCCGGGACATAGAAGGAAAAATAACCGCTGCGAAATCGAAGCCCGCAGGCTGAGGGTGCGCAGCAGGCACAAAAGAAAGAAATAACACAGCAACACAATAATCCTATATAATAAAACGCTTGCCGCGCATGCGCACTCATACCTGCGTGATCTGTGATCCTTGATCCATAGGTCCATGGCTAATGCTCCCTCTCTCGCAGACCGCAAGGTGATGTGCGGTCTTGCCGGCTCTGGCTCCCTTATTTTAAAGTTCACAGCGGCGGCGGTGGCTCCTCTCCTGGCTCCCTTACACTTAGAGCGCCTCCTGCCCCCCCCCCCCCTCTCCGGGACGAACCGAGAAATGGAGCCGGGCCAGCCTCCGCAACAGACCAGAAGAGTCCGAGTCCTTTGCCGCCCCCCTTCCCTTCCCGCGGACCCGACTACGAACCTGGCGATTCAAGCAGCGTGTGCAGCAGTCTTCACATGCTGCTTCGGGCCCTTCTACTGCCCTGATTTGCTCTGCCACGTCTCTAATGATGTCATCAGGGACGTGCCAGAGTAAATCAGGGCATTAGAAGGACCTGAAGCAACGTGTAAAGACTGCTGCACACGCTGCTGGAATCACCAGGTTCGTAGTCGGGCCCGTGGGAAGTGAAGGGGGGGGGGGTGACAAGGACTCTCTATCCGAGTAAAGAACAAACTCCAGGGAGAAGGGCAGAGACCGGGCCTGTACTTACTCCCGTGGACAGGGGGAGCAGGAAGAGGTGCTGATGGACAGGGGGGGGGGGAAATGAAGGGAGGCCTACTGCTGGACAGAGGGAACAGGAAGAGGTGCTGATGGACAGGGGGGGAGGTAAAACAAAGGGAGAAGGGCTGCTGCTGGATAAGGGGAGCAGTGAAGGGGTTGTGGTAGACACAGGGGAGGTAAAAAGAAGGCAGAATGGACAGGGGGAACACACAAGGTGTGGTGGTGGACAGCCAAAAGAAAGAAAGAAAGACAGAAATACAGAAAGCGGCTAAGGAGACAGAGAGAGAAAGAAATAAAGACAGACACACACATATATTCTAGCACCCGTTAATGTAACGGGCTATAAAGCTAGTAAAAAAATAAACACGAGCCACGGTGAGAGAAGGCACGAAGTCGAACTAAGTTCAGCGCAGAGCGTCAAAGACTGACTTCTCGGCTCTGCAGAAAACTGAGAACTGAGGAGACGCATCCTACGCTGGGCGGGAAGGCACTCGCGCATGCGCGTTGCGGCAGTCGTGAAACTTCTAAGGTTTCTACAAGCAAGTCTGTTTGCGAGGCTGTCCGCATCCGGGGCTCCATGGATGACGTCACCCACATGTGAGAATAGGCTGCCTGCTTGTCTTGGGATAAAGGATTTTCTGCCTCAGAAACTGCTCCAAATGACCAAACTTGAAGATCTTCGGACTACTAGTTGTATGGAAACTGACTATAACCTCCACCCCCATGGAAACTCTGCACATGACCGGTGTGGGAAACATTGACTGTGCCCTGAAACCCAGAAGAAAATTTTACTCAGGACGCATACAGCCTGCGCTTAAACCCCTGACAGGGTCAGAGGGTATGTGAACTCCCAGGGAAATGGACCCAGAGTCTGAGAAGGGTGGCACAAGCAGGCTGGCTCCACAGATCCACCAAAGCTTCTCTGTGAAGCAGAATTCCGGCTTCGCAGGACTGTATCCTTTCCCCTCAAGCAGAGGACACTGCATGGAGTCACAAGGCACTTAAGTCACCAAAAAAAAAGAACTTTTAAGCAAACAAATATGAAAAAGATGCAGAGCATATACAAAAGACTTCTGCATGGATTGCTTGCAGAAATTGAAACTACATGGGGCTCTCTCTAAGGTGGGAGGAGCATGTGCTCAGAAAAGTGTTTGGATTTCTGCAACTCCCGAAATGCAGAAAGGGATTGGACATCTAGCGTACAGAATCTGGAAGGGACGTAACAGAACAATATTTAAAAATACTACAGCAAATGCACCCCAGTGCCCTGAAGTAATTGCAACTTATTTTTCAACTTCAGTTAATACAATGAATTACAACTGGGGAAAAATAATTGCCCTAACTATTGTTTGAAAACTATTAGAAAGGACAGAACATTTTTTAAATAAATGTTTATTCTGCTTTGAACATATTGCATATAGTTGACGTAAATGAAAAAAACAACCCTCTTAATTAATTAATTTGGTTTTCAAAAGTCAAAACACAATCTAGTATAATACCTAAAACCTTAGGTTTCTCCTCAAATATAAGTACCTTGCCAGTAGACCATACTATTTTTTTAACCCATAAAACCTTCTGGCTTTCCAAAACAAACCAACTTGGTCTTCTGTTTATTACATTTTAAAAAATTAATGTTCAATTACAAGATGTTATTGTACTCTGAATAAATCTAAAAGTCTCCTCATAATTTCTAAACCTGGATTTAAAATAAAAATATCATCCACATAAGATAAGACAAATATTCCTAAACTAGTCAGCCATTCCTGCAAAGGGCTCATATACAAGTTAAAAAGTAAGGGTGAAATTGATGAGCCCTGTGGAAACCCACAAACTGCCAACCAAAAATCAGAAGGAATGATTAGGTTCTTACTTCGGTTATCTTCTTTCTAGTAGACAGACACTATTTCTGAACCTATGAGTAGTGAATCCCTTATTGTGAGAATTCTTGTAGGGAGCTTCATTAGCATTCTTTTACTACACCTCCCATCCCTCTGGGCTGTCCTTCATTCTTAAGTTTGCACCAAAGCAGATGGTCATCAATGGAGAGGAAATAGAAGGGAGGGGTACGGGGACTCTACCTGAGAAGCATGTCTGTTCTGCTCATATCATTAAACATATAACAGATAAAAGAAAACTTAACCGTTTTCAATACATAACAAGGTGAAAACAAACAAGTCACCAACCTGAGCGCAACCTGCACTACAAATATAGAAGATTTTATAAATACCCTCTAGAATCTTAAATGCAGCAGTCACGTCCTCTATCCTTTGTTAAGTCTGGACAAAGTAAAGAAACAAGATGTCCAGATTTCCTGTCACCTTTGAGGCAGTGAGCTGTCAAATGAACATCTGACAGGGCAGGCTTTAAAGTGTCTGCCTACTAGAAAGATTACTGAGGTAAGAACCTAATCTTTCATTCTAGTGAACCTGTGGGATGTATCAAAGCAGTCCCCTGAATTTATGGTGGGACAGATGATCCTTCTGTCAGAACTGAAGATCTGAACATGGATTCCTGTTTGGCCACCACGCCCACCCTGTAAAACTTTGTGAACATATGGAGAAAAGACCAAGTGGTCGCTCTACAGATTTCTTCCGGGGACACTGCCCATGAAGAAGCTATATTTTTAGTGGAGTGCTCCTTCACGGACATAGGCAGATGCTTTCCACTTCCTATATGAATGAAGAAATGGCCATATGGATCCATCTGGAAATGATCACTTTCGAGGCTGGTTGGCATTTACGGGCAGCCTCTGCCAAAACCAACAAATGATCCAACAATCAAAATTCATTCATAGCCTCTAGATATTGCAGTAAGAGCTTGCACACATCCAACAATTTCAACACCTGATCACTCTCGCTCAATCCCGAGAGAGCGAAGGCAGGCAAGAGTACTTCTTGGTTGAAGTGGAAGCTAGAAACCACTTTCAGTAAGAAAAATGGGACTGTGGTAAGACCACACTTGAATCTGAAATTCTGAGGTAGGGATCTCAGCATAACAAACCCTGTAGTTCCAACATTTGGACTGAGAATTGTCATAAAAACACCGTCTTGATGGTGAGGTCCATCAGAGAAGCTTGCTCCAGAGGTTTGTAGTGAGCTCTAGCTAGTGCCCAGAGGACCAGATTAAGACTCCATACTGGAAAAAGCTGTTGCACTGGAGGACGGAAGCACAACGCATCCTTCAAAACCCTGGTCACATCTGGATGTGCGGCTACAGTGTTCTTATTAATTCTAGGCCCACAACAGAAGAGCCCCGCAATCTGAACTTTCAGGAAGCCAACCAATAGGCCTTTTTCCAGTCCTTCTTCCAGGAAGGCGAGCACCACAGATATCAGTGCTGAGCTTGGATCCTCACTCCTCTGAGTGCACCATGGAAATCTGAGACTTTGATCCTTTTGAAAATGGACCAAGCATGCATACCACAGTTGTCTCAGTCAGTCTGGAATAGAGAATGACACGGGGACAAATTTTTTCCCCATTCCCTTGGGAACTCATTTTTCCATCCCGTCGAATTCTTCTCCTGTCCCTGCTCCATTCCTGCAAACTCCATCCTCATCTGCACAAGCCTCAAACACTTTAAAATCATAAGAGCTCGAGGCTTTTGAAGTTAAGGCACACCTTACCAGTAGGGGTAAGAACGTCTTCGGATACCGGTTAGCCCGACTGCTTCACAGGGCTTTAAACTAGGTAAGTTGGGGAAGGGTACCCACTCACATACTAGTACAGAAAGGAATTATCCTGATGAGGTGAGTCGAAACTCCGCTTCCATGTCCAAGGTAAGTACCCACATTGCAAACAGTTCTTTAGGAGTCACACCGACTCGGGTAGGATACGCCTATCAGGGACTTAGCAAACACAAGATTTGGAGGGCCATATATGTCAATGCACACAGTTTAGGTAATAAAATTCTAGAATTGGAGGCTGAAATAAGGAATGCCGACCTAGACGTGGTGGCGATATCTGAAACTTGGTTTACAGACTCACATGGGTGAGATATGGCTATTCCAGGCTACAACCTACTTCGTCAGGACAGAGAGGGCAGTTTGGAGGAGAGGTAGCTCTATACATTAAAGAGGACATCAAAACTACCAGGATCACAGATATCAAGTACACCGGAGAGTCCCTCTGGGTAAACCTGGCAAGAGGCAGAGAAAAATGGCTGTATCTTGGTGTGGTATACAGACCCCCAAGACAACTGGAAGACATGGACGCAGAATTAATTGAAGACATAGAGAATATCACTCTACGGGGCGAAACTGTACTGCTAGGGGACTTCAATATGCCTGATGCAGACTGAAACTCATTTTCAGCGACAACCAGCGGCAGCAGGAGGCTATTAACCTCCATAAAGGGAGCACATCTCAAACAAATGGTAACGGAGCCCACTAGGGCCCAGGCGATCCTCGACCTGGTACTCACCAACGGGGAAAGCGTCTCAGAGGTCTCGGTAGGGGATATGCTAGCCTACTGCGAGCACAACACAGTATGGTTCAACCTTAGGAAAGGCTTCCCTAGATCTAACACGAAAACAAAGGTACTCAATTTCCGGGGCACTGACTTCGCACGCATGGGGGATTTCGTCCATCGGACGCTGCAGGACCAAGTGGAGACCGATCATGTGGAAGCTAAGTGGTCAACACTGAAATCAACCACACATGAAGCAACTAGCCGCTTCATAAAATCAGTACATAAACAACAAAGAAACAAGAAACCCCAATGGTTCACCACGGAGATCTCGCACCTCATTAAGGAGAAGAAAAAAGCGTTTCTTTCCTACAAGCGCATGGAGAAAAGAGAAGCAAAAGTAGAATATAGGACCAGGTCTACAGCAGTCAAAACAGCAGTTAGGGAAGCTAAACTTCGAGTGGATGAAACTCTGGCAAAAAACATTAAGAAGGGGGACAAATCTTTCTTCAGGTATATTAGTGACAGAAAAAGGAACTCAGGCGGGATAGTACGCCTTAGAAGACCGGACGGAAGTTACGTGGAAGCAGATTCCGATAAAGCTGAACTACTGAATGAATACTTCTGCTCAGTCTTCACCTGTGAGGCACCGGGACACGGTCCACAGTTGAAAGCAAAACAAAGCGCGGAAGACCCGTTTCAGAATTTTGAGTTCACACCAGGTGAAGTTTACAGCGAACTAGCAGGACTCAAGGTGAACAAAGCCATGGGACCAGACAATTTGCACCCAAGAGTGCTCAGAAAATTGAGCGATGTTCTGCTGGAACCGTTGACTATGCTATTCAATCTCTCCCTAAGTAAGGGGAAAGTTCCCCTGGACTGGAAAATAGCTAACGTCGTTCCTCTGCATAAAAAGGGTTGCAGGGCAGAGGCTGTGAATTATAGACCGGTGAGTCTCACATTGATAGTGTGCAAACTCATGGAAACACTAATTAAACATAAATTGGACACGATCTTGAATGAAGGGAATCTTCGGGATCCCAGTCAGCATGGATTCACCAAGGGTAGGTCCTGCCAATCCAATCTCATCAGCTTCTTTGACTGGGTAACAAGAAAGTTGGACTTGGGAGAGTCTTTAGATGTCGTGTACCTGGACTTCAGTAAAGCTTTTGACAGCATCCCACACCGCAGGCTGCTAAGCAAGATGAAATCAATGGGGTTAGGAGAGACACTAACTGCATGGGTCAATGATTGGCTGAGCGGCAGACTTCAGAGGGTGGTGGTTAATGGTACCCTCTCTAAAACGTCAGAAGTGACCAGTGGTGTACCGCAGGGCTCAGTCCTGGGTCCACTCCTTTTCAACATATTCATAGGGGATCTGACTCAGGGGCTTCAGGGTAAAATAACATTATTTGCCAATGACGCCAAACTATGTAATGTAGTAAGTGAATGCAATTTATGGCACAGGACCTGCTTGCATTGGAAAGTTGGTCCTCAACCTGGCAGCTAGGCTTCAATGCTAAGAAATGTAAGGTCATGCACCTCAGAAGTGGAAATCCATGCAGGACTTACTTCTTGAACAAAGAAACTTTAACTAGGACTTCAGCAGAACGAGATCTAGGAGTAATCATTAGTGCAAACATGAAAAATGCCAATCAAGTGGAGAAGGCTTCATCCAAGGCAAGGCAGATAATGGGTTGTATCAATAGAAGTTTCGTCAGCCGAAAGCCTGAAGTCATAATGCCGTTGTACAGGGCCATGGTGAGACCTCATCTGGAATACTGTGTGCAATTCTGGAGGCCACATTACTGTAAAGATGTGCGCAGAATTGAATTGGTTCAGCGGACGGCCACCAGGATGATCTTGGGGCTCAAGGGTCTCTCGTACGAAGAGAGACTGAACAAATTGCAGCTCTACACTATCGAAGAACGTAGGGAGAGGGGAGACATGATTGAAACATTTAAGTACCGTATTTTCACGCAGATAACGCGCACCCGTGTAAAACGCGCACACGGGTATAGCGCGCAGAAACCACGATTTTATGTACAAAAACTTTTGTATACCGCGCTCACGGGTATACCGCGCATGCAGCCCGACTGTCCTTTCGCCCGCCCCGACTCTCCTCTGGCCACCCCGACTCTCCTTTCGCCCTCCTCGACTCTCCGTGCGCTGTCCCGACTCTCCGTTCACCCTCCCTGACTTTCCGTGCACTGCCCCGACTCTCCGTGCGCTGTCCCGACTCTCCGTTCACCCTCCCTGACTTTCCGTGCACTGCCCCGCCTCTCCGTGCGCTGTCCCGACTCTCCGTTCACCCGCCCTGACTTTCCGTGCACTGCCCCGACTCTCCGTGCGCTGTCCCGACTCTCCGTTCACCCGCCCTGACTTTCCGTGCACTGCCCCGCCTCTCCGTGCACTGTCCCGACTCTCCTTTCGCCCGCCCTGCCCTGCTCCTAGCTCTGTAAGCATGCGCAATGGTCTGAGCATGCTTGCCGCTTAGTTTTCACCAAGGCTGTTTTTCTGGTGGTGTGCTTTTCACCACGTGGCTGTGGCCCCCCTCTATCTGGCCTTGTAATTTGCCCAGTGCCTCAGGCCGCGCCCCCAGGTGGGACCTAAGGCTCCAGGGCCTATTCTGATTGGCCCACGCGCCTTAGGCCCACCAGTAGGCGGAGCTTTGGGACGGATGGGCCAATCCGGCCTCATTCCGTCGTTGGCTGCCTGCCGGACAGGCGGGTTTGGCTCCCGTCTGTCCGGCCAACTACCAAAGGTACGGGAAAGGGGGGTGGGGGTGTCGTGGGGGTCGGCCAGGAGGGTCGCGGGTCAGCTGGGGGGGCGGTCGGAGGTTCTTGGGGGGGGCGGTTGTTGGAGGGAGGGGGGTTTGCGTCGAGGGCAGGAGGGCCTGGGATCCCTCCTGCCCGTAATGTAGTGCGGGGTGGGGGTAGGGGGTCGCCGTGGCCAGGAGGGATTGGGCTCCCTCTTGCTCCGATCGTGTCGGGGAGTTGGGGAGTTGGCCGGGCAAGAGGGCTTGGGCTCCCTCTTGCTCCGATCGTGGATGCGGGTGCGGGTGGGAGCGCGTGCGAGCGGTCGTTCGGGGTGGGGGTGCGAGCGGTCCTGCTGGGGGGGGTGAATCGGGCGTCGGGCAGGGTGGGAACTATGTAAAAAAATTTTTGTATACCGCGCTCACGCGTATAACGCGCGAGGGGTATGCGCGGTAGGTAAAAACACATATAACGCGCGCGTTATATGCGTGAAAATACGGTACATCACGGGACGTGTTGAGATGGAAGAGGATATTTTCCTTCTCAAGGGACCCTCGGCCACAAGAGGGCACCCGCTCAAACTCAGGGGAGGAAAATTTCATGGTGACACCAGAATGTATTTCTTCACAGAGAGAGTGGTTGATCATTGGAACAAGCTTCCAGTGCAGGTGATCGAGGCAAACAGCATGCCAGACTTTAAGAATAAATGGGATACCTATGTGGGATCCCTACGAGGGTCGAGTTAAGGAAATTGGGTCATTAGGGCATAGACAGGGGGTAGGTCAGTAGAGTGGGCAGACTTGATGGGCTATAGCCCTTTTCTGCCGTCATCTTCTATGTTTCTATCTTACAGGAAAAGGGACAGGGACAGCGACAAAATTCATGGGAACAGAATGGGAAAATTGAGTTCCTGTGGGGACGGGGATAAAATTTGTCCCTGTGTCATTCTTTAGTCTCATGCTACTAGAATCACCAGCCCCTGATTCTGCACAGGTCTGTCTATCAATGGCCACGGAGGAAAGGCATAAAGAAGATCATCTGCCTTTAGCCTGGGTTGTCTCAGTTCTTCTAAGGCAGCGATCTCAAACTCAAATCCTTTGCAGGGCCACATTTTGGATTTGTAGATACTTGGAGGGCCGCAGAAAAAAATAGTTAATGTCTTATTAAAAAAATGACAACTTTGCATGAGGTAAAACTCGTTATAGTTTATAAATCTTTCCTTAATTGCTTCTGATAATTTCAGCTATACAAGCTGAAAACAGTGCAACATGCAGAAAGTGAAGTTTAGATAGTTTTTCACTTTCTGCATGTTGCACTGCTCTCAGCTGTGTATAGCTGAAATTATCAGAAACAATTAACAAAAGTTTTAAACTATAATTGTGATTTAGATTCTAATCTAAAGTATCAACTGCATGAGAGAAGATTTTGGTGTAGTCCTCTAGGTTTTTTTGTAGAGGGGAGAATCAATATCCGACTTGTAATTAAGTGTCCGGTGGTCGCATCCGCAACCACCTTCAGCTCTCACCTCCTCCAGCACTGGACACAACTAACATCTTACATCAAGCAGTCACCGCCAGGAGAGGTGCCGAATTTTGCAAGAGTTCATGAGATTAAGTACACACGCACAAGTTGCACTGACTCCAATGGTTACCTTGCGTTCTGGAATGTTGCCCACCTCACTGCTGTAATCTCACACAAGTGCTTTCCTGCGTCTGTATGCAATTGTTCTCTCTACTCCACCTCATAATTGCGTATAGATGCAGGAAAGCGCTTGCATGAGGTTACAGAAATGAGGAGGGCAACGTTCCAGAACAATGGTAACATACCGAGGGCCTCAAAATAGTACATGGTGGGCCACATGTGGCCCCCGGGCCATGAGTTTGAGACCACTGCTCTAAGGGTAGCTGGAAACTGGAGAGGACCTCTACCACCAGGAAACTGAGTTTTATGAATCTTCAGCTGCCAGCCAGGCCACTGCCAGGATCCAAATGCCACGAGAAGTGGGGGCAGGAAAATGCAGGCAACACTGTGTGCGCTTTGATGAAACACATTTGGACCTCCTTTTACAAAACTGCGATAGCAGTTTCTAGCATGGGGAGCGTTGGGAGCAGTGCGGGCCATTCAGCGCCATTCCCCGTGCTAGAAACTGCTATCATAGTTTTGTAAAAGAGGGGTTTGGTGTCTGAATAGCCTGTGCTAGCACTCCTGATCAAATCAAAGGGAAAACCCCCAGGCTCCACAATTCAAGCAGGCTGGATGAGTAGGTCCCTGCAGGATCCATCTGTCAGCTGCATATCAAGGTCTATTCCTCTCACACAGGCTAGGCAATCCCTGGAGCTATACTGGAACATGAAGTTCCATGAGAAAAAAAACAAAACCCCACTTGCTTAAAAAAACAGAAGACCAAGTAGATCAAAGTTCCTCCTGCAGGTTCGCTTGCAGAACAAATAACCGACTGAGGACAGCAGGGAGAAGGCGGAGGTGCTGAAAACTGTGATCATTATCCCTTCCAATGGACTCGCGGGAGCAGATGGAAAACCCTTGGGTTAGCATACTATCTTTAATGCACTGGAAAAGGAACACACATCTGTTATATGTTGTCCAGTTCCACAGGTTCTGCAACAACCTCCAGAACACTGAGTCAATGCTGCTCATGGCCCTGTGCTAAAAGGAGAGTAAGATGGTACTCACTGACCAGCCATCCCCCTTGGATCTCTCCCCTCTGGAATTGCTCATGGGTGCCAGAATGTATGCATTGTGGCAGGATCCTGAGAAGCTTCAACACACATTTGATCTCCATGGAGGCATTACATACCACCCGCAAATTCAGAGAATGATAGCTTCACTTGTTGTGAAATGGCCTCTCCATATGTGCAGATGGTCTGAGTGTCACTTGTGTGCAGTCGATTGCTCCTAGTAATGAGGGGAAGTGGACAAGCTCAAAAACCCAACATTGTCTAGTGCTGGTCTGCCTTACGCATTGGAAAATTAATATATATAGAGATATGTCTCAGAAAGACATCCAGAAAGTTAGAAATGATGCACAAGGCAGATGGCTGGCTGATGACATTGCTGTGAACAAGGCTGCCCTGTAAACATCTAAAAGCTAAGTTACTCAGCATTTCATATTCTGCTCTTTTGACTGGTTTTCAGCATTATATCTGCTTAATTTCTCTTCTCCTCCCTGTTTCTTACTAAAAAAATATAAAAAAGCACAAAAAATCCTTCTCTTTCCTCTGTTAAATCTTATTTCCTCTTCCTGCATTTTTGTTTAAAATACTGTGTTTTAGGTGGTATAAAGCCTATATTTCTGGTGCCTGTGGCTCAGGGTGACTAAAGTAGGGAAAATCTGTTATAGGGTAGCACTGATAGAACCTGCAGTTTTGTTTAAAATACTGTGTTTTAGGTGGTATAGAGCCGATATTTCTGGTGCCTGTGGCTCAGGGTGACTAAAGTAGGGAAAATCCTGTTATAAATCCTGTGTTTTAGGGTAGCACTGATAGAACCTGCAGTTTTGTTTAAAATACTGTGTTTTAGGTGGTATAGAGCCTATATTTCTGGTGCCTGTGGCTCAGGGTGACTAAAGTAGGGAAAATCTGTTATAAATCCTGTGTTTTAGGGTAGCACTGATAGAACCTGCATTTTTGTTTAAAATACTGTGTTTTAGGTGGTATAGAGCCTATATTTCTGACTCACTAGTTTTTAGCCATTGTGTCTGATTAGGTGGAGAAGGGAGGGGCTCTGTTTTACTTCTAAGGTTAATTGCATTATCTTTGAGACATTGTTGTGAACAAGGCTGCCCTGTAAACATCTAAAAGCTAAGTTACTCAGCATTTCATATTCTGCTCTTTTGACTGGTTTTCAGCATTATATCTGCTTAATTTCTCTTCTCCTCCCTGTTTCTTACTAAAAAAATATAAAAAAGCACAAAAAATCCTTCTCTTTCCTCTGTTAAATCTTATTTCCTCTTCCTGCATTTTTGTTTAAAATACTGTGTTTTAGGTGGTATAAAGCCTATATTTCTGGTGCCTGTGGCTCAGGGTGACTAAAGTAGGGAAAATCTGTTATAGGGTAGCACTGATAGAACCTGCAGTTTTGTTTAAAATACTGTGTTTTAGGTGGTATAGAGCCGATATTTCTGGTGCCTGTGGCTCAGGGTGACTAAAGTAGGGAAAATCCTGTTATAAATCCTGTGTTTTAGGGTAGCACTGATAGAACCTGCAGTTTTGTTTAAAATACTGTGTTTTAGGTGGTATAGAGCCTATATTTCTGGTGCCTGTGGCTCAGGGTGACTAAAGTAGGGAAAATCTGTTATAAATCCTGTGTTTTAGGGTAGCACTGATAGAACCTGCATTTTTGTTTAAAATACTGTGTTTTAGGTGGTATAGAGCCTATATTTCTGACTCACTAGTTTTTAGCCATTGTGTCTGATTAGGTGGAGAAGGGAGGGGCTCTGTTTTACTTCTAAGGTTAATTGCATTATCTTTGAGACATTGTTGTGAACAAGGCTGCCCTGTAAACATCTAAAAGCTAAGTTACTCAGCATTTCATATTCTGCTCTTTTGACTGGTTTTCAGCATTATATCTGCTTAATTTCTCTTCTCCTCCCTGTTTCTTACTAAAAAAATATAAAAAAGCACAAAAAATAAATCCTTCTCTTTCCTCTGTTAAATCTTATTTCCTCTTCCTGCATTTTTGTTTAAAATACTGTGTTTTAGGTGGTATAGAGACTATATTTCTGGTGCCTGTGGCTCAGGGTGACTAAAGTAGGGAAAATCCTGTTATAAATCCTGTGTTTTAGGGTAGCACTGATAGAACCTGCAGTTTTGTTTAGGTGGTATAGAGCCTATATTTCTGCCTTACTAGTAGTCTTACTTATAGTCCCACCAACCCTAGGGACCACTATTCATATATAGAGACCCATATAATCAGGACTACTCAAATCAAGTCACTACACAACCAATCAAGATGACCTTTATTCTATGCAATCACTGTGGTGCTTTAATTCCAAGACATACTATTTGGAGGCTTAAGGCTTGCCCCATCTGTCTTCAACTTGCCAGTATTAAGGAGGAGCTCTGCAAACTTAAACAGGAATTGAATACAATTAAAGCAGCTTCCATCACTCCACAAAATCATACCAACTTACCACCTCTACCTCAAAGAATAAAACAGCCCAGGAATAAATGGGTCACAGTAGGCTCAGGAAGACTGCGACATGTAACACAGAAACATCCACCTTCACTAATATTACCTCTACAGAATTCCTTCGCTCCACTAGTGCACTGCGATACTCAGGAAAACAGAAGGGAGGTGGGACTGGAACCAATGAAGGTAACTCAAGAGAACAAGCGCACCCTAAGTACAAATAAAAAAGCCAAAAACAGAAAACTATTACTGTTGGGGGATTCCATCATCAGAGGCATTAACCTTGGAACACAAGGCGAGGAGACCAAAATAGTGAAATGTCTTCCAGGATCCTCAGCTACCAGGAGTCCCAGGCAAATACTGACTATAATTAAGGAAGAAACTAAGGATTTTAACACTGATGTTGTTATCCATCTGGGAACAAATGACCTGGCCAACAACTCCACACTTGCAGCACAGAAAGCTTTTCGGGAGCTTGGTGAGGGCGTGAAACCTTTTGTAAAGACTTTAGCTTTTTCTGAAATACTGCCTGCATATGGAAAAGGAGAGCAAAGAGTGAAAAACACAGAGGACTTTAATAGATGGCTCAGAGCCTGGTGTCATCAAGAAGGCTTCAGGTACATAGGAGGATGGGGAAATACATGGAAGGACAAGAAGCTATATTGCACTGATGGGCTACATATTACTACAGCAGGAAAAAGAAACCTTGCAGAGAAATTTAGACAATATTTTTCTAGGCATTTAAACTAGAAGGTGGGGGTGGTGTATGTACGAAGGACAATTATAGAGACCACCCCCGGCAAAAGAAAAGATGTGATAGTAGTAAAGGCTGCAACATAAGCAATATCAGCAACTCATTTCTTAGTATTGCAACGGAAAGTGAAACGACACAAAAATCCATACAAAAAAGGACTTTATCGCTGAAAAATAGCTGGAAAGCGATGACCACAAATGCTCGCAGTCTAAGCAACAAAGTTCATGATCTGCAAGCCCTGATATTAGAGGCAGATCTAGATATTGTTGCTATCACAGAGACATGATTCAGTGAATCACATGGATGGGATGCAAACATACCGGGATATAATCTTTTTAGGAAGGACAGAGATGGTCATAAAGGTGGAGGAGTAGCTCTCTATGTAAAGATCAATATCCAAGCGACCGAAATGCAAGGGACCTGGGGAGAGGAAGAAGCGATATGGATTGCTCTGAAAAGAGAAGATGGAACTTCTATCTACGTGGGTGTAGTCTACAGACCTCCGACTCAATCGCAGCAAATTGATAAGGATCTGATTGTGGATATCCAAAAGTTTGGAAGGAAAGAGGAGGTTCTGCTGTTGGGAGATTTCAACCTGCCGGATGCGGACTGGAATGTTCCGGATGCAGAATCGGAAAGAAGTAGGGAGATTGTGGATGCCTTTCAAGAGGCTCTGCTCAGACAAATGGTGACGGAACCTACAAGGGAAAAAGCGATATTGGATCTGGTCCTCACAAATGGAGAGAGTATCTCTAATGTTCGAGTGGGTGCTCACCTGGGTAGTAGCGATCATCAAACGGTTTGGCTTGATATAACGGCTAAAGTGGAGAGCGGCCGCACGATACTTAAAGTCCTAGATTTCAAACGTACGGACTTTAATGCAATGGGAAAGTACCTGAAGAAAGAGCTGTTAGGATGGGAGGACATAAGAGAAGTGGAAAGACAGTGGTCTAAGCTGAAAGGAGCGATAAAAATGGCTACGGACCTTTATGTGAAGAAAATCAATAAAAACAAGAGAAAAAGGAAGCCGATATGGTTCTCCAACCTAGTGGCTGAGAAAATAAAAGGCGAAAGAGTTGGCGTTCATGAAATATAAAAAAACCCAAGAAGAGGAGAGCAGAAAGGACTACAGGGTGAAACTGAAAGAAGCCAAGAGAGAGATACGTTTGGCGAAGGCACAGGTGGAAGAACAAATGGCTAAAAATGTAAAACAGGGAGATAAAAATTTTTTCAGATATATTAGTGAAAGGAGGAAGATAAAAAATGGAATTGCTAGGCTAAAAGATGCTGGGAACAAATATGTGGAGAGTGATGAGGAGAAAGCAAATGTGCTAAACAAATACTTCTGTTCTGTGTTCACAGAAGAAAATCCTGGAGAAGGACCGAGATTGTCTGGCAAAGTTACACGAGAAAATGGAGTAGATTCTGCGCCGTTCACGGAGGAGGGTGTTTATGAGCAACTTGAAAAACTGAAGGTGGACATAGCGATGGGACCAGACGGGATCCATCCCAGGATACTAAGGGAGCTCAGAGAGGTTCTGGCAAGTCCTATTAAAGACTTGTTCAACAAATCTCTGGAGACAGGAGTGATTCCTGGGGATTGGAGGAGAACGGATGTGGTCCCTATTCATAAAAGTGGTAACAGGGATGAAGCAGGAAACTACAGGCCGGTGAGCCTCACTTCAGTTGTTGGAAAAATAATGGAAGTGTTGCTGAAAGAAAGGATAGTGTATTTCCTTGAATCTAATGGGTTACAGGGTCCGAGGCAACATGGCTTTACAAAAGGTAAATCGTGCCAAACGAACCTGATTGAATTTTTTGATTGGGTAACCAGAGAGCTGGATCGAGGACATATGCTAGATGTAATTTACTTGGATTTCAGCAAAGCCTTTGATACAGTTCCTCATAGGAGGCTGTTGAACAAACTTGAAGGGCTGAAGTTAGGACCCAAAGTGGTGAACTGGGTCAGAAACTGGCTGTCGGACAGACGCCAGAGGGTGGTGGTTAATGGAAGTCGCTCGAAGGAAGGAAAGGTGACTAGTGGAGTCCCTCAGGGTTCGGTGCTGGGGCCAATCCTGTTCAATATGTATGTAAGTGACATTGCTGAAGGGTTAGAAGGAAAAGTGTGCCTTTTTGCAGATGATACCAAGATTTGTAACAGAGTAGACACCGAAGAGGGAGTGGAGAATATGAAAAAGGATCTGCAAAAGTTAGAGGAATGGTCTAATGCCTGGCAACTAAAATTCAATGCAAAGAAATGCAGAGTAATGCATTTGGGGATTAATAATAGGAAGGAACCGTATATGCTGGGAGGAGAGAAGCTGATATGCACGGACGGGGAGAGGGACCTTGGGGTGATAGTGTCCGAAGATCTAAAGGCGAAAAAACAGTGTGACAAGGCAGTGGCTGCTGCCAGAAGGATTCTGGGCTGTATAAAGAGAGGCGTAGTCAATAGAAGGAAGAAGGTGTTGATGCCCCTGTACAGGTCATTGGTGAGGCCCCACTTGGAGTATTGTGTTCAGTTTTGGAGACCGTATCTGGCGAAAGACGTAAGAAGACTTGAGGCGGTCCAGAGGAGGGCGACGAAAATGATAGGAGGCTTGTGCCAGAAGACGTATGAGGAGAGACTGGAAGCCCTGAATATGTATACCCTAGCGGAAAGGAGAGACAGGGGAGATATGATTCAGACGTTCAAATACTTAAAGGGTATTAACGTAGAACAAAATCTTTTCCTGAGAAAGGAAAATGGTAAAACCAGAGGACATAATTTGAGGTTGAGGGGTGGTAGATTCAGGGGCAATGTTAGGAAATTCTACTTTACGGAGAGGGTGGTGGATGCCTGGAATGCGCTCCCGAGAGAGGTGGTGGAGAGTAAAACTGTGACTGAGTTCAAAGAAGCGTGGGATGAACACAGAAGATTTAGAATCAGAAAATAATATTAAATATTGAACTAAGGCCAGTTACTGGGCAGACTTTCACGGTCTGTGTCTGTGTATGGCCGTTTGGTGGAGGATGGGCAAGGGAGGGCTTCAATGGCTGGGGAGGGTGTAGATGGGCTGGAGTAAGTCTTGTAGATATAAACGTTGTAAATAGTTATAGTAGGGATTCATTCACACCAAAAAAATAATAACAAGTACAGGACAGTTGACAAAATCATAAATAAACGGAGAAAAATAAACCTCAATTGTGGGTCGCCGGGACTACACAAGTACCCTAAGCTCCCCACCTCATCACGGGTTTATAAAAAAACTCCGTACAATTATAGGTTACTTTCACACTTCAACATCTCTTTAGAGGAATAATATTCAAAAATTCTCAAAGGATTTGAATTTCAACGTCCATAAATTTTCTATAATTAGGTGAAACAGTCCCAAACTCACTATATTTATGGCAATTAGCTTCAGCTGTAGACAAATTCAAAACAGGATTTAATAGCGTGGCTGTAAAACCTGCATGATAGCATATATAAGAGAGTTAAACACTCATCTGAAGGTAGAATCTTCGTCCCAAGTAAGTCTTAACAGAGATTTCGGCAGTTGGAACCCAAGCATAGTACCGGGTAAAGCTTTGGATTCTTGCCCAGAAATAGCTAAGAAGAAAAAAAAAAAAAAAATTTTTAAATTGAATCAGGTTGGGCAGACTGGATGGACCATTCGGGTCTTTATCTGCCGTCATCTACTATGTTACTATGCCAGCTGCAGCTCCCAGAGGTCTTTGGAATGTTCCTGTACTCAGGGCTGTGGTAACTTGCAAATGAACTGGAAGGGACTGACCCCTCAAAGTGGTGGGCTCCAGGTCCTCCTGCAGTTGCTCATGGTCTCCCAATTAAACCGATATCAGTTTAACCTAGAGACCTAAACACCGCTCATCTGTCATGTCTAGCAAGTTAACCCTGGGCCTATACATCCTGGGTGCTTGTCGTCAGCCTTGACTTTGGACTAGTCCCCATCCCTAGGCTTGGCCCTGACCTCTTCCTCTCCTCAGCAACTTATGACCCCCTCCACATCAAACAACAAACAAAAGAATTCAGCCATCCCTTATACCAGCACCAAACAGACACCAACAAATACCTGGATGGCTGCAGTTCCACACAAAGACACAAGAGACAGCAAGTTGTACACAGCTCCACACATCCAGCCACAAACACAGAAACTTGTACACAAATCTGGGGTCAAAAAAGGAGAGGGGACAAAAACAAGAGGGGAATGGGGAAGGAAGAGATATGAGTGGTATAGGTGACAAAGGACTGAGCAAAAGTGGCAGGGTTAGTAAGTTAAGGATATGTATATGGAATAGGGTCAGAGCACACAGCAAAAACTCAAAATATCACCAAGAATCACCAGAAGCACAAACACATTCTGGGATTCCTAAAGACCACAGTCAGCTGCACCTAAATGTTATCATAACTGTGCCATGAGACGCCGATATCAGTGCCAATTTCCCTCCGAAATGCCCCATACAGCATGGATTGATACCCAAGTGGGTGCCTGCCAACTATGATGCCCTCTATGGGAAAGAGGCCGACAGGACTGGTGCGGATGGTCAGCAATGAAACACTGTGAGGCGGAGGCATTAAAAAAAAAAAAAAGGGAGCTGATACAACAACAAGTTCAGAAGAAGGCTGAGGAAGTCGCTGCACAGGGTCCTGTTGATGATCATCATCTCAACACTCTGAAGAAAAAGATACTGGCGATAGTTGGGCTCGTAACACTAGCTGGTTTAGGAGGCATTGACACTTCCTAAACACGCACCAGTTAAGACAATGTAGCACAACGGCCCCAATCTTTATTGCACCATGGACCGTTTTCATGCAAGTCAATTTTTCCACAGACTGTGTGTGTGTGTGTGTGTGTGTAGGGGGCGGGTGGGGGGGGGGAGGGTTAGGGGTTCAAGCATGTAATTATATAATTTAAATATTACATATATAATGTAAATGTAATTATTACATTTCATATTCTGTACCGTATTTTTCGCTCTATAAGATGCACTTTTTCTTCCCCCAAAAAGTGGGTGTAAATAAGGGTGCATCTTATAAGAACATATAAGAAGTGCCTCCGCTGGGTCAGACCAGAGGTCCATCATGCCCAGCAGTCCACTCACGTGGCGGCCCATCAGATCCAGGACCTATATGGTAATCCTCTATCTATACCCTTCTATCCCCTTTTCCTGCAGGAAATCATCCAATCCCTTCTTGAATCCCAATACCGTACTTTGTCCTATCACACCCTCTGGAAGTGCATTCCAGGTGTCCACCACCCTCTGGGTGAAGAAGAACTTCCTAGCATTGGTTCTGAATCTGTCCCCTTTTAATTTTTCCGAATGCCCTCTCATTCTTGTACTTTTCAAAAGTGAAGAATCTGTCCCTCTCCACTTTCTCTATGCCCTTCATGATCTTGTAAGTCTCTATCATGTCCCCTCTAAGGGTCTGCTTTTCCAGGGAAAAGAGCCCCAGTTTCTCCAATCTTTCAGCATATGAAAGGTTTTCCATACCTTTTATCAATCGCGTCGCTCTTTTCTGAACCCTCTCGAGTAACGCCATATCCTTCTTAAGGTTCCGCCCCTCCTCTGGCATCGCAATCTTGCTGCAGGCTGCTTCCCCAGGTAAATGGTGCGGGTAGGCCATGGGGAGGGGGGGAATCCAGATGCGAGACCCGGACGTCGGGGGCTGACCCGGACGCAGGTGGGGAATCGGACCGGGAGCACCCCCTCAGGGCTTGCACCCGGGGCGGACCGCCTCCCCGCCCCCCCCCCCTTGGACGCCACTGCTTCACCGCCATTAGAGACTGCAAGCGAACTTTCTCATGCCCGTTTCATTTTGATTTCCTTTCAACAAATAGACTTTTTTGTCGGCGTAGAAACCCATGTGCTAAAATAAAATTTAAGGGGGTAGGGTGGACGTGTATTTATTTTATTTTTTTGGAGAGGAACCGGGGGGGAGTTGCGGATTGTGTCCTTGCTTAGAGACCTGTTCAATGGAAGTACCGTATGGCATTTAAATAATAAGATATTTCAGTGTTCTTTCCTATAGTTATTAATGAAAGAAAAGAATTTGCAAGTGTTAAGACACTTTAATTTATTATTGTTAATTTTGGCTAAGCAAAATGTTTCTATTTTTCTGTAGGGTAATGCAAATATTTTGTTTAAAAGGGTTGCAGGGCTGTGTTTTCATTTTTTAGCCTTGGGTTGAAAAAATGAATGCTTTGTAGCTCTGCAAACACTATCCCCCTGCCTGCCTGCTTGCCTTGGGGTGGGGGGGGGGGTCCTGCCTGCCTGCCACTAGGGATAGGATACAGAGCCTTGCAGGGAGGGTGGACAGGGTGCAGAGACTAGCAAGGAGTGTAGGGTTGGGTGCATTGACTGGCAGATAGAATTTGGTTCAGAATGTTTTTTTTTCTTGTTTTCCTCCTCTACATCTAGGGTGCATCTTATGGAGCGAAAAATACAGTACTTTATTTCTATTATTATTATCGTATAAACTCGAATATAGGTGATGGGTCAAAACCGCGCGAGTCAAAGCCACGTGGACAATGGAGCTCCGACAATCGCACGCAGGACGTCTGTGCACTGGATTTAAACAGTATTTTAAAGAGCTCGGAGGGGTGTGTGTGTGTGGGAACCCCTACTTCACTTAGAACTGTTGGCGCTCCCGTTGGGGTGGGGGGGGGGCATCTGCTCTATTTCTATGCCTCTACCAGAAACTGTCTGTCTCTCCCTTCCATCTCTCCCTCCCCCCACATTGGTCCGGCACCCATCTTCTTCCCTCCACTCCCCCTATGGTCTGGAATCTCTGTCTTCTTCCCTTCTATCTCTCACTCCCTCCCCCAGGTGGTTTTTAGCATCTCTCTCCTCCCTTCCTCCTTTCAAATCTGTTATCTGTCTCTTCCCCCTCCCCCAATGCTCTGGTATCTCTCTCTCCTCTCCCTTCCTTTTCTGCTCTCCCTTCTCAATTTGTTTGCTACCTCTTGTCTACTTTATTACTTTCCAGTCCTCAATTTCCCTTTCATTGTGTCTACCTACAGCTTGCCACCTCTTTCCCTCACCCCTTCCAGTATCTCACTAACTTTGTCCTCTTCCCCCAATTCAGCATGTACCCTTTTTTTCATCCCTTTCTTCCATCCAACATGTGCTTTCCTCTCTCTCCCTTTTCCACTTCCATGCAGTGTCTTTTCCTCCCTCTGTCCCCTCCCCACTTCCATGCGGCGTCTGTTCCCCCTGTCCTCCCCACTTCCATGCAGCATCTACTCCCCCCCACTTCCATGCAGCGTCTGCTCCCCCCTCTCCTCCTCACTTCTATGCAGTGTCTGCTCCCCCTCTCCTCCCCACTTCTTCTTTTTTTTTTTATTTATAAATTTATTCATTTGTTACAACTTATAACAATTCCATGAAAACAAATAATCAAGGAAAATACATCAAAATAAAAGAAAATCTAATTCAAGTCCACATTATATGAGGGCTGCTTGTTCTATTGGCATCACCAAATCATAAGTAAAAATTAACAGGAAATTATTCAATAATCTTCAGGTCAGGCAAAAGAAAAAACTTCTATATTTCACTCAACCTCAATCTCTGCAATAGTTTCAGGTAAAATATTTACTTTGTTTTTGTCATGAAGAAAGTTCTCTAAATGAGCTGGATCTACAAAAACATATCTAACATTTTGATAAGTCACCAAACATTTACATGGAAATTTAAGGAAAAAGGAAGCTCCTACACCCAAGACACGAGTTTTGAGTTGTAGAAATTGTTTCCTCCTATATTGTGTTTGTTTGGAGACATCTGGAAAGATGTTTATCTGTTGACCACAAAACAAGGCACTCTTATTTATAAAATATAATTTAAGAATATCCTGTTTTTCTATATCAGTTTTGAAAGTGACCAACAATGTTGCTCTTTTGGCTATAAAATCCTTCGATGATTCCAAGAATTGAGAAATATTTAAACTGTCAGGAGACACTAATTGATCCTTATCCCCCTCTTCTGAAGCCACTTTTACTCCACTAGGAATATAATAAAGATTATCTGGTGTGAAGGATTCTATCTTAGTATAGGAAAGTATATCCTTTAAATACATTTTTAATAACTCCAAATGAGAAAGGTAATGGGATATAGGAAAATTCAGAAATCTGAGGTTCCTGGATCTCATAGCGTTTTCCATTTTTTCCATCTGTAAATGTAATAAAGTATTATCCTTTACATTAGAAACTGCACAAGATTGCATTACAGAAACAGATGCTTCCACTTTATCAATTTTTTTCTCAATTGAAGCCAATTGAGTGTCATGATCAGTCACTTTACTTGTTATCTCAGAGGAAAATTGGCATAATTTTACTACTGTGCCTTGTAATGAATTATCAATTCTATTAACAACTGTCCAGACATCTTGAAGAGTAACCACTTTATTGCCCAACTCAGGCCTGTTAACAGGACCAGTAGGCATTGAGACAGGGGATACAGATAACAATTGTTTCCCCTTTATTATGCTTTTGGCGTCCAGTTCAAGTTCAAATGAGTGTAGAGGAGATGAATCCAAATCTACTATGGAGTCAGAGTCATCTTTCTCTAGGGAAAATTGAACAGGTTGAGGTGGAGGCGTGGGTTCCCCAGATGAGAGAGAAACAGATTGGATCTGTAAATCAGGCTTACCTTCCAACGCTGTTACAGGAATATGGCACAAATGACGATCCATTGGACCAGAATTTATTGTAGAAATAATCTTAGCCTTTCGTTTGCCCATAACTTCACAAATCTTCTCCCTGCTCCTCCTGGGCTCCGAAGGGGCTCAAAAGGAGCGTGTCCTGCCCCTTTGGCCACGCCCCTTCGGGCTCGCGTCCGCAGGCCGCGTTCCGCGGCTCACAGCAGGTTTTATTCGTGGGAGCGAGGACCTCTCCTCCCGATGGCAGATGCCGGGTGGTGGCTGCAGGGGTGCCTGACTGAAGGGAGATGTCAGCAACAGCTTCAGTCAGCCCTCTTTTCTCCGCGGCTCACAGCAGGTTTTATTCGTGGGAGCGAGGACCTCTCCTCCCGATGGCAGATGCCGGGTGGTGGCTGCAGGGGTGCCTGACTGAAGGGAGATGTCAGCAACAGCTTCAGTCAGCCCTCTTTTCTCCGCGGCTCACAGCAGGTTTTATTCATGGGAGCGAGGACCTCTCCTCCCGATGGCAGATGCCGGGTGGTGGCTGCAGGGGTGCCTGACTGAAGGGAGATGTCAGCAACAGCTTCAGTCAGCCCTCTTTTCTCCGCGACTCACAGCAGGTTTTATTCGTGGGAGCGAGGACCTCTCCTCCCGATGGCAGATGCCGGGTGGTGGCTGCAGGGGTGCCTGACTGAAGGGAGATGTCAGCAACAGCTTCAGTCAGCCCTCTCCTCCCCACTTCTATGCAGCGTCTGCTCCCCTCTCCTCCCCACTTCCATGCAGCATTTCTCCACCCTATTCTCCCCACTTCCATGCAGCGTCTGCTCCTCTCTCCCCTTCCGCTCTCTCTCCACTTCCCTTCAGTGCCACTCAACCTCTTCCCCTTGTCAGACCATCTCCCTCCCTGCCTGTCACTTTTGAGTTGCTTTTCAGAATCGATATTTTTCTCTCTCCAAGCAATTCAGACACTACAGCCTTCTCACAAGTCATGCGCAGCTGCCCCAAAACGTCTCCTCTGATGCAACTTCCTGTTTCCGCCTGTGCGGTTCATGTCAGAGGAGATGTTTCAGGCAGTCATGCGCGACTTGTGAGAAGGCTGTGGCATCTGGGCAGCTTAGAAAGAGAAAATTCTGAAAAGGTCAAGTGAAGGTGAAGAGAGGGAGATGGCTTTATGAGGGGAAGAAATGCCCAAACCACAGCGATCGGGAGGGAGGGAGCTGCTGGACCATACGATCGTGAGGAAGGCTGCTGACCGGGAGGGGTAGGAAGGGAGGCAACGTGAGGCAGTTATTTACTGCGGGGACAAGGCCATTCACCGCTCCACGGGGCGGTGAATGGCCTTGTCCTCATACCCATGGCTACCAGTCTTTTTTTGCCACGTTCCTGTGGGTTACCCACGGCTACTACTACTATTAGTTATTTCTATAGCACTACCAGACGCACGTAGTGCTGTACAGCTAGCCGTGGATAACAATCACTGTGTCATTCTCTAACCCCAACAACATCAAAGACTTTAACACCACAGTTGAATAGCTACACAAGAAAGACCCAAACAACCCCATCATAATCACTCAGCCCACTTTCCCAAGCAAAGATCGGTCCAAAAGTAGGGAGATTTGTATTACTATGCAATAACATACATAGCACAAGTACATAGAAATATATAACAAAATAAAGTTGGGAGAATGCTGGGTAATGAATGTATTGCAAACATGCCTGGATTTTTGGTTCAAGCAAGATCCTTTTTAAACAGCTAGAATGAGTGGGCATGGAAAAGCAAATCATGAGCTATCTTCACTCCTACACTGAAGCCACTTTTTCAGGTTCAAACAATTTTATTGATACAATCAAGAGTGCAAACAGAACAATGGAACACAAAAGGTTCACAATACAAACAATGATGCATCATATTCAACACAATTCAAGGAAATACAGGAGATAGGTACAGCAACAAACCCCCCTCAAATCGACTCATGGTCAGCTAGGCCAGAGTCGGCAGAATGGCCCTCCGGGACCCTAGACTCTTATGAGCCCCGAAGATGCCACTCCACCTCCCTCCTCCCACTCATTCCCAATACCGAAACCCCAATACATGAACCATATGAACCCTCCCTTTCCAACCCCCTCACCTCCCATCGGTACTCTCCGCCCCACCTCACCATTGCTCTCTCACCCCAACAAGCTGAGCTCCCAATTCAGGACACCTATCGTAAAATCTCACTGCGTCCCTTTGGATGTAAAGATTGCAGATATGGCTCCCATACATTCAAGAACACCGTCTTCTGCTTCTTAGACCCTCCCGCATCCCTCGCCTCCCAGATAGCCAACTGATGCAACTAGTTCCTCCAGTGCCAAAACGCCGGAGGGTCCTGGACCGTCCAGTATTGAAAAATACATTTCCGGGCCAACAAGCTCATCTTTCTACAGAGAGCCCTGTTCCCCCTTGAAGCCACTTTTTAATGAAGCTGCGTTAAGGGTTTCTATCACGAGTCACTGCGGTATAAGCTCCGACACCTACGATAGTGGCGTAGCAAGAAGGGTGCAAGGGGGCCCCAGGTGCAGTCTTCCTCAGGGTGTCGACACCCCTCCTCCTCTCCAGACCCCTTCCCACTCCTCTCTGCTGCACGAGTCAGCACCCACGCCCCTTCCCCGTACCTTTTTAACTTCGGCATGAGCAGCAACAAAGTTGCTGCCCACGTTGGCTTCGGCACTTTCTCTGACTTCACTTCTGGGCACCGGTCACCCTTGCTCAGCCACTAGCCTGTGATAAAAAAAAACAAACAAACCCTAACGCAGCTTCATAAAAGGGAGCCTGAATTTGGTCCAAATTCATTCCATTTTCGAAGAGTTATTTCACCCCAGAGATGGACACCACATTCTCCATGTCTTAAATATAATTTCTTTCCCACATTTCACTAGGTTAGAAAGACTAACTAAGCCTTTTAGAATACCCACTCACAAATCAATTTAATAAAAATTACATGGTAACTACAACCGGATATAACCACCAACTACACTGTGCTTAGCAAGCCTAGATAAATTTAAAGGAGCTCTTAAAGCTTTTTTATATAGAGACGCCTTTGAACAATGATCTAATCTCCTACGTTCCTCTCTCTCCATTCCGTGCGGGTAATCAACAGTTTGAATAAAACTTCTAGCCCCTCTCCTTTGTTCTATCCTTTTTTTGTTTTCTCTCCTTTACTATACCTTATTGTAGTTCACTCTTAGTCCTTTTGTGTCATGTTAGTCCATTCTGTCTTTGTATCTGATAATATATATTTTTGTTGTGTATCCCCTGATTTTAAATATTTTGTATAATCGATAGGCGATATCTACTATAATAAAACCCTAAGCACGCATGTGCACTTCAAACTTCGTGATCCCTGCGTCCGTGATCTGTAACTCCGTGCCAGTAGAACGCTACTGCGCATGCGGAGTTTGAAATGGACACCATGGACGCAAGGAAGCGGAGAACATGCCGGCGACTCCCCCCTCCCTCCCTCACTCTAAGGCCCGTGGGGTGTTCAAAATTGGCCCGCCAGACAACAAACCGCTGCTGCCACCGCTGCTCTTCATTCGCATCTGCCCTCCTCTTCAAAGCAGCCTGCGGCCGGCTATAGCAAACCTCGCAGGCCACTCTCCACCTCGATATCAAGTTCCATCTGACGCGATCCCGTACGTCAGAGGAGGAGCGAGATCGCGTCAGAGGGAATGTGCTACCGAGGTGGAGAGTGGCCTGCGAGGTTTGGTACAGCCGGCTGGCGATCTCAGCAGGCTGCTTTGAAGAGGAGAGCAGACGCGAATGAAGAGCAGCAGCGGCGGCAGTGGTTCGTGCCGGTGGGCCAGAAGAGACCAAGAAGCCGGGATGCAGGGAGGGGAGGAACAGCGGTTTGGGAGCAGGTATTAGGGAGCAGGGAAGAGGTGCTGCAGGACAGGGGGAGGAGATAAAATAAAGGGAGAAGGGCTGCTGCTGGACAGGGGGAGCAGTGAAGGGGTGGTGCTGGACAGGTATTGATGGACAGGGGGAGTAGGGAAGAGGTGCTGCTGGATGGGGGGGGTAAAAAGAAAGGAGAAGGGCTGCTGCTGGACAGGGGGAGCAGGGATGAGGTGCTGCTGGACAGTGGGGAGGTAAAAAGAAGGGAGAAGGGCTGCTGCTGGACACAGGGAGCAGTGAAGGGTTGCTGCTGGACAGGGGGAGGTAAAAGGAAGGGAGAAGGGCTACTGCTGGACAGGGGGAGCAGGCAAGGGGTGGTGGTGGACAGCCAAGGAAAGAGAAAGACAGAGACTGAAAGCGACCAAGGAGAGAGAGAAAGAAAGAAAGACACAGACACACACATCTATTCTAGCACCCATTAATGTAACGGGCTTAAAGACTAGTATCAAATAACCATTAAACTTGAACTTGAAACTTTCTTTCAGACTTACTAAAAAGTGCTTAACTTAAACGTATAAAAAAGTTTAACAAACGCTTAATTAATTAACACTGCAGCCAAACAAAAAATAAAACCAACAGAAGCGCCTCTCTCACCAATTATGCAGAAACAAATGAAAGCACTTAAATTATCTCTACTTCTACTCTTTCCTATTAGTCGTATTTCAAGTCAATTTTCCATAATCAAACTAGCTTACCTCATCCATTCTTACTGGTTTTGTTTGTGTGCGATTTTATCCGAGATCAAAGAAAATAGAACTCTTAACGCCTTCAGAATAGCTTTAAAATTAACCAAAGCGCGCTTTATTTACATCACAGTTCAAGTCTATAGAAACACGCCCAATAACGTGAAATATAGTCAAACGTCATCACCTTGCGACGTTCTGTAGTGTATTAGTGGACGTAGACTGAGATTCAGCTCCGACATGTTTTCTTTTTAAATGGCTTCTTATTATACTTAGAGATCTATCTTTGTATCGGGACAAGAAAAGGTATACGGTATGTTTGAAACTGGAGTACTTATTTTGTTTATCATTCTTAACCCACGAGAGTAGCTTTTTCGTGTTCACAGCACACATAAGAGTTCACCTTCTTTACCAGTAAGATAATTGGTTCAACTGCTTTCTTAGAAAGTTAGCGCCAGGTTTCCAACAGGCCAATGAAGGGTAGATGGACATTACTCACTGCTTGGATCGATGTTGAAGTAAAAAATAAAGTGAAAGAGATCAGAAATCTCATTTATAGTTGTAACAATCCGATAAGGTTTGCGCGAGTGCTTTCGACGGGGGCGGAGCTTCCTGTGGGTCGAGGTGTTTTTCAATAGGTTGGATAAATTTCGCTTCTGCGCGCTGAGAGAGGGGAGGAGCTGTGATGGCAACAGTGGTAGAGTAGCGTCGCGCGTTGGGGTTTTGCGGCCTGGTCACGGCAAGCGAGTGACGCAGGGAGAGAAGTGAAAAGAATTAGCGGACTGAGCCGGCAGGTAGGCTGCTCGGTAGGTGAGTAATTCATGAAATCTTTTTTTTTTTTTATTTGTTCTTTTTCTCGCGCGAGGCCTGCACTATGGTTTCTTGTTTTTGGACTTTGCGCCGCGGCCTTCTCATTCTTCGCCTGAGGAAAAACTGCGCATAATTGTGAGGTTTTTATCGTCTTATATTTGGAGTGTCATTTTCTGTTTTTGTTAAGATGGTTGTACAGTAGTTGCCGCTGGACGGTTAAATGAAGGAAAAAATAATCTGGACCTGTAGGCGAGTGGACAGGCTGTGGGCCCTGATTCTGTCGCCGCCACACTGCTGCCTACAAGGTCTGCTGCTTCTATTACAGTCTTGTCTGACTGCGTTGACTAAGGAGGAGGGTGCTTACTAAAATAGAAAACTTTTGGCATGGTATAATTTTATTATTTGGAAATGTTAACTTTTCTTATATTCTGGTCATTGTTTCTATTGCATATTAAAAAAAAGTGTACTTATGCGGTAAACATAGTAGGTAACGCTAATCGTTTTACTCTTTGCTTCTCTACCGCTTTGGCTGAATAAAATTACAAATTCTCATAAACCACTTTGTTAAACTAAGATCAGCCCCTTTCTAACGTGTTTAGACCATCTAAAAACACAATCTTCAGGTACCAATCTGCCTGGTACTTTTGACCTGGATTGGCCACTCCACGGGGATGGAAGCAGGATGAACTATTGGTCTGACCTAGTATGGCTATTTTTACATTCTTTTTTTACATACTTGTAACTTATATAATGAAACAATTTATTTTTTTAACGTGAATAGAACTAAAAGGCTGGTGCAGAAAGTTGCATGTTGTGTGCCAGTGAGTGCTCCACTTTCACTGTAAACCTAATAACAAAAGTTTTACTTGTGAGTCCACCTTCATAAGAAAAAAAAAAGCAGCACATGTTTGTGGCAGTAGATCAAAAAGTGTGCCTTATTTTCTGTATTTGAGTGGAGACTGGCTCAAGCACTGGCAAGAACGATATATTAAAAAAAATTCTGGTGGATTTGCATTCCCCCTACCCCTCAATATCCCAGAATTATCCTTGGCACTCTAGGAGACCCCTTCTTGCCTCATGTGGATGTGACCCGTTCCCCACTCCTGCCATACTCACAAATAAGCCCTGATAGTCTAGTACAGTGTTTCTCGACTTCTTCAAGCCAAGTTCCCCCTATCCAGGCTCTGACCCCACCCCCATAATAATGGTACTAATTGTAATGCAATTTCTTCCATCCATTTTCATATACACACAAAATAATCTTAATACATTATGGCAACCACAAAATTAAAAAAAAACACAAAGCACACTGTATGCAGAGAAAATATTAATTATTATTTATATTTATTTATTTATTTATTCAATTTTCTATACCGTTCTCCCAGGGGAGCTCAGAACGGTTTACATGCATTTATTCAGGTACTCAAGCAGTTTTTTTTTTCAAAGAGATCAAGACAGATGACTTTAAAAATATGCAATGTCACTTAAGTAATAACTATAGAAAAATAGACAAATATAGTGCAAAATATAGACAGCAGCAGTGTTCCCTCTAAGCTGCGCTGGCGTGCGCTGGCGCACAAAATATTACATCCAGCGCACAAGTTTCACGTCACAGCGCACGGCGGGCAGGGCGGCGAGAGGAGAATCGGGCGAGTTGGCTCATAACTTGCTGGCGCCCGATATTTTTAGCGCACAGCGAAAAAAATTTTGCTCACAACACCCGCCCGCTTAGAGGGAGCACTGGACAGCAGATATAAATTCTCAAAACTGACACATTTTGATCACTAAATTGAAAATAAAATATTTCCTACCTTTGCTGTCTGGTGATTTCACGAGTCTCTAGTTGCACTTCCTTCTGACTGTGCATCCAATGATTTTTTTTTCTGCCTCCTGCATGCTTCCTCTCGTCCAGACCACATTCCATTCCCCAACCAACATCTCTCTCTGTCCCTCCATGAGTCCAACTTTTCTTCCTCTTTCCTCTGCCCCCATTAGCAACATGTCTTCCTCTCTCTCTCTATCTCTCTCATTCCCTCCCCTGCTGCTAAGGGAGTGGGGAAAGCGAGAGATCCAGGGTGCCACTCACTCCCTCTACTGCCACATCCAACATTTCTACCTCCTTTTCACCAGTCCAATATCTCTTTCTCTCTGTCTCCTGCACGCTTCCTCTCCTCCAGTCCTCATTCCCTTCCCCAACCAACTTCTCTCTCTCCCTCCACGAGTCCAACTTTTTACACTCTTCCCTCTCCCCCTTCCCCTGAGTGTGACATTTCTCCTTCTCTCTGTCTCTCTCTCTCTGTCCCCATGAGCCCAACAGTTTCTGCCTCCTGCACACTTCCTCTGCTCCGGACCTCATTCCCTTTCCCAACCAACATCTCTCTCTGTTCTTCCATAAGCCAACTTTTCTTCCTCTCGCCTCCACCCCTATTGGCAACAAGTCTCCCTCTCTCTTGCTGTCCATCTGTCTTGAGAGATCCAGGCATCTCTCCCACCCCGTCTACTGTCACATTCAACATGGTCTCCCTCTCTTCCCCCGGATCATGTGCAGCATTTTTCACCTCTGCCCACCAGCCTCATGCCCATTTCTCCTTCTATCACCTCTCTCCAGCACAATGCCACATCTCTCCCGCCATCACTATGTCCAACATTCCTCCCCCTTGCATCCCATTCAGTCTGATCCCTCTGTTCCATCTCCACCACCATATCCAATATTTCTCCCTCTCATCCTTCTGTTCCCCATGCATCTCTACCAAACTCATCTCTCTGCGCCCAGTTCTCCTCTTTCTTTCGTACCCCATGTACACCACCTCTTTTCCTCTCACTTGTACACTAACGCCCAACAATTCTCCCTTTCTATTCCCTCCCATGTCCCAAGTTATTGCTCCCTCCCTCCCTTCTGTGTCCCATGTTCATGCCTCCACCCCCTGCCGGGGATTCTGTCCACTCGCCCCTGAATCTGACCCAGTTCTTGTTTGAGCCGCACTTGCTCCTTCAGTCTTCAGCGGCACTCCTTGCAGGGAGGGCACAAGAAGCGATTCACATGCTGCATGTGGCTGACGCACGAGCCTTCCCTCTGATGTCTACTCTGACGTTGGAGAGAAGGTTTCTGGTTCAGCTACTTATGTGCAGCGTGGAAATTACTGCCTGTGCCATCCCTGCAAGGAGGGGTGGGAAGGTGAGATCCCCAGCGGCGGCAGCTTCTACAGACAAGGGGGAATATCCTCCGGCGGCTAGGCTGCGTACTCCTAAGGTTACGCTTACCGCATGTTGAGAAACACTTGTGTAGGGGTACTAACTCGGTAGGAATTCCTTGGACCTGGGGGAATGGGAACTGTCACTCGAGGCCTTCCTGCTTGTCACTCAGAAGTGAGGCATTCCAATTCTAAACCTCTTGCCACAATGCCAAAGTCCCCAGGTTTTTCAGCAGAAGAAAAAAAGTATGGTTTAGAGCAGTGTTCTTCAACCTTTTTACACCTATGGACCAGCAGAAATAAAATAATTATTTTGTGGACCGGCATTTCGCAGACTGGCGGTTGAAGAACCGCTAAGTCGTGGGCCAGACCCTGCCCATCTCTACCCAATCTCCACCCCAGACCCTGACCCCATAGTCCTAATTGTAACACTATTTTTTTCCATTCATTTTTTATATATACACACAATATAATCTTATTAACAAAGCATCGATCGTACCGCAGACCGGCAGTTGAAGGACACAGTTTTGGGCCTGATGCACATGCTGGCCCTGTGGACCGGCAGGAAATTTCTGTGGACCGGCACCAGTCCATGGACCGGTGGTTGAAAAACAATGGTTTAGAGGGTCTGAATGTTCTCCAACCTTAACTAGAATCAGATCTTTGTCTTTCCCCTGTGACCAATGACAAGCAGAGTTCTTTAGACTGCCCTAGACTGGCCCAGAAGGCTGTGATACCATTTCATCTCCCTTCAAGTCAGGGAATGCTGCTTCAGGGCACTGTCCAGTTGGAGGGTCTGTCTTAACTGCCTAGCTTTTCATAGGTCAAAGTTAAGGAAAAAAGGTTAATCTGAAGATGTTATTACTACCTTACTTCAAGCTAGAAAATTCTCTAGCTCCTCCATTTATGCTCAGATCTGGCAAGTTTTTGAAGAATGGTGTTTTGAAAGGGCTTTGTTCCATTTTTGCCCAGATTCTAGCTGCCTTTCAAGAAGTATTTTAAAAAGGGCTGTCTTACAGTTCTCTAAGTGTGCAGGTGGTGACCCTAGCCAGTTATCAGGGTAGACTTCTTAATTCCTCCTTAGCCATTCAACCAGATGTGGTTTGTTTCTTGAAAGGGGTTGATTATCTTAAACATCCTTGCCCTGAGTGGAATATTAACCTGGTACTAAGGTCCCTGCAGAGGATACCTTTTAAGTCTCTGAGAAAAGCTACTGTGAAATACCTTACCCTCAAATCTGTTATCCTTGTCATAATATCATCTGCACGTGGGATTTCTGGGCTACAGACTGTATCCTGTGTTTCACTAAGTAGGAGACGGAGATCGAGTCTCCACATATGAGACCCAATCGTTCCGGAATTGCGCTCTGCCCACTGACTGTCGATTGACAAATTATTGTATGTTCAAAGGCCTAATAATGGCCTACAAACTCTTCAATGGCATGGTACTGGCCTACGCCCCAAACTTGACTGCTTTACTCACACAAGAAGAAAAGCGATTGTGCATGCCCTTGGGACGCGCCCTCCACCTTGAGAAATCCCGAAAAAGATCTTACATGCACTACCTACCGCGCCTCTGGAACAAACTTCCTACCCACATAAGATTGTTAGAAGATCTATTGAACTTCAGGAAGGCAATAAAAGCTCACCTCTTCCCCTGACCCTCTGAGAGTGTGCCAATTTGACAAAGGGCCCTGACTCCACTGTTTCGTATTACAAACAATGACTTGCTTGTCCTATGTCTTACCATACCATGTTTTGTCATAACAGTTCAACATCCTTGTTCTGCGATACTATATGTCATATTTAGCATACTATGTTTGCCATGCCATGATCTCCCATACTTGCCACACAGTCTGTCATTCCATGTCTTCCATGCTATGTTTGTAATGCATGCTTGCCTGCCTGCCTAACCATTTTTGCCAAGTCATGTCATACTGTTAGCCATGCTTAGTAATACTGTTTGCCGTGCTCTGTTTTACCAAACTAGGCTTGCCATGCTGTGTCTCACCATACTGTGTTTGTTAAATTACCTTTTTTACCATGCTTTGTTAACTCTGTTTGCCTCTTTGTCTGACAGTATTTGCCATGCTACCTTTTACCATACTATGTCTGAAAATGTGGCACAGTGGTTAGTGTTCTGGCCTCAACTCCCTGAGGTTATAGGTTCAAACCCATGCTGCTCCTTGTGACCTTGAACAGGTAACTGGATCCCCCATTGCCCCCAGGTACATTAGATAAATTGTGAGTCCACTGGGGCAAACGGAGAAAAATGCTAAGAGTCCCTAAATAAATTCATGTAAACCGTTCTGAACTCTCCTGGGAGAACGGTATATAAAATCGAGTAACTCTATATTTACTATTTGGGGAAAAATACTATGGGGGTGGGAAGGAGGTGACATGTAAAAATTATCAAAAAAGCAAAGATTTTAATGTCTGCCCTATAGTGTTTTTGGGCTCGCTGAGATGAATACTCAGCATAACTCTGAAACGCGCGGAGAGATTTCAACCAAACTTGGTACACATATGACTTACTATCTGGGGAAAAATATTGTGGTGGTGGGAAGGGTATAACATGTAAAAATTGTCAAAAACGACAAATAACCCATAGTTTTTGGGCTCACTGAGATGAATACTGACACTCCCGATGCCATTTAAATCCAAGTTCAGCACCATAGAAAAGGACATTCCTGTGGGACATGTGGAGGGGTGGGACATTTTAGGATAAATAAATATCTGGGCTATGCCAGGTAATTTGCTAGTAAATATTTAAGAAATCCTTCCCCCATTTATCTGAAGCATAGGTGACCATTTCCTTGGTTCCTTATTTCCTCCCTAACGTGGTGACTGCGTTTCACCTAAATTAACCTTTGTTTCTTCTGTCCTTTCAGGGGGAGAATTACATGGTCGAGTCACATTATTATGACAAACGCCTACTTCTGACATCAGGAACGCACACTAATGAATAATGTATATGTCGTGCAAACTTTGTGGGTATATAAGGTAGGACGTCAGCAAGTTGCCAATATAGCAACCATGGCTATCATGGGGAAAAAAGCACGATTTATAAGATGCTGTAAAAGGAATGATCATTGGCCTTCAAGCTAAGGGCGGCAGCATTTCAGAAATGGCAGAGTTTGTGAACTGTTCACAGGCTGCTGTGGTTAAAGTGTACCGTGAGTGGATGAATGGAATCTTTTTGACGACTCGACGTGGTAACTGGGAGGGCTGCATGAGCCATCGATAACGAGAGGTGAACGATGGCTGAACAGGTTGGTGCGAGCCGATTGGCACGCTACCATTGAGTAACTCACCATCCAAATGAACCAGGGGGGGGGGGCTTCCAGATGTGTGTCCAAAGCAACTGTGCAGTGAATGGGGGACTGGCGCAGACGGCTGGTGACTGCACCCATGCTCATGAGGGTTCATTGCAAAAAACAGCTGCAATTTGCACAGGAATACAAACATTCGACTTGCACCGACTGGCAGAGGGATGCCTTCTCCGATGAATCATGTTTTGAGTTCCATCAAACAGATGGCCATTGACGTGTCAGACATGAAACCACCAAAAACAAACACCCAGCAGCCTTTGTTGGATGTACACAAGCTGGTGGCATCAGCATTATGGTCTAGGGCAGGGGTAGGCAATGCCGATCCTCAAGAGCTGGAGCCAGGTCAGGTTTTCAGGATATCCACAAAAAATATGCATGAGATAGATTTGCATCTCAAGGAGGCAGTGCATGCAAATCCATCTCGTACATATTCATGGTGGAGATCCTGAAACCTGACCTGGCTTCGGCTCTCGAGGACCGGAATTACTTACCCCTGGTCTAGGAAAGGTCATGCACCTCGGCAGTAGAAATCCGTGCAGAACTTACACCTTAAATGGTGTGACCTTAGCTAGGATTGTAACAGAACGAGATTTGGGAGTGATCATCAGTGCAGATATGAAAGCTGCCAGTCAAGTGGAGAAGGCTTCGTCTAAGGCAAAACAAATGTTAGGTTGTATCCGCAGAAGTTTCGTCAGCCGGAAGCCTGAGGTCATCATGCCGTTATACAGAACCATGGTGAGACCACATCTGGAATACTGTGTGCAATTCTGGAGGCCACATTACCATAAAGATGTGCTAAGAGTAGAGTCGGTTCAGCGGATGGCCACCAGAATGGTCTCGGGGTTCAAGGATCTATCATATGAAGAGAGGCTGAACAAATTGCAGCTCTACTCTCTTGAGGCGCGTAGGGAGAAGGGAGACATGATCGAGACATTTAAATACATCACTGGACGTATCGAGGTGGAAGAAGATATTTTCCTTCTCCAAGGACCCTCAGCCACAAGAGGGCATCCGCTTAAACTCAGGGGTGGGAAATTTCATGGTGACACCAGAAAGTATTTCTTCACCGAAAGAGTGGTTGATCATTGGAACAAGCTTCTGATACAGGTAATCGAGGCCAACAGCGTGCCAGATTTTAAGGGTAAATGGGATGCCCATGTGGGATCCCTAAGAGGGTGGAGTTAAGAATGGGTCATTAGGAGTGTGATCTCCAGGAGTGGGCAGACTTGATGGGCTGTGGCCCTTATCTGCCGTCATTTTTCTATGTTTCTATGTATTCTTGTTATAGTCTGGATCCCTTAATACCTCTGTAGGCATTCTCAACCGATATGGGCATCTTTCCATCCTCTCTGATCAAGTATCCCTGTATATGTTGACGGTCTTCCCTGTGTCCGATGGGATCTTTTAACAGGATAATGCAATATGTCATACCGCCAGCATTGTTCGTGAGTGGTTTGCAGAGCCATGACCAAGACTTCCAGCTACTTCCCTGGCCTCTGAAATCCCAAGACCTTAACCCAATTGAGCACATTTGGGACCACCTTGATTGACATGTTGGTTGACTGGATCCACCACCATGTACGGTACCCATTAGCAGCTGTCAGAAGCACTGCAATCTGCATGACTCCAGATACCTCTACCAACCACCCAGCATCTTATTGAGTCATTCCCATGGCATCTGGCAGCTATCCATGCTGCCAGAGGTGGTTATTCTGGATATTAGCAGGTGGTCATAATAATGAGACTCGACCATGTATAAGATAGACTTTCAGTTGCTCCGATTCCTTGATGTTCAAGTACTACTTCCATATTTACAAGCTATCAATCAGTTTCACCATTTGGATCATCTTTTTTGTTGTCCAATCCATACCAGGATAATTCTACCTCCTAAAACAACCATTGCCTGCTGGGTTAAAGAGGCTATTGTCTCAGCTTTATATTCTTTCTGGCAAACAACCCTTATCTTTTCTCTGAACTCATTCTACCAGAGCCCTTTTGACTTCTTGGGCAGAGTCTAGGGCTTAATCCTTAAAAGAAATTTGTAGATCGACTACATAGTTGTCTTTCTATTAATTTTCCATGCACTATTACTCAGATGTGACGGCTCGATCAAAGCACCCTTTGGAGCAACTATTATCTTCGTGGGTGTTTCTGCTACATCCCACCCTATATAAGGATTGTTTTTAGCTACATCCCACAAGTCTCTGGATTCATCTGCTGCTGATGACCCATTTTCAGAACTATCGGTTGATTTTTCTGCTTAGAGTTGTTGCTGTATGTTGCTGTTTCTGGTTCTAGTTGTACTCTTCATATGTTAATTTTGTGAGGAAGGAGAAATGTTTGGTCCTAATCAAATCAGTTTAAATAACAATTTAAATCACTAGTCAAATTTTTTTAATATCATGGTTTTCTCATTGTATTTGCTGCCACTCTGTACTGTCCAAAAAATTAATATTTGCTTGTTTAAACTCATTATTTCTAAATAACAGCTGTATCAAAATGGTGATAACATGATGATAAATATATTTTTGCAAAAATACCAAAATTCCTCAAGGTAATCTTTAAGAAATATGATGAAATCAAAACATTTACCAACCTGAAGATCTCTGCCTGTTGAAACAAGTTTCTTTTGTCATATTCATCAAAGCACTTCTCGTGATGTTACATTTCACTAACCATAGGTAGAGGAACTTCATTAAAACATTCACAAATTGGGTCTCTGTTACGGCCTTCTGCCATTATAGGTTTTCTCCTCCAAGGAGAGAATAATATGATAAACCTCAGGCTGTACATACAAATATCCCAAGATTCTGCTTAAAATGCTTCCTTTTCATTTCTATTTCTCTTCCCTCCTCACACTTCGCTGCTTGTGCAGAAATATAAACGTGGAGGGGCATAATAAAAAAAAACGTCTTTAAGTCCCCTTTTGGCCTAAGTCCTTAAACGTTCAACGCAGAAGCAGGGAAAGTGTCCATAACCAAACCAAACGTCCTTGTTTTGATTATGGCCTTCCTCTGCCTAAACGTCCAATCACTACTACGTCTAAAAGTACACCCACACCACGTCTACACTTTTCAGCCATAATGAAACAAAAAAACGCCTAAGCCCCAAACGTCCAACAGAAGGGCTTTTAGGCGAAGGAGGAGCCAGTCCTTCGCCTAAAAGCTGGATTCTGTAACCGGTATCTGTCAAAAACAACACCGGTTACAGAATCCCCCCCCCACAACCATCCAGGCAGGAGGGTGCCCAAGCCCTCCTGCCATGTCAAACCGCGACCCCCCTCCCGACAACATCGGGGCAAGAGGGAGCTCAAGCCTTCTTGCCTCGGCCATCCGCAGCAAACCCCGACGATATCGGGGCAAGAGGGAGCCTATTCTGATTGGCCCAGGCGCTTTAGGCCCCACCTGTGGGCGGGCCTTTGGGACGGCTGGGCCAATCTGGCCCCATTCTGCCGGTGGCTGCCTGCCGGACAGGCGGTTTTGGCTCCCGTCTGTCCGGCCAACTTAAAAAAAGGTATGGGGAAGAGGGGTGGGGGTGGGGGTGGGGGGGTCGTAGGGTCGGCCGGGGGTCGCGGGTCGGCTGGGGGGGGGAGATTGGGGGTTCTGGGGGGAGTGATCGTTGGGGGGAGGGGGGCCTGGGATCCCTCCTGCCCGTATTGTAGTGGGGGGTGGGGGTAGGGGGTCGCCGGGGCCAGGAGGGTTTGGGCTCCCTCCTGGCCCATTCATGTAGCGGCGGGAGGGGTCGCCGGAGCCAGGAGGGTTTGGGCTCCCTCCTGGCCCATTCATGTAGCGGCGGAGGGGGGAGGTCGCCAGGGCCAGGAGGGCTTGGGCTCCTTCCTGGCTCGAACGAGTTGCGGGGGGGTGGGGTGGTCGCCGGGGCCAGGAGAGCTTGGGCTCTCTCCTGGCCCGATATTAATCGCGAGGGGGGGTGTGATGGATCGCGGCAGGAGAGATGCCTCATCTCCCCTACCGCGATGCCATCACTCCTCTACCGGAACTGCCGCGACCTGCGTCAGGAGAGATAGGGCATCTCTCCTGCCGCGGGTCGCGGCAGTTCAGGTAGAGGAGTGATGGCATCGCGGTAGGGGAGATGAGGCATCTCTCCTGCTGCGATGCTTGCGGTGGGTAGGTTGCCGGGCCGCTGAACTGATGGCGCCAGCGGCCATCAGCTCAGCGGCCCCTTTTTCGGCACTTAGACCTGGTTTGACTACGTGTAAGTCAAAAAGATTTAAGGCCGACTAGGCAACCTGTTAATGTTTTAGTTATACCTGTTGTACGCCTAGGTGTATGTCGGCCCACCTCCTGCCCACTGCCCGTCCTTTCCCCTCCTCTAAACACACCTCTTTTCTCTCTGTGCGTTTAGTGGCAGGGGAAAGGCCTAAGCTGTTTTTAGATATGTCTAAAAAACAGCTTTGGTTATGGGTACTTGGACGATCAGGCTTTTTGATCGTCCAAGTAGCCATTTAGGACACTTTCTAGTTTTGCTTTTTTTTTATTATTACCCCCTTAGTATTTAAGAGGTAAGGCCTCTTAAATTATTCAAAGGAACAATGGGGCTAAGGTCTTTTTCTCAACTTTGTATATTTTATAGCATTTTTTGCTGTGAAGATGCGGCATGTTATTTATCTCTGCAGACAAATTCACACTTTTGAGAAATTCAAAACCAAGCATCTGTGATAATATCTTCTAGATAGAAAATTACCCGCAATTTTATGAATGGATTAATGGAATTCATTTACCAAATAATTTAAACATTAGTAACATAACAAATGATGGCAGATAAAGACCCGAATGATCCATCCAGTCTGGCCAAACATACTCTCTATAATTTGATAATTTAAATTGGTTTTTCTTACATATTTCTGGGCCAGAAATCTAGAGCTCTGCCTGGTACTGTGCATAGGTTCCATCTACTGTTGTCTCCATCAAAGCTTACTCCAGCTCATCTGAACCATCCCAGCCCATCCTCAACTAAATGACCGTGCTAGTCTGCCCAGTACTAGTCTTAGTTCTTCAATATTTACCATTATTTTCTGATTAGAGATCCTCTGTGTTCATCCCATGCTTTTTTGAACTATGTCACCGTTTTCTTCTCCACTACCTCCCTCGGGAGCACATTCCAGGCATCAAAAACCCTCTCGGTAAAAAAGAATTTCCTAACATTACTCTTAACTCTACCACCCCTCAACCTCAGATTATGCCCTCTGGTTTTACCATTTTCCTTTCTCTGGAAAAGATTTTGTTCTATGTTCTATTTTGTATCTCCTTCATCTTTTATGCCTCATCACTGTCATGCTTGTAAATTCGCTGTAAATTGTACTGTCTCTTCACCTGTTAACCTCACTGAACTTCCATGGTACCGTGGTATACAATAATAAAGTTATTATTATTAATACCTTTCAAGTATTTCAATGTCTGAATCGTATCTCTCCTGTCCCCCCCTTTCCTCTAGGACAGGGGTGTCAAAGTTGGTACTTGAGGGCCACAATCCAATCAGGTTTTCAGGATTTCCCCCAATGAATATGCATTAGATCTATTTGCATGCACTGCTTTCATTGTATACTAATAGATCTCATGCATATTCATTGGGGAAATCCTGAAAACCCGACTAGATTGCGGCCCTCGAGGACCGACTTTGACACCTGTGCTCTAGGGTATACATATTCAGGGCTTCCAGTCTCCTCATACGTCTTTTGGCGCAAACCTACCATTTTTGTTGCCTTTCTCTGGACTGCTTCAAGTCTTCTTATGTCCTTTACCAGATCGGGTCTCCAAAATTGAACGCAATATTCCAAGTGGGGCTTCACCATCGACCTGTACAGGCATCAACTGGTTACGCCTCTTTCTATACAGCCTAGTATCCTTCTGGCAACAGCCACCGCCTTGTCACACTGTTTCTTTGCCTTTAGATCTTCGGACACCATCACCCCAAGGGTCCCTCTCTCCATCTGCATATCAGCTTCTCACCTACCAGCACATATAGCTCCTGCCAATTTCTAATCTCCAAATGCATCACTCTTCACTTCTTTGCATTGAATTTTAGTTGCCAGATATTAGACCATTCCTCGAACTTTTGCCGATCCTTTTTCATGTTTTCCAATCTCTCCTTAGTGTCTACTCTGTTACAAATCTTGGTATCAACCTCAGAGGCAAACCTTTACTTCTAACCCTTTGGCAATGTCGCTCACAAACATATTGAACAGGATCGGCCCCAGCAACTATCCTTGAGGGACTTCACTATTCACCTTTCATTCCTCCGAGTGAATTCCATTAACCACCACCCTCTGGCATCTGTCCGTCAACCAGTTTCTAATCCAGTTCACCACTTTGGGTCCTAACTTCAGGCCCTCAAGTTTGTTCAAGAGACTCCTATGTCAAAGGCTTTGCTGAAATCTAAGTAAATTACATCTAATATATGTCCTTGGTCCAATTCTTTGGTTGCCCAATCAAAAAAGTTCAATCGGATTCATTTGGCACAATTTACCTTTAGTAAAACCATGTTGCCTCGGATCCTGTAACCCATTTGATTCTAGGAATTTCACTATCCTTTCTTTCAGCATCGCTTCCATTATTTTTCCAATAAGCGAAGTGAGGCTTACCAGTCTGTAGATTCCTGCATTATCTCTGCGACCACTTTTGTGAATTGGCACCACATCCGCTCATCTCCAATCCCCAGGAGCCCCTCCAGTCTCCAGAGACTTGTTGAACAAATCTTTAATAGGACCCGCCAGAACCTCTCTGAGCTCCTTCAATATCCTAGGATGGATCCAGTCCCATTGCTTTATCCACTTTCAATTTTTCAAGTTATTCATAAACACTTTCTTCTGTGAACAGTGCGGTATCTACTCCATTCTCTTGTGTTACTTTGCCAGTCAATCTTAGTCCTTCTCTAGGATTTTCTTCCGGGAACACAGAAGAGAAGTATTTGTTTAGCATGTTTGCTTTTTCCTCATCACTCTCCACTTATCGGTTCATAGCATCTTCTAGTCCCGCAATTTCATTTTTCATCATCCTCCTTTCACCGTCTCCCTTTTTTCATTTTTAGCTATTTGCTCTTCCATTTGCGCTTTTGCCAGTTGTATCTCTCTCTTGGCTTTTTTCAGTTTCACCTGGTAGTCCTTTCTGCACACCTCTCAAGTTTTTTTTATATTTCACAAATGCCTTTATTTTCTCTGCACTGATTTAGAGAACCATATTGATTTCCTTTTTCTCTTGTTATAATTTATTTTTTTCATATAAAGGTCAGTTGACATTTTTATTGCTCCTTCAGCTTAGACCACTGATTTTCCACTTCTCTTATGTCCTCCATTCCTAACAGCTTTTCCTTCAGGTATTCTCCCATATTACTAAAGTCCGTACGTTTGAAATCTAGAACTTTGAGTTTTGTGTAGCTAACCTCCCCCTTTAGCTGTTATGTTGAATCAAACTGTTTGTTGATCGCTACTTCCCAGGTTGGCACCCACTTGAACATTAGAGATACTCTCTCCATTTGTGAGTACCAGATCCAGTATTGCTTTTTCCCTCGTGGGTTCCATCACCATTTGTCTGAGCAGAGCCTCTTGAAAGGCATCCACAATCTTCCTACTTTTTTCTAATTCTGCATATGAAACTTTCCAGTCAGCATCCAGCAGATTGAAATCACCCAAAAGCAGCATTTCCTCTTTCTTTCCAAACTTTTGGATATCTGCAATCAGATCTTTATCAATTTGTTGCAATTGAATCGGAGGTCTGTAGACTACACCCACTTAGATAGTAGTTCCATCTTCTCTTTTCAGAGTGATCTATATTGCTTCTTCCTCTTTCCAGGTTCCCTGCATTTCAGTCGCTTGGATATTGGTCTTTTTAACCATCTCTGTCCTTCCTAAAAATATTATATCCCAGTATGTTTGCACCCCATCCATTGGATTCACTGAACCATGTCTCTCTGATAGCAACAATGTCCAGGTCTGCCTCTAACATCAGGGCTTGCAGATCATGAACTTTGTTGCTTAGACTGCAAGCATTTGTGATCATTGATTTCCAGCTATCTTTCAGTGGTAAACTCCTTTTTTTTTTTTTTAATAGTTTCTGTTTAGTTTTGCTTCTTATTGCATTGGTCCAGAGAGTTGCTAATATTGTTTACGTCACTATCTTTACTACCATCACATCTTGTATTTTCCTTAGCAACAGCAGCAGTTGAATCCAGAGACCAATGGGATAGCCCACATCTACCAGCAGGCGGAGATAGAGAAACTGATTAACAGGTGGTCCTATTGGCTGGCACTCCTCCTGTATCTCCAGTATGCTCTATCTCCCAGCAGGTGATGGTCGCTATTCAACTAGCTCCTGGATTCTGGCTGTGACTGGAAGCTTATTTCTCCTGTTGAGATTTTCTGTTCAGTGAGTTATCAGTGCTATTTCTCCTGTTGAGGTTTCCTCTTCAGTGAGACAGGGGTGTCTGGCTGAATGGTGCTGGCTTTAGGGGTTACACCTGGGCCCCCCCAGGTCCCTGCCTCACCCTCCCTCCAGTGATAGAGGGTCTGACTGGGTTTCTATATGTATGTATATTTTTCTTCTTTCCCTTAATTAAAAAAAAAAAAAAAGAGAGACCACAGAGAATATATACAATGTCTGCCCTGCTAGTGCTGAGCAACTGGCAATAACTGGCTTCAACCGGCTCTTGCTGTCCTCTACAAGCCCTGACTCAGTTTATTGTGATTATGTTTTGGTTAGGCTTCTTGTTTGCTGCGGGTTCGTTAGTCACGGGTGTATGTTTGTGAGAGAGCCTTTCCTCTATTCACCCGGCATCACGGGTGAATGACTTTGCTGTGAACAATTTTATTTCTAGCCGCATACGTTGAGGCTGGGTTTTGGGTGGTGTTCAACGCCTAACTCCTTTCGGCACAGGAGTGTCTGTTGGCTTTGGGGAACTCCGGGTATGTGTTTACCGGAGCATGAAGGAGCGGTTATTTCCCGCGCGCTTCTTTCTTATGCTGTCGGCAGTGCTGCAGCGTTCAAGCACTTTTTAGTTGGCAGGGCAGTGCATGTTTGCTGAGGGAGCTCTGGGTTTGTATTTACCGGAGCTTGGAAGGAATGGTTATTTCCCGTGCGCGGGAGCCATACACTTATTTTTCTACGCTGTCGGTGGTGCCACAGCGTTTGTTCTCCTCCAGGCTGTTTTTTCCTCCACTTTGGTGGTGGTCTGTTTGTTTGTGTTGGCCGCATTACAATAGTGTTGAAGCTGCGGCTGTCGGGTTTGTTTTCTCCCGAGTACTGCTTCTCATTTCATATGCGTTCTGCTGGCATGGGGCCCATTTTGAACGTCCTGAGGACGTTTCAAGGGGGTGTTTTCACTCAGTGCTCTTCGGTTTCAGATGGTCTGACCTGGAGCGGTAGGAGGCTCATTGTAGTATGAATTGCTCAATGCCAGCAGAGTACCCAGCAGCGCTGCAGCGTGTAGGCTATTATTTCATAAGGCCTCCCTTTTGTTTGAGTTCCACGTGTTGGAGGTTGTGCAGCTCCATTTTGCAGTACTTGGGAGCTTGGTGAGTGTTTGTTTGTGATAGTCCACGTCGGGACGAACGATGTTACCAGGAGGGACTACAGCAAGAATGCACTGACTGAACAATTCAAGATCTTAGGAAGGAAACTGAAGATGAGGACCCAGAGGATAGCCTTCTCAGAGATCCTGCCAGTACCGAGGGCAGAAACGAAGAGGCAGACAGAGCTACAATCAATTAACGCATGGATGAGAAAATGGTGTGAAGAAGAGGGATTTCTCTTCGTGAGGAACTGGACAACGTTCTGGGGAAAGAACAAGCTTTTCAAGAATGATGGTCTACACCTGAGCAAGGCGGGAACTAGACAACTAGCAAATAACGTCAAAAGAGCGATAGAGCAAGCTTTAAACTAAGTAGTAGGGGAAAGCCGACAGTCGACCTGGTATCGACGGTTCGGGAAACAGTACCCAGTGAGGGTACTGAGGGGAAAGATTTTGGGGAAGACACAAGTGGCAAGCAACAGAATATGAACAAACAGAATATGAACAAACAAGGGAGTCAGATGAAGCGAGAGGGGGAAAGGATGAACATACTGGAAGGGGAAGTCAAAACAGGACTGGATGATGAGAAAGAACAAGAGGAGGACACTAGGAACAAGCCACAAGGGGAAGGCAATAGGAATCTACCACAAAGAGAGGACAAAAGAGACAATACTCAGGAGTTGGCAGGCCAGGAAGGGGACAGAATGAACCAGGAAATGCAAGGGAAAAGAGAAAGGAAGGGAAAATGCCAGGACTTGAACTGCATGTATACTAATGCAAGGAGCCTAAAGAACAAAATGGGGGAACTAGAAGTCATGGCCAAAAATGAGAGACTAGACATCATAGGGATCACGGAAACATGGTGGAATGAGGAAAACAAATGGGACATAGTACTGCCAGGATACAAACTCTACCGAAAAGACAGGACTTACCAGAAGGGGGGAGGAATAGCACTATACATAAGGGATACCATTCACTCAACCACTGTGGACACAGCAGAGACAAATGCCCAACTGGAGTCATTGTGGATCAAAGTACCGGGAAGCAACGGATCTGAGATAAAGATGGGATTGTTCTACCGTCCACCTGGGCAAACTGAAGCTGAAGATACAGAAATGGTAGCCGAGCTGAGAAGGGAATGCAAGAACCCAAACACCATAGTTATGGGAGATTTCAACTACCCTGGGATAGACTGGTGTCTTGGAAATTCAAAATGTGCAAAGGAAATGGAGTTCCTGGAAGCAATCCAGGACTGCTTCATGGAACAACTAGTCGAGGCACCAACGAGAGGATCAGCGACTCTGGATCTGATCCTCAATGGGCTGAAAGGCCCCGCGAAGGATGTAGAGATCATAGGACCACTAGGAACCAGTGACCACAACATGATTCAGTTCAAAGTGCAAGTAGGACTACCTATGGGAAAGAGAACCAAGGCAACAACATTTAACTTCAAGAAAGGGAACTATGATGCCATGAGACAGATGGTGAGAAAGAAGCTCAGAAACAGCTCCAAGGAAACTCGGACTGTGGAGCAAGCCTGGTCCCTATTCAAGGACACAGTAAACAAGGCGCAAAACCTATATATACCAAGATTTAGGAAAGGTTCCAAGAAGAATCAGACAAAGGACCCTGCATGGATAACCAGTGAAGTAAAGAAAGTGATAGGAGACAAGAAAAAATCATTTCAGAAGTGGAAAAAGGACAAAACTGAAGGAAACTGGAGAGAGCACAGGAAACAACAAAAAGAATGTCACCGAGTAGTCAAGAAAGCCAAGAAAGAGTATGAGGAGAGACTAGCCAAGGAAGCAAGAAATTTCAAACCATTTTTCCGATATGTGAAAGGGAAACAGCCAGCGAGGGAGGAGGTGGGGCCTCTGGATGAGGGTGACCGGAAGGGAGTGGTGAAAGAGGAAAAAGAGGTGGCTGGTAGGCTAAACAAGTTCTTCTCGTCGGTCTTTACAATAGAGGACACATCCAGTGTGCCAGAACCGGAAAAAATCTTCAGTGGAGATCAAGAGGGGAAATTATCATGCATGGAGGTAAGCCTCGAAGACGTTCTTAGGCAGGTAGATAGATTGAGAACGGACAAAGCTCCGGGCCTAGACGGGATCCACCCGAGAATACTGAAAGAGCTCAGAGATGAAACAGCACAGTTACTTCAGCATATTTGCAACCTGTCCTTGAGAACAGGCTCCGTTCCGGGGAAGATGGTCGAATCAATTATCAGGGAAGGTATTAATGAGCATATAGAAAAAAATAATCTGATGAGATCGAGCCAGCATGGTTTCTGTAAAGGCCGATCATGCCAGACAAATCTACTGCATTTCTTTGAGGGGATAAGTAAGCAATTGGACCAAGGTGACCCAGTAGACATTATATATCTAGATTTCCAAAAAGCCTTTGACAAGGTGCCCCATGAACGCTTACTGAAGAAACTGTGGAGTCACGGGGTGGAAGGGGACGTGTACAGATGGATCAAAAATTGGCTGGCGGGCAGGAAACAGAGGGTAGGAATAAAGGGGCACTACTCTGACTGGATAGGGGTCACAAGTGGTGTTCCGCAAGGGTCAGTGCTGGGACCATTGCTGTTCAATATATTTATTAATGATCTAGAAACGGGGACAAAGTGCGAAGTTATCAAGTTCGCGGATGACACAAAACTCTCCAGCAGGGCCAGAACTGTTGAAGAATGCAAAGAATTGCAAAACGACCTGAACAAACTGAGTGAGTGGGCAAAAAAATGGCAGATGAGCTTCAATGTGGAGAAATGTAAGGTCTTGCACATAGGGAAGGGGAACTCCAGGTACAGCTATACGATGGGAGGGAGGGTACTCGGGGAAGGCAGCCAAGAAAAAGATCTGGGGGTATTGGTAGATAACACAATGAAGCCGGCGGCACAATGTGCAGCGGCCTCAAAAAAAGCGAACAGAATGTTGGGCATTATCAAAAAAGGTATCACTACCAGAACAAAAGAAGTTATCCTGCCACTGTATCGAGCAATGGTGCGCCCACATCTGGAATACTGCGTCCAATACTGGTCGCCATACCTCAAGAAGGACATGGCAATACTCGAAAGGGTCCAGAGGAGGGCAACGAGGATGATAAAGGGTATGGAGAACCTTTCATATGCCGAACGGTTAGACAGGCTGGGGCTCTTTACCCTGGAAAAGCGGAGACTGAGAGGGGACATGATAGAAACTTATAAAATCATGAAAGGCATAGAGAAGGTGGAGAGGGACAGATTCTTTAGACTAGCAGGGACAACTAAAACAAGAGGTCATTCAGAAAAACTGAGAGGAGACAGATTCACAACGAATGCAAGGCGGTTCTTCTTCACTCAGAGGGTGGTGGACACCTGGAACGCGCTTCCCGGAGAGGTAATAAGACAGAGTACAATTCTGGGGTTCAAAAAGGGACTGGATGACTTCCTGGAAGCAAAGGGGATAACAGGGTACAGATAGAGGTTTACCGTACATTGAGCGAATAGGGTATGGATATTTTAGGTTAGGTAGGGAACACTTTCAGGTCGTGGACCTGGGGGGCCGCCGCGGGAGCGGACTGCCGGGCACGATGGACCCCTGGTCTGACCCGGCAGAGGCAACACTTATGTTCTTATGTTCTTGTAACTTGGGGGTCATGCTTATTAGGCCTGAGAGTGTATTGGAGGGAGACTTCAGTTTATGTTCCACTGCCCAGTTCAGCTTTTCTCTGCACAGGGTGGCCAGAAGGTGCATTGCTGCAGGTTGCTGTTAACAGCTAGAGATTACCCGGTTCTTGGTGCGGGTTTCTCTTTCTTTCTCTCAGGATCTCCCTAAAGAGAGCATATACATACTTGAATGTTTTCTTTTCGGCTCTCTGTGCAATGCTTTGTGTGTGTGGTAGCATTATAGAAATAATTTCCGGTTCTGGTGTTGTGATAATCTATTGGGGCGCAGTTTGGGAGCACGGTGGCATTTTTTTTTTTCGTATGGGCAAGGCTGTCTTTCTTTCTGAGGTAGTGGAGCCTCTATGGTGCACAGCCTGTCGCACAAAATTTTACCACTACCATTTTTTCATGGTAGGTGCTAAGACAGAATTGGCAGTCAGCGTTCTGCTACTTCTGGCCCTGGGTAAGTCACTTACTTATAAGCCCGATTCCTTGTCTACCTCAGTTAATGAAACAATACGTGTTTCGTTCATGTTGCTTGGAGGTAGTACTGTTTTCATGGTTCCAGTATTCTCCTCTTTCCCTGGCGAGCCTTGATTATTCTTAGATTAGTTTCTTTATTCTTATAGATCCTATAGTGCTCCTCCTGCTGTTCCCTGACCTTCGGCACTTCGTTCTGAGGGGATCTTGACTTCTTCCACTGACTCTTCAGGCTTTCTCTTGAGGGGGAAGACGCTATATTGTCAGGTCAGGGAGCTGTGAATTTTTTTTTCAGGATGCTTGCAACTTTGCATCCTCCTCAGGTTTCCGGTTCGTTCTTGGAGTTTCTATGTTTTGTGTTTCCCTTTTAAGTGTTACTGGTCCTCAGGGCAGTTCTTGTAGTTCTTCAGGAACTAAGGGACGTTGTTCCACTTACTGCATGGTGCCCAAGACAGGGGCATTGGGTAGACTGGGGCTGGATCACATTCTGCTGAATTGGTTTCTCAGGGTTACACATTTCTGCAGAAACACTGGGAGACTATTTACATTTTCCTATGGACTCCGAATCGGCACTTGGTTTACTTGCCTCTCTTGGAGCAGCGCTTTCAATTTTGCCTCATGCCATTTCGCCTACCCCAGGCTTTAAAAAATGAGGGCAATGGTACCGTTTTGGCACTACCAGGCGATTCTCCTACTTTCTTCTTGACTGGCTGCTTGATTTGGACGGCATCCAGTCGGGCCATTTGTCTGCCACGAAAGGGGTGGTTTCTTTTCCTCAGTTCTTTGGATGTGACTCTTCGAATTTGCATGGGTCTCTTGTCTCCTGTACTATTTATTGGTATATTGAGAAGCTGTTTTTCTTCATATAGGAGAGAAATGTGTTTCTTCCCTGAGACTAGGGCAATGGGTCACAGTCTCAGGGTTGCATTCTTCTTCGGTCACCTTGTCCAAGAGTATGGGATTCTGTACAGGTTCTAGGATCCATGTTGCTAACTCCACTGGGAACTTCGGCTTGCTTTCCCATTGTAACGCTATAGCAGTCACTTTTGTTCCGGTGGTTCCCAGTATCTCAGGGCTCCCATTATTTGGTGGGCTCCTCAAGCATTGCTCTGTATGCTTTGGTGGCTCAGCGTGATTTCTCTTTTCAAAGGCATGCCTCGGTCTTTGCTGGACTGGCTCCTGGTCACCAAACATCCCGGGCTGTTGGGTTGGGGGGCTCAGTGCCTTCTGTCCTCAGATCCACGAGTCTGGTCTTTGGAGGCGACTCAGTGCTTGTTCATTCTTCTACTTTGGAGCATGGTCAGACTACCATTTCTGGAGCTTCAGACCATTCTTCCGGTATGACGCTGAGGGTCTTTTCAATCAGTATTATGATGGTGGTATTTTTCTACAGCCTGGGCAGTAGGTGATGTACTCAATTGGCGGGTAATGTCATGGTTCTGCTTCAATGGGTGGACCCTCTTCTGTTGGCAGCTCATTTTACGGGTCAGGAAAAGAGTTTGGATAGGCTTTCTCGCTGCGAAATCTGAGCATGGCCCATTTATTGTATGTGACAGTGTGCAGCGCTGTGTGCGCTCTAGAAAGTGTAAATGTTAGTAATAGTGAAATCTTCTACATCCTGGATATTGTGAGTTTTGGTTCAGGCATTCCAGCTCTTTGTATGGAAGTGAGATCTCCTGGTACTAGACCTCCTGGCCTCGTCTCAAAATTTTCATCTTCCTAGCTTCTTTGGCGGACACAGGGAGTGGGAGTCAGAGGGGGTTGCAGCGTGGCTTCTTTCTCGCCTCTGGTTTCTCTTTTTTCAAGGTTTTTCCCTGGCTGATGCTGACTTGGATGGGCCATCTCCTGCTCGCTTTCAGGGCGCAGTATTTGAAGAATATCTAGTTTGGCTGCGCCATCCTTGCTATGCGGATCTGATGATTCCTTCGACAGCAGGACTATTGAGTTTCCTGGTTTCTCCGGATTTGCTCCCCTGAGGTCTGGATATTAATACTACTTTGGTAGTACATCCTAGCTTTTGAAAAGTCTTGGCTGGCGTGTAAGGGTTATGCGTTGCAGGTTGTTTCTTCTCTTATCCAGGCAATACAGACGTCTTCAACTGTGGCTTCTGCATCCTTTTGGAGGTTTTTCCTTTCTTGGGTACTTCTCCACAGTTGTACCCTTCCAGGATTCTTTTTTGGAACAAATGTATTGCCAAGGGCTTGGCGTTCAATTCCCTTCAGCTTCAAGGGCCATTCTTAGCTTGTTACAAGGGCTAGGTATCTTGCTCTTCACTTACTTCTCAGCTTCATGTAGTTCAGTTCCTAAACGGAGTACGATATATTTGTACACCTCTTGGAAAGCCCTGTCCGGCATATAGTCTTACGATACTTCTTCGCAGTTTACCGAAGGCTTCATTTCTTCCTTGTCTTTTGAGACGCTAAAGGGCTGTGCCATTGAACACGGGGTTTCTTTTGGCCATGGCTTCAGCTCGGCGGCTTTCTGAGTTGTAGGTCTTGTTCGGCGGGGCTTCCTATTTCTGATTTACAAACTCGGGGGGGGGGGGGGTGTCAGTTCAGTCGGTACCTCCATTTCTTTCTAACGAGGTGTCATCCTTTCTTTTATGCCGCTCTCACTTCTCCTTCCTTCTTCCTGGGAGATGAAATGGGGAGGCGTGCTTTTATTAATTGCATTTTTTCAAAGTACGTAGCGTTCTCCGCGAGCTAGATTTCAAACGACTGGTGGTTGTTTAGATCACCTTTTTGTATTCTTCAAGGGACGCCTCAAACGTATGGTGGCATGTAAAGCTTGATGGGTCCGGGAGGACGTTATTTACGCTTGCTTGATGGCAGGGAAGTGGTTGGCGAGAGAAGTTCATGACCTTTCCACCGAAGCGATGGCTACTTCTTGGACTTGGTCCAGAGGTTTTTTCCTTGGAGGAGTTTTGTCTTGCGGCTACTTGGTCTTCCGAGAGTGCTTTATCTCTGCATTAATGGTTGGATGTGGGGGCGGATGCGGTGAATGCATTTAGTGCTTCGGTTGTTGCAGAGACGGCGTTTGCTTCCCACCCAGATTGAGGATTGCTTTGCTACATCCCATTGGTCTCTGGATTCATCTGCTGCTGTTGCTAAGGAAGGAAAAATTATGTTCTTACCTGTTAATTTTCTTTTCTTTAGACGCAGCAGATGAATCCAGAGCCCCACCCTTTCTAGATATTGTCCGTCGGTTTTTTCTTGTGCAACTTTCGAAGTTTGTTGTTGTTGATGGTTGTATTCTGTATTATTGTTTTTTGAGATTTGTTATGGGAAAGAGGTTTTTTACATGCTATGCCTATTGATGGTTACGGATGCTTGGGTAAGGAGCTATACTGGAGATACAGGAGGAGTGCCAATAGGACCACCTGTTAATTAGTTTCTCTATCTACGCCTGCTGGTAGATGTGGGTACCCCATTGGTCTCTGGATTCATCTGCTGCATCTAAAGGAAAGAAAAGTAACAGGTAAGAACATAATTTTTCCTTGTTGGGGGTGGCCTCCATAATTGTCCATCCCCATCTTCTAGTTTAAATGTCTAGAAACGTATTGTGTATATTTCTCAGTAAGGATTCTTTTTCCTGTTATAGTAAGATGTAGCCCATCATTACTAGTGCTGCCCGATTTCCGATTTGAATCGATTCACCGGTTCACTTTGAGTGAATCGATTCGAATTGGGTTTTTTAAAAAAATTGGCCACCTGATTCGGTGATGGACCCTCCCCCTCCCCCCTAAAGCAGGAGCGGCAGCGCTGCCTCTTGCTGGCCGGCCGCAGCTGCTCCTGCTTTAGGGGGTGAGGGGGGAAGGGGTTAGTCGGGAAGTGCTGCAGTCAGTGTCCTCTGGCTTCCCGCCATGCCTCATGCTCTTACATTTACCTAATTACAGCAGCGAAGCAGCCTGCAGAGAGGGTCGCCGGTACTGTAGCGATCCTTGCAGGCTGCCATCGGCCTCTGGAGCGGATGTTCCCTCTGCCGCAATCTTGCCCCTGATGTCAGAGGAGGGGTGGGACTGCGGCAGAGGGAATGACAGCTGCGGAGGACGATGGCAGCCTGCAAGGATCGCTGCAGTACCAGCAATCCTCTCTGCAGGCTGCTCCATTGCTGTAATTAAGTAAAAGTAAGACTGGGAGGCCAGGGGGGAATATGCAAGCCTTCTGGGGGGGCAGGCATTCATGGGGGGAGGACAGGCCTTCAGTGGAGGGGGGCCCTGGTGTAGAAGTACACGAAGGGAGGGAGGCAAGGGAGGTTTATAGAGACGTGCATATGCCAGACTGGGGGGGAGGGAAAGAAATAATGGGTCTAAAAACAGAGGAGAGGGAGAGAGACGGTGGACAAATGGGATTTAAGGAGGGATGGAACAGAAAGGGAGAGACATTGGACACAAGGGATGGTATGAAGTGGGGGTGGGGGATAGAGATACTGGATAGGAAGGTAGATGGGAAGAGAAAGACGGATCTGGGGATGGTGGGGTCCATTGCTTCAGCTGCGGGGATGAAGATGAAAAAAAGGAAAAATGTCAGACCTCCAGGGAAGGGAAACGGAAGGGGAGGACAGAGATGGAAGATGGAGTTAGCACCAAGAAAGAAGGAGACCCTGGCAAGCGAGATATCAGAAGACAACCAGAGCCTGGGACCAACATGATTTGAAAAATGACCATATAACAATAGGTAGAAAAAATAATTTTATTTTTTGTTTTGTGATTACAATATGTCAGATTTGAAATGTGTATCCTGCCAGAACTGATGTTATGAGCTAGGATTTAACAGAGATAGGAGAAGTCTGTTTTGTTTACACCACAATGCCAGTATGGGTAGGAGAGGGCAAAGGGGGTGAAGAGGCTATAAAAAGAGTGAAGAAGTTATAAAATAAAACCACCAGGATGTTTGGAAAAAACCCACCCAATTGAGTAGGAAAATTGAATCGAAAAATTGATTTGGTAGGCTGAATCGAATCAATTTTTTTTTTCCTGAATCAGGCAGCACTAATCATTACCATATAGTTTCTTGTCTTTCCATGTATTTCCCCATCCTCCTATGTACGTGAAGCCTTCTTGATGACACCAGGTTTTGAGCCACCTGTTGAAGTCCTCTTTTTTAACTCTTTCCTCTCCCTTTCCATATGCAGGCAGGTACTTGTGAAAAAAACACATTCTTTGCAAAAGGTTTTAAACCCTCCTCTAGCTCCCGAAAAGCTTTCTGCGCTGAAAGTGAGGAGTTGTTGGCCAGGTCATTTTTTCCCAAATGGATAACATCAACTTTAGAATTCTTATTTTCTTCCCTGAAAGGAAAGGGTACTGCTGGACAGGGTGAGCAGGGGTTCTACTGGACAAGAGGGAGGTAAAGGGAGAAGAGGTGCTGCTGGACTTAGCAGAAAGGGAGGGAAAGCAAAGGTGCGACACATTGGAGGGGAGGATGAGATGGTGCATGAGGAGAGAGCATGTTGGGTTAGGGGTGGGAAGGAGGGATGCCACTGAAGGAAGAGGCAAGGACAGAGAGAGAAAGTGTGCAGGAGGCAGGCAGCCCTATTTATAAATGACCTGGAAACTAGTACGACAAGCAAAGTGATTAAATTTGGGGACTATACGAAGTTATTCAGAGTGGTGAAGATGCAGAAGGATTGTGAAGACCTGCCACGTGACATAAACACGCTCGAGAAATGGGACGCCACATGGCAAATGAGGTTTAACATAGATAAGTGTAAGGTGATACATGTTGGTAACAAATATCTTATTCACGAATACAGGATGTCTGGTGTGGTACTCAGAGAGACCCCCCACGAAAGAGACCTGGGAGTACTGGTCGACAAGTCGATGAAGCCATCAGTGCAATGTGTGGCTACGGAAAGGGCGAACAGAATGCTAGGAATGATTAAGAAGGGGATCATGTGCAGATCGGAGAAGGTTATTATGCCGTTTTACCGGGCCATGGTACGTCCCCACCTGGAATACTGAGTCCAGCAGTGGTTGCTGTACATGAAGAAGGACATGTTCACCCTCTCCAAGGTAGAGAGAACGAGAGGGCAGTCTCTAAAGTTAAGAGGATAGATTCCGTACAAACGTAAGGAAGTTCTTCTTTACCCAGAGAGTGGTGGAAAACTGGAACGCTCTTCCAGAGGCTGTTATAGGGGAAAACACCCTCCAGGGATTCAAGACAAAGTTAGACAAGTTCCTGCTGAACCAGAATCTATGTAGGTAAGGCTAGTCTCAGAGCACTGGTCTTTGACCTAAGGGCTGCCGCGTGAGCGGTCTGCTGGGCATGATGGACCACTGGTCTGACCCAGCAGCGGCAATTCTTATGACTCATGGAGATGGCAAGATGGTTGGGAAAGACAGAAAGGAGGGAAGGAGAAATGTTACACTGGGGAAGGGGGAGAGGGCAGAGAGTGAAAAGTTGAATTTATGGAGGGGGAGAGAGAGAGAGAGATGTTTGATTGTGGGAAGGAGGACCAGAGGAGAAGCATGCAGGAGGAAGAGAGAAAAATGTTGAACTGGGAGGGGGGTCAGAATGGAGGAAGGGAAAGAGAGATGTTACACTGGGGGGGGGGGGGGGTTGGAAGGCGAGAGATGTCAGATCATGGAAATAGGGAGGGAAGGCGAGGAGAGATAGGAAGGTAAGACATGGAAACGTAGATTTTGAGAAGAAAGCTGAAAAATTGAATGTTAAGTTAATGCCAAAGATAGATACAAGGAAGAAAATGAAGACGGAGAGAAAAACAGTCAATGGACAAGAAGGCCCTGGAAACATAGTTAAAAGCACAGAAAAATAGTCAACAGACAACAAAGATAGGGAAAATGATTTTATTTTCAATATATTGATTGAAATGTGTCAGTTCTGAGAAAGGAAAGATGTTAAACTTTAACTGTGAGGGCCGTAGAAAAAATAGGGTACTTGGAGGGCCGCAAAAAAAAAATAAAAAAAATTAATGTCTTATTAAAGAAATGACAGTTTTACATAAGGTAAAACTCTTTATCCCAGGACAAGCAGGCAGCATATTCTCAACGTATGGGTGACGTCATCTACGGAGCCCCGATGCGGACAGCCTTGCAAGCAGACCTGCTTGAAGAACTTTCAGAAAGTTCTCGACTGCCGCACTGCACATGCACAAGTGCCTTCCCGCCCGACGTAGGGCACGCATCTCCTTAGTGATTTCTCAGTTCTAAGTTTTCCACGGAGCCGAGAAACCCTCGTTTCAGAGCTCTGCATGAGTTAGTTCTAAACTCATGCCTTTTCTCGTGTATTTTATTTTACAGGGTCGCTGTGTTAATTTAGCATTTGTTTAAAAAAAAAAAAAAAAAAAATTATTTTTTGTTTTTTTTCTTTCATGTCACGGCGGGGCCTACTCCACGGCTTCAGCCTGCGGACTTTGATTTTGCCACGGCCGTGTTCCATTCCATGTCCAGACTGGTCACAGGGTTCAAGAAGTGTAGCCGGTGTCAACGCACGATCTCCATCACCGATCCATACAAGTGATGTGTACAGTGTTTAGGACCTGGAATCGTCCGACCGCTGTGCTACACTTCAGAAGTGAGCCCTTAAACGTCGTCGAGTCCAGATAGAAAAGATATTCGGGGGAATGGATCGGCCTTTACCTAAGGCCTTGACCCCGATTCTAGCCCCGACTTTGACTCCAGTGAAGTCTTTTACGGGGCAAAAACCTTTAACTTCAACCTCAGTTAAACTTTCCTCGATGAGGAAGTCCTCATCTTCGGGGAAATCAGCTAAGTCTTCTCCTGAGGCGCCGTTATCCTCACTGTCTCCCTCAGGAAAGATAGCTCAGCCAACTCCTCCAGACATGCTACCCTTAGAACCGGTGGATCTGAGGTTCCCCAGGAAACATATCTCCAAATTGAGGAAACATTCTTCTTCGAGGTCGTCTTTTTTGGAGACTGTAGCTACACCAAATGTACCGATTCAGTGGTCTCAGTGCCGGCTTTGCAGAATATGTTGGAAACTATTCTGCATCAGGAGTTTGGTAACATGCTTGCCAAATTAACTCCTGCCTCGACTCTGCTTCCTGCAGTCCAGCCTGAGCACTCAGCAGTATTATAAGGAGTCGAGTCCTTGAGAGCAGGGCTGTGGAGTCGGTAGATAAATGTTCCGACTCTTCAGTTTTTTGTACTTCATACTCCAACTCCAGGTACCCGAAATTTCCTCCTACTCCAACTCCTCGACTCAGACTCCACAGCCCTGCTTGAGAGTGCCTCAAGCTCAATCTACACACTCTGAACAAGGAGTTGAGTCCTTGAGAGTGCCTCGAGATACCTCTACACAAGGAGTTGAGTCCTTTTCAGTATCTCAACGTTGTTCTCTGACTTCCAGGCCTACCTCTTCACTTAAGGCATTGCCCTTTTTGAGGCATAGGACGAGGACTCGTCAACATTCATCTTTGAGACTGAATCTGACTCAATCACGGGACAGTGATTCGAGGCATGCTTCCTCTCATCACCTGATAAGGCATTCCTCGAGGACCAGGTTTCTTTCTCGAGGCAAGTCTCGCTTATTGAGGCATTGAGACTCTTCGAGACCACCAACTCCTTTGTTGAGGAGATCTGTTGCAGAGCCTCACCATTCTAGTCAGTCGAGTACTTCTGCGAGATTCTCTTCACATTCCAGAAGTGAGTCATCTTTGCCTATGGACTCGGATCTCAGGTATCAATACTCAAGAGAGGCTTCACCTTCATTCTCTGCTATGAGAGGTACTTCGAAGGGTTCCCATTCACCTTCTCCTCAATGAGGTCATTCCTCTTCAGATCCAGTATCTTTTACCAAGTTTCTATGCCAAATAAGTAAAGATTGTGACATCACTTTAAAATCTGACTCAAAATACTCTAAACCCACAACAATACACTCCAAATTAGCCAAAAAATCCTAAAGTAGAAAAAACAAAAAGGCAACCTAGTCACATCAAGGTTTGTGTGAGGGACGCTCAGGACACCAAAATTGGCTAACAACTTACAAACCAGAATGAAATAAATATAATGTATAATATATTATATAATACATTATATTATAGGGTGCTCTCAGTGTGAACCCTCAGTGATAGGAGCGCAGCTCCGACACTTCACTTCTGGGTCAAGGCGGCCCTATCACTGAGGGTTCACACTGAGAGCACCCTATAATATAATGTATTATATAATATATTACACATTATATTTATTTCATTCTGGTTTGTAAGTTGTGAGCCAATTTTGGCGTCCTGAGCGTCCCTCACACAAACCTTGATGTGACTAGGTTGCCTTTTTGTTTTTTCTACTTCAAAATACTCTAAGGCAGGGCTGCCCAAGTCTGGTCCTCAAGATGAACTGGCAGGCCAGATTTTCAGGATATCCACAATGAATATGTATATGAGAGAGATTTGACTGCACTGCCTTCTTGATATGCAAATCTCTCATGCATGTTCATTGTGGATATCCTGAAAACCTGGCCTGCTAGTAGATCTCGAGGACCGGACTTGGGCAGCCCTGCTCTAAGGAGTATTTGGAAGAACTGGGTATGCCTCATCCTCCTAGGGAGTGTCTCAAATTACCCATGAATCCCATTCTTTCTCAAACTTTCAAAAGAAATCTAGATACACCATATTCTGTTCCTGCTGTGCCAGCAAAGTTGAAATCTATATATAAGATGGCCCATTGTAAGGGATTTGAGAAGTCTCAGTTATCCCATCAGTCTCTTCTCGTGGAGTCATAAGAACATAAGAACATAAGAAATGCCTCTGCTGGGTCAGACCCGAGGTCCATCGTGCCCAGCAGTCCGCTCACGCGGCGGCCCAACAGGTCCAGGACCTGTGCAGTAATCTTCTATCTATACCGTTTTGAAGAAGAACCAATCCTGCCAAAGTTTATGCCACCGTCCCTCCTAGCCGAGATGGCAGGACCATGGACAAGTTGACAAGATGACGACAAACCGAATTTTGAACTACAACTTTTTCTTCACATCTTACCTGAAACATTTGGTCAACACCATGCCTGATTTTTTCAAGTATCTTCCTCAACGTCGATTTCCAGAGTTTCAACACATGCATCACACTCTGGGTCAACTTCGCATGCATATGGTTCAAGCTGCATATGATGCGTTTGAAATGTCCTCTAGAGTCACTGCGTTCTTGGTGGCAATGCGCTGGCTGGCCTGGCTCTGCACCATAGATATGGACCCGAATCTATAAGATCGCCTGGCTAACATCCCATGCGAGGGCAATGAGTTGTTTGATGACTATTGAGGCAGCTACCAAGCGCTTATCTGAGCATGAAAAGTCATTTGCTTCCATAATCAGGCCAATCCTACCAGAGGCATTTTCTTTAAAAGGCAGCCCCTTATTCAAGACCGCCTCCTAAGAAACAACAGCAACAAAGGCAGCAAAAACCTCAGACTCCTGCTGCACCCAAGACCTCTCAGTCTTTTTGACTACCTAACACAGAGCATAACCTCAATCATTTTGCCTCTGTCTGCTCCTCTTCCCATTGGGGGTCATCTCCATTATTTTTACCAACGATGGGAGCTCATTACATCCGACCTCTGGGTCCTCACTATCTTCAGGGAGGGTTACTCTCTTCATTTTATCCAGATTCCACCAGATCTTCCCCCAAGAGAGTATCCTTCCAACCCATTGCAGACCACCTTTCTTCTTCAGGATTCTCAAGCTCTGCTTCGTCTCTGTGCCATTGAGGAAGTTCCTCTGGAACAGCAGAGCAGGGGGTTTTACTCCCGTTACTTCCTTGTTCCGAAGAAGACGGGGGAGCTGCGATCTGTATTGGATCTCAGAGCTCTCAACAAATTTCTTATCAAGAGAGAAATTTCGGATGCTGTCTCTAGCATCCTTGTATCCCCTTCTAGATCACAATGATTGGTTATTCTGTCTGGATCTCAAAGAGGCTTTCACTCACATTCCCATTCATCCAGCCTCTCACAAGTTCCTCAGATTTCGGGTGGGGAATCATCATTTTCAGTACAGAATGCTACCCTTCGGCCTGGCATCATCTCCCAGAGTTTTCATGAAGTGCCTAGTAGTAGTAGCAGCAGCTCTGCGCAACCATGGTCTTCACATTTTCCCCGTACTTGGGACGATTGGCTCATCAAAGATTCAACATCTCAGGGGGTTATTGTAGCAACCCAACGGACTACTTGGTTCCTCCAAAGTTTGGGGTTCGAAATCAACTTTCCCAAATCTCAGCTACATCCCTCTGAGACTCTACAGTTCATTGGAGCTCTACTGGACACTGTGCAACGCAGAGCATTCCTTCCTCAACAATGCCAGGATGCTCTCATTCAACTTTGTCAGAAAGTATCTTCCCTCACTTCACTCTCAGCGAGACACATGATGGTTCTGCTAGGTCACATGGCCTCTACAGTTCACATGACTCCTTTTGCCAGACTTCATCTCAGAATTCCTCAGTGGACCCTGGCATCTCTGGGCGCAGGCTTTCGACCCGTTTTTTCAGCACATTACAGTGACTCTTTCGTTGAGACAGTCTCTCCACTGGTAGATGCTCTCTTTCAATCTCTCCAGAGTTTTACTGTTTTCAAACGCCCCCTCATCAGAAGGTCCTCACTACAGATTCCTTGACCTAGGCTTGGGGATGCTCATCTCGATGGTCTCTGTACTCAGATCGTCAGTGTCACATAAATCTGTTGGAACTCAGAGCGATCTTCAATGCTCTCAAAGCTTTTCAGCATCTTCTTCATGATCAAGTCATCCTCATTCGTACAGACAATCAAGTAGCCATGTACTACATCAACAAGCAGGGAGGAACAGGATCTCTCCCTCTTTGCCAGGAAGCTCAGAAGGTTTGGAATTGAGCAATTCTTAACAACATCTTTCTGAAAGCGATCTACATTCAAGGAGAGAAAAATTGTCTGGCGGACAAATTGAGTCGTCTTCTCCAACCTCACGAATGGATGCTCAATTCGCCACCTCTCCATCACATTTTTTCTCAGTGGGGGACTCCTCAAGTAGATCTCTTTGCATCTCCCTCAGCAACAAATTGCCTCAGTTCTGCTCCAGGATATACTTTTCTTCTGGAATGGATGAATCAGTTTTTATATGCATTTCCTCAAGTTTCCTCTCATTCTCAAGATACTTGTCAAACTCAAGCAAGAACATGCCACCATGATTCTGATAGCTCCTCGGTGGCCCAGACAACCGTGGTTCTCCCTTCTACTTCAACTCGGCAGCAGGGAGCCATTTCTTCTACCTGTTTTTCCATCTCTGCTTACACAAAGTCGGGGGGTCTCTGCTTCATCCCAACCTGCAGTCTCTACACCTGACAGCTTGATACCTTTCAATGTAACTGCCAATTTCCAGTTCTCTCAATCTGTCAAGGACATTTTAGAGGCTTCTAGGAAGCCTACCACTAGGCAATATTATAACCAGAAATAGACTAAATTTTCTGCTTGGTGTACCATCCATCACAAGGAGCCGCAATCTACCTCCTTGCTTTCAGTTCTGGATTACCTATTGCATTTATCTCAATCAGGCCTCAAATCCACATCTGTTAGAGTTCATCTCAGTGCAATTGCTGCTTTTCATCAATCTTTAGAAGGGAAACCCCTCTGCTCATCCTGTAGTTTCCAGATTTATGAAAGGTCTTTTCAATGTCAAACCACCTCTCAAATCGCCGTCAGTGGTTTGGGATCTCAATGTTGTTCTTGTTCACTTGATGAAGACTCCATTTGAACCAATGTCTTCGGTTCATCTCAAATATCTCAATTGGAAAGTGGTTTTTCTCATTGCTCTCATGTCTGCTCGCAGAGTCAGTGAGCTACAAGCTTTAGTAGCAGACCCACCTTTCACAGTATATTCTATCATGACAAGGTGGTCCTCCGTACTCATCCTAAATTCTTGCCTAAAGTGGTTTCAGAATTTCATCTAAATCAGTCTATAGTTCTTTCAGTGTTTTTTTCCAAAGCCTCATTCTCATCCTGGAGAAAAAGCTCTTCATACTCTGGACTGTAAGTGTGCTTTGGCTTTTCTACTTGCAAAGGACTAATCCATACAGATATTCTCCTCAACTTTTTATCTCCTTCAATCCAAACAAGTTGGGACATCCAGTTTCCAAGCGAACCATCTCCAACTGGTTGGCTGCTTGCATCTCTATCTGCTATGCTCAGGCTGGACTGCATCTAGAGGGTCGAGTCACAGCCCATAAAGTTAGAGCCATGGCGGCATCTGTAGCTTTCCTTAGATCTTTTCCTATTGAAGAAATCTGCAAAGCTGCTAGTTGGTCCTCGGTTCATACATTCACCTCTCATTATTGTCTGGATTCTTTTTCCAGATGGGATTGCCACTTTGGCCAGGCAGTTTTACAAAATTTATTTTCCTGAATTGTCAACACTCCCACCATCCCATTCTGGTTAGAAACATAGAAAAAGACGGCAGATAAGGGCCACGGCCCATCTAGTCTGCCCACCCCAATGACCCTCCCCTATTTATCTCTGTGCCAGAGATCCCACGTGACGATCCCATTTCTTCTTAAAATCAGGCACGCTGCTTGCCTCGATCACCTGAAGTGGAAGTCTATTCCAGCGATCAACCACTCTTTCGGTGAAAAAGTATTTCCTGGTGTCGCCGTACAATTTCCCGCCCCTGATTTTCCATGGATGTCCTCTTGTCGCCGTCGGACCTTTGAAAAAGAAGATATCTTCTTCTACCTCAATACGGCCCGTGAGGTATTTGAACGTCTCGATCATGTCTCCCCTCTCTCTGCGTTCCTCGAGTGAGTATAGCCGTAATTTATCCAGCCGTTCCTCGTACGGGAGATCCTTGAGTCCCGAGACCATCCGGGTGGCCATTTGCTGGACTGACTCAAGCCTCAGTACATCCTTGCGGTAATTAGGCCTCCAGAATTGTACACAGTATTCCAGATGAGGCCTCACCATGGATCTATACAGTGGCATAATGACTTCAGGCTTGCGGCTGACGAAACTCCTACGTATACATCCTATGATCTGCCTAGCCTTAGATGAAGCCCGCTCCACTTGATTGGCAGTCTTCATGTCTTCACTGATGATTACCCCCAAGTCCCGTTCTGCAACAGTCCTTGCTAGGATCTCGCCATTTAGGGTGCAAGTCTCGCATGGATTTTGACTGCCAAGGTGCATGACTTTGCATTTCTTGGCATTGAAGCTCAGTAGCTTTCAGAGTTGACCACAGTTCCTCTACGTTATCTGTTCCTGCTTGGTTTTGTAGTGCTTGATGGATGAAATCCCCCATAGCCTCAAAATTGGCATTCTTGAAGCTAAGGACCCTGGTCAATGTGTTAGTTTTGGCGAAACCCTTCCTGAGCTTGAACCATATCATATTGTGGTCGCTGGAGGCCAACTTGTCGCCCACTGAGACCTCAGTGACACGTCCACCATTGGTAAGCAATAGGTCCAGTATTGCCTGTTCCCTCGTTGGCTCCAATACCAGTTGCCTCAGTTTAGCTCCCTCCCGGGAATCGGCCCTCAACCACATACAAGGATTAAATCAGTAGACCTGTTTAGTAATTTCAAATTTACACCCAGCAGCGTCTACTGCGAGCTGTCAAAAATCAAGGTCAACAAGGCAATGGGGCCTGACAACCTACACCCTAGGGTACTCAGGGAGTTGGGAGATGTCTTGGCGGAACCACTATCCACGCTCTTTAATCTCTCCCTTAGTACAGGTAACGTCCCGATGGACTGGAAGACGGCTAACGTCATTCCACTACACAAGAAAGGCTCCAGGGTGGAGATGGCAAACTACAGACCAGTGAGTCTCACTTCAATAGTGAGCAAACTAATGGAAACCCTAATCAAACACCAAATGGATAGGATCATGGACGAGGAGAATCTGCGGGATCCCCGCCAACATGGATTTACTAAGGGGAGATCGTGCCAATCCAACCTGATCGGCTTCTTTGACTGGGTGACGAGGAAGCTGGATGTTGGTGAGTCCCTGGACATCGTCTACCTGGATTTCAGCAAAGCATTTGATAGCGTGCCACACCGCAGGTTGCTGAACAAGATGAGTTCTTTAGGTTTGGGCGACACGTTAACCAAATGGGTTGGGAACTGGCTTGGAGGTAGGCTTCAGAGGGTGATGGTGAATGGCACTCCCTCCGAGATGTCGGAGGTGATAAGTGGAGTGCCACAGGGCTCCGTCCTGGGCCCGATCTTGTTCAACATCTATATAAGAGACCTGACAGAAGGGCTTCGAGGTAAAATAACATTGTTTGCCGATGATGCCAAACTGTGCAATGTAGTGAGCAAAAGCACAACAGACAAAAAAGCAATGGCAGACAATATGGTGCATGACTTACTTCTGCTGGAGCACTGGTCTAGGTCCTGGCAACTCAGTTTCAATGCCAAAAAATGCAAAGTCATGCACCTGGGAAGCCAGAATCCATGCAAGATCTACACCCTAAATGGCGAGATCCTGACAAGAACTGTAGCAGAAAGAGACTTGGGAGTGATTGTCAGGGAAGACATGAAGTCGGCAAACCAAGTGGAGCAAGCTTCATCCAAAGCAAGGCAAATCATAGGTTGCATATGCAGGAGTTTCGTCAGCCGTAAACCTGAAGTCATTATGCCACTGTATAGATCCATGGTGAGACCGCACCTGGAGTACTGTGTGCAATTCTGGAGGCCGCATTACCGCAAGGATGTGCTGAGACTGGAGTCGGTCCAGAGGATGGCCACCAGTATGGTCTCGGGACTCAGGGAGCTCCCGTACGAGGAGCGGTTGGGGAATTTGCAGCTCTACTCACTCGAGGAGCGTCGAGAGAGGGGAGATATCATCGAGACATTCAAATATCTCACGGGCCGCATCAAGGTGGAAGAAGACATCTTCTTCTTCAAGGGTCCCGCGGCAACAAGGGGGCATTCGTGGAAAATCAGGGGCGGGAAACTGCACAGTGACACTAGGAAGTTCTTCTTCACTGAAAGGGTGGTTGATTGCTGGAATAGTCTTCCACTTCGGGTTATTGAGGCCACCAGTGTGGCGGATTTTAAGGCCAGATGGGATAGACATGTGGGATCTATCCGCAAAGATAGATAGCGAGGATCACTGGAGTGGGCAGACTTGATGGGCCGTGGCCCTTATCTGCCGTCTATTTCTATGTTTCTATGTTTCATAGAGTTCAATAGTCTCCTGCTGCTGCTGGATGCAGAGGAAAGTGTGTTCCAATCCACATCAGGCATGTTGAAGTCTCCTAACAACACTGTATCCCCACGCAAGGTGATATTCTCTATGTCACTGATTAGTTCTATATCTATGTCATCCTGTTGCCTTGGGGGTCTGTAAACTATGCCAAGATACAGGCATTTGTCATTCCCCCTGGCCAAATTTACCCAAAGGTACCCTGTGTACCTGATATCTGTGATTCTGGTGACTTTAATATCATCCTTAGTGTATAATGCTACACCACCTCCCATTCTGCCCTCCCTGTCTTGGCGAAGGAGGTTCTATCCTGGTATCACCATGTCCCATTCATGGGAGTCGGTGAGCCAGGTCTCAGATATCGCCACCACATCCAGGTCAGCGTTTCTCATTTCAGTCTCAAGTTCCAGGATCTTGTTGCCCAAACTATGGGCGTTGACTTACATAGCCCTCCATGTAGCATGTTTGCTATGCCTCCCTGGGGCTGTTCCTGCTTGAGCTGCGTGGACCTTTTCAGTACTACTTGTAGTTTGTGTACCTTCCTTAGACCCAGTATTGCAAAGTGTACCTTCCCTAGGTTCGAAAGTGTTTGTACTCTGTGAAAGTGTGTGTACTTGTGTACCTTCCCTAGACCCAGTATTGCAAAGTGTACCTACCCTAGGTTCGAAAGTGTTTGTACTCTGTGGGGGAATAACTGTTTGAGCTACTTTAATTCTGTGTGTACCCTCCCTAGACCCGGAATTACAATGTGAATCTACCTTAGACTTAGAAATGTGTGTACTCGCCCCATACTTAGAAATGTGTTTACTCATCACATTCCCAGGCCCAGAATTGCGGTGTTTGCTTACCCCAGTCTCGGAGAAATATTGATGACATATCTCGTCAGATAGGTTGTTTGTGTTTGTGCTTGTACCCTCCCCCAACATACCTAGTTTAAAGCCTTGTGAAGTAGGCAGGCCAGTCGGTGTCCAAGGACGTTCTTCCATCTTCTGGTTAGGTTGTAGCCCATCTGGTCCCTGTAGTCCTAGTAGTGTCTCTCCATGTTGCAGGAACCCGAAGTTCATCTCCTTGCACCAATCTCGCAGCCAGTCGTTAGTCCTCTGGATGCGATCCTCCCTGGCTCTGCCCTTGCCCCTTACAGGGAGGATCGAGGAGAAGACCACCTGTGCATCCATCCTCCTCAGCTTCTCACCCAGGGCTCTGAAATCTGCTGGTATGCTATCCTGGGTGCTCCTGGCGGTGTCGTTTGTTCCGACGTGGATAAGGATCATGGGGAAGTGGTCCTGAGGTTTGATGAGTCTATCCAGGCAAGCGGTTACATACCGGATCCTGGCCCCTGGCAAACAGCAAACCTCTCTTGATTGCAAGTCTGGTCTGCAGATTGGTCCCTCGGTGCCCCTCAGTAGCGCATCTCCTATGACAACCACTCTGCGCTTCCTAGGGATGGTTCGATCTGGTGTCTCTGGAACTGGAATCTCCTGTTGATCATCTCTGTACCTCGTTGTCAGGTTCGTCCTGTAGCAGTTGGAATCTGTTCTTCAAGGTGATCTGCGGGGTCGATGTAGAACAGCCCTGTGTGTGAGAGAAAGAGACGGAAGGTCTTCTGCGTTTTCCTGTGGAGGAAGTCACCAGTTGCCAGGAGTCAGTGTCCCCAGCCTCCTTCTGTATTCCGATGGTTGGTCTGGAGATATCAGGATTGGTAGTTTGTTTGGGTGTCGCGGGTATGGTCACATTTGGTTCCTGTTTGGTGATCTGGGACAGTTCCTGGATGACGCCGTCGATGAAGGTCTCGTCGTCTCGAATGCTTCTTAAGCGCTGGACCTCCTCTCTCAGGTTCCTCAGCTCCAGGAAAAGGCTGCCATCTAGCTGATCCGTTACATCTGTCTGTGTAGCAACTGTAGACATCTTCGAGGGGATGGCCTCGGTCTGCACAGAGACCTCTGTACTCCGTCCTGGCTGCCCCTCCATCTGCACATGTGCCGTAGCCACCCCCTGGATACCCTCGGCGACTGTACTGCCTGTCTTGATTGAAGTCTTGCTACCTCTAGTTCTACCTGCCATTTTAGAAGGTGTAAATTAATTAATTAGAAATCCCCCCTTTTTTTTTTTTTAGATAGTTATAGTTTTTTATTATAGGTTAGATAGTGTTGAGGTTATAGGTTAACTAGTGTTGAGGTTTAAGAGATATAGTCAGTAGTCAGATGATTGTTAGTTAAGACTGTCTTTCTGGTTAGCTTGGAGGTCACCCATATGTTGAGAATATGCTGCCTGTTTGTCCTGGGATAAAGCACAGTTACTTACCGTAACAAGTGTTATCCAGGGGCAGCAGGCAGATATTCTCACAAAGCTTCTTAGCTAGCTATCTAAACTGAGGAGATGCACACCCTATGTCAGGCGGGAATGCATTCGCGCATGTGTGGTGCGGCAGTTGCGGTCTTTCTGAAAGTTCTTCAAGCAAGTATGTTTGCTAGGCTGTCCGTGGATGACATCACCCTTCCTTAGCAACAGCAGCAGATGAATCCAGAGACCAATGGGATAGCACACATCTACCAGCAGGCGGAGATAGAGAAACTGATTAACAGGTGGTCCTATTGGCTGGCACTCCTCCTGTATCTCCAATTTGCTCTATCTCCCAGCAGGTGATGGTCGCTATTCGAATAGCTCCTGGATTCTGGCTGTGACTAGAATTTTATTTTCTCCTGTTGAGGTTTCTCTTCAGTGAGCTGGCAATGCTATTTCTCCTGTTGAGATTTTCTCTTCAGTGAGACAGGGGTGTCCGGCTGAATGGTGCCGGCTTTAGGGGTTACACCTGGGCCCCCCCCCAGGTCCCTGCCTCACCCTCCCTCCATTGCTAGAGGGTCTGACTGGATCTCAATTTTTTTTCTTCTTTCCCTTCTCTGTTTAAAAAAAAAAAAAAAGGGAGACCACAGTTGCTACATTCTGCTCTGTTAGTGCTGCACATCCAGCTCTAATTGGCTTCAACCAGCCATAACAACAAGCTTGTGAGTATGTATGTGGTGTTTTTTTTACTGTTGTTTGAACTTCAGGTTCTGTTTGGGAGTCTTAGTACTGTGGGTTCGGTGAACATATGTTTAAGGAATGGATATTTTATTGAGGCTAAGTTTTATAACTAGAAATCCGTTGAGGAAGCCGGGACTTTCTCGCTCTTTGCATGCACGTGCTTGGTTTCCTTGTTGATTACAGAGCGGCAGTAGCGGTGCGATTTCATGCTTGCACTTGTTCTCCTTGTTGGGTTTCAGTGCAGCAGTATTGGTCCTGTTTATTCTGAGGCTCTCTTTCGTCGGTGTTTGTTACGGCCATGTGCAGCTGATTGTGCAGGTGCCGGTTTATAGCAGCGTGCATGAGATGGGACATTTTTCCGGCGCTGTGGGAAGCACTGCACCATTCTTCTGGTTATTCCCCGAGTCTGATTTTCTTACTATGCAAGCCGCGGCAGGGTAAATTTTGCGGGGCTTGAATTCGACTATGTTTCTAGGAGCGTTGATGCAGCGGCTACATGTCAGCGAGAATCAGGCATGCGCTTGGGTCTCCGGCGATGGCGGGAGTGCTGCAACATTCCAGTAGTTTATTTACAGCTGACTTTGGTCAGGGTATGCCGCGGCTTCTCTCCTTTCCGGTTCAGACAAGTTGTATGTGTTTCACCAGCTTTGGGACAAGCTTGGGCAGATTTATATGTCTATGTCTGTGTTCCTGCTGTACTCCCTTAAAGGAAGCTGCTTGTTTAATCGGACTCTGGGGTTAGCACTCAAGGGGTTTACCAGAGAGACTCTGACCTGGGCTAGGTCACCCAGTCTCGGTTTGTCTCCGGACTGGGGCGACATACGGCAACTCACGGCACGGTGAGATCAGCAGTAAGATAGTACCCTGTATTTCACACAGGTATCTCATTGTCTCTCTTGGGGTCCCTGCAGATTGAGCCTTTGTCTGTTGGTAACTGTCCTTATTTGGGCCTCTGTGCTGAGCTCCATGTGTCTAGTAGTGGCAAAGGATATATATGCCTAAAGTTAGTACAAACAGTTTCCAAGTTCAGGCTGTCTCTATGGGCATAATGACACTGCGCATCTTCCTGCGGCCAGGTCTCTCTTTCTCTATTTCTGAGGGGGCCTGGACTTCAGATTTCCATGCTTATCACGCTGGTTTCTCCTGTCACCATTTTCTCATGGCACATGCTAGACGGGCCCCCCGACCAGACAGGAAGGGCTGTACAGCTCCTTTTAACCAGGAGCCAGTTACCTATTCTATCAAACCCACGGAGGATCACGCGCTATGTGGCTGTTAGCCTCATCCCTGAAGCTCTCATTAGCAATGTAAGCTTTGTCTGATACCTGTAAGCAGTGTTCTCCCCAGGGCCTTTCAGCCGGGCGCTCCGCCCAGCTAATTTAGATGAGCGCCCGGCTGTAATCTCGATCGCAATCCTGCTGCTGCTGCCGCCTTCTGCTCAACATTAAAAAAAAACCAAAACCTTCTCACCGGCTTGGAGATTTACCGGGCTGACTCGGCACAGCCTGAATCGCAGGAGCCTGACATTTTTATTTTTATTTTTTAAAGTTTTTAACGCCAGCAAGCGACTTGAACCCATGCTCCCCGGCGGGGCTCTAATGTGCATGCTGCTTCCCTCCGAAACTGGAAGTCACGTCCCGAGGGGGGAAGAGAAGGGAAGTTGGCATGCACACGCCCCGGAGCATGGGTTCGCTATAGGAGACAGGTCAGCTTACAACTTGCTCTTGCTTGCTTCGGGCTTTCCTCGCTGCCGGGTCCTGCCTACTTTCTGTTTCCGTAAAGGCAGGACCCGGCAACGAGGAAGGCCCGAAGCAAGCAAGAGCAGCGAGTTGTATGTTTCCCTCCGTTGCTGATTTATGGAAGTTAGGTCAGCGATGGAAGGAAGCTTACAACTTGCCTTAGTCCAGCCCTGCACAACATGCGGCCCAAAATGGATGTCACTGCCGATATGGCTCTCACTCCACTCTCCTTTGAAGATTAGCTCAGGAGGCAAGATTTAGCCCGAGATCAAACGAACATTAAAGGGCATCTGAGCAGATTGAGGAGAACATGTCCTGTTTTTCCATGCCTAAAAATACCACCTTGTCTAATGTAATCTCTGATCAGATCCTTAAGAGTGATGCAACTATGTATGCTGGACAGTCTCCTCCAGTAAACAGAGCTTTAAAGCCTGCGGCCATACAGAACCAGATGGTCAAAGGGCTCCAAAGTGTAGTATTGCCAAGGGATCTGTCTCACAAGTTTCTGCTGCTGGCAGATGTAAACACAGCACAAGAAATAGAGACTTGTGGCATTCTGTGTGGAAAGCTGATGCATAATGAATTTACTATTACCCATGTAATAGTGCCAAAGCAGTCTGCTGGACCAGACTACAGTATAGTGATATGGGGAATATGGAAGAATTATTCAGTGTTCAAGATCAACATGATCTCCTCACAGAAGAAAGACGGAGAGAAAGAGAGAGGCAGATACTGGAGAGGGGGGGGAGAGAAGGGAAGGGGAGAGAGATGTCAGACCATGGGGTGGAGTGGCAAGGAAGGAAGGAAGGAAAGGAGAAGAGAGATGCCAGAGCATAGGGGAGGGGTGGAGTCAAAAAATGGAGAGGGGTTGAAGCTGAAATAAATCATGTACAAAGGAGAGAAAGGGCACAGGATATAGAGTTTACTGAAGAGACATAGAAAGAGGGAATATACCATATGGAACAGAGAGAGAGCAGACACTGGATGGAAAAGGCAGAAAGGGTGGACAGTGGATGCAAGGGGCAGAGATAGGGTGGACAGTAGATGGAAGGGGTAGAGAGAGGGTAGAAGCTGGTGGAAGGGGCAAAGAGAGAGGACAGATGTTGCCTGGAAGGGAGCGAGGACAAATGCTGAATAGAAAGAAGAGAGTGAAGAGAAGATGACTAAAGCAGAAACGACAAAAGGTAGAAAAAAAATATTTTTTTTGCTTTACGTAGAATCAAGTAGTATTGTAACTGTATTGATTAAAATTTATCAATAGGAAATAGAAATAAGGCAATTTTGGGGGGGACTAAACCCCTTTCCTCAGATCAGGACAGGATACCATAACAGCTGTTTACTGTACTGTCTTGAAGAAAGATTTGGCCTCTGAAAGCTAATTGAAAAATGGATTAGTCCAATAAAATTATATTTTCATATTTCTCATTATTTGTTTTATTTCTATTTGTTAATTTGTAAAGTGGTGACTGTTATGTAGAAGTTTTTTTTCAAATTTACATTTACTGTCTTTATATTTTGCACAGTATTAGGGGACATGTGTCACTGTTTCTGTGGTATTGCATTGTATGCAGAGTCTGGTTTCTTGGTTCAGTTTAACTTTTGACTACATATTTCTATTTTTAGTTTGTGATTATTCCATATTGGGTGAGGGTGTATCTGTGTGTATGAAAAGGACATGGCTTTCTGTTAGCATCGACTACAGGATCAATTGACTGTGTAGGATCTGGTTTGTTTAGTTTTCCAATGCGTGTGTTGGTGTTCTAGTGCTCACTGCAGTGTTTAAGATGCTGCCTTTTCCTAGATGCACCCTTATTGTGTGACTCATGGATTATTACTAAAAATATCTTTTTTTATATAGAGGAGGGGGTTGTTAAAAAAATGATTAGCACGGGCTGTCATATATACTAGGTACACCACTGGATTTAATGACCCTATTCTAACTTTACTGTTGACGTAGGTGTTGTCCCCCCAACACATAGACACACACATTATAAAGAATTAAATTAAAGTTGTATTATCATCAAGCAGCTTTCAAATGACATTATAAGCAAATAAAAATAAAATATTTTTAATACATTGCTAATTATTACCTGCATCTTTACCTATACTGTTTTGCCCTAGCTTTTACTTTGCACTATAGCAAAATAAAAAAGAAGCAGATAAAGATTAATCACACAGGTGCCCTTCAAGGCTCAGTAACACATCTCCATAAATTATGTGGAAGAGGTCTGGAAGTGGGGATAGCCTCTATTTTATATCCTCAGTGAGACCTCAGGAAGGAACCTTGTGATCAAAACATTATTAGAGGTGTTGTACAGCCATTTCTTGTATGACTGGATGAGCTATATTTATCTTTTTTTTTTTAGTTGTTTAAATTCATGCAGAAATAAATGGTTAGATTGAACTTAATGACTTCATTAACGCATTTCTCTTTTTTTAAACCTCTATACCATTTGAAAGAGGGTGAATATCTAATTATTCACTTCTAGAATTGGATACTTCTTAGATTTAGTAAAAATATTCTGGCACAAGTGTCAAACCTTAAAAAAGGAAGTCATATCGAGCATTGGAAAATAATAATAATTAACTAATAAAAATAGTATACATTTAATTTTCTCCACTACCAAATTTCCCCGCCCCGCCCCACCCGGCTACTTTTTCATGCCACCCGGCTGGAAAAAATTTCTGGGGAGAACACTGTGTAAGGATGCTGTTGTTTTCCACAGGGCGGTAGATGCAGCATCTTGATTGAGTCTAGTACGTATTCACTTTAAAGGACATACGTATTTCGCTCATGTTGCATGGGGTTAGTACTGTTTTCATGGTTCCAGTATATTCCTCTTTACATTGTGAAACTTGATTTTTCCTAGGAGAATCTTCTTGCAGATCCTACAGTCTCATCCTGCCATTCCCTGACCTTCTGCACTTCATTCTGAGGGGATCTTGATTTCTTCCAATGACACTTCAGGCTTTCTCATGAGGGAGTAGACGCTATAATGTCAGGTCAGGGGGCTGTGAAGATTTTTCAGGATGCTTGCATCTTTGCATCCTCCTCAGGTTTCCAGTTCGTTCTTGGAGTCTCTATGTTTTGTGTTTCCCTTTTCAGTGTTACTGGTCCTCAGGACAGTTCTTGTAGTTCTTCGGGAACTAAGGGACGTTGTTCCACTTACTGCATGGTGCCCGAGACGGGGGCATTGGGCAGGCTGGATCCCATTCTGCTGAATTAGTTTCTCGGGGTTACACATTTCTGCAGACAACCTGGGAGTATATTTACATTTTCTCTATGGACTCCGAATCGGCACTTGGTTTGCCTGCCTCTCTTGGAGCAGCGCTTTCGGTTTTGGCACATGCCATTTCGCGTACCCAAGGCTTCACGAACGTTTTAGGTGATGTGGGCGGTGGTACCATTTTGGCGCTACCAGGCGATTCATCTAATTTCTTCTTGACTGCCTGCTTGATTCGGATGACTTCCAGTTGGGCCATTTGACTGACACGAAAAGGGTGATATCTTTTCCTCAGTTCTTTACACGTGCATCTTCGAATTTGCACAGCGCTCTTTTCTCCTGTACTATTTACAGGTATATCGGGGTGATGTTTTTATTCATATAGGAGAGACATGTGTTTCTTTCCGGAGACTTGGGCGTGGGCTCTCGGTCTCAGATTGGTATTCTTCTTCGCTTACCATGACCAAGAGTATGGGATTCTGTACAGTTTCTGAGATCCATATTGCTGACTCCACTGGGAACTTTGGCTTGCTTTCCCCTTCTTACGCTACAGCAGTTGCTTTTGTTCCGGTGGTTCCCGGTATCTCAGGGCTCCAATTATTTGGTATGCTCCTCCTGCATCGCTCTGTATGATTTGGTGGCTCAGCGCGATTTCTCTTTTCAAGGCATGCCTCGGTCTTTGCTGGACTAGCTCATGACCACCGACCATCCCGGGCTGTCGGGTTGGGGGGCTCGGTGGCTTACATCCTCAGCTCCAGGAGTCTGGTCTTCAGAGGCGACTCAGTACTTGTTCATTCTTCTACTCTTGAGCAGGGTCAGGCTACCTTTCTGGAGCTTCAGATCATTCTTCCGGATTGCTGCTGAGGGTCCTTTTGGTCAGTATTAGGATGGGGGTATTTCTCTACAGCTTGGACAGTAGGTGTTGTACTCAGTTGGCAGGTGAAGTTGTTCTGCTTCAATGGATGGACTCTCATCTTCGTCTTCTGTTGGCAGATCCTTTTATGGATCAGGATAAGAGTTTGGATAGACTTTCTCTACGCGGAATCTGAGCATGGCCCATTTCTTGTATGTTACAGTGTACAGTGCTGTGTAAGCTCTGGAAAGTGTGCATGTTAGTAATAGTGTAATCTTCTGCATCCTGGATATTGAGATTTGTGGCTCAGGTGTTCTAGCTCTTTTTATGGACGTGAGATCTCCTTGACCTAGACCTCATGGCCTCATCTCTCAATTCTAAGCTTCCTAGCTTCTTCGGCGGGCCCAGGGAGTGGGAGTTAGAGGGGGTAGCTGCATGGCTCCTTTCTCGCCTCTGCCTTCACTTTTTCAGTGTTTTCCGCTGGCTGATGATGGCTTGGATTTGCCATCTCGTGCTCGCTTTCCGGGCACAGTATTTGTAGAATCTCTGGATTGGCGGCGCCATCCTTACTATGCGGATTTGGTGAGTCTTTCGACAGCCGGACTAAGAAGTTTCCTGGTATCTCCGGCTTTGCTCGCCTAGGGTCTGATCAACATGTATATTTGTACTACTTTAGTATTACGACCTAGTTTTTTGAAAAATCTTGGCTGACGTGTAAGGGTTATGCGAAGCAGGTTGTTTCTTCTCTTATCCAGGTGCTACGGATGTCTTCTCCTGTGGCTTCTGCTTCCTTTTGGAGGTTTTTCCTTTCTTGGGTGCTACTTAACGTTTGAACCACTCCAGAGTTCCTTTTTGGCACAAGTGTATTGCCGAGGCTTAGCGTTCAATTCCCTTCAGCTTCTAGTGCCATTCTTGGCTTGTTACAAGGGCTAGGTATATTGCTCTTCGCTTACTTCGCAGCTTCATGTAGTTCAGTTCCTAGACAGAGTGCGGTATATTCATATGCCTCTTAGAAAGCCCGGTTTGGAGTACAATCTTCACGTACTTCTTCTCAGTTTACCGAAGGCTTAATTTCATCCTTGTCTTTTGGAACTCTAAAGGGCTGTGCCGTTGAACATAGGGTTTCTTGTGGCCAAGGCTTCAGCTCTGCAGTTTTCTATGTTGCAGGCCTTGTTCAATGGGGATTCCTATTTCTGATTGCCGAAATATGGGGTATCAGTTCGGATGGTACCACTATTTCTTTCTAGGGGGGTGTCATCCTTTCTTTTATGTCATGCTCGCTTTTCCTTCCTTCTTCCTGGGAGGAGAAATTGGGAGCAATGCTTTTATTCACTGCATTTTTTGATACGTGCATAGCGTTCTCCGCGAGCTCGGTTTCTAACGACTTTTAGCTGTTTATATCTCCTTTTTGTATTCTTCAAGGGACACCTCAAACGTATGGCGTCATCCGAAGCCTCCATCGCTCGATGGGTCCAGGAGGACATTCTTTATGCTTGCTTTCTGGCAGGGAAGCTGTTAGCGAAAGAACTTCATGACCATTCCGCCGGAGTGATGGCTACTTCTTGGGCTCGGCCCAGAGGTTTTTTCCTTGGAGGAGATTTGTCTCGCAGCTAATTGATCTTCCGAGAGTGCTTTCTCTCCGCATTTCTGCTTGGATGTGGGGGCGCATACGGTAGGGGCGTTTTGTAGTTAGGTTGTTGCGGAAGCGGCGTTTGCTTCCCACCCAGATTGAGGATTGCTTTGCTACATCCCATTGGTCTCTGGATTCATCTGCTGCTGTTGCTAGGGAAGGAAAAATTATGTTCTTACCCGTTAATTTTCTTTCCCTTAGACGCAGCAGATGAATTCAGAGCCCCACCCTTTCTGGATATTGTCTCTCGGTTTTTTCTTTTGCAACTTTCGCAGTTTGTTATTATGGCAGGTTGTTTTCTGTATTATTGCATTTTGAGATTTGTTATGGGAAAGAAGTTTTTTACATGCTATGCCTATTGATGGTTACGGATGCTTGGGCAAGGAGCTATACTGGATAAACAGGAGGAGTGCCAGCCAATAGGACCACCTGTTAATCAGTTTCTCTATCTCCGCCTGCTGGTAGATGTGGGCTATCCCATTGGTCTCTGGATTCATCTGCTGCGTTTAAGAGAAAGAAAATTAACAGGTAAGAATATAATTTTTCCTTCGGATACAGATAAATTAAATTGGAGATCTGCAATTAGAAAATATAACCTTGAACTTAGGAAAGTGAGAAAAACCTATTATGGATGCAAAATAGCTGAGTCCAATAATCAGTAGCACTCTTTTCAAACTCTGGCGTTCTTTGTCTAATTTTGACTCAGTCTGTTCAATCATTATCTCCTTCTGCTGATGTTTTAGCTTGCTTTTTGAAGACAAAATTTCTCTTATTAGACAGTCTTTTCCTATAGGAAATATTGGATATTTCTCCTCTTATTTTAAAAATTCCACACTGGAGATACCAGCTGATTGCTATTGGTGCTCTTTTGATCCAGTTTCTGAATATCAAGTCTCCAAATTGTGTGAAAAGTTGAGAAAGTGTAAATGTTCACTAGATCTTTTTCATCTTATCTTTTTCTTAATATTCCTTCACAGGCAATATCGTGGCTGACCATCTTACTAAATTACTCATTGGAAAATGGATACTTCCCTCAATCTATGGGGCAAATAACACTTCTTACCAGTGTTCCCTCTAAGCTGTGCTGGCGTGCGCTGGCGCACAAAATATTACATCCAGCGCACAAGTTTCACGTCACAGCGCACGGCGGGCAGGGCGGCGAGAGGAGAATCGGGCGAGTTGGCTCATAACTTGCTGGCGCCCGATATTTTTAGCGCACAGCGAAAAAAATTTTGCTCACAACACCCGCCCGCTTAGAGGGAGCACTGCTTCTTACCCTCTTGAAAATATTAGATCTAGATCCTACTATCCCTTCTCATTATCGACCAATTGCTAATATACTATTGTTGAAAAAGCTGCTAAAATCAATTGTAGCTGGTCAACTTGCCAATTATGTGGAGAAATTTTCACTACTTCAACCTTTTAAACATGGGATTTCGTTCTAATTTTAGTACTGAAGCTTTATTGATTTCTCTTCTTTCTAAAATTCAACAATTACGACTACAAAATAAATGTTCAATTTTGCTCCAGTTTGATTTGTCTGCAGCGTTTGATGTAGTGCATCATGATATTCTGCTTCAATTACTTTCAGACATCGGACTTAATCAGGTTGTCCTTGTTTGGTTTTCCAAATTTTTATTGTTTCGTTCTTATTCAGTCAATATTGATGGCAATATTTCTAACTCCTGGCAGCCTCCTTGCAGGGTTCCCCAGGGCTTTCCGCTTTCCCCAATTCTGTTCAATCTTTATATGACTACTTTGAACTCGTATAAGTTGTCAGCTTGGGAAACACTCTTTACCTATGCGGATGATATCTTTATATTGATTGAAATTGATTTAAATATTACCAATTTAACTTTTAAAATAAACCATTGTATTTCCAAACTTCAAGCCTGGGCTATGTCTGTCCAGATGAAGCTAAATGCAGCCAAAACTAAACTTTTGTGGTTAGGCCCAAAACTAGATTTTCCTCAGTAACAGCAGCAGATGAATCCAGAGACTAGTGGGATAGTACAATCTACCATCAGGTGGACATAGAGAACTGATTAACAGGTGGTCCTATTGGTTGGCACCCTCCCTGTATCCTTAGTATTCTCTATCTCCCAGCAGGTGATGGTCGCTGTTCCACGAGCTCCTGGTTTCTGGCAGGATTTTTGTGTGTTCTGCTGTTGAGAATTTTTCTCTTCAGACAGTTTGGGGTGTTTGGCTGAGCGGTGCCAACTTTGGGAGTCACACCTGGGTCCCCCCAGGTCCCTGCTCCACCCTCCTCTCCCCTGGATTGAGGGTTCTTCATGGTCCTCTGTGTTTTTCTTCTTTCCCATTTAAAAAACAAACAAACAAACAAACAAACAACCTAGTGCAGAGAGGCTCCTGTGCTGTTACTGGACAGAGCTTGGCTGTCTGTTCCAGTCAGCAGCTACCAGCATTAACGTCGGTGAACTCTGGGGTGAGTGCTGTTTTTTTCTGATCGTTGGGGTTATTGGTTCTGCCGGGTTAGTCGCGGAGGTTCTTTGCCACATGGTTGATCGGCGGTTGTATTTTCATGTTGGCTGAGGCGTTTAAAAGGTGTTACCGCTGTGGGAAGCGGCGAACACCGTCAGGCCTATGTACAGCGGGGTGTGCGGATGCTGTGGGGGACGATGTGCAGTTCGCGCCTCCTGTATCGGCCGTTTCCTGCGAAGGCGGCCCTGCATGTCCCGCGCTCGCAGTTGCAGCCATTCCGCTTCGGTGCATGTCGGCGGCCACGTCGGCTGTCGGCGATGTTGCTTCGATTTCTGCTGCAGGTCCGATTTCGGGGCAGGAGATGACCTTTTCCACCCAGGCCCATTCAACTCCGGTGGTTTTTTCTCCAGAGTTTGTGATGTTAATGCACAAGGCCTATTTAATGCAGTCCTCTCAGCCTGCTCAGCGTCATGCCAATATGTTGGGCCAGGGGTCAGTCCTTCAGGCCAGTGGACCTCCTCTGGCAGTTAAGAGGCGCCGGGTGACACCTATGGATGGCGGTGTCCTTTTCTCTGACGCTTTCTCTCTGTCCCGTCCAGATTCGCTGGAAGATGATGAGGTGGAAGATTTGGAGCTTGAGGATGCGCTGACGAGGGAGGTGGATGATCCTTCCGCACTCCGGCTTTTTCATAGGGAGGAATTGCCTTCCTTTATTACCAAGGCACTACAAGGCCTTAATATCTCTTAGCGGGATACACAGGCGTCAGGTTCTGTTAATCCTCTTATGGCGGGCACGAAGAAGCCGGCTAAAACGTTCCCAGTACACGAAGCAATGCTTGAGCTTATTTCTGCCCAGTGGGACACCCCGGAGGCTGGTCTCCGGTGTCGAAGGCTATGTGCCAGTTGTATCCTGTCTCTCTGAATGAACCTGACAGGTTTAGGAACCCCAGGGTGGACGCTTTGGTTGCCGCGATTATCAAGAAGACTACCTTGCTGGTCAAGGGAGGTATTGCCCTCAAAGACATACAGGATAGAAAGATTGAATCTTCCCTTAAGCTATCCTTTGAGGTGGCGGTGGTTACCTTACAAGCGGCGGTGTGCAGTTCCTATGCGGCATGGGCTTGCCTGCAATGGATTCAAGGTATGGCAGATAGGTGGATGGAGACTGGGGTGCCGGTACCATCTGACTTTCCAGATGTGGAAACGGGTTTGGTGTATATGTCGGACGCCCTCTCTGATGATATTAGTGCTTCGGCGAAACAAATGGTGCTCTCGGTGGTTTCTCGAAGATCCTTGTGGCTTCATCACTGGGCGGTGGATGTGGCTTCCAAGCTTAGACTTGTGCGGCTTCCACTCTTCGGTGATGAGTTGGAAAAATTGGTTAAGGATTTTGGGGATACCAAAACGCAAAGGTTGCCGGAAGATAAACCTAAGACACCTTTGAGTGCGTTATCTGCCAGAAATTGTTTCCGGGATGTTATGAGATATAGACCTGGGAAATTGTCCTTTCCACCATCTTCCAGTTCTTCCTATAATTCTAGGACTCGCTTTCCACCTAAAAGTTCCTTTCGTCCTTCAAAGCCCCAACCTGCCCCGCCAGCGCGAACCCCGGCCTTGCGTAATTCCCAATGACGGGAGGTTGGCTCCCTCCGTCGTGACCATTGGGGGGCGGCTGTCTTCCTTTTTGGCGGAGTGGGCCCGGATCACGTCCGATTGGTGGGTTTTGGACATTATTCAAGACAAGTTAGAATTTTCCTCTCCCGTCGCAGATTCTTTCTTGGTCTCCCCTTGTACGGGGGCTGCCAAGAGAGATTCGGTGCAGTGTACTCTTCAAGTTCTTTTGGAGATTGGGGCAGTTATTCCTCTTCCTCTAGCGGAGAGGGGGCAGTGGAAGTATTCCATTTACTTCATCGTGCCCAAAAAAGGGGGGTTTGGTCAGGCCTGTGTTGGATCTCAAGCGGGTCAATCGCTTTCTGCGGGTCTGGCATTTCCGGATGGAAACGATGAGGTAGGTCATTGCAGCGGTTCAGCCGGGGGAATTCCTGATGGGGCTCGACCTCAAGGAGGCTTATTTGCACATCCCCATATGGCCTCCGCATCAGAAGTATCTTTGCTTTGCAATCCTGGGTCAGCACTATCAGTTTCAAGCAATGCTGTTTGGCCTTGCCACAGCTCCATGGACGTTCTCGAAGGTCATGGTTGTGGTGGCAGCTTTTCTTCGCCAGGAGGGAATTCAAGTGCATCCTTACTTGGATGACTGGTTGTTACGGGCGTTGTCCAGACAGGAAAGTTTGTCGGCAACCCAGAGGGTGATTTCTCTTCTTCAATCCTTGGGATGGGTGATCAACTTTCAAAGAGCTCTCTTACTCTGTCCCAGTCTTTGGAACATCTGGGGGTGCTGTTCGACACAGAGGTGGAGAAAGTGTTTCTTTCCTGCGATCGGGGAGAGAAGTTACGCACACAGGTTCGCCTGCTTTTACAGTCGCCCAGGCCGAGAGATTGGGATTATGTGCAGGTTCTCGTTTCGATGGTGGCTACGCTGGAAGTGGTGCCGTGGGCGTGCTTTCACATGAGATTGCTGCAACAGTCCCTTCTCTCTCTCGATGGTCCCCAGTGTCTCAGGATTACAACCGTCATCTGCATTGGACACTGTAGGCGTCATTCAGCATGTCTTGTTGGCTCAGCAATCTCAATCTGTTCAAGGGCATGCCTCTGGCGACTCCTGATGGATGGTGGTTACGACGGATGCCAGTCTGTTGGGCTGGGGAACTCACTGCCTTCAGTCCCCAGTGCAGGGGGTCTGGTCTCCGGAGGAGGCTCAGTGGCCCATCAATCTTCTGGCATTGAGAGCGACCAGGCTAGCCCTTCAAGCATTCCTGCATATGATTCGGGGCCGTCTGACGAGGGTTTTTTCAGACAGTGTCACGGCGGTTGCATATATCAACAGTCCTCAGTTGGTAATAGAGACGATGCTTCTCCTTCAATGGGCAGAACTTCATCTTCCTCTACTGTTGGTGGCTCGCATTGCAGGTCAGGCCAATATTCAGGCGGACTTTCTTAGCAGAAATCTTCTAGATCCCGGAGAATGGGGACTCCCTGCTCAGGTGTTCGACCTAATTGTGCGACGGTAGGGTCTACCGGATATAGATCTCATGGCCTCGTCCAAAAATGCAAAGCTTCCTCGGTTCTTCAGCAGACACAGGGAGCAGGAGTCAGAGGGGGTAGACGCGTTGGCTCTTGCTTGGCCTCCGGGTTGTCTCCTTTATGTGTTTCCTCCTTGGCCGATGATAGGGCGTGTGTTGCATCGCATAACTCGCTATTCGGGTACGGTGATCCTGGTAGCTCTGGATTGGCTGTGTCGTCCTTGGTATGCGGACCTGGTACGTCTGTCGACGGGCGATCAGTTGCCCTTTCCGGTGACTCCGGACTTATTGACTCAGGGTCCCATCACCTTGGAAAATCCATCCTGCTTTGGTCTTACGGCCGGCTCTTGAAAGGTCACGGCTGAGACATAGGGGTTATTCCGACCCGGTTATTTCCACTCTTCAAGCAAAAAAGAGATCAACCTCTGCCTCATATGCTAGAGTCTGGATAGTTTTCGATTCTTGGTGTACTGCTCAGGGTCTGTCGCCCTTCAAGGCTTCGCTTTCTAACATTTTTCCTTTTCTTCAGGATGGAGTTGCCAAGGGGTTGGCCTTTAATTCTCTTAAAGTTAAAGTGGCTGCTATTGCTTGTTACAGGGGCCACATGGCGTGTTCTTCCCTGGCGTCTCAACCTGATGTGGTTAGATTTCTGAAAGGGGTGCAACATATTCGTCCTCCTATTAAAAAGATCTGTCCGGAGTGTAGTATTAAAGTAGTCCTTGGTGGCTTACAAAAGCCTCCCTTTGAGCCTTTGTCCAAAGCGACTTTGAAGGATGTGACGTTGAAAGCGGTTTTTCTTGTCGTGATGGCTTCGGCTAAGCGAGTGTCTGAGTTGCAGGTGTTGTCTTGTAGAGATCCTTTTTTGCGTATTTTGGATTCGGGTATGTCGGTGCGGACTGTTCCGTCGTTTCTTCCTAAAGTGGTATCCACCTTTCATGTTAACCAGTCTCTCTTTCTTCCTGCCTTCAGAAAAGAGGATTGGGGTGAGAAGTTCTCTTCTCTGCGGTTCCTAGATGTCCGTAGGATACTTCTACATTATCTCCAACTTACTAACGACTTTCGTCCTTCTGATCATCTCTTTGTGTTGTTCGCAGGCCGCAACAAGGGTATGGCAGCATCTAAGGCTTCCATTGTTCGCTGGGTCAAGGAGACCATTGCTTCCACTTAATTGACATCTGGTAAGCGGTTGCCCGACAAGCATCAGGCTCATTCCACTCGAGCGATGGCTACTTCATGGGTGGAGGAGATTTGTCATGCGGCTATTTAGTCTTTTAAGAATACTTTTTCTAAGCATTACCGGTTGGATGTGGCGGTGCGTGCGGAGGCTGCTTTTGGTGCGTCGGTTATTGCCGAGGCGGCATTCGCTTCCCACCCTGATTGAGAATTGTTTTGCTACATCCCACTAGTCTCTGGATTCATCTGCTGCTGTTGCTGAGGAAGGAAAAATTATGTTCTTACCTGTTAATTTTCTTTCCTCTAGACGCAGCAGATGAATCCAGAGCCCCACCCTTTTTTGGCTATTGGATCTCTGTTCGTGTTTCACTTTTTCCGCGGTTTTGTTATTTTTGGAGGTAGTTCTCTTTCTTATTACCTTTGCAATTTGTGTTGAGAGAGAATTTTTTACATGTTGGACGTATTCCTAATTCCGACTGCTTGGGCAAGGAGCAATACTGAGGATACAGGGAGGGTGCCAACCAATAGGACCACCTGTTAATCAATTCTCTATTTCCACCTGCTGGTAGATGTGTACTATCCCACTAGTCTCTGGATTTATCTGCTGTGTCTAGAACAGGGGTAGGGAACTCCGGTCCTCGAGAGCTGTATTCCAGTCGGGTTTTCAGGATTTCCCCAATGAATATGCATGAGATCTATGTGCATGCACTGCTTTCAATGTATATTCACTGGGGAAATCCTGAAAACTCGACTGGAATACAGCTCTTGAGGACCGGAGTTCCCTACCCCTGGTCTAGAGGAAAGAAAATTAACAGATAAGAACATAATTTTTCCATCTCCCTCCTACTGTACTTCTGGATTCTGGTGCCTCCTTACAAATTGAGTTCTCCAACAAGATTTTGGGAATACTTTTTGACTCTTCCCTCACCTTTAAAGATCAGATAAATTCTCTGGTTAAGAAATGGATTTTTAACTTACGAATGCTCAGGAAGGTTAGATCTCTTTTTCATCAACGTCACTTTTCCATTCTGGTCCAATCAATTGTACTTTCTCAGCTAGATTATTGTAATGCTGTTTATCTTGGCATTATAGGGATCTGTCTTCAAAGACTGCAGTTGATTCAGATTATCGCTGTGAAGTTGATTTATGGAAAAAGCAAATTTGACCATGTGACTCCCTTGCTTTTGAGCCTTTATTGGTTCCCAGTTTGTCTCAGAATTCAGTTTAAATATATATGTATTATTTTTTAAATTTTACATGGTATCCTTTATTCCTCTTGTTCCTCTTCTATGGAATGTTTATAGATTTTCATATGCGAGAGGTACTCGACAATTTAAACTTTCCCTCCCTTCCAAGAAAGGAATTAAAGGAATTAAGAATTTCAACCTTTCTTTGGCTTTTAAATTCTCCCAATTATGGAATGATCTTCCTTTGATTCTGAGGTGTCTTAATTCCTTCCAAACTTTTCGTAAATCCTTGGAAACTTATCTATTTGCGGCAGAGGGAATCACTTGCAGAAGGCCGTGAACTGCAAAGCAGCCTGTCTAGAGTGCTGCGACTGCCGACAAGTGCTGGAGGGAGGTTTGTCAGTTGTTTTGCGGTGGGTCGGCAAGGCTCGTATGGGAGGGAGAGCTAAATGTTCCTTTTCAGAGTGGCCCCGGCTACAGGGAGAGAAGCGGTCTGCCCTGGGTGCTCTAAGGCCTGGCATCTTTAACTTCTTCGGGCAGTAACAGCGTTTACAATTAGCTGCTGTTGCCGGCTTCGGGCCTTCCTCTCTGCTGAGTTCTGCCTACTTCCTGTTTCCATGAAGGCAGGACCCAACAGAGAAGAAGGCCCGAAGCCGGCAATAGCAGCAAATTGTGAATGCTGCTGCTGCCTGAAGAAGTTAATGACGCCAGGCCTTGGAGCACCTGCTTAGGGGCTGCACTGCCGACCAGGGACAGGGTGATAGAAGGAGGAAAGGGAGCAGAGGGGGAGAGAATTGTTGCACCCAACTGGAGGGAAAGGAAGGAATGAAAGGAGATGCCAGGGCTTGGAGGGAAGGGAGGGAGGAAGGAATAGATGCCAGATCATGGAGGGAAGGGAGGAAGAGATACCAGGGCATGGAGGGAAGAGAGGAAGAGATGCCAGGGCATGGAGGGAAGAGAGGGAGGAAGGGAGAAAGAGATGCCAGGGCATGGGGGAAGAAAGGGAAGGAGGAAGAGATGCCAGGGCATGGGGGAAGAGAGGGAGGGAGATATGTCAAGACATGGAGGGAAGGAGGAAGGTTTGCCAGACCAAGGGAAAAGGAAGGAGGAGATGTCAGAGCATGGATGAGGAGGGGGAGAGGAAAGGAGAGAGATACCAGGGAATCAGGAAAAGAGTCATATGCCAGACCGTGGGGTGGGAAGGAAAGAAGAAGAGAGAGATGCCAGAGCATAGGGGAGGGGGTGGTGACAGAGAAAAATGGAGAGGTGGCAGAGCTGAAATGAATCATGTACAAAGGAGAGAAGAGGCACAAGATAGACAGTTTATGGAAGGAGCATAGAAAGAAGGAAGATGCCATATGGAACGGGGAGAGGGTGGACAGTAGATGGCAGGGGCAGAGAGAGAGGGAAGACATGGAAGGGGCTGATGCTTCATGGAAGACAGAGAGAGGACAGATGCTGGCTAGAAAGAAGTGAGTGAAGACAAGATAATTAAAGCAGAAACTACAAAAGGTAGAAAAAGATTTTTTGTCAATAAATAAAATTATTATTATTATTCTATCTGGTTTTATTTAATATTATTGGGCTAAATGAAAGCGTTTTCCCCAATGGGTACATGCTCGAGGTCGAGATCTTTTTCATTGCCTGCTGGATTATATCTTCACATATCTTCTACACTTGTCAGACTCTGGCCTAAAGACAAACTCTGTAAGATTTCATTTGTCAGCCATCTTAGCGTACCACGCATACAAATGGTAAAACCAGTTTCACAACACCCTCTCATTTCTTGCTTTATGAGAGGTCTTACCAATCTTAGACCTCCACTGAGAGACTCTCCTCCATCCTGGGACCTCAGTGTAGTCTTGGAACAATTGATGAAAGACCCTTTTGAGCCACTGGGATCTGCATCTCACCTTTCTTTTCTGGAAAACAGCCTTTTTTTACAACGCTCACATCAGCTAGGAGAGTTAGTGTTCAAGCTTTAGTCCTATATTATTCTTATTTACTATTTTTTTCCAAATAAAGTGCAATTACGGACTCATCCTACATTTCTTCCGAAGGTGATTTCAGAATTCCATCTTAATCAAACCATCACTTTGACATTGGTCTTTCCACCTTAACACTCCTCTGCACAGAAGAGTCCCTTCATACATTAGCTTGCAGAAGAGCACTTCTTTTTTACCTCAAGGATTCTTCTCAATTCCACAAATCCAGCCAACTATTCATTTCCTACAATCCAGCTACCCGTGGCCAACCAGCAACTAAAAGAGCTATATCATCATTGATTACACGCTGTATCCATTTTTGTTACACAAGAGCTCATATACAGCGCCCTAGTTCAATTGGGACACACAATCTACAAGCTACAGCTCCTTCAGTAGCAAACTTGAAATCAATCCCAATTCAAGATATCTACCGAGCAGCAACCTGTTCTTCAGTGCATATGTTTACAAAACACTATTGTTTAGACCAGTGGTTCCCAAACCTGTCCTGGGGGACCCTTAGCCAGTCAGGTTTTCAGGATATCCCTAATGAATATGCATGAGAGAGATTTGCATACCTGTCACTTCCATTATATGCAATCTCTCTCATGCATATTCATTAGGGATATCTTGAAAACCTGACTGGCTGGGGGTCCCCCAGGACTGGTTTGGGAACCACTGGTTTAGACCAAAGCCTAACACAAGACGTTCATTATGGACAGTCTTATGTAACTTATTTGCATTGTAATTTGTATCCATCACCCGTCTGCTTTTTCAGCTTGGAACTCATCAAGTGTGCCTGCATATTCCTTGCTTGTCTGTGGAGAAAGCAAAGTTGCTTACCTGTAACAGATGTTCTCCATAGAAGGGAAATGTAGCCACACTTGCATGCCCTCCATCCCCCTCAGCTTGACTTCTATTACTAGAAACTAAACTGACTGGATGAGGGGAGGGGCTCCAGGTGTAGGGCATCCTGCACATGCTCAGTAAGCTCAGAGCTTACTAAAGCTAGGGAGAGCACCGATACACAGGCTCAGTCAGAGGACTTCACCAACAAGTGTGGCTGCATTCCCCTGCTGTCTACGGAGAACATCTGTTACAGGTAAGCACCTTTGCTATCAGGTAAGATGCATTTTTTCCATATGCAGTCATAAAATGAAGGTGAAGTGGGACAGACTCAGGAGTAATCTAAGCAACTTCTTTTTTACTGAAAGATGCTTAACTTGTAGAACAGTCTCTCCGTGGAGTGGTGATGATGAAGATTGTACCTGAATTCAAGAAAGCTTGGAACAAGTGTATAGGGTTTGTAAGGGAACAGAAGGATTTGCTTGTAGGTAGGTAGCATGGATGGGCAAACCGGATAGGCCATATGGTCTTTATCTGCCTTCATTTTTCTGTGGTATGCTTTTTGTGTTAAGAGTTGCTATTCTAGTGGGAGACTTTGTCACTTGATGATTGGGATTTTGTCATGAGTGCATTTTGGTGTGTGTAAATTGTTTTAAAGTAGCATTATTGCTGCAAAACACATCAGGAGATGGATGATAAATATATAAAAGCTGTACTTAACTAGTCAATAGTCAAAAACTGAGAATTTTCACATCTATAAGAAGGAATTCTATGTCTTCTAAAATTCTGTGAAATGTGCAAAAACATGTTTATTAATTTTCACACTCATTTATAATCACACAGGTCTCGCTAAGTGTGGCCTAAGTGCCACTGCAACACTGAACTATGTACAATGGCATTGGGCTGCCCACCCCCCGGGGAAGTGGCACCAACGGTTACGTCCAGCGCAACCTTTCTGCCTTGCGACATAAGAAGGACCGCACAGACTACAAATCAGAGGAGGAACTGCGGAAGCTGGATTCAATGTTGGTCAAGAAGCCGAATCAGGACATTTTGGACCACGAACGCAAGCGCAAGGTTGAACTCAAGTGTCTTGAATTGGAGGAGATGATGGAGGAGCAGGGGTAAGAAACTCACCACTCCTCACTGTTCCTTTCATAACATTTTTTTTAGACCCTCAGAGAGAGATTATTTTGATCAATAAACTACCAATTTAAAAGACCTTTGCTTGAGCTTAAACAAATTGAATCTGACTTACCAAGCTAAGAGTTTGGGTGTTTACCTTGATCCATATCTTAATTTGGATAGTTATATTGCTGAAATAAAAAGTCATGGTTCAAACTAAATTTGAGCTATGAAATTTTCTTGCGTACAACTCAGAATGGTAATTCAAACATTGCTTATCCCAGGACAAGCAGGCAGCATATTCTTGACTGATGGGTGACGGCACCGACGGAGCCCCGATACGGACAATTTTAGAGTGATTGCACTCTAAGAACTTTAGAAAGTTCTAGCTAGGCCGCGTGCGCGAGTGCCTTCCCGCCCGACGGAGGCGCGCAGTCCCCAGTTTCTTAGTTTCCGCAGAGCTAAGAAGACGCGTATTTCCAACGCGTGTTGGAAATTTTTTTCACAGTTTTTCGCCTTCCCGCTCGCGCGTTTATTCTCTTAGAGAATTGTTTTCCTTTCCTTATTTTATTTTGTTCGTGTTAAAAAAAAAACAACAAAAAACACTTTATTTTCGTTTTTTTGCGATCGGCCCCAGCGGGGCCTGTTGGCACCATCGAAGCCTCGGGCTTCGATTTTGCAACAGCCGTTTTTCCATTCATGCCCCCGTCACCGGGTTTTAAAAAGTGCCAGCGGTGTGCGCGCCCTTTCCATAGCAAAGCAGCAGATGAATCCAGAGACTAGTGGGTATAGCTCACATCGACCAGCAGGTGGAGATAGAGAACTGATTAACAGTTGGCCTTAAAGCCTGGTGTTCCTTCTGTTGATTCAGTTTTGCTCTATCTCCCAGCAGGGGTGGAGCTACCTTTCTAGCTCCTGGTCTCTGGCTGCTGCCGGATAGATTGGATTGGTGTTCCGTTGGAATTCCTCTGTTGAGACTAGTTCTCTTCAGTAGGTTGGGGGTGCCTGGCTGATTGGTGCCGGCTTTGGAAGGTACACCTGGGTCCTCCCAGGTCCCTGCTCCACCCTCCCCTCCGTTGGATAGAGGGGTTCCTTTCCAGGTTGCAGGAGTATTGGCTGGCTTCTTCATTCCAGTATAAAAAAAAAAAAAAAAAAAAAAAATGGAGCCTTCCTGCTAGTACTGAGCCGGGCAGTGGTTAACTCGGCTTCCAGTACATTTACCAACGATTCCCTGGCTTCGGGGGTAAGAGGCTGACCATTTGGGTGAGTAATTTTACTTACTCGTTTGTGGTGGTTCCTCGTAGCGTTCCCGGGTGGCGGGCGTCTTGGGGGGCGGAGTCGGCGTTCGGCGCCGTTCGCCGCGTGTGTGAAAAAAAAAAAAGAAAAGCGTCGGAGCTTTGGTTGGGCCGAGGGGGGATGGCTGCAGAGGCTGGTCAGCAGTGTTCGCGCTGTGGGAAGCGCCGAACACTGTCGGGCTTTGCTCTGCCGGGTGCTTGGAAGCACCGGCAGACGATCCGTTTTTGACGGCTTGTGAGGCGGCCATTGCCCGGGTGCGGGAAGCTCGCTCGTCCCCGCCGCCCGAAGTCGATGCAGGAGTACTGCAGGGCTCTGCCACGGAGGACAGGTGTGTGGCGGCGGGGGGGGAGGAGTCGAGACCGCCGGAGGACGGCGCGGGCCCGCTCCTCGGCTCGGAGCAAGGCGGGGGAGTGCCCCTTAATTGGGGATCATTTTCGCCCGAATTTGTAATGTTGCTGCATCAGGCTTTTAAATTACAGACCTCGCAGCCTGCCCAGCCGCTGCTGGGGGCCGGGCGGTCCCTTGCGGTTCCCTCTACCTCTGCTGGGGGGGGAGGGGACGGATACCAGACCCACGGCGGGGGCAGCAGGGTCCCTGGGGCGGTCGCAGGGGGCAAAGAAGCGCAGACGGGTGTCTGCAGAGGCTGAAGATATTTTGCCGAGGTCACCTTTCTCACTTCCTGAGTCGTTAGAGGAAGGTGAGCTGTTGGATTGGGACGCAGAGAGTCTCCCGGGTAGGGAGGTGGATGACCCTTCCGCTCTCCGTTTGTTCCATAGAGAGGAACTTTCTTCCTTTATTTCAAAGGCTTTGCAGAGTTTGAACATTGCTCAGGAAGATGCTAAGGTGTCCGGTAACCCCCTGATGGCAGGGACACGTAGGCCGCCTAAGTCCTTTCCGGTCCATGAAGCCATGCAGGAGCTGATCTCGGCGCAATGGGAGGCGCCGGAGGCCAGTTTGAGGGTAGCAAAAGCCATGAGGCTCTTGTATCCGGTGGACCCGACCGAACTGGAAAAGTTTAGGTTACCTAGGGTGGACGCCTTGGTGGCGGCGGTGACTAAAAGAACTACCTTGCCGGTAGAAGGGGGCGTGACACTAAAGGATGCGCAGGATAGAAAGATTGAAGCATCCCTAAAGATGTCCTTTGAAGTGGCTGCAGTTACCTTGCAGGCCGCAATCTGCAGTTCTTACGCGGCGCGTGCATGTCTGCAGTGGTCACAAGGGATGACCGATAATTTGCTGGAAGCTGGGGGTTCGGTCCCTTCGGAGCTGGCGGATTTGGAGGCCGGCTTGGCTTATTTGGCAGACTCCTTATATGATATTATTCGGGCGTCTGCGAAACAGATGTCTCTGTCTGTGGTTTCACGCAGATCCTTGTGGCTCCGTCATTGGGCGGCCGATGCAGCGTCCAAGCTTCGGCTGGTGAGACTCCCTTTTAAAGGGGGTTTATTGTTTGGGGAAGATTTGGATAAACTGGTGAAGGATTTTGGGGATACCAAAACTCAGCGTTTACCGGAGGACAGGTCTAGACCCCCGGTAAGGTCCTCATCGTCTAGACCACGTTTCCGGGATGTTAGGCGTGCCAGGGCTGGTAAACCTTTTTCCAGGTCCGTATCTGGCCCATTCTCTGCTTCGAGACCTCGGTTTCAGCAGAGGAGTTCCTTTCGTACGACGAAACTCTCTTCAGGGCAGTCAACACGTACCCCAGCCAGTCGCACTCCACAATGACGGGGGCTTGGCTCCCTCCGCCCTGCCCTTAGGGGGTCGGCTTTCGGCATTCAGGGCGGAGTGGGCCGCAGTCACGTCCGATCAGTGGGTGTTGGACATTGTTCACGACGGGTACAAATTAGAATTCGCCTCTCCCGTCGTAGATTCTTTCTTGGTGTCCCCGTGCAATGGGGCGGCCAAGGGAGCCGAGGTCCGCAGGACTCTTCAGGTGCTGCTCGATCTGGGGGCGGTGGTTCCGGTGCCCCCGGAAGAGGTAGGCCGCGGTATATATTCCCTTTACTTCATTGTACCAAAGAAGGGGGGGTTCTTCAGACCGGTGCTGGATCTCAAAGGGGTCAACAGATTCCTCAGTGTGCGCCATTTCCGTATGGAAACAGTACGCTCGGTTATTGCGGCGGTAAGACCGGGAGAGTTCCTCACGTCCCTCGATCTCAAGGAGGCGTACCTCCATATTCCGATATGGCCTCCGCATCAGCAGTATCTGCGATTTGCGATTCTGGGCCAACATTATCAGTTTCGGGCAATGCCCTTTGGCCTGGCGACGGCTCCCCGCACGTTTTCCAAAGTCATGGTGGTGGTAGCCGCTTTTCTACGCAAGGAAGGGATTCGGGTACACCCTTACTTAGACGATTGGTTAATCCGCGCCTCATCCCGACAGGAGAGTTTGTCGGTAACTCAGAGAGTAATCTCTCTCCTTCAGTCGTTGGGGTGGATTGTCAACTTTCCCAAGAGTATTTTGTCCCCATCGCAGTCATTGGTGCATCTGGGGGTGAGGTTCGATACAGCTCTGGGGAAGGTGTTTCTGCCCCGAGACCGGGGGGAGAAATTGCAGGCTCAAATTCGCCTCCTTCTCGGGTCGGCCAGACCTCGAGTGTGGAATTATGTACAGGTGCTGGGCTCCATGGTGGCGACTCTGGAGGTGGTTCCCTGGGCCCGGAGCCACATGAGGCCCTTACAGCAGTCTCTGCTCTCTCGCTGGTCCCCAGCGTCTCTGAACTACAATGTTCGTCTCCAATGGAGTCCGCGAGCAGCTCGCAGCATGCGCTGGTGGCTCCAGGACTTGCATCTTTGGAGGGGCATGCCATTGGCCACGCCGGATTGGGTGGTAGTTACAACGGATGCCAGTCTGCGGGGCTGGGGAGCCCAGTGCCTGCAACTGTCGGTGCAGGGGATGTGGTCCTCCCAGGAGGCTCAATGGCCCATAAATTTGCTGGAATTAAGAGCGATCCGGTTGGCGCTGCGGGCTTTTCAGTCACTAGTTCAGGACAAGCCGACCAGGATTTTTTCGGACAGTGTCACGGCGGTCGCATATGTCAATCGTCAGGGGGGCACCCGGAGTCCGCAGTTGGCCGAAGAGGCAAGAAATTTGTTTCGATGGGCAGAGGGGCATGTTCCGCTTCTGTCGGCGGCACACATTGCAGGGCACGAGAAAGTGCAAGCGGACTTCCTCAGCAGAAATCTTCTAGATCCGGGCGAATGGGAGTTGTCGTCTCGAGCGTTCGGCCTGCTAGTCCGTCGGTGGGGGTTGCCAGAGATGGATCTCATGGCCTCGTCCCGCAATGCGAAGGTGCCTCGGTTCCTCAGCAGACGCAAGGAAAAGGGATCGGAGGGGGTGGACGCATTAGCTCTCCCGTGGCCTCCAAATTCCCTTCTGTATGTGTTCCCGCCTTGGCCCATGATAGGGCGGGTGTTGCAACGCATCTCTCGCGTTCGGGGCAGAGTGATCCTGGTGGCGCCGGATTGGCCACGGCGGCCGTGGTACGCAGATCTGATGCAGCTGTCGGTAGGCGATCAGGTAGCGTTCCAGGTAACTCCGGACTTACTAACTCAGGGTCCAATATGGATGGAAGATCCGGCCCGCTTTGGTCTTAAGGCCTGGCTATTGAAAGGTCAATGCTAAAAAAGAAGGGCTATTCAGAACGGGGGATTTCCACCCTGCTTAAAGCTAAGAGGATTTCAACGTCAGCCTCCTATGCGAGAGTCTGGAGGATCTTTGAGGCATGGTGCGGAAGACAGGGAATTGCGCCTTTCCATGCTTCTCTGCCGGCTATTCTTGCTTTCCTGCAGGAGGGCGTAGAGAAAGGGTTAGCATATAACTCTTTAAAGGTTCAGGTATCGGCCATTGCCTGTTACAGGGGCCGGGTGGCTCGCTCGGCTCTCGCGTCGCAGCCGGACGTGGTCCGTTTCCTCAAGGGGGTTCACCATATCCGCCCGCCGGTGAAGCGAATTTGTCCGACCTGGAACCTTAAGCTCGTCCTTGGGAAGTTGCAGGGGGCACCTTTTGAGCCCCTGTCAGCGGCCACTTTGAAAGATGTCACGCTGAAAACAGTTTTTTTGGTGGCGATGGCATCAGCAAGGCGAGTATCGGAACTGCAGGCGCTTTCTTGCAGAGAACCCTTTTTACGTTTTTCGGAAACTGGGGTGTCGGTGCGTAAGGTACCGTCCTTCTTGCCGAAGGTGGTTTCTTCCTTTCATGTGAACCAGAGTTTGTTCCTTCCATCCTTCCGGAAGGAGGATTGGGGGAAACGATTTTTGTCTTTACGGCTACTGGATGTACGCCGTATGCTTCTCCATTATTTGGGGGTGACGAATGATTTTCGTCGGTCGGACCATCTCTTTGTCGCGTTCGCGGGTAAAAACAAAGGGATGGCGGCGTCTAAGGCGTCCATTGCGCGTTGGGTCAAGGACACTATTGCTTCGGCGTATGTGTTGTCAGGAAAGAAGGTACCGGAGCACCTTCATGCTCATTCTACTCGGGCTTTGGCTACATCTTGGACGGAGTCCGGGGGGATGTCTTTAGAGGAGATTTGCCGGGCGGCCACTTGGTCGTCGAGAAATACTTTTTCAAAGCATTATCGGTTAGATGTAGCGGCTCGTTCAGAGGCGAGTTTTGGCGCTGCAGTGCTGACAGAGGCGGCATTGGCGTCCCACCCAGTTTGAGTTTGCTTTGCTACATCCCACTAGTCTCTGGATTCATCTGCTGCTTTGCTATGGAAGGTAAAATTATGGTCTTACCTGTTAATTTTCTTTCCTTTAGAAGCAGCAGATGAATCCAGAGCCCCTCCCCATGGGCACTGTATGTGTGTAGGGTGTTTGGTTGATTGGTTTAGTTGGGGCTATGGTTGGTAAGTGTATTATTTCATTGCTGAAAAAAAAAAAAAAATATAATAATAATAAGAAGGGAAAGACACATTTTCTACTGGAATGGAGTTTTGTGGCTGCTCATTCTCCTTTCGGGATGCTTGGGCAAAGTGCATAACTGAATCAACAGAAGGAACACCAGGCTTTAAGGCCAACTGTTAATCAGTTCTCTATCTCCACTTGCTGGTCGATGTGAGCTATACCCACTAGTCTCTGGATTCATCTGCTGCTTCTAAAGGAAAGAAAATTAACAGGTAAGACCATAATTTTACCATATCTCTTTCCGACCCGCACAAGTGGTGCCTACAGTGTCTGGGTCCGGACCACAGGGCTGAAACCTGCACCCACTGTAGTTCTCTTCAAAAGAGAACTTTGAAAAACCGGCAAATACAACAGCGGATCCTATTCGGTACCGCTATGGAAGTTCCTCCGGTATCGACATCGGCAACTTCCTCCAAACCGACACCGATAGTTTCGGCACCGCAAACTACATCTCCGGTGTTGCAACCAGTAGGTAAGCCGGCTAAGAAGCCTTCCCCTACTGTCCTCGGGCCGCCAGTCGAGCAAGCAGTGAGCCAAGTCCTGCAGACTGCGCGCCGGCCCCGTAAGCGCTCCACTCCCATTGAAGTTACTGCCTCATCATCGGCATCGACTTCACCCGAGCGTCGAGCTGCACCGCAGGTACCGAGCAAGAAAAACGGTACCGGTGCCATCGGGACCAACGTTGGATGAGCGTATTGCCTCTATCCTTCAGGCCCAACTTAAGGAGCAACTGCAACAATTGCTCCCGGCTCTATTGACTCCAAGCCTTCCAGTGTCGGTACCTACTGAGCCTTCGGTGCCGATTGTCGATCAGCCTCTATTATCGGCATCGACATTATCGGCACCGCAGAAATCTTTATCCATGCCTATTCTATCAGCAGAACCAAGGTCTCATCGACGCACTGTTCCCTCAGCTTCTGATCCGGTACCGGTCTCTGAAAACCGTACCGCTGTGCAGTCTCCAGGTACCGTATCGACTCGTTCGGGGAAATCGGTACGCAAGACCAAACATACCGAGACATCCACTCCACTCTCTCAGGGCCATCTTCAATCGATACGGGACCCTGACTTGTGGGATGACTCTGATGATCCCCTCGGTACCGAGGAAGATTATTCATCTGATGAGGATGATCCATCGGTGCAGGATCCTGCTACTAAACCAGAGCACTCCTCCTTCACCAAATTCTTAAAGGAGATGTCAGACACTCTTTCTATTCCTCTAGAGTCTGACTCTAAAAAATCCAAGGCATTTCTCGATGCTTTGGATTTTGACCAACCTCCTAAAGAGTTTTTAAAGTTGCCCCTCCATGACATCTTGAGGGAAACTTTCTATAAAAATTTGGAAACTCCTTTGACAATACCAGGAGCCCCGAGAAAACTAGAATCTCTTTATAAAGTGATTCCTATTCCAGGGTTTGACAAACACCAACTTCCCCATGAGTCTCTGCTAGTGGAGTCGACCCTGAAGAAATCTACGGGAGCTAGTGTTTACGCCTCTGTCCCTCCTGGCAGAGAGGGCAAGGCCATGGATAAATTTGGGAAACGCCTTTACCAAAATGCGATGTTGGCCAACCGTTCAGTTAACTACGCGTTTCACTTCTCTTTTTACCTCAAACATCTCATCCAACAGGTAACCTCTTTTCAAAAGTATATTCCGGACCGTAAACTTCCTGCTTTTCAGCAGTGCACCTCTAGCCTTTTGCAACTCAGAAAGTTTATGGTCCGTTCAATTTATGATACTTTTGAACTGACATCACGAGCCACTGCTATGTCTGTGGCAATGAGAAGGTTGGCATGGCTCCGAGTCTCAGACCTGGATGTGAACCACCAGGACCGACTTGCCAATGCGCCCTGCCTAGGGGATGAGCTGTTTGGGGAATCCATGGATACCACCACCCAAAAGCTATCTGCCCATGAGACTAGATGGGACACCTTGTTAAAAAACAAGAAGAAACCTCCTCCTCCTCGTCCATTTAGACAACAATCTTCGTATCAGAGGAGATTTTCGGCTCGGCCGGCTCAGCCTCATCCTCCCCAACCTCGGAGGCAACGCCAACAGCACCAACAGACTCGTCAGCAGCAACAGCCTAACGTTAAACTTGCTCCTCAACCTAAGCCGACACAGCCCTTTTGACTCCCTTCTCCAGGGCATTGCCAGTCTTCCTCCCTCCTGTTCTCTTCCTCAGCCCATAGGAGGTCGACTTCAAATTTTTCTCTCTCGCTGGGAAGTAATCACCTCCGACCAGTGGGTTCTTTCAATCATAGCCCACGGCTACTCCCTAAACTTACAGACTCCTCCACCATTAGGCCTACCAAAAGAGTCTGCTTCCACCCACTCTCAGTCCCTCCTACTGGCTCAGGAGGTTCACTCCCTCCTTCTTCTCAATGCCATCGAACCAATTCCTCAAGACCAGCGAGGCCTGGGATTTTACTCCCGGTACTTTCTTGTACCCAAAAAGACCGGAGACCTCAGACCAATATTAGATCTCAGAGATCTCAACAAGTGTCTGGTCAAGGAGAAGTTCAAAATGTTATCTCTTGCAACCCTATATCCTCTTCTCTCTCAGGGCGACTGGCTATGCTCTCTCGATCTCAAGGAGGCGTACACTCACATTCCTATCCATCTAACGTCCAGGCAATATCTACGCTTCCTCGTCAACCAGCATTATTACCAGTACAAGGTGTTACCCTTCGGTCTAGCCTCCTCTCCCAGGGTATTCACCAAATGTCTGATTGTGGTCGCGGCTTATCTCCGCTCTCACAATTTTCAAGTTTTCCCTTATCTGGACGACTGGCTGATCAAGGCTTATTCTCCTCAGGCCGTTCAACTTGCCACCAATCAGACCATTCTCTTCCTTCAACTGTTAGGTTTCGAAATCAATCTACCCAAGTCGCATCTAATTCCAACTCAGCGACTACAATTCATTGGAGCCATTCTGGACACTCTTCAGATAAGGGCATTTCTTCCAACAAATCGCCTTCACAACATTCTTCATCTCTGTCAATGGGTGTTGCAGCAAACGTCCATCTCTGCAAATCACATGATGGTTCTATTGGGGCACATGGCCTCCACAGTGCATGTCATCCCCTTCGCTCGTCTCCACCTACGTACTCCTCAATGGACCTTAGCGAACCAGTGGTCCCAAGCGACGGATCCTTGTTCACAACTCATATCTGTGACCTCGTCTCTTCGGCAGTCGCTTCTTTGGTGGTTGACATCTTCAAATCTATCCAGAGGTCTGCTGTTCCATCTACCTCCTCATCAATTGGTCATCACCACGGATTCCTCCCCCTATGCATGGGGAGCTCACTTGAACGAGTTCCAAACTCAGGGGTTTTGGACTGCCCAGGAAAAGAAACACCACATCAATTTCCTGGAACTCAGAGCGATGTTTTACGCCCTCAAGGCTTTTCAACATCTTCTTTTTCCTCAGGTACTACTCATTTGCACAGACAACCAAGTTGCAATGTACTACATCAACAAACAGGGAGGGACGGGATCCCGTCTCTTGTGTCAGGAAGCTCAAAGGATTTGGACCTGGGCGACTGCTCGTCACTTATTCCTGAAGGCGGTCTACATCCAAGGGGAACAGAATTGCTTAGCAGACAATCTCAGCAGAATTCTTCAACCTCACGAATGGACTCTCGATCCCTCGACCCTCCAGTCCATTTTCTCTCAATGGGGCACACCTCAAGTGGATCTTTTTGCAGCTCCCCACAACCATCAACTGCCCCTGTTTTGCTCCAGACTTTACTCTCCTCACCGTCTGGAACCCGATGCATTTCTCCTGGATTGGACCAATCTCTTCCTTTATGCATTTCCTCCTCTTCCGCTCATGCTGCGCACATTATTCAAACTCAAGAGTGAACAAGCCACCATGATTCTCATCGCTCCACGGTGGCCCAGACAGCATTGGTTCTCCCTTCAACTTCAACTCAGTTCCATTGTTTCCTTCACTACTTACACAGCATCAGCAAACTCTACTTCATCCCAGCTTACAGTCTCTGCACCTGACAGCTTGGTATCTCTCGGGCTGACTTCGGCTCACTCTCTCCTTTCTCAGCCTGTCCGTTCTATTATTGAGGCCTCCAGGAAACCGTCTACTCTTCAATGTTACCAACCAAAGTGGTCTCGGTTTTCTTCCTGGTGCCTCTTACATCACCATAATCCCATGTCTATAGCAGTAGGACTGGTGTTGGACTATCTTCTATCCTTATCTGACTCTGGTCTTAAATCCTCTTCGATAAGAGTTCACCTTAGTGCTATTGCAGCTTTTCATGAGCCGATTCATGGAAAACCCCTCTCAGCTCATCCCTTGGTTTCGAGGTTCATGAAGGGCCTTTTCAATGTGAAGCCACCTCTTAGGGCCCCTCCTGTTGTATGGGATCTTAATGTGGTTCTTTCTGCGTTAATGAAACCTCCTTTTGAGCCTTTGGTCACAGCGCATTTTAAATTTTTAACTTGGAAAGTGGTCTTTCTTATAGCTCTCACTTCTGCCAGGAGGGTCAGTGAGCTCCATGCTCTGGTGGCTGATCCACCTTTCACTGTTTTATACCATGATAAGGTCGTCCTCCGTACACATCCAAGATTCCTTCCTAAGGTTGTGTCTGAGTTTCATCTTAACCAATCCATCGGCCTGCCTGTTTTTTTCCCAAAGCCTCATTCTAATCCAGGTGAACAGGCTTTGCATACCTTGGATTGTAAACGTGCTCTGGCTTACTATCTTGAACGCACCAAACCTCACAGATCATCTCCTCAACTGTTTTTGTCCTTTGATCCTAACAAGTTGGGTCATCCTGTATCTAAACGCACCCTATCCAATTGGCTTGCTGCTTGCGTTTCATTCTGTTATGCTCAGTCGGGCCTGACACTGGAAGGTTCTGTCACGGGCCACAAGATTAGAGCTATGGCAGCGTCTGTAGCTTTCCTCCGTTCCACTTCCATTGAGGAAATCTGCAAGGCTGCTACTTGGTCCTCAGTTCATACTTTTACATCTCACTATTGTCTGGATGCATTCTCCAGACGGGATGGACACTTCGGCCAATCTGTTTTACAAAATTTGTTTTCCTAATGGCCAACCTTCCCTCCGTCCCTCTTTTTGTTAGCTTGGAGGTCACCCATCAGTCAAGAATATGCTGCCTGCTTGTCCTGGGATAAAGCACAGTTACTTACCGTAACAGGTGTTATCCAGGGACAGCAGGCAGATATTCTTGCGTCCCTCCCACCTCCCCGGGTTGGCTTCTTAGCTGGCTTATCCTAACTGGGGACCGCGCGCCTCCGTCGGGCGGGAAGGCACTCGCGCACGCGCGGTGCGGCCTAGCTAGAACTTTCTAAAGTTCTTAGAGTGCAATCACTCTAAAATTGTCCGTACCGGGGCTCCGTCTGTGCCGTCACCCATCAGTCAAGAATATCTGCCTGCTGTCTCTGGATAGCACCTGTTACGGTAAGTAACTGTGCTTTTTGAGTTACAGGCAGTCCCTATTTTATGAACATCCGACTTGTGTCTGTCTCGTACTTACAAATGGAGGTCCTCATTCTACCTTTGGTGGTCCAGCGCGCCCCTCTCCCTCCTTCCCTACATTCTGTGCCCCAAGTACATGCCTCCCTCCTGCATGTGTTTACCTTCTGGACGGTTCCCTTTTCCTTCTGGCCACAGTCGTTTCTTTGCTCAAAGCCGCGGGCAGTGGCTCCTACGCGCATCCTGCGGCTGAGCTGGAAGCCTTCCCTGTGATGTCAGAGGAAGCTTCTGGCTCAGCCACTGCACATAGCTTTGTGCAGAGAAACAACTGCGGCTGGAAGGAGGAGGGAGCCATCTAGAAGAAGGTAAATACCCGTGGGAGGGAGGCGCGTACTTAGGGCACAGAATGGAGGGAGAGAGGGGCATGTTTGGACTTGAGAAGGAGCACAAACTTCAGACAAAGGATGGAAGGAAGGAAGGAAGGAAGGAGGGGGCATGAACTTGGAACACAGAATAAAGGGACGGAGGGGAGCATGAGCCATAGAATGGAAGGAGTGAGGGAAAGATGCTGAGGTGGGGGAGAGAAAAGAAAAGGAGATTTGGGTGTCTGAGTGAGAGGGAAAGAGATGGTGCACATGGAGAAAGAGGAGAATTTTTGAGCATAGGGAGAAAAATAGAATTATTGACATGGTGGTAGGAGAGGAGTGAGATAGACATGCATGAGAAAGAGAGAGATTAGAGGGAGTAATGTTGAATATGGTGGTGGAGAGGGAACAGTTGGATGGCTGGAAAGGGATGCAAGAGCGGTCTCGAGAAGGTGGGAAAAATACTAGGATCCGAGTTGCATACAAATTCAACTTAAGAACGGTTAAAAAAACCAGAACCTTTTCTTAACCTGGGGACTTGCCTCTATTTGGATTCCTCTAATCCTTTATTCCAGTCCAATAGTGATGGTTTGCTGAACCAAAGGTCTTGCATCCACTCCCATGAATCCATTGCAGGAGATACTGATCACTGTTTTCAGTACCTCCTCCTTCGAGTCAGTTATTTCTTCTGCAAGCTATCCAGCAGGAGTAACTTTGATCTGCTCAGTTGTCTTTCTGTTTTTCATGTATTGCAGTTTTCCCATGCAATTGATTTTGTGTTCCTGTTCAGCTCCATTGACTGCCAAGTCTGCATGAGAGGAGCAAACTTTGGTCTGAAGCTGACAGGTGGATCCTGCGGGGACCTGCTCAGCCAGCCTGCTTGAAATGTGCAGCTCAGAGGTTTCCCCTGCTGGTTGCTCACTCCTTGACTTGATCAGAATAGAGAGTTGCGCAGGGACAGAAATCCCACCCGTCCCCACCCGTCCCCGCCAAAGTCCCACCCGTCCCCACCCGTCCCCGCGAGGACTCCCACCCGTCCCTACCCGTCCTCGCGAGGAATCCCTCCGTCCCACCCGTCCCCGTGAGGAATCCCTCCGTCCCACCCGTCCCCGCGAGGAATCCCCTCCGTCCCCGCCCGTCCCCGCGAGGAATACCCTACGTCCCCGCCTGTCCCTATAAACTACAGAAATAGTTATTTCATTTAATTATGCTAGTAGTAGATGACGGCAGATAAAGACCCGAATGGTCCATCCAGTCTGCCCAACCTGATTCAATTTAAATTATTATTTTATTTTTTTTTTCTTCTTAGCTATTTCTGGGCGAGAATCCAAAGCTTTACCCGGTACTGTGCTTGGGTTCCAACTGCCGAAATCTCTGTTAAGACTTACTCCAGCCCATCTACACCCTCCCAGCCATTGAAGTCCTCCCCTGCCCATCCTCCTCCAAACGGCCATGCACAGACACAGACCGTACAAGTCTGCCCAGTAACTGGCCTAGTTCAATCTTTAATATTATTTTCTGATTCTAAATCTTCTGTGTTCATCCCACGCTTCTTTGAACTCAGTCACAGTTTTACTCTCCACCACCTCTCTCGGGAGCGCATTCCAGGCATCCACTACCCTCTCCGTAAAGTAGAATTTCCTAACATTGCCCCTGAATCTACCACCCCTCAACCTCAAATTATGTCCTCTGGTTTTACCATTTTCCTTTCTCTGGAAAAGATTTTGTTCTACGTTAATACCCTTTAAGTATTTGAACGTCTGAATCATATCTCCCCTGTCTGCTACTGAATTAAAGGCTCTGGTAGAAACCCATTTAAAAATAAGCAAAAAGACTTTATTAATTTGGAAATATTAATTGGGAAGAATACATACTTTGTAAACGGGTTTCTACCAGAGCCTCTAATGTTTATAAATTTTTATCAACACAACTAATATACTACTTTATCCTTAAGCAAAAAAAAAGAATTTTTTTCCTACCTTTATTGCCTGGTTTCTGCTTTCTTCATGTTCTCATTCAATTCCTTCCATCCACTGCCTCTCTTCTCTCTGTGTCTTCCATTTGCTCTGTTACTGTGCCTCTCCCTTTCTCCCCCCTCCCAAATTGGTCTGGCACCCATCTTTTTCCCTCCGCTCCCCCCATAGTCTGGCACCTCTGTCTTCTTCCCTGCCAGCGTCTTCTTCCCATTCCCTCTTCCCCATTTCCTTTCAGTGTCCTTCTCCCCCACCATCTTCCCCATGTCCTGTCAGGCAGCATCCTTCTCCCCCCTCTGTCTTCCCCATGTCCTTTCAGCGGCCTTCTCCACCCCTGTTTTCCCCATGTCCTTTCAGTGGCATTCTCCACTCTTTTGTCTTCCCCAGTGCTTTCAGGGTCCTTCCCCCCCCTCCCGTTTACCCCATGTCCTTTCAGCGTTCTTTTCCACCCCTTTGTCTTCCCCAGTGCTTTCAGCGGCCTTCTCCCCTCTTAAGCGTCTTTTCTTCTCCACTCCACCTTTCCTCCCTCCACCTTTGTGGCGCTTTTGCACCCGACCGACAACAGAACAGGCCCGGTCGGACAAATCTCCCTGTCCTGTAGCCGCGAATCTAAATTACCTTCTTACAGCAGCTGGAGTAGTGAAGCTGCGGTAAGAGGTAATTTAAATTCGCGGCTACAGGGCAGGGAGATTTGTCGGCCGGGCCTGTTGTCGGTCGATCGGGGGACCTGACCGGTTGTGCACATTCTCCGGGGCGGACCGCCCCCTCCCCCCTCTTTCGTACGCCATTGCCTTCTCTCTACCTGCCCTGCCGCACACAGCCGACCGGAAGTCTTCCTGATGTCAGCGCTGACGTCGGAGGAAGGGAGGGCTTTGCTTAAGCCCTCCCTCCGACGTCAGCGCTGACATCGGGAAGATTTCCGTTCGGCTGTGTGCTGCGACAGGGCAGGTAAGGAGAAGGAGACTACCCTCTCGGCTCGAGTGCACTGCGATCCAACCCCGCAGGAACCCCGCGACCCTCGGAGGCGTCCCCACGGGATCCCCGCGACCCTAGGGGGCGTCCCCACGGGATCCCCGTGACCCAAAGGGGGAACCCGTGGGTCCCGCGGGATTCCCGTCATCCCCGTTCCCGTGCAGCTCTCTAGATCAGAAGTGCTAGTGCAGGCTGTATGGGCACCAAATGCGATTCTTTGGAGCGCACATGGTGGCGGCTGCAGTTTCCTTCCCTCTCTTTGCAGCACTTGGATTCTGGTCCCGGAGGCTGATGCTCAGTCTGGCTTTGGGATGACTAGCAGCTGGAAGGAGCTCAAAATTGATCCTCCTCAGCCTACTTCCTTGTTGAGTAGGGTCACCTTTCTGTGGCACCCGGATATAAAAGTCCTGGTTTCTGAGCACTGGGAGAACCCAAAGGGCTCCCTTAAACTTGATAGATGGCATGGATTCATGTCTTGTTTGCGGCAGATGGCTGGCAGATTCACAGCCATGTATCATGTGTGCTGCAGCCCACGAGGGGGGCGAGGTGTGGGTGGATTCCACACTTCCCTCGAGAGGCCCCCCTTGCCTCCAATGGGACCAGCGATGCGAAGGGCATAACCGGTGACCCTAAAAAAGGGTAAGGAAGATGCTTCGGCGAAATGCAAGCGCGGCTCAGGGGAAAAGTCCTATAAATCTTCGAAGCACTCTAGATCAGATGCGCATAGAGCGGCTGTGGCTGCTGGGGATTCCCCCCCTCCTCCCCCCCCCCCCCCGGAATTAAATTAATCAGGCGTACTTAGTTAAAAAGTCCATGCCTGTGACTTCAACTCAGAATCTAGCACAACAGATGGGCTCTTCACAGCCACTGGATTCCAACATGTCTCTGTGTTCCCTTTCAGGGACCCCGGGGAGGAGATGAGCGATCCCTGCCATCGCTCCTGCTTCTCTTTCCATCCCGCTGCTTCTACAGAGTTCATCGTCAGCGTCTGCTGAAGTGGCTAATCTGGCGGTTCTTCGTGATCAAGATGCGGGTGGGTCCCGTGATCTCGTGGATAACCCGTCTGTGTGCAGACAAACCGTCTTGCAGATATTATTGCTGAATCCTTATAGGAATTGAACCTAAATTCGGATCAACCAGCTCAAGCGGAATGCTCACTGGTGAATGACCAGCGTTCGCTCTCCGCCTCCTTTCCGGACAATCCAGATCTGGCCAGGATTCTTTCAGAAGTTTGGGAGTCCCTGGAGGGTCCCCTCAAATGTGCTAGAGCCATGACAAGGCTGTACCCCATGGCCCCTGAGTTTTCCAAATGTCTAGTTCTGCTGAAAGTGGATTTGGCGGTGACGCAGGTCACTAAGGGCACTTCTTTACCCTCTGATGGAGGGCTAGACCTGAAGGATGTTCAGGACAAGCGGGTGGATTTTATCATCAAGCGCCTCTTTGATTCTGCAGCAGGAGTTAAGGCAACAGTGGCCTCTTCATTTGTCGCCGAAGCGTGTCCTTCCAAGCTTAAGCATAATCCTGAGGATGTAGTCCTCTGGGATCTGAATTTTCTGGTCTCCGGAGTGGATTACTTTGCAGACGCCTTATATGTCATGATGAAGGTATTTGCTAAGCTATGAGCTTATTCCATGTCCGCCAGAAGAATGCTTTGGATTCGTCAGTGGTCTGGGGATTCTTCCTCTAAGGCCATTCTGAGCAGACTTCTCTTTAAGGGACTATTTTTGTTTGTCCAGAGTCTGGATGACTTCTTGGCCAGTGTGCAGGACTGTAAGCCTAAGGTCCTCCCGGGCACTAAGTCTCGCCCCACCCGGGCTGTAGGACATCCTAATTTTCATCCCTAAAGGTGCCTTCTCCAGTACGCTGGGCCCCTGGCCTCGGGTCAAAGATTTGGAGCTTCTTCCAGAACTTGCTTCAGAGGTCCTAACCGTCAGCAATCCTCAAATAGGCGCCCTCCTGCCCATGCTAAGAAGCAGTTGACGAAAGGCTTCCGGTACCTCTCCCTCTTGTCGACGGGCGCCTTTCAGCCTTCCTGACAGAGTGGCAGATGGTGATCTTGGACCGGTGGGTCCTAGAGGTTCTATGAGACGGCCTCAAGTTGCAGTTTACTGACCTCCATCCGATTTCTTTCTGGCTTCGCCCATGGGGTAATCTGATAAAGCTCTACGTTTGCAGGCCACTGTTCGCAGGCGGATGACACAAGCTTAAGAGATACTCAATATACTTCATCGTTCCAAAGAGAGGCTCAGAGGATTGGAGTCCAATCTTGGACCTGAAAGCAGTGAATGCGGATCTGAGAGTTCCCTGTTTCAGGATGGAAACGGTGAGATGAGTTGTAGCAGCAGTGGCTCCAGGGGAATTCTTGGCTTCCCTGGATCTTATGGAAGCGTACCTCCACATCCCATCTTTTGGGGGCACAGGAAGTTCCTGCATTTCCACGTTCTGAGCTGCCACTTCCAGTTTGCGGCTCTTCCATTTGATCTGGCCTCTACGTTCAAGACCTTCATCAAGATCATGGTGTTGGTGGCTACCCACCTTCAATCTCAGGGTACCTGGACGACTGGCTGATCAGAGCTCTATCTCTGATGGAGGGGCATGAGGCAGTGCAACAAGTGGTTCAGTTACTGCAGTGCCTCAACTGGGTAATCAACCTGAAGAAGAGCCATCTTGAGCTGACGCAAAATTTGGAGTTTCTGGGAGTCCGGTTTCACACTGCAAAGAACCAGGTATTCTCCTGAACCCCAGGAAAATGAAGATATGTCAATCCATTCAGGACATGTTGGTAATCCTGGCACTGAGTTCCCCATACCCCTTTTTCTTCTTTGTTTCCTGTTTCTCCTGTAGACCTACCTGGCTTGGTTACTGACTGGACTTCAGGGAGCATTTCACAGGAGATTGACCCAATGGGAGGAGCGTGAGTTTGTTATTTGAGTATCCTACAGATTTTGGCTGCATGAGATGCACAACACCCTACCGAAGAAATTTACCGAGGAAAGATTAGCATAGGTAATAACCTAATCCTTCATTCTCTGTAAATAGAAAATCCCAGGGTGCCAGGCCTCCTGCCTCCGTGTGCAAGATAGGAGGCAGACTGCAGGACTTCCTGGAAGAATAGGGGGCTATCACAATTGACCAGTGGCTTCTGGAAGTCATTGCTGACAGCTACAAGTTGGAGTTTGCCTGTTCCCTCTCTACCTTATTCGTGGACATGCTGGCGAGCAGGATGGAAAGAGCAGTCCAGGTCCAAGCAACCCTCCAAAGGTTGCTGGACATTTAAACCATCGAGCAAGTTCCAGATGCAGATTTGGGCTCCGGCGGATACTCCATACACTTCGTTGTGCCCAATAAAGGCTTAGAGGATTGGAGGCCCATCCAGGACCTCAAGTACGTCAATGAGGTTCTTAGAGTGCCTCAATTTCATATGTAGACCTTTGCTTCGATCTTTGCTTCAGTGCAACTGGGGAGTTCCTGGTGGTGCTAGACTTGAAAGAGGCATTTTTCTATATTCCAATAATTCCAGTCCACAGGAGCTTCCTTCAGTTTCATGTCCTGGAACAGTGTTTTCAATTCAAGGCCCTTCCATTTGGCATGGCTACAGCTCCCCGGACTTTCACCAAGTTGATGGGTGTAGTGGTGGCTCACCTACACAAACTGGGTTGACTGCTACGCCCTTAAACTAGATAACTAGCTCATTAGAGCACCTATGTGGGAGGAAGCTGAGAGAGCGGTTTAGACCATCTAACACTTCAAGGTCTTAGATGGATTATCAACCTTAAGAAAAGCCAGCTGCAGCCTGTTTAGTCCCTGGAGTATCTGGGTGTCTGATTCGACACGGAGAAAGGCAGAGTATTTCTTCCATAGGCATGTAGACTGAAACTTGGGAGCCAAATTTCATTTCTCCTGGCTCAGCAGTCTCCGTTAGCCTGGGATTATCTTTAGGCTCTGGGCTTGATGGTGGCCACAATAGAAGTGGTTCCTTGAGCGAGAGCTCATATGCACCCCCTTCAGCGCACTCTATCACTGGTCTCCACAGACTAATCCTTTGCATGTTTGACTGCCCTGGACAATGGAGGCCCACAACAGCATGTCCTGGTAGCTTCATCCTCAGTTGCTGTCCTCCAATTTGACACTTGGACCACTCTGACAAAGGATGCCTGCCTGCTGGGCTGGGGAGTGCACTGTGAGGATCACCCAGTGAAGGGACGATTGTCCCCATCGTAACACCATTGGTTCATGAACAGGCTGGAACTCCAGCCCATCCAGTTGATGCTGATTCAGTTTCAGTCCTGATTATTGAACAAAGCTGCCGGTGTTTTCACTGGAGGGCTTTCATCAACAGGCAAGGAGGCACCAGGAGTGTCGGCTTCCAAAAGAAAGCAAAAGCTCTTTTCTGCTGGGTGGAGACTCATCTTCTAGCCATTGCTGTGGCTCATGTTGCCGGATTGCAAAACATGAGAGCAGATTTCTTCAGCAGGCAGACTCTGGACCCGGGAAAGTTGTCCCTCTCGCCTCAGGGATTTTGGAGCATCATTGACCGTTGAGGCTGCGCTACGTTTGATCTCATGGTGACGGCAAGCAACAAGAAAGTGGTGCAATTATTCAGCCGCAGATGTGATTGCAGAAGAGCTGGAAGCAATTCGCTGAAGAGAGCTGGTCTCAAGCAACTGGTGTTGGTTCCAACAAGGGATCAGGCAATACTGGACCTATTACTTACCAATGAAGAAAGTGTCACAGAGGTCTCGGTGGGCGACACATTGGCCTCCAGTGACCACAACATGGTATGGTTCGATCTTAGGAAAGGTTTCACTAAATCTACCACAGTGACCAAGGTCCTCAATTTCAAGGACACAAACTTCCAAGACATGGGTTCCTTTGTTCACCAGGTGCTACAAAGCCAAGCAGAAACCAATAGCGTGGAAGAAATGTGGTCGACTTTGAAAGCCACCATGCAAGAAGCGACAAACTGCTATGTTAAATTAGTAAGTAAACGGCGAAGGAACAACAAGCCTCAGTGGTTTACTGCGGAGATCACAGACCTCATCAAGGAGAAGAAAAAAGCATTCATCTCTTACAAACAATCGGGGAAACAGGACTCTAGAGCAGACTACCTGACCAAATCAAAAGCCGTCAAAACAGCAGTCAGGGAAGCTAAATTTCTCTGGCAAAGAACATCCAGAAGGGAGATAAATCCTTCTTCAGGTATATCAGTGACAGAAGTAAAAACTCAGGCGGGATTGTACGTCTTAGGAATCCAGACGGAGACTATGTGGAAAAGGATTTGGAAAAAGCCCAACTATTAAATGAATACTTCTGCTCAGTCTTCACCCGAGAAGCGCCGGGGCTTGGCCCTCAGCTACAGACAAGAGTTGGCTCAGTATCCTTTGCCTGGGTGTCGATCACCCTAATGACTCTTGCCCTCATTGTGCCACCCTTCAGCCTCGGGCTCTTCATCAGCGTTGAGCCAAGTTTCTGGACCTCTTCGCCATGGAAGCTAGTAACACCTCAACCCTGGTCTCGACCTCGACGTCGGCCTCGAAGACCTCGGTCCCGAGCAGGTCTCCCTCGACTTCGAAGTAGAGAGTTGCGCGGGGACAGACATCCCGCCCGTCCCCGCCAGTATCCTCTCCGTCCCCACCCTTCCCCGTCAGGATCCTCTCCGTCCCCACCCATCCCCGCAAGGAATTACCTCCATCCCCGCCCGTCCCCATATAAAGCAGCAATTATTTCTGACAGGATCATCAGTTCCACAGTTTCTTTTGTGTTTGCGCTGCTGTTTTCCTTGTGGAATCTCTTTGGTGGAAACCTTTTTTTGTTTTCTGTTCAGGTAATTAACTTATAAACCTCTTCTTTTACTAAGGCTGATGTGTCCATTATATTATATGGACGAACCCTGCTTCCAAAGACTTCCATCCCCGTGGGAGTCCTATTGGCTAGAGAGGGGTCCCCATGGGAGTCCCATGGGCCAGAGGGGGAGATTCCCACGATCCCCGTTCCCGTGCAGACCTCTACTTCGAAGTCCTCGGGGGCTCCAGCTTCGAAGACCTCAGCCTCGGGTAAGTCTCCTCTTCCTCCTTCAGGTTCAGCTCAGCTACCGAAGAAGCCATCCTCGGAGTCTCTGGCCGCCCAGGCAGTGAGTGTGTAGTCCTGCCGGCCTCAACGAGACCTCCTTCCAAGCATGCCTCCACATTAAGGGAATACTCTACATCGAGGTCGCCCTCGTTGGAGTGCACTGCTGCACCAGTATGTCCGAATCCTTTGGTCTCGGTTCCGATATTCGAGGATTTGCTTAAGGCTATCTTAACCTCGCAGATCTCCTCTGCTTTAGCTCAGCTTGCCCCGGCCTCGACTTCGCTCATTGCGGACCAGCCTGAGCGTCGCGCCGAGGGCTCTCGAGGCAAGGTGCGTCGGTCTCGATTCATGTCCTCGAGTGATTCCTCGCCTATTTCCTCGAGGCGGACTTCTCCCGCCGCCCGGCTTCATGCGAGGCACCGGTCGAGACATACTTCTCCCTCGAGGCAGAGGTCTGCGAAGCGGCCCAGGGATTCTTCCCCGAAGCGGGGTAGGTCACCAGGCCCTCGCTCTACGGGGTCCATCAAGCCGTCAGACCTCGTACTGTCTGACCCTAGTCTTCTCCGCTCTCCTGTGCCGTCTCGGTCCCCGGACCGAGGGGCTCCGAGGTCGAGGACTCCCGCCTCCCTCCCATGTCGGCAGGTCTCTTCTTCCCGGGGCTCGCCGAGGCGGGCTCCCTGGATCTCCGTCCCTCGGATCGCAGGGTCCTCGCCTTCCTGGCTCCCTAGGCGCAAGCCATCGTCGACTCCCCCTTGTTCTTTTAGTGGGGCTTCCTCGACATCCATTCTTGTTGACACTGATGTACCGGTGCAGTATTCGAGGGAGGATTCCCCCTCTTTTTCTGCTGCTCCGAAGTCTCGCTCGGCTTCCCCCCTTGAGGGGCCTTCTGCGAGCAAGCCCTCCTCCTTTACCAGGTTTGTGATGGACATGGGCAAGGTGCTGCAATTGGACCTCCAGTCTGATTCCAGGTATACCTGGGAATATTTGGACGAGATGGAGCTTCCTTATCCACCGAAGGAATCCCTTCACCTCCCTCTGAATCCGGTTTTGCAGCAGACTTTCTTCTGGATTTTGGAGACTCCTTATACTATTCCGGCCATTCCATCCAAAATGGAGTCCAGGTACTGGACAGTCCCCTGTAAGGGTTTTGAGAAGGCTCAACTCTCCCACCAGTCCCTGGTGGTGGAGTCTTCCTTAAAAAAGTCTAATCCTTCCAGGGTCTACGCGGCTGTCCCGTCAGGCCGGGAAGGCCGGACTATGGATAAGTTCGGCAGACGCCTGTACCAAAACTCTATGATGGCGAACTACAATTTCACTTTCACATCCAATCTCAGACAGTGCATCAAATCCATGCCCTCCTTTTAGGATGATTTGTCTGTCCATCACCGGACGGAATTTCGCCGGCTCCTGGATATGCTGTCGCAGATTTAGCTTTATATGTTTCAGGCGACATATGATGCCTTTGAACTCTCCTCCAGGGTCTCCGCCTTTGCGGTAGCCATGCGCCGCCTGTCTTGGATCCGCATAGTTGACATGGACCCGAATCTGCAGGACCGGCTGTCGAATCTCCCGTGCTTGGGCAACAAACTCTTTGACTCCATCGAGGCAGCCACCAAACACCTCTCCGAGCATGAGCGCTCCTTTGCCTCCTTGGTCTGACCCAAGGCGAGTCCCGCTTCTCCTAAGTCGTTCAAGTTGCCTCCCCGGCGCTATCCCCAGAAATTGACGCTGGCTTTTTCCATGCCGCCTCTTCGGCGTCGGCAGCAGCAGAGGGCCCCTCAAAAGCCTCAGACCCCTGCAACGGCTAAGCCTGCGCTGTCCTTTTGACTGTCTGGGCTGGGGAAGGCCGACCCCCTCCGTCCTTGAGCCTTCTCCTCTGCCTATAGGGGGCCGCCTCAGTGCCTTTTCTCACCCCTGGGAACTGATAACTACGGACAATTGGGTCCTCTCCGTCATCAGAGAGGGGTATTCCATGCACTTCCGGACCTGCCCCCAAGAGAGTGTTTTTCGAACAGAGCGCAACTCCCCCTTTTCCAGGAGGCTCATGCCCTCATTCGCCTCTGGGCGGTGGAGAAGGTCCCTTTGTGTCAGCGGGGCACCGGATTCTACTACCGGTCCCCAAAAAGACCGGGGGCCTGCGCCCTATCCTGGACCTCCGAGTGCTGAACAAGTTCCTGGTCAGGGAGAAGTTCCATATGCTCTCTTTTCCCACGTTGTATCACCTGATGGACGAGGTGGACTGGTTATGCTCCCTGGACTTGAAGGAGGCCTACACTCGCATCCCGATCCACCTGGCCTCTCGCAGGTTCCTTCGCTTTCAGGTGGGAGGCCTTCACCTGCAGTATTGGGTCCTCCTGTTTGGGCTCGCTTCGTCCCCATGAGTCTTCATGAAGTGCCTCGTGGTTGTGGCGGCGGCGGCCCTGTAGTCGCGGGGTCTGCAGGTGTTCCCGTACCTCGACGACTGGCTCATCAAAGCACCGTCACAGCGGGAGGTTATTTCAGCGACCCATCAGATTATTATGTTCCTTCAGCGTCTGGATTTCGAGGTCATAGAAACATAGAAAAATGACGGCAGATAAGGGCCATAGCCCGTCAAGTCTGCCCACTCCACAGACCCACCCCCTTAAGTCTGCTCTCCTGGAGATCCCGCTCCTAATGACCCATCCTTAACTCCACCCTCTTAGGGATCCCACATGGGCATCCCATTTACCCTTAAAATCTGGCACGCTGTTGGTCTCGATTACCTGTATCGGAAGCTTGTTCCAATGATCAACCACTCTTTTGGTGAAGAAATACTTTCTGGTGTCACCATGAAATTTCCCGCCCCTGAGTTTAAGCGGATGCCATTTTGTGGCTGAGGGTCCTTGGAAAAGGAAAATATCTTCTTCCACCTCGATACGTCCGGTAATGTATTTAAATGTCTCAATCATGTCTCCCCTCTCCCTACGTTCCTTGAGAGAGTAGAGCCGCAATTTGTTCTGCCTCTCTTTGTAAGAGAGATCCTTGAGCCCCGAGACCATCCTGGTGGCCATCCGCTGAACCGACTCTGCTCTTAGCACATCTTTACGGTAATGTGGCCTCCAGAATTGCACACAATATTCCAGATGTGGTCTCACCATGGTTCTGTATAACGGCATGATGACCTCAGGCTTTTGGCTGACGAAACTTCTGCGTATACAACCTAACATTCGTCTTGCCTTAGATGAAGCCTTCTCCACTTGATTGGCAGCTTTCATATCTGCACTGATGATCACTCCCAAATCTCATTCTGTTACAGTCCTAGCTAAGGTCTCACCATTTAAGGTGTAAGTTCTGCACGGATTTCTACTGCCGAGGTGCTTGACCTTGCATTTCTTGGCATTGAAGCCCAACTGCCAGGTAGATGACCAACGTTCCAACAAAAACAGGTCCTGTAAATCGGAGCCGCTCACTATGTTACATAGTTTGGCGTCGTCGGCGAATAGTGTTATTTTACCTTGAAGCCCCTGAGTCAGGTCCCCTATGAATAAGTTGAAAAGGAGTGGGTCCAAGACTGAGCCCTGCGGTACTCCACTTCTCACTTCTGACGTTTTAGAGAGGGTACCGTTAACCACCACCCTCTGAAGTCTACCACTTAGCCAATCCTTGACCCATGCAGTTAGCGTTTCTCCCAACCCCATCGATTTCATCTTGCTCCACAGCCTACGGTGAGGGACGCTATTGAAAGCTTTACTGAAATCTAGGTACACTACGTGTAGGGATTCTCCCAAATCCAGCTTTATTGTTACCCAGTCAAAGAAGCTGATGAGATTGGATTGGCAGGACCTACCCTTGGTAAATCCATGTTGACTGGGATCCCGTAGATTCTCCTCATTCAGGATCGTGCCTATTTTATGTTTGATTAGTGTTTCCATGAGTTTACACACTATTGAAGTTAGACTCACCGGTCTATAATTCGCAGCCTCCGCTCTGCAACCTTTTTTGTGCAGTGGAACGACGTTAGCCGTTTTCCAGTCCATGGGTACTCTCCCCGTACTGGGGGAGAGATTGAAGATACGGATAGCGGTTCCGCCAGGACATCACCCAACTCCCTGAGTACTCTGGGGTGTAGATTGTCCGGTCCCATGGCTTTATTCACCTTGAGTGTTGTCAGTTCGCAGTAGACGTCTCCGGGTGTGAACTCGAAATTCCAAAACGGGTCTTCGGCTCTTTGCTTTGTCTGTAAGTGTGGACCATGCCCCGGTGCCTCGCTGGTGAAGACTGAGCATAAGTACTCATTCAGAAGTTCGGCTTTTTCGGAATCTGATTCCACGTACTTCCCATCTGGTTTTTTTAGGGTACTACCCTGTCTGTTTCTTTTCCTGTCGCTAATGTACCTGAAGAAGGATTTGTCTCTCTTCTTGAGGTTCTTCACTAGAGTTTCTTCCACTCGAAGTTTGGCCTCCCTGACTGCCGTTTTGACCGCTGTAGCCCTGGCTGTATATTCTAGTTTGGCTTCCACTTCTTCCGTACGTTTGTAGGAAATAAATGCCTTTTACTTTTCTTTAACGAGGCACGAGATCTCAGCGGTGAACCATTGGGGTTTATTGTTTCTCTGCCGTTTGTTTACTGATCTAATGTAGAGGTTTTTTGCTTCATGTATGGTACATTTCAGGGTTGACCACATAGCTTCAACATCATCCGTCTTAGCTTGGTTCTGCAGTGCCCGATGGACAAAATCTCCCATGCATTCAAAGTCAGTGCCTCGGAAGTGGAGTACCTTTGTTTTTGTGTTTGATCTAGGGAAACCTTTCCTGAGGTTGAACCGTACCGTGTTGTGGTCGCTGGAGGCTAGCATATCTCCTACCGAGACCTCCGAGATGCTTTCCCCGTTGGTGAGTACCAGGTCCAGGATCACCTGGGCCCTAGTGGGCTCCAGTACCATTTGTTTAAATCGTGTTCCCTTCATGGACGTTAATAGCCTCCTGCTGCTGCTAGTTGTCGCTGAAAGTATGTTCCAATCCGCATCAGGCATGTTGAAGTCCCCTAGCAGAACAGCGTCCCCCCCGTAGAGTGATATTCTCAATGTCTTCAATTAGTTCTGTGTCTTTGTCTTCCTGTTGTTTTGGAGGTCTATATACCACACCAAGATACAGGCAATTTTCTCTGCCTCTGGCCAGATGCACCCAGAGGGATTCCCCGGTGTACTTGACATCTGTGATCCTGGTCGTTTTGATGTCCCAGTTGTGCCCCTCTCAGTCTCTGCAGTTCATTGGGGCGGTGCTGGACACGGTTCGCCTCCGCTCGTTTCTGCCTCAACCTCGGCAGGCCGCCCTCATCCACCTGTGCCGGCAGGTTTCCCTTCAGTCCACGGCCTCTGCCAAGCAGATGATGATCCTGTTGGGACACATGGCCTCCACCGTTCATGTGACTCCTTATGCCAGACTTCACCTCCGGGTACCTCAGTGGACCCTGGCATCCCAGTGAAGACGACCGTGATCCCGCCTCTCAGCGCATTGCGTTGATTCCCTCCTTGAGGCATTTGTTCCGTTGGTGGACGCTCTCTTCCAATCTTTCCAAAGGTTTTCTCTTTCTCATGCCCCCGCCGCAGAAGGTCCTAACAACGGAGTTTTCCACGTATGCCTGGTGGGCTCACCTCGACAACCTCCAGACCCAGGGTCTTTGGTCGAGCGCCGATCGTCGTGGCCACATCAACCTGCTGGAGCTTCGGGCCATTTACAATGCCCTGGTCGTCTTTCAACATTTGCTTCAGGATCAAGTAGCCCTGATGCGCCCGGACAACCAGGTGGCTATGTATTACGTAAACAAACGGGGGTACTGGTTCTCTGTCTCTTTGCCGGGAGGCTCTTCGCCTCTGGGAGTGGGTGATACGCCACAACATCTTCCTTCGAGCGGTCTACATCCAAGGCGAGTAAAACTGCCTGGCGGACAGGTTGAGTCGTCTTCTCCAGCTGCACGAATGGTCGCTCCATTCCTCAATTCTGCGTCAGGTGTTCGCTCAATGGGGGACGTCGCAGATAGATCTTTTCGCTTCACCCCTCAAACACAAGTTGCCTCGCTTCTGTTCAAGGATTTACTCCCCGGATCGTCTCGAGGCAGATGCTTTCCTTCTGGATTGGACGGGCCAGTTCCTCTTTGCGTTCCCTCCTTTTCCTCTGATTCTGAGGACTCTCGTGCAGCTCAAGTTGGCTCATGCCGCCATGATTTTGATAGCTCTTTGGTGGCCCCGGCAGCCATTGTTCTCCCTTCTCCTCCAAATCAGTGTCAGGGAGCCTCTGCTTCTGCTGGTGTTTCCTTCTCTGCTGTCTCAGAGTCGGGGTTCGTTGCTGCATCCCATTCTGCAATCTCTACACTTAACAGCATGGTTCCTTTCCACCTGACTCTCTTCTTCGGTTTTTCTCCGTCGGTGTGGGATATTCTTGAGGCCTCTCGCAAAAGTTCTACTAGACAATGCTACCCCCAGAAGTGGTCTAGATTTGCTGCGTGGTGTGCTTTGTATCGCGTGGAACCGCTGTCTGCCTCCTTGTCCTCCGTGCTGGATTATTTGCTCCACTTGTCTCGGTCTGGCCTCAAATCGACTTCTATTCGAGTCCACCTTAGTGCGCTTGCTGCCTTTCATCAGCCGATTGATGGGAAATCGTTCTCCGTCCATCCGATGGTTTATCAATTCATGAAGGGCCCTTTTAATGTTCATCCTCCACTCAAGCCTCCCCCTGTGGTATGGGATCTTAATGTGGTCCTGGCTCAATTGATGAAATCTCCATTTGAACCCATTGATAAGGCTTCTCTGAAGTACCTCTCTTGGAAGGTGGTGCTCGCAGAGTCAGTGAGCTGCAAGCTCTGGTTGCGGACCTGCCTTTTACTGTTTTTCATCATGACAAGATGGTCCTTTGTACTCATCCAAAGTTCTTGCCCAAAGTGGTTTCGGATTTCCACTGCAACAAATCCATTGTTCTTCCGGTGTTTTTTCCGAAGCCCCATTCTCATCCTGGTGAAGTGGCGCTTCACACTCTTGACTGTAAAAGGGCGTTGGCTTTTTACCTCCAACGCCCCCAGTCTCATCGGTCAGCTCCTCAACTCTTCCTATCTTTTGATCCTAATTGGTTGGGTCGTCCTGTTTCCAAGCGCACCTTGTCCAACTGGTTGGCTGCTTGTATTTCCTTCTGCTACGCTCAGGCTGGTCTTCCGCTGCCAGTTCGGGTCACGGGGCATAAAGTCAGAGCGATGGCGGCGTCCGTCGCTTTCCTTTAGGTCCACGCCTATTGAGGAGATCTGCAAGGCCGCCACTTGGTCCTCGTTTCATACATTCACCTCTCACTACTGTCTGGATACTTTTTCCATGGGCGAAGGCCGGTTTGGCCAGTTGGTTTTGCGTAATCTGTTCTCCTAATTTGCCAACTCACCCACCGTCCCTTCCTAGTTAGCTTGGAAGTCACCCACATATGCTGCTTGCTTGTCCTGGGATAAAGCACAGTTACTTTCCGTAACTCTCGCAACCCTCCCACCTTCTTGGGTTGGCTTCTTTGCTAGCTATCTGAACTGAAGACCATGTTGAGGAGACGTGCCCTCTAGCTGAGTGGGAAGGCACACGCATGCGCTGTGCAGCACTAGCAAACTTGAGATCTTCAATCAAGTTTGCTTGAAAAGCTGTCCGCGACAGGGCTCCGTGGACGACATCACCCACATGTCGAGAATATCTGCCTGCTGTCCCTGGATAACACCTGTTACGGTAAGTAACTGCTTTTTTGTTTCTCGGACCACCTCTTTGTGTTAACGAATCTGTCTGAGAAAGGGAGGCTGGCTTCTATGGCTACTCAGGTCAGCTATTTTGTCCTCCTTCATTGCTTTTGTTAGGCAGCCACCCTTCACATTTCAAGCTCATTTGATTCGAGGGATTGCCACTTCCTGGGCTGTAGTAGCTCAAGATGACTCCTTTGGAGACTCAGTTTCAAGGGCAGGCTTATCTCTCCCACGTGGGACTGCTTAGGTAAGTCCCTTGATTCAGCATACTGTCCCTATTGCACTGGAAAAAGAGATTAGGTTCTTACCTTGATAATATCTTTTCCAGTAGATAGGGATGATGTGCTGAATTCCCCGTCCATCATTGTTTATGCACCTATCAGAACCTTCTGCTACATGAAGGTTGCATCTCTGACCTTTCTGCCAGTTATTATAAATTGGAAGACATTGTATACTGTATATTGTACACTTCTCCGAATCCGCGGATTCGGTTATTCGTGTTTTTTAAAAAAAAATCTGTTTTCATTTTCAGGCTATTTTTAAGCCCTCTTAGACCCCCCTTAAGCCTTATCTGGTGGTCTAGTGGGTTTTCGAGGCAGGAGCCCGATCTTCCTGTGCTCCTGCCCCATGCAGATCACTCATAGGAAATGGCTGCCGTGAGCTTCCATAGTCTCTCGAGACTATGACGGAGCTCACGGCAGCCATTTCCTTTGAGTGATCTGCGTGGGGCAGGAGCATATGAAGATCACTCCTGCCCCGAAAACCCATTAGAACACCAGGTAAGGCTTAAGGGATGCCGGGGAGAAGCAGGAGGTGGGTCAGAGCCGGTCCGAATATTATTCACATTTTTTTTTATATTTGCGGGCCGGCTCTGCCCCTAACCCCCGTGGATACGAAGGGAGAAGTGTGGTTGGGGTTTCCACAGTTTCTTATGGCTCTTTGTTAATAAAGATTATTTGTTCCTTTCCTCTCCATGCCATGATTACTTGTTCTTTTCCTTTCCATGCCATGTTTATAAGATATGGGGCTCAAAATCAAAACTTAAATATGTCTAAAAACCCGCCAAAGTTGGCACTTGGTCGTCCTAAAAGACTGGTCGTCCAAGTGCCGATATCCAGGGACATTTTAGGCCTCTGAAGCCCGCTGTGCACCCAGAACTGAAAGGGACATTTTTGGAGGAGTGACTAGGGCGGGATGTGAGCCTACTTAGACTTAGTCGTCCTGCAGGGATAATCGAATGTTTGATGAGAATGCATAGGTGAAACTTATACATTGACATCAGCACCTGGCATAGGAATGCCTAGTAGAGTTGCACAGAGGTGGCTTAAGTAGTCTGGGAGTGGGCTAGTGAACCATAGAAAGGAGGACCCAGGCCCATAAGCCACTCCCCCCAAACCCTACTGTACTACCATAAAGTGCTATTGGGGTTGTAGACAGGTAGATATAGTGTGTTTTGGGAGACTCACCATAACCTATAAAGGAGTTCTGGTGAGGTGCTGGAGAGGCAAGAGCTATGCAGTTTAATCTGTGTGTTGAAGTAGTATGCTTGCTTACACAGATGTTTTCAGCAACTGCCTTGTGTATAGCTATCAACCTTGTAATCTCAATGGGAATGCACAGGCTAATTTCAGTGTTCTCCCTAGCGCCTTTTAGCCGGGCGCTCCGCCCATCTAATTTTGGTGAGCGCCCGGCTGTCAACTCAGAAGGTCACGAATCCTGCTGCCGCTGCTCAACAGGTTGTTTTTGGTTTTTTTAACTCTCATTGACTCGCTGAGCTGATTTAACACAGCCTGAAGAGCCGCCGGAGGTACATAAATCAATCCTCGATGCGGGGCCCATATCCAAGAGGTTATAACCAGAGACTGACTCACCCCGTGATCTCACACTTCTGAACATCGGGATCAGAAATTAAAACATCTTCAACTCCCGGTTAGGTCTTTCAGTCACTTGCTCAGCTGAATCCAGTATACAGGCAGACTGAAGAGCCAATCCTCACTTCATGGGGGCGGGGCCTGTAACAGTCTATCACGGAGGGGGGAGGGGCGTGGGTTAGGAGCAAGAACAGCTCACTCTCCTGGTCTGCTTGGGAGGAGAGGAGAGAGAAGTTGGGTGACTAACGCTATAGAGATCGAGATCAGTGTCATGCCCAGGCCAACTGCCTCAAAATGGAGAATCCGCTTCCACTAAAAGGATCATGGGTCAAGAAGGAAATGACATGTCTGTGGATAGTATTGATTTTACTGCAGCAGAGCTGAAAAAGGACACTCAAGGAAACCAAAAAAATAAACTACAGGAGCATTTCAAAGGCATGCCGACAATTGCGCGCCGGACATTTGCATGCCAGCGCACACTGAGACCTGACAATTTTCTATTTTTGAGGGTTACGAAGTAACCCAGTTTTTGAGGGGGGTTTCCCTTCATAACCTTTCCCTTCGTAACCCTCAAGAATAAAAAAATTGTCGGGTCTCAGTGTGTGCTGGCGCACAAATGTCCGGCGTGTGATTGTTGGCGCCTTTATTTTGTGGTTGCTGTGAGAATGTTGGGTCTCAGTGCGATTGTCGGCGCGCCATTGTCCTGTGGTCACCGGGATTTCTAAGGAAGAAAGTCCAGTGCAAGGTTCAGTTTTCTACACCTCCTATCAAGGTAAGGTGAATTTAAATGTTTGTTGACTCTGGTTGCAGATTTGACCTGCATTAATACTCAGTTTTATAATTGTTTAATCTTTCTAGAGCTCATATCCTTTTTTACTCACCTAGTTTATGTTAATTGAAATCTTTATCTTGCTGCTTCTGTTAAAAATCGTGATCTGGAAGTTTAGGGGTTTTTTTCCTCATTAAGGTTAGTTGCCTATAACATTTTTTTCTGTTATATCTGATATCTGACCTATCAAATAGGTCTTCTGTTTTCTTGAATACCAGAACTTTCTTTTGTGATTTAGAAAATAAGTACAGGAAAAACATGTGGTTTTTAGGATTAGTAAATTAGAAAGCAGTAATGTCCACAAAATGAAAGTGCCAAGGAGGGGGGTTTAACTTCCCCCCATGAGTTGATCATGATCAATGAACTTGGATACTAGAAAAAAAAAAGATTTTGTACTCTTTCTAGTTCTGACTCTCACCTCCTTCAGCTTTCTCTCTTCCTTGTCTGTTGCAATGTTCTGCACCACGTTTTAAGTGCATGGACAATCTGGCTTCTGGGGTTTTTCAACTTACTTGAGTGTCACTATCAGCATAAAATGGAAATATCCTTGAGAGGGAGCATGACCTCTTACAGATCTATTTGAATGTGGAATTCAGCACCTAGCCAGTGCTTGCATTGTATTGGGTCATAAAGCTTGTATAAAAGTTTGAGTTGTCCTTTCATTTTGAAGTGAACCTTTTGAGTTTGGAGTTAATCACAATGAAGTGTTCATCGTTTTATCGTGTTTCTTTTGGGCTTTATATTTAATCTCTGCTCAATTAACTGATTACAGTAATTCATTTTCTTTACATTTTAATTTGCTGGTAGTGCTGCCCGATTCAGGGGAAAAAAATTTTCGATTTGGCCTATTGAATTGATTTTTTTATTCAATTCACTTTTCCTGCTGAATCAGGTGTTTTCCTTTTGTTTTTTTAATGGCCTGGTGGTTTTATTTTTGTAACCTCTTCATCCCGACCACCTTTGCCCTCTCCAACTCCACATAGGTGCTGTGGTGTAAACAAGATAAAAAAAGACTTTTCCTCTCTCTGATAGATCCTAGCTCAAGCTCACTAACTGCCTCTTTCTTACCCTTCTCTTTTTTACTTTTCAGCTACCTATCAAATTTCCATCTTCTCGATGAAGTTACAAAGAAATACTTTTAAAACCAATAGGAGGAAATTTTTATCACTCAGAGAATAGTTAAGCTCTGTAACACATTGCCAGAGGATGTAGTAAGAGCAGTTAATGTAGCTGGTTTAAAGAAAAGTTTGTCACGTTCCTGGAGAAAAAGTTTGTAGTCTGTTATTGAGAAAGATATGGGGGAAGCCACTGCTTGCCCTGGATCGGTAGCATGGAATATTGCTGCTTCTTGGGTTTTGGCCAGGTACTAGGGACCTGGATTGGCCACTGTGAGAACAGGCTACTGGGCTTGATGGAACAATGAACTGACCCAGTAAGGCTATTCTTATGACTTCCACTTCAGCCGGACTTTTTTTTTAAGTGCCAGCATGCAAATTGAACCCATGCTCTGAAACCGGAAATTATGTCATGGGGGGAGGGAGAAGAAGGGAAGCCAGCACACACAATGTTAGCATTACAGCCCCGGAGCATGAGTTGAATTCGCTATAGACTAAGGCGGGAAATAGGGCAGAGAGGGAGTTGAAAGGAGGGGAGAAGCTTACAACTTGCTGCTCTTGCTTGCTTCGAGATCTTCCTTGCTGCCAGGTCCTGCCTTTGTGGAAATAGAAAGTAGGTGGGACCTGACAGCGAGGAAGGCACGAAGCAAGCAAGAACAGCAAGTTGTGAATGCTGGGCTGCTGATGGGTGTGTGAGGCAGGGAAGTGGGGGGGGGGGGAAGAAAAATGCTGCTGCACCCAATTGGGAGGAAGACTGGGGAAGAGAGAGGAAAGATAGTTGCCAAGACCATGGGAGGGATGGAAAGGAAAGGAGATACCAGACCATAGAGGGGGAAGGGAGATAGATGCCAGACCAGGGGAAAGGAAGGAAGGAAGGAGGGAGAGAGAGAAAGGAAGGAGAGAGATGTCAGGACATGGAGGGAGGGAAGAGAAACTAAGGAGACAAATGCAAGACCAGAGGGAAAGGAAGGAGAGGAGGTGCCAGAGCAAGGAGGGAGAGATAGGAGGAGAGGAGAGAGATGCCAGACCATGGGGTGCAGTGGGAAGGAAGTTAGGAAAGGAGGAGTGAGATGCCAGAGCAGAGGTAGAGACAAAAATGGAGAGAGGGTGAAGCTGAAATGAATCATGTTCAAAGGAGAGAAAGGGCACAGGATATACTGTTTATTGAAGGGACATAGAAAGAGGGAAGATGCTGTATTGAAGAGAGAGGGTGGACGGTGGATGGAAGGGGCAGAGAGAGGATGGACAGTAGGTGGAAGGGTTAGAGAGAAAGAATTGGATACTTCTTAAATTTAATAAAAATATTCTGGTCCAGGTGTCAAACCTTAAAAAAGTAAGTCATATTGAGCATTGGAAAATAATTAATAATAATTAACTAATAAAAATAGTACACATTTAATTTTCCCCACCACCAAATTTCCTCATCCCACCCCACCCGGCTACTTTTTCATGCCACCCGGCTGGAAAAAATTTCTGGGGAGAACACTGAATTTCTTGTTGTAAACCGCCTAGAACTGAAAGGTATTGTGATAGAAGACACCAATGTAATGTTATGTTTATGTGGCCCCCTTTTGTGAAGTTCACAGCACTTTCCTGTAAGGTGCCCCACTGCTCTGTTGTCATGTCTGGGTGGCCAGTCATAAGACCATAAGAATAGCCTTACTGGGTCATACCAAAGGTCCATCAAGCCCAGTAGCCCATTCTCACGGCAGTCAATCCAGGACACTAGTACCTGGCCAAAACCCAAAGAATAGCAACAGTCCGTGCTACCGATCCAGGGCAAGCAGTGGCTTGCCCTATGTCTTTCTCAATAACAGATTATGGACTTTTTCCTTCAGGAAATTGTTCATACCCTTCTTAAAACCAGGTACATTATCCGCTCTTACCACAACCTCTGGCAATACGTTCCAGAGCTTAACTATTCTTTGAGTGGAAAAATATTTCCCCCTATTGGTTTTATAAGTATTTCCATGTAACTTCATAGTGTGTCTCCTAGTGTTTGTAATTTTTGACAGAATGAAAAATTGATCCACTTGTACCCGTTCAACTCCACTCAGGATTTTTTAAAACTCAATCATATCTCTGCTCAGCTGTCTCTTTTCCAAACTGAAGAGTCCTAACTTTTTTAGTCTTTCCTCATACGAGAGGAGTTCCATCCCCTTTATTATCTTGGTCACTCTTTGAATCTTTTCTAGTGCTACTATATCATTCTTGAGATAATGAGGTTGCACCATGGAGCGGTACAGTGGCATTATAACATTCTTAGTCTTGTTAACCATCCCTTTTTTAGTAAATCCTAGCATCTTTGCATTTTTGGCTGCCGCCACTCATTGGGCGGAAGGTTTCATCGTAATGTCTACAATGACACCCAGATCCTTTTCTTGGGCACTAGCCCCCAAGGTGGACCCTAGCATCTGTTAACTGTGATTTGGATTATTCTTCCCAATGTGCATCACTTTGCATTTGTCTACATTAAATTTCATCTGTCTCTTGGACGCCCAGTCTTCCAATTTCCTAATGCCTGCCTGTAATTTTTCACAATCCTCATGCGTTTTAACAACTATGAACAGTTTAGTGCCATATGCAGATGTAATCACCTCACTCGTCATTCCAATTTCCAGATCATTTATAAATAAGTTAAATAGCACCGGTCCCAGTACAGATCTCTGCAGCATTCCACTGCTTAATCTCCTCCATAGAGAAAAATGACCATTTAACCCTACCCTCTGTTTTCTATCCGATAACCAATTCCTAATCCACAACTGAACATTGCCACCTATCACATGACTCTGATTTTCTCAGGAGCCTCTACTGAAGAACTTTGTCAAAGCTTTCATAAATCTAGATACACTACATCAACAGGCTCACCTTTATCCACATGTTTATTCACACATTCAAAGAAGTCAGTCACAATGCTGACCCCTCCCATGTCCAAATGGTCTTGTTCTGGGCGTTTGTGACTTGGATGAATTTTTAGTCGAGAATGTGGTGTAAAGATAGATGTAGTGGCAGTCTGGACAGATAGACGATTTTTGGAAAAAAAAATTTTATACGTATTTTTTGAGAATGGACTTTTTGCTGCTGCTGACTTTGGGCAACTAGTGCCCTACGTCCAAATCGGACTTAGACTTTTTTTTGATTATGCCTCTCCAAGTGTTTATATTTATGAGCAGACCAAAGTCTTGTTGAGGTGTCTCCCCATTATCCTCCTCCTGTTCTCTCCTGTAGGGTATAGCCTGCTTTGACACTGACTGGGGGCAGCAGGGAGAAGGAGGAGGTACTGAAAACAGTGATCAGTATCTCCTGCAAATAGACTTGCAGGAGCGGATGCAAGACCCTTGGTTCAGCATACCGTCCCTATCTACTGGAAAAGATATTATCAAGGTAAGAACCTAGGTCTAGATTTACTAAGCTCGCCGATTGTGTCCCAACCAGTTTGCGAGCCTTCGACCCTGACTCGATTCACTAACCTTCTACCTGATCTGATCCGCACCCGATCCGATCCACACATCCAAATGAGGAGAAATAGCATGCAAAGTAGGAAGGCAGCGATTCACTAAACAAGAAGGAACATCGATTGGGCTGGCTGATCCAAAAAGAAGCAACTGCTGAGGACCAGTCGCTCAAATCCTTGCTGACTGTCCTGCTCTCTGTCGCCCTGAAATCCTAGTTCTAGTATCAAAACAAAAATAAAACATTTTAAACACATCTCCCTTGTGCAAAAAGCACAAGAAGGCAAGCTCTGCTGACTCTCTTGCTCTCTGCCGCCCTGTCGATTCTTGCTCTCTGCCGCCCTTCCCTGAAGTGCGAGCCCGTGGTTTTAACCCACGGGTTAAAAGCATGTTCTGTTCCTGCTGCAGCATGTTCCATTCCATATAGCTCTGGCTAAAGTGTGTTCTGATCCATTAAAGCCCCCCCTGTTTTGACCTCATTTGTGCGGAGATAAAATGCCTGCATGGATCGCATCTACAGGCAAAATAGATGGTTTGCGCATGCATCTGGATCGCTCTTCAGCAATCTGTGGGGTGTGCCTCCGATCGCATTAATTTGCACGAGGACTCGTACTGAATTGGTCGCCCGGGAAGACTCGGCCCACGGATCGCCCAACAAAGGTTAGATTAGTGAATCTAGACCCTAATGTATTTTTCACTGTTCTGCAAAGGAGTTTGCACAAACTAAAACTGATCCAATTAGCTAGATTGATAGCAGAGTATAAGTTGGATACTTGTGTGTCCCCTGCTTTTTGGCCGACTGGCAGTTGCTCACCATCTTTTTCAGATCGTAGTTTCAGATCCTGTGTTTGACAGGTGAAGCTTTGCATAATTAAGGCCAACACTGTCTTTAAAAAAATGTGAATAGATGCCATAAAGTCTTTTTTAAAAAAAAAATCTTGGCTAGTGTTTCATTTGATAATCTATTATGTAAACTGATGTTAACCAGACCTACATGCCTTTTTCTTACAAAGCTCTAGAGTTCTTTGAAATGCCCTCCTGAAAGGTATCATCACGAAGAGAGAGTTCCTTTGATTCAGAAAATGTTTAAAATCATTTATGTAAAATAGGATTATAATCTTTCTAGCTAAATATTTATAAAGAAACAATACAATGGCATCCTCCGCTGTTAACCACCTGTTAGCCACATAATATCCAGATTAGACTCAAACAGCAAAAACAAAAAAGTATTTATCCCAGGACAAGCAGACAGGTATTCTCACTAATGGGTGACGTGATCCAACGGAGCCCCGATGCGGATGCCTCACAAGCAATCTTGCTTGATGAAACTCGAAGTTTCGAGTCGCCTGTACCGCACATGCGCGAGTGCCTTCCCGCCCAGCACAGGATGCGTCTCCTCAGTTCTTACTTTTCCGCGGAGCCGAGAAGTCCGTCTTCGACTCTCTGCGCGAAGTTTTCTTCACTTATGCCTTCTAAGTCCGCGGTTTTAGGTTTATTTTCTCTTAATCGCTGATTTTCGTCGTACTTTTGTTGTTTTTCAAAAAAAAAAAAAAAAAAAATTTCGTACATCAGGTCAACCGGGCAGGCCACGTGGCCGCAGTCCCGCGGCTTCGATCTTGTGGTGGAGCTTTTCCGGCCTATGTCCCGGCCTACTACCGGTTTAAAAAAGTGTTCCAAGTGCCAGCGCACAATTTCACTGACGGACCCTCATCGACGCTGTCTTCGGTGTCTCGGGCCTCAACACCTTCCAAAATCGTGCCGGCCTTGCTCAACACTAACAGCCCGTGCTTTCAAGCGTCGTTGCATCTTGTGGGAGTCGCTGTTCAGCATGGAGTCTTCGAGGGAGCTTTCGTCATCGAAGGACCCTTCACCATCGGCCTCTCCCGAGGCTCCCCAGGCTTCCACATCTTCTGCTCTGAGCCTCATCAAACCGGCCTCGTTTGTTCCGGCTCTGTCTTCGACGCAGGCTGCGGTGCCTTCCTCTGTCTCTTCAGGTCAGATAGCGCAGCAGCCCATTCCCCCGGTGGTGCTTAAAGTGCCCAAGGCTTCTAAGTCCAAGCACTCTCACACTACCTCGAGGAAGCCCGAAGCCCGTGCAGGTGGTCCTGTTGGTGACGCGGATCCATCCTTGCCGGCATCGTTCCAGACCTTACTTGAAAAGCAATTCATACAGTTCTTTACCACGATGAGGCCGAAGCTTCTCTCTCAAATCCAGCGTGGGCACGTGGAGGCCTCCTGCAAGGTCGAGCCGCCTCCAGTGCCTCAGCCGTACACACACTCTCTACAAGGAGCAGAGTCTCTACGAGAGTCTGGTCTGGCATCGATGTATGCATCGCAAGGAGCAGAGTCTTTGCCCATGCCTCCATTGGAACCGATTCACTCGATGCAAGGAGTAGAGTCTTTGCGAGTGCCTCCATTGGAACCGATTCACTCGATGCAAGGAGTAGTGTCTTTGCGAGTGCCTCCATTGGAACCGATTCACTCGATGCAAGGAGTAGAGTCTTTGCGAGTGCCTCCATTGGAACCGATTCACTCGATGCAAGGAGTAGAGTCTTTGCGAGTGCCTCCATTGGAACCAATTCACTCGATGCAAGGAGTAGAGTCTTTGCGAGTGCCTCCATTGGAACCGATTCACTCGATGCAAGGGCTCGAGTCTTTGCGAGTGCCTCGTGATTCTTCCAGTCAACCACCTCTGCTTCGATCCACCGCTTCCAGGCCCATCCACTCTCTGGGGGCCTCAGCGAAGACCCATTTGCCTCGCTTGTCGAGGCCTGCTTCGAGGCACAGCTCGCATCATCAATCGAGGCATTCTTCGAAGCACTCCTCCAGGCATGCCTCGCCTCATCGGAAGCAGCCTTTTCTTCAGTTTTCTCCACCGTCTACTTCGCCTCCTCCGATGCCGGAGCTCGAGGACACGGTGGGGTCTTTTTCTCCAGCCCGATTCCTGTCCTCATTGGATCAGGAGGCCACGACGTCCTCGAGTCCTTCTCGAGGCCCTGCTTTGGCTGACCAGCTGTCTTTTTCTTCTTTTCTCCGTCAGATGGTAGCTGATTTGGACATTCAGCTGGACACTGGGTCCAAATTCTCAAAGGAGTATCTCGAGACAATGCATCTCCCTCAACCTCCTGCTGATTCGCTCAAGCTTGCTCTTCATAAGCTGCTGGATCAGACCTTTGTCCGCTGTCTGGAGACTCCCTATTCCATCCCCGCCGTTCCGGGCAAATTGGATGCCAGATACCGCACGGTTCATCATAAGGGATTTGTTGGTGCCCAGCTATCATATCAATCCCCATTGAAGCGGTCTCACCCCTCCCAGGTATATGCTACTGTTCCACCTGGCAGGGAGGGCAAGAAGATGGACAGGTTTGGAAGGCGAATTTACAAGAACTCTATGATGACATCCAGAGTTCTCAACTACAATTTTCATTTTATTACATATTTTGAGTTTTTCCTGTCCGTCCTTCCCAAATTCATGGCCTATTTGGATCCTCGGGCCCATTTTGAGTTCCAAGAAGTCCTAGCCTCGTTGTCCCAACTCCGTTTGCAGCTGATGCAGTCCTCATATGATGCCTTTGAGTTGTCTGCTCGGGCTACTGCTTGCTCAGTGGCCTGGTGTGGCTCAGGACCTTCGACATGGACCCCAATCTGCAGGACCAGCTGGCTAATGTCCCATGCGCTGGTTCTGACCTCTTCGACGAGTCCATCGAGGCGGCGACCAAGAAGCTGTCGGACCACGAGAAGTCTTTCCAATCGATTCTCCATCCGAAGCCCAAGCCAGCTCCTTCTCCTTCACGCCCGCCTTTGATCTACCAGCGGCGTTTCCCACCTAAACAGGCTCCTGCCATCCGTCAGCCTGTTAAGAGGCAGCATCCGCAGAAACAGCAACAAAAGCCTCAGTCATCTGCTGTCCCCAAGGCTCCTCAGCCTTTTTGACTTTCTCATGGAGAGCATAATGTCAATCGTTCTGCCCTTCCCCGTTTTTCCCCCTATCGGAGGTCGTCTCCATCATTTTTACCATCGATGGTTGACTATTACCACCGACCTCTGGGTCCTTTCCATCGTAAGGGAGGGATACTCTCTTCAGTTCCATCAAGTTCCTCCGGAACATCCTCCAAGAGAGTATCCTTTCTCCTCTGCCCAGACCGCCCTTCTTCTTCAGGAAGCTCAGGCTTTGCTCCAGCTCTGGGCTGTTGAGCCAGTTCCTTTGGCTCAACAGAACAAGGGTTTTTACTCCCGGTACTTCCTTGTTCCGAAGAAGACGGGCGATCTGCATCCTATTTTGGATCTCAGAGTGCTCAACAAATATTTGGTCAAAGAAAAGTTTCGCATGCTGATCCTGGCGTTTCTGTATCCCCTCCTCGAGCAGCTCGACTGGTTATGCTCTCTGGATCTCAAGGAGGCCTACACTCACATTCCCATCCATCCGGCCTCCCGTCAATACCTCAGATTTCGGGTGGGACATCTTCATCTTCAATACCGAGTGCTCCCTTTCGCCCTGGCATCGTCACCCAGAGTCTTCACCAAGTGTCTGGTTGTGGTGGCCGCAGCGTTCAGGAACCATGGTCTTCAGGTGTTCCCCTACCTGGACGACTGGTACATAAAGGATTCCACGTCTCAGGGAGTCGTCCTGGCGACTCAGCGCACTATCTGGTTCCTGCAGAGTCTGGGGTTCGAGATCAACTTTCCAAAATCTCATCTGCAACCTTCCCAGACTCTTCCCTTCATCGGAGCTGTTCTGGATACTATCCAACTCAGAGCGTTCCTCCCTCCACAACGTCTGGAAGCTTTTCTCCGTCTTTGTCATTTAGTGTCCTCTCGCCAGTCCATCTCGGCGAGACTCATGATGGTTCTTTTGGGCCACTTGGCCTCTACAGTACATGTGACTCCTTTTGCCAGACTTCACCTCAGAATTCCTCAGTGGACTGTGGCATCTCAATGGTCGCAGGTTTCCGACCCTCTGACTCGACACATCCAGGTCACTCCTGCTCTGACACAGTCTCTTCGCTGGTGGATGCTCTCTTCCAATCTATCCAGAGGCTTACTGTTTCACACGCCCCCCCCCCCATCAGAAGGTTCTCACAACCGACTCTTCGACTTACGCTTGGGGGGCTCATCTGGATGGTCTCCGCACTCAGGGCTATTGGACCAGTACAGACCGCCAGTGCCACATCAATCTCCTAGAACTCAGGGCGATTTTCAACGCTCTCAATGCTTTACAACATCTGCTTCACAACCGTGTAGTCCTCATTCGCACGGACAACCAAGTCGCCGTGTATTATGTCAACAAGCAAGGAGGCACGGGATCGGCCTCCCTCTGTCAGGAAGCTCTGAAAGTTTGGGATTGGGCAATTCGCCACAACTCCTTCCTCAAAGCTGTCTACATTCAGGGGACGGACAATGCCTTAGCGAACAACTTGAGTCGTCTTCTGCAGCCTCACGAAAGGACTCTCCATTCCACGCCCCTTCATCACATTTTCTCTCTGTGGAGAATGCCTCAGATAGACCTCTTTGCAGCCCCCCACAACTTCAAACTGCCTCAGTTCTGCTCCAGGATGTACACTCCTCATCGCCTCGAGGCAGATGCTTTTCTTCTGGACTAGACGAATCTCTTTCTATATGCGTTTCCTCCATTTCCTCTCATTCAAAAGACTCTAGTCAAGCTGAAGTCCGACCATGCCACCATGATTCTGATTGCTCCTCGATGGCCCAGTCAACCTTGGTACTCCCTTCTACTTCAACTCAGCAGCAGGGAGCTCTTCCTTCTACCAGTGTTTCTGTCGCTGCTTATACAGTATCAGGGATCTCTGCTTCATCCCAACCTGCAGTCTCTCCACCTGACAGCTTGGTTCCTCTCAACGTTAACTCCTCTCCAGTTTTCACAAGCTGTGAGGGATGTTTTGGAAGCTTCACGGAAGCCTGCTACTAGACAATGCTATACCCAAAAATTGACTAATTTTCTACTTGGTGTTTTTCTCATCATCAGGAGCCTCAACATTCCTCCTTATCTTCTGTTTTGGACTACCTTTTGCACCTTTCATTCTGGCCTCAATTCTACATCGATACGAGTCCATCTTAGTGCAATCAGCCGCTTCAAGGGAAACCCCTCTCTGCTCATCCTGTGGTTTCCAGATTCATGAAAGGTCTTTTCCATGTCAATCCTCCTCTCAAACCGCCTCCAGTGGTTTGGGACCTCAATGTTGTCCTTTCTCAGCTTATGAAACCTCATTTGAACCTCTTGACAAGGCTCATCTGAAGTATCTCACTTGGAAAGTGGTGTTTCTCATTGGCCTCACTTCTGCTCGTCGTGTGAGTGAGCTTCAGGCATTGGTTGCGGATCCACCTTTTACAGTGTTCCATCATGACAAGGTGATTCTTCGCACTCATCCAAAATTCCTTCCTAAAGTTGTCTCGGAATTTTATCTCAATCAATCCATTGTTCTTCCAGTGTTTTTTCCAAAGCCTCATTCTCATCCTGGAGAATCAGCTCTTCATACTCTGGACTGTAAGCGTGCTTTGGCTTTCTATTTGGACCGCACCAAACCGCACAGAACTGCTCCTCAATTTTTCATCTCCTTTGATCCAAACAAGTTGGGACGTCCAATCTGTAAGCATACCATCTCCAACTGGATTGCGGCTTGTATCTCTTTCTGCTATGCCCAGGCTGGATTATCCCTTCCCTGTAAGGTCTCTGCCCATAAGGTCAGAGCAGTGGCGGCTTCTGTGGCTTTCCTCAGATCGACACCGATTGAGGAGATTTGTAAAGCTGCCACTTGGGCCTCGGTTCATACCTTCACTTCTCATTATTGTCTGGATACTTTCTCCAGACGGGATGGACAGTTTGGCCAAACAGTATTACAAAATTTATTCTCCTAAGTTGCCAACATTCCCACCATCCCATTCTGGCTAGCTTGGAGGTCACCCATTAGTGAGAATACCTGCCTGCTTGTCCTGGGATAAAGCACAGTTACTTACCGTAACAGTTGTTATCCAGGGACAGCAGGCAACTATTCTCACGTCCCACCTACCTCCCCTAGGTTGGCTTCTCTGCTTGCTATCTGAACTGAGGAGATGCGCCCTGTGCTGGGCAGGAAGGCACTCGCGCATGCGTGGAGCGGGCGACTATAAACTTCGAGTTTCATCAAGCAAGACTGCTTGTGAGGCGTCCGCATCGGGGCTCCGTTGGATCACGTCGCCCAATAGCTGCCTGCTGTCCCTGGATAACAACTGTTATAGTAAGTAACTGTGCTTTTTCGCTACATAAGACACACTTTTTTCCCACCCAAAAGTGGGTGGAAATCTCGGTGCGTCTTATAAAGCGAAGGTGCAAATTTGATTCCCCTGCACAGCTGCAATACCCCCGCGCACCAGCTGCACCACCTTGTTAAACACTGCCCGCTGGCTCTCTCCCGTACAATTACAAAATACCCCCTGCACCGCACCACCTTTCAGCACCGCTTGCCATCCCCATAGTACAATTACAAAACACTCCCCCAGCGCCGCAGCCTCACTACCTTTCAGCACTGCTCACCGCCCCCCCATACAATTGCAGAAGACCCCCACGCGCCGCAGCCACACTACCTTTTTTTAAAAAGAAACCCCCCCACTGCTGTCGTCGCCGCCGCCAAACCTTTTTCCAAGCCGGTGGTCCAGTGTACGGCTCTGTATTTCCTGGTAGCAGGTGCACGAGTCGGGAGCATGGTGGTCAGGGCTAAGCTTTACACGCTCCCGCTTGGGCCCGTGCCACTTTCTGAATGGCTGGCAGCAGTTCTTGCGTGACTCATGAGAACTGACGGCAGACATTCTGAAAGCTGCGTGGGGCCCAAGCGGGAGCGTGTAAAACTTGGCCCTCACCGCCACGCTCCTGAATCGTGCGCCTGCTGCCCGGAAATAGTAAGGAGCCGTCGAGGGAGGGAGGAAAGAATTTAAAAAAGGTATTTGGGGGGGGGGGGGGCTATGATTAAAAGGTGCAAGGGGGATGATTAAAGGTACAATGGGGGGTATGATTAAAAAGGTGCAAGGGGGATGATTAAAGATACAGTGGGGGCTATGATTAAAAAGGTACAAGGGGGTATGATTAAAAAGGTGCAAGGGGGATGATTAAAGGTACAAGGGGGTTATGATTAAAATGGTGCAAGGGGTATGATTAAAGGTGCAAAGGCGCGTATGATTAAAGGTAGGGGGATGATTAAAAAAGGTACTGGGGTACATAGGATTATTTAAAGTACTGGGAAGGGCACGTGTGGGGATGGGGGATGATTTAAGGTACCTGGGGGGGGTACATGGGAGGGTATGGGGCCCTGCCTGTCACTAGGCCTGCCTGCCTTGTGCCCTGTCTCAGCCTACCACTAGACTACCAGAGGGGGGATGGGGGAACAGGGTACAGAGCCTTGCAGGGAGGGGGGACAGGGTGCAGAGTCTGGCAAGGAGAATTTGGTTCAGATTGCTTTTTTTTTTCTTGTTTTCCTCCTCTAAATCTAGGGTGCGTCTTATGGAGCGAAAAATACGGTATATGACTAAAACTCCATCAATCTGCACAATTGGGAGAGCAGCAGTTGGTAGTAAGACAATTGATAGGGTGACAACAGTAGGATAACAATTGGTAGGTTGCAAGTAGTCCCTATCAATTGTCTGGATGAAATATCTAAGTGATGATTACCTGTTCCAATGCAATAGGGATGGTATGCTGAATGATAGGGTTGTCAATGCCTGCTTGCAAGCATTCTGTAGAAGATACCGTAGATCCTATCACCTCTTAACTTAATCCTATGCCTTCTCATTGCTGAGTTTCCTTTCAAATGAAAGAGACTTGACTCATGCGCATTTACATTACATAGGTATATATCCCCTCTCCTGCCTTTCCTCCAAAGTATACAGATTGAGATCTTTAAGTCTGTCCCCCATACACCTTATGATGCCCACATACCATTTTAGTAGCCTTCCTCTGGACTGACTCCATCCTTTTTATATCTTTTTGAAGGTGCGACCTCCAGAATTGTACACAATATTCTAAATGAAGTCTCACCAAAGTCTTATTTATATAGGGGCATCAATACCTCCTTTTTCCTACTGGCCATACCTCTCCCTATGCAACCTAGCATCCTTCTAGCTTTTGCTGTCAACTTTTCAACCTGTTTGGTCACCTTAAGATCATCCCATACAATCAGACCCAAGTCCCGCTCTTTCATCGTGCACAAGTTCTTCACCCCCTAAACTGTACCGTTCTCTCTGGTTTTTGCAGCCCAAATGCATGACCTTGCATTTCTTAGCATTAAATTTTAGCTGCCAAATTTCACCATTCTTCAAGTTTCACTAGGTCATTCTTCATGTTATTCACTCCATCCGGTGTGATTACTCTTGTAGATTTTTGGTATCATTCGCAAAGAGGCAAATTTTACCTGACAACCCTACAGCAATATTGTTTATAAAAATGTTAAAAAGAACAGGCCCAAGAACAGAACCTTGAGGCACACCACTGATAACCTCTCTTTCTTCAGAACGATCTTCATTGATCACTACCCTCTGTCGCCTTCCACTCAAACAGTTCCTGACCAGCCTGTCACTTTAGGACCCATTCCGAGGGCACTCAGTTTTGTTTATTAGACGTCTGTGTGGAACACTGTCAAAGGCTTTGCTAAAATCTAAAATCCCGTTATAACGGACTTCAAGGGACCTGGAAAAACAGTCCGTTATATCCAGAGGTGCATTTTGTTTTACTTTATTTAAGTCAACTGAAACAACATACACTCAATGAACAACAGTACACATATCCAGAGGTGCAATTTGTTTTACTTTATTTAGGTCAACTGAAACAGCATACACTCAATGAACAACAGTCACTGCAAACATCAATACTGTAACAAAGCTCAGCAAAACATTGGTATGGCCCAAAATGATTGCAAAACCAGAACACTAAAAGATGGCCAAGCATTATGTCGCACTGTCCTGGAAACAAAAATAATCTGTCATTTTCTTCTGGGCTGCATTTCTTTCATATGTGTTAGTGATATACGCATCAAGTTTTCCAGCGCAATACATCAGTACGTCTGTTTCAACAGCATCATTAGCGTTATGTTCAATGTAATACTGCAGCAGTGTCAACGCCATGCTTGCTTCACGTGTGGATGGTGGCAGCTCAGCTGGAGCCTCCTCATCACTGGATTCGTCACCAGTTTGTGCACTATCAACACTGCCAGGCTTTGCCTTGACTTCTGCTAAAATCTCCTGATCGGTTAACACAGCAGATGTCTGCACCTGCTCATGAATGGCAAGAAATTCTTCCGCAGACATACCTGTAGTCTGGTCCAAGAAATGCAATTCCATCAGCCGTTCAAAAATGTTATCACAGTCACAAGCAGAGAATGTTGGTGATGGGGGTGTCTTTGAAAAATCTTCTCCTGTCTCTGCAGAAATATCAGAAACAACGTTCTTGACAACTCCCGCCTTTCTGAAACAATTGTTGATTGTTGTCGCTGTGATTTTGTTCTCCCAGACTGATCGAGCCCATCGCAGACACTGCAGTATGTCGATGGCAAAGTTGCCCATGTCGCTGTTCTCAATGGCTATGATAAGTTTATGCATAAGTCGCTTTCTGTACAGAATTTTGAAGTTCTGTATGATGCCCATATCACATGGCTGAAGTTGATTCATACAGTTTGGTGGCAAGAACTCCAGCTGTATTGCTTTTAAGCTGTTCAGCTACAGCCGGGTCATGTGCGCTGCAGTTATCAACAATCATCAGAATGTGACGCTTTTCCTTCACAAATTTTCTGTCAAGATCTGTTAACCATTCACTGAACAGACTGGCTGTCATTCATGCTTTACAATTGCTTTTGTACACAACTGGCAGCGACTTTGCACCTTTGAAACAACGTAGCTTGGCAGACTTTCCAATAGCTAGTAGCGGTAGCTTTTCAGATCCATCCATATTGGCAGCAAACAATAATGTGAGGTGCTCCTTACGTCTCTTGCCACTGTGGCAGCTGTCTCTTTTGAATGTCATTGTGCGATCCGGCAATAACTTAAAAAAGAACCCAGTCTCGTCAGCGTTGAAAATGTTGCGTTCGTCATATTGGTCCAGCAGCCGTGGTAGTTTGGTCTGTAGCCAGTCTGCAGCAAATTCTTGTGGTACAGACTGTGATTCACCACTCAGGACACGAAAGATAACAGCTCTGCGCTTCTTGAACCTATCCAGCCATTCATCAGTATATTTAAAGTTATTGTGACCAAGTTGAACAGCAAGACTGACTGCTTTCGCTTTCAGAATTGGACCGGAGACTGGCGCACCAAGTGAGCGTGCTTGCTTCAACCAAAGAAAAAGTGCATCTTCAACATCATCATAGGTGGATTTGCGCAATTTCTTATTGCCATCTGCAAAGAAGTCTTGTACTTCTCACGGCTACTCCAGATGTCACAGACCGTAGATTTGCTTATACCATAGTCACATACAATATCCACTTGTGTTTTCTTTTTAGTTTTGATTACAAGAACAATTTCACGTTTTACATCTAATGTTATAGAATGACGCTTCATAGCAGACTTCTCAGCCAGTTTGATACAGTATCACAGGTACGTCACGTGCCGTGTAGTTGGATCTGCATGTCCGTTATAGCCGAATGAAATTACAGCTAAAAGTGGCTCTTGGGACCAAAATAGTTGTCTGGTATATCCCAAAGTCCGGTATATGCGAGTTTGCTATATCCAATGATTTTCTGTATGTTTATAATGGCGCTCGGACCTCGTCTGCTATATGCGAGGTTCAGGTATAACGGGATTATACTGTTCATCTACCTCTAGTGAATCCATGTTGCCTCCTGTCCTGTAATCCATAGGATTCCAGAAACTTGACCATTCTCTGTTTTAAAAGCGTTTCCAATAATTTGCTTACTACAGAAATCAGACTTGCCGGCCTGTAATTCCTTACTTCCACTTTTGTGGAGTTGGACCACATCCGCCCTGCTCTAGTCCTCCCGTACTACTCCTTTTTTTTTTTTTTTTTTTTTTTTTTTTTTTTTAGTTCAATAATTTTTATTGAGTATTTTGAAAAATACAGGGAGCATTTCAAATACATAAAAACAAAATAAAGCTTTGTGTATAAAGAATCTGCAAATATATATTTAACTGTAGAGGACCATAGCAGTAAGAAAAGCTCCAAGTATTGGAACTGCTTGTGAAGTCTATATGAGAAAAAGATGAGGGAGAACAGAAATAGAAATTAAAAGAGAAAGGAAAGAAAGAAGAAAAGAGAAGAAAAGGAAGGGAAGACAGGAGTGTCTACGAAGCAGAGCGTACATAGGAATCCAGGAATGACCTTGGTGATTTTTTGCTCTTCAAATTCATGGAGGTTCGGAGTGTAATTTTATTCTCATATGCATAGGATTCATACACAGAGAGTTCCACCAAAAAGTATAGTCTAGTAGCGAAAATGATTTCCAATTTTTCAGAATGTGCATGAGAGCAGTCACAAACATGGTATTGATGAGCTTAGGAGGACAGTTTTATTGTGCGAAACAGGGATGTTGAGAGCGAAGGATTATAATGTCCATAGAGATCTCTTCCGAGCAGTTAGTGATAGATTGTATGGTGTTCCAAATTTGAGTCCAAAAGGAGCGGACCAAAGTACAATGAAAAAACATATGATCAAGAGTTCCCTCCTCTTTCAAACAGTTCCAGCAAACAGAGTCTTGCTTTAAGTTGGCTTTCCACATGCGAAATGGGGTCCATACTGCATTCCACATAATAAAGAACATTGATTGTGAAACTCTAGAAGATAAAAGTGGGCGGTTTGTTGAAGATCAAAAGAGTTCCCAATCAATGTCAGAAAGCGAGTGAGTATAATATCCCAGTGTTTCATAGATTGAGGTGAAAAAGTGAAGGAATGATCTCTCAAAATATTATAGAAAAAAGATATAGCCTTGCCTTTTAATAGAGTCAATAAAGACCAATGGCGGATAGTATTTTTGGAAGTCAAGAAGTCAAAACGTATATGCACAGAAGACAGCACTCCAATGAGTGAGAGCCACTGTGAATAAACAGAAGAAGGCAGCAGGTATGTGGAGCAAAGTATATCAAAAGGAACTGATGCAGTAAGAGTAGACAATTGATGGGCAAACCATATACCTGCCTGCTGCCACCGTTTCCATGAGAGGGATTTGCCATGGTTTTGGATTTTGGGATTATTCCAAAGAGACAAGAGTGGGCTAACATTAACTGAGATCTCAGCTAATGTATCTAAAAGATGAAGAGCATGCTGCGTTGAACCCAACAAAGAGTACCTTCTCAAATGTCTGGGTACTGACACCGTTAGTAAGCAGGAGATGTGTAAAGGCGTGCATAAAAAGCACTCCATTTCAAACCAAGCAGGAGGATCTTGGGGATAGGAGTCAGTAACCCAGTAAGCTCCATATTTAGCTAGTGAAGCAATATAATAATGATAGAAATCCGGGAAGTTAAGACCACCGTTAATCTTAGAGGCTTTCAGCTTGGCGAGAGCAATTCGAGGTTTTTTCTTGTTCCAAATGAATTCAGATAGCTTCCTATTTAGCCAATGAAAAAACGACTTTCAGCATAGAAGAGGAAGCATAGAGAGAGTATAATTAATTTGAGGTGCTAGGGTCATTTTGATGGATGCTATTCTACCCCACCAAGACAAAAAAAGTGGAGACCATCGAGATGTAGTATTTAGAACTAGATTTTTGACTTTAGATATATTAAGATCTTGAGCAAGAACCGGATCCTTATGTATTAAAATCCCCAAGTATTTCACAGCTTCATGTGACCATGAGAAGGGAAAATGAGCCAGATCTGATTGAAGAATGTTATCATTCAGAGGGAAGATCTCTGATTTCTCCCAATTGACAGAGTATCCGGATAGGAGGGAATATTGTTTGACAATATGTATAAGATGAGGAAGAGAGGATAGAGGGTTCCTAAGAAAAATTAAAACATCATCAGCATAGGCTGCTAATTTGAAGTCTCGATCAGAGGAGGGAATACCGTTAATTAAGGGGCTTTGTCTAATAGCAGAAAGAAGAGGCTCCAACACTAAATTAAATAGCAATGGTGAGAGAGGACAGCCCTGTCGAGTGCCTCTTTGAAGGGAAAATTTATTGGATAAAGAGTTGTTAATCAGAATACGAGCTGTGGGTTGGTGATATAACGCTTCTATCCAATTCGTGAAGAATGAGCCAAAATTATACCATTTCAGGACACGGAAAAGAAAAGGCCACTCCACCCAGTCAAAGGCTTTTTCAGCATCAATAGCTAGGCCTATTATAGGGTCTGACATTGTTTTAGCATGAGCGTTAATATGGTGAAAGAGGAGCAGGTTATCTCCTATATATCTTTGTTTAATGAACCCTGTTTGATCTTTATGTATAAGAGATGGAATCACTTTGGTAAGTTTTAATGCAAGTAATTTTGCCATTATCTTGTAATCTAAGTTAAGGAGAGAGATAGGGCGGAAGTTTTTAACCAAGGTGGCGTCTCTGTCAGGTTTAGGAATTACTACAATGGTGGCTTCAGTGAAATTGAATTGTTTGTCCGGAGTGGAATGGAGGAAATCATAATATGTAAGGAGATGAGGGGCTAAGATGGTGCGAAATTGTTTAAAGAATTCGTTAGTAAAGCCGTCTGGGCCGGGGGCTTTCCCAGCAGGTAGGGAAGATATGGCAGCTTCTATTTCTGATATAGTTATCGGGGAATCTAGTTCCAATTTAACAGAATCCGATATGGTCGGATGAGTTAAGGAGGAAAGAAAGGAGTCTATATCTGATTCAGGAGCAGCAAATTCGGATTGGTATAATGAAGCATAAAAATTTTCGAATTGAGAGGAGATTAAAGATCTGGTTTTGACTAATTGACCTGATGGATCTTGAATAGCCGTGATATGTAGTCTTTTGGATTTAATTTTAAGGTATCTGGTCAAAGGGCGACCCATAAGATTATCTCCCATATAATGACCAGAATTGGAAATGAAGATATCACGCCTGGCTGTACATGAAACTAAAGTATTATATTCATATTTAAGTTTTTGGATACGTTGGAGAGTAGCTGGGTCATGTAGGTGATTAGACATATGCTGTAATTCTAATGTTTTAATAGAATTTTCTAAGTCTTTTTCCTTTATCATGGACTGTTTCTTTTTCCAAGAGGCAATTTTTATCAATTCACCTCTAAGGGTTGCTTTGTATGCTTCCCAGACAATGGAAGGACAGACTTCAGGATCTTTAGAGTTATTTTCAAAAAATTCCGCTGTGAAAGAATTGATTTTTTCAACAGTTTCCTCATCTAGGAGTAAAGCGTTGTTCAGCCGCCAAGAGGGGGATTCTTTGCGTGGAGCCGAGATGGAAATATATAAAGAGACGGCAGCATGATCCGTGAGAGAGATTGGATGTATGATAGTATTGGTAAGATCTTGAATAAGAGAAGAGGATAGGAGAAAGAAATCAATTCTCAAGTAGGTATTATGTGGTGGTGAAAAGTGTGTGTATTCTCTGCCTTTCGGGTGAAGTAAGCGCCAAGGATCCACAATGGAGAAGGCATCATTTAGAGCATGAAGAGCTGTGAAAGACTTGGATTTGGAGGGTTTGCAAGAAGAAGATCTATCAATATATAAGTCTTGGATTTGATTAAAATCTCCTCCCAATATCAGAGAACAAGAACCAAATTCAACCAGCGCCAGCTGAATCTCTTTGAAAAAATCCGGGTGATCTTTAACCGGGCCATATATATTGAGAAAAACAAAATTCACTGAGTGCACCGCAGCATGTACCAGACACCATCTTCCCTCCGTGTCTGTTTTAAAAGAATGAATAACGGGAGAAAGTTTATCATTGAGAAATATTGAAACACCATTTTTCTTTTGATGAGTTGCAGGGGAATATAAGTGAGTGGAAAATCCCTTTAGTTGGAATTTCGTGGCAGCAGCGGGTGGGAGGTGGGTTTCTTGCAAGAAAACTACATCAGGGTGTTTGTTGGACACATAATTAGCTATCATTTTTCTTTTAATGGGATGGTTCAGACCATTCACATTAAAGGAGAAAACATGTAAATCAGCCATAGTATATGATATGCAGTGGTGAAACATAGAGTATATCTCCTCTGTCTAGAAAAGATAACTGATATATTTGTAAGGTCAGGCAGACACTCCTGTCTAAGAAGAAAAATAGAAAGAACATGAAAATAAGAGAAAAGAAGTCAGTAATATCAGCATAATGTATGGTCAGAAAAGAAATAGACCACATTATCATGCATATTTTAAAACATTTTAAGGGTGCTCCTGTGAGCACGGAAGAGTAACACATATGGAACAACTAGCAAAATCCACACCTAATCAATAATAGAAAACATGAGATTAATGTGCTTAACTTAGCAGACTATGCAATATATGTATTTCATTACATAGCATGGTGAGATAAGAGCTTCTTGGCACAATCTGGAGTACCAAGTCTGGAATTGATTTGAGCAAGCAGAGACCTCAAAGGAAACTGCACGGTTGATGTCAAGTAGAATTAAACCGCTGGATCCATCACTGGGGTACCGCTAGCCACTATCACAGGCATAGAGTCTATAAATTGTTGTGCGGCTACTCTGTCTGTGAAGGTATGTGGTTTCCCATCACTCCATATGCGTAGAGACGCCGGATACACAAGTGCAAACCGCACTCCCCGACGGTGAAGCGTGGAACATAGCGGCACCATCGCCTTGCGAAGGGTGGATACATGTAAGGAATAGTCATTGAATAGTAGCAGTTTTTGACCTTCATATTCAAGTCGACCAGATTTCCGAAAGGCTTGCATGATGAGCTCTTTGTCTTTCCAGTTTATATATCTAGCAATTGCTGCTCGCGAGCGGTTGTTATCCTCCATACGTTGGCCCAAGCGGTGTGCCCGCTCGCAAAGAAATCCAGACACTGGGGTCACCAGGCCAAGCTGCTTTGGGAGCCAAATCTGAAAAAAGTGGTAGAGATCTTGGTCAGCTCGGAGTTCAGGTAGCCCCACAACTCGTAGATTATTGCGGCGTTGACGGTTCTCCTGATCATCCAATCGTGTTGTCAATGCTGCCACATGAGTCTGCAAAGCAATCACATTCTCGCGATCCTGCAGTGCTGCATCCTCATCTTCAGACACCCTCTGCTCCACTGCTGCAATACGGCCAGCATGTGCTTCAAAATGATCATTAATACAGTCTACAGCCGACTGTAATTTAAGAAGTTTATCTTCCAGGGCCGCGGTGACCATTTTCAAAATTTCTTGGGCCCATTCACCCCAGTGCGCAGAGGTTAGAGCGGGAGTCGGCGCCGCCGCCATTTTGAGCGCGGAGCAGGCTGATTTATGTTTAGGCGTTTTCGCTGATCTTACCGGCATTCCTGTCTGATGCGCACTTTTAAACGGCTCCACACATACACAACCGTCGAGAAAGGCCCACAGGTGAGGCAGAAACAGTTCAAATAATTTTATTCGTTAGGCAGGCTAAAGAGCTCAGGGACGCTCGTGACTCCAGGCCTCTTACTGCTAAGCAGTGCTGGAGAATTCAGATCCTTTTTTTTTTTTTTTTGCCGATTTCACCAACGCTTTAAGGATTTGAGGATTCTGGCAGCAAAATATACCCGACTATGTAAAAATAATAAAGTATAAAAGCACAGTTTTATTTGAATTTAGGTGTGTGTAAGAGGAGCTGTTACACCATTCGTGTGGTCTCCGTGGCGATCAGGCCACGCCCAGAGGTGCTGCTCTTGAAGAAAACTCGGTCCAGCAGGGGAATTCGGGGGCGGAGCAGAACTCCCACGCTACCCGAAGTCACCGGGCCGAAGAGAGGAGCAGCCCCGAAGGCAGGGAGCTGCTTCTGAGGAGAGCGATGAGAGTCTCTGGGCTTCGGGGCGGAGCAACTCTCCCCAGGAAATCCTGCTGGTGGCTGGAGGGGGTCCGGTAAAGGCTGTGCGCCGTTGGCGCTTTAGATTTTTTAAATTCAGGTCCCCCGCTGGTCTGGGAGAGGGGCGGAGCAAGGGCTCCCACGCTCAACTCTCCCCAGGAACTCCTGCTGGTGGTTGAAGGGGGTCCGGTAAAGGCTGTGCGCTGTTGGCGCTTTAGATTTTTAAATTCGGGTCCCCCGCTGGTCTGGGAGAGGGGCGGAGCAAGGGCTCCCACGCTCAACTCTCCCCAGGAACTCCTGCTGGTGGCTGGAGGGGGTCCGGTAAAGGCTGTGCGCCGTTGGCGCTTTAGATTTTTAAATTCGGGTCCCCCGCTGGTCTGAGAGAGGGGCGGAGTAAGGGCTCCCACGCTCAACTCTCTCCAGGAACTCCTGCTGGTTTTTTTAATAATTAAATAATTAAATAGATGAAGAAGTGTTGTTTAAAAGGAGGGAGCTCAACTGTCAGCCAGCCACCATCCAGCCTCCAAGTTCCGGAATCCCTGTTGTTTAAAAGGAGGGAGCTCAACTGTCAGCCAGCCACCATCCAGCCTCCAAGTTCCGGAATCCCTCCAGCCTCCAAGTTCCGGAATCACTCCTGACTCTAGAGACTAGTGCTGCCCGATTCAAGAAAAAAAATTTTGATTCGATTCAACCTACTGAATTGGTTTTTCGATTCGGTTTTCCTGCCCAATTTGGTGTTTTTTTCAAACATCATGGTGGGTTTATTTTATAGCCTCTTCACCCTCTTTGCCCTCTCCTAACCACACTGGCACTGTGGTGAAAACAAAATAAACAAAAAAGACTTTTCCTCTCTCTGTCAAATCCTAGCTCACGTTTGCGGTCTAACACCAGCTCTGGCAGGATACAAATTTCAAATCTGACACATTGTAATCACAAAATGGAAAATAGAATTAGTTTTTCTACCTTTTGTTGTCTGGTCATTATTCAAATCTTGTTGGTCCCAGGCTCTGGTTGTCTTCTGATAACTTGCTTGCCAGAGTCTCCTTCTTTCTCCGTGCTATCCATCCATCTGCCATCTCTGTCCTCCCCTTCCGTTTCCCTTCCCTCCCCCGGAGGTCTGGCATCTTTCCTTTTTTTCGTCTCCATCCACAGATCCACCTTTTCTCAACTACCCTTTCATCCAGCATCTCTCTCTCCTTCCCAACCACCCCAGGGTCCACCATCTCTCCCTTTCTTTTCTCAACTACCCTCCTATCCAGTATCTCTATCCCCCCCACACCATCCCTTGTGTCCAACTTCTCTCCCTTTCTGTTCCTTCCCTCCCTAAATCCCATTGTCCATCATCTCTCTCCTTCTCCTCTATTTTTAGACCCATTATTTCTTCCCCCCCCCAAAGTCCGGCATATGCACGTCTCTTTGAACCCCTCTTCCCTCCCTCCGTCTACTTCTACACCAGGGCCCCCCTTCCCTGAAGCTCTGTCCCCCCCGAAGGCCTGAACCTGCCCCCTGAAGGCCTGTACCCCCATTCCTGAAGGCCTGTCCCCTTCCTTTAAGGCCTGCTTGTCCCCCCTGAAGGCCTATGCCACCATGCCTGGCCTGTTCCCCCCTTTGAAGGCCTGTTCCCCCCTTAAAGGCCTGTTCCGCCCTTTGAAGGCCTGCCCCCCCCCCCGAAAGACTGCGCACCCTCCCCCCCCAGGGAAGGCCTCCGTGTTCCCCCTGGCCTCCCCGAACCATTTACCTTATAGGTTCAGCCTGCAGCCGAAGATCACGGTTACAGCGTCTTTGCAAAGTGCTTTAAGCTGTTTCCTCTGCCTCGATACTGCCTCTGACGTCAGAGGAAGGGCCGGACCGCAGCAGAGGAAACAGCTCAAAGCATTGCAAAGACGTTGTAACCGTGATCTTCGGCTGCAGCTGAAGCTATAAGGTAAACGGTTCGGGGAGGCCAGTGGGAACACGGAGGCCTTCCCGGGGGAGGGGGGGGGAGGGTGCACAGTCTTTCTGGGGGGGGGGGGGGCGGGGGCAGGTCTTCAAAGGTGGAACAGGCCTGATATAGAAGTACACGGAGGGAGGGAAGAGGGGTTCAAAGAGACGTGCATATGCCGGACTTTGTTGGGGGGGGGGGAGAAATAATGGGTCTTAAAATAGAGGAGAGGGAGAGAGATGATGGACAATGGGATTTAGGGAGGGAAGGAACGGGGTGGGGGGGCAGTCCTTCGGTGAGGTTAGGAGGGAAGCCGGACAGCAGCACTTCCCGACTGACCTTCCCTCATCGCCTTCTAAAACAGTGCGGCAGTGGCCAGCCAGCAAGAGCAGCGCTGCTGCTCCCACTTTAGGGGGCAAGGGGAGGCAGTTCGAATTGGGAAGCCGACTTTTTAAAAATTTTAATCGATTTGAATCGATTCACCCGAAGTGAATCGGTGAGCCGATTTGAATTGGGCAGCACTACTAGAGACTTGTTGAGAGGGTCAGTCATTGTAGCTACCAGAACTTCCCTAAGTTCCTTCAGCACCCTAGGATGTACACAATCTGGCCCCATCACTTTGTCTACCTTTATTTTAGCTAACTCCTCACGAACACAACCCTCTGAAAATCGATCAGGGTCTATTACTCCTCCATCCCTATTCATGTTTGTCTTTTGTGGTCCTGCTCCCAGCTCTTCAGCCGTGAACACAAAACAGAAATATTTGTTAAGCAACTCGGCCTCTTTGTCAGCTTCTGCATATTCCTCCCCTTCCCCTTTGAGTCCCACAATGCCAGTTTTGCGCTTATTTATTTTATTTTATTTATTTATTCATTTATTTAGCCTGTCCTCCCAAAGGAGCCCAGAATGGGTAACAAGAATACATTCATAGTATGGTTAGGACATACTTTGGTGAGAAATACACACTCTACAGCATTTACAGTATAGACAAAGGGGTTAGATTACAGTGTAGACATAACATGCAGACATAAAATACTGACTTAGTGGGCATAGGGTGGATTTAATTGCAGCACATTCAGTGTAGCTATCGCATGGAGGTAAGATTACTTTCTTAGTAATTGGGTGCATGCTTGTAGTTGGAGAATATAGTGGTAATTCAGGTTATATTTGCGGTGGCATGCAAGTATTTGTGAGATTCCGTTTGGAGTTTTAGGTCATGTCTTTGAGATCCATCCATCAGGGGTATAGACTTTGGTCTTCAAGGAGCTGGGTTTGTAAAGAGGAAGGTTTTCACGGCTATTCTGAAGTTCCAAAGACTGTCTAATGATTTAATAGATGGGGGGATGATGTGCCACATTCTGGATATGTAGTGAGCTTCTTATCACCAATATATCTAAAAAAAATGTCGTCGGCCTGTTTTACCGTGTCGGCTATTTTTTCTTCCATTTGCATCTTTGCTTTCCTGACTACATGACCAGCCGTTCTTAACGTTTCTAAGATATTTTTGCCTGTCTTCCTCTTTCTGTGATCTTTTATAGTTATGAAAGCCTAACCTCTTATTCCTTACCTTCTCTGGTACTACTTTTGAGAACCAAAGCGGCCTTCGTTTCCTCTTACTTTTACTTACTTGCCTCACAAAAAGGTTTGTCGCCCTTACAATCACTCCTTTCAGTTTTGCCCATCGCATTTCCATTCCTTCCAGACGTTCCCATCCAGCAGTGGTCTCAAACTCGCGGCCCGCCAGGTACTTTTTTGAGGCCCACGGTATGTGTATCATAATCACAAAAGTAAAATAAAACAGTTTCTTGATCATATGTCTCTTTAGCTATAAATTATAATATTATTATTAAGACTTAGCCAAAAGGAAAGATTTATAAACTATTAAGAGTTTTACAGCATGCAAAATTGTCATTTCTTTAATAAGACATTAACTATTTTTTCTGAGGCCCCCTAAGTACCTACAAATCCAAAATATGACCCTGCAAAGGGTTTGAGTTTGAGACCACTGCCATCCAGACAATAATTAATTGACATAAACCCCCATCCGAACAAACATCTACTTCGTCCATCTTTGAAGGAGGCCTGTATATCACACCAATCCTATATAATAAAAGACTAAGCGCACATGCACACTTAGGATTTCGTGTTGCCTGCCGCTGTGGTATGTGATCCGTGGCAGCCAACCCAGCGGCAGGGAACATTCTGGCCACTCCCCTCCTCCCGCCCTCACTCACCGTGGAAGCCAGGCAAGCTCTCTCCCTGCCCGTGTCCTCTGTAGGGAACACACCTCGACCCTCACTCGCCGCTGCTGATCCTCCTGTAAAGAGCAGCCTGGGATGGTGGCCAGTTTAGCGAACCTCGCAGGCCGCTCTCCAACTCGGTAGCACGTTCCCTCTGATGCGATCCCTTGCGTCAGAGGGAACGTGCTACCGAGGCTGGAGAGCGGCCTGCGAGGTTCGCTAAAGCCGGCCACCATCGCAGGCTGCTCTTTACAGGAGGATCAGCAGCTGAGAGGAGCCGCCGGCGGCACTTTTAAAAACTTAAAACAAAAATCTTCGGCCGCAGCACGCCAGCCCATGGGAAGAGGCCAAATGGAGCAGGCCAGATCGCAGGGAGGGGCTGAAATGGAGCAGGACAGCTCAGGTAAGAGAAGAGATTTGCTTCAGCAGGGACCTGGAGGAGAAGGGAAATATCACTGCTGCTTCTGCAAAGGAAAGTGGGGGGGGAGAGAAGGGAATGGGGGTGGGGGAAAATGCTGCTACCACTTCACAGGATGTGGAGGGGAAGGGAAATATCACTGCTGCTTCTGCAAAGGAAAGTGGGGGGGAGAGAAGGGAATGGGGGGAGAAATGCTGCTACTACTTCACAGGATCTGGAGGGGAAGGGAAATATCACTGCTGCTTCTGCAAAGGAAAGTGGGGGGGGGAGAGAAGGGAATGGGGGGTGGGGGAAAATGCTGCTACTACTTCACAGGGACCTGGAGGGGAAGGGAAATACCGCTGCTGCTTCTGCAAAGGAAAGTGGGGGGGGGGGGAGAGAGACAGAAAGAAATACAGACAGACAAAAGAAGGCCAGGGAGAGAGACAGAAATAAAGACAGACAGGGAACCAGAGAAACACACAGAAAGAAAGACAGACAAACAATGGGTGCCGGGGAGAGAGAGAAAAAAATAGCAGGAGGGAGAGAGACAGGAAGAAAGAAGACAGGAGCAGGGAGAGAGACATAAAGAAAGAAAGACAGACAGGCATATATTCTAGCACCCGTTAATGTAACGGGCTTAAACACTAGTGTAAATATATTCACCATTCCCTCTTTCCAAATTGATCCACAGTGCCTCTTCCTTGTCCTGCAGATCCTGCAATTGTGTGGCTTTAATATGATCTTTAACATATAATGCTACTCCTCCTCCTTTTCTTCCTACCCTGTCTTTCCTGAACAGATTATAGCCCGGTATAACTACAAACCAGTCTTGGTTCTCTATGAACCATGTCTCTGTGATCGCCACTATATCCAACTCCTTCCATCACAGCTACTAGATCCAGAATCTTGTTTCCCATACTTCGAGCATTAGTATACAAGGGCTGTTCAAAAAGTATCAGATCTTTATTCATAAAAAATACTTGTATTGAGATACAACAATCTTATACTAATCTCCTTCAAAGTAGTCCCCTTGGACTGCCACACATTTCTTCCAACTGTTCTGCCACTGTCGGAAGCAGCACTGGAACTCCTCTTTTGAGATTGCTTGCAACTGGTCTGTTCGATTCTGCATGATGTCTTCTCTTGACTGAAATCTAGTCCTTTTTAGCTTGGGGAAAAGCCAGAAGTCACACGGAGTGAGAGAGGATAAAGCATGGAAGCTCTGGATACATCCCTGTAAGTCCTGACATTAGCAAGCCAGGTGAAGTGGGATACATCCCTGTAAGTCCTGACATTAGCAAGCCAGGTGAAGGGGGATGGGAAAAAGACAAAGATCACTTTTCTCTTTACAGAAAAACTGCCCTCACCCCCTGCAACTGACATCTACCTTATCTATCTCTGCAGATGATAGAAACAGTAGATTAACTATGGAAAGATATTTCACCATTAACTGAAGAGCATGCAAAGATGGAGAAATACGCTGTTTTATGAGTTCAATTAGCTACTGTAGAAGTAAAACTAGAGAAAAAGCAACAGGTCCTGAGGCTGTGGCTAGCTGTGGTTTTACACCAAGGCCCACCCAGCCAGATACCATAAAGAGATAAACAGACCATGGTCAGAAGACAGAATTCTCAGAAGAAAGAATTCATAAGAAAAATCATCTAATAGAAAGTATCAGAGATGTTTAAAGTTGGGAGGGGGGCTTGTGCTCGGAAATACTAATATGGTGGGGAAACAGGCATTTCGGGGAAAAAGGTAGGTTTTACGGAAAACAGAGTGAACATATAACATGACGTAGGTGAGAATAGCCAATAAATGAATGTAGTTAGGCAGTAATGCATAAGTAAATAACCAATAAGGATGTATCATGTGATGTAAACCAACGTGGTGTTGGCCACTAAGAACTGTATAAAAACCAGGCCTTTAGAAGAGAGAGGTCAGAACAGACATCAGAGGACCTCTAGGCCTAGAGATCACCTTCTGTTACGCTATATACTAAATGATTTATTCCTGTAAGCTGTTATTGATTGGCTAAATAAATATATACTTATTGAAACCAGTATATAGCGTTCGAGGTCTCATTACCGAGGTAGGCCTGGACAGCTGCCTACATCAGGAGCCATTTTGGGAGAGTTGTGTTTGGCCAGGAAACTCCGTATCAAATGTGAAGAATGGGCAGGTGCGCTATCGTGATGGAGCTGCTAAATGCGCACTGCCCACAGGTCCGGCCATTTGCATCTCAGAGCGTTATGAAGATGACGCAGAACCTCTTGGTAGTACCCCTTGGTGATGGTTGTGCCGTGTGGCGCGTACTCATGATGAGCCACGCCACTGGAGTCAAAGAAGATAGTCAGTATGATTTTGACTTTACTGCGGACCTGCCTTGCTTTTTTTGGCCTCGGGGATGTTGAATGCTTCCATTGTGATGACATCAACTTGGTTTCTGGGTCATACTCATAAACCCAGGTCTCAACTCCAGTGATCACTGTGCTGAGGAAGTTGGGATCACTGTTTATAGTCTCTAGCATGTCCTATGCAATCTCCAAACGGAGTTGCTTCTGCTCGATCGTTAGCAGCTTTGGCACGATCTTCGCTGAAATTCTCCTGAAGCTCAAATCCTCAGTCAAAATGGAATGAACAGATCCAACGCTGATGCTCGCCTCGTCTGCAAGTTCTCTGATCGTGATTCAACGATCCTGCATTTGCGGGGTCCTCACTTGGTCAATGACGATCTCATTTCTGGATGTTGAGGGCCTACCACTGATATGCGGCCATCTCTGAAGCGGTTGTACCACTCCTTTATCTGTGTGGTGCCTATTGCTTTGTCCTCGAAGGCCTGTTGAATCTTGCAGATCGTTTCCATGTGGGAATCGCCATGCTTTACACAAAATTTAATGCAGTAGTGTTGTTCAACTTTTTCTGTCATTTTGTCAAAAAAGAAAATCCGACAGCGTTCACTTACACTTCCCCACTCATCAGCGGTCTGCCGGCGACTTACAGCTTCTGTAGGCGGGAAAAAATTAAAGCATGTGCATTAGGGTCGTCTACATACGTCCACCAAACCACGCCTCCCTAGCTTTATTTGTTTATGCAAGAAAAATTAAGGTCTGATACTTTTTGAACAGCCCTCGTATACTGCATTCCAGACATTGCCCCCTTTTCCCATCCGTTTAGAGGTTTTCAGTGATTTACTTACTAGAGGGCTTAGACTCACCCAGGAGCTTTGATCACCCTATCTCATCACTTCTAGTTTAAAGCCTTCTTCAGTAGATTAGCCAGCCTTCTGGCAATCTACTTCTTCCCTTCTTTAATAGATGCACACCATCCCTGCTCAGCAGCCCTTGGAAAATCATCCCATGATCCAGGAGGCCAAAATGCTCTCAGTGATATCATCCACGTAGCCACACATTCATCTCCAGAATGTGAGCTTTTGTGCCCTGGCCTTTACCCTCGACAGGGAGGATGGACGAGAATACCAGCTGTGGCACCTGACTGCTTCACATTTTCTCCCAGAGCCACAGTCACTTTTGACAAGTTTGCAGGGATACCTGGCAGTATCATTGGTGCCAATGTGGATGAGTAGCATGGATAGTAGTCATCAGTGACAGGGCAGAGGGAAGGCCCTGGCAATGAAGGCCGCAAAGCAGCCCATTTAGAGTGCTGCCGCCGCCGCCACTGCTTTTTGGAGGCCTTGGAGGTACAGTATGTCAGTCTCATGGTGTGGAGGGTTGGTGGGGTTCTGCTGCACAGGGGGAATGGAGGGAGGGATAGAAAGATGCTGCACAAGGGGATGGGTGAGAGGGAGGAAATAAAGCACTGTTGCCAGCGAATTGGGCAGCACTAGTGTCGGGTGCAGTCTAGAAGTGTTGGGACATTTGGGAGGGGCTTCGTAAATCTATCTTAACTAGGGCTTAATTTTGGGGTAGGGCATATAGTAAAATCGCCTTTAAAAATCATGCTAGGGCTTATTTTTGGGATAGGTCTTATTTTCGAGGAAACACTGTATTAGTAAATACTTGTACCCTTCTTTAGATGAAAACAATCTGTGCCAAGGTTCTTCTCTATGCTGTTAGAACAAAATAGAATAGGGTGGATTATGTGGAGCATTATTTTGCAAACATGGCAAGCATTGCTGTACATACTCCCTAACTTCTTGCCTCATTCCTGGCCATCATACTACTTACTAATTTGCTGTAAAGTCTCTTTTATTCCTGGATGTCCAAACAAATGAGCCTGCCTAATTAGCTCCTATTGCTGTGGTAAATCAGTTTCCACTTTCAATAACTTTCAGACACTTCCACTTCCTCTGAAAGGGTAGGATCAGCTTTCTGCTTCTGTGTCTAACCCTGATCAGGTTACCACCTGTCCTTGATCTATGGATCTGACTCGCTTATCTAATTTTCTTTTCAAATCATGCACAGCTGTACATTATTAATTTGTATGTGCTGGTACATGTACCACATAAGGCTGAACTTGTGTGTGTCCTGGCTGCCTTCTGCTAAGTTTCAAAATATCTCTAAGATGAGCAAAATGCAGATTCAGAAACTACTTTCTCTAGAGTTGTCTTGATAGTGTAGGGATACCGGGGTTTGTTGATCCTTGTTCTGTATTTGTGATTTATAAAATGACAGTTGTACAGAATATTGTTTATTTTTATACTTTAATAAAATGATTTCAGTATAAAATAATTACTATTCGAGGCTTGTGCGGATGGGATCAGAGTTTGTGGGTGTGGGGACAGGGATAGAGTTCTCCGGGATGGAGACTCATTTTGTCCCCATGTGATTCTCTACAAATAGATGCCACTTTCACCATATACTGTATTTCGCCACATACCAGCCGCCCCCATGTATAGGCCGCAGGACATGCCGATTTAGGTTTTTAAAACTTTTAGATAAGCCGCCCCCTGTTACTAGCTGCTGCTTATCTAAGAATTTTTAAAACCTTGGGGTGGCCTATACCGGTACATAAAAGCAATTTCATTTCTCATGTTCTTCGAGGTAGCGCATAAATTCATTGAAGTCCAGCTGCCCATCTCTATTTGTGTCACTAGCTTTAACTATTTTCTGGCCAGATTCCTTCTCCGTCATTCCTATTCCCTACAAGTCCTCCTGCAGCTTGGTGATGTCCACTTTGCCATCCTGGTTCTTGTCTAGTTAGTTGAAGAGTCTGCGTACTTGGAGTCCTGGGCAGAGGGCATCCCCCGCGTGCAGTAGGCCCGGCTTTGCAGCACCATGTCGCCGGGCAAAAACTGAGCGGGACATGGGGGCAGCTTCAGCAGCAGGTCATCCATTAGTGGAAGAGAAACTCAACGGGAGAGAGGAAACAACCCAGTGTGAGAGCGTGAGCGGATTGCGCTCTCTCGGAGCCTAGCCAGGCCCAGCCTGCCCAGGGCATCATTCCTCCCCCCCCTTAAATACCTCCTCCACGCTGGCTGCCTCCTCCAAACATGCTGTGTAGGGCAGGAACGATGTTTGCGATCTCAAGCCTTGCCCTTCCTAATTGGCTGCCTTCAGTTCTTGCGAAGGCAGCCAATCAGGAAGGATGCAGGGTGAGGCTTGAGATCGCAAACATCGCTCCTGTCTTCACAGCGTGTTTGGAGGAGGCAGGTGTGGTTGTCCAGAAGGTAATTTCTGGCGAGGGAGCTATTTGGGGGGGGGGGGGGAAATGCTGTGTTGCTCCATGTTTAGGCCGCCCCATTTAAGCAAGCCGTGCCTACTAGGCCGGTTTGCAAAATCTGTGTATAAGCTGTGGCCTATATATGGGGAAATATGGTAAATATAATAAAATATATTACACTTTGCATTTCTAAAAATAAAACACATCCTTAAAAAATAGATTAATCCAAATTATCTGTGAAATAAGAAATTTAAGCATTATAGTCAAACCTTGGTTTACGAGTGCACCGGTTTGTGAGCGTTTTGCAAGATGAGCAAAACATTTGCAAAATCAGCGAGTTTGACTCAATTTACGAGCACCACCCCCGCGCTCCGGAATCCCCCCCCCCCGCGATCTGGCATCCGCTCCTGCTTGCGTTCCCCCCCCCCCCCCCCCCCGAGCACCAAAACGACATTCCTTACCCCGATTGGGCACTGGCACCAGCACCAACGCACAGGACATGCCGGTGCCCGAATATCCTCCCTCTTCTGTGCTGTGCTGGATGGTGCATTGGAGATCCTTCCTCTTGCCTGTGCTGGGCTGGACTGGACCTTGAGCGTTTGCGCATGCTCAAGGCCTTCTGATCTCGCTCTCTCCGAGATTCTGAATCGGAGGGGGGAGGGGGAGGATCCCAGATCGCGGGGGGGGGGGGTATGGAGTAGCGCCAGTGGCCTCAAGGGGGGGGGGAATGGAGCAGCGCTGGTAGCCTCGGGTAGGGGGGGAGAGGAGGAGGTGGAACGAATCAAAGCGAGTTTCCATTCATTCCTATGGGGAAACTCGCTTTGATATACAAGCAATTTGGTTTACGAGCATACTTCTGGAACGAATTATGCTCATAAACTAAGGTTCCACTGTATAATATTTGCATGACATACAATATATCTCTATTAGCAGTTGGAGTCAGCACATTTTCACTGACTCCGTCTCTAGTAACCCAAAAATTGTTTCTGACTAAAGCCCTGGTTCTTTGGAAGGTGGTGCAGTATCCATTTCTTCTAACCCTGGTATCTTTAGATTTAGCCTTTGTATTTGTAGTATGTGCAAAGGATTTCACTTATCAGAGGCTCCCTCATTCCCTTGCTAAGGGGGCCTAGTTTTCTGCAGCAGGGGCTAGTCTTAATGGAAGATATGAATCCCTTTTGGCTTACTACTTGGCTCTTGAGAGGCAGTGTCTGAAACACAAGAGTTACTTGATTTAAAGCTATACCAGGAAATCAAGATGCCTAGTCTTCTGCATCACTGGCGTTTGTTCTCATTTGACAAGTCTTAGAGTACTGGTTTTCATAGCAAGACCTATTTCCATGATATGTAGAACTCTCTTCAATTCTGATATTATTGCAGGAGGTCTTGATCAGGGTTTAGTCATCAACTCCCATAAGGTTCAGTACTTTCGGAGTCAGGATAAGCAGGCTTTCCCTGGCAACTCAGGAGGGTGTGTATCTATTTTTGTGGGCAATAAAGTATATTTGTCTTTCCTTTGTATGGAGTCATGCCATGTTGGAACTTTAACTTGATCCTCTGTGCTTTGGCCAGTCCACCATTGTCTTACCTCAGGTAAGACTTCAGAAACAGATCTTTTCAGGTTTCTATATGCCCTAGCAGGAGAATTTGAGTTGTCGACCCTCTCCTTTATGGATCCCTATTTACTTTCACAGCTGATTCTTTTATCATTTGTACTGCGCCTTCCTTTTTAATTAAGGTGTTTCCTCTTTTCATGTGAATCAGGTAGGCCTGCTTCCGGTGTTCACTGAGAAAGTGAAATAGACTTGAGCACTAGAGAATGACTTGGGGACTGTTTACCACGGTAAACCCTGGTTACCACAGTAAATCCGTAGGAATGGAGACATTTGCAACTGATTTACTGCTGGAGTGGCGATAAGACCTTTCACCGCCCCGCGGGAATGGGGACAAGACCTTTTACCACCCCATGTGAGCGGTGAAAAGTCTTGCTCCTGTGGTAAAAAAATTGTGCCCGTGTCAAGAGTCGGCATCTCCTCCCCAGCTCCTCGTAACCTATTTTCCCTTCAGGAGCCAGCCATGCCACAGTGAAGACAGAAGGAACCCAAAACCAAAGCTCTGAGACCAATGTGATTTTAAAGAATAAAATTACCAGACAACAAAAATAGAAAAAAAATTATTTTATATTTTGTGATTAGAATATTTCAGATTTGAAATATGTATCTTGCTAGAGCTTGTATTAGACATAGCTGGGTACCGCAAAGCCCAGGCTATGCTTCTTTAGCTTCCAGCTGACTTAGGGCTCTCTCTCTGACCAGGGGGCAGTTGCACTCCCCTAACACTATTCCTGCCATGTGTGACTGAAATATTCTGTTAGCTTGATATTTCTATGTAGCATTCTGTAGCAATTTGGTTTATTCAGTTTTTACAATAGTGGAGGGGATATTTGTGAAAGGGAGGGGAGACAGGTTTTGTTGATCCTTGCTCTGTATTATTTGTGTTTATAAAATGACAATTGTACAGAATATTGTCTCTTTTTATACTTTAATAAAATAAGTTCAGCATAAAATCATAACTATTCAAGGCTTGTGCGGATGAGATCTGACAATTTGCAGGGCGGGGCCAGGGACTGAGCTTGTGGGGATGGGGAAGGGATGGGGACTGAGCTTGCGGGGATGGGGTGGGAGTGTGTGGCGCAGTGGTTGGATCTACAGCCTCAGCACCCTGGGGTTGTGGGTTTAAACCCTGCACTGCTCCTTGTGACCCTGGGCCAGTCACTTAATCCTCCATAGCCCCAGGTACGTTAGATAGATTGTGAGCCCACCGGGACAGAGAGGGAAAATGCTTGAGCACCTGATTGTAAAAACCGCTTAGATAATCTTGATAGGCGGTATATAAAATCCTAATAAAAAAACCCCAAAAAAACAGTAATAAATTTTTCCCTGATGTTTGCAGGAGCTCCTGTGCTACTTGAAGGTGATAAATTTTTTCCAATAGTCTGATAAGCTTTTTATTTTGTTTCTTGGGCCACATGGTGGATCAAGGCAGCTAGTGATGTGGCATATATCCTTAATTGGAGAATATTTGTATCTTTGAGAGCCTAGTTGATGAAGGCTGGAACGACTTCTGGATGGAATCCAAAGTGGTCACCCTATAGAACATTTTTGCAGGATAGTATTGGAAGTGTCATTGCATTCTTTCAAAAAGCATCACAAGATTGATGTCCAAGCATAGCACAGCTGGTGAGGCTTTGTCTTCCTTCCACACTGATGGATATATCCTGTGGGTTTGGACTGGTCTAGTAGGATGAAAGGAAAGGTGGAATTTGATAATTTTCTCTCCTTGAGACCTATTAGACCAGCCCAGAACCTACCTAGGAAATACTGGGAATCTGGGAAGTTTTTGGGATTTTTTTTTCCTTTTGGGGCCTGTTTACCCTTTCATCTGTTCAGGTTAACTAGTCCTGTTTCTCTCTTTGCTCTACAGAGAGTTCCCCTTTGGGATCTGGGCTCTATATGTATGTATACATGTTCCACTCCTTTTATTGGCAAAGTCACTGGAGAAGCTCAGATTCTCTGTTTCCATTTTCTAGTAATCTGGACTGGTTTAGCAAGTAGTCAAAGAAAGGAAATTATCAGGTAAGACAATTTCCCATCAGCATAGCAGTGTATACTAGTGCTGCCCGATTCATGATTTGAATCAATTCACCAATTTGAATCAGGTGAATCGATTCGAATCAATTCAATTTTTAAAAAAATCGGCCTCCCGATTCGATGACCGTCCCTTCCCCGTGCCTTACTAAAGCAGGAGCGGCAGCGTTGCCTCTTGCTGGCCGTCCGCTGCCGCTCCTGCTTGAGGGGGGAGGGTCAGTCATATAGGCCTGCATATTCCCCCAACTTCCCCACTCTTACCTTAAGGCTAATACAGCAGCCTGCAAGATCGCTGGTGCTATAGCGATCCCTGCAGCTGCCCGTCGTCCTCAGCGGCATGTTCTCTCTGCTACGGTCCTGCCCCTGCTCTGAAGTCAGGTGCAGAATTGCGGCAGAGAGAACATGCCACAGGACCAGTGTGGGTAGGAGAGGTCAAAGGGGGGTGAAGAGGCTATAAAATAAGCTCACCAGGATGTTTAGAATAAACCACCCAATTGTGCAGGAAAATCGAATTGAAAAATCGATTCAATAGAATGAATCGAATCAATTTTTTTTCCTGAATCAGGCAGCACTAGTGTATACCAAATCCAAAAAGAGAACAAAAGTTTGTTTGAATTATCATTAATAGGGTTGTTTTATTATCATTTGAATTATTATTAATAGGGTTGAATTATCATTAATAGGGTTGTTTGTATAATGTCAAGTAATGCAAAAAAGCGAATGACTGGTTTCCTTTGAGATTGTAATAAAACTGATCTGCTCCCCCCATCCCCTCCCAAATTCACTAACCTGTCATTTTCATCTTGGGTATACTGTAGGTATGCAGAGGAAGAGATTCAGGAGAAAGTGGCTACCTTCCGTCAGATGTTGTTAGAGAAGGACTTGGCTTTGGCTAAAGAGCAAGAGATGCAGAAAACAAAGTGAGTTTGCTGTGAAGAGGAACATGGGTTTTTGATTTTTGTTTAACTATGCCTACGGTTGGCAGATCAGTGGAAGATTCCTTTGCCTTTGTTCTCTTAAGATGTTCTTTGTTTTATTGTTTTCCCATGTAGTGTCTTGGAAACTCATCAGCAGGCAGAAGCAAATGAAAAGAAGAATGAGCGACTGCGAGCTGCCTTTGGCATTAGTGAAAACTATGTGGATGGGAGTTCATTTGACCCCAGCAGACGGACAAAGGAAGGGGAAGCTGCACAGACACAACACCAAGAACCAAAGCATAGGTAAAGGAGGAATGGCAGACAGAGCAGATGAAGAAGATGAAAACAAATGCAGTAAAGGGGATGAAAGAGTAGGGTAAAGCTGGTACAGGGGATGAAGGAGCAAGTTCAGGGCAGAAGCAGTGTGAGGGATACGAGTGTTTAGATTCTTCAGATGGGGGCAGAGTAGAGGCAGTATAATTATCATTTTTATAATTATTGGATGAACACAGTGCTGTACAGTGAATAAATATTTAGGTATAATATGATTAAATGCTGTACAGTGTTTAAATATTTAGGTTTAATATGCTCCTTAGGGTGGTCCATAAAACTGGTAAAAATTCAGCCTTATCAGAAAATACCTTCCACAAGTCTGAATATGTTCTACCTCATCTACATAAGATATGGTTAACATTTGAAGTAGTTAGGGACAAATTTAGAGGATTCTCATGGTCCTATAATGTTATGTTATGTTAATCAGGTTTTCTATTCTGCCTTTACCTATCCAGTTCAAGGTCGGATTACATTACAAGAGGTTGGGTCAGTTACCCAAGAAGTTACAATGGACAGTTTAGTTTGACATGGACATTCAACATCCTCATAGTTCAGCTGGCTATTCATATCAACGTGATAATGTAGTTAGAAACTGTTAACATTGGTTGGATACTAAATATTCATTGAAGTCTATTATTGAGAAAGACACAGGGAAGCCACTGCTTGCCCTTTATCGGTAGCATGGAATATTGCTACACCGTTTTGGCCAGGTACTAGTGACCTGGATTGGCCACCATGAGAACGGGCTACTGGGCTTGATGGACCATTGGTCTGACCCAGTAAGGCTATTCTTATGTTCTTATGTAAAGAAGAAATTTTAGTGATGACGATAGTTGATGTCACATTTTAAGGTAAAAACTAAAGTCAGACTAGAAGCAGTGCTGAAATATGGCTGCTAGGGAATGGCACTGATGAACTATCAAGTTCACTTTTTCCAACCATTGGGGATTTTGTTCGATTGATGATGTAATAATAATAATAACAACTTTATTTTTATATACCGCAATACCACAAACAGTTCAGAGCGGTTTACAGAGGAAGAGACTGTATACAGACAGCGATATTACAAAAAACTTTCAAAATTACAGTAGCATGGTAAGATTAATCAAATTTTTCCTGAAAGTGTTTTAGAAGTACATCATGACAGAAATGGAATCGGAGAAATTTGTCAAAGAGATAAGTTTTGATTGACTTCCTAAAAGTTTGGTAAGAAAGAGCATTTGAGATAAAATTGGTTAAACATTTATTCCATTTGCCTGCTTGGAATGATAATGTTCTATCGAGGAATCTCTTATAGATACAGTCCTTCAAGGATGGGAAAGCGAGCAAGTAGGTACTACTATATATACTCGAATATAAGTTGATCCGAATATGTCAAGACCTCCTTTTTCCCCCAAAAAAGGAGGAAAAATGGTTGACTTAAATATAAGTCGGGCGGCTTAATATTCAAGTGTCCTGCCCTGTCAGGCTCTGCATCCAGCCCCCTCCTTGCCAAGCTCTTTACCCAGCCCCCTTCCCTCCATCCCTCCCCTGTCAGACACTGCACCCAGTCCCCTGTCAGGCTCTGCACCCAGCACCCTCCTTGTCCCCATCCCTGTCGGGCTCTGCATCCAGCACCCTTCCTACCTCCCCATCCCTGTCAGGCTCTGCACCCAGCACCCTTCCTTCCTCCCCTCCCCTATAGGGCTCTGCACCCAGCACCCTTCCTTCCTCCCCTGTCAGGCTCTTTGCCCAGCACCCTTCCTTCCTTTCCTCCCCTGTCAGGCTCTGCGCCCAGCACCCTTCCTTTCCTCCCCTGTCAGGCTCTGCGCCCAGCACTCGTCCCTCCTCCCCTCCCCTGTCAGGCTCTGCGCCCAGCACCCGTCTTTCCCCTGTCAGGCTCTGCCCTCTGTTCCCCCCTCCCTATCTTCATATCTCTGCCGATCACTGGTGAAGGTGCAGCGGGCAGGAGCAATCTTTCCAAACTCATGCCCTGCTGTTAACCGACTGCGCGATCCAGTTTCTTCATCTAAGTGGCACGAGCAGCAGCACGATTTGGAACTGCTTCTCGGCACTGAACAGCTTACTTACTGGCTCCCGCAAGTCAGGAATCAGCAGAAGTATGATAGGGCAGGGAGGAGGAGGGGGCAGAGCCTGGCGGCGGCGGCCTTAAAATATTCTGGGAGGGGGCATTGACCCGAATATAAACCAGGACCCCATTTTTGGGCCAATTTTTTGGCCCCCCAAAAATCACAGTTTATATTTGAGTATATACGGTACATGTACAAATTGTGCCTGGAAATTCAAAATGATGAGATAGATAGATTGGGGATGAACCTGTTATGGTTTTGAAGCTAAGGCAAGCAAACTTAAAAATAACCCTTGGTTCCATGGGCAGCCAGTGTAGTTTTTTTGTAATGTGGGCTTACATGATCCGATTTCTTGAGACCGTAGATGAGACGGACTGCAGCATTCTGGACGATTCTCAGTCGTTTGATGGTTTTCTTAAAGGATCCCAAGTATATAATATTGCAATAGTCTAAGATACTTAAGATCAAAAATTGAACCAGCAGTCGAAACGAGAAGAAGTCAAAATAGTGTTTAATGGTACGATGTTTCCATAAAGTGACAAAACATTTTTTAACCTGAGAGTTAGTGTAATCTTCGAAAGTCAAGCATCGATCTAAGATGATATCCAGGATTTTGATGGTAGAATTAATTGGGTGGTCTGACCCATTTAATCTCAAAGGTATTCATGATCTTGTTATTAGGACTTGCCAAAAAGAACTTAGTTTTATCCGAATTCAGTTTTAATATAAATTGCGTAGTCCATTGTTCTGTCTCTTGAGTCAGTGAGGTTAAGGGAATAATAATTGTAATGCCATCCGCATTTATATATGATTTCATTTTTAAATGGATAACATATTTCCCAATGATGCTATATAGACATTGAAAAGTGAAGGGGAGAGTGGGGGAGCCCTGTGAAACTCCACAGGGATTACACCAAGCCTAAGAGAAAGTTCTTTTGCTGTAAACCTGGTAGATAACGTTTTTTTTTTAAAGAAACTTGTAAACCAATTTAATACCTGTCCGGAAATGTCAGTGGAATCAAGGCATCTAAGCAAAATGTCATGATCAACAAGGTCAAAGGCACTGCTCAGGTTGAACTGCAGTACCAGTGTGCTTTTTCCCAGGGAAAGCAGATGGAAAAGATGATCAGTCATGGAAGCTAAAATTGTTTTGGTACTATGATTTGTATGAAAACCAGACTGAGAGTTGTGTAGGATGTTGAACTTTTCTAAATATTTCATGAGATTGATGTTAACCAGTCCTTCCATTAGTTTAAGAAAAAATGGCATGTTGGCAATAGGTCTGTAGTTGGCAGTCAAGGAAACAGACTCCTTAGAATTTTTAATAATAGGAGTCACAAGGATATGACCAAATCCTGCCAGAAATTTGCCAGTACTCATGCATAAAGAGACCCTATTAAAGAGTTCAGCCTTGAAGGGGATAGGGGCTGATTTCATAATAGTCGGTGGACAGTTATCCAACAGGCAATTGGATTTTACATATTTTGAATACAACTTAAATTGGTTCCAGTCTGGATTTTCATATTGATTCCAGATCATATCAACAGCTGAACTTTCTGTTCCTAAAGGAATTAAAGTGATTGGTAAAGCTAAGCTTGAACCTACAAGGAACGATCTCAGATTATGAATTTTTGTAGCAAAATAGTCGTATAGATTCGCAGCCAAAGGTGGAAAATCTGTATTAGAGCGTTTATGTAAATCAATATCAAACAAAGAGTTGACTAGTCTGAAAAGTTCTTTACTATATAAAGTAGGAGAATTAATTTTTTTTGAGAGTAATATTTGCAACGCTTTTCTTCCATTTGCCTGCTTGGAATGATAATTCCATTTGCCTGCTTGGAATGATAGATTGCTTTGAAAGAAGCAGCTCATCTGACCATGTTCATGATTGGAAATTTGGCAGCGTGCAAGAATACCACATCAGCGAATAGACTCAGGGATTTGCATATTGATAAGCTTTTTTTTTTTTTTTTTTTAAATTTACACATTTATTGTCAAGCATATCATCTTGTACAGAAAGTGAGATCAAGAAAACATAATAATATTATTTACTCTCAAACCTGAAAGCAATTCAAAATAATAAAGAAAGTATACATCCTAACTTAATCACACACTAGTCCTCAAATTAAGATCCAAGATTAACGATAAGAGTAGAAATTAAATTAAAGTAAAACGTTTTAACAAGAAAAATCACTTAAACTATTACTGAGAGGTGAGCTAATTATTATCACAATGGTACAGATGGTTCTACAGATTCAAGACGTTTCGCAGAAAGGAAAGTAGTCAAGTGAGCTGGATCTACAAATACATATTTCAAGGAACGGTATCTTATGACACATTTACAAGGATATCTAAGAAAAAATAAACCCCCTATTTGAGTCACTCCTGATTTTAACATTAAGAATTCCCTTCTTCTCTTCTGAGTCTCTCTCGAGACATCAGGAAATATCTGGATATGAAACCCCAAAAAGTCCTTGGCCCTATTTTTAAAGAAAAGTTTAAGAATCCAATCCTTGTCTGGGGCCAAAGCCACAGTCAATAAGAGAGTGGCTGGAATAGCCAATTCTCTATCTGATTGCTCTAACAAAGTGGAAACGTCCAAGGGTTCTTTCTGTGGTATTCCTTCATCTTCTTTCTTTTGAGGATCCTGATTTCTTATAGGTAAATAGTAAACCTTTGTAAGAGGTGGTAAAGCATTTTCAGGTATTTTAAGAATTTCCAGAAAGTATCGCTTTATCATATCTCGTGGAGAAATTGATAATACTTTAGGAAAATTAATTAATCGCAAATTATTAATCCGAATATTGTTATCTAAAGCTTCCAATTTTCTCTGCATAATCGTATTGTCTTTAACAAATAAATCTTGGTTACTCTTAATTGTTTTTAAGTTCTTCTTTTCTTCTTGGATATCTAATTTCAGTGATAGTCTCTTCCTTTAAAGTTTTTATCTCTTCTTTCTGGATTTGTATTTCTTTGTCCAAATTTTTTACCTGTAAGTTAAGGGCATTTCCAAAATTGGACACTAAGTCCAAGAGAGAGTCTAGAGTGACTTCAGAAGGTCTAACAGGAGAAACAAAAATTGGTTGTGTCATTAATAAGTGTTCACTCGGCTGTTTTACCTCTCCGGAGCCTTGATCCCCTTTAGCTGGAGTAGTTCCTATCGCCGGTTTTTCTAAAAGGAGTAACTCACTTTCAGCTGTCTTCAATTGCAAGCCCTCCGACATGCTGGCCTCTCGAGAGGAAAACACTTCCTCCTCCGGCGTGCTCTCCTCGCGGTGAGCTTGCTCCCAGCGGCAACGGCTGCAGGGGCGGTGACCTTACGTCGGGGCTCAGAGAGACTTCTAGCCCAAGGGAGTTCGCCGCGGCACTACTCTCTGCCGGCGCTCCCAGCGGGCGATTCCCCGACGAAACCTGCTCACTCAAAAGACGCCTAAAAATGGCATCCACTGCAGGCAGAGGGGTCTCCGAGCGTCGGGAGGCACCACCGACGCTTCTTCCCCTTCTCTTAGGCATTTTTTCAAAGGTAAGCGAGACACTCGTACGCGTCTACTCAGCAGCAGCAAGCGGCAGCCATCTTGGATCTCCTCTCCATATTGATAAGCTTTTTAATGAATATGAGAAGCTAAAAAAGAACTGGCACAGATGCAGTGAATGTGATCTGATAAATCGAGAAACCTTCAAAGAATGTCTCGTCCATCTTTTTGATGATGCTGCCAGTGATGAATTGGCCACAATAAAAATTGAAGAAGACAGTTTCTAATCATGCAGAGGTAAGATGTTCATCATATAGGAGGAGGATAGAAAGAGTACGAGAAGAGCGATTTAGTAAGTCAGCAGCCAAAGTAGAGACAGAAAATGTCCTTGTCAGCCAACTGCTACTTCTGTCCCTCTGACTAGTGGATTATCTGATTTCAAGAATATTGCTCAAGTCGACGCTTGATTTCCTTTGTTTTTATATTCTGTTTGTTTTGCTGATTTGTTTGTTTTTTAGCCTATTTTATAGGTGGGTTATAAATAATTTTAAATAAATAAATTCAGGTGCTGATGTTGAAGTCAGCAGATCCCCTTGTTCCAGTTCTCAGTCAAAATGGTCAAAGGTGAACATCCTTGCACATCCTGAAGTTACCAGAGCATTAGATCATGCTAATTTGCCAGACAGGGGTGCCACATTTGCCATTGGTGCTGTTGCCAAAGCACTTGGCTATGATGTAAATGAAATGACATTGTCAAGAAGCTCACTCCGACATTCACAGTGCAAGAACTGTGAGAAGGCAGCCACTCTGAAGGCTGAATTCCTCAGTGACATAACAGAAACTCCATTACTGTTGGAATGGGATGGAAAATTCCTTGACATTACTGTAAGTAAAGAAATGGTTGGCAGAATTGTCATCTACATTGGCGCAAGACCTGGAACAGCCTCCCAAAAGCTATCAAAACAAAACCCTGCTATCTCAAATTTCGGAAAAAGCTGAACTCTTCGAGGCAATATATTCCATTGACAATCAATAACTTGTTCTGACTCAGAGATTTTAATTCCTTCCAATGTAAATTGTACCTTGAATTCTCATTAACACTGAATTAGAAGACTATTCTCCCCCCCCTCCCCGGTTCCTCCTTCTGCTTCTATCTCCACTCTCCTTACCCCTCAGGGCATCAAAGAACTGGTTTTCTGTTAGCCTCATCTACATCTGCTCTTGGCATGAAGCACTTCTTTCCTGTAAAAGCACCATTCAATGACTTGCTTCTGCTTGCAAACTCAGAAATATCCGAATAAGGCTGTTGCCAAAGTTGCATCAACGTCTACAGAATTGGGATCAAATATTCTTTATTAAGCAATGACCTGACACTGCTAGTGTTTCAGCCTGCTTCATGGGTCTTTGTAATTATCTGTTGTATGATGTCCTTTATAGGGAAAATATGAAAATCTACTATAGTTCGCCACTCATCAAAGCCTTTTTCTAAAAAAAAAAAAAAAAATTATTTATTTAAGAAAAAAGCCTTCGATAAGTGACGTACCCGACACAAATGAACAAGAACAGACTCAACAAGGTTAAAGATCCTGCAAACTGGAGAGATGATCCAAATTGCTACCAGTAGGAAATGGAAGTAGTTAACCCTGTAATATGGCATACCTTAGATCTATGGACCCAAGTACGTAGGCAATGCTATGGAGATAAGATCTATTTTCTGGGGGCAGCTATTATATATTTGCCTAATTTTGCACCTGGCGAGGCTGATGTGGCCTTTCATATATGGAGTAGAAAAGGTCTTAGAACATTGAGTCAATTATTGGACAAGGGAAAATGGTCCGTTTTGAAGTATTGGTAGATGAATATGGCCTTTTACCGAGAGACCTATTCTACTATAGACAAATTGAAAGCTATATTAAAAAAAAGATCATTAAAGAATTAGTCACTTTTGAACAATCAAATTTAGAGTGTGCTATGATGAAAGAAAGTGGGAGGGGTAGTATCACCAGGTTATATAATGTGCAATTGGAGCATCTTCATCCACCTATGAAATATAGGCGCCAATGGGAAGAGACAATTGGTAAATGCTATACTGATAAAGAATGGTCTAAAATAATGCATTCCCTGCTTTATGGCACTATAGCAAGTAATATGATAGAAAATCATTATAAGATGTTTTTTGCTGGTACTATACTCTGGAACGATTGTGGGCTATGTATGGTAAAGGGTCAGATAAATATTGGAGAGGATGTATAGAAGTGGGTACCTTTGAACATATATGGTGGTATAGTGTTGAAGCACAGGCCTATTGGGATAAAGCGATTTCTTTTATAGAGAAAGTATTAGGCATTAAGATTCCTAAGACTATGGGGTGCTGCTTAATGAATATAGGACCAGATGATCTCCCACTTAAGCAACGGAAATGGATACATTTGATAATGACAGCAGGTCGACTTGTTATGGCATCCGCGTGGAAACAACCAGAGCTTCTGGCATTTCGAATATTGTTGACTAAAGTTCAGTATATATAAGAAATGTCGAAATTAACCGCTTTTCGGAGAAATCAAATACATAATTAAAATAGAATATGGGGGGCATATGAAACTTGGATTAGTCTCCAAAAAGATACTACCTTAGCTAATTGAAAGTTTTTATATCTTTATATTTCATGAATCTCCTGCACACATCCTTCCATCGGGGGGGGGGAGGGGGATGGGCTGGAGGAGGGGGAAGGGAGGGTATGCTTAGAGAAGTTGTATAAGAAATTAATTTTCTATTCAAAAAATACATCCCATCAATCTAACCTCCTTCCTATCCCAACTGCATATTTCTCGCGATTACACCACCCCTATGGCAACTTCTAGTCAATTCTTCAAACCAAATCCCCAACATATAACCAGATTCCAGCTCCCTTTCAAAGTACTGTAACCTTTTAAAGTACAGTAACCTTCCTTTTAAAGTACTATAACCTGCTGCTAGTCATCTCAAAACTTCAGAAACCTCAACATGTAACCTCCATTTGTAACCAGAAACATGCTTCCTTCAAAGTTATGTAATTCTCTTTTGTAACCCGAATGTTATTTTGTTCTCTATTGTAACTTGAAATATCCTTTCTTCTTTGTTATGTAATTTTCCTGGATATGTCCAGATATCTTCCAATGTAATCCGCTTAGAACCGCAAGGCACAGGCGGAATATAAATCACTAATGTAATGTAATGTAATTTTTTCTTTTTAGATACTATGAAATGAGATTTATAATGACTTAATGTATTAATGGTTGAATATGAAAGACAAAATTATTAAAAATGTATTTAAATTATTAATGAAGATTTGGAAAAAAACCCCAAACAACAACAAAAAAAACCTGCTATCAGTATTTGAAGCAGTCTGCACCATCAAGGATAGTAGTTAATGAGTCCATTGGAAGAGAGAAGTGTTTTGGTCACTCGCCCGAATGGCAGCTTGTAAATAATTATGCTTAAACGACTTCTCAAAAAAAAAAAAAAAAAAAAATTAACACTACCTCCTCAATACCAACACTGACAAGAGAAATATGCTGTGGTGATTTGCGAGGAGGCCGGAGACCGGTGAATGGGCTGGGGCCCCCCTCGGGCGAAGATCAGCGGGGAGCTGCCGCACTTCCGGGCTTTCTCCCCTTGGAGAGTTGTGGCTGGGAGAACCCGCGGACCGAGATTGGCTGCAGGTTGCGGTGCTTTGGGTTGTTTCCCTCCAGGGAGTCGATGTCGAGAGCCTCCGTGGGTTGTGAGCACCCACGGTGCGCTGTGTCCTGGAGTTGTTTCCCCTCGGAGAGTTGAGCACGAGCACGCAGCCAGAGGTGGAAACAGTGGATAAAATATAGCAGCACCGGCACTACCCGAGGCCGCGTGCCAGACTGAAGGTTAGTTTATCCGTTTTGTGGAGAGTGAAGACAGCAGACGAGGTACCGGCGCTATCTATCAGTTAATAACTAGCTGCTTTGAGCTTAATCTAACAAGCTAGGAGGGAGCAGTGTAAAACATATATACCATCAGCAGCCCAGCAGAGGAATTCTTTGAGAATAAAGCATTAGAAGAGAGATATAATCCTGCTTTAAATAGATAAATTGTGGCAGTGAATATATTCATATACGCTTATGACTGCCATATGACTGGTGGCAATTGGTGGAATGGAATCGGAGGAGAGAGAGATGATAATTAGAGATCTCATTGTCTCTGGAACATTGGCTCTCTACTAATGGACCTCCCCAGTAGTAAAAGGAACACTTTTATTCCATTATAGCAAATTAAAGGTTTAAAGAAACGAATGGATCCTGAGATTTAAATTGTGAGATACTATATAAGCAGATCAGAACTCCTGAATGAAAGTGTAAGAATAATTGGAATATATGGTGAACCGTTATAAGTTGGACAAGTTTCGATTTAATGATACAAGAAGTGGTAAACGAACGACGAAAACATCGGTGACTCCAGTAGTGGCTTCTAAGATGACGTCTCCAAGTCAGCTCCAGTTATCACCAGTAATGACTGAATCAGAAAATAACGCCATAGCTTTGAAAAAGATCTTGGAAGCTGGATTTCAGGACTTAAAGTTGGAGATAAAAGGAGTGAAAGAAGATCTTAAAATAGCTCTTATTGAAATCAGAGCAGAGATGAGTGAACTGAAGAATAGAGTTGAGGCTTCCGAAAATCAGGTTCCAGAAATAAAGGAGATTATAAAAATAATGTCTTAACAATCAAAAGAGATCATAGATTTACAAACACATACTGAAGAACTAGATAACAGATCCAGGAGAAATAACCTGCACTTTAAAGGAATACCTGAATCTGACCAATATATAAACTATGGAAGTGGTGAAAGATTTCTGCAGCCAGCTATTGGGACTTGAAGAGACAGTAGATAGAACTAACATCACCATATTTAAGAGCACACCGAAGCATAGGGATGAGTAGACCAGGTATCCAAAAGGTATTATTGTATGCTTCGGAGACTACTTATTTAAAGAAAAAAATACTTCAAACTGCTCGAAAGTCTCCACATTTCGTATGGAATGGAATTGAAGTAGGAGTCTTTCAAGATTTGGCCACTACGACTTTACAGAAGAGAAGAGCTTTTCGTGAGGTGACACAAGTATTGCGATCAAAAGGCCACTGGTATCGATGGTTGTTCCCTTTTGGAATGTGGTTAACTATCAATGGAAAATCACATAGAGTGGATACAGTGGAAGACGCTTGGACTGCTTTGAAAGACCTGGTTTGTGATGACTTGCCTAATGTTTCCACGGTAGTGCCACTCAAGAAAACAGGGAGACCACTAGAGACATCAAACATGGTTACCCGATTGACTAAGAAACTACCAAACTTGGAGAAATGAACAATAAGAATATCTTTGGGGGAAAAACTTACGACCAACTGGAAGAATGATAAATGAGTTTTATCTGTGAGGGGGTGTGAAAGAATAAAGTGGAATATATGAGTGGATGTAATTATTAGTAGTAGATATGAGATAAATTAATTTGTTTTCTTAAGAATGGAGCAAGAAGATGTGGTTATTGTTATTTGCTATCATTGTTTTAAAGGGTGGTTGTGGTTGTGAATGGGAAGTAATTGGGAATAGTAGCCTTTTGGGAGAGACCTCATTCTTCCTCGTTAGCCGGTCTGGCTGGGTCCGGATCGGCACATATGGGGGGTGGGAAGGGAGGGGGATTTGGGGGAAAGGTTGGAGGGGAGGGGAATGAAAAGAAGGGGTTGCAGATGGGAACACTTAAGATTGAATCTTGGAATATAAATGGGATGAATAGTCCCGGGAAAAGGAGTATTGTCTTTCGAGAATTGAGGAGAATGAGGTGGATATTTGTTTATTACAAGAGACTCATTTAAGACCTAGAGATGTGAGGCTTTTGGAGAATCCATTATTCGAACAAGTATGGACATATCAAGAGCAAGAAAGTGTTAAAAAAAAGGGAGGAATAGCAATATTAGTAAAGAAGAGTGTGGGCCTAGTTGTAGAACAGGTATATCGTGACCCATTGGGGAAATGCCGAGCTTTGAAAGGAAACTTGCAGGGTCAAAGAGTAACAATAGTGAATGTTTATGGCTCCAACACATCTCAAATTGAGTTCTATCAGTCTTTACAGCGTGAATTACTATTATTTCTACAGGGGGCAATAATCTTAGGGGGAGATTTTAACATGTTTCCAAATGGACGATTAGATCATTCTAAAGGAGGTAGAGATTCAAGTAGGGGACATAACCGGGCTTTCCGAACCTTTATGCATTCTTTAGGTTTGATAGATTGCTGGCGCCTTTTACATGGAACTCAGCGAGATTACACCCATTATTCTCGCGTCCATCGAACCTATACTAGGATAGATGGAATGTGGGTACATAGGAATCAATGGGGGAAGATCAAGAATGCTGAGATAGGGAGTATTCAGATCTCTGACCATGCCCCGGTGTGGTTGGAATGTACTGGGTTGATATCTGGAGAGAAGCACTATAATTAGAGACTTAATGACTCTCTGCTTAATATTCAAGAAGTGGAAAAGGAAATCCTCCGGAGCATAGATGAATATTTGGAATTTAATGATAACGGGGAAGTTACAGATCAGATTCTATGGGATGCTTTAAAATCAGTCCTACGGGGTATTTTTATTAAATGGGGATCCCGAGTGAAACATCGAAGAACTCAAGCCCAATTACAACTAAGGGAACGTTTACTCTCCTTGGAAACGTCACATAAAAGAACATTAGATCCACAAATGTTGATACAAGTACAACAAGTAAAGGGGGAACTGTTGCAACTTCAAATGGAAGAGTTTAATTATACACAAGAGCGTTTTTGATCTTATCGATATGAACACAGTAATAAATGTAGTGACCAACTAGCTCGTTATATTAAAATTAAACAAGCAAAGACATCTATTTCGGCGGTTCGAGATACTAGGGGACAAATACAGATAAGGATATGGGTAATTCTTTGCTGGAATACTATAGACAGTTATATAACCCCGATGAGAATGAAGGAAAAGTTGAGATACATGATATTTTAGATAAGGTGAACCTGCCAGCACTATCGTTGGATGAACAAAAGCTACTTAATGAACCAGTTACTTTAGGGAAAATAATGGAGGTTATTCGGAAGGTAAAAGCGGGTAAATCTCCAGGATTAGATGGCTATACGGGCTGCTTTTATAAGAAATTTGGATTACAAGTGGCACCATTATTATTGCGTAGAGTCAATGGGATCCCTGAAGGGGGTCAACTACCTGAATCCATGAGGGAAGCAAGTATTGCGATCCTGTTGAAACCCGGGAGAGATCCGTTAAATTGTAGCTCATATAGGCCCATCTCTTTGTTGAATGTAGATGTTAAGATCATAGCAAAAGTTTTGGCTTTACGATTAGGTAAATTACTCCCTAATTTGATTCATATAGATCAGTCCGGTTTTATACAACACAGACAAGTGGGTGATAATATTCGACGCACCCTACACCTGATGTGGCATGTTAAGGAAAATCGGGAACGAGCAATGTTGATGGCAATTGATGCCGAGAAAGCTTTCGACTGGGTATCCTGGGACTTTTTATGGGCGGTAATGGGAAAAATGAATATGCAAGGACCCTTTAATGCATGGGTTCAAGCGTTATACCAGAAGCCCCGAGCGTGTCTCCGGATCAACCAGAATTATACTGAATTTTTTCCCACAGCAAGGTGCACACGGCAGGGCTGCCCACTTCCCCACTGCTTTTTGCTCTGTCCATAGAACCATTAGTGATACTGATTCGGAATCATCCCCAACTGAAGGGGATTCAGATCGGTGGTAATGAACATCGAATAGCGTTATTTGCTGATGACATTCTTTTATTTATAGGATGTCAGAACATACAGTGGGATCCCTATTGCAAATTTTAGAGGAATTTGGGAAAGTATCTGGATTTAAGATCAATCTAGATAAAACTGAAATTATGAATCTTACTTTAGAACCAGTAGAAGTATTGGATCTTCAACGTTTATTTCCATTCAAATGGACAACTAGTGGTATAAAGTACCTAGGTATTCATTTATCAATGGACTCGAACATTCTATATGAGGCTAACTATGAACCGATTCTCCGGAAAATCCGAGCAGATATACAACGTTGGAAAGGGTTATGGCTTTCCTGGGGAGGACACATTGACGTGCTCCAGATGAACGTACTACCTCGGTTACTATTTTTTGTTTCAGACTCTCCCGATCCCCCTACCTACTCGGTTATTCAAGGTTTTACAAGCAGAATTTAGAAAATTTATTTGGATAAATAAAACACCTAGAATTTCCCAGAGAGTGATGTGGGTAGATAGAACCCGAGGGGGAAAAGGGGTCCCCAATCTTAGGTGGTATTATCAAGCAGCACAAATACGGATGATATTAGATTGGGAACTGAACACACATAAATGGGGAGTCTTGATAGAACAGTCCTTAATTCCACAGCATAAGCTATCAGTTGGACTCTGGTCCTCACAGATAATTCGACAGTGGAAATTAGAAACTGATAATCCCTATATAATACATCTACTTACATTTTGGGGGAGATTGAGAAAATAATGTAATCAAGGAGTAATATCTTCCACCCTGGCCTCGATGAGAGACGAACCCCAATTTGAAGTGGGTAAAATTAACCCAGTATTTGAAAGATGGGAACATCATGGCCTGATTACCTTTCGAGAGCTTTTTTGTACAGGGACCTTGATTTCATTTGAAGCTCTATTACGCACTCCAGGAGTAAAAACAGGGGACTATTTGACAAGTGAAACATTATGTGGTGGCTCAGGATTGGAATAAAATATTGCCCTCTGAAAATGAGTATTTAGAAAATTTATGGTTAACATTACAAAAGGTTCCAAGGACTATTTCAAAAGGTTCCAAGGACTATTTCAACTATGGAGATGGTGCGGTATACAAACCCAAGGTTTAGTTTAGTTTAGTTTATATAAATATCTACAGGGAAGAGAAATTCCCAAATTGAATTTTCAACAATGCTGGGAAAGGGATTTACAATGTGTATTTACTGTCAAAGAATGGGATACTATTTGTATTGAGGTGGGTAAAATATTGGTGTGTGCATTAATTCAAGAAAACGCTTACAAAGTATTGAGTCGTTGGTATTATACCCCAGAATGACTCCATAAGATGTATCCTCAGATCTCAGATCGTTGTTGGCGTTGTCGGAATGCTGAGGGTAATTTTCTCCACATATGGTGGGAATGTCCTATATTAACACCTTGTTGGAATATGGTAGTGAATTTTTTGTCCCAACTGTTAGGAACTACGGTCCCTAATACTCCCCAATGTTGTTTACAAGGGTTGTATACTATATATGAGAATAAATGGCAAATACGTCTATTACGCATGGGACTAGCAGCAATTAGATGTTTTATAGCTCCTTATTGGAAACAGCCTCTGATACCAAATGAACAAGAATGGAGAGTGAAATTTTTAATGATAGGAAAAATGGAAACTTATGTAGCTAAGCGACGAGGGTATTACCAACAATCGTTACAAACCTGGACTGTTATTATTAAGAAATTAAACTCTATGCCTCCAATCAAATGATGTCTCATGCCTCCTCATTCATTAGGGAGACAGTTTACTCTACACATTTTCTCCGATACCTCTCATTGGGAAAACTCTACTCAAACTTTACCAAGATCTGGGCACCATGATTCTCATAGGGCCTTAGCCACATCAACCTTGGTTCCCACTTCTAGAACTCTTGTGCAAGCTCCAGCTATTCCTTCCTTTCCTGACCCAGAACAATAGAAGTCTCCTTTATCCCAGCCGTCGCTCGTTAGCACTAACAAAGTGGTTTCTTTCACTAAGTAAATGCCTTTTGTGTCTCACCTGTCAGTAAAGCATCTTGAAAACCTTCTTCTGAGTGCTGTTATTGTTTCAGTTAGACAAGATTTTCTTCCTGGCATGCTTTGCATTCTGTGGAACCCTTCACCTGTCCACTTCTATCCGTTCTCAACTATCTTTTTCCTCTCTTGGACTGGTTTCAAAACCAATTTGGTTTGAGTATGTCTCGGTGCTATCAGTGAATTTCACTGTTCCTTAGACAAAAAAATTGTTCATTTCTTAATAGCAAGATTCATGAAGGACTTTATCACACTAAGCCACCTATCAAGCCTCTGCCTGTTGCCATGAAGTTTCCTTTTGAGCCACTCATAAGTTCCTCTATAAAACTGCTCACTTGGAAAGTTGTTTTCTTCATCGCCCTCACATCTGCACGCCCTTGTGAGTGAACTTCAAGCACCATTGCCTGATCCTCCCTACACAAGATTTTACCATGACAGAGTAGCCCTATGAACTCATCCAAAAGTCCTACTCAAAGTTGTAGAATTTATTTATTATTTATTTATTATTTATTTATTTATTTATTTATTTTATTTATTTATTTATTTAGATTTATATCCCGTTCTCCCAGTAGCTCAGAACGGTCTACAAGTAAACATACATAGTAGAAGTAGTTAGGCAAATAAATGTGCAATAGGTTTAGATGTTTGGACATACAAGATTGTGCAGTATTTATCTCCTCGACTAGTCCCACATTCCCATCCTGGAAAAGCAGCTCCTCACACCTTGGACTACAAATGTGCTCTAGCACAGAGTTTCTCAACTTCTTCGAGCCAAGTACCCCCTAAGTCTAATCAACCTACTACCCCCGCCCAAGCTCTGTCCCAGACCCACCCAGGCTCCGTCCCTGACTCTACCCCCATAATAGTACTAATTGTAATGTAATTTCTTCCATTCATTTTTCATACACATACAATTTAATACATAATGGCAACAAAATTAAAAAAAACACAAAGCACTTTGTATGCAGAAAAAATGTTAATTATTTATATTCAGGTTTTTTTTTTTTTTTCAAAGAGGTCAAGGCAGAAGACTTTAAAATATGCAATATCATCTTAGTAACAACTATAGAAAAATGGACAAATATAGTGCAAAATATAGACAGCGGATATAAATTCTCAAAACTGACACATTTTGATCACTAAATTGAAAATAAAATCATTTTTCCTATCTTTGCTGTCTGGTGATTTCATGAGTCTCTGGTTGCACTTCTGACTGCATCCAATATTTCTTTCTTTCTGCCTCCTACATGCTTCCATTCCCCAACCAACATCTATCTCTGTACCTCCATGAGTCCAACTTTTATTCCTCTCTCCTCTGCCATCATTGGCAACATGTCTCCCTGCTACAAAGGGAGTGTGGAAAGAGAGAGAGATCCAGGGTGCACATATACTCCCTCTACTGCCACATAACATTTCTCCCTCCTTTCCACCAGTCCAACATCTTTCTCTCTGCCTCCTGCATGCTTCCTCTCCTCCAGTCCTCATTCCCTCTCCCAAACAACATCTTTCTCTCTCCCTCTATGAGTTGGACTTTGTACTATCTGCCCTCTCCCCCTTCCCCTGAGTGTGACGTTTCTCCTTCCTTCCTTTCTTCCCTCCCCATCCATTTCTCACTCACTCGCTCAGTCTCTCTCTCCCTCTGAGTCCAACACTTTCTGCCTCCTGCACGCTTCTTCTCCGGACCTCATTCCTTTCCCCAAACAACATCTCTCTCTGTCCTTCCATGAGTCCTTTTCTTCCTTTCTCCTCTACCCTATTGGCAACAAGTCTCCCTCTCTCTTACTGTCCACCTGTCGAGAGATCCAGTCATCTCTCCCTCTACTGCAGTGGTCTCAAACTCAAACCCTTTGCAGGGCCACATTTTAGATTTGTAGGTACTTGGAGGGCCGTGGAAAAAAATACTTAATGTCATATTAAACAAATGACAATTCTGTATCGCTTAGTAGATTGGTATAGTCCTTACGAATGGGTTATATGCCTCACTGCTGCCAGCAGGTGGAGACTGAGCACAAACTTGTATATCTCCCTAGCAACTCAGTTGTCTCAGTCTACATCGCAGGTGGGTAAGACTAGATCGTCTCCCCTCAGTACTGTTGGAATTTTGTTTTGGACTCCTAGGTTCCCCTTTTGTGACGGATAGAACTTGGACGGGTCCTGTTTGGGAATCTGTCCGACCTCGGGGGTGTTGAACCTGGTGGGTCTTGTGCTGGGTCTCTCCCCCATCTTCCTCCACCTCCCCACATTTTTGTAGAGGTGCCTCAGCCGGTGGCCTGGCCCCCTGGTTGGTCAGCCCTCCATCTTTGAGAGCCGTGGAGTCTGTTCTGTAAGAAAAAAAAGACAGAATCCTGAAGTGTGCCGGTCTAAATGGCTCATTTCCCTTTAAAACTCCCTTTTTACTGTATTTTTTCATCTAACCGGCACTTTTCTTTCAGCTAGGGCGCTTTTCAGCACAATGAGCACTTTTAAAGGGAAAAAATGCTCATGGTTCTCCAGATGCGAGTAACTTGCGGCCGGCCTGTGCAAGTGTTGTGCAGTGGAGCAGTGGGGTAGCCTCATCAGCAGTGGATGCCGGTAGCCAGGGCACCCTGCCGCATGTACCTCGCGAGTCGGCTTTGGATCGTGGGGAAGCCCGGGCTTCCCCCAACACCCATGTGGAGGGTTCCCCAGGTGCCGACGGTCAGGGAAAAAAGGATTCCCTTGCTGCTGGAACGGCTGGAGATTCCCTTTTCGCGCCGGTCGGTGCCTCAGCGTCAGGAAAGTCCCAGGCTTTTCAGTTGTGGCAGGCCACAGGAGCTCCAAATTTGGCGGTTTCAGGACCAATTTCGGTGGGAACCTCCTCCTTCATCTCAGTTACCTCAGGTGACTTACCCCCTGTTCTGGAAATAAAGGAGCAAGGTATGGCAGGGGCTGATGGGGGTTTTCATCCTGAATTTATGTTAGCCCTTTGTAGAGCTTATGTGCTGGCGGCTGGAGGTTCCGTGTCCACTCGGGGGGGGGGGGGAGAGGGGGGGTTGCGCTGCCCCACACAGTGGCGGTTTTGCTCAAGCGTGAGATGGTAAAGATTGAATTGGATGCTTCTTATCTTTCAGATGCCATGTATAACCTCTTGCGAGCTTCTGCGAAGTCGGTGTTTGCAGTGGCAGCTTGCCATACCTTGTGGTTTTGCGCTTGGTCAGTGGACTCGGCGTCCAAAGCTAAGTTGACAGAGTTTCCTTTTAAGGGATCTTTCTTGTTTGGTGAGGACCTGGACAGGTTGATTCAGACTCTCACTGATTCTAAAGTGCCTCGTTTGCATGAGGATAGGCCTAGGCCACTGGCTCGAGGTGGCGCTGCTTGTGGGCGTGATTTCCGCCGTTTCTGCTCTGGTTGAGGGGCTGCCTCTTTTCAGTCTCCTGGGTTCTCTAGAGGCAGGTTCTTCCAGTGCATGCAGTCCTTTCGTGGGACCCTCCGGGGTGTTGATAGTGCCCCTACTGGGTCCTCTGCCACCCATCCTGCCCAATGACTCCTTGCTGACGCCCGTTTTGTTTCCAGTGGGCGCCCAGCTGAGGGATTTTTATCCAAAGTGGGCAAACAACACGTCCGATCAGTGGGTTCTGGATGTGATTCGGGACGGTTATGCTCTGGAGTTTACCTGTTCCTTGCCAGATTATTTTCTCGCTTCTCCCTCGCAGGTGGCGTGGAAGCAGCAGGCCTTTTGCCAGACCCTTCAAAGATTGTTGGATCTCCATGTGGTGGTTCCAGTTCCCCCGTGGGAGTGGAGCACAGATTGTACTTGATTTACTTTGTGGTGACAAAGAAAGAAGGGACCTTTCGGCCTATCCTGGATTTGAAGGGGGTCAACAGGACTCTTCACGTGCCTTCTTTCCACATGGAAACTCTGCGGTCTGTGATTCTGGCGGTTCAGCCGGGGGAGTTTCTGACCTCTCTAGATCTGACTGAGGACTACTTGCACATTCCTATTCGGCCTCCCATCATCGCTTCCTGCGCTTTGTGATCTTGGGGCAATATTATCAGTTCTGTGCACTTCCCTTTGCTCTGGCCACGGCTCCGTGGACGTTCACCAAGGTGACGGTGGTCATTGTGGCGGCGTTGCACAAAGAGGGCATTCTAGTTCATCCCTACCTGGTTGATTAGAGTGAAGTCATTACAGGAAAGCACCCGGGTCATGGAACAAGTGGTGGAGTTTTTCCAGTCGCTGGGATGGGTAGTCAACCTTGCCAAGAGCCGGCTTTCTCCCTCTCAGCACCTGGAGTATTTAGGCATGCTGTTCAACACTTCCTTGAGGAAGGTCTTCCTTCCGGAGGCCCGGGTGAGCAAATTGCAATCTCAGATTCACCTGCTTATGGCATCCCAGTGTCCTCGGGCGCAGGATTTCCTCCAAGTCTTGGGATCGATGGCAGCTTCCCTCGATGTAGTGAGGTGGTTGCAGGCCTACATGTGTCCTCTTCATTATGCTCTTCTTCGGAGGTGATCACTTCAGATGCACTTTCTGGATCACCCTGTTTCGCTTCCAGGCTTAGCTCGGGGCAGTCTTCGTTGGTGGCTCCAGATTCCCCATCTTATACAAGGGCGAGTCTGGATCAGCCGCAGTGGACAGTGCTACTCAAGGATCCCAGTCTTCTCGGTTGGGAAGCTTAATGTCTAGGTCACTCAGCTTAGGGCACCTGGTCCATGGAGGAGGCTTCTTGGCCGATCAATATCTGGGAGACCAGAGCCATCTGTCTAGCGTTGCTAGCCTTCCAGTCCTTTCTGATGGGCAAGACAGTCATGGTTCTGTCAGACAGTGCCACAGCGGTGGCCTATGTCAATCATCAGGGGGGCAGCAGGATTACTTTGGTGGCACAGGAAACGACTCTGCTCATGGTCTGGGCAGAGTCGCACCTTCCAGAAATATTAGCTTCCCATATAGCTGGAGTGGAGAATGTTTAAGCGGACTTCCTAAGTCGTCAAGTGCTAGTTCCTGGAGAGTGGTGTCTCAGCCCGGTGGCTTTTCAGTTGATAGTGCAGTCTTGGGGTTAGCCCCTCATGGACATGATAGCCACAAGTGTCAACGCCAAAACTCCCCGCTTCTTCAGTCGTCGCAGAGACGGTCAGGCCGAGGGCCTGGATGATATGCTTCAACCATGGCCAGTGGAGGGGCTGTTGTATGTGTTCCCTCCGTGGCCATTAGTGAGCAGAGTTCTTCTCCGCATAATTCACCATCCGGGCCTTGTGGTTCTGGTTGCTCTGGATTGGCCTTGACGACTGTGGTATGCGGATCTGGTGAGGCATCTGGTGGTGGATCCTCTTCCTCTGCCTCTCTTGGATGACCTTCTAACGCAGGGTCCCATTTCAATGTTCGATCCGGGTCCCTTTTGTTTTATGGCTTGGCTCTTGAAAGGGGTCACCTAGATAAGAATGGGTATTCAGGTAAAGTGATCTCAGCTCTCTTGGGGTTCTGGAGGCTTTCCACCTCTCGGGCTTATGTGAGGGAGTGGTGTTGATATGCGTTGAGTGGTCTCTTTTCGTGCTTCCCTACCTAATATCTAAGATGTCTTACTGGCTTGGTCTTCTTACCTAACATCTTAGATTTCTTACTGGCTTGGTCTTCTTTCCGGGTTCAGCTTGCAGCCTTGTCAGCCTTTCAGTCAGTGTTTGACAGCCATTCCTGATGTGATTCGCTTTTTGTGGGTGGCCAAGTTGCTCAAGCCTCCCGCATGACCCTCTGTTCCATTTTGGGATCTGAATCTGGTTCTGTCAGTTCCAGTGTGCCCTCCTTTTGAACCATTGGGCGACTGTTCTTTGAAGGACCTTACTCTTAAAGCGGTCTTCTTGGTGGCTATTACTTCATAAGAACATAAGAAGTTGCCTCCGCTGAGTCAGACCACAGGTCCATCCTGCCCAGCGGTCCGCTCCCGCGGCGGCCCATCAAGCCCATTGCCTGAGCAGTGGACTATATCTATCTATACCCCTCAATCCCCTTTTCTTCTAGGAATCTATCCAAACCTTCTTTGAAACCATTTAATGTGTTCCTGTGTACCACAGCCTCTGGAAGCGCGTTCCATGTATCCACCACCCTCTGAGTGAAGAAGAACTTCCTAGCGTTTGTTCTAAACCTGTCCCCTTTCAATTTCTCCGAGTGCCCCCTTGTACTTGTGTTGCCCCATAATTTGAAAAATCTGTCACTGTCTACTTTTTCTATGCCCTTCAGGATCTTGAAGGTTTCTATCATGTCTCCTCTAAGTCTCCGCTTTTCCAGGGAGAAAAGTCCTAGCTGCTTTAATCTGTCGGTATATGGGAGATTTTCCATTCCCTTTATCAGTTTAGTCGCTCTTCTCTGTACTCCCTCAAGTACCGCCATGTCCTTCTTGAGGTATGGCGACCAGTACTGGACACAGTACTCCAGATGCGGCCGCACCATTGCACGATACAGCGGCATGATGACTTCCCTCGTCCTGGTCGTGATACCCTTCTTAATGATACCCAACATTATGTTTGCTTCAGCTAGACGTGTTTCTGAGCTTCAGTCTTTCTCTTGTAGGGCTCCCTTTTTGGAGTTTTCTAGGGAGAGGGTTGTCTTTGAGGTCTGTTCCTTCCTTTCTTCCGAGCAGAGACAGCTCTACAAGTTGGATGTCAGTTGGGTCCTTCGCTCTTATGTGCAGAGGACCCAGGAGACCAGGAAATCAGATCATCTCTTTGTCCTTCTAGCGGGTCCTCGTAAGGTGGATGGCGCTTCTAAGGTTACTATTGCGCGCTGGATCAAGGAAACTATTGCTTCTGCTTATCTTCTGACGATGAAGCCTGTTCCAGAATTTCTTAAGGCTCTTTCCACTAGGGGTTAGGCAGCTTTTTGGCCTGAATCTTCTCTGGTGCTCTAGTGGATATTTGCAAGGTTGCAATTTGGTCTTCTCTGCATTCCTTTGTAGGACACTACTGTGTGGATGTTCAAACACCTCGGGACACAGTATTCGGTGAATGTGTTCTGGTGTCGGTCCTTCGGGGGTCTCACCCTTAATGGTTATTACTTTGGTACATCCCATTCGTAAGGACTATACCAGTCTACCAAGCGATACAGAAGGAGAAATTAAGTTCTTACCTCCTAATTTTCTTTCTGTTAGCTTGTAGACTGGTATAGTCCCCACTCCCCCATCTGTTTTTGTGTGCGGTGATTGTGGGTTTTTGTTTTGCTCACGTGCAGATTTTGTTTTTTCTGCAGGTTCTACAATTTTTTTAGGGCCAGGGAAAAGTAAGAACAGCAGCTAAGGCTCAGCTGGTAAACTGTGGGGATGTTTTCTATACCAGGATTAAGTTCTACACATGTTCAACCGTAGTTTATAAGTATTTGTTGTTTTTTTTTCCACTCCTGTACGGAGTTTGCTATACTGTTTTCAGTTGAAGTCTTTTCTAGGTTCTGCTTAGCTATTCGGCATACTGAATTGCTAGGGAGATTCTAGCCTGATATACAAGTTTGTGGTCAGTCTCCACCTGCTGGTAGCAGTGAGGCATATAACCCATTCGTAAGGACTATACCAGCCTACAAGCTAACAGAAAGAAAATTAGCAGGTAAGAACCTATTTTCTCCTTTGGCATGAGGTAAAATTCTTTATAGTTTATAAATCTTCCCCCCCACTCGAAGGCCTGCATGTTCCCCCTTTCTTTGCAGCGTCCTCCAGCTTCCCCCTTGCCTCCCTGTCTTAGTTTCATCTAATTACCGCAGCCTGCAGAGAGGATCGCCGGTGCTGTAACGTTCCTTGCAGGCTGTCATCGGCCTCCGTAGCACGTTCCCTCTGCTACAGTCCCACCCCTCCTCTGATGTTAGGGACAGGATCGCGGCAGAGGGAACATGCTGCTAAGGATGCTGGCAGCCTGCAAGGATCGCTACAGCATTGGCAATCCTCTCTGCGGACTACGGTAATTATCTGAAGGTAAGAGCGGGAGGCCAGAGGGGAAGCCGGAGGACGCTGCAAAGAGCGGGCAGCACTAGTGTACAGACTGCGGGTCGCATAATAGTACCTTGTGGGTCACGAGTTTGAGATCACTGCTCTACTGTCACATCCAACATTTCTCCCTCTCTCATCTCCTGGATCATGTGCAGCATTTTTTACCACTGCCTACCAGCCCCATGCCCATTTCTCCTATCAAGTTTCAAGTTTTATTATAAATTTGATTGATCGCTTATTCAACATTCTAAGCGATATACACATCAATAAAATTACAAACATTTTAGGGAGCAACACCCCTCTCCAGGATAATGCCACGTCTCTCTCTCACATCACTGTCTAATATTCCTCCCCTTTGCAGTTCCCTTCAATCTGTTCCTCTGTTCCTTTTTCACCACCATATCCAACATTTTTCCCTCTCATCCTTCTCTCCTCTATGCATCTTCCTTTCCCTGTGTGCCACCGTCTTTCTCTCTCACGCACTCATACCTAACAATTCTCCTTTTCTATTCCCTCCCTTCTACATCCTAAGTTAGTGCCCCCTTCCTCCCTCTCTTCTGTCCCATGTTCATGTCCCCTCCCTTCCATCTGTGTTGAGTTTGTGCCCACTCCCCCTCCTTCATGTAAGTAGCTGCCCGTTTGTCGAAGCCGCCGCTACCTCCAGGGATCCTGCCTGCCTGCTGCCAGAGATCCCTCCCTCCCTGCCCATCTCTTCCCCCCGGAGCCGACCCAGTGCTTATTCGAGCCGTACTCGCTCATGTCTGCTACAGGGACAGCACAAGCAGCGATTCACGCTGCATGTGGCTGACCCACAAGCCTTCCCGACGTCAACTCTGACGTCGGAGAGAAGGTTTCTGGGTCAGGTACTTACGTGCAGTGTGTGAATCGCTGCGTGCGTCGTCCATGCAAGCAGTGCTATTGAAGACCGAAGGAGCGAGTGTGGTTCGAAGAGGACAGAGAATGCAGGCAAAGATTGTCAGAAGCGTCTTCAGTGGTGGGGGGTGGGCAGGAATGTGGGATTCCCGGTGGTAGCAGCCACCTGTATGGATGGGCGAGAAAGGTAGGGGAGGGTCATTAAGGTGGGCAGACTAGATGGGCCGTGGCCCTTATCTGCCGTCTATTTCTATGTTTCTATGAATTGGAGGCCAGTCCGTGTACCCCCAACAAGCTGCCCACTTATTGAGAAACCCTGCCCTAACATACGACCTGGACCGCACTAAACCTCCCAGCTCTTTGTGTTTTGTGACCCTAACAGACTTGGGGTTCCTGTTACCAAGAGAACCATTTCTATTGGCTAGTGGATTGTATCTCCTTCGTGTATACTCCAGGTTGTGCTGACTCTGCAGGGCTGTATAATAGCCCACAGTGTATGAGTTATGGTTGCCTTGGTAGCTCATTTATTTTCCTTTATTAAGCATTTCTGCAAAGCATCTACTTGGTCTTAAATCCATACTAGAGAGCTGCACGGGAACGGGGATGACGGGAATCCCGCGGGGATCCCGCGGGTTCCCCCTTTGGGTCACGGGGATCCCGTGGGGACGCCCCCTAGGGTCGCGGGGATCCCGTGGGTACGCCTCCGAGGGTCGCGGGGTTCCTGCGGGGTTGGATCGCAGCGGGGTTGGTCGAGCCGCGAGGGTAGTCTCCTTCTCCTTACCTGCCCTGTTGCAGCACACAGCCGAACGGAAATCTTCCCGATGTCAGCGCTGACGTCGGAGGGAGGGCTTAAGCAAAGCCCTCCCTTCCTCCGACGTCAGCGCTGACATCAGGAAGACTTCCGGTCGGTTGTGTGCGGCAGGGCAGGTAGGGAGAAGGCAATGGCGAACGAAAGAGGGGGGAGGGGGCGGTCCGCCCCGAAGAATGTGCACAGCCGGTCAGGTCCTCTGATCGACCGACAACAGGCCCGGCCGACAAATCTTCCTGCCCTGTAGCCGCGAATCTAAATTACCTCTTACAGCAGCTTCACTACTCCAGCTGCTGTAAGAAGGTAATTTAGATTCGCGGCTACAGGACAGAGAGATTTGTCCAACCGGGCCTGTTCTGTTGTCGGTCCGGTGCAAAAGCGCCACAAAGGTGGAGGCAGGGAGGGAGGAAAAGTGGAGTGGAGAAGAAAAGACGCTTAAGGGGGGAGAAGGCCGCTGAAAGCACTGGGGAAGACAAAGGGGTGGAAAAGAACGCTGAAAGGACATGGGGCAAACGGGAGGAAGGGGGGGGGGGAGGACCCTGAAAGCACTGGGGAAGACAGAGGGGGGAGAAGGCCGCTGAAAGGACATGGGGAAGGCAGAGGGGGGAGACAGGACATGGGGAAGATGGTGGGGGAGAAGGACACTGAAAGGAAATGGGGAAGAAGGAATGGGAAGAAGACGCTGGCAGGGAAGAAGACAGAGGTGCCAGACTATGGGGGGAGCGGAGGGAAAAAGATGGGTGCCAGACCAATTTGGGAGAGGGGAGAAAGGGAGAGGCACAGTAACAGAGCAAATGGAAGACACAGAGAGAAGAGAGGCAGTGGATGGAAGGAATTGAATGAGAACATGAAGAAAGCAGAAACCAGGCAATAAAGGTAGGAAAAAAATTCTTTTTTTTTTTTTTTTTTGCTTAAGGATAAAGTAGTATATTAGTTGTGTTGATAAAAATTTATAAACATTAGAGGCTCTGGTAGAAACCCGTTTACAAAGTATGTATTCTTCCCAATTAATATTTCCAAATTAATAAAGTCTTTTTGCTTATTTTTAAATGGGTTTCTACCAGAGCCTTTAATTCAGTAGCATAATTAAATGAAATAACTATTTCTGTAGTTTATAGGGACGGGCGGGGACGTAGGGGATTCCTTGCAGGGACGGGCGGGGACGGAGGGGATTCCTCACGGGGACGGGTGGGGACGGAGGGATTCCTCGCGGGGACGGGTGGGGACGGGTGGGAGTCTTCACGGGGACGGGTGGGGACGGGTGGGACTTTGGCGGGGACGGGTGGGATTTCTGTCCCCGCGCAACTCTCTAATCCATACCTTCACCTCTCACTATTTAGAGCAAACTTTTAGGAGAGACAGTTGGTTTGGACAAGCAGATCTACAAAATCTTTTTATTTCCTAAACACCAACTATCTCTCCAACTCTTTTGCCAGAATCATGTTGATACATCCTTTATTATATTCAAATCTATGATCCTGGGAACTTGGCAGTCCCACATGTGAAAATATATTTCCTGCTTGTCCTTGGAGAAAGTGAAAATACTTACCTTTAGCAGGTATTCTCCAAGGACTGCAGGCATATATTTTCACAACCTGCTCACCTCCCCTAGTTGGCCTCTTAGCTTTGTTAACTGAACTGTAATAATAATAATAATAGGTCCCACAAGCCAACGTCAGGTGAGAAGGCACTGACATGCGCTCAGTTTGGGCACAGTGCACTTGGTAATGTCTGTACTGGGTTCATTGGATGACTTCACTTGTGTGAGAATATATGCCTGCTGTCCTCAGAACACCTTGTACAGGTAAACATATATTGTTGGATATATAGGTAAAGTTTAGGTGTACTTACAATTGGAGTATATCATGGTTCTGCTCCAATTCCTCCTATGAGAGTATCATGGTGTGTTCAGCAGTTGGTGGTTTTGGGTTTTTTTTTTTAAAGATGGGATGTACAGAGAAAAATGGAACATACCTAGCAGACTTTAGGAAGTTTTATATTGTAGCTTCTGTTATTCTTTGATATGGTAGCAAGTACAAAACCAATATTGGTAAATTTCACACTTTAAATTGTCCTTTTTTTTACAGTGTGGCAGAAGATTTGGGCAGCTCCCGCTCCCCCTCCCCTGTTAAGCAGAAAAAAAAGAAGAAAAAGAAGGACCGAGGGAGGTAAATGAGGGTTTTTTGTTTTTGTAACCCATTGTTTAGAGAGGAGAGATTGTTTAGAGTGTGTTGAGAAACATAGATGGTGGGAGTGTTCTTTTTCTTTTATATGGTTTTGTGCCTTAGACTAGACGCGAAGCAAGGAAAGAGGGCTTTCTCTTTAAATACTGTTGATCTTAATTTTTGTAAGTAACTAGTATATGAAGTCTACACACACAGGTGATTCTGGACAGAACCCCAAGTCAGATACTTGGAAAGGTTTCCATAACTCTGTTATTGTCACTTTGTTATTGTTTGCAGGGTCTCCTACTGTTTCACTTGGCCCACAGTACTTGGTAGATATATTTTTTTTCTGGTTGTAGCAGCATAGCGGTTCTGCTTTTAAAAGTTGTATTTTCTAAATGACAGTCTTCAGCTCAGTTTCCTGCCATTTTCTATTCTTCCTAGCTTCATCAGTTAGTTTTTAAAATTGTTTTGAATTTGCTTGATGGCAGTTCTGAGAGTTGTGCCCTTTTCTACTAGCAGATTGAGGTAGAAAACTGAGTTTTCCAGTGATAACCACCAATAAATAGGCTAGTGCCTCCTTGAACATTACAGTATTACACCTCCAGGAGGTGGTAAAGTTATTGAGGCTGGTGCAGCAGGTCTCTGTCCTAGCTCCCCAGTGCACAGGTTAAGGCCCACATTCTGTGGTTAATCCTAATGTCTGCTCAATGCAAGGCCCTAGAGCCAAAGGTGGCCATTGGGGACCTTTTGGCCAACCTTTGCAGACAAACACTTTTCTATTTCCCTGCCCTCCCAACTTCACAAGTCCACCATCCCTCCCTGCCTGCCTGCCAGTATACCCAATGCTCTTATGAATGATCATCTTCCCTGCATTGATTTAGCCAGTCGGTCTTTGTTCAACCCCAGGGATTTTTCCTCTGAGTGTCCCTCCATGCGACAACAGGAAGTTGCTGTAGAGGAAAGGCCCTGGGGTTAGCCAGAGAGAGCCTGGCTGGATCACTGCTGTGAAGACCATCAATCATGTGTATTAAGAGCATTGGGTGTACAGGAGATAGGCAGGCAGAGAGGAATGCTGTACTCTCACAGTGGGGAGGGAAAGAAGGATGGGAAAGCGAAAGAAAGATCAGCCTGAACTGAACAGAAGGAGAGGAAGTAGTGAGATGTTGCACTCAGGAAGAACCTGAACGAATGATGCCGGAGCAATGTGGGAAGGGCAGTGCGGCTGCTTACTGCAGGATGCAGATGAAAAGGACAGGAAAACCTGTAAAGGGGGGTGGGAAGGTGATTACTGAGGGATACAGGTGAAAAGAAGGAAAGAGCGGACAACTTGGATGTGAGCAGCAAAGAGATAGATGGGGAGAGAGCATAGGTTCAGAAGCATAGAGGGGCATCGCTAGATGTGAGGACCAGACAGGGATACAGAGGAGTGATGGATGCAAGGGAAGCAAAGAGAGGGAAGAGATAGATGGAGAGGAAGGAAAGAGAAGGAGCACCATATAGATGGAGGGAGAAGAGAGATGCATATGTATGGAGGGGAGGAGAAGAGAGATGCACATGGATGGAGGGGGGGAGAAGAGAGGTGCACATGGATGAAGGAAAGGAGAAAAGAGAGGAGAGGTGCATATGGATGGAGGGGAGAAGATAGAGGCAGAAAAATGGAAGAAAGCTTGACTATAGGTGAATGTGGGCAAAAAGTGAAGGAGAGAAAAGAAACAGCAAATAGGAAGCAGAGTTAAGAGCACAGACAGAAGGAGGTATAAATAGAAACTGAGAATAAGATGATCAGAAAAATAAAATCACCAGACAATAAAGGTAGGAAATATTATTTTATTTTCAATTCACTGATTTAAAATATGTTGGTTTTGAGAATTTACATCTGTCTTTGATTTATACTGTTCTGGAAGAAATCCATTTCTTTCTATTTCTGTTTCTCCGAAAATTGAGAAATATAATCTCGGAGAGGGCAGAAGCTTGGAAGGTCTTGAGCACACTCAAGGCCCTGCACTGGCCCAGCAGAGAATATCTGCTTCAGCCCCGACATGCGTATCGTAAATACACAGTGCCTGTCTGGTGAGGGAGGAGGTAGACAGCAGCGTCGATCATTTTGAGTGTGGTAGGAAGGAGAGCAGCTCTGTGGTCTTTTGAGGGGTGGGGGGTGGTTAGAGTCAAGGATAGCAGCGCTGGTAATTCCCGGGGGTGGGAATTGAGCTGGAGGTTAGTAGCATCAAAGGGAGTGGGGAGTCGAATATAAACAGAGATCCCTATTTTTAGTCCATTTTTGGGGAGGCCAAAAATCTGTTTACAATACTTCCCCTGTACTAAAGTTGGGCCTCACCAATCAAGAGCTGCTTTGACACGCAGCTCCTGATTGGTAAGGCCTAACTTTAGTACAGGAAGAGGCGGTCGGAGCATACAGCGAGTGATTTCCTTCACTCGCCGGCACTCCGGCTGCCCTCTCTTGCCTCTTCTGCCCGGTCAGAAAATACCGCGAATGACAAGAACTGCGAATTAGCGGGGGAGCACTGTATATTCAAGTATACTGTATATGGTAGCTTTCCTGGGCCGTATCTGGCACCAAGATGCTGACGCTGCAGCTGTATTGGATTTTCCAATTTTATCTTAAAAACCTCTATTTGCCTCAAAACTTTTCTTTTTTTTTTTTTTTTTTATACTTCTTTATTCATTTTTCCATCACTCAACTTTACAATTTTATACAATATATTATACACAATCACTTGTACATTCTTACCCATATATCTTATCAAGTTGTAAAATATCCCACCCCATCCCCCCCATTTCTATATTTCAATTTTCTCATATTCTAACTCTTTCATTATATATTCAATCAATCTTGTAAAGGTGCCAAATCATTTGAATATTCCATTAATGGCCCCCATATCTTTTTTAAATTCTTGTAATTCCCATTCTGTAATGCAATAGCTTTTTCCATTCTATATATATATATATATATATATATATATCTAATATAATAAAATGCTAGGCCGCGCATGTGCACTAAAAAAAATGTGTTCCCTGATCCGTCCCGAAAACACGAGTGCGCATGCGCGCGTTTTACGTCATCACCTACTCTCCACCTTGCGCCACCAATCACTGTCATCACCTGCTCTCTACCTCGCGCCACCGATCACTCCTCCTGCACTATGCCACGCCAGGCATGTCCGCAACCGGCCTCGAGCTCCTGGGGGCCGGCGGCGTGAGCCGCCCGGCGGTGCAGTGCTGAGGTCCCGCCTCCGCCCTACACGGCGCCGCCAGACCCGGCCCTACACTGAGATCCGCGATCGGGTTGCCATGGAAACCCCGCCACAGCCTCGCGGCTAGGTAGGGGGACAACAATCGCGCTTATGTTCAAGCCGCCGCCATGACTCCTCTCTCGAACCGCACCAGGATCGAGAGAGGAGCTGCGGCGGGGGCTTGAGCATAAGCGCCATTGTTGTCCCCCTACCTAGCAGGCGGCCTTCCTCACCCGGCCCCACCGTTCCTTCCCTTCAGTTCAGGTCCGCCTATGTCAGATTTATAATTTTTATTCATTTTCAAATTTTACATAAAGTGTACAAAATATTGAAATACAATTAATGAATACACAATATCACTTTTATATCTAATACATATTATTCTAAATATATTTTTATCCCTTCTCCCTCCCCCCACCCTTCTAGTATTTTCCAATCATATATTACATATTGTATATCATATTATATCATATTGTGTAAAAGTTGTTTTCATTACCCTCCCCTTCATGTGTGTCACAAAGAAGATATTGAAAAGAAGAAAAGAAGAAGAGAAATCCTACTAATTATTCATTACAATATTTTGTCAATGGCCCCCATATTTTTATAAATTTAGTATATGTCCCTCTTTGTATTGCTATTGCTCTTTCCATTTTGAATATATGACATATCGTGTTCCACCAAAATGTATAATTTAGGTTACTATAATTCTTCCAATTGTTAGTTATATGTTGAATGGCAACCCCTGTCATGACTAATAAAAGTTTGTTATTTTCTGGTGAAATTTGACTTTTTTTCCTCATCATCATTCCAAATAGCACTGTATCATATGATATTGCTATATGATTTTCCATCAATTTATTAATTTGTGGCCAAATTGCATTCCAAAAACTTTTAATGTAGGGACAATGATATAGTAAATGATCCAACGTCCCAGGTTCCAGACTACAGTGCCAGCATCTATTAGACCTGGAACTATCTAATTTTTGCAAACGTGTAGGGGTCCAAAAAGCTCTATGTAATAAAAAGAACCAAGTTTGTCTCATAGATGCTGACACTGTACATCTCATTCTCCAAGACCAAATTAGTGGCCATTGAGATGCATTAATTTGATGCTTAATCTCAATGCTCCAAATGTCTCTTAGACCATTTTTTGGTTTTTTATTCAAATATCCAGATATTAATTTATACCACAATGCGGCTTGATGCCCTAGGAAGTCTGCTTGAAAACATAAGAACTTTAAACTATATTGATTATTCAATGTTTTCCATTCAGGGAACCCAACCTGAATGGCCTGCTTCAATTGCAACCATTTAAAACTTTGTGTTTTACTAAGACCAAATCTATGTTGCAATTGTGAAAATTCCAGCAGTTTACCTTCTGAAATAACATCATCTAGAGATCTAATGCCTGCAATAATCCAGTTCTTCCAAAGGATTTGAGCTCCGCCAATTTTGATCTTGGAGTTTATCCATAAAGATTGATTAGTTGATTTGTTTATTGGGATAGGTGTTAATTTACTTATATACCTCAACGTTTTCCAAGTATCCATTAATATTTTATTTTCTCTGTATCTTCTAGGTATGTTAATACTTGGAAGATGAACTAAATTTAGGGGAAACATAAGGCGCCATTCCAAATACAACCAATCTGGTGCATTATCTATAAGTTCTGGGAGGATCCAATACATACCTTGACGTAGAATATAGGCTTGATGGTACCTATAGAAATTTGGAAAATTTACCCCTCCCTCCTTAATTGATTTTTGCAAAGTTACTAAAGCTATTCTAGGTGTTTTACCAAGCCAAAGAAATTTTGTTAAAATGCTATTAAGCTTTTTATAAAAGGACCCCTGAAAATAAATAGGTATCGTGGACACTTGGAATGCGCTACCGGAGGAAGTGATTAGGCAGAGTACTGTACAGGGATTCAAACAGAGACTGGACGGATTCCTGAAGGATAAAAGGATCGTGGGATACTGAGAAAGCTAACCAGAAAATAAATATAGAATCCCAACCAGGTCGTGCATGTGCAAGACCGGAGGGCTAGGACTTTGATGGGAAGATAGGACTCAATAGGAAACCAAGGTGGCATGGGGGCCCCTTCTGGTGATTTAGACAGGTCATGACCTGTTTGGGCCGCCGCGGGAGCGGACTGCTGGGCAGGATGGACCTGTGGTCTGACCCGGCGGAGGCACTGATTATGTTCTTATCATACTCATTTGGTAACAAACTACAGGCAACATCATCATTTTAATAGTTTGAACTCTCCCCCACCAAGAAATATGTAAAGGGTTCCATTGCTCACACAATTCCGTAACTTTTTTTAATACAAATTTTTCATTCTCTTTTACGGTATCTTCAATTGTATTTTTAACTTGAATGCCAAGATATTTAAATCCTTCTTCTTTTCATATAAACGGAAAAGCGTCAATTAATCCTTTTACACAATGAACATTTAAAGGTATAATTTCAGATTTATTCCAATTAATTTTATAACCTGAAAATTTGCCAAACATATCAATTAATTCCAATAGACAAGATAAGGTAGACTCTGGATTCCTCAAATAAAGTAAAATATCATCCGCATAAGCCGAAATTTTATATTCCATATCAGAATATGGAATACCCTGTATCCCCCTTGCTTGCTGTATTGCTAACAATAAGGGTTCTAATACAACATCAAATAACAAAGGAGATAAAGGACAACCTTGTCTAACTCCCCTCTGCAATTGAAAACCATCAGATATCATATTATTAATATTTAATCTTGCAATCGGTAAGCTATACAAAGTTTTTACCATTTGTATAAATCCAGAACCTATACCAAACCATTCTAAAGCCTGATACATAAAATTCCATTCTACCCTATCAAACGCTTTTTCTGCATCCAATGAAACTGTAAAAGCCGGTTCATCCATTTTTTTTTGATAAATTTAACATATGAAACAATAATCTAGAGTTGTTAGAGGAATGTCTTTTAGCAACGAAACCCGTCTGATGCGTGTCTATAATATGTGGGAGAGCTTTGGCTAATCTCAAAGCCAAAATTTTCGCCAAAAGTTTATTATCCACATTTATTAAAGATATAGGCCTTTAGTTTGAAACCAAAGTAGGATCTTTATTTGGCTTAGGCAAAACAATTACTATTGATTCAGCCATAGTACCTTTAATATCACCTTTTATAAGTTGTGTCTGATATAAATTTAGTAAATATGGGGAAAGGACATTTTGAAATGTTTTATAAAATTCTACTGTATAACCATCACCACCTGGAGCGGATCCAACTCTAAGAGATCTCAACGCTGTTTCTAATTCTTTTAATGATATAGGTTCATCTAAACTCCGTTTTATATGATCAGGAATCTTAGGTCCATTAATAGAATCTAAAAAATTTTTACCATCTTTTTGTCTCTCCAAATAAGGCTCGGAAGAATACAGGTCCTTATAAAATTTTAGAAATTGTTTTAAAATTATATTTGTTTGATTTGTTATTATACCATTATCATCTTTTATCCCATTTATATTAGTTCTTCTTTTTTTTGCTTTAAGATAATTTGCCAATAATCTTCCCGCCTTATTAGAATTTCCATAATACACTGCTTGCTTGGAAAACAAATCTCTTCTTATCATTTTGAAGTTAATTCATTATATTTACCTTTTGCTTTCAAAAGAGCTTGCAAAACCTCATGTTCCCATTTACTTAAACAATTTAGCTTCTAATATTTTAATTTCTTTTTCTAGTTCTATATACTGCATTTTAATCTGTTTCCTAACAAAAGCTGAATATGATATAATATTACCCCTCATAGTTTAAATGCATCCCATACATTCTCAATAGATGTATCTTCCACTAAATTTATTTGAAAGAAATCATTAATTTGTGTTTTAAAATTTTCCAAAAATCTGTCATCCACAAGCAATGCATTATCAAATCTCCAAAGAGGTCTACCATTCTCCAATTGATCCAATTGTAATTCTATCCATACTCCCGCATGATCCGAAATAATAATAGGATCTATGGAAGCTTTAATAACTTGTTGCACCTTATTTGTTGAAACAAAAATATAATCTATTCTTGAAAATGATTTATGAACCTGTGAACAAAATGAAAATTCCTGATCATTAAAATGAAGAATATGCCATATATCCTTCAAATCACATGATTGAGCCAAATTATCTAAACCTAAAGATTTTATGCTTTTACCTGGTTTTTTATCCAATAATGGATCCATTACAGCATTAAAATCTCCAGCCACCACTAAATTAGAAGCAGCCAGTGGTAACAACATACTCTGTAACTTTTTAAAAAATTCTGATTGATTCGAATTAGGGGCATATATATTGAACAACGTCAGGGCATTATTTCCCATACTTATATCAATATGTATCCATCTTCCATGTGGATCTGAATTTATTGCCTTAAAATTGGCGATACATTTTTTATTTATAAGAATTGCTACCCCTGCTTTTTTACCTGCTGCTGGAGCAAAAAAACATTCTTTTACCCACCCATCCTTTAGTTTTTTTGATTCCTTTATATTCAGATGAGTCTCCTGCAAACAGTAAACATCCGCGTTTTGCTTTTTTAAAAATGCTAATACCTTTTTCCTTTTGATTACATGATTCAGGCCATTGACATTAATAGAATATATCTTAAAAGACATTATATATTTTAAAACTTCTCATCATAATCTTCCTTCCTTCCTTCCTTCATATTTAAAATCCAAAAAATTTTCTCTATGACACACATTTTTACCCCTGGAGTATCCAATCCCTTATTAATCTTTTCCTTAATCATTCTAGTAAAACCCATCTTTTTCCCACCCTTTCCCCCCCAATATAATGACTGCTTAAGGACACACATTGGAACAGCAACCCGAACATTCCCCTCCCCTCTAGGCCACCAATATTTAATTAATATCCCCTTTATCATTTCTTAAAATAAATTCATTAATCTTTCACATTGTATCTTAGTATATCTCCTTCTAAACATAAAATCTTTTTTTTCTTTTTTTTTTACCATTTTACCATTTTCGAAATAATTATATTTTCTATCTGTTATATTAACCTTTGATAACTTTAACCATATTTTACTCCTAACATTCCATTAATGTATCTTTATCCACTCATCAATCTTTAATTTATATTTCTCCAATATTTTAGTTTATATCACAAAATTCTATCATAAACATATATTTAATATAGTAATGTTATTTTTTTCTATATCTCATATATTCTATTCCAGCAATTCATATCCTCCTTTTAATATATAAAAATAAATATCCACATCTTAATATACTTCTTTAAAAATTGATTATAAATTTATAATTATTTATATTTCAACAATTTTTTTTTCCTTTCATTCTAAAAAATGAAATTTTTAATATATATTTTTTTTAATTTTTCCTCTTTTCGAATTAATACCAAATCCTTTTGAAACTATAATATTACAAAATCAAAATTTATAATTAATATTTAGTATGTTTTTCTTATTTATTTTACATTTTCATTTCCTTTCTTTTATTTGCATCTAAATGTCATAGATCATGTTTTCTTATTTATATCCTTCTTCCCTTTAGTCTCTTGAGTGTCATTAGTCATTTTATTTAATATCCTTTTTTTTCCATTCTGCTTTCTTCTTTTACCAAATTGTATCATTATCTGATGTATTCTTCTTTTTTCCTCCTTTTGTTATTTATTCAAGTTTTTCATTACTTTATGATCACTCTTTACTCCAGCCATCCAACTTTCACTTTTCTAAAGTTTAGACTCTTGAGTTTCCAGTCCATCTTTCTTATCTATTTCTTCTTTATATATATATATATTTTTTTTTTGTTATCTTTTTCTTTAGTTTGTTTTATTTCCTGTTCTTTATTTCATGTTCTTCTTTCTTCAGTATTCCAAAGTCTCACAGTTTTATATTGAAATTTTTTTTTTTTTCACAATGTACATCAAAACCAGTCTTAAAATCTTCTGATCATTTCAACATCCATTATGTTAGAATGACATAGGTTCTGATTTTGAAAGGAAGGTCTTTAGTTTTTCCGGATCTTCAAAATACAAGGATTTATCTCCAGAAGATACCCTCATTTTTGCTGGGTAATACAAACCGTATTTATATCCCTTCTCCTTTAATTGAGGTCTCAAGTCTAGGAATCTCTTTCTTTTATTTGCTGTGTTTTTAGCAAAATCAGGCAAAAACCATATTTTGGATCCTTTGTAATTTAAATTTTTGTCTTTCTTGGCAGCATTTAAAATTTCTATTGCTTGCTGGTATCTTAGCATTTTAAATATTAATGGTCTTGGTCTGCCTTGATTTTCCATATTTTTTACTGGGATCCTGTGCGCCCTTTCTATTTCTAATGGTTGTTTAAAATCCAATTGCAGTATTTTGGGAATTAGATTTTCTAAAAATTGTATGGCATTTTTCCCTTCCAAATTTTCCTGCATTCCAAAAAGTTTTATATTCTTTCTTCTTCCTCGGTTTTCATAATCTTCCAGCTGATTTTTCAATTGAATCAGTTCCAAACTGTCATTTTTACATCTGTTTCCTTCACATTCTAAAACCTCCATTTTAGTTTCTAAGTCAGTTGTTCTTTTATTATTTATTTCCATCTGTCTGTGGATGTTTAGTATTTCTTCCTTCATTTCTGTCATATTACTCACAGTCTCTTTAAGCATTTGTTTAATTTGTCTCAGTTCCTCCATAACTTCTGCTTTGCTCAGCACATCCGACTCTTCAGCAGGAAGCGGGACCTTACTTGGTGTAATTTGATCCTGCTTCTGCCTTTTTGCCGACATACCAGTTTCATTTTTATTTTGTTGGGTGCTTGCCATGCTCCTGCACTTCTTTTTATATTTTCGCCGATTTTATTTTCTCCACAGTCTTTAGGACTTCTGTCAGCTTCGATGTTGTGCCTCACCAGCACAGAGAAAGCCGGTGAGGAAATAACAGATCTTTTTTTTTTTTTTTTTGCTCCCTTCCCTCAGGGCTTTATTTTAGTTTCGGCGGAGGAGGGTAGTATCAAGCTGCCACAGTTTCAGCATCGACAGGCACCATTTTATCTCCACAGTGATCTTTAACTTCTGTCAGCCACACTGTCAGTAACTGCCTTCGATGCCGCGCTGCTCCAGCACAGAGAAAAAAAACCGGCGAAGGAAACAGGTCTTTTTTTTGGCTCCCTTCCCTCAGGGCTTTATTTCAGTTTCGTCGGAGGAGTTTCAATATCGACTGCATTAGTTTTTCGCCGAAATCGGCATGTAGGGGATAACTTTTTTTAATAGCCGTTGCCTAGTTGAAGAGGAGCGCCGCGATCACACGTCCATTTTGTGTGCGCGCTAAGCCACCCCGCCTATGTTAAAAGGAGCTGCTTTGAAATTGGAGCCCTGCCGCCACCGTAACACGTTCCCTTTGCCGCGGTCCCATATGTCAGAGAAGGAGCGGGACCAAGGCAGAGGGGAATGTGCTACGGCAGTGGCAGGCCTCCGATTTCGACGCGGCTCCTTTTAACATTGGTGGAGCTGCACTGCACTTGATGGAGGGAGGAAGGAAAGGTGGTTGTGCGCTGTTGAGCCCCTCTTTGCCCTCAGACCCTCTCCTAACTGCTCCCTCCTGTCTCAGACCACTGGGGGGAGGTGCCTGTCTTCAGCTGCCGGGATGGAGGGAGGGAAGAAGAAAGAAGGGGCCCTGGCAAGCGAGTTATCAAAAGCCAACCATAGCCTGGGACCCCTACATGATATGAATAATGACCAGACAACAAAAGGTAAGAAAAATAATTTTATTTTCTGTTTTGTGATTACAATATGTCAGATTTGAAATGTGTCTTGAGGGAGGCTGCTGCCACGGCTTTGGACAGAGGGGTACCATTTTCGTGGGAGCCGGTCTTCGGAGAGGCTTGGGACGTGGGGACGGATGCGGGAGGGGCTGCCGCTGCGAAGGGCTTTGGTGGGGGAGCCAGCCAGACCGCAAGTGTGGGGACGTTGTAAGCGCGGATTGGTCAAGGAGCCGCCGCTGCTGAGGCTTTGAAATTGCTCTCCCACCGTCACTCCCTCCCGCCCCGGCTCTGCCTCTGCCCCTGCCCAAGTTCAAAAGCAGGAGACATCTAGCACCCGTTAATCTAACGGGCTTAAACACTAGTATATATATATATATATATATATATATATAAAACACACTGTATTCCACCAAAACGGAAAATTCAGACTTGTATAATCTTTCCAGTTCCTAGTTATGTGCTGAATGGCAACTCCTGTTAATATTAACAATAATTTATTATTGGATCCTGAAATTTGACTTTTATATCTCATTGAAGTGCCAAATAAAATTGTATCATAGGACAGGGCGACATGATTTTCTAATAACAAATTAATTTGGGGCCAGATTGACTTCCAGAATACATTTATACAAGGACAGAAAAAAATTAAATGATCTAACGTCCCTGCTTCTTGCTTACAATGCCAACATCTATTAGATCTAGAATTATCTACTTTCTGTAAACGAACTGGGGTCCAAAACACTCTATGCAACAAAAACAACCATGTTTGTCTCATAGATGCTGACATTGTTGATTTTATTCTCCAAGACCAAATTCGTGGCCATTGAGATGCCAAAATTTGGTGTTTTATCTCAATGCTCCAAATATCCCTCAACCCAGTTTTCTTTTTTTTATTCAAATATTCACTTAATAATTTATACCACTTTGCGGCTTGGTGACCCAAGAAATCCGCCTGAAAGCAAAGGAATTCTAAACTATATTGATTATTAAGAGTCTTCCATTCAGGGAACCCCTCCTGAATAGCCTGCTTCAACTGCAACCATTTAAAACTTTGATTTTTATTCAGACCAAATTTGTGTTGCAATTGTGAAAAACTAAGCAGCAAAGACTCAGAGGGGATTTGATTGAGACTTTCAAAATATTAAAAGGATTTGATAAAATAGACCAAGAAGCAGCATTACTGACATTTTCACATGTGACACGGACAAGAGGTCATAGCCTGAAACTGAGTGGCAGCAGGTTCAGGACAAATGTCAAGAAATTTTCTTTCACACAGTGCGTGGTGGATGCTTGGAATGCACTCCCGGAGGAGGTTGTGGAGGAGACTACTGTACTGGGATTCAAGCGCAAGTTGGATGCATACCTTCTTTCATATCATATTGAGGGATATGGTAAATCCGGGTCTCCATAAAGGAGTACCTAAATGTGCTGCCGCGTGTGCGGATCGCCGGACTAGATGGACCTCGGTCTGATCCGGTGAAGGCGTTTCTTATGTTCCATTTAATATAACATCATTCAAGGTACGAATACCCCCAATAATCCATTGCTTCCAAACGATTTGCGCTCCACCAATTTTGATCTTGGAGTTTACCCAAATGGATTGGTGTAAAGATTTAGCAATTGAAATAGGTGACAGGTTACTAACATACCTTAATGTTTTCCATGTGTCAGCAAATATTTTATCTTCTCTATATCTTCTAGGTATTTTTATACTAAGCAAATGAAAATGAAACAGGAGCCGCCATTCCAAATATAATCAATCTGGGACATTCTCCATGAACTCTGGGAGGATCCCACATACCCTGACGTAGAATATAGGCTTGATGATACCTATAAAAATTTGGAAAATTTACCCCTCCCTCCATAATTGATCTTTGTAAAGATACTAAAGCAATTCTTGGTCTTTTACCCAACCAAACAAATTTCGTAAGAATACCTTTTAACTTTTTATAGAATGATCCCTGAAAAAAAACTGGTATCATACTCATTTGATAGCAAACTACAGGCAATATCATCATTTTAATAGTTTGAACTCTCCTCCACCATGATATATGCAATGGATTCCATTTTTCACACATCTCTGTAACTTTTTTAAGTAAAAGTTTTTCATTTTCCTTTACTGTATCATCAACATTATTTTTAATTAATATACAGTGGTGCCTCACATAACGGACGCCTCGCACAGCGAACGCTGCGCACAACGAACTTCAGGTCTTGCTTCCCACAACGAACTTCGTTTCACACAACGAAGTCGCCTGAGCTGCATCGCTTAACTGCCCTCTCTCCGCCTGGCTCCCTGTGCAGTGGCGCTACATATTTTAAACCCCCCTGCCGCCGCCACCGCATATTTTTAAACCTCCCCCCGCCGCCACCGCATATTTTTATACCTCCCCCCGCCGCCACCGCATATTTTTAAACCTCCCCCCGCCGCCACCGCATATTTTTAAACCTCCCCCCGCCACCACATATTTTTTTAAAAAAGCCACCACTGCTGCAACTTTCTCACCCGCTCACTCGAACTGGTGGTCTAGCAAATTTCCCAGCCAGAAGCGCAGACAGAGATCAAGAGCAAGCCTTCTGTGCTACTGCCTGGGCCTGCGCTGATCTCTGAATGGCTGCAGTCAGCTCTCGCGGGACTCACAAGAACTAACTGCAGCCAGCTCTTGCGGGACTCACAAGAACTAACTGCAGCCATTCGGAGATCGGCGTGCAGAGGAATTGCTCCTGATCTCTGCGCTTCTGGCCTGTACGCCACTGGCTGGGAAAGATGGGAGGAATTAAAAAAGGTACTGGGGAGTATGTGGGGGGTGATTATAATACACAGCAAGGATCAACAAAACCCCTGTCTCCCCTCCCCTTCACATATATCCCCTCTATATCATGCTAACAGCTCTAACAAGATAAATTTATCTTTTTTTATGTCATCTTAGCATATTTTATGCTACAGAACGAATTATTTTTTTTAACATGTATTGTTATGGGAAAACGCATTTCACATAACGAACTTTTCGCATAACAAACTTGCTCCTGGAACGAATTAAGTTCGTTGTGTGAGGCACCACTGTACCTAAATATTTTAGTCCCTCATCCTTCCATATAAAATCAAATGAATCAAATAATCCTTTGACACAGTGAACATTAAGCGATAAACTTACTCCAATTAATCTTATATCCTGAGAATTTTCCAAATCTTTCTATCAATTCAAGTAGGCATGGTATGGTGGTCTCTGGATTCCTCAGATAAAGTAAAATATCATCTGCATAAGCAGAAAGTTTATATTCCCAGTTTGAATAGGGAATACCCTGTATCCCCTCTGCTTGATTAATAGCAATTAACAAGGGCTCCAGAACAATATCAAAAAGCAAAGGAGATAAGGGACAACCCTGTCTAACCCCCCTCCGCAAGTCAAATCTATCTGATAAACTATTATTAATATATAATCTTGCACCAGGGGAACTATACAGCGTTTGAATCATTTGAATGAACCCAGATCCCACCCCAAACCAATCCAATGCCTGATACATGAAATTCCATTCTACCCTGTCAAAGGCCTTTTCTGCATCTAGAGAGACCATAAACGTCGGATCTTTTACTGTTTTTGTTAAATTTAGAGTATGAAACGCCAACCTAGTATTATGTGAAGAATGTCTCCTTGCAACAAATCCTGTTTGATGAGTATCTATAATGTATGGGAGAGCTTTTGCCAATCTTAATGCCATTATTTTAGCAAGAATTTTCCCATCTACATTTATCAATGAAATAGGCCTATAGTTTGATACCAAAGTAGGATCTCTGTTTGGTTTTGGTAAAACAATAACCACTGAATCTGCCATAGTACCTTTAATACAACCATTAGTTAGTTGATATTTATACAAATTTAACAGATATGGTAAAAGAGTATTTTGAAATGATTTATAAAATTCCACTGTAAACCCATCACCACCTGGAGCAGATCCAACTCTAAGAGACTTCAATGCTTCTTCTAACTCTTTTAGAGATATAGGTTCTTCTAAACTTCCTTTTATATGTTCAGGAATTTTTGGACCCTCAAGTAAATTTAAAAAATTTAAACCATCTTGTTCTTTATTTCTATAATTTTCTGAAGAATATAGATCCTTATAGAAAGCAAGAAACTGTTTTAAAATATGCTCATTTTTAGTGTATGAATCCCCTTTATTATCTTTTATTATAACAATTTTTGTCCTCCTTTTTTTTGCCTTAAGATAATTTGCTAATAATTTTCCAGCCTTATTTGAATGTCCATAATACTGAGCTTGCTGATAAAACAAATCCTCTCTAACAAGCTTTGAAGATAACTCATTGTATTTGGCTTTAGCTTTTAACAAAATTTGCAATGTCTTCTGCTCCCACCTATCCACTAATTTTTTTTCTAAAATTTTGATTTCTTTTTCCAAATCATAGAATTGTCTCTTTGCTTTATTTTCTGCCATATGCTGAATATGAAATAATATATCCTCTCATGGTTGCTTTAAAAGCATCCCATACCATTTCTATATTAACCTCTCCCGAATCATTAATTTGAAAAAACTCATTCATTTTTTATTTAAACTCATCAGTAAATTTTGGATCTGCAATCAAAGCATTATCGAACCTCCAAATCGGCTTTGCCTCCACTTGCTCATCCAATTGTAATTCAATCCAAACACCACCATGATCAGATAAAATTATCGGATATATGATGGCTTTATTCACTTTCTGAGCTATTTTATTTGAAACAAACATATAATCAATTCTTGAAAACGAATTATGCACTTGCGAACAAAAGGAAAATTCCTGATCATTAAAATGAAGAATACGCCATATATCTGTTAAATCACAAGATTGAACCAAATTATCTAAACCTAGTGATTTTAATATTTTACTTGGACTCTTATCCATTATTGGATCCATTACAGCATTGAAATCTCCAGCCACCACTAGATTAGAAGCAGCCAGTGGTAATAGTATTTTTTGTATATTTTTGAAAAACTCCATTTGATTAGAATTTGGAGCATACAAATTAAACAAATCAAGGGTATTATTTCCCATACTCATTTTGATATGTACCCACCTTCCCAAGGGATCTGCAGCCACCATTTGAAAGTTTGCTGAACATTTCTTGCTTATTCATATTGCCACACCTGCCTTCTTCCCATTCGCTGGAGCAAAAAAACACTTGGAAATCCACCCCCCTTCCAGCTTCCTAGATTCATTAATCGATAGGTGTGTCTCTTGTATGAAATATATATCTGAGTTCTGTTTCTTAAGGAAATCTAACATTTTCCTTTTCTTAATCACATGATTGAGGCCATTAACATTCAATGAAAAAAACTTAATCATCATTAACACATCTTCATTCTAATAATATCATATTTTATAATTATTATCAAATGATCAGGCACCCATGCATTCATAACTTCCAATATTAAATCCTTTAAATTCTCATTTCTCTTCTTTCCCAAATGTACTCTGAAACAAATATTCAATAATCCCTTAATCCCCCACCCCTCCCCTCCTTCCCTCCACATATTCACTTTCCCTTCATCTTTCTTCCCCAAATTCATCACTAAATAAATTATTAATACTCCCCCCAACCCTATCCCTCCCAAACCCTCCCTCCAAATGGATAAACTTGTAACGCACATAGGAAATGCAACCCCACACTCCCCCAGACAACCTTTAAAAATATTTCAACTCATATAATATAAAAAATCTATTCAATTCAAATATTATCATACCTATATATCAATTAATATCTTGACCTTGAAATAATCATCCAAAGAAATTCATTTACCTATAATAGCATTCAATTAAATTTCATAATTCAATTTATCCCTACATTTAATCTTTTAATAATTATCCCACCATATTTATTATTAGTAAATTAATAATCCCCATCCATACCCTACAATCTTTAAAAAACATAAACTTTTACTTAAAATCTCTAATTTCATATCAAATTCATTTAATTTCATATATCTCTATTTCCCTTCAAGTATATCTGTTCATTTATTTCATATCTATTACTTATTAAAATATTTTATTATATCAGACCTATAAATTCATTAATATATTGACCTTAAATAACCCTCCAAAGAAATTAATTTACCTTTAATATCATTCAATTAAATTTCATAACTCAATGTTATCCCCATATTTAATATTTTAATACTTATCCCACATTATTTGTTCTTAATAAATTAATGATCTATTTCTATCATTTCTATTACTTATTAAAATATTTTATTATATCCCCCTTTACCCATATATCCTACTATTCCACTTAACTAACATATATTAGCAGGTTCTAAAATGAATTTTTAATACAGTCCATCTGCTTCACTTCTTCTTACTTCTTTCTTCTGTCTTCTTTCTTCATTCTTGACCAGCTTCACATAGACATAGGTTCTGGATTTGTAAGGAAGTTTTTCAACTTTTCCGGGTCATCAAAATAAAGTGATTTGTTCCCCAAGGAAATTCTCATTTTTGCCGGGTAGTATAACCCGTACTTGTAACCTTTTTCCTTCAGCTGAGCTCTTAATTGCAGAAATTGCTGTGTCACAGCTACAGTGCCTTTTTCAAAGTCTGGCAAAAATATGATCTTAGATCCCTTATAGTTTAAATTTCTGTCTGCTTTTGCCAGACTCAAGATTTCCATTGCTTGGATGAACCTTAACAGCTTAAATATCAGAGGTCTAGGCTTTGAATTCCCAGCTGACCGTTTGAAAGGAATCCTGTGGGCACGTTCGATTTCTAATGGGAACCTTGTGTTTAACTGAAGCAGTTTTGGAAGTAAATTTTCCAGAAATTGTATTGGATTTTCCCCTTCCAAATTTTCTCCCAAACCAATAATTTTTATATTCTTCCTCCTTCCACGATTTTCATAGTCCACTAGTTTTTTCTGCAGTTCTCTGATCAGTTTATTATCTTCCTTTGTTTGTGCTGCAGCCATTTCAACCTGCTCCACTCTGGATTCTAAAACGGTCATTTTCTGATTCACTGCCTCCAATTGCCTGTTTATATTTAAAACCTCTTCTTTTACTTCACTTATGCTTTCCGCGTTTTTTTGAATTTGTTTTGAGATTTTTTTCAGTTCCGCCATTATTTCTTTCCTCCCACTTTCCTCTTCATCCGGAAGCGGGGCTTTAGCTGCGGCAACCATATCCTGTTTGAGGCGCTTTGCCGTGCCAGCGTTTGCGAAAGCTGAATCGATCTTTCCCTGTCTTATGCTCGCCATACTCGTATATCTCCCGGCACAAGAAAAACTTGAAATTTCTTCGATATCAGGTATAATATTTTATAAATTGCTGCCTGGGGAATGGAGCGACACGATCACACGTCCATGTATCGCGCGCGCCAAGCCACGCCCCCCTGCCTCAAAACTTCTTGATTTTGATAATAATTGATTTCTATGGACTTCACAGGCCTTTTCTACCCCTGTATCATGCCAGTATGTTGAATGGCTGGCTGAGGAGCGTCCCTATGCCCTGTGCTGTGGGGCATGTGAGGGGAAACGGGAGCACTGGCTTAGCCCCTTCTAGTCCCTTCAAGGTCTTGGAGTCGCAAAATGCTTGAATGTTAGGTCAAAAATCCCTCCTAGGGCTCTCAAATTGTGACTTGGCGTCATTGATGGTGAAATGCAAATGCATAGATGCCTTGGGTCCTATGAGGAAGCAGCAGATGTCCCTGCTGAGGTCCTCAGGAGATCTAGTTCAAGGATTTGACACTCTGGGTTTAATGTTTGAAGTTTGTATGAAATATAAAGGGTCATTTGCACAGCCTAGTAGCACACCAGTGTATGTTCAGGAGGGTCTCCCCTCGGGTCTTTCCTGGTCTAGCATGGAAGATTGATTGGGGATCAGGATCCATTCCTTTACTCAGATATGAATCCTCAGGTTTAAAGGATTCTGGGTCGCAAATGGCCCCTACTAGCCAAGAGTCTGTAGCAGTCCTAGACCAGGGTGAGGATCCGACAGTATAGAAACATAGAAACATGACGGCAGCTAATGGCCAAATGGCCCATGTAGTCTGCCCATCCACAGTAACCATTATCTCTTTCTCTCAGAGATCCCACGTGCCTATTCCAGGCCCTCTTGAATTCAGACACAGTCAGTATGCAGACTGTTCAAATCGGCAAACTTAATGGAAGGCATTGCAGTATCACTGAAGGAGTTAAATTTGGAACTACAGATTTCCACAGCTCAAATGTCTCTTATGAGCAATTCTGAGGCTCAGTGCATGTTTTTTTCTTCACATTCAGAGATTACCATGATGCTGATGGAACATTGGGAGGCATCAGATGGCCCTCTGAGGGCTGCCAGAGCCATGACAAAAATGAATCCGATGACTCCCCAATTCCAGCAGTTATTCATACCACCTAAAGTGGATTTGCTGGTAGCGCAAGTTATGAAGCGCACATCTTTTCCTAGTGAAGGTGGAGTAATTTTAAAGGGTGCTCAGGATCGTAGCTTAGACTTAGTTCTCAAGTGACAATTTGTAATTCTAGTATTGGGTCTGAAAGAAGCGGTGGCAGCTTCCTTTATGGTGTGCACCTTCCATAACATACTTCATCAGCTTCTGACTTTGGAGGATAACGCATATCCCCACATGGTTCTTTTGAGGGTTGATTATGGTGCAGAACTCTATATGACCTGTTCAAGGTCATGAGCAAAGTGTTTGTTTATTCTATTTCTGCCCGCAGAATGCTCTGGATCAGGCAATGGGTGGGATATTCTGCCTCTACAGCTATTTTGAGCAGGCTTTCTTTCAAAGGAAAAAGGTGGCAGATCATCACCCTAAGTCTTTACCAGACAGTTAACCATGTGCCCCAGGAGGATCAATACTTTTGTGGTTACAGATGGGCTCGCTCTGCTCAGAGATCATGTCGCAGATCTACTGCAGAGGTTTTTGGGGTTCCAAAAGAATTCAATCAGGCTCTCTTTCAGCAGCTGCTCCTAAGAAGTCCTAATGATGCCAGGCAAGAGCCAGAGCTACCCAAAATAGGAGAGTGACTCGGAATCAGAGAGATCTGGGTAAAGATTTGTTCGGACAAATGAGTGCTAGACATTATTAGAGAGGGCTACAAACTTGAATAGTTTCACCCTCTTCAGGATTTCTTTGTAGTTTCTCCAGCTGGAAGACCAGAGTGACAGTGCATTGGCTGCGGGATATTCAAGCAGTAGAGCCTGTGTCAAACACAGAATTGGGCTTGGGCAGATACTGCATATACAGTGGTGCCTCGCTTAACGGACGCCTCGCACAGCGAACGCTGCGCACAACGAACTTTATGTCTTGATCCGTACAACGAACTTCGTTTCACACAACGAAGTCGCCCGAGCTGCATCCTTCCGCGCAGGCACTGCGCTTAACTGCCCTCTCTCCGCCTGGTTCCCTCTTGCCCCCCCGACTCCCCGACACGATCGGGGCAAGAGGGAGCTCAAGCCCTCTTGCCCCCCCGACTCCCCGACACGATCGGGGCAAGAGGGAGCTCAAGCCCTCTTGCCCCCCCGACTCCCCGACACGATCGGGGCAAAAGGGAGCTCAAGCCCTCTTGCCCCCCCGACTCCCCGACACGATCGGGGCAAAAGGGAGCCCAAGCCCTCTTGCCCCGCCGATTCCCCAACTCCCCGACAATATCGGGCCAGGAGGGAGCCCAAGTCCTCCTGGCCACGGCGACCCCCTAACCCCACCCTGCACTACATTACGGGCAGGAGGGATCCCAGGCCCTCCTGCCCTCGACGCAAACCCCCCCTCCCCCCAACGACCGCCCCCCCCAAGAACCTCCGACCGTCCTCCCCAGCCGACCCGCGACCCCCCTGGCCGACCCCCACGACACCCCCAACCCCCTTCCCCGTACCTTTCTGTAGTTGGCCGGACAGACGGGAGCCAAACCCGCCTGTCCGGCAGGCAGCCATCGACGGAATGAGGCCGGATTGGCCCATCCGTCCCAAAGCTCCGCCTACTGGTGGGGCCTAAGGCGCCTGGGCCAATCAGAATAGGCCCGGGAGCCTTAGGTCCCTCCTGGGGGCGGGGCCTGAGGCACATGGGCCCAACCCGACCATGTGCCTCAGGCCCTGCCCCCAGGAGGGACCTAAGGCTCCCGGGCCTATTCTGATTGGCCCAGGCGCCTTAGGCCCCACCAGTAGGCGGAGCTTTGGGACGGATGGGCCAATCCGGCCTCATTCCGTCGATGGCTGCCTGCCGGACAGGCGGGTTTGGCTCCCGTCTGTCCGGCCAACTACAGAAAGGTACGGGGAAGGGGGTTGGGGGTGTCGTGGGGGTCGGCCAGGGGGGTCGCGGGTCGGCTGGGGGGGCGGTCGGAGGTTCTTGGGGGGGGGCGGTCGTTGGGGGGAGGGGGGGTTTGCGTCGAGGGCAGGAGGGCCTGGGATCCCTCCTGCCCGTAATGTAGTGCAGGGTGGGGTTAGGGGGTCGCCGTGGCCAGGAGGACTTGGGCTCCCTCCTGGCCCGATATTGTCGGGGAGTTGGGGAATCGGCGGGGCAAGAGGGCTTGGGCTCCCTTTTGCCCCGATCGTGTCGGGGAGTCGGGGGGGCAAGAGGGCTTGAGCTCCCTTTTGCCCCGATCGTGTCGGGGAGTCGGGGGGGCAAGAGGGCTTGAGCTCCCTCTTGCCCCGATCGTGTCGGGGAGTCGGGGGGGCAAGAGGGCTTGAGCTCCCTCTTGCCCCGATCGTGTCGGGGAGTCGGGGGGGCAAGAGGGCTTGAGCTCCCTCTTGCCCCGATCGTGTCGGGGAGTCGGGGGGGGGGCAAGAGGGCTTGAGCTCCCTCTTGCCCCGATCGTGTCGGGGAGTCGGGGGGGCAAGAGGGCTTGAGCTCCCTCTTGCCCCGATCGTGTCGGGGGTGCCAGGGACCACACGGAGTCACCCACCGTACCACCCGATTCGGGTAAGCGCAGGTATCGGTGGGTGGCTTATTTGCGGGGGGGTGCCTTATTTTACATTTTTTTCTAAAAAGGGGGGGCTGTCTTATTTGATGGCCCTGCCTTATCATCGGGGAAACACGGTAGAAAAAAAAAAAAAAATGAACAGTTAAGTCCCAGTTTTTGCCGCTGAGACTCTGCCTTCTCACTGTAAAATTAGACTCTACTTAGTCTGTCTTTAAATTTAAAAAATGTGTGTTGTTTTAAAAAACAATTATGTTTTTAGATGTATCTAAATAAAAATAATAACCAAAAATTTATCTTTTTTTATGTCATCTTAGCATATTTTATGCTACAGAACGAATTATTTTTTTTAACATGTATTGTTATGGGAAAACGCGTTTCACACAACGAACGTTTCACATAACAAACTTGCTCCTGGAACGGATTAAGTTCGTTGTGTGAGGCACCACTGTACTTTGTCATGCCCAAGAAAGACTTAGATGCCTGAAGACCAATCCTGGATCTGAAGTCTGTCAGTACAGCACGAATGTTTCCCAGGCTTTGGATGGTGACTGTGCGCTCAGTCATTGCCTCGGTGGCACCAGGGTAATTCTTAGCCTTGCTAGACTTGACGGAAGCTTACTTACATATTTCTATATTCCCGGAACATAGGAAATCCTCAGGTTCCATGTGCTGGAGGAGCATTTTCAATTTTTGGCACTTCCATTCTGGTTGGCAATTGCACCTTGGACCTTTACCAAGGTAATGGTGGTGGAAGCAGCAGCAGCACACCTGCGCAAGGCAGTGATTCAAGTGCACCCATATTTGGATGATTGGTTAATCAGGGCTCTGTCCAAGTCACAAGACAGTGACACAGGTTGTCCGACTCATGCAATACCTGGGATGGATTATGAATTTCTGAGAGTCTCCTTGAACCAACCCAATCCCTGGAGTACTTGGGGATCCTCTTCAACATTGCAGAAGGCCGTGTTTTTCTTCGGAATCACATAAGCTGAAGCTAAGAGTCCAGATTTTATCTATGGTCTCACACTACCTGCAGGTACTGGAGTTGATGGTACCAACCATAGAAGTGGTACCATGGGGGCTAGCTCATTTACGCCTTCTTCAGACTGTGCTGTTATCCCACTGGTCTCCGCAGATGGAATCGCTCCAGATGCTTTTGACTTGCATGGTGGATGCGCGCCAAAGCTTGCATTAATGGCTTTGGGTGGAGACACTGTCCAAAAGATTGCCTCTCCACATTTCCTCCTGGATGATACTGTTGACAGATGCCAGCCTTTATGGCTGGGGATGTTATTGTGAGGGTTGCCTGGTTCAGGGCTGATGGTTACCCTTTCAGAGAAATTGGTCCATTAACATATTGGAATTGAGAGCCATTCGCCTAATTCTACGGGCCTTTGAAAAGATCCTGGAAGGCAAAGTGGTCAGGGTGTTCTTGGACATGCATCAACTGACAAGGAGTCGCCAAGAATGCTCCTTTGAAGCTAGAGGTCCAGTTGTTGTTTCACTGGGCGGCAGCCCACCTACATAGGTCATTTTCTTTTTTTAGTATAAAATTTTTATTGTGAGCAAAAATTACCAACAACAGTTTCTTACACTTTCAGAAAATGCATCAAAAACAACCCCATCTAATACAGACAAAACTGTACACATACATAGCATAATTCTGAAAGAAACCCTACATAGGTCATTATTGAGATGCCTGGAGAAATCCACTGCTTACTCCTAGGATAAGAAGCATAAAATGTTTTACTACTTGGGATTTAGCTAGATTCTTGGGACCTGGGGTGGCCAGTGTTGAAAACAGGATGCTGGGCTTGGTGGACCTTTGATCTGTCACAGTATGGCAATTCTTATGTACGTACAAGGTATATCAGTGGTTCATAAAGCAGGGATGGATAGTGTACAAACAGACTATCTCAGTTGCTAGACTCTAGATCCAGGGGATTGGTCTTTGTCCTAGTGTGCCTTCAACAAAATTGTAAAGCACTGGGGAAGACGATGTTTGATTTAGTGGCGTCAGTGGATAACAAGACGACTTCTCAATTCTGCAGCTGCAAAATAGAGACGAGAAGCGCCGGCATAGACACCCTGGTTCAACCATGGCCAACAAAGGAACTTTTGTATTTCCTCTATGGCCAATGATAGGCAGGAGTTTCAAAGAATAGCGACCCACCAAGAGTTGATGATTCTCGTGGCATCGGATTGGCTATGCTGACCATGTTTGAACCCAAGCTGTTTTGTCTCATTGCTGCTGTATGAAGATGTGCATTGTCATGGTGCAGAAGACTGTTTTGAACAACATTCCTCTTCTTTTGTTGTGAATTACAGGTTTAAGCTCATTTCACAGCAGTGCACAGTAACTTTACTGTTTACCCGTGTACTTGGAAATGCGGCAGAATAGCCCCCTTCACATTCCAAAAGAAGATTAACATGATTTTCTTGGAGGAGGGCTGATGTTTGAATTTCTTCTTTGCTGGAAAATACTGATGTCTCCACTACATTCTTTTGTCTTTTGCTTTCTGGGTTGTAGTGATGCACCCATGTCTCGTCGCCTGTGACATTTCTTTCCAGGATACGTTGATCATCTTACTTTCTCAGGAGCTGGTCCACAACTTCCACATGCTATTGCTTTTGCAGATCAGTAAACTGTTTGTGAACCTATCGGGTGCAGATTTTCCTGTATTACAAATCATCATGCATTATGGCAAATGCAGATCCATAGTGGATATCCAAATTTGCAGCCAATTGAGACCATGTTATCCATCAGTCTTCTCTAATCAAGGCATCCTCCCTGTCAATGTACTCTTGTGAGCGCAATGTTGATGGGCAATCAGAACCACCTTTGTCTGTTACACCTATTCTTCGTGTTTTAAAACTTTTTATCCACTCATAGAACTTTCATTGATTCATGGTGCTATGTTTTATACTGAGTCAATATCCGATGGTTAATTTCCACAGGTTTCACTCCCTCTTCCCAAAGAGCAATACTGTATGTTCTTTGATGATGTGATCTTGCAATGGTGCGTCCATGCTTCTGACCTTGTGGCTGCCATATGACTAAAGGCTGGGCATCTCACTGTTCGTAGATGAACTATCCAGCAAACAATGTACGAGTACATACTGTATTTTTCGTTCCTTAAGACACACCCTAGATTTAGAGGAAGAAAACAAACAAACAAAAAAAAACATTATGAACCCAGGCTCTGCACCCAGCCCCCCTCACTCCCTGCTAGGCTCTGCACCCAGCCCCCCTCACTCCTTGTCAGGCTGTGCACCCAACCCCACACTCCTTGCCAGACTCTGCACCCTGTCCCCCCAGTACCTTTTAAACCCCCCTATACTTTTTTTTTTTTTTCAATTCTTTATTTAGAAAAAGAAACACTACAGATATTCATCAGGACATCAAGCATAAAATACAATGTAACATAAAAAACATGCATGATGAATAACAACGTTCTGCATTACCCTTCAGAAGAATCTCTCCTCCCCCAAACAGCAGGTTAGACCCCATACCTTTTGTTTCTCCAGTGTCGCAGTACTAGCTGGGTTCAATTTTGGTCTTCCTCTTTCTATTTTGGGGTCCCTTAAAGCCTTCCTGTGTTTTGTGGGTGTAGAGGTCATCAGCGCTGGGGGAGGTGAGAGGCACCTCCTTACTTTCTGCTCTAGTTGCTTCCTGTCCGTGGCAGGATGGAACAAGAGCAAATATGCAGACCTTCTAGCATGTTGCTCTCATCAGGCCTAGCAAGTACAATGCAAGAACATGCAGGAGCAGCTGGCTGGTTGGTCCAACTAGCCTTGAGCATGAGCGGGTGGGCCTTGCAGGCCTTTGCCTGCCGTCCTTTGCTCTGTTCCTATGAGAACGCGGTCTAGGTAGGAACTAAAGCAAAGTTGTTTCTCTCCGCTGTTTTCTGGACCTGGATGCCTGATGCCTGCCACCATTCACTAATTAGCCACAGCGGAAGCCGGTCTCTCCTGTCACTAGGAATGGATGGTGCAAGTGTCACTCAAAGAGCCGGTCACCTCCAACTGGCCGCCATTTCCACGCTGGGCCCTTGTCAATCACCTACCACTGAGCGTCGGAGGTGTAAAATAAATTTGCATGGAGCGGTGAGTAGCAGCTTCGCCCACCAATTCGTTCTTGTCTGCCCCAGGTTTTCAAAGAGGCGGGAGGGGGAGATGTTTTTAATGTAAATCATGTTTTATTGATGCACAATCAGTAAATAAACAAAACAATGGTTCAACAAGATCGAGAATACCAATAGTACAACAAACAGGTTTGTCAAAGAAACCCCCAGCTCCCCCCCACCCACTCCCAAATGCAAACGCTCCCCCACCCCCAAAAACCCACCTCCACCCCGGGTACCCCTATCCAGTACCCCGAAGATAGCAAAAAGAGCAGAGAGACTGCTGAGCTAGCTGTGTTCTTATGCCGCTCAGCAAACATCAAAGAGGACAACCCCCCCTAGAATCGCACCCCCTACAATCCTACGTACGGACTACACTGACCCAAACATCCATACCAACCATCCACACTCAGCCAAACAACACACCAACCAACCCAGGGAAATAGCCGAGGACATACGGTATCATCAGCTAAAACGAGTTTAAGACCAGACTTCTGGCCCTAGGGGAAAGCGATTGAATATAGGAGAGGTCAGATGAACCAGTAAATCGTCCGCAAATGCCAAAATCTTAAACTCATGGCCTCCAAGACGGACTCCCCGAACCTCTGCATTGGCAGAAATCTCGCGAATCAAAGGGTCCAATGTGAGCACAAAGAGAAGAAGTGACAAGGGGCAACCCTGTCTAGTGCCCCTCCTAATCGGAAAGACCGCCGAACATACCCCATTAGCCAACACCGTGGCCTGCGGATTATGATATAACGCTGCCACCGCGTCGCTAAAGAAGCCCCCATTCCATAATGTTGAAGGGTACAAAACAAAAGTCCCACAAAACTCTATCAAAGGTCTTGTGAGCGTCAAAACTGACCAACAAAGAAGAAACCCTCTCACGCTCCACCCACTCTAGGGATGCCAGGATAGTGCGGAGATTTCAAGTGGAACACAGACCATGGACAAATCCAACCTGAGGATCCGCTATAAACGAGAGCAAAATCCAATTAGCCAATAATTTAGCAAAAAACTTTGCTTCAGCATTCAAAAGGGAGATGGGACGGTAAGAGGAAGCCTATACCAGATCCTTTTCAGGCTTAAGCAGAACAACAATCTGAGCCACCCGAAGAGAAGGCGGGAGGGCCCCATCGCATACCACCCCATTAAACACGTTAACCAGAACAGGAGCAACGTCTGTGAGTAAAAGGCGATAAAACTCATTTCGAAAACCATTGGGCTCTGCCGCCTTATTCAACGAAGAACTGCCAATAACCAGTGTTAACTCATCAACTGTAAATGCGAGTTCTGAGTCTGACACCACCGGGTGAGTGACCTGATCTAAATAGAGATCCTCCGCTAGCGAAGAAGCCTGCGGAGCGTCATAAAAACATAAGAAGTGCCTCTGCTGGGTCAGACCAGAGGTCCATCGCGCCCAGCATTCAGCTCGCGCGGCGGCCCAACAGGTTCAGGACCTGTGTAGTAGTCCTTTATCTATTCCCCTCTATCCCCTTTTCCTTCAGAAAATTGTCCAATCCCTTCTTGAACCCTAATACCGTACTCTGTCCTATCACGCCCTCTGGAAACACATTCCAGGTGTCCACCACCCGTTGGGTGAAGAAAAACTTCCTAGCATTGGTTTTGAATCTGTCCCCTTCCAACTTTTCAAAATGCCCTCTCGTTCTTGTGGTTTTTGAAAGTTTGAAGAATCTGTCCCTCTCTACTTTCTCTGTGCCCTTCTTGATCTTGTAAGTCTCTATCATATCCCCTCTAATTCTCCTCTTCTCCAGGGAAAAGAGCCCCAGTTTCTCCTGTCTCTCAGTGTATGAAAGGTTTTCCATACCATTTATCAAACATGTCGCTCTCCTCTGAACCCTCTCGAGTATCGCCATATCCTTCTTAAGGTACGGCGACCAATATTGGACGCAGTACTCCAGATGTGGACGCACCATCGCCCGATACAACGGCAGGATAACTTCTTTCGATCTGGTTGCAATATCCTTCTTGATTATACCTAGCATTCTATTTGCTCTCTTAGCACTGTGCCGACAGCTTCATCGTCTTATCCACTATTACCCTCAAGTCCCTTTCCTGGGTACTTTCACTCAATAACATCCCTCCCATCGTACAGCTGCGCCTCAGGTTTTTGCTTCCTACATGCAATACTTTACATTTCTCTACATTGAACTTCATCTGCCATCTCGTCGCCCACTCCCCTAGCTTGTTCAGGTCCCTTTGTAATTCTTCGCAGTCCTCTTTAGTCCGAGCACCACTAAATAGTTTGGTGTTGTCTGCAAATTTTATTGTTTCACACTTCGTCCCTCTTTCTATGTCATTGATAAATATATTGAAAAGAAGCGGTCCGAGTACCGACCCCTGTGGGACACACTCGTTACCCTCCTCCAGTCCGAGTAGTGGCCCTTCACTCCTACCCTCTGCTTCCTACCCGCCAAACAATTCCTGATCCATCTATGTACGTCTCTTTCCACCCCATGGTTCTTCAGCTTCCAAAGTAGGCGTTCATGGGGTACCTTGTCAAAAGCTTTTTGGAAATCTAAATATACAATGTCCCCTTTGTCCATCCGTTTGTTAATTCCTTCAAACAAATGTAGTAAGTTCGTTAGGCACGATCTTCCCTTGCAGAAGCCATGTTGGCTTGTGATTAGAAGTTTATTTCTTTCAAAATGCTCATTGATACTGTCTTATCAGCGCTTCCGCCATTTTCTCCGGAACCGAGGTCAGACTCACTGGTCTGTAATTCCCCGGGTCACCTCTTGATCCCTTTTTAAAGATGGGCGTAACATTGGCTATCTTCCAATCCTCCGGGATCACTCCTGTTTTCAGGGATAGATTGCAAACTTGCTGTAGTAGTTCCGCTATTTCCTCCTTTAGTTCTTTCAGTACTCTAGGGTGGATTCCGTCCGGGCCTGGCGATTTGTCGTTTTTAATTTTTCTAACTGCCTACATATGTCTTCAAGGCTTACTTCCATGGATGTTAATTTATTTGTTTGGTCTCCTTTGAAGATTTGCTCAGGTTCCGGTATGTTAGATGTGTCCTCTTTTGTAAATGCAGATGAAAGAACATATTTAGTCTTTCTGCCACTTCTCTCTCCTCCTTTACCACTCGCTTCCTGTCTCCGTCATCCAGCGGTCCCACCTCCTCCCTAGTCGGCTGCTTCCCTTTAACATATCTGAAGAACGGTTTGAAATTTCGCGCTTCCTTGGCTAGCCTTTCTTCATATTCCTTTTTGGCTTTTCTGACCACGCGGTGACATTCTTTTTGATACTTCCTGTGCTCTTTCCAGTTCTCCTCAGTTTTGCCTTTTTTTCATTTCCTGAATAAATTCTTCTTATCACCTATCGCTTTCTTCACTTCTTTGGTTATCCATGCCGGGTCTTTTGTTCGATTCTTTTTGCACCCTTTTCTGAATCTTGGGATATGTAGATTTTGCGCCTCGATCACCGTGTCCTTGAATAAAGACCAGGCTTGCTCTACAGTCTGCCATTTCTTTGAGTTATTCCTAAGTTTCTTCCTTACATTTCTCTCATCGCTTTGTAGTCTCCTTTCTTGAAGTTAAAAGTTGTCGCTATGGTTCTTGTTCCCTTTGGTATTCCTACTTCAACTTTGAACTTTATCATATTGTGATCGCTGTTTCCCAACAGTCCCACTATTTCCACTTCTTTCACAGGTCCCCCTAGTCCATTTAGGATTAGGTCTAGAGTGGCATTCCCTCTAGTCGATTCTCTAACAAGTTGATCCATGAAGCAATCCAGGAAATTAGTCTCTCTGGAGCATTTTGAGCTTCCAAGATTCCAATCTATCCCGGGATAGTTGAAGTCTCCCATAATAATTGTGTTACCGCTTTTGCATTCTCGCTTCATCTCGGCTTCCATTTCTTCATCGATAGCTACGGTTTGCCTAGGTGGTGGATAGTACAGGCCCATCTTTATCTCGTATCCTTTCCTTCCGGGTATTTTAACCCATAGCGATTCCAATTTGTTGGTTGTCTCTGCTGTGTCCACTCTGGATGAGTGTATGCTTTCTTTTATGTATAGGGCTATTCCTCCTCCTTTCTGACCTGACCTGTCCTGGCAATAGAGTTTAACCCCGGTAGTGCTGTATCCCATTTGTTTTCTTCATTCCACCATGTTTCAGAGACCCCAATGATGTCTATGTTCTCAGTTTTGGCCATGACTTCTAATTCCCCCATTATCCCAGGACAAGCAGGCAGGTATTCTCACTAATGGGTGACGTGATCCAACGGAGCCCCGATGCGGACGCCTCACAAGCATTTTTACTTGAGGAAACTTAAAGTTTCGAGTCACCCGCACCGTGCATGCGCGAGTGCCCTATCTCCCGCCCAGACCAGGGCGCGTCTCCTCGGTTCTTACTTTTCCGCAGAGCTGAGAAGTCCGTCTTTGACTCTATGCGTGAAGATTTTTCACTTGTGCCTTCTAAAGTCCCCGGTTTTGGGTTAATTTTCTCTTAATCGCTGATTTTCGGCTTCTTTTCTTGTTTAAAAAAAAAAAAAAAAATTTCTCCCATCCGTCCGACCGGGCAGGCCACGTGGCCACAGCCCCGCGGCTTCGATCTTGCGGCGGAGCTTTTCCGACCTATGTCCCGACCTATCACCGGTTATAAAAAGTGTGCCAAGTGCCAGCGCGCAATTTCGTTAATGGATCCTCATCGACGCTGTGATCGGTGTCTCGGGCCTGAACACCTTCCGAAATCGTGCCGGCCTTGATCCACACTCACCGCACGTGCTTTCAAGCACTTTTGCATCTTGTGGGAGTCACTGTTCAGCAAGGAGTCCTCGACGGAGCATTCTTCATCGAAAGGCCCCTCATCTTTGACTTCATCCGCTACTCCCCAGCCTTCAACCTCTGCGGCGCCGAGTCTCATCAAGCCTGCATCGTTCGTGCTGGCTCCGACTCTAGCGCCTGCTGCGATGCCTTCCTCAGTCTCTTCAAATCAGGTAGCACAGCAGCCTATTCCACCTGTAGTGCTAAAAGTGCCCAAGGCTTCTAGGCCCAAGCACTCACACACTACCCCCAAAGAACGCGAGGCCCGTACAGGCGGTCCCATTGCAGATCCGGGACCGTCCTTGCCGGCCTCGTTCCAGACCTTGTTAGAGAAGCAATTCATTGAGCTCTTCACCACCATAGGGCCTAAGCTTCTCTCTCATATCCAGCCTGGGCATGGGAAGGCCTCCCGCGAGGTCGAGCCGCCTCCAGTGCCTCAGCGATACACACACTCTCTACAGGGAGCAGAGTCTCTGCGAGTGTCTGGTCTGGCATCGGTGCATGCATTGCAAGGAGCAGAGTCTTTGCCCATCCCTCCATTGGAACCCATCCACTCGATGCAAGGAGCAGAGTCTTTGCGAGTGCCTCCATTGGAGCCAATCCACCCAATGCAGGGGTTCGAGTTTCTACGAGTACCCCGGGGTGATTCCAGCCAACTGCCTATGCTTCAATCAACCGCTTCCAGCCCCATCCACCATCTGGGGGCCTCAGCGAAGATCCACTCGCCTCATCCATCGAGGCCGGTTTCCAAGCACAGTTCGCATCATCGATCGAGGCACTCATCCAGGCATGCCTCATCTCATCAGAAGCAGCCTTTTCTAGAGTATTCCCCACCGGCTACTTCACCCCCTCCGATGCTGGAGCTCGAGGACACGCTGGGGTCTTTATCACCACCACGATCCCCGTCCTCATTTGATCCAGAAGCATCGACGTCCTCGAGTCCTTCTCGAGGCCCTGCTTTGGCCCACCAGCTGTCCTTCTCCTCGTTCCTTCGACAGATGGCAGACGACCTGGACATCCAACTGGACACAGGTTCCAAATTCTCCAAAGAATATCTGGAGACTATGCACCTCCCTCAACCATCTGCTGAATCCCTGAAGCTTCCTCTACATAATTTGCTGGATCAGACCTTTATGCCTTTATGCCTTGAAACACCTTATTCCATCCCTGCTGTACCGGCCAAATTGGATAACAGGTACCGCACGGTGCACCATAAGGGGTTCAATGGTTCCCAACTCTCCCATCAATCCCTCTTGGTGGAGTCCTCACTGTAGCGGTCTCACCCCTCCCAGGACTACGCTGCCGTTCCACCTGGTAGAGAGGGCAAAACCAAGGACCGATTTGGCAGGAGGATTTATCAGAACTCCATGATGACATCCAGGGTTCTGAACTACAACTTCCATTTCGTCACATATTTTGAGTTCTTCCTGAAGGTACTCCAGAAGTTCTTGCCCTATGTGGACCCTAAGGCACAATCCGAGTACCAGGAGGTTTTGACCTCGCTTTCCCAGCTCCGGTTACAGCTGATGCAGTCATCCTACGATTCCTTTGAGCTCTCGGCTTGGGCTACAGCATGTGCGGTGACCATGCACCGGCTGGCATGGCTCAGGACCATCGATATGGACCCTAATCTCCAGGATAGGCTTGCCAATGTTCCATGCGCTGGTACCGACCTCTTTGATGAATCCATCGAGGCGTCGACCAAGAAGCTCTCGGACCACGAGAAATCCTTCCAATCCATCCTGCGTCTGAAGCCTAAGCCTGCTTCTCCTCCTCCATCACACCCACCATTGATATACCAGCGGCATTACCCACCTAAGCAGGCTCCCTCCATCCGACAGCCTGTGAAGCGGCAGCATTCCCAAAAGCAACAACAGAAGCCTCAGCCATCTACTGCCCCTAAGGCTCCTCAGCCCTTTTGACTGTCTCATAGAGGACGTAACTTCAGTCGTCCTGCCATTTTCAGTTGCTCCACCAATTGGAGGTCGGCTCCATTACTTTTACCATCGATGGACGACCATTACCACCGACCTCTGGGTCCTTTCCATCATTAGAGAAGGATACTCTCTCCAGTTCGATCGATTCCCCCCGGAACATCCTCCAAGAGAGTATCCTTCCAACTTGACCCAGACCGCCCTTCTTCAAGAAGCTCAGGCTTTATTACAGCTCGGAGCTGTCGATCTGGTTCCTGTGTCTCAACAGAACAAGGGTTTTTACTCCCGGTACTTCCTTGTTCCAAAGAAGACGGGCAATCTGCGACCCATTTTGGATCTCAGGGTGCTCAACAAGTTTCTGGTCAAAGAGAAGTTTCGCATGTTGATCCTGACAATCCTGACATCCCTGTATCCCCTCCTCGAGCAGAACGACTGGTTATGCTCTCTGGATCTCAAGGAGGCCTACACTCACATTCCCATTCATCCGGCCTCAAGCCAATACCTCAGATTCAGGGTGGGACATCTTCATCTTCAATACTGAGTGCTTCCTTTCGGCCTGACCTTGTCACCCAGAGTCTTCACCAAGTGCCTGGTAGTGGTGGCCGCAGCGCTCAGGAAACACGGCCTCCAGGTATTCCCCTACCTAGACGACTGGCTCATCAAGGATTCCACGTCTCAGGGAGTCGTTCTCGCAACCCAGAAGATGATTTGGTTACTGCAACATCTGGGTTCGAGATAAACTTTCCGAAATCCCATCTACAACCTTCCCAGACTCTTCCCTTCATTGGAGCTGTTCTGGATACTACCCAACTCAGAGCGTTTCTCCCTCCCCAATGTCGGGAAGCTCTCCTCCATCTTTGCCACTTGGTGTCCTCTCGCCCGACCATCTCGGCGAGACATATGATGGTTCTCCTGGGCCACATGGCCTCTACAGTTCACGTGACTCCTTTTGCCAGACTTCACCTCAGGATTCCCCAGTGGACCCTGGCATCTCAGTGGACACAGATATCCGACCCTCTGTCCTGACACATCCAGGTCACCCCTGCTCTGCAACAGTCTCTTCGCTGGTGGATGCTATCCTCCAATCTATCCAGAGGTTTGCTGTTCCAAACGCCTCCCCCATCAGAAAGTCCTCACGAACGACTCGTCCACTTATGCTTGGGGTGCTCATCTGGACGGTCTCCGCACTCATGGTTATTGGACCAGCACAGACCGCCAGTGCCACATGAATCTCCTGGAAATCAGGGCGATTTTCCGTGCTCTCAATGCCTTCCAGCACCTGCTTCAAGACAAGGTGGTCCTCATTCGCATGGACAACCAAGTCACCATGTATTATATCAACAAGCAGGGGGGCATGGGATCGGCCTCCCTCTGTCAGGAAGCTCTGAAAGTTTGGGATTGGGCGATTTGACACAACACCTTCCTCAAAGCTGTCTACATTCAGGGAGCGGACAATGCCTTGGTGGACAACTTGAGTCGTCTACTGCAACCTCAAGAGTGGACCCTCCACTCAACGCCCCTCCATCACATCTTTTCTCAGTGGGGAACACCTCAAATCGACCTCTTTGCAGCCCCCCCACAACTTCAAACTGCCTCAGTTCTGCTCCAGGATCTACACTCCTCACCGCCTCGAGGCAGATGCTTTTCTTCTGGACTGAACGAATCTCTTTCTGGACGAATCTCTTTCTGTATGCGTTTCCCCCATTTCCTCTCATTCAGAAGACTCTAGTCAAACTCAAGTCAGACCATGCCACCATGATTCTGATTGCTCCACGGTGGCCCAGACAACCTTGGTACTCCTTTCTGTGTCAACTCAGCAGCAGGGAGCCCTCTACCAGCGTTTCCATCACTGCTTACACAGCATCAGTGATCTCTACTTCATCCCAACCTGCAGTCTCTATACCTGACAGCTTGGTTCCTCTCAACGTAACCCCTCTCCAGTTTTCTCAACCTGTGAAAGATGTCCTAGAAGCTTCAAGGAAGCCTGCTACTAGACAATGCTACCACCAAAAGTGGTCCAGATTTTCTACTTGGTGTTTTTCTCATCATCATGAGCCATCATGTCTTCAGTTTTGGATTATCTTTTGCACCTTTCTCATTTTGACCTCAAGTCTACATCGATACTAGTCTATCTTAGTGCAATTGCTGCTTTTCATCAGCCGCTCCAAGGGAAACCTCTCTCTGCTCATCCGGTGGTTTCCAGATTCATAAAAGGACTTTTCCATATCAATTCTCCCCTCAAACCACCTCCAGTGGTTTGGGACCTCAATGTTGTTCTTTCTCAGCTTATGAAACCTCCATTTAAACCTCTTCACAAGGCTCATCTGAAGTATCTCACTTGGAAAGTGGTGTTCGTTATTGGCCTCACCTCTGCTCGTTGAGTTAGTGAGCTTCAAGCATTGGTTGCGGATCCACCTTTCACAGTATTCCACCAAGACTAGGTGGACCTCCGCACTCATCCAAAATTCCTCCCCAAAGTGGTCTTGGAATTTCATCTGAATTAATCCATTGTTCTTCCTGTGTTTTTTCCAAAGCCTCATTCTCATCCTGGAGAATCCGCTCTTCATACTCTGGACTGTAAACGTGCTTTGGCTTTCTACCTGGAACGCACCAAGCCACACACTGCTCCTCAACTTTTCATCTCCTTTGATCCCAACAAGTTGGGACGCCCCATCTCTAAACGTACCATCTCCAACTGGATGGCAGCTTGTATCTCCTTCTGATATGCCCAGGCTGGATTTCCCCTTCACAGTAAATTCACAGCCCATAAGGTCAGAGCAATGGCAGCCTCTGTAGCCTTCGTCAGATCGACACCGATTGAAGAGATTTGTAAGGCTGCCACTTGGTCCTCGGTTTACACCTTAACTTCTCATTATTGTCTGGATACTTTCTCCAAACGGGATGGACAGTTTGGCCAAATAGTATTACAAAATTTATTCTCCTAAGTTGCCAACTCTTCCACCATCCCATTGTGGTTAGCTTGAAGGTCACCCATTAGTGAGAATACCTGCCTGCTTGTCCTGGGATAAAGCAATGTTACTTACCGTAACAGTTGTTATCCAGGGACAGCAGGCAGCTGTTCTCACGTCCCACCCACCTCCCTTGGTAGGCTTCTCTGCTAGCTATCTGAACTGAGGAGACGCGCCCTGGTCTGGGCGGGAAGGCACTCGCGCATGAGCGGGCGACTCAAAACTTCGAGTTTCCTCAAGCAAAAATGCTTGTGAGGCGTCCGCATCGGGGCTCTGTTGGATCACGTCACCCATTAGTGAGAATAGCTGCCTGCTGTCCCTGGATAACAACTGTTAGGCTCCTTGCATTAGTATATATGCAATTTAGGTCCTGGTAATTTTTTGTCTTCATATCCTTTCATTGTGCTTCGAACTTTATTTTCTTCTCCTGTGCTGCAATCCTTTTATCTTCCTCTTCTGGGTTAGTCAACTCCTGTGTTTTGCCCATTGTTTCTTCCCCTTTTCCTCCCTTAGTATCTTCGCAGGATACTTTCTTCCGAATCGTCGACCCTTGGTCGACTGTCGGCTGTCCCTCTTCTTCTTAGTTTAAAGCCAGTTCTATTCCTCTCCTGACGTTGTTTGCTAGAAGTCTAGTTCCCTTCCCGCTCAGGTGCAGTCCATCTCTCCTGAAGAGCTTCCTCTTACCCCAAAACGTTGTCCAGTTCCTCACGAAGTGGAACCCCTCTTCTTCACATCATCTCCTCATCCATGCATTTATTGATTGTAGTTCCATCTGCCTCTTCACATCTGCTCTCGGTACTGGTAGGATCTCTGAGAACGCTATCTTCTGGGTCCTCATCTTCAACTTCCTACCAGAATCTTGAATTGTTCTATCAGTGCACTTGTTCTATAGTCTCTCCTGCTGACATCATTTGTCCCGATGTGGATCACTACTGCAATCTCTCACCACTGCAGTCTCTTCTGTCTCTGCTCCTTCCAGGATCTCTCCAATTTTGTCCACAATGTCCTTTGTTCTCGCTCCTGGGAAACAGGTAACTAGTCTATCCTCTCTCCACCTGCTATGTGACTGTCTACATTCCTTAGGATTGAGTCTCCCACTAGGATCGCAGACTTTTCCTTCTTCAATTTTCGCTTCAGTCGCAGGTCTTTGTCCTCGGTGTGCTTGACTACTTCATCTTCTAGGCACTGGCAAGACCTTGCCTCCCCTTCCTGCGGAGTTCTTCTATGGGCATCTTTTTCCTTGGAGTTCGACTGCTCTTGCTCTGTATTCCTTGCGAGTGTATCTTCGTCCTTCCTACGATGTTCTTGTTCTTCCACCCTCCTGTAGGCCTCTTCGATGAACTCCTCGAGCTCCCTGACTTGCTCCTCAATGTGCCTCTCTCTCTCTGGGTCTTCAGCTGTCCTGAGCAGGTCTTCTGTCCTATACGGGTCTTCCGTGATGTAGAGACCCTCCAGTTCTTGAATCTTGTACTTCTAAACTAAACTAACTAAACTAAATCTTGGGTTTATATACCGCATCATCTCCACAAGTGGAGCTCGACACGGTTTACATGGTTTGGGATAGAACGGAACTCCAATGGAAATATATAAGTAAGTAAGAAGAGAAGTTAGGGCTAAGAGTACCAGGGAGGGGAAAAGGTTACATTTTGGAGAAGAGCCAGGTCTTCAGATGCTTACGGAATAGTAGAAGGGAGCTCAAGTTACGGAGAGGGGAGGAGAGACTATTCCAGAGCTGAGTGATTCTGAAGGGGAGGGAGGACCCAAGTTTACCAACAAGGGAGATGCCTTTTAAGGAGGGGTAGGACAATTTTAGTTTTTGCGAGGATCTAGTGGAAATTGGATTTGAGGAATTCCAGGATAGAGGAATAAGAGGAGGAAGGATGCCGTGAAGTATCTTGAAGGTTAGGCAGGCACATTTAAAGTGGACCCTGGAGATAACAGGAAGCCAGTGGAGCTTGGACAGAAGTGGTGAGACATGGTCAAATTTACTTTTAGAGAAGATAAGCTTAGCCGCGGTGTTCTGGATTAGTTGGAGTCTATGGAGGCTTTTCTTAGTTAAGCTTAGGTAAATGGAATTGCAGTAATCCAGTCTGGAGAGGATGATGGATTGTACTTCATGTGACTAACCTCCTTCTTCAAGTTTTTCAGCTCCTGACACCGACTGCATACATACGAATGCCTCCCGGAGGGGAGGTAATCATACATATGACAGTCAGTGCAGTACACTGGGAAGCTCATCCTCTGGATTCCTTCTGCTTTCATTGCTGTCCGCCTATTTGGAGTACTCTCTACTAATGTACCGGTGCCTTTTGCTTGTGTGTGCTCTCTTCTGTACCTGCTTCTTCTATGTGTGTGTGTGTGCTCCTTTTGTGCCTGCCTCCTCTTTACCTTCTGTGCCTGCCGCTGCCTTTTGCTTGTGTGTGCTGTCTCTGCTATACTTTATCTTCCATCTTAGGGTCGGCACCACGAGGCTTGTCCCGATCTTTGCAGGTCAATTTAGAGGCCATAGCTCCCCAAAAGGAGTGCAAATCGCTGTGTGCAACCCACCCCACAAGACCGGGAAATCAAAGCAAGACAGGACACCGTCGGTAGGGACGCTGATAGCGAGAGAAGGGTTAGCAGGCCCGGGAGCTCCCTCCACACGCGTCTGTTCACCAAGATGCCATCACGTGACCTCTCGGGGGGGGGGATGTTTTTAAAGGGTAGGATGGGGCGGGGGGGGGGGGTGTTTTTAAAAGGTACCGGGGGTGTGTGTGTGTGTGTAAAAATTTGTATCTTCACTGCATAAGGCACACTGACATTTCCACACACTTTTGGGTGGAAAAAAAGTGCGTCTTATGGAGTGAAAAATACGGTATGTTGCATTTAGCTATCTCTGTTCCTGTTATTGTGTAATTTAACAATTGCCTTTAATTTTTGATTTGCCCTTTTATTTATATTTTTTACACATACAGTATGATTTATGCATTTATTATAATGCCAGTTTGTTGGTTACGGTATGTTTCTCTCCTGTTTTTGAGTGCAGTGTTGTTTTTTTTTGGGGGGGGGTGTTTAGAGGGAGGTTGCCTCTTTTTATGTTTAATGTACCGGAAGGGAGCCTGAGCAGTACTGACAATGGAAGGATAAACCTGTATGTGCTCATTGGAGCAGAAGTTTTTCAAGAAGAATCTAATCTAGGACTCTTCATTTTATCACCTGTGTGAGTCGGCTGATTATCCTGTGGTTCTTGGAAGTAAGCAACTTTTTCTCTTTTCTCAGGTCTGTAAGCAGTTCTCCTCGTAAAGAAAAGAAGAAAACTTCCAAGAAGAGTAAGCATAGGTACGTGTTTCAGACTGATGGTGATAATTGCATTGTTTACACAACATTTTGTCATCCTAGATGAAAATCAAAACATTTTCTATATTTGTCATGTTTACCTGCTGTTACCTTATCCCAGGACAAGCAGGCAGCATATTCTCAACAGTGGGTGATGTCACCGACGGAGCCCCACAGCGGACAGCCTCGAAAGCAGACTTGCTTGAAGATCTTTGTAAGAGATTCCGAGTGCTGCACTGCGCATGCGCGAGTGCCTTCCTGCCTGGGTTAGGGCGCGCGTCTCCTGTGAGGTACCTCAGTTCAGCGTTTTCCGCGGAGCCGAGAAGTCCTCTTCTTTTCAGCTCTGCAGCCTTCGTTGCCTTCTCATCGCCGCAACTTATTATTAAATCGCTGTGCTCGTGTTTTCATTAATGGATTCTTTTGTAAAAAAAAAAAAAAACACAGAAAAACTTTTATTTCCGTTTTTTTGTTTTCTTCAGGTCAGCGGCCTTTCGGCCGAGGCCTGGCTGCTCACCTTGTTCGATACGTCAGTGTTTTTTCTATGTCCCGGCCTCTTACCGGGTTCAAAAATTGTAGCCAGTGCAACAAGACCATTTCAATCACTGATCCTCATAGTCGGTGTATTGCTTGTTTGGGTCCTGAACATTGCCCCGACATTTGTTTGCGCTGTGATACACTTCAACCTCGAGCCCTTTGTCGACGCCCGTGACAAGCTTCTCCAACTTTTTGGCACTATGGACCAACCTCCTGAGAAGGTCTCGACCTCAGCTTTGGGGACGGCCTCGACATCTAAGTCCTCGACGCCAGCTTCTGCCTCCACCAAGACCTCGACATCTTCGGCCTCGAAGGCCTCGACGGCAGCTCCTCTGAAGTCTTCCTTGATGGGTAAGTCTTCTGTCTCCTTCAGGTACTTCTAAGAAGCCTCCAGAGTCTCAGGCATCACAAGCCGCATCTACGGTCCTGCCAGCCTCTTCTAGACCTCCAGCTAAGTGTGCCTCCAAGCATTGGGAATACTCATCCTTGAGGTCGCCCTCCTTGGAGCGCACTGCTGCACCTTTGAGACCTGATCCCTTCGTCTCTGTGCCAATGTTCGAGGACATGTTAAAAGCCATCCTGACCACTCAGATTTCCTCGGTCATGGCTCAAAACCTTCCGTCCTCGACCCTGCTGCCTGCGAGCCAGCCTGAGCAGCAGTCTGAGACTCCTATAGCAGCACCTCGAGGCAAACCTTGGAAGTCTCGCCAATTCTCATCCAGTGACTCTTCACCTACTCCTCGGATACAGTTTCCTCCACCTCGACCGAAGCATCGCTCGAGGCATCTCACTTCCAAGCTTCCTCAGGAGACATCTCTCCAGCAGAAACCTTCTCCTTCTCTGGATACTGAGTCTTCCATGCCTTGTTTATCCAAGGCTACTGAGACTTCTTCCAAATCTAACCATAAGTCTCGCAAAGCTACTACACCGGCTGCTTCTCCTTGCAGTCCATCGAGGTCGAACACTCCTCCATCGAGGGAGCCTTCCCCTCCTGCCTCGACTGTTTCTCGAACCCCGGGGACTTCACCATCGAGGTTTTTGAAGCGCAAACATTCGCTGACTCCTCACGCAGGTAGTGCAGCTTCCTCAATCACTGTGCGCCTGGACTCTGAACCTCCGTCTCAGTATTCCAGAGAGGCTTCTCCTTCCTATTTAGTAGTCCCTCGGTCTCGCACTCCTTCTCCTGAAGGTGCCTCGACCTCGAAGTCTGCCTCTTTTGCCAGGTTTGTCTTCGACATGGGAAAAGCTCTTCAACTGGATCTCCACTCCGATTCCAAGTATACACCTGAATACTTGGCCGACATGTAGTTGCCTCATCCACCCAAGGAGACATTAAGACTTCCGATGACTCCAGTATTGAAACAAACTTTCTTAAGGAATATGGAAACTCCTTATTCCATTACAGCCATTCCATCCAATCTGGAATCCAGGTATCGCACAGTACCTTGTAAAGGCTTCGAGAAATCTCAATTGTCCCATCAGTCTTTGGTTGTGCAATCTTCTTTAAAGAAAGCTCATCCATCTAGGCTTTATGCTGCGGTTCCTCCAGGCAGGGAGGGCCATACTATGGACAAGTTTGGCCGCAGATTGTACAAGAATTCCATGATGGCTAACAGAATTCTCAAGTATAACTACATTTTCATGGCTTATTTTAATCATTTCCTCAAATTGATGCCTAAATTCTACCCGGCTCTTGAGGAACAAAGTCTTCCTGAATGCAAACAAATCATCAGAACTCTGTCTCAACTTCGACTCTTCATGCTGCAAGCCACATATGATGCATTTGAGCTCTCTTGTAGTTGTTTCTGCCTTTGCAGTAGCCATGCGTCGTCTCGCCTGGCTCCGCATTGTTAATATGGATCCTAATTTGCAGGACCATCTAGCAAACTTGCCCTGCCAGGGGAATGAGCTCTTTGATGATTCTATTGAAGCTGCTACAAAGTGCCTCTCTGAACATGAGCGCTCTTTTGCTTCCTTGATTCGGCCGAAGCCCAAGACTCATCTTGCTCGGCCATACAAGCAACCACCACATCATTATCCTCAAAAAACAACACCAGCTTTCTCTAGGCCTCCGCCTAGAAGACCTCCTAAGCAACAACGATAGCAGAAGGCTCAAACTCCTGCTGCGACTAAACCTGTTCAGTCTTTTTGACATTCCCAGTCTGAGCATGCCAGCCTCCCTGCATCAGAATTCTCTTCTGCCCACAGGAGGTCGTCTTCACCACTTTAATCACCAATGGGAGATAATCACCTCAGATCTCTGGGTTCTCACCATCCTTCGGGAGGGATACTCACTTCACTTTTTTCAGGTGCCTCCAGATCGCCTTCCAAGAGAGTGTCCTTCCAATTCGTCGCAACTTCCCCTTCTTCAGGAAGCTCAGGCTCTTCTTCGCCTTCGAGCTGTTGAAGAGTTTCCTCTGAACCAACGGGACATGGGCTTTTATTCCCGTTATTTTCTAATTCCAAAGAAGACGGGGGATTTGCGACCCATTCTGGACCTCAGAGCCCTCAACAAATTTCTAGTCAAAAAGAAGTTTTGGATGCTTTCTTTACCAACTCTGTATTCCCTGATGAATCAGGGAGATTGGCTATGCTTTCTGGACCTCAGAGCCCTCAACAAATTTCTAGTCAAAGAGAAGTTTTGGATGCTTTCTTTACCAACTCTGTATTCCCTGATGAATCAGGGAGATTGGCTATGCTCTCTGGATCTCAAAGAGACTTACACTCATATCCTGATTCATCCAGCCTCTCGCAAGTATTTAAGATTTCGGGTGGGGAATCTTCATCTACAATACAGAGTTCTTTCATTCGGACTCGCCTCATCCCCCAGAGTCTTTATGAAGTGTCTGGTGGTGGTGGCTGCAGCTCTCCGTACCCAGGATCTTCAAATTTTTCCGTAACTGGACGACTGGCTTATCAAAGCCCCCTCTCAACAAGGGGTTATTGCAGCGTCCCAACAGACTATTATGTTCCTCCAAAGTCTGGGGTTCAAAGTCAACTTTCCAAAATCCCAGTTGACCCCATCTCAGTCTCCAGTTCATTGGGGCCACTCTAGACACTGTCCAGCTCAGAGCATTTCTACCTCCATCACGTCCAGCATTTCTACCCCTCATTTGCCTTTGCCATCAAGTGTCTCATCTCGCATCAATTTCAGCAAAACAAATGATGGTTCTGCTCTATCACATGGCTTCTACAGTTCACATGACACCTTTTGCCAGACTTCACCTTCGCATACCTCAGTGGACCCTGGCATCTCAGTGGCAGCAAGCTACCGACCCGCTTTCTCAACAAATTACAGTAACTCCTTTGTTGAAACAATCTCTCCACTGGTGGATGCTCTCTTCCAATCTTTCCAGAAGTTTGCTGTTCCACAATCTCCCTCATCAGAAGGTTCTCACAACAGACTCTTCAGCCTATGCATGGGGAGCCCATCTAGACAGTCTCCTTACCCAAGGCCATTGGTCTCCTGCGGACCGTCTTTGTCACATCAATCTGTTGGAACTCGGTGCAATTTTCAATGCCCTCAAAGCTTTTCAACACCTTCACGACAAGGTAGTCCTTGTCTGGATGGTCAACCAAGTCGCTATGTACTATGTCAACAAACAGGGAGGTACGGGATCTCCCTCCCTTTGTCAAGAAGCTCTGAAGCTGTGGGATTGGGCAATCCATCACAACATCTTTCTCACAGCTGTCTACATTCAAGGTCAGCACAACTGTCTGGTGGACAAGTTGAGTCGTCTTCTGCAACCACACAAATGGACACTCAATTCTTTGCCTCTACGTCAAGTGTTTGCTCGATGGGGGACTCCTCAAATAGACCTCTTTGCCTCTCCCCTCAACAACAAGATGCCTCAATTCTGCTCCCGAATATACTCTCCCCAACATCTTGAGGCAGATGGTTTCCTACTGGATTGGACGGGTCAGTTTCTCTATGCCTTCCCTCCATTCCCTCGGATTCTCAAGACTCTTGTCAAACTCAAGGTAGAACATGCCACCATGATTCTGATAGCTCCTCGGTGGCCCAGACAACTGTGGTACTCCCTTCTACTTCAACTCAGCACCAGGGAGCCTCTACTTCTACTGAGATTCTCAGGGAGAGGGAGAATTAGAAGGGCTTGAGCATGCTCAGATGCATGCTCAAAGCCGGCAGAGGCAGGAAGAAGATCTTCAAGCGGCACCGACACGTCCTGTGGGCTGCGTGCCGGTGCCAGACGGGGTGAGTTAAAGTTGGAGGAGGGGTGCCGATTCGAGCTGGGGGGCCTTTGCGAGTGGGGAGGAGCGATGCCGGTTCTCACGGTAGGTGCTTGCAAATCGAGTCAACACTCGGTTTGCGAGACAAGTTTTGCGAGAATGTTTTGCTCGTCTTGCAAAACACTCACAAACTGGGTTACTCGCAAACCGAGGTTTGACTATATGCTTATAATTTATTCCATCTACTTCTTGATTCCTTTGTTTTCCATGGAGAGTCACGTGCCTACCATAGCTATTTGCTTACCGATAATCCTGAACTACGGCCCAATTGCTAGCCTTTAACAGCCCCAATCCTCTGCCGACACAAAGTGCTTGCTTACAATGTAATGTAATGTAATTTATTTCTTATATACAATGTGAGCTCTATTAGGTTTGTGGCCATCTCTTTTTTTTGCTTGCATTCAGTTTTACAGGACCAGCAGGCAGTTACAGCTGTAAGCAGCAGAGCATATGTTTCTAGGCGTTTAAACTAGAAGGTGGGGATGGCATATGTAAGAAAAACAATTATGGAGGCCATCCCCAGCAAAAGACAAGATGGTGATGGTAGTAAAGATAGCAATGTAAACTATATTAGCAACTTACTTCTTAGCAATGTAACAGAAAGTGAAAAAAATGCAACCTGAAAAAAATGCAAATGTGAAAAATTGACCTCATGTGAAATGGTGTTTGAATACATTTGTGCTTACAGTAGTTAAAATTGTGAAAACGTAACTTATCCCAGGACAAGCAGGCAGCATATTCTCACTGATGGGTGACGTCGCCAACGGAGCCCTGGTACGGACACTTGAAAAGTGAATCGCAACTTTAAATTTAGAAAATTCACGATTAACCCGCTCCGCGCAAGTGCCTTCCTGCTCGACATAGGTGCATGGTCCCTCAGTTTTCTAGTTTCCACGGAGCTAGAAAGACGCGTTTTTCAACACCTATTGAATTTTTTTCTCTCGCTTGCTTTCCCGTTCTCGCGGATTGTGACTTTTTTGTCAGTTATTTTGGTTTTTTAATTCTATTTTTTGTGTTAAAAAAACCTCATTTTTTCATTTTACTTTGCCGTCACGGGCTTTGGCCCAGTGGGGCCTTATGGACTCTTCGCCATAAAGTTCGATTTGTCAACGGCTGTCTTCCCATCCATGTTCCGCCCGGGTTTCAAAAAGTGCGGTGACTGTGCTCAGGCCATTTCTGTAACCGACCCTCACCACTGGTGCTTGCAGTGTCTGGGACCTGAGCACCATGCCGACTACTGCTCCCACTGCTTGTCCCTTCAGAAGCAGACTCTAAAAAAATCAGTTGCTTCAACAAAAACTAACTGTTAGACGCCGCGATGGACACAGAGCCCAGTTCATATCCGACCAAGACCGCACTGACCAAGATGACACTGAGGGTGGATCCACCAACTTTTAACTCGGGTGTCGCAACTACTCTGGGTAAGCCGGCTAAGAAGCCTTCCACTACCCCTTCCGGGATGCAGGTCGAAGCTGCAGTGAGTCAAGTCTTGCTGACCTCGCATAAGTCCCGTAAACGCATGACTCTGATATCGGTGAGTGCCTCCTCTTCGGCCTCATCATCCCTGGACCATATTGTTCAGCCATCTGTACTAGCCAAAAAGAAGCTAACGGTACCAGCACTTTCCCTTAAGCAGAAAATTGACAATCTGCTTTGGGAGGAGTTAGGAGAGCATTTTACCCTCTTGGCGCCAGCTCACTTTTTACCAAGCAGGGCACCGACCCTCCAGGAACCAGTCCGGTCTGAGTTGCTCATGGCACTGATCACTCCTCATAATGCTATTCCACCGGTGCGGATATTCTCGACCCAGGATTCGAGCATTCCACTTCGGCACCGATCCTTCTCGGCCACATATTGAGAGGCTACTCCGGCATAGTCAGGCAAAGTCTCCAGTAAATCTAAACATTTGGAGACTTCAACACCGAGCCGTCGACACCGACCTCATCCTTTCAGAGATTCAGATTTATTGGGCGATACTGAGCCTGAAATGCCATCTACTACCGATGTGGACTCCTCTGCTTCTGGGTCACCTGGATGTTCACCTACCAGAGCTGCTTCTTCAGAGAAACTTTCTTTTTCCAGATTTTTGCGACAGATGGCACATGATCTGGATGTTTTGTTGGAGGTTGATTCCAAGCACAGCAAGGAGTATTTGGACACACTTGATTATGATCTTCCTCCTAAAGAACTGTTAAAGCTTTCACTCCATGCCATTCTGAAGGAAACTTTCTATAAAAACCTGGAGATTCCTCTCTCTATGCCAGTGGCTCCTAAACATTTGGAATCTCTTTATAAGGCTTGCCCGGCTTTGATAAGCCTCAATTACTGCATGAGTCTCTCGTGGTTGAGTCCACTTTGTATACGGGTCTGTTCTTCCTGATAGGGAGGGTAGGACAATGGACAAGTTTGGTAGACGTCTGTACCAAAACTCAATGTTGTCAAACAGCATCCAATTATACTTTTTTCTTTTCCTGTTATATGAAGTATCTTCTTAAGCAAATTTCATCGCTTCAGCAATATCTGCCTTTACGTAAAGCCAAGAAATTTCAATCTCTGGTCTCTACCTCTCTGCAACTTCGAAAGTACATGGTGAGATCTATTTATGATACTTTAGAACTCTCATCTAGAGCAGCAGCTATGTCGGTGGTGATGAGACGTTTGGCAAGGTTACGTGTTTCATACCTTTTCATTAACCACAAGGACCATCTGTCTAATGCTCCATGCCTTTGGTGATGAGCTCTTTGGAGCCTCTACTGACACTGACACCCAAAAGCTGTCCGCTCATGAAACCAGATGGGATGTGTTGGATAAGCCCAAAAAAGAAGCCTCCACCTGCTCAGCCTTTTAAGCTTGCTTCCTCTTACCAACGCAGATATGCTGCCAAACCTACTCCTCAGGCACCTACCCAACCTCGTTGACAACGACAACAGCCACGTCAACAACCTAAACAACCGGCTGCTTCTCAGAAACCTGCACAGCCTTTTTGACATATTCCTTCAGAGCGTAGCCAGAGTTTCTCTACTATTTTCTCTGCCTCAACCCATAGGGGGAATTCTTCAAATTTACATCAATCGCTGGGAGCTCATTACATCAGATCTTTGGATCCTCAACATCATTCGTCAAGAGTATATCCTTCATTTTCACACCCTTCCTCCGGACCATTCTTCAAAAGAGTCTGCTTTAATTCTGACGCAGTCCTCTACTTCTCCAGGATTTTCAATTTCTCCTCCTCAATGCCATTGAGGAAGTTCCTCCCTCTCAATACGACCAAGGCTTTTACTCCCAATATTTCTTGGTCCCCAAAAAGACAGGAGGTCTGCGACCCATCCTGGATCTTTGAGCTCTCAACAAATATCTTGTCAAAGAGAAGTTTTTAATGCTCTCTCTCTCGCCCTCCTTTATCCCATATTGGCTTAGAATGAATGGCTATGCTCTCTGGACTTCAAGGAAACTTGCATGCATATACCAATTCATTCGGCTTCCAGGAGATATCTTCGCTTTCAAATCAGTCGTCGTCACTACCAGTACAAAGTTCTTCCGTTCGGCCTGGCATCTTCTCCCAGAGTCTTCGTGAAGTGCTTGATTGTAGTGGCAGAAGCTCTCCGATCCCAGGGTCTTCAGTTGTTTCCTTATCTGGACGACTGGTTGATCAAGGCTTCATCGTCTCAGGAGGTGACCCTAGCTACGACTCACACCATTTCGTTCCTTCAAACCTTGGGCTTTGAAATTAGTTTCCCAAAGTCCAACCAACTTAACGTCTTCAGTTCATCGGAGCTATTCTGGATACTACTCTCATGAGGGCGTTTCTTCCTCCAGATCTCATAGCTTCCTTGCTTTATCTCTGTCGATAGATGTTTCAGCTACAAACAATCTCTGCGAGAGCCATGATGGTTCTCCTGGGCCACATGGCCTCCAAGGTTCATGTCACCCCACTAGCCAGATTGCATCTTCACACTCCTCAGTGGGCCCTAGCTTCTCAGTGGTGTCAGACGACAGATCTGCTCTCACAGCATATCTCTGTAACCTCATCTCTTTTGCAGTCGCTCCACTGGTGGATGACCTCTTCCAATCTATCCAGAGGTCTTTTCCATCTTCCTCCACATCACCAGGTACTCACGACGTATGCTTCTTCCTACGCCTTCAAATGCAGGGGTATTGGACTTTCAAAGAATGCAAATTTCACATCAATTTGCTGGAGCTCAGAGCGATGTATTGTGCGTTAAAAGCTTTCCAACATCTCCTGACTGACCAAGTCCTCCTCCTTTGCATGGACAATCAAGTAGTGATGGAAAATCAGGGGCGGGAAATTGCACGGCAACACCAGGAAATACTTTTTCACCGAAAGAGTGGTTGATCGCTGGAATAGACTTCCACTTCAGGTGATCGAGGCAAGCAGCGTGCCTGATTTTAAGAAGAAATGGGATCGTCACGTGGGATCTCTGCACAGAGATAAATAGGGGAGGGTCATTAGGGTGGGCAGACTAGATGGGCCGCAGCCCTTATCTGCCGTCTTTTTCTATGTTTCTACATCAACAAGCAAGGAGGTATGGGCTCTCTTCCCCTTTGTCAAGAAGCTCAAAACATTTGGCTTTGGGAAACCACCCGCAATCTTTATCTGCTAGCAGTATACATACTGGGCGAACAGAATTCCTTGGCAGATGACCTCAGCAGAATTCTCCAGCCTCACAAATGGACACTCAGCTCGACAACTCTTCAGTCCATCTTTGCACAATAGCGCACTCCTCAGGCAGACTTATTTGCAGCTCCCCACAACCACAAACTGCCCTGCTTCTGCTCCAGGCTTTACTTTCCTCACTGCCTGGAAGCAGATGCGTTTCTTCTTGATTGGATGGAATTGTTCCTCTGTGCGCTTCCTCCCACTCCTCTCATCCTGAAAACTCTTTTCAAACTCAAGCAGGAGTCAGCCACCATGATGCTCATAGCTCCTCAGTGGCCCAGACAACATTGGGAACCCATACTTCTTCCAATATTTCCTACTCTGCTTACACAGAATCAAGGAACTATTCTTCATCCCAATCTGCAATCGTTACATCTGACAGGATGGTATCTCTCAGACTGACATCATTGCATCTCTCTCAGCCTGTCCCCACTATTATTGATGCTTCCAGGAAACCGGCCACTCAACAGTGTTATCAACAAAAGTGGACTCTGTTTTCTTCCTGGTGTCTCCGTCATCATCATGATCGAGTTTCCTTGTCATTGGAATTGGTGCTGGATTATCTCCTTCATCTCTCTGATTCTGGTCTTAAATCTACATCTATCAGCTCTATTACAGCTGTTCATATGCCAGTCGAGGGAAAGCCTCTCACTGCTCATCCATTGATCACCAGATTCATGAAAGGACTTTTCAATGTTAAACCACCTCTCAAGCCTCCACCTGTCGTCTGGGAACTTAATGTAGTTCTTTCCAGGTTGATGAAACCACCATTTGAACCAATGGCAACAGTTCATCTCAAATTTCTTACCTGGAAAGTAGTTTTTCTCATCTCTCTCACGTCAGGAAGATCAGTGAGCTACAAGCGTTGGTCGCAGATCCACCTTTCACAGTTTTTCACTATAATAAAGTGGTTCTATGCACACATCCTAAGTTTCTCCTGAAGGTAGTTATGGACTTTCATCTTAATCAGTCCATTGTTCTTCCAGTTTTTTTCCCTAAACTTCATTCTCATCCAGGAGAAATGGCGCTGCACACTTTGGACTGTAAACGTACTTTGGCGTACTACATAGATTGGACAAAGCCTCATAGAACATCTCCCCAACTCTTCATCTCATTTGATCCTAACAAGTTGGGTCATCCTGTCACCAAACGGACAATATCCAACTGGTTTGCTGCCTGTATGCCATTCTGCTATACTCAGACTGGACTGCCTCTGGAAAGTCGTGTCACTTCTCACAAAGTCCGTGCTATAGCAGCTTCTGTAGCTTTCCTTATATCTACCCCTATTGAGGAAATCTGCAAAGCTGCCACCTGGTCCTCAGTTCTTACCTTCACTTCACATTACTGTCTGGAAAATTTTTCGAGATGGGTTGGTCACTTCAGCAAGTTAGTTTTGCAAAATTTGTTTTCTTAAAGGCCAACTCTCCCTCCATCTCTTTCTAGTTAGCTTGGAGGTCACCCATTAGTGAGAATATGCTGCCTGCTTGCCTGGAATAAAGCACAGTTACTTATTGTAATAGATGTTATCCAGGGACAGCAGGCAGATATTCTCACAACCCACCCACCTTCCCGGGTTGGCTTCTTAACTGGCTTATCTTAACTGAGGGATCGCACACCTACGTCGGGCGGGAAGGCACTCGCGCATGCGCGGTGTGGGCTAATCGCAAACTTTTTAAACTTAAAGTTGTGATTCACTTTTCGAGTGTCCGTACCGGGGCTCCGTCAATGATGTCACCCGTCAGTGAGAATATCTACCTGCTGTCCCTGGATAACACCTGTTACGGTAAGTAACTGTGCTTTCTATTTTGTGTAAAAACCTGATGTGATAGGCAAAAATGGAAGTCATTTCTAGAATCAGCATAAAAATTGATTCAAAAGTTTTAAAATGCAGACTGGTGTTAATCTGTTGTACAATCTAATATAATAAAACGGTAAGCCGCGCATGCACACTTCCTATGCGTGCGTCCGTTTTCCGTGAGCTGTAGCGACCCATAGGAAGTGCGCATGCGCGGCTTACGGTCTGGCCTCATGCGAGGCAAGACAACTGCGCGCCCTTCTCTGCTCTCCACCTGCAGAGCGGCGGCTGCCGCCTGCTAGCACACCCTGTCCTCTCCAAGCCGGGACCGCAGCCAGCCAATGATCGCCTCCACAGCGCGGAACAAGTCGACGACTTCCCCCTCCCGCACCAACCGCTGCCGCTCCTGTTTGAAGCGGCCTGATGAGGTTCGCGGCCAGCTGTAGCAAACCTCGCAGGCCACTCTCCACATGAAGCACGTTCCCTCTGACGCGATCATGTCAGAAGGAACATGCTACCATATGGAGAGCGGCCTGCGAGGTTCAAAACAGCCGCCCATGAACCTAAGCAGGCCGCTTTGAACAGGAACGGCAGCGGCGGCACTCCCCCCTCCTTTCAGCGGCCGGCAAACAACATGGAGGACTGCTTCCGGGAGGAATCGGCTTCCAGCCTCATATCTCAGGCCTGACCCGCGACTCAAAGGGGAGAGGATATGCTGGATGGAGGGAGCAAGACAGATACTGGTTAGAAGACTGAAAATAAAGGGGAAAGAGAGAGAAAGAGAAGATGCTGGAAGGGAGGAGTTAGCAAAAAAAAAAAAAAAAAAAACTCCCAAAAAAACAAACAACTGGAGAAATAGAAGCAGATAGAGATGCAGAAAAATAAATGGAGGAAAACTGAAAGATAAGGTTAAAGTCTGAGATGGATGTAGGAGAGGAAGTGAAGACAGGAATGAGAGAAGAGCCAGATAGACTGCAAACCTTGGTAAGAAAATTGAGAGAAGAGAGCAGAAACTGGGATATACATGAATAAAATGGCCAGACAATAAAAGTAGAAAAAAAGAATTTTATTTTTAATTTCATTAACAGAAAATGCAGTTTTACTGTAAATTTGCACTGCTTTCTTTTTATATTCCAAAGTGTATAGTGTTTTTTCTCTTTCTCTGGTGTTGAACTGCATATTGCTGGACAGGGGGAGCAGGAAGAGGGGTGAGGTAAAATAAAGGGAGATGGGCTGCTGTTGGATAAGGTGAGCAGTGATGGGGTGGGGGAGGATACAGGGGAGGTAAAAGGAAGGGAGAATGAACAGGGGAGCAGACAAGGGGTGGTGGTGGACAGCCAAGGAAAAAAAAAGAAAGAAAGATAGAAATACAGAAAGCGGCTAAGGAGAGAGAAAAAGAAATAAAGACAGACAGACACGCACACATATTCTAGCACCCGTTAATTTAACGGGCTATAAGACTAATATATTGTATATTCTGTTATTAAAAGTAATGCAAATGTACTTATTTTTCAGCTCTTTTACCCTGTTAATTTTTTTTTCTCTTTAGGTCTGAATCAGAATCAAAAAAGAGGAAGCACAGGTAAGAAGCAAAGGAAGAACAGGTGTTCATCTTGAAATGGATTAAAGTAACATATAGGGATGTCAGAAAAAGCAGGATTGTCAGTGCTATCAAATGATTAGCTGTCATTTGGCAAAGGAGTCATGTTTATAAAAAAAATGCCTGAACTTGGATCGTTGTAGAATAGAAAGTTATCATCTGATTACAAGTCTGTTCTTCTCAACTAAGCTTGTTGATAAAATAGTGAAGGTACAAATACAAGAGTTTCTAGATACAAACAGTATCCAGGAATCAAATCAGATCATTTTCATTCAGAACATAATCCAAATGCATTGTTGAAGTAAAAGGGAGAATATATTAATGCAGTCATTTTTGGGAGGGCGAGGAGGGTATCAAACACCGGTGTGGATTGGATAAAGAGCTCAGAACAATAGAGTGTAGGTGTGGTATTCCTCAAGGCTCATCTTTATCTCCCTTCGTGTTTTTTTCAGAAGAAGGAGTAGTTGGATCTCCTTTTTGATAGTTTCTGGGAGATTGTTCCAGGTTTTTACTCCCAGATAGGTTAGCATGGAGTTGAAAATTTGCTTGTATTGAAGGTTACTTATGGGTGGTAGGTTCAATTGAATTCTGTTAAGGATTCTTCTGGTTGTGGACCAGGTCGTTGAGAATATCTGTATAAGGGGAGCAGCTGAATTTCCATGCAATATGTTGTGTAGGATACATGATATTTTGAAGTTTATCCGGGATGATATTGGAAGCCAGTGTAGTTGTTTGAGGAAGGTCGAGATTGAATCATATTTCTTTAGGTTGAAAATCAGTCTTACTGCTGTGTTCTGAATGAGTTGAAGTTTGCGGATTAGTGTGGTATTCATGCCCAAGTAGACGGAATTGGTGTGGATGAAAGTATGGCCTAGTGAGTCGTAGTTGTCTCATTGTGTAGATGGTCTTTTTCCAAAGATTTGAGATTTGTGGTTCCATCGTAAGGGTGTCATCTATTATACAGCTGAGGACTTTTAGTGGATTTTTCCATTGTGAGGGTGGTGCCACATTGAAGGATGACATTTGTCACGATGTTTTGCTGCTTGGTGCGAAAGCATATAGCTTTGGTTTTGGTGGCATTAAGTTTTAGTTTGTTGATGGATGCCCAGGTTTGGACTTTTGCTATATTGTTTGAGTTTATTCTGGAGATGTTTGGATGGTTGCAGGTTATGGGAATGAGAAGAAGAATGTTATCAGCATAACATAGAATGGTTTCATCTTCCAGCTTGATGTTCTCTAGTGAGTTCATGATTATATTAAACAGGATTGGGGATAGCGGAGATCCTTCTGGGACACCACAGCAAGTCTTCCAGGGGCTAGAGTATATTCCATCCTTTTTGACCACATACTCAAGATTTTGTAGGAAGCCAGCGAACCATTTCAGGACCGTCCCTGTTAAACTGATTTCCAAGAGTTTGGTTAGGAGCAGTTGATGGTCCACCGAGTCAGAGGCAGCACAGATATCGAACTGAAGTAATATTGCTTGTTTACCAGTGCTCAGCAGTTGCTTGATTTTTGTGGTTAGTGTGATGAGGAGGAGCTCGGTGCTGTGCTGCCAAAAGATTGTTGGGACATTTTGGAGACGATTTTGGTCTCTTGGAGTCCTGGAGTTTGACGCTAGTGCTTTGTAAGGGCGTTGATGACCCTAAGATGAAAAGAGAGCACTCTAACCCTCCTCTTGAAGGGGTTCTTAGTCCTCTTTTTGCCTGACTTTGTGAATTTGCTTTGGCAAATTTGTCGGTGGTGCTAACAAGCCTTCTGTGTGAGCTGGAAAGTGACAATCTACACAGCTTTCCGATGATCCCGTTAAGAAGACCTGCATTCCCCTGGACTCCGACAGTTGATTGGATGGGGTCACTGAGGATGATGACCTCAATGCTTTTCCAATTTTTGAGAGTGAAACCTTAGTCAAGGACAATGTGGTGCTGTGTGAACTAGATTAGGGGCTATGTGCTGATTCAGGCCAGGGCGAGGACTCCTCTTTTTGCAGACTGTTCAAGACTACTGCTCTGAGAGATCTTTTTGAGTCTCTGAAGGAGCTCAAAATTGATCATCCGCAGCCTACTACCCAATGTTCTTTGCTCAGTGGGATTCACTTTCAGCCTACTGCGTTTCAGTGGCATCATGTTATGAAAGTCCTGATTTCTGAGCACCGAGAGAACCCTGAGGGCTCCCTTAAGGTGGCAAAAGCAGTGTCCAAGTTATATCCTGTGGACCAGGAGTTCCAGCAGATGTATGCTATGCCTAAAGTGGACTCTTTGGTGGCTCAGGTGACAAAGCGCACATCCCTACCCAACAAGGGGGCATGATGCTTAAGGATCAACAGGATCATAGGCTGAACATTCCTGAAAAGGCAGTTTGAGACCTTGACTCTTAATAGTTAAGGCTGCTGTGGCAACCTTCTTTGCTGCTCGAGCATGCCATTCTAAATTGCATAACTCAGGAGGAGCAACTTTAGAGCCAAGGTCCCAGCTGTGGACTATGTGGCTGATGCTCTGTATGATCTGCTTCAAGTAGAGGTAAGGTCTCTGCTTATTCTGTGTCCACCCACTGGATTTTGTTGATCACACATTGGGCTGTGGACTCCATGTCTAAAGCTACTCTTAGCAGGATTCCTTTCAGGGATAATATGCTTTATCCCAGGACAAGCAGGCAGCAAATTCTCACATATGGGTGACATCATCCACAGAGTCCCGATGGGGACAGCCTCACAAGCAATCTTGCTTGAAGAACTTCAGAAAGTTTGCGACTGCTGCACCCGCGCATGCACTAGTGTCTTCCCGCCTGATGTTGGGCGTGCGTCTCCTCAATTCTAGTTTTTCAGCAGAGCTGAGAAGTCCCTACTTTGAAGCATAATGTGTTTAATTAGTGCCTTTCAACCGTGGCTCGTCTTCATCAACTGTGTGCTTCACGTCTTTCTTTTCTATAAAACTAAATTTAAAAAAATATATATATATATATATATTTTTTTTCTTTTTATTTGTTTGCGTTGTGACAGCGGGGCATGCTCCGCTGCCTCAGCCTTTGGGCTTCGATCTGACTGAAGCCGTTTTTCCTCCTATGTCCCAGCCGATAACTGGATTCAAAAAGTGTAGCCTGTGTCAGCGGCAATTTCAATCACAGACCCGCATGACTGGTGCATACAGTGTCTGGGCCCAGATCACTGTCCTGGATCTTATGTGCGCTGCGCCACGTTACAGAAATGATTCCTGAAGAACTGTTGAGTTCAACAGAAAAAAAATCTTCGGGAGCATGGATCATACTCTTGATAAACCATTGACATTAGCCTCAACTTTGATATTGATGAAGCCTATCTTGACCAAGTCATCGTCCTCGGGGAAGGTTTCGACATCAAAGACATCGACGTCACCTGATGTATCGATGTCTATGTCGATGTCACTGACTCAGGGTAAGCTAGCTAAGAAGCCACCAGCTTCCCAGTTGGAGTCTCATTGTGCCAGCCGTTCAGAGACCACTTATGCGGCTTGCCTCCAAATACCGAGGTACATCATCATCGATGTCACCCTCGCTGGAGTGCACCGCAGAACCGGTGATACCGTCTAAACTGTCGATATCGGTGCCTGATTTGAAAGATATGCTCGAGGATATCTTTTGCAGAGAGTTTGGTAATATGATAGCCAGATTTAATCCTTTATCGACACCTCTGTCTGCAAACAAGCCTGAGCATCGCTTTGCTTCATTGGAAGGTGTCAAATCCTCGAAGCTGTCTCGATGTCTTCCTCAAGTCATGCTTCACAACATTGATCCAAGTCTCCAAGGTTTAAGCATCGATCTTCAATGGGACATTCTACACCTCCATCTAAGTAATATCGAGGTTCGAAGCAGAAATTGACATCGATCATCGAGGCAACATCGAAGTTCGGAGCAGAAATCGTCATTGCTTCGACATCAATCATTGAGGCGACATCGAGGTTTAGAGCGGAAATCTACATTGCCTTGACATCGATCATTGAGGCAACATCGAAGTTCGGAGCAGAAATCAACATCGCCTCGAAATCGATCAGCATCTTTCCTCCCCTCCTTCCCATCCCTTGTGCAGCAGGACCCTTGCCCAGCTTCTATCCTTCCCTCTCTCCCATCCCTCGTGCAGCAGGACCCTGGCCCAGCTTCTATCCTTCCCTCCCTCCCATCCCTCATGCAGCAGGACCCTTGAATGAGCACCCCCCCTCCCCCGAGCACCTGCTGGCAGCCGAACCCCCATCCTTTCCTCCCTCCCATCCTAATCCGCAAGCGAGCCATACATACCTCCCTAAACAGCGTTGGGCCAGCAGCACTCTAAACAGGCTGCTTCGGCCTTGTCCGCCTGTGAATTCACTCTGCCTCTTCCTTCTGATTCAAATCGATTCCCTGATTCACTTAGGTTGAATCAATTCAAATTGATCTGATCTAGAAAAAATCAGCCTCACCGATTCAGTGTAGGCCTAGCGTCATCATGATCCGGGAACTTCTCCATAGTGGCAGTCTTCACAACACACTGCTCTTGGCGGTGTTTGGATTTACTCTCTGCCAGGTCTTGCCTTTGCGGAAACAGGAAATAAACTTTTCCCTTTGAATCTGCTGGTTCAGTACCCACGAATTCGATTATTCGCCCTTTTTTGCCCTGGACCTTCCCCTAGATCTTAAAGGCTGAATCACTGTGTCCTGGACCTTTCCAGACCTTACCTGGTGGTCTAGCGGTGATGCGGGGCAGGAGTGATCTTCCTTTGCTCCTGCCCTGTGCAGAGCTGTCATCAAAAATGGCTGCTGTGAGTTCCCATGGTCTCATGTGACTACAAAGGGAACTCACAGCAGCCATTTTTGATGATGGCTCTGCATGGGGCAGGAGCATAGGAAGATCACTCCTGCCCCGTGTCACCACTAGACCACCAGGTAAGGCCTGGGGAGGTTTGGGACGTGGTGGATGGGTCAGTTGGCCTAAAAGTTATCTGCGATTTTCTATATTCGCGGTCCGGCTCTGCCCCTAACCCTCGCGGATTCAGAGGGAAGAGTGTAGGTGGGACCTGGCAGAGAGGAAGGCCTGACACTGGCAAGAGCAGTGAGCTTTGAAGGCTGCGCTGCAAATGTGGGGTGTGTTTTGTAGGGGGGGTGAAAGGGAGGGAAGGGAATAGGGGCAGTTATCAAACCGCAGGGGGGGGCATGGATAGAGAGTGTCGGTTCTTAGGGGTGTGGGGAGGGGGAAAAGATGCTTTACTACAGGGCAGGCAGGAAAGGAGATGGCCTGGAGACAAAAGAGAGATTAAAAAAGGCAGTGGAGAAGAGTGGGAGTGGCAAAATCACGGAGGGAGGAAAAGAGAGGCAGATGATGGGACAGGGGAGCTGGAAGAACAGAGGGAAGAGCGAGAAAAATGAGAGAAGAGTGGGAAAGATGATAAATCCACAAATGGAGAGAAAAAAGAGAGATGCTTGCCCTGGAATGAGGGGTGTAGGAGGAGAAAAAGAACAGAGGGGGGAAAAGCTGGACAAAAGGAGAGTCAGGGCCACAGGGAGAAGGATGGGGATACAGTGGATGGAAGGGGCAGAGAGAGAGAGGACAGATGCATGGAAGGGTGGAGAAAGAGGATAGAAGTTTGATTGAAAGAAGAGAGTTAAGAGAATGATTAAAGCAGAAATGACAAAAGGTATAAAACAATTTTTGTTTCTTTATTGTAGCTCTCTTGGTAAATATTTTAAATAGAAAATGGAAATAAAGTAATCTTTTTATTAGACTAATTTTAATACATTTTTTTAGTAACCAGATCTGGACAGGTTACCGTAATAGTAGTATATTGTACTGACCTGAAGAATGAGGTTTTGGCCTCTGAAAGCTAATTTAAAAATGGATTAGTCCAATAAAATGGTATTTTCTTATTTTCTATTTCTTAATTTGTAAAGTGGTGATTTGTCAGTTTTTTTCAAATTTACATCTGCTATCTTTATATTTTGCACAGTATTAGGGGACGTGTTACTGTTTCTGTACTGTTGCATGGTATGCAGAGTCTGGCTTCTTGGCTGTTTAACTTTTGTCTACATATTTCTATCTTTAGTTTGTGATTACTTATTCCATTCAGGGTGAGCATATATCTGTGTTCGGTGTGTATGAAAAGGACATGTTTTTATGTTAGTATTGACTATGTAGGATTGATCTGTGTTAATCTGGCTTGTTTAATTTTACAATAAAAATTGATTCAGCTTTAAACTTAAAAAGCTGTGTCATTGAAATTGAATTGAAAAATCATTTCAATAGTCCAAATCAAATTGAAAAATTTGTCCCTGAATTGGGCAGCTCTAGTGTACAGTGATGGTTAGGGAAAGAAAGAGAGAAGGAAGAAATGCTGTTTATGGATAGATGGGAATAGGGGAGGAGATGGTACACATGGATGGGGGAGGGGAGTTGAAGGAGAGCGTGAGAGAGGAGATGATGGGACAGATGGGAAGGGAAGACATGGAAAAGTAAATAGATTTGAGAAGGAAGCAGAAAAATGGAAGAAAGTTGAATGTTAAAAGTTAATGCCAAAGACAGATGTAAGTCTTTAGATTTTAACTCCAGCAATTTCACTTGTATTATTATGAATCACTGTTCACAAAGTCATATCTACTATTTATTTGTATGGACCTTCTGACTGCAACTGAGCACCACACTGCCTCAGTTGCTACATTCTTCATCAATCCAGTCTTTATTAAATACTTGTTATTTTTCCTTTTTTTATATATATCAAATATTCGTTAACTTTTAGTGTCTAATAGTTTTCATATTCCTATTACCGTATTTTCGCGGATATAACGCGCACCATTGTAAAACGCGCACAGGGGTATAGCGCGCAGAAATCACGATGATATGTACAAAAACTTTTCTATACCGCGCTCAGGCATATAACGCGCATGCTACCCGACTCTCCTCTGGCCACCCCGACTCTCCTTTCGCCCTCCCCGACTCTCATCTGGTTGCCCCGACTCACCCTGACTTTCGGTGCACTGCCCCGACTCTCCTCTGGTTGCCCCGACTCACCCTGACTTTCGGTGCACTGCCCCGACTCTCCTCTGGTTGCCCCGACTCACCCTGACTTTCGGTGCACTGCCCCGACTCTCCTCTGGTTGCCCCGACTCACCGTTCACCCGCCCTGACTTTCGGTGCACTGCCCCGCCTCTCCGTGCCTGTCCCCCTTGAAGTCCTGTCCCCCCTTGAAGGTCTGCCTGTCCCCCCTTGAAGTCCTGTCCCCATCCTGAAAGCCTGATGCCCCCCCTCGACGTCCGATTCTTCTCCCCCCTCGGCAGGACCACTCGCACCCCCACCCCGAAGGACCGCCGACTCCCCGACAATATTGGGCCAGGAGGGAGCCCAAATCCTCCTGGCCACGGCGACCCCCTAACCCCACCCCGCACTACATTACGGGCAGGAGGGATCCCAGGCCCTCCTGCCCTCGACGCAAACCCCCTCCCCCCAACGACCGCCCCCCCCCAAGAACCTCCGCCCGTCCCCCAGCCGACCCGCGACCCCCCTGGCCGACCCCCACGACACCCCCACCCGCCTTCCCCGTACTTTGTGTAGTTGGGCCAGAAGGGAGCCCAAACCCTCCTGGCCACGGCGACCCCCTAACCCCACCCCGCACTACATTACGGGCAGGAGGGATCCCAGGCCCTCCTGCCCTCGACGCAACCCCCCTCCCTCCAACGACCGCCCCCCCCAAGAACCTCCGACCGACCCGCGACCCCCCTGGCCGACCCCCCCACCCCCCTTCCCCGTACCTTTGGAAGTTGGCCGGACAGACGGGAGCCAAACCCGCCTGTCCGGCAGGCAGCCAACGAAGGAATGAGGCCGGATTGGCCCATCCGTCCTAAAGCTCCGCCTACTGGTGGGGCCTAAGGCGCGTGGGCCAATCAGAATAGGCCCTGGAGCCTTAGGTCCCACCTGGGGGCGCGGCCTGAGACACATGGTCGGGTTTGGCCCATGTGCCTCAGGCCGCGCCCCCAGGTGGGACCTAAGGCTCCAGGGCCTATTCTGATTGGCCCACGCGCCTTAGGCCCCACCAGTAGGCGGAGCTTTGGGACGGATGGGCCAATCCGGCCTCATTCCTTCGTTGGCTGCCTGCCGGACAGGCGGGTTTGGCTCCCGTCTGTCCGGCCAACTTCCAAAGGTACGGGGAAGGGGGGTGGGGGGGTCGGCCAGGGGGGTCGCGGGTCGGTCGGAGGTTCTTGGGGGGGGGCGGTCGTTGGAGGGAGGGGGGGTTTGCGTCGAGGGCAGGAGGGCCTGGGATCCCTCCTGCCCGTAATGTAGTGCGGGGTGGGGTTAGGGGGTCGCCGTGGCCAGGAGGGTTTGGGCTCCCTTCTGGCCCAACTACACAAAGTACGGGGAAGGCGGGTGGGGGTGTCGTGGGGGTCGGCCAGGGGGGTCGCGGGTCGGCTGGGGGACGGGCGGAGGTTCTTGGGGGGGGGCGGTCGTTGGGGGGAGGGGGTTTGCGTCGAGGGCAGGAGGGCCTGGGATCCCTCCTGCCCGTAATGTAGTGCGGGGTGGGGTTAGGGGGTCGCCGTGGCCAGGAGGGTTTGGGCTCCCTCCTGGCCCGATATTGTTGGGGAGTCGGCGGTCCTTCGGGGTGAGGGTGCGAGTGGTCCTGCCGGGGGGGGGGATGTATCGGACGTCGGGGAGTCGGCCGGGCAAGAGGGCTTGGGCTCCCTCTTGCTCCGATTGCGGGTGCGGGTGGGAGCGCGTGCGAGCGGTCGTTCGGGGTGGGGGTGCGAGCGGTCCTGCTGGGGGGGTGAATCGGGCGTCGGGCGGGGTGGGAACTATGTTTAAAAACTTTTGTATACCGCGCTCAGGCATATAACGCGCGAGGGGTATGCGCGGTACGTAAAATCACGTATAACGCGCGCGTTATATCCGCGAAAATACGGTAGTACTACTTATAAGAGGAACGTCATGAATATTTTATATATATATAAAAAAAGGAAAAATAAAAAGTATTTAATAAAGACTGGACTGATGAAGAATGTAACAACTGAGGCAGTGTGGTGCTCGGTTGCAGTCAAAAGGTCCATACAAATAAATAGTAGATATGACTTTGTGAACAGTGATTCATAATAATACAAGTGAAATTGCTGGAGTTAAGATCTAAAGAAAGACTTAGAATTGAACAATTGTTGGAATATACATCAGTTGACATACTTGAGTGTGTTATTTGAAAAGACAGATGTAAGACATTGGAGAACCTGAGTGCCACCATTGCATGGACTGTTGTTTTGTCTCAGGATCATAGTAGTGTAATAGCAAACATTCCTCTCCTTACCAAGATGCTAGAATCCATCATATCCACTCAACTATCTTCCTATCTTGAAAAATTCACCATTCTTCTACCCTACCAATATGGCTTCCGTCCCAACTTCAGCACCGAATCCCTTCTGACCTCCTTAATCTCAAAAGTTCAACATCTCCATTCTCGCAACAAGTTCGCCGTCCTTCTTCAATTCGACCTCTCTGCAGCTTTTGATGTCGTCCATCATGATATCCTAATTTACCAACTCACCGAGATAGGCATTAACTCCACAGTCCTTGACTGGTTCTCGAAGTTCTTACGCTCCCGCTCCTACACAGTCAACATGAAGGGCACTTCCCCCTGGAACCCGATATGTGGAGTCCCACAAGGCTCACCTCTCTCTCCTATCCTCTTCAACATTTACATGTCCTCCCTTAAACTCTTCCATCTCTCCCCACTTGAAACACTTTACACTTACGCAGATGACATCTTTGTTCTCCTCGAGACCGACCGGAACCTCACCAACCTCTCTGCGAACATATCCTCATGTATATCGAACCTTCAATCCTGGGCCCACACTGTGCAGATGAAACTGAACGAATCCAAAACAAAACTTCTCTGGCTCGGCCCAAAACTGGACCAACTGCCCACCTCCATCCCACTGTCCTCTGGCCCCACCCTGCATCTTGAATACTCAAGTAAAATTCTGGGAGTCATCATTGACTCTACATTTTCCTTCAACGATCACCTCAACTCCCTAATAAAAAAATGTTTCTTCAGTCTTCATATGCTAAGGAAAGTGAGAACCTGTTTCCATCAAAAACACTTTGCCGTCCTTGTCCAATCCACCATCCTTTCCAGACTGGACTTTTGCAACTCTATCTACCTAAGCCTAACAAAGAAAAACCTTCAAAGACTCCAGCGGATTCAAAATGCCGCTGCTAAGCTTATCTTCGCAAAAAGCAAATTCGACCACGTCTCACCACTTTTATCCAAGCTCCACTGGCTCCCGATAATCTCCAGAGTCCATTTCAAATGTGCCTGCCTTACTTTCAAGATCCTACACGGCATTCTCCCCCCTTTTATTCCTCTTTCTTGGAATTTCTCTAACCCCAATTCCACCAGATCTACCCAAAAACTGAAACTTTCCTTTCCCTCTCGAAAAGGCGTTTCCCTTGTAGGAAAACTAGGTTCCTCCCTCCCTTTCAGAATCACTGAGCTCTGGAACAATCTTACCTCCCCTCTTAGGAATCTGAGCTCCCTCCATATCTTCCGTAAATATCTGAAAACCTGGTTATTTTCAAAAATGTAACTCTTCCTCTCTCTGGTTACTCTGTCCTAAATTTTCTCTTCATTTTGTCTTTTCCTTTCACTGGAGTTCCTTTCTACCCTAACCCTTGTTAACCGTGTCGAGCTTTACGAATGTAGAGATGATGCAGTTTAGTTTAGTGTAACCATATTTCATCAACAGTAACTAGTCATTCCACAAGGTTGGCATCATCTTGCTGCAAATGCTGCAAAATCAACTTGGAAGTGTCCACTTGAGTTTGTTTCTTGTCAGCATTCAAACATTTGGGCAACCACTTGGTGACAGCTTGTTTGTGGATTATACTCCCAACATATTCCCTATCTCAGCAATTGTTTTAGCCTATATTCGCCAATCTGCCAAAATCAGGTCATGGACATGGTTAACAATTTCAGGAGTTGTCACTGTTTGAGGGCTCCCAAACCTTGCTGCATCTTTGGTCTCAAACTCCACGCTGAAAGTTTGCACATCACTTCTTCACTGTGGAGTATGATGGGCATTTGTCACTCAATGTTTCATCATGCATTCATGGATTTCCTTGGGAGTTTTCTTCTGAAAGAATAAGAACTTTATGACGGCTCGAAGTTTCACACTTGAAAATTCCATACTTTTCATTGCCATGGTTAAATCAGTGTTGACATGGTTAAAATCATAGCATTATGATCTTCAAATTGGCACTTTGCAAAATAAAATAACACTTTTCAGCTTCAATAGCAAATTAACACTCAGAATTTAGAAAGTTGGTTAAGCTGAGAACTTTTCAGCATACCCACATATAGAGATCCCAGAGTGCTGATAGAATTGAAAAATAAACTTGCAGAGCTATTATAGTTAGATTTCTTTAAAATCCAGCATAGTACCAGAAGACTGGAGGGAGGCCAGTGGTTAGAGCTGCAGCCTCAGCACCCTGAGGTTGTAGGATCAAACCCCCACGTTGTTCTTGTAACCCTGGGGAAGTCACTCAATCCTCCACTGCCCTAGGTACATTAGATAGATAGTGAGCCCACCAGAACAGATAAGGAAAATGCTTTGAAGTACCTGTATGTAAACCATTTTGAGTGTGGTTGTAGAACTACAAAAAGGTGGTATACAGGTCCCCTTCCCTTTCTCTCCCCCCCCCTTTTAAAAAAAATAAAAAGAGGGTTTCAGAGCTGATCCCGGAAATTATAGATTGGTGAGTCTGATGTCTGTGCTATGGAAAATGGTAGCAGCTATTATAAAGAACAAAATGCCAGAACATATTTGTACATATGCATGGATTAATGAGAGAAGGCTAACATAGATTTAATGAAAGGAAATCTTGAATTTCTTCAAAGGGTTGAATGAACATGTGGATAAAGCTGAGCTGGTTGATATTGTGTATTTGGATTTTCCAACTGCATTTAACAAAGTACCTCATGAAAGACTTCTGATGAAATTAGAAAGTCATGAGATAGGAGGTAATGTCCTATTATGGATTAAGCACTGGTTGAAAGACAGAAAACAGAGTAGATTTAAATGGTCAATATTCTTAATAGAAAAGAGTAAATAGTGGGGTTCCCCAGAGGTCTATGCTGGATCTGCTGCATTTTAACATATTTATCATCGATCTAGAGATGGGAATAACTAATCAGATAATTCAATTTCCTGATGACACAAAGTTGTTAAATTGCAAGAGGACCTTTAAAACCCTGCATCATGTCAAATGCAAAGTGATGCATGTGGGAAAGAGGAACCCAAGCTGATGCATGGTTTTACATTAGTAGTCACTGTCCGAGAAAGGAATCTAGATGTCATTGTTGAGGATGCGTTGAAAACTAGAGAATGACATGGGGACAAATTTTTCCCCGTCCCTGCAGGAACTCATTGTTTCTTCCCGGCAAGTTCTTTTCCTGTCCCTGCCCCAATTCCTGCAAGCTCTGTCATCTGCACAAGCCTCAAACATTTAAAAATCATAAGTGTTCGAGGCTAGTGCAGTTGGGGCAGGGACAATGACAAAACTCACGGGGTTGGGACTGGAAAATTGAATTTCTGCAGGGACGGGGAAAAATTTGTTCCCATGTCATCTCCATTGAAACCCTCAGCTCAATGTGCAACGACAGCTAAGAAAGCAAATAGAATGTTAAGAATGATCAGGAAAAGGATGGAAAACAAAGATGAAAATGTTATAATGCCCTTGTATTACTCTGGCCGCACCTCGAATACTGTGTGTAATTCTGGTCGCTGTATCTCAATAAAGAAATGATGGAATTAGAAAACGTACAAAGAAGGGCATTGAAAATGATAAAAGGGATGGGTTTTCTTCCATATGAAGAAAGGCTAGAGGGGCAAAGGCTCTTCAGCTGGAGAAGAGATGACTGAAATGATAGAGGTCTATAAAATAATGATTGGAACGGAAAGGGTAGATGTGAATCACTTGTTTACTCTTTCCGAAAATACCAGGACTAGGAAGCATGCAATGAAGGTACTAAGTAGTAAAATTAAAACAAAAAGGAGAAAACATTTCTTCACACAATGTGTAATTAAACTCTGGAATTTGTTGCCAGATAATGTGGTGAAATCAGCTTAGCAGGATGATTTGGTTTGGATGATCAGGTTTGGATGATTTTCTTAAAGAGAAGTCCATAGGCCATTATTGAGTTGGCTTGGGGAAATCCACTACTTATTCCTAGGATAAGCAGCATAAAATCTGTTATCCCAGGGCAAGCAGGCAGCCTATTTTCACATGTGGGTGACATCATCCACGGAGCCCGGATGCGGACAGCCTCGCAAGCAGACTTGCTTGTAGAAAGAAGTTTTGAGTCTGCACATCGCGCATGCACGAGTGCCTTCCCGCCCAGCACAGGGCGAGTCTCCTCAGTTTTCTGCGGAGCCGAGAAGTCTGTCTTTGACGCTCTTCGTGAAACTTTGTTGCTTCATGCCTTCTCTTCACTGCGGTTTGTCTTAGTTCTTTTGCGAATCACTGTGTTTATTTCTTTATTTTCTGAAGGAGAAGGGGATTGAAGGTATAGATAGAGGGTTACTAAACAGGATAATAAATGACTAGGGAATAAGAGGTTTTAGATAAAGAATCACTTACAGGTCTTGGACCTGGGGGGCCGTCACAGGAGCGGACTGCTGGGCATGATGGACCCCTGGTCTGACCCAGCAGAGGCAATGCTTATGTTCTTATGCTTTTTTTTTTTTTTTAAAAAGAGACTTTAATTTTTTTGTCGACTGACTGGCGGGGCAGGTTGCTCGACCGCAGCCTGCGGGCTTTGATTTGCAGCGGCTATCTTCCCTTCTATATCCCGGCCAGCAACGGGCTTCAAGAAGTGTAGCCAATGCCTGCATGCGATTGTCCTCACGGACCCACACTGCTAGTGTCTTAAGTGTCTCGGTCCTGATCATAGTCCGAAGTTGTGCCCATGCTGTGCTACTCTTCAACCTCGAGCCCTTAAACGTTGTCGAGTTCAAGTGGAAAAGCTGTTCAGGATGGACTCTTCGGCTACACCCTCGACCTTGGCTCCTGACTAGGTCCAGACTTCAGCCAGGGGTCCTCCTGCTTCAATGACTCCGACCTTGAATCTCATCAGACTTTCCTCGTTTGGATTGTCTTTGGCCTCGAGTAAACCTACTTTATCTTCCCCTGAGCTTCCTTCAGGTCAGATACCTGTCTAAGATATTATAACCATCCTGATAATTTCTGTTATGCCTGCGGACAATTTACTGCTCAAGATCAGCAAAAGAATCTGTCCATCAGACTTCAAAGTGTATACAAATTATTTTGGCTGTAAAGTTGGTGACCAAGATAAGGCGTGAGCACCTCAGGTGTGCTGCACTGTCTGCTGTTCCGGATTAACACACTGTCTGAATGGGAAATGGAAGAAAATGTCTTTCACTGTACCTACCCATGGTGTGGTGTGAACTAGAGAATGACACGGGGAAAAAATCTGTCCCCATTCACCGCCCCGTCACCGTCCCCGCTGCATCCATATAAGCCTTTTTCCTTTCACTCCCTCCTTCCAATTTGAGCCGGGAACACTAGCGATCGCACGGTCCCCGCGGCCACTACCTGCCTGCCCGGTCGATCCTGGTGTTTGGCCGGCTCTCTCCCTTCTCCTCACCTTGGTTTGTGGGTTTTCTTTTTCGGCAACCTGCGCGCTTTCCCAGGGAGCCGCACATGCGCGGCTGCTCAGTGTTCGATCTTCTGCTCTGCTGCAACTTCCTGTTTCCGGTTGCGTCAGAGCAGAAGATCGAGGCTGAGTAGCGGCGGGTGTGCGCGGCTCTCTGGTAGCGTGCGGGTCGCCGAGGAGGAGGATCTGCGGACTGGGGTGAGGAGAGGGGAGAGAGCTGGCTGGACACTGGAATCGATTGGGCGGGCGGGTGTGAGCTGCGGGGACCGCACGATCCTTCATGCCTCACTGTGGGGGACAAGACAAGAATGGCCTTGTCCCCGTCGCCGCAGTGACTGCTAGTTTTCTTCCCCGTTTTCGGCGGGTGACCCGCGGCTAAAATGCGGTGGCCGCGGGTAAACCGCCACCGTGTCATTCTCTAGTGTGAACCAACAGATCATCACTCAAACTGTTATTTTTGCATGACAAAAATTGCTGGATTCACAAAGAGGAATAAATAAAAAATTATGTATCCTGATCATTCCTCATGACTCGGAGAATCCAGTTCCAATTCCTCCTTCCACATTTGCAGCACAATATGCCGAAAGTTCAGATGAAGAATGTGCCTCTGCTGCTGTGGAGGAGTTGTATGAACCTGACATGGATGAAAAACAACCTCACCTTCCAACTTAAGAAGATCTTTTTTTTTTTTTTTTTATAAATTGTTTATTAATAATTTTTTCAAGTATACAAAACAAAATCACAGAGGTTAAGCAAACAAATATCTACAAAGTCACATTTTCTCCAACCTCATCCCCCCATATTAGTAACAAGATAAAGTTGTACTTTAATCTTCAGCACAATGCAAGAAAAAGATTCATATAAATCAAAATAAACCCCCCCCCCCAACCCCCCCCAATATCAGCATTCACATAGGGTTACATAAATAAAGCTAAACACTCAAATCATGAAGGGCATTCACACCACCGGATATAAGGATTCCACACCTTAAAAAAGGGTGTGAGACGAGATTTTGTTAATGCCGTCAATTTAGACATACGAAAAATAAAATCTACTTTTCGTAATAAGTGTAATCGACCTGGGGGAAAGGCCTGTTTCCAATATGCTGCTAACAAAAGACGAGCAGCAGTAAAAATATAACAAGCCAATTTATGTGCATTAGAAGTCAATGGAACCAAAGGTAGATGTAAAAGAGCACTACCCATAGCTCGAGAAATAGTGGTATGTAAAATATCAGATAACAACTCAAATACCATATCCCAATATGGGATTACCTTCGGACAATCCCACCAGATATGAAGAAAGGTACCCAAACAACCACAACGTCTCCAACATAAATTGGATACTTGAGGATACATGAGATGAAGACGCTGGGGTGTGAAGTACCATTGATAAAGCATCTTATATCCATTTTCCACCAAAGAGCTGGCTATAGAAACTCGAAGCAGGCGACTAAACACCCGCTCCCATTTAATAATCGGTGGTACTGGGCGTAAAAGTCCCTCCCAAAGAGATAGATATTTTACCGGTGAAGCCTGTTGTTGAATAAGAGCTTTATAGAATCTAGTAATACACCCCTTACCACTACTACCCATAATTGCCCACTCTAGGGTGGTTTCTTCCAAACAAATATCATCAAAAGCCCTACGCCTAATAAAATCTATTGCTTGAAGATAGTGAAAATAATCCGTCGGCGGTAAATCATAAGCTTCCCTCAATTCCAAAAATGATAATAATCGCCCCTCTTCCACAAAATCACCCAAATCCATAAGACCCATTTGAGCCCAAACCCGAAAACGACAATCAGATCTTCCCGGTGCAAAACCCCATGCAACCCACAGCGGGGTACTACGAAAATACAATCGAGAGGGGAAAAACCTATTACGCAGCCTAATCCACATCACAAACGTATGGTGCAAAAAAGGGTTAGCCCCCTTAAACAATTGTCGAGCCTCTTCCACTCTTAACCAAGGGATCACCCGACAAAGCTCTTCCGATCCCAAAATTTTTTCCCCTCGAACCCAGCTTTTTGATCTATCCTTACACCAACTCAAAAAAGATTTCAGTTGAGCAGCCTCATAATAACGCCTCAAACAGGGTACAGCCATACCCCCCTGAGAGCGAAGTTGATACAACACATTCCTAGGCACCCGTGGGGGTCGACTCTTCCAAATATATTTAAAAATTTTTCTAGCCACCCCACGAAAGAAAGCAGCAGACAGAGGAATTGGTAAAGCCTGAAAAAGATAAAGTAGCTTCGGCAATACCATCATCTTTACACTTTGTATGCGACCAAACCATGATAAGGAAACATTCTCCCATCTATCCAAATCAACCCAAAGAGATTGCAAAATCGCTGGATAATTAACTTCAAACAAAGAGCAAAGCCGCGCCGGCACATTAATTCCTAAATAACGTATAAATTTAGATGCCCATTTAAAAGAGTAAGTAGCTTTCAAAAAAGCACAATCCCTTGGATGAACTGACAAATTCAATATCTCAGATTTATCCATGTTGGTCCGAAATCCAGATACAGCACCATAGGCAGACAATTCACCTATAATACCCGGGAGAGTAACACAAGGATCAGTTACAGTAAAAATAACATCATCAGCAAACATCAATAACTTTGTAGAAAGTCCATGACAAACCATGCCATGAATATACTGCTGGGCTCGAACATGAGAAGCAAAAGGCTCCATTACCAACGCAAAAAGTAGTGGCGAAAGCGCACAACCTTGTCTTGTTCCTCTAGCTAACTGAAATGAATCTGTATACCCCCCATTAATCCGGAGAGCTGCTAAAGGCTTAGTATATAGAATCTGAATCCACAGAAAAAACTGTCCTCTAATTCCCATAGCTGATAGAGTGCTCAACAAAAATGGCCACGACACCCTATCAAAGGCCTTTTCAGCGTCAGCACTCAATAGCAATGCTGGCATCTTTTCCTGTTGTACAAACCAAATCAAATGAAGCAATCTACGAATATTATCAAATGTCTGCCTCCCCGCAATAAATCCCGCTTGGTCATCCTGTACTAAATAAGTCATATAACATTGCAACCTACGAGCCAATATTTTTGTGAAAATTTTGTAATCAGTGTCTAACAATGAAATTGGACGATATGATCCACAAAGCATGGAATTTTTTCCCGGTTTCAAAATAAGTGTTATACCCGCCAATCTCCATGAATAAGGCAACTCCATACCCATTCCTAAACTATTAAAGGCCCGAGTAAGAGGGCCCACGAGCAAATGTTGAAAACATTTATAAAATCTGTTCGTAAAGCCATCTAACCCAGGTGCTTTCCCATAAGCCAAAGTGGAAATCGCCCATTGAGTTTCAGCTTCCAAAATAGGGGCTGACAGACACTCTGCTTCTTCAGATGTCAATTTAGGAAGCTGTGTCTGAGCCAGATAATTATCAATTTGAACTTGAGACACATCTTGTTCCGGAGTATATAGATGTTGGTAAAATGAGAGGAAAGTACCTGCAATAGATTCCGGCGTATAACAGGCCGAACCATCAGCGGCTGTCACCTTAGTAATCACATTCCTCAATTTTTGTGCTTTTAACTTATAAGCCAACTGACGGCTCGCCCGATTACCAAATTCAAAATGTTTTTGTTGGACCGACTGTAATTGGTCTGATAATTCGTCCAATTGCATCATCTGAAGATCTTTTCGTACCTTATCTAGACGCGTCAGCAAAGCAGAAGAAAGATCCCGCTTATGCTTTTGTTCTAGATAATGTAATTGTTGGCGCAAAGCTTCCTGTTTTCGCCCACGTTCTCGCCGTCGATGTACTCCAATAGAAATAATATGACCACGTAAAACTGCCTTCATACCTTCCCAGAATATCAAAGGAGAAATCTCATCACTAGTATTAAACTGAATATAATCCTTCAAATTCTGTTCTATTCTAGAAACTATTATAGGATCCGTCAATAGATTATCACAAAATCGCCAGAACCTCCGCCCAAAGGAAGCCATATGAGAATGTAAAATAAAATGTACCGCAGCATGATCTGACCACACACGCTGAGTAATTCCAACATCTGACACCTGGGAAAGTAAGGCCTTATCAATGCCCCAAAAATCAATACGAGAATATGAATCATGTACCGATGAAAAATAAGTATAATCTTTGGTAGTTGGATATAGATGTCTCCAAGGATCAATCAAATCCCAGGTCAGAAAGAAAGAGTGCAATTGCTTTCTATCAGATTTTCCATAATGAATCGACTGTGACGAATTATCCAATCCCACATCGTAAGTCAAATTAAAATCCCCCCCTACTAATAAAGAACCCTCTACAACCCCTCGCAACACCTGGTCTAAAGTTACCAAAAAATCTTTTTGCTCAGAATTAGGAGCATAGATATTACAAAAAGTATATAGCACCTGCCGCAATTCAACCTTTAATATCAAATAACGACCCTTCGGGTCTCGTATCACCTGTTTAATCTGGGGATCAAGGTGCTTTGCAAAAAGAATCCCTACTCCATGTTTTTTAGACCCCTCCTCATTTGAAGCAAAATATATATGGGGATAACGAGGATGTTTCACTAGCGTTTCATATTGAGGCTTAAGATGGGTCTCCTGAAAGAAACCCACCCCAGCCTTCAACCTATCAGCCTCTTTAAAAAGCAATTGCCTCTTTCGAGGTACATTCAGACCCCGTACATTTAAAGTAAAGAAACCAATACCTTCAGGAGCCATTCATCTAAACATACTCACACGCAACCATACTCCCGCAAACAACCCTTCACAACCCAGAATAACAAACCCCACTGTAAAAACCCGCAGCAAGAAAGAAAAAACCCCTTCTCCATTCCCCCCCCCCACTTCCCTCCCCTCCCATCCCCAAACTAACCATAGGCCCTCCTCATGGTGGGCTAAAAGAGAAAGTGACATCCCAACATACCCCGAATCACACCAAACTTATAAAGAATAGTACGAGAAAAGATCAGATATGCCAATAATAAACAGGAACTAGCAAAAGTCACATATCATTCAACCAAAAACCAGACAAAGCAGCATAAAAATTCAAGTAGGTTCAGAGGCCGAGTTCTGCTCCAAGCCAGATCTCCGCTGCAGGCGCTTGCTACTAGTAGGGACCCTTTTCCAGCGCTGCGATGAAGCACCAGTTCCAGATGATGTAGTCGGCTCTTCCAAGGATGCATAAAGTTGAGCATCACGTAATATAGCTGCAGCTTCCTCCACTAAAGTAACCTTATGCTGCTGAGAAGCCACTTGGAAGGAAAGTCCAAAAGGAAAAAGCCATCGGTATCTGATAGCATGGGATTGTAAGCAGTGAGTAATCTCCCGAAAATCTCGACGCTTTCGTAGGGTAATTGCGGATAAATCCGCAAATAATTCCACTTTAGAGTTTTCCCACGTGATATGTCCCACTTTTCGAGCAGCTTGAAGAACTTGATTTTTAATTGGATAGCGTGTAAAACAGGCTACCACGTCCCGGGGCCTGTCACCTACCCGGGGACCCAGTGCCCGATGCACTCTTTCAAACTCAATCACTGGTATTGGAGCCTCTGGGTCAGCTGCCTGAAGAAAGCGCTTGCAGATTTCCAACAAATGAGCCTGTAACTCCGATGCAGCCAAAGATTCAGGAACCCCTCTAGCACGCACATTACTCCGTCGGCTGCGATTCTCACCATCTTCTAAGCGAAGTTGAAAATCTTCCTGCCTGCGTTCCAAATGAGCGCATCGCGCTTGCAGAGCCACTAGATCCGTATCATGATCTATAACGCGTTCTTCAAACTCCTGCAGCCGAGACCCCATCTCATGCACCGACTGCCCAATCTTAGCCACCTCCGATTGCAAAGTGCTTTGGATAGAAAGCATTGTAGATTTTAAATCTGCCATCCATGCACGCATTTCCCCACAGGTGGCCGATCGAGCATCAGACTCGGCACTCAGCTGGACAACGCCCTTACCGCGCTGTGGTTCATCAGTCTCACAGGCCTCAGAATTATCCGATGGTTGGTAAGCATAGGATTTCAAATCCGCTCGCCCTTTTTTCGAAGCCATCTGCAGCCCGCTAGTGTTCCACACTCATTTATACAAAAAGTACCAGATATCAGCCTCGTACCGCTAGCTAAAAGCTAAAAGTTTAGCGCGATTCGGAGGAGCTTCGATTTTAAGCCACCATCGCTCCCGATGACGTCACTTCCTTAAGAAGATCTTAATGATCTGGTTAGAGACTTGTCACTGTCCAAGGAGAAAGCAGAATTGTTGGGTTCAAGGCTGAAGCAATGGAATCTTTTAAGGCAGGACACCAAAATATCTTTTTTTCTGTGATCATCACACCATCATGGCTTCCTTTTACCAAATGGAAGGAAACATTTGTTTCTGTACTGATAGTAATGGTCTCATGCGTGAACTGGGATATTAATATTTTTCTGACGAATGGAGACAATTCATTGATTCATGCAAAGCAAGCCTTAAAGTGGTACTTTTACGCAATGGAAACTAGAAGCCATCTATTCCTGTTGCTCATGCAGTTGAGTTGAAGGAAACGTACGAGTTGATGGAGACACTTTTAAAATGCACACGCTATGCAGATCACCAGTGGAAACTCGGTGGTGATCTCAAAGTTGTGTCACTCCTTCTGGGTCTGCAACTGGGGTACACCAAATACATGTGCTTCTTGTGTCTTAGGAACAGTCGTGATGATGCCAACCACTATAGGCAGAAACAGTGGCCAAACTGAGATAAATCCATACCTGGCTTGATACATTTTGAAGCACCTGCTGTTGGTACATCATGAGAAAATCTTTCTTCGAGCACTTCACATAAAATTGGGTCTGCTGAAAAATTTTGTCAAGCGATGGACAGAAATGATGCATTTCAGCACCTAAGAAGTACGTTTGGTTTTGAGAAAAGTAAAGTCAAATTCAAAGAAGGTGTTTTTGTTGGACCCGAAATCCATGATGCGTTCAAACAGAAGCTGAACCCAGCTGAATCAACAGCATGGGAAGCATTTGTGCTGCTGTTCAGAATTTTCTTGGCAATCACAGATCAGAGAATTATGCTGAGCTTATGGAGAACATTGAATATATTAATTCATTCAATGATTATCTCAAAAATTGATTATTGTAATGCATTATTCAAGGGAATGGCTCAAAAAGAAATTAGAAGATTACAGATAATCCAGAATGCCTCTATCAAATTAATTAAGGGAGCAAAGAAGTTTGACCATGTAACTCCTTTACTTCAAAATGCGCATTGGCTTCCGGTCTCCCATCATATTCTATACAAATTATCTTTACTTACATTTAAATCTCTATTATATAAAACTCCAGCTTTTATTTATAAAGCATTGATACCTTATAATTCTCCCAAATTTCTGAGATCAAACGTCCAACTCTTGTTGGTCATCCCTTCTCTTAAAATTATCAATACTCGTAGGCAATTTATTTTTACTGTTATGGCGCTTCAGACTTGGAATTCACTCCCGCTATACTTAAGAGAGGAGAAGAATTTGGAAAAATTTAAGAGCCAACTTAAGAGCTTTCTTTTTAAAAATGCGTTCAATACTTAATTGAAATGTTAATTTGCTCTTTCGTTAATTGCTCTTTTCTTTACTTTTATCTTACCTATTTATTTGTCTTTCCATTCCTGTTGTGTTTAACCTTTAATTGTTGACTCTTTCCTTTCCAAGATTGAATTTCTATCCTACCTTCCATATTGTATTCATGTCTTAACTTAATTAGTTGGGTTTTTTTTTTTTTTGTAACTTATCCCCTTGTTAATTATGTAGGTCTATTTTATCTATATTTTACATAATGTATTTTACCAATTTGTACATCGCTTAGAATTTGGAATAGGCGATTAATCAAATAATAAATAAACTTGAAACATACCAACAGCATATCAGCTATTGGGTGCCAGAATGCCACTTAAAATGCATTAATTACATTCTCACCTCGACTTCTTTCCACCTAATCTTGGTGATGTCAGCGATAAGCATGGAGACAGAGGGGACAGATTTCATCAAGATATCAAGGTGATGGAAAGCAGATATCAGGGAAATTCAATCCCAGTATGATGGAAGAATATTGTTGGTTCTTGCATAGTGAAACAAATGTACAGTACAGTCGTAAAAGCAAGTGTCTCAAACATTTCTGAACATGTTGACATCACTTTTTGAGTGAGTTAAGAGAGGCATAAATATATGCAGTAACATGTCTCCTTATTGTCTTCGTGTTTGTTTTCAGAGTAAACTCCTTAACACAAGTTTGGTGGGGCACAGTTTATACTCGCAATATTGTGCCGATATGGCAAACTGTCTAAAAAATCAGTAACATGTATCTCAGAAACCTGATGTGCTAGCTGAATTTCAATTACAGATCTGAAATCAGCATCATTAAATTAGCTAAGAACACTTCTTAAGTTCTCAGTAGCAAAGAAAAACTTTTTTATGTTGACCATTGTAATTAATGGAGTTCCTCCTTTTAACTAATTAAAAAAACAAAACAAATGTAAACCATTTAGCAGTATATAAAATTTTAATAAAACCTGAAACTTGTTATAAAATAGTTGAAAAGGAATTAACGAGTAAAATGGTATGCACAGTCAGTAGTAGGTTTACTAGTGTTGTCCTTTTTTAGAATTGCTGTGTGCAAGAAAACTGTGATAAGGCATTGTGTATAATATGAGGAATGGATGAACAACTTCTCTTTCCTCACAAAATTGAAATTATCTGAATCAGCAGAAGACATCCTAAGGTGGGCTTTCCTGAACTTTCAGAGGAGAATAATTGATATAGGAGCTGTCATGCATGATGTCACCTGTAAGTGTGGGTATTTTTCTTCTTGTCCATAAAGAATTGTGCTCCAGTAGTTTATAACAATTCTTTCTCCAGTGACAAGCAGGACTATAGTTCTCACATGTGGATGACATCACTGATGGAGCCCTAATGCAGACACTGCCCAGTATTACAAGAAAGGAATAACCTAGTGCAGCCCTGCACAACATACGTCCCGCAGCCCGATAAGGCTCTCACTGAGGCCCGCACCAGGTTGTAGGTCTCTCTTCTGTGCCTCCCTCTGGCGAGTGCTTTATTTCTGGATGACATACCCAGCCTTAGGATGCCCATCTTGCAACTCGATGGCCGTGGAGGGTGGTGCATGCGCCCCACCCTCCTCCTCACACTGCTCCATGTCCTGGTATACCTAACGCATGAGGAACTGGATGGTGTTGCTTGGAGCATGCATGTTGGGTGCCCGTCTGTTGTGCAGGTTCACGGGTCGCAGCTGGCTGCCCAGGTCCACTTCTGCGTGCTGGCCGTGCCTGCCGCAGTGACAGCTCTACCACCTCCGATGCTCTGCGCCTGCACAGCACCTTCCTCCTCCGCCATCGGTGGACGTTTCCTGCCTGCTGCCCATCCCTTCTTTCGGTAGTAGTGGCCTTAGGCCGCCAGAAAGTGATCGCTTCCTGCTTGCTTCTTGTTCCAATGGCGCGGACTCCCGTGTTTATCTTTTGGCATCTCAAGTCACCGGTGTCAGGGTGAGAGTTGTTTCGTTTTATTTGTTTAACTTCATTCATCCTAATGGCAGCTAGTGCCCATTGTCGGTCGATCTTTGGCAAGCTAGTGCTGATTCTTTTAGGTGCCTCTTCTTGTGAAATCTCTCTTGCACAGAAGGAAGGAGGGAAAAGGAAGACAAGGTAGAATATAGGATCAAGAGAAGTCCGAGGGAGGGAGGGAAAGGAAAGGAGATAATAGACCATGAAGGGGGAGGAAGAGATGCCAGGGCATGAGGGAGGGGAGAGAAGAAGGGAGGGAGAGTAAGGTGGGAGAGGAGATGCCAGATAATGGAGGGGAGGTTGGAAGGAGGGGAGAGAGATGCCAGGGCATGGGGGGAGGGAAGGGAAACTTAAGGAGACAAATGCTAGACCAGAGGGAAAGGAGGAAGAGGAGATGCCAGAGCATGTAGAGAGAGAGATGTTAAGGGAGGGAAGGAGGACCAGAGGAGAAGCATGCAGGAGGAAGAGAAAAAGAAATGTTGGACTGGAGGTGGGCCAGAAAGGAGAATGGGAAGGGGATGGAATGTAGGAAGGGAGAGAGAAAAGTTACACTGGGGTGGAGGGAGGAGAGAAGACTAAAGGAAGGGAGATATACCAGACCAGGGAATGGAAGGGAAGGAGGAGCGCTATAGAAATAATAATGGTAGTGGTAGTAGAGAGAGAGAGGCCAGATTATGGTAAGGAGAGGAGAGAGATGCCAGACTGGGAAGGGGGGAAAAGGAGGAGAGAGATGTCAGACTACTGGGGGGGAAGGAGGAAAGGGGAGAGATGTCAGACCATGGAAATGGGGAGGGAATGGGAGAGATAGGAAGGGAAGGTAAGACATCGAAAAGTAGATTTTGAGAAGAAAGCAGAAAAATTGAATGTTAAGTTAATGCCAAAGATGAATGCAGGACAGAAAGTGAAGAAGGAGAGAAAAACAGTGGATAAGAAGGCCCTGGAAATATAGTTAAAGTCACCAGACAACAAAGATAGGGAAAATGATTTTATTTTCAATATAGTGATTGAAATGTGTCAGTTTTGAGAATTTATATATGCTATGTGTGTATGAAAAATGAAAGAAAAAAAATTGCATTACAATTAGTAAAGGGGGTAGGATCTGGGGCAGAGCTTGGGTGGGTTTAGGGTGGGGCTTGGGCAATCAGCCGCCACCAGTGCCTTGCCTCTCCTGCCCTCTTCACTGCTGGCACCCCCTACTGGCGTCTCGGGGCCCGTCTGGAAGGCCTCTGCCCATGCATAGATGTCAGCATGATGATGCCCTTGCTACATTTTCTGACTTTGTTTCAGCCCCGGATCATTTTTGAGTTGTGCAGGCCTGACCCAGTGGTTTCTGCAGCAGCTTGAGAACCTTGGGAAATGGGTTTCATTCCTACTTGCAGCTCCTTTTGACTCTGGGCAAGTCACTTAACCCTCCATTACCACAGTTACAAAATCAGTACCTGTATATAATATGTAAGCTGCTTTGTTTGTAGCCACTGAAAGGTGGTATATCAGATACTTTCACCTTTTAGAAGCTTTTGGCTGACCTGATCATACATGCACGCAAGCTTTTCCACCTACTCAACTCGTACGAGACCTTTAGTTTTGTTTTTATTCACAGAACACTTCTGATGAACTCTGTTGCATGATTTTTCATATTTTTGTTCCTAGCCTTCATGCCTTTTTTCATCTGTGTGAGTAATACGGGACACATTTTTATTTTAGTGTGTTAACCTTTTTTGTTTCTATTTTTTGCAGCACTTTTTAAGATTTTGTTGTTTTATATATGGTTCACAGCCTGAGCACCAGTCACGGGAGGGATAAACAATTTTTTTTCAAAAATCTAGTCATTTCCTTTCAGTTCTTTTTCTAGATGGGCCCCAAAAACCTTCCAGTAGGTTTATAATGTACAAAATACAGTAGGACTACGTTTGTGACTGATACTCGCAACTGGTGCCTGTCATGTCTCAGTCCTGATCATCAGTCCTCTCACTGTTCTCAAATACAGAAAAGAAAAACCTAGTAGAGAGGCCAATCGCATGAGATTTTTTTTAGCATGCTGAAGGGCTAGTCCATTGACAACAGCATCAGAGGCATCAACCCCTGGAGATGCACCGACATCAAGGAAGTCTCTGCTTGCTTCAGCATTGGGCTTCAGTAGTGTCTGCATGGGCTGAGCACCATCAGATCTGACATCGATGGCATGTGAGGATTCTGCGTTGTCCTTGTTAGCACTGAAAGATTGCTTTTTCTCGGAGAAGGCAAAGTTACTTACCTTTAGCCGGGTGTTCTCTGAGGACATTAGGATATAAGTTCTTATATATCCTCTCTCTTCCCCTAGGAATTGTATTTTCTATGCTTTATATGCAACTGAGAGTCCTGCTCAGGTTGAGTAGCCAGTAAGGTGCACGTGCAGTTGGACTGCCAAAAGCTTCCAGAAGCAGTTGCAATGCTAGGCAGCGACCTTACTGGGGCTCCATTTTTACCATCACCCATATCGGAGAACTTGTGTGCTCTTTGTTTCCCAGAACTTATGTCCTGCTGGACACCTGTGTGAGTATTACTGGACACACTTTTATTTTAGTGTGTTAACCTACTTCAAATCCATAGGTTTCTAAGTGCAGTTTTAGAAATATTAATAAATGCATATTTTGAACTGATGTTTAGCTTCATTTGGAACATGAGCTTATCGACTGCTTTCATTCTCACAGTTCTCCCAGCCCGAAAAGCAAACACAAGGCTAAGGAGAAGAAACGGAGAAGGTATGGAAGCTGAATGGATTGTGTTGGTATGAGAGTTTCCCACCTGAAGTTTGATGTCATAAGAGGTATCAAAAGGAGAAGGCAACTAAAATAGTAACACTCATCTTTTGCAACCAAAATAGGAACTACTCCTTTAATAATAGTTTGGAATCAACATGCTGTAGATTTAAATCTTAAAATTCCTGGCTTTTGAGTTAAGGCACAACACTACACGATGATAGTAGTTGTGCAGTTATGAAAGTAAATGGGTATAAAGCAAGGTTTACAAATAACTAACATTAATACAAATGTTGTAATAAGTTTTAAGACAATAAAGTAAGTATGTTTTAAACTTTTAGATATATACAAATGCGTCTATGCGATAGACACACTGTTGCTGACCCTGTGTATAGAGAATGAAACGATGACTTGCCCTCAGCTAATCTGCCGAAATGAAGGAAAAATGGTCGCCGTGGGCACGGGGACAAGGCCATTCACTGCCCCGTGGAGCGGTGAATGGCCTTGTCCCCGCAGTGAATTGAGGGAACGTACACAAAATACTGAACACCACGCAGTCCAGCAGCCCCCTCTGTCCTTCCTCCTGATTGCCGGGGTCCGGGCAACTCCCTCCCTCCCTCTCACCTTTGCTGGCGATTTTCATTGTTTCCGAGCAGCACAAGTCTTTAAACAAGTTGCGTGCGGCTGCCTGAAACTTCTCTGACACAACCGGAAACAGGAAGTTGCATCAGAGGAGAAGTTTCGGGCAGCCACACGCAACTTGAGAAAAAGGCTCCAGCTGCTCAGAGACAATGAAAATCATCAGCAAAGGTGAGGGGAAGGGAGGGAAGGAGATGCCTACACCTCAGTGATCAGGAAGGAGGGGGGCTGCTGGACCAAGCGAAGGGCACTGAATGGAAGTGGAGGGGGGGGAGAGGAACAGACGCTGAAGGAAAGTAAATAGGAGAGAGAGGGGAGAAGACGCTGAAGAAAAGTGGGGAGGAGAGAGAGTGGAACAGATGCTGAAGGGAAGTGGAGAGGAGAGAGCGGGGAGCCCATACTTGATGGAAGGAGGGGATAAAGAAAAAAGGGCACATGCTGGATTGGGGAGACACACCAGATCTGAGGGGAGGAAAGGAGGATCAAGATGCTAAAAACCACCTGGAGGAAGAAAGGAAAGATGAAAGGGAAGAAGACAGAGATGCCAGACTATGAGGGGAGCAGAGGGAAGAAGATGGGTGCCAGACCAATGTGGGGGTGGAGGGAGAGATGGAAGGGAGAGGCACAGAAACAGAGTATATGGAAGAGGCAGAGTGAAGGCAGACAGTGGATGGAAGGAATTGAATGATGAGAAGATGAGGAAAGCAGAAACCAGACAAAGGTAGAAAAAAGTCTTTTTTTTTTTTTACTTTACTTTAGTATAAGTAGTATATTAACTGTGTTGATAAACATTTATATGCAAAAAAATATACAGTGGTACCTAGGATTACGAGCATAATCGGTTCCAGAAGCATGCTCGTAATCCAAAATGCTCGTATATCAAAGCAAGTTTCCCCATAGGAAGTAAGGGAAACTTGCTTTGATATGTTCCCACCCCCCATGGCCAGCAGCGCTGCTCCCCCCCCCATGAGAACCTGCATTGCTCCCCCAGTGAATCGGCACCCCCCCCCCCCCGGCGATCCGGCACCCCCTCCGCCGCCATCTGAGATCCCCCAACCCACCCGAACCCTCTTCTTACTTCCAGTGTAGCCTCCGCATCGGCACCAGCATGTCCTGTGCGTTGGTGCCGGGGGGTGCCCGATGGCGGCGGGGGGAGGGGGTGTGTGCCCGATGGCGGCGGGGGTGTGCCGGATTGCGTGGGGGAAGGTGCCGGTTCGCGGGGGGGGGGGGGGCGCGCTCGTACAGCGAGGCAAGCTCGGTTTTCGAGGCACCAAGTTTGCGAATGTTTTGCTCGTCTTGCAAACCACTCGCAAACCGGTGCACTCATAAACCGAGGTACCACTGTATAATGCTGTAATGCTTCTTATTGTATTTTGCTATTTTTTTAAATTATTTTTTTATTCCTTCTTAATATTCCATATCCACAACCTTTATTAAGTGAAAGACTCTTTACATTGTGCTCAGTGCTTTTCCACCCAGGTCATAAGCAAAACGCTTTAACCATGTGTGAGACTGCTGGGAACCATCATCGCATATGTATGTTCCCATCTATATGTCTACTCAGCTTCACAAAATAACCAACTTTAAATTGCTACTTATCTTTAGTATAGATGTTCTACGGTGATAATGTGCAATGAGGATCTGCAGTTCACAGTTTTTCGTTTATACAAAAGTGCTCGTGCAAAATCAGGAAATTATATTAAAACCTTCAGTCATTTCATTACTCTTTTTCTTAGTTTTCCGGTTCTCCAACTACAGTTTAGTTTCAAATTACATCATTAGGGAGACTCCGTATAAGTTGAACCTTATTTTACTTCAGTTTGAACAACCCTAGCACGGTGTGCTGCTAACAGTGGTAATTCAGATTCAACTGAAGTAAAATAAGGTTCAACTTTGGATTACCAAGGAGTAAAATGTGTGCTCAAGGAGGATAAAGCCATAGCGGAGAGACTGAGTTAATTCTTTGCTTCGTTCTTTACGGAGGAAGATGTAAGAAATCTACCTGAATTGGAAGTGGTTTTCAAGGGTGACGAGGCAGAGGAATTGAAAGAAATCTTGGTGAACCTGGAAGACATACTAAGCCAAATTGACAAGTTAAAGAGTGATAAATCACCTGCACTGGATGGTATACATCCCATATTATTAAAATAACTCAAACATGATATTGCTGATTTGTTGTTAGTGATCTGTAATCTGTCATCAAAATCGTCTGAAGTACCCAAAGATTGGAGGGTGGCCAATATTAAGCTGATTTTTAAAAAAAGGTTCAAGGGGAGATTTGGAAATTTGGAAGTCATTAAGCCTGACTTCGTTGCCAGGCAAAATAGTGGAAACAATTATAAAATTGTGGGACCACATAGACAAACATAATTTATTGAGACAGAAGGCCCAAAAGCAAAAACCTATTATTTACCAAAAATTGTCAGAAAACAAAAGCAACATGCAAAAGACATTCAATTTCTACCCTCACAAACAAGCGCCTTTGTCATAATTAATTAAGATCTCAGTACTGGGTGAACTGTAACAGCATTTCACAGTTTTTACCCCAGGCCGACGACTCGTGGGTGACAAGCACCAGATAACTGCCTGATTGAGTCTGCCCCCTACATCATCAAGTCTTATCTTTTAAATAATATAATTGTATTTGTGTAAGATCTATTATAAGTTTTATACTCAATGCTTTTATGAGTGAAAAGAAAAAATGCTTATATGCAAATCCACAACTATCTTGTCAAAAAATAATATCTTGCAGTTATACAAGTGAAAATAAAGCACTGAAAAACTTAATTGAGTCCCACAGAAGTGCTGTTTCTGCTCGACAGAGCTCCGTTTTGCTTTCTTCGTCAGAAGCTATAATATTTTTATCAAATCTGGAAATTTTTCAGAGCTTTCCCCAGATAATCTGGACTGAATGTAGAAGAAAAAAGACAATGGCGTCTGAGAAATTTAAACGCCATTGAAACCCGCAAAAGGCAACACAGTCGCTGCTGACGTAATGACGTAAGTTGAAAAACTTTCATGATTGGTTAACTGTCTCCATGCCTGAGAGAGACCAAAATCAATCAAACTAAAAATGTGAAAGGAATGTAAAAAACAAAATAAGTGGTAATGATGAAAAAAGACTTGGCACTCTTCCAGAAAAATATGCGGCGATTGCAACTACTTTTTGGACTGAAGAAGTTTAATCATGTAACACCTTCCTATCGACTTCTACAGTGGCTGCCGATGGAGGCACATGTTAAGTTCAAGTTTGGTTGTTTTTTCTTCAAGGTACTTTATGGCTTAGCCCCTAAATATATAACAGACCTTTTCTCTTTCACAGCCAACAGACATAGTAGAAGTTCACATCCAAGCTTTGTTTCTCCACCGGTTAGAGGTTGTAAATTTAAAAGTCATCACCAACATCTTTTCTCACATAAAGACCTGGAACAACTGCTCATGCCTACTACTTATAGGGAATTCAGGAAATGCCTAAAAACACATCTGTTCCTGAAGTACTTAGTTAACTGACCTATACAATCTTAGTCCTCAACAAATGATCTTTAGAACTGTTATTCACTAACTCTGAACTTTGTTTATTCCACTCAATCTGTAATACCTTTTAATCATTGTAAACCGCATAGAACTTCACGGTCCTGCGGTATATAAACTGTTATTATTATTATGTAATTTCTCCAAGACACCCAATACCAAAACTAAAAATGGTCAAAAAGAAAATATCCGTGTGGAATCATACTATACTAAACTATACTAATTCTATACTGTGCCATGTAATATCTTCTATGAATGCCACAACTTCTTCTAAGCTATGTCTGTCAAAAATGTCTTTCAATAATTTTGTCCTTCTATACTGTAAATGTACCTTTGTAACCCCGTTCTGGGCTCCTTTGGGAGGACGGGCTAAATAAATGAATAAATAAAGAGAGATTATGTTGCGAAACATTTATCAACGTTCTCATTCAACCCCAAGGGAAAAAAAGCTTTCAATTGAAAAATCTAATAATTCTCCTGCATCATAACGACACAGTCACCGAGGCGCAAAATCTATATATACTGCATATCAACAAGGGTTCCAAGAGGAAAAAGAACAAGGAACCGGAGTGGCTCGCTGTAGCAGTGAAGGAAACGATCAGAGACAAGAAGACTTTGTTTAAGGAATGTAAAAGGACAAAAATGGACAAAAACTGGAAAAAGAACAAACAACATCAAAGCAAGTGCCATAAGGTGGTAAGAGGGGCCAAAAGATTATGAGGAAAAAATAGCCAAGGAGGCAAAAACTTTTAAGCCGTTCTTTCAATATATTAAGCGGAAACAACCAGCAAAGGAAGCAGTGGGGCCGTTAGATGACCATGGCATAAAGGGAGTACTAAAGGAGGACAAAGCCAACGCCGACAAACTGAACACCTTTTTTGCTTCTGTATTTACCGAAGAGGATATATCCAATATATCAGAAGCTGACAGGCTATACACAGGAAATGAAGACGGGAAACTGACAGGGTCGACGAAGAAGTATGCAGGCAGATTGATAGGTTTAAAAACGATAAATCCCCAGGACTGGACGGCATCCACCTGAGGGTAATCAAGGAACTGGAAGGTGTTATAGCTGAACTGCTTCAACTAATAGCCAATCTGCTGATCAAATCAGGAAGGATTCTGGAACACTGGAAAGTGGCGAATGTAAGTTGATCTTCAAGAAAGATTTGAGGGGAGATCCGGGAAACTACAGATCAGTGAGTCTGACTTCGGTACCGGGAAGGACGATAGAGGCACTGATAAAGGACCACATCATTGATCACCTTGACGGACACAATCTGATGAGGACCAGTCAGCACGGCTTCAGCAAAGGAAGATCTTGCTTGACTAACTTACTGCACTTCGAGGGAGTAAACAGGCAGATAGACAAGGGTGACCCGGTCAACATTGCATATCTAGATTTTCAGAAGGTGTTCGACAAGGTCCCTCATGAACATCTACTTCGAAAATTGTGAGCCATGGAATCGAGGATAATATACTCACATGGATTAAAAAATGGTTGGCAGACAGGAAACATAGAATGGGGGTAAATGGACAATACTCGGACTGGAAAAGCGTCACGAGTGGAGTGCTTTTCAACATATTTATAAACGACCTGGAAATTGGTACGACGAGTGAGGTGATTAAATTTGCGGACGATACAAAGTTATTCAGAGTAGTGAGGACACAGAAGGATTGCGAAGACCTACAATGAGACATAAACGCACTCGAGGAATGGACTGCGAAATGGCAAATGAGGTTCATCGTGGATAAGTGCAAGGTGATGCATATCTGTAACAAAAATCATATGTATGAATACAGGATTTCCTGTGCTGTACTCGGAGAGAGCCCCCAGGAAAGAAACTTGGGGAGTACTTGTAGACAAGTCAATGAAACCGTCCGCGCAATGCGCAACGACGGCGAAAAGGGCAAACAGAATGCTAGCAATGATTAAGAAGGGGATCACAAACAGAGAAGGTTATCATGCCGCTGTACTGGGCCATGGTGTGCCCCCACCTGGAATACTGCATCCAACACTGGTCGCCGTACATGAAAAAGGACATAGTACTATTCGAAAGGGTCCCAGAGAATAACAAAAAAAAAAAAATGGTTAAGGGACTGGAGGAGCTGCCGTACAATGAGAGGCTAGAGAAACTGGGCCTCTTCTCCCTTGAAAAGAGGAGACTGAGAGGGGACATGAATGAAACATTCAAGATATTGAAGGGAATAGACTTAGAAGAGAGATTGTTCACCCTCTCCAAGGTGGAAAGAACGAGAGGGCACTCTCTAAAGTTAGAAGGGGATAGATTCTGTACAAACGTAAGGACGTTCTTCTTCACCCAGAGAGTGGTAGAAATCTGGAACGCTCTTCCAGAGGCTGTTACAGGGGAAAGCACCCAAAAGAAACTCTGTGGAATGACGATGTTCCTTAATGGACTTTATTTGAAAATGAAAGCACCCTCCAGGGATTCAAGAAAAGGTTAGATAAGTTCCTGCAGAACCAGAACATAAGCAGATAAGGCTAGACTCAAATAGGTCACTGGTCTTTGACCTAAGGGCCGCAGACATGATCGAACATTGAAGATAATGAAGGGAATAGACTTAGTAGATAAAGACAGGTTGTTCACCCTCTCCAAGGTAGAGAGAACAAGAGGGCACTCTCTGAAGTTAAAAGGGGATAGATTCCGTACGAACGTAAGAAAGTTCTTCACCCAGAGAGTGGTAGAGAACTGGAATGCTCTTCCGGAGTCTGTTATAAGGGAATCACACTCCAGGGATTCAAGACAAGGTTGGACAAGTTCCTGCTGAACCGGAACGAACGCAGGTAGGGCTTGTCTCTGTTAGGGCACAGGTCTTTGACCTGGGGGCCGCCACATGAGCGGACTGCTGGGCACGATGGACCACTGGTCTGACTCAGGAGCAGCAATTTTTATGTTCTTGTCTTCTTTTGATGTTTTATCTCCATCAAATGTTATCTGTACTTGCTCAAGCACACAGCATCTTAATTGAGAGAAATTGTGATTTTGTTGGTTATTTTAAGTTGATTGTTGGATATTGTAAGTTTTTTTGTGTTCAGACAACTTCGGTTTTCGATCAGTCTAACTTTGATGGATCTGATAGTGCACAGATTAAGCCACAGGAACATGAGATTACGTACACTAAAAAAGTAGAACATGAGGTCATAGCCCTGAGTTTGTAAACATTTCCTGTTGAAGGATGTATCCATTGGCTTCTCACAGATGAAGTGTCACATACTGTGAAGTGACAACACGGGAAATGGAATCCCTCCTATGAAGGATCATATACTCTCGGATGAAAGTCTGAAGATATGAGATATTCTGATAAATTTTTGCCTCTTGTGTAGGCAATACATGGTCCCTCTTTGAATATCGGATGGAGTTGGAGCATGTGCCAATGTTTATATATGCTCTCTGCAATTTTGAAAGATTGTATGGAATGAGAAAGGATGCAAACCTGATTTTTGGATGTTTCTTCAGATCTTTCTGAAAAACAAAAGTTTCCGATTTGCGTGTAATGCTCTATAGTATGCAAGCTATCCTTGAGAACAGGGGTAATCCCGGAGGACTGGAGGATAGCGAATGTTACACCTATCTTCAAAAAAGGATCGAGAGGCGACCCGGGGAACTACAGACCGGTGAGCATATAGAAAAAAATAAACTGATGAGAACAAGCCAGTATGGTTTCTGTAAAGGAAGAACATGCCAAACAAACCTACTGCACTTCTTTGAGGGGATAAATGAGCAATTGGACAAAGGTGACCCCATAGACATCATATATCTTGATTTCCAAAAAGCCTTCGACAAGGTACCCCATGAGTGCCTACTGAAGAAACTGTGGAGCCACGGGGTGGAAGGGGATGTGCACAGATGGATCAAAAATTGGCTGGCGGACAGGAAGCAGAGAGTGGGTGTAAAGGGACACTACTCTGATTGGAAAGGGGTCACGAGTGGTGTCCCACAGGGGTCAGTGCTGGGACCGCTAGTGTTCAATATATTCATAAATGACCTGGAAACAGGGACAAAGTGTGAAGTTATTAAATTAGCGGATGACATAAAACTCTCCAGCAGGGTCAGAACTGTTGAGGAATGCAATGAACTACAGAGAGACCTGAACAAACTGAGTGAGTGGGCAAATAGATGGCAGATGAGCTTCAATGTAGAGAAATGTAAGATCTTGCACATAGGGAAAGGGAACCCCATGTATAGCTATACGATGGGAGGGAGGGCACTGGGGGAAGGCAACCTAGAAAAAAACCTGGGGGTATTGGTGATAAATCAATGAAGCTGGTGGCACAATGTGCAGCAGCCTCGAAGAAAGCGAACAGAATGCTGGGTATTATCAAAAAAGGTATTACTACCAGAATGAAGGAAGTTAATCCTGCCGCTGTATCGAGCAATGGTGCGCCCGCATCTGGAGTACTGCATCCAATAGTGGTCGCCGTACCTTAAAAAGGATATGGCGATACTCGAGAGGGTCCATAGGAGAGCAACAAGGATGATTAAGGGCATGGAGAACCTTTCATATGCCGAAAGGTTGGACAAGCTGGGGCTCTTTATCCTGGAAAAGCGGAGACTTAGAGGGGACATGATAGAGACCTATAAAATCATGAAAGGCATAGAGAAGGTGGAGAGGGACAGATTCTTCAGACTAGCGGGGACAACAAAAACACGAGGTCATTCAGAAAAATTAAGACAGATTCAGAACAAATGCTAGGAAGTTCTTCTTCACTCAAAGGATGGTGGACTTCTGGAATGCACTTCCAGGAAAGGTGATAGGACAGAGTACATTATTGGGGTTTAAAAAGGGACTGGATGACTTCCTGAAAGAGAAGAGGATAGCAGGGTACAGGTAGAGGGTTACTTACGGGACATTAAGTAAATGGGATATAAACATCCTAGGTAAGGAGCACTTACAGGGCATGGACCTGGTGGGCTGCCACGGGAGCGGACTGCTGGGCACGATGGACCCCTGGTCTGACCCGACAGGGACAATGCTTATGTTCTTAAGCAGCGTGACAAGGAATTGGCTGTAGCCAGAAGGCTGCTAGAGTGTATAGAGAGGTGTAACCAGTAGAAGGAAGGAGGTATTGATGCCCCTGTACAGGTCATTGGTGAGGCCCCACTTGAAGTATTATGTTCAGTTTTGGAGGCTGTATCTGTCCAAGGATATAAGAAGACTTGACGCAGTCCAAAGGAAAGCAACAAAAATGGCAGAGTTTTATTTCTCTTCTCCAACTTATTTTTTATGTTTCTTCCAAACTCCAGCTTTCTTATCTTTGTTCTTAGAGCTTGCAAATGGTTCTGAAAACCACAGATTATTTTTCTGTTTTCATTTTATAATTTTATCTGGAGCAATTTTATTTGGGACTGACATAGGGGTCCCATGATCAAAAGACATAGACATCCAAAAAGCATCCTAAACCAGCACCTGGGCGTTCAAGTGCCAATAAAACAGTCTTTCTGTACGTCTAGTGAGATGTTCCAGCCTTTGTACGTTCAGAGCACGAGAAGGGCATGTTAGGAGCAGGCTTTGGGCAGGCTCAAGGGTGGGTTAGACATGAGCATCTTGTTGTGATAAACATTTTGCAAGACATCCTGGATAGCATTTAAAAGGTTGGAACTAGACCTGTTTTAGAAGGGTCTAACTGCTACAAAGGTGCCCAAACTGACCAGATGACCACTGCATGCATCAAGGTACGCGATCCCCACACACCCATAGTGCTCACGGACCCCCTCACACCCACAAAGATCAGAATACAAATGTACATACCTGTCTCCAAACAATGGAAAAAAAAGAAAAAACAAGAAAAAACTGCAGGAATGGTGTACATATCTGTCTCCAGGACATCTGCACCTGGTATAGGAAAGCCTAGTAGAACTCCACAAAAGTGTCCCGCATAGGTAGGATGCTGCAGAAATAACACTTCCATGGCAGTGGGAGGCTGGCTTCATTGCATCATCTGCTCCCGAAGATTTTAAATTTCAGTGGTGAGGAGGTGGTAGGTAGGGAAGTTGGGAACTAGGGGACAGGTCGTACCATAAGATCCAGCTGAGAGGGGAGAGCTGGGATTGAGAATGAGGGAAGAATGTGCTGCATGGGCTGAGAGTAGGTTGGGAAGGACAGAGGCTGCACAGTAGGTGAGGAAAGAGAAAAAGAAAATTCTTGGACATAGGTGTGTGGAGTTGGAGGGAAAGAGAGAGGGTATATATAGGGAAAAGGGAGAATTGTTGGACATGATAGTGGTGGAGAGGAGGGAGGGAGAAATGTTAACACTGGGTGGGAGGAGAGATGTCAGATTCCGGAGAAGGGTGATGGAAGGAGGGAAGAGAGAAATGTCAGACCACTGGAATGGGATGGAGAGAGATGCCAGCCTATGAAGGGAAGGAGAAGAGAGATATGTTAGATCTCAGGAAGAGGGAGGGAAGGAGAGAGAGATGGCAGACCATATGAGAGGAGAGAGATTCCAGGCTATGGAAAGGAGATGAGAAAGATGCCAGACCATATGAGTGGGAAGGGGGAAGACAGAGTGTCTGACCATGGGAGAGGGATGAGATGGTGCACAGGGATGGAGGGGAAGGGGACACAGCGGGAGGAGATGGTGCACAGCAATGGGTGCGGCAGGGAAGAAATGCTTCTTATCTCAGGACAAGCAAGCAGCATATTCTAACATATGGGGGATATCATCCACAGAGTCCTGGTACGGACAGCTGCAAAAGTGCATCGGCACTTTAAGAACTTGAGAAAGTTCACGACTGACCGCACCTTGCATGCCCGTGAGTGCCTTTCTGCCCGACATAGATGCGCGGCTCCTCCGTTCTTAGTTTTCCGCGGAGCTAAGAAGTCGTGCTATTGAACGTTTGTTCGTTTTTCAACCCTTGCCTTCCCACCTTCTTTCTTTTTCTTTGTTTCTTCATTAAAAAAAAAAGGCGGGGGGGAGGGGGAGACTCTGGAAAATTTTTTCTTCTCAGTTTCTCGTCTTCAGTGTTTTTGACGGAGCGGCCTTTTTCTCACCTCAGCCATTGAATTCAGTTTGGCTGAAGCAGTTTTCCCGTCCATGTCCCACCCATTAACGGGGTTTAAAAAGTGTGGCAGATGCCAAAGGACAATTTCTATCACCAACCCCCACAACTGGTGTATACAGTGCCTTGCCCGGAACATCACATCAAGTCCTGCGCGTGTTGTTCCACTGTTCAAAAACACACCATTAAGAGGCAAATTCTACAGCAGGAGAAGTTGTTCAGTGTCAACATGGAGGGAGTTAATGTATCGCATGCATCGATGTTGAAGCCCATCGACTCTGGTGTCGCAGATCATCGCTCCTGGTAAGCCAACTAAAAAGCCACCAGCTTCCCAGTCAGGGTCACAGGTTATTATGACATTGAGTCCAATCATGCCGACCAAGTGAAGACCCCCTATGTGACTCGCTTTCAAATCGAGGGGTGCATCGTCATCTGAGTCATCCTCTCCGGAACGAGTTGCGGCACCTTTGGTACCGGCAACAAAGTTTGGAGTATTGGGATATGTTTCATCTTATTGCTCTGACACCAACTCCTCTGGTACCTGCCCAGCCTGAGTATCACACCACACGGGATGCCGGTACCGCCACTGCTTCATCGATGCATCATCATCATGGCTCGCAACATCGGTCATCATCCAGCTATACATCAAAGCATTGTGCCTCCAGAAATCGTTCCAGTTAGTCGAAGCACCATTCTTCGCCTCGATGTTCTTAGTCTAGCAAGTGTTCTTGCAAGTCAAAGCATCTTTCTTGCAAACGTTCAGAGAAATGTAAACATCCTGCGTTGCCTTCCTCATCGGACTGACACCGTTCCAAGCGACAGCATCAATCTTCATCACTGCATATTGACTCTGATCTTCAACTGGACATTTCTTATTCAACCACAGAGGCCTATGACTCTCCAGAGACACAGTTTCCATCTAAGACTCCTCTTAGAGAGATATCTCCTACGGAGAGACCTTCCTTCACTCACTTAATTAGACAGTTGGGTAACAATCTGTCTTATTAAGGTAGAGGCAGATTCCAAATATAGCGCTGAATTTTTGGAAACTGTGGACTATGATCAACCTCATAAGGAGTTTATCAAACTTCCTTTACATGGAATCCTGAGAGAAACCCTTCATAAAAATTGGGAATCTCCTCTCTCTGTTTCTGTTGCTCCCAGGAAACTGGACTCTCTCTACAGGATTATTCCAAGTCCAGGTTTTAACAAACATCAACTGTCTCATCAGTCTTTGGTAGTAGAGTCCACATTGAAAAAGTCTACCCAGTCCAAAGTTTATGCCTCAGACCTCCGGATTGAGAGGAACATATTATGGACAGGTTTGGTAGACGTCTTTACCAAAACTCCATGTTGGCAAATCGAGTCATTAATTATAACTTCTATTTCATATGCTAACTGAAACTGATAAGTTTATGTTCAGTCTAAAAACTTTTCTTTTTAAAGATGCCTTGTCTAGTCAAACCTTTTCTTTTTAAAGATGCCTTTGAGGTTTGACCGTCCTTTTAAGAATGTTTTAACTCAACTCTTGATCAGCCTTTTTGGCTGACCTCCCTATTTCCTTGCCCTTTTGTTTTTCTCCTTTTTTTGTGCTTTTCTATCCATACTATTGTAGTTCCTACCTTTTTTCCCCCTTGTGCCAGTTCATCTTTGTTAGTCCTGTAGACCTGTTATTTTGTGTTGTATGTCTCACTGCTTTATCTTGAAGTTGTTTACTTGTTGATTTTAACCTTTTGTAAAACCGCTTTGAATATTGATAAGGAAGGATAACAAATTTTAATAAACTTGAACATCTGGTTAAGCAATTGCCTGCCTTTCAAAAATATCTTCCATCTCATCAAGTGAAGGAATTCCGGCACTTTGTTTGCACCCTTACCCAATTAAGACAGTATATGGTTTAGTCTGCTTATGACACTTTTGAATTGTCGTCTTCTATGTCTGCGGCCATGAGGAGATTAGCATGGCTCAGGTTTGCTGATATGGATGTTAACCTCCAAGACCGGTTGGCCAACATCCCCTGTCTGGGAGATGAGTTTTTTGGAGACTCAATGGAGAATGCTACTCAAAAGCTCTTGGCCCACGAAAAGTATTGGGATGCTTTACTTAAACCTAAATCTAAATTCAAGCCTTCCACAGCAAGACCATTCAAACTCTCCTCTTCATATCAGAGGTGTTTTTCAGCCAAACCTTCTCCGTCCAGGCCACAGCAGAAGAAATAGAAGCAACAACACCCTAAGAAACCTCAAGTGTCTGCGCCTGTTAAATCAATCCAGTCTTCTTGACGGACTACTTGAGAGCATAGTTGCAATCCGTTTATATCAACCTCTCCCTCAGGCAATCAGAGGTCATCTTCAACTTTATTGTCATCGTTGGGAGTTGATTACTTCAGACCTCTGTGTTCTATGGATCATACGAGAGGGCTACTCTCTTTATCACCGTTCCTCCAGATCATCCTCCAAGAGAGTCTGCTTTGAACCCTCACCTTTCTTATTCAGGAGATCGATTCTCTTCTCAATGCCATCTGCTCTACCCCTATTGATGAGATCTGTAAAGCTGCTACTTGGTCCCTGGTTCATACCTTCACCTCTCATTACTGTCTGGAATCTTTTTCCAGACGGGATGGGCACTCCGGCCAAGTAGTATTGCAAAATTTGTTTTCCTAAAGGTCAGCCTTTCCTCCATCCCATTCTGGTTACCTTGTGAGGTCACACATATGTGAGACTATGCTGCCTGCTTGTCTTGGGATAAAGCACAGTTACTTACCATAACAAGTGTTATCCAGGGACAGCAGGCAGATATTCTCACAACCCACCCACCTCTCCTGGTTGGCTTCTTAGCTGGCTTACTGAACTGATGAGCGGCTCATCTGTAGGACGGGATGGCACTCGCACATGCGCGGTGCAGTCAGTTGCAAAGTTTCTAAAGTTCTTAAGGTGCACTTTTGCAGCTGTCCGTACTGGGGTTCCTTGCATGACGTCACCCATATGTGAGAATATCTGCCTGCTATCCCTGGATAACACCTGTTATGGTAAGTAACTGTGCTGTATGGATAGATGGGAATAGAGCAGAAGAAAGTGGGGGAGGAGATGGTACACATGGATAGATAGGCAGGGAAGACATGGAAAAGTAGATAGATTCTGAGAAGAAAGCAGAAAAATGAAAGAAAGTTGAATGTTAAAAGTTAATGCTAAAGATGGATGTATTCCCAAATTAACTAATGGGTATAGATTCAAACAATAAATAGTGTCTCAAATGAATATACTAAACAAAAAATAGGACTCTCCTAGTTTCAAATCCCTTAAACTGACGGTGCTCAGAACCAAAGGTGGCAAGAAAAGACACAAACGGGGACAAGCCCCTAACTGTGCTTTTTGAAGTCTATCATTGCACCATCTTTTTGTCAGTAAAAAAGAATTTTCAATGTGCTGTAAACTTTATAAAATACAAAAAAGTCTTTCAATAAAGTGCAAAAAGTTGAATAAATAGACTTAAGTGCAAATGCTTTATGCAAATACTCTTAGAAGGTTTCACTGCAGCGTGTAAAGCAGGGTTGCCTGGGAAATCTTCCAGGAATGATGCACCCACTCGGTGGATCTCTTTGCAACTCCTTTCAATCACAGTCCTTCAGTACTGCTTTAGACTCAGTGCATATGAGGGACTGGCATCAGATGTCTTCCTCCTGCATTGGGGTACAGGCCTTCAATGTGTGTATCCACCCATTCCACTTGTTGGGAAGACTTTGCTGTAACTAAAGCAAGACCAGAAAACCATGATCCCATTCTTGCCCAGGTAGATATGGTTTCCTTCTCTTTTGGAGTTATACGAACAACCTTGGAGAGTGGACTGTTTTCTGACCTTCATCTCTCAGAATGAGCTGCAGTGGGAATTGAACTCATAACCTCAGGGTACTGAGGCTGCTGCTGTAACCACTAGGCCACTCCTCCACTATAAAGGTATGTGCTGCATAACGTCCACGTTACGTTCTGTGAAAGTGGACGTTATGTGATTTGGACATTTTTTCATAAGAACATAAGAATTGCCGCTACTGGGTCAGACCAGTGGTCTGCTTACGCAGCGGCCCCCAGGTCAAAGATCAGTGCTCTAAAATGAGTCCAGCCTCACCTGTGTACGTCCCAGTTTAGCAGGAACTTGTCTAGCTTACTCTTGAAACCCTGGAGGGTGTTTTCCCCTATAACAGACTCCGGAAGAGCATTCCAGCTCTCCACTCTTTAAACTTTTATTTGAAAATATAAGAACATAAGAATAGTATTACTGGTTCAGACCAATGGTCTGTCAAGCCCAGTGGCCTGTTCTCACGGTGGCCAATCCAGCACCTGGCCAAAACCCAAGGAGTAGCAATATTCCATGCTACCGATCCAGGGCAAGCAGGGGCTTCCCCCATGTTTATCTCATAACAGACTGTGGACTTTTTCTCCAGGAACTTGTCCAAACCTTTCTTAAAACTAGCTACGCTATCCACTCTTAGCACAACCTCTGACAATGTGTTCCAGAGCTTAACTATTCTCTCTGAGTGAAAAAAATTTCCTCCTATTGGTTTTAAAAGTATTTCCCTGTAACTTCGAGTGTGAGTCTTTGCAATTTTTGACGGAGTGAAAAATCGATCCACTTGTATCCGTTCTACTCTACTCAGGATTTTGTAGACTTCAATCATATCCCCCCTCAGCCACCTCTTCTAAGCTGAAGAGCCCTGACTGTTTTAGTCTTTCCTCATATGAGAGGAGTTCTGTCCCCTTAATCAGTTTGGTCGCTCTTCTTTGAATCTTATCTTGCGCCACTATATTTTGAGACAAGGAGATCAAAATTGAATGCAATACTCCAGATGAGGTCACACCATGGAGCAATACAGGGGCATTATAACATTCTTCTTGTTAACCATCCCTTTTTTAATAATTCCTAGCATTCTGTTTGCTATTTTGGCCACCGCTGCACATTGGGCAAAAGGTATCATTGTATTGTCTACAATGATACCCAGATCCTTTTCTTGGGCGTTAATCCCCAAGGTGGACCCTAGCATCCGGTAACTGTGATTCAGGTTATTCTTCCTAATGTGCATCACTTTGCATTTGTCCACATTAAATTTCATCTGCCATTTGGACACCTGGTCTTCCAATTTCCTATGGTCCGCCTGCAATTTTTCACAATCTGCATGCGTTTTAACAACTTTGAACAGTTTAATGTCATCTGCAAATTTAATCACCTCACTTGTAGTTCCAATTTCCAGATCATTTATAAATAAGTTAAATAGCACTGGTCCTAGTACAGACCCCTTTGGCACTCCACTGTTTACTCTCCATTGAGAATAATGACCATATAACCCTACCCTCTATTTTCTATCTGATAATTAATTCCTAATCCACAACTGAACTTTGCCACCTATCCCATGATTCTTTAATTTTCTCAGGAGCCTCTCTTGAGGAACTTTATCAAAAGCTTTCTGAAAATCTAGATACACTGTATCAATTTGCTCACCTTTATCCACACCTTCAAAGCAAATTTGTGAGGCAAGATCTCCCTCGGCTGAACCCTTACTGACTTTGTCTCATTAAATCATGTTTGTCTACGTGTTGCACAATTTTATTTTTTATAATTGTTTCTACCATATTGTCCAGCACTGAAGTGAGGCTTACCGGTCTGTAATTTCCCAGATCTCCAAAACATTTGTTGCAATCTTAATAACATTTTCCCCCCTCCATCATAAGAACATAAGAATTGCCGCTGCTGGGTCAGACCAGCGGTCCATCGCGCCCAGCAGTCCGCTCACGCGGCAGCCCCCAGGTCAAAGACCTGTGCCCTAACCGAGACCAATCCTACCTGCGCTCGTTCTGGTTCAGCAAGAACTTGTCCAACCTTGTCTTGAATCCCTGGAGGGTGTTTTCCCTTATAACAGCCTCTGGAAGAGCATTCCAGCTCTCCACCACTCTCTGGGTGAAGAAGAACTTCCTTACGTTTGTACAGAATCTATCCCCTTTTAACTTTAGAGAGTGCCCTCTCGTTCTCTCTGCCTTGGAGAGGTCGAACAATCTGTCTTTATCTACTGAATCTAATCCCTTCATTATCTTGAATGTTTCGATCATGTCCCCTCTCAATCTCCTCTTTTCAAGGGAGAATAGGCCCAGCTTCTCTAATCTCTCATTGTACGGCAGCTCCTCCAACCCCTTAACCATTTTAGTTGCTCTTCTCTGGACCCTTTCCTTGTCCTTCTTCATGTACGGCGACCAGTGCTGGACGCAGTATTCCAGGTGAGGGCGTACCATGGCCCGGTACAGCGGCATGATTACCTTCTCCGATCTATTCGTGATTCCCTTCTTAATCATTCCTAGCATTCTGTTTGCCCTTTTCGCCGCCGCCGAACATTGTGCAGACGGCTTCATCGACTTGTCAATCAGTACTCCCAAATCCCTTTCCTGGGTGGTCTCCCCAAGTACCGCCCCGGACATCCTGTATTCGTGCATGGGATTTTTGATACCAACATGCATTACTTTACACTTATCCACGTTGAACCTCATTTGCCATGTTGTTGCCCATTTCTCGAGCATGGTTATGTCGTGTTGCAGGTCTTCACAGTCCCCCTGCGTCTTCACTACTCTGAATAACTTTGTATCGTCCGCAAATTTAATCACTTCACTCATCGTACCTATTTCCAGATCATTTATGAATATGTTGAAGAGCACGGGTCCAAGCACCGAGCCCTGCGGCACCCCACTGGTGACGTTCCCACTCCCAGATCCCATTCCCACTTAGAGAAAGTTCCTCTCACTTCTTTCACTCTTTAAACTTTTTTTTAAACACTTAACCTATATCATACCCACTTTAATCAAGAGGAGGATCACCCATATCATACACACGTTAAACACTTTTATATCATACATTTTTGCATTCTCTCAATTTTTTTCTCTCTAATTCTTACTTTTTTGTTGAGATTTCTGGTTTGTTATTTTGTTTGTGTGGAGCAATTCTGGCTTCTGTACTGTTGTGTGGAGAAAATAGTTTTTAATCTTTGACTTATCCTGAAGCTTGAGCACTGGTTAACTCTGTTAAATTTCTATTTAGCCTTGGTGAAAATGAAAGATTTATCATTGACCTTTCAGATAACTATTTATTTCCTTTTAAGTAAATTGTTACTCTTCTCCCCTTCCCCACCTTTGCAAGCACCTTATCAGTTAGGCAGGCTCTACTGCAAACAGTACTGTAAGTTATCCTAATTTATAATAGCCTTGGAGATAGTTTTTACAGCTCACACTGTCCTTGTGGGACAAGAGGGACTTACTGAAATTTGAAGGTTCTAAACTTAAAAAAATATATATACAGTGGTACCTTGATTTGCAAGCATAATTCGTTCCAGAAGCATGCTCGTAATCCAAAGTGCTCGTATATCAAAGCGAGTTTCCCCATAGGAATTAACAGAAACTCAGATGATTCATTCCACATTGCAAAAACAGGCCTATGTCTTCTTGTGGTCCAACATTTCTCCCTCTTTTCCCCTCCCCTCTCCAACTCAGCATATGTACTCCCCTCTCTTTCCATCCCCACAGACCATTTTTCCCTTTTCTCATCCTCCCGCCTGGTGGGACCGTTTACAGGCCCCGCTCTCACCTCAAGGCCTGTTCCTCCGTACAGGTTCCCTTTCAGCCCCCAGCTGCTCCGAGAGTATTAAAATTCCAGCATTACCTCAATGTGCCCATTATTCCAGGTTCTGATCCCACTTCAACAGTCCGTCTTGTTCCGGTTTCCTGCTACCGCTATTACCATCGCCAGTCTCTCACCTCATGGCCCCGTTCCGCTCTGATCGCTTTTCACTGGGCGTTGGCAGCTCCACACAGGACGAGAGAAGACGATACTAGTGGGGTGTCAGTGAGGGGAGAGAGCTGAAGAAAGCGAGGGGGGGGCTTACGTTATAGAGCCAGAATGCAGCATTCCCTTGGCCAAGCTCAAGTTTCAAGTTTATTTAGTCTTGATGAATCGCCTATATAACTTGCTAGGCGATGTACAATAAAAACGACATGTATTAATAAATGAAACAAGTACAATGTTAAAAATGACATAAAAACAAATTTGATTGTGTCGACATATAACATACTTTACAAACTGATCAAAAACCCTATTTCACAATAATGTGAGGGTAAAACATACACGACATGTGAGGCTAAATAGGGGAGTAGTTACAATTTTGATAGAAGAGAAGAAGAAACATAAAAGGGTAAAAAGATGGCTGTTTTTAAAAAAAAGAAAAAGAAAAAACCGATAATGTAAATAAGATGATTAATTTTTACTACTCATAATAACCATACGCATCTTTGAAAAGAAAGGTTTTTAGCATTTTTTTAAACTGTGTTAGGTCTTTTAGTTCTCTGATGTGTTGGGGTAAAAGATTCCATGAGTGAGGGGCATTAACTGAGAACATGTCCTGTCTTCTAGTTCCTATCATTTTAATAGATGGAACTGTAAGAAGATTAGTTGAAGATGAACGAAGTGAGCGTGTTGTACTATATGGGATAAGCCATCTGTTAATAAATTGGGGTTCATTGTAATTTAAAGCTTTGAACACCAAAAGCAGCAATTTAAAGGTGAAGCGATGGCTTATAGGAAGCCAATGAGATTTAATCAACAGCGGAGTAACGTGGTCATATTTTTTAGCTTTGTAAATTAGTTTCACGGCGGTATTTTGTATGAGTTGCAACCTTCTTTTTTCTTTTTGAGTTATATTAATGAGCAGAGAATTGCAATAATCTAATTTAGTCATGATGAGAGAATGAATGAGAATGTTGATTGATTCTGGTTCTAAGAATTTTGTAAGTGAGCGAATCAAACGAAGTTTGTAGAAACAAGATTTAACTATATTATTTATGTAATCATGATAAGTAAGCTTATCGTCGATCATGACTCCTAATATTTTTAAAGAAGTGACCTGTTCTAAATTGGTGTTGTTGATCGAAATTGGAGAACTCAGAATTATGTCTTTTTTCCAAGGGAAAAGCATCGTTTTTGTTTTGTTAATGTTTAAAGATAATTTATTTGTAGTTAGCCAATTTTTTATTGTTACCAGTTTATTGTTAATTGCTGCTATGTCTTCAGTGCTTTCTGAATCCAATGGATGAATAAGCTGAATATCATCTGCATAGACAAAAGCTGTGAAACCTAGAGATTGTGCTATGTTTAGAAGTGGTGACAGAAATATATTGAAAAGAAGAGGAGATAATTTTGAACCTTGCGGGATACCATATTCTAATGAATAGCTTTTGGATATACTATTGTTAAATCTAATGAAAAAAGAGCGGTTAGACAAAAAAGAATTAAACCATTCAAGAGCTTGATCAATGATTCCAATGGATTCTAGTCGATTAATTAACAGGTTATGGTCAATGGTATCAAAAGCGGCGGTTAGGTCTAAAGAAATTAGAACCACGGATCTATGGTGTTCAAGGAAGTAGTGAATGTTGTTAATTAACCCTAACATGGTATATTCGGTGTTATGGAATTTTCTGAATCCAGTTTGAAAGGGATGAAGAACATTAGTGGATTCCACAAAGTCAGATATTTGTTCAAAAACCAGACTCTCTGCAAGTTTTGCCATAAAAGGGATATTTGCTATAGGTCGATAGTTAGAAATTTCTTCAGGCGTAGTTTTATGGTCTTTAATAATTGGCGTGATTATAGTTTGTTTCCAACACTGGGGAAATGTAGCGGAAAGAAAACTGTTTTGTATTAGTGAGAGAATGAAGGGGCCTAAACAAGAGAAAAATTTTTTAAAATAGTATGGTGGCAGAATTTCATCACGAGTTCCCTTGAGGTTGATTTTGTGTAAGCTCCACCTCCTTTTACTTCCACTTCCTGCATAAGCTCCTTCCCGCCTCTACGAAGTAGTAGAAGGAACCGAAATGCCTTCTTTCCTGCCCGCCCTCCATGAATCGGGGCTATAGGGCAGACCTTTGCACAACTCTACACGTCCAGGGACATCCAGGCAGCACTGCCTCTATAAAGTAACAGAAGGAACTGAGATGCCTTCTTTCCTGTACACCCTCCACCAATTAGGGCTAGAAGGACGGACCTTATCACAGCTCTGCCTGCCCAGGGACATCCAGGCAGCAATGTCAGGAGTAGATTGCAAGGCAGTGGTGCCAACGTGGGTTGGTGCATGCTGTTTGCTGGCTGTAGGTAAGGGTTTGGGAGTGGGCCGTGGGGGAATGCGCTCGTTGAACAAGTCAACGCTCATTTTGCGAGTTAGTTTGCTTGTCTTGCAAAACACTCGTAAACCGCTTTACTCGCAAACCAAGGTTTGACTATATATATATATTTGGGGAATACCTCAAGGAGGAGTTAGTTGGATGGGAACAGCTGAATGAAGTAGAAAAGCAGTGAGCAAAACTGAAAGGAGCTATTCTAATGGTGACAAACTTTAGTTAGAAATGTGCATAAAGGGAAAAGGACGCTTTAGTTCTCAAATGTAGTAGCTGAAACGCCACATTCAACAAGAGATGATCTGTAGCTCGGCCATGGACTCTGCAATTTGTTCTGAGCCTTCAGTACCAGCTGTATCGACATCCGAGGTTATTCCAGTATCGGAAGCCTGCTCGGAAGCTATCCTCTTCCCAGCAAGCGTCGCAGGCCTCTACAGAATCGAGTCCCTTTATGCAGGCCAAGTGAAGACCAGTGCTCTCCTTCAGTTCAGGCTGTGCCTCCTTCATGGCATGCATCCTCTTCAGTGTCATCCGCCCCTCAATATTCTACTGTACAGATAGTACCGTCTATTGACCAAAGGGTAACGGTGCAAATTTTCAAAGAATTACTCAATGAGTTTTTCCAACACCGGTTCTTGTATTGACTCCCTTGGTACCAGTTCAGTCTAAGCATAGCCTTTCAAGGCTGCAGGGTACTGGTTCCAGGTCTACATCGGCATGCAGCTCTTCTTCTTATTGGTTATAGTAAAGAGATGGGGTACCTAGATAGTGAAAATGAGATTCTTAATAATCAATTTCTAATCAAATTTTAATTGTTAGGATAACAAATTAATTTCCGTCATCAGTGCCTAATGTCAATTTTTACCATACATTTTATTTAATATCTTTGTTATTTCCTCTTTGAGCAATGAAACCTGTGGTGGGCATATCATACTCTACAGCAGTGTTCTTCAACCTTTTGACACCTATGGACCGGCGGAAATAAAATAATTATTTTGTGGACTGGCACCGGTCCGCGGACCAGCAGTTGAACACTGAGCTAAGTCGTGCTCATCTCCACCCCAGACCCCACCCCCCTAATAGTACTAATTGTACCATTTTTTTCCATTCATTTTTCATATATACACACACACAATATAATTGTATTAACAACACATAATGGTTAACCACAAAATTAAAATACACAAAGCACACTGCTTTTTAACATTCATTCCTACCAGAAAACAGATAACCCCATGCAAATGTAGGACCAAAAACTAAAAGTACTAATATTTACAAACAAACCCTAAGATGCAAGACTCTGCAAGCAGTACAACCGCAGAGAAAAAGAAACAAATGCATTTCTTCCTGAACAGACAAATCAATCACTAAATCTAATATAATAAAATGCTAGGCCGCGCATGCACACTCCCACCTGTGTGCGCCCGTTTTCTGTGAGCTGTAGGGCACTGCAGGTAGGGATGTGCATGCGTGCGAAGCTCTCTCTCTCCCTACCCCCCAAGGTGGATGTCGGGTGGCAGCAGCAGCTGCTGGCCGCCCGAAGCTCTCTCTCTCCCTCCCCCCCGAGGCGGATGTCGACCGCGGTGGCCCGAGTCGGATGTCGACTGCGGCAGCTGCTGGCCGCGACTGCCAAACCCGGACAGCATTTTAAAATAAGTTTTTAAACGATGGCTTTTCAACCCCCCCCACACCCCTACCACCACCGTCGACGCCGCAATACCTTTTAAAACCCTCCCCCCCAGCTTTGTGCTTAGGGCCTGGCTTCTTCAGGCAGCAGCAGCGTTTAAAATTCATGTTTTCATGAAGTAGACCGGACCCGCCAGAGAGGAAGACCTGAAGCCAGCAACAGCAATTAATTATAAATGCTGCTGCTGCTGCCCGATGAAGTTGAAGGAGGAAAGGGAGCAGAAAGGGAGAGAATGGTAGGGCATGGAGTTAAGGAGGAAGGTATGGGGGGAGGAAAATACTGCACAGGGAAGTGGGGTGGGAGGGAAATGCTGCAGCACACGGAAATGGAGGGGCAGAAAAGGGGTTGATGGACAGGGGAAGAGGTGCTGATGGACAGGGGGGCAGAAAAATGAAGACAGGCCTACTGCTGGACAGAGGGAGCAGGAAGAAGGTGATGATGGACAGGGGGAGGTAAAACAAAGGGAGAAGGGTTTCTGCTGGATAAGGTGAGCAGTAATGGGGTGATGGAGGATACAGGGGAGGTAAAAGGAAGGGAGAATGGATAGGGGGAGCAGGCAAGGGGTGGTAGTGGACAGCCAAGGGAAAAAAAAAAAGACAGGCAGAAATACAGAAAGCGGCTAAGGAGAGAGAAAAAAAAATAAAGACAGACACACACACATATTCTTGCACCCGTTAATGTAACGGGCTATAAGACTAGTAAAAACAATAAAAGCATTCCCCCTACTGTTGGTGTCTCTCTCCCTCCATGCTGTGCCTTGCCTTCTGGCCTGTCCAAGGGGAATCAGCTCATAAATCCAATCTATAGTCCAGTTATCCTGGGCAAAATGCTAGTGTCAACCCGCTCTCCCCTTAGTTTTCAGGGACATGCCATCACGTGCGGGAAATCAACCTGAGCCCCCCAAAGGTCCTTCCATCCCTTCGCTAGCCGCATCTGACCAGGACAAAACTCTGAAATTCGTGGTCAATGTATTTGGGATTAAGGGTGCGAGTGGGGGCAGCTAAACCCAATGGAAATGACCCCCTCCCTGGCCAGAGTCAAGCACTTTGTTCCATACTGGGGGACGGGCAGAGCTGCCTCCCAGGAACTTCTGGGGCCGCGCACAGTCTGGCCCCTTCCAAAAGGAAAATGTCTCTTTGGGGTTTGAGATGGCGAGAGGAACGCATGTGGGTCGAAGGAGCCTTCACGTCCGGCTCGGTCAGGTAGGCACTGACCTCTGCATTGAACGCCGAGCACCCGCCTTTGGTCACCAGCTCCCTGAGGGCTGTGGGCAGCGGCTCCTCGCGCGCATCCTGCGCCTCCTCCAGAAGGCTTCCCTCTGACATTGCGACGTCAGAGAGAAGGCTTACGAGTCAGAGTCAGGCGCAGGCCGCGCGTAGGAACCTTTTCGCACTGTACTGCAGCACTCAGCTGGCCCGATGGGACGTGCTGACCCTGTGGACCGGCAGAACATTTCTGCAGACTGGTACCGGTTCACGGACCGGTGGTTGAAGAACAGTGCTCTATAGATGTCAGTCTTTAGAATCTCTTATGATATATATATCATTTCAAGTTCCCGTCATGTATATTTTTATAATCATTTATGCCCACCACCACCTACCATTCCCTATTATATTTATATTTATATTTTATTTTTAATTATTTGACTCATTATTTAATAATAACCATGAATATATTTCCTAAAAAAACCTTTTTATATTATGTAGCAACAAACTTTCTAATTATAAATGAAAAGCAGCACTTATCTTTAAACTTGGTGGGTCCTGCCACCATTAACATTGATGTTTCATGACTCCCAACGCCCTTTCTTTTTGTGGGCGTTTCAACCCCAAACGGGTCTTCCTCGGGGGATATTAAATATAAGAACATAAGAAGTTGCCTCCACTGGGTCAGACCGAGGTCCATCTCGCCCAGCGGTCCGCTCCCGCGGCGGCCCATCAGGTCTGCGACCTGTGAAGTGGTTTCTGACCACCTTTAGAACCTACCTCAAGTTCTATCTGTACCCCTCTATCCCTTTATCCTCCAGGAACCTATCCAAACCCTTCTTGAACCCCTGTACAGAGTTCTGGCCTATCACTTCCTCCGGAAGCGCGTTCCATGTGTCCACCACCCTCTGTGTAAAAAAGAATTTTCTAGCATTTGTTCTAAACCTGTCCCCTTTCAATTTCTCCGAGTGACCCCTAGTGCCTCTCTGAAATCTATGTGGAGTTGCTTCGATCTTCTCAGCGTGTGTGTGATTATCTTATCTTTGTCGAGACCAACGACCAAATTATATACCTTTTAAATATTTAGGGCGTATAGCTCGAAGTTCCTACCAGTAGACATAGATGCTCTCCTTCAAGGCATCTATTTGTATCAAAGCATTGACGCCGTCCATCGTTGAAGCATCCAGATAGAAGATCTTCACATCGTTCCACCTTCATAATCCTCATTGAATCAGTACCGACATTGAAGAAGTTCTTCTTGCCGAACCCATCAGTCACCTGAGGCTTGTGACTCTGATCTTTCTCGTGGCCACTCTGTTCTGAATATGTGCCTGCTTTATCAGCTCCTGAATCCTATGGACTTCCTTCATATCCATCCACTCCTCCTCCTAGATGGTTTCCACCTGAACGACTTTCCTTTACTAAATATATTAGACAGTTGGGAAAGGCTCGCCCTTTCAAGATACGGGCTGACATTAAACCCAGAGCTAAACTACTTGATGCCTTGGATTTCAATGAACCTCCTAAGTTGCTGCTTAAGTTGCCCTTACATGGTTTCTCCATGGACGACGCACCCTTCAAAAATTGGGAGACTCCTTTTTCTGTCACTATAGCTCCATGAAAAATTGATTCCCTCTATAGAATAATATCCTATCTGGGGTGTGACAACACAACTTCAACATCAGAAGTTGCTTGTAGAATCAATCTGTAAAAAATTGAACAGTTCCAGGGTTTATGCCTCAGCACTATAAGGACGGGAGGGGAGGACTATGGATAAATTTGGTCATGGACTTTATCAAAATTCTGTGTTGGCCAACAGAGTTCTAAATTATAACTTCTGCATGTCCTTCTACCTTAAAAATCTGGTAAGACACTTGTCTGATTTTGAGCAACATATTCCTTCGGATCGTCTTGAGGATTTTCAGAACATAGTTCATAATATCCTATAAACAAGAAAGTATATGGCAGGAACTGCATTTTATGCATTTGGTCTAACATCAAGAGTATCGGCCATGGCTGTTGCTATGAGGCATTTTGTTTGGCTGCGAGTTTCCGATATAGACATTAATCTTCAAGATCACGTAACCAACGTCCCATGTCTTGGTGAAGAACTCTGGCAACCATATAGAAGTGAGTCAGAAGCTTACTCAGCATGAGCAGAAATGGAACTCTCTAAACATATTTAAATTAAGAGTCAACTGTCTAAGACTTCTGCGAGGTCGTCTTCTTCCTACAAGAGGAAGTATCTGGAATCCTCTTCTACCAAGCCTCCACCACAGAAGAGACAAAAACAGGCCTCAAAAGTCTCAACCTTTGGCCCTTCAAAAACCTGCTCAGGCTTTTTGAAGTGCTTTTAGAGAGTATGGCCAAAATCCCTCCTCTTTAGCCTCTTCCCCAACCTATCAGAGATTGCCTGCAATTGTTCCATCACTGTTAAACTCTCATCATAATAGACTCTTGGGTCCTAAGAGTTATCAAGGATGGTTACTCTCCATTTCATAACCACTTCTCCAAATAACCCTCTGAGAGAGTCCTCTTTCACATCACAGCAGATGTCCCTCCTTCAGGAAACCAAAGCTCTGCTTCAACTAAATGCCATAGAAGTGGTTCCCTCTTCTGAGAAAAATCTACTCCGGGTATTCTCTAATTCCAAAGAAGACAGGAGGTCTTTGTCCAGTTACTTCTGAGACTTATTTATTTATTTATTTTTATTTATCATTTTAATACATCCCATTTACAAAGATGTTAGAGGAAATACAAAAGTATAAACTCAATTAGTTAAAGAACTAAGGAACAAAAAATAAACAATGAAAACAATTATCTAATACAGTCCACAATCTGAGGAGAAGAGACAAAATAAATAAAGCCCCTCGGGAAAGGGGACATATACAAAAGAAAATCAGAAATTAGGAAATAGAGCAGTATTAAGATATTATCCTATCCATTAATTTGATACCACATTAATAACCTGTTTCAATCGGACTGTGTAGAGATTCCTTTACCCTCCAGGAAAAAACCTAATTGGGCAGGTTCAAAGAAAATATATTTATTCCCTTGATAAGAGACAAAACATTTACACGGAAATCTTAACTGGAACACTGCTCCCAAAGCAATCACTTTTGATCGATAAGTCAAAACTTTTAACAAATATCTTCCATTAGAGAATGAGCTCATGGGGACGGGGGTGGAGGGAGGAGGAAGGTATTTCTGAAAATCATATAATTGTTTGACGAGAGATTTCATGTAACGTGAAATAAGTTATAATTAATAACTCCTCTCTCCCCCCATTGGTCTAGCACCCATCTTCTTCCCTCTGTTCCTCACAAAGTCTGGCATCTGTCTTCTTCCCTTCCATCTTTCCTTCCCTCCCCCAGGTGGTTGGTTTTTAGCATCTCTCGCCTCCTTTCCTCCCCAATACAGCACTGTTACCCAATTGAGGCAATATATGGTTCAGTCTGCTTAAGATGCCTTTGAATTTACCTCCAGGGCTTCTTCGATGTCAGTGGCAATGAGGGTAGCTGATATGAATGCTAATCTTCAAGACCGATTATCAAATATTCCTTGCATTGGCTATGAGTTATTTGGAAACTCCATGGACAATGCCACCCAAAAGCTATCTACTCATGAAAAATATTGGAGCACTTTAGTTAAACCTAAACCATCCTCTACCAGACCATTTAAGCCCTTTTCCTTGTATCAGAGGAGATTTTCATCAAAACCATCTGTTTCTTTAAGACAACAGAAGAAACCAAAAGCACAATGCTCTCAGAACCACAAACATCTGTCCCATCTAAACCGACGCAATCTTTTTGACAACCTATTCGAGAGCATAGCCCTGATTCCTGTATCTGTCTCTCCTGCAACCCATCGGAGGTCGCCTTCAAATTTTTTATCATCGCTGGGAGTTAATCACCTCCGACCTCTGGGTCTTAAAGATCATTTGAGAGGGTTACTCTCTTCATTTTCTCAGCATTCCTCCAGATTATCTTCCAAGAGAGTGTTTTGAACCCTCAACAATTCTCTTTTCTTCTTCAAGAGATCAAATCTCTTCTCCTCAGTGCCATCGAAGACGTTCCATTGGATCAGATAAACAGGATATTTTACTCCTGCTATTTCCTTATTCCGAAGAAGATAGGAGGCATTCGACCGATTTTGGATCTCAGAGGTCTCAACAAATTTCATGTTAAGGAAAAATTTTGAATGTTATCCCTAGCAACTGTATACCCTCTTTTATATCACAATGATTGTCTATGCTCTCTAGATCTCAAAGAAGCCTACATTCATATTCCTATTCACCCAAATTCAAGGAAGTTCCTCAGATTTCAAGAGTCACAATGCCATTATCAATACAAGGTTCTACCATTCGGCCTGACATCAACTTCCAGAGTATTTACCAAATGCCTTGTGGTAGTGGTAGCAACTTTAAGATCTCAAGGTCTTCAAGTTTTTCCTTACCTAAATGATTGGCTTATAAAAGAACCTTCTCCACAAGATGTCCTCATAGCAACACACAGAACAATACTCTTCAACATATGGTTTTCAAAATAAATTTTCCCAAATCACAACTTCAGCCATCGCAGACACTTTGATTCATAGGAGCTCTGCTTGACACCATTCAACTAAAAGCTTTTTTCCCTCAACGTCAGAAATTAATCCAAATTTGTCAACAAATTACTCAACTACCATCAATCACAGCCAGACATATGATGGTACTTCTAGGACATATGGTATCTACTGTCCATGTAATACCATTTGCGAGGCTTCACCTAACTACACAGTGGTCTCAAGCCCACGATCCACTTTCAAAACACATTTCAGTAGCACCATCTCTATGATGCTCACTGCAATGGTGGATGAACCCTTTAAATCTTTTCAGAGGTCTTTTGTTCCACATACCTACTCATCAAAAAGTTCTAACCACAGATTCCTCAAACTGCGCTTGGGGGAGCACATCTGAAAGTCTTCATACTCAAGGGGTCTCTAAGGGAACAACATTATCAAATAAATCTGTTAGAACTCAGAGCCATTTACAATGCCCTCAAAGCTTTTCAGCATCTTCTCATTGGTCAAATTCTACTTGTATGTACAGACAATCAAGTAGCCTTGTACTATATAAATAAACAGGGAGGAACGGGTTCTCTCCCTCTGTCAAGAAGTACAGAAGATCTGGTTTGGGGCGATTACTCGCAATATTTTCATTAGAGCAATCTACATTCAAGGAGAAAAGAATTCTTTAGCAGACAAACTCAGCAGAATTCTTCAACCTCACGCATAGACGCTCAATTCTGCAACTCTCCATCTCATCTTTGCTCAATGGAGAACTCCACAAATAGATCTGTTTGTGTCTCCCCACAACAACAAATTGCCCCAGTTCTGTTCCAGACTGTATGCTCTTCATTGCCTGGAGGCAGACGCTTTTCTTCTGCATTGGATGCACAAGTTTCTCTATGCGTTTCCACCCATTCCTCTCATTCTCAAGACACTTATCAAAGTTGAGCAGGAGTCAGCCACCATGATACTTATAGCTCCTCAGTGGCCCAGGCAGCCTTGGTTCTCCCTTCTACTTTAACTTAGTATCAAGGAGTCAATACCTCTTGTCAATTTATCCATCTCTTCGCACGCAGAGTCACTGTTCTCTTCTACATCCCATCTTTCACTCTTTACATCTGACAGATTGGTACCTCTTGGGCTGAGCTCTGCTGATCTTCACCTATCTCAGACTGTTAGACTCATATTAGAAGCTTCCAGAAAACCGGCCACTCAGCAAAAATGGACCTGGTTTTCTGCTTGGTGTCGTCATCTTCACCAGGATCTGAAATCCATCTGTTTCCTCAGTTTTGGATTGTCTCCTCCATTTATCTGACTCTGGCAAGATTTTCTGGAAAAAAAATCAAGATGTGAGTGAAAAAGTGTATTTTTAATGACACGCAACAGTTAAGTTTCTGATGTGAGTCAAGGAGATTCTGAACTCTTTCCTTGTATGAAGAAGACTTATGATTGCCCAGAAAGTTTTCCACTAACCATTTGAATGTCTCCCAAGCTTCAAGCTCAGCTGCTGAGTGATTGCTTAAAATATTTATCCTACATAACAGACTTGATCTGTGGGCCTATAAATATCCCTTCTTTCAGTTTTGCAGTGCTGATTTTTGAAAATTTCTTAACAAGATATTGAAAACCTGGTGAATTTGCTTTACCTCGTGGCCTTTGCCAGGTTCTTCATCAACGCCAGCTTGATATGACGAGGTGGAAGAAATATTTTATGAGGATCCACCAATGGCATAAATTTTACACTGCTTATCCCTGGGTTATAGGTATCCCTCAGCTGCCAGACACGCTTGACATAATGTTCAACTGTAGATCTGCTATCCCACAAGCACAGGAAACAGAAGTATTTAATGAATCCTCCTTGCATTCCCATTAGCATGCCAATGACCTTCAGATCACCACAGATGTTCCACTGGTGTGATTTGTAACTGATTGCTTCTAGTAAATTCTTCATATTCTCATAAGACTCCTTTAGATGAGCAGAATGTGCAATTGGTATACTTGGTTTGGAATTTCCGTTGTGTAGTAACACTGCCTTCAAGCTTCTCTGTGAAGAATCAATGAAGAGGCAGTATTCATCTGGACAGTGCACTTGTGACAAACTGTTGAAGAGCCTGTTGATGTAATGACAAAAGCACAATGAGCCATTTACAGTGAAGAAGGGTAAGTTATTCCTTTTTCGGTAATGGGTTATATTAGCATCTTTTGCAAGCAAGTGCGTTTGCTTAAGCCTTGAAGCAAGAAGTTCTGCTTTTTCTTTTGAAAGATTTAGATCACGAATAAGATTGAACTCAGCTTGTATAAAGGTCTCTGGTTCTGAATCTTCATCATTCACATCAGGATCAGATAATTCTGGATTGTGACCAGCTGCTACATCATCATCACATTCCTCATCATGTTCCATAAAAGCAAGTCCATCTTGTGGAGGTATAGGAACAGGCAGTGAGTCATCATGAGGAACAGGCCTAATAGCAGAATCCAAAGTAAGATATATAATTTTGTGCTTAGTTTTATGCTGGGAGGTGAGAGGCTGATATGAACGGAGGGGGACAGGGACCTTGGGGTGATAGTTTCTGAAGATCTAAAGGCAAAAAAAGTGTGACAAGGCGGTGGCTGATGCCAGAAGGATGCTGGGCTGTATAAAGAGAGGTGTAACCAGTAGAAGAAAGAAGGTGTTGATGCTCATGTACAAGTCATTTTTGAGGGCCCAATTGGAGTATTGTGTTGTTTTGGAGACTGTATCTGGCGAAGGACATAAGAAGACTTGAAGCGGTCCAGAGGAGGACGACGAAAATGATAGGAGGTTTGCGACAAAAGATGTATTAGGAGAGACTGGAAGCTCTTAATAAGTATACCCTAGAGGAAAGGAGGGACAAGGGCAATATGATTCAGATGTTCAAGTACTTGAAAGGTATCAACGTAGAACAAAATCTTTTCAAGAGAAAGAAAAATAGTAAAAACCCCTTCCTTCTGTCTTTTACTCTGGAACTCTTGCATTCTTTGGAACAAACTGAAGAGGGCAACAGACTCCCAGGAGAAAGAGGAGGTTTCAAAAACTGTGGTTGACATCTTTCTGCAGTATGCTCGAGAGAATGGACAGAGTACCCTAAGATTCAGCATACCATTTCTATCTACTGGAAAAGATATTATCAAGGTAAGACCCTAATCTCTTTTTCTGCCACATCCTATCTCTCTGACAACTTTCTGTTTATGTGAAAGCAAGATACAGCAATGTTAAGTTGCAGGTTCCTGTAAACATTTTAGGTTTGACAAACTAGGGACGTTGAAAGAGAAAATGGGAGCTGTGCTGTACTGAGGGGAAGAGGGTTGAGGAATGAAGAGAGGGTAAGAGTGCCGGATCCACAACAGAAGGGAAGGGAAAAGAGAAACATACCCCAAACTTTAAAAAAAGAAAGTTCTAGCCCTGTGACACACCATCCCAGGTGCTCAAGATGCACTGTTTGATAATCACTATTTTAGAGATATGCTCAGCCTCTGCAACATTGGATGGTATCCAATGTGTGACTTGTCTGACTGATTATTCTGCTGTTTACAGGGCAAGCACTTATTAATCAACTTGGTTTTAATAACCAAATTTTACATGAGTTTTTCTGATTGTTTAGCCCTTTTTCCCATATAAATATTAATCATGTTTTATGCATTGGAAGAGCCAGCTTTTTTTTCTTTCTCATTGCAACAGTATTGAAAAAGTCATAAACTTCTCTTCTTTTTTTTTTTTTTAAACCTTTGATTGAAAGTGCTCTCCACAAAACAAGATGTCAATATTTAGCTGACAAAATTGAAGTGCTTTGTATGACAGCACTTTGCAATTGTCAGTTAAGTAATTTTTGAGTTGATTCACCTTATGATTTATTCATTATACACCCTTTTATAAGACATGATGGTATATCAAATTTTATTAAACATAAGCATTTCTCTCTCCCTCCCCCCAGGACTTGTATAATAAGTATATATATTTACATGATATAACTGACTTAGTTTTAAAAATTCTATTTTCTCCTTAGGTCACGCAGTACATCTCTGCCTCAGAAGAAACATGATCTATCCTCCTCCTCCAGCTCCTCCTCCTCTTCTGATAACTCTCGCAGCAGGTAAATGATATAAATAAGTAACATTAAACATGGGAATGAGTATGGAGTACTAGCCACTTCACTAACTATATAGCACAGTGTTTCTCAGCTCTGTTCTTGGGACACACCCAGGTTGTCAGTTTTTCAGGATACTCACAACAAATATGCATGAGAAAGATTTGTATACAATAAAAGGTAATGCACACATTTATCACCTGCAAATTTATTATGGATAGTATATATAAAAGTATGTAAATCGTACAAGGATAATCTTAGTCCTTTTACTATCAAATGCATTTGTATGCACCATCAGTTTGTGGATCATATTAGCCTCTCCTGTGTTGTTTTCCTATTTATTATGGATATCATGAAAACCTCAAGAAAATCTAAAAAGGAGAGAATATAATGGTAATCAGGATTTCTGTATCGCCTGGTAGACTAGTCCTTACGAATGGGTTATATACCTCACTGCTACCAGCAGGTGGAGACTGGGAACAAACTTGTATATCAGGATAGCTTCCCCTCTTGCAATCCAGTCTTCCTCAGTCTCCATTAAAGCAGGTAGGAAGACTAATTTGGCTCCCCTTTTAGCAATGTTGGAATTTTGTTTTGGACTCCTGGGTTCCCCTTTTGTGCTGGATAGAGCTTGGACGGGTCCTGTTTGGGGATTCGTCTGACCTCGTGGGTGTTAAACTCGGCGGGTCTCATGCTGGGTCCCCCCCCCATCTTCCTCCACCTCCCTACATTTTTGTAGAGGTGTCTCAGCCGGAGACCTGGCCCCCTGGTTAGTCTGCCCTCCAGCTTTGAGAGCCGTGGAGTCTGTTCTGACTAAATAGGAAAAAAAATATCCTGAGGTGTGCCGGTCTAAAGGGCTCAATTCCCTTTAAAAACTGCCATTTGTAGGGGGGGGGGTTTTCTCATCTAACTGGCACTTTTCTTTCAGCTAGGGCATTTTTCAGCGCAATGAGCACTTTTAAGGGGGGAAAAATTGCTCATTGCGCTCCAGACGCGAGGTACTCGTGGCCAGCCTGTGCAAGCGTAGTGCAGGCCAGAGCAGTGGGGGAGTCTCGTTAGCAACAGTTGCTGGCAGCCAGGGCACCCTGCCACATGTACCTCACGAAGGATTCCCTTACTGCCGGAACGGCTGGGGATTCCTTTTTCGTGTCGGTCGGTTCCTCGGCCTCGGCTTCAGAAAAGTCCCAGACTTTTCAGACATGACAGGCCGCAGGAGCTCTGATTTGGTTGGTTTCAGGTCCAATTTCGACGGGAACCTCCTCCTTCATTTCTGTTACCTCAGGTGACCTTCCCCCTGTTCTGGAAATACAGGGGCAAGGTATGGCAGGGTCCCTTGGGGCCGCCAGGGGGGGGGGGTTTCCCCCTAAATTTATGTTAGCACTTTGTAAAGCTTATGTACTGGCGGCTGAAGGTTCTGTGTTTGGGGGGGAGGGGGTTTGCCCTTGATGTCTTCCCCGGTGCAACCCCAGGCAGCAACGGTTTTGCCCCCCCTCTACTCCTCTCTCGTCTAAGCACCCAAGGGTGTCTTGAGATGAGGATTTTTGCCCAGAGGAGCAAGATGTTATTGATGAGGACCTGGACCCTTGAGGAGATTTCCAGGATCCTCTTGTGGGGTCGGATTCCGCCAGCGAGGGGTTTGAGCACCCCTCTGCTGGCGAAGATTCATCTGTGGTGCACATTTTTCAACAGGAATAGCTTCATGAGCTATTTCTTCAGGTCTCCTCAGTTTTGCAGTTTCAGGACACCGTGTCAGCCTCCGCGTACGGTGGACCCCTTGCTTAAGGGGATCCACTCTTCTTCCCACTCTTCCTATGCATCAGGATATTCGGGACGTTATGCTTGCACAGTGGCAGGTGCCGTAAGCTCCCTTTCATTTTGCGTGCTCCATGGCCCGCCTGTATCCCAATCCTGAAGGGGATAGGAACACTCGGAAGTTGCCTGTGGTGGATGCGGTGGTCTCGGCCATCTCTAAGAGGCATACCGTGCCTGTTGAGGGCGGTACGGCCTTGAAGGACCCAGAGGAGTGTAAGTTGGAGTCTCTCCTTAAACAGAGTTTTGATGTGACAGCTCTGGCAGTCCAGACGGCGATGGGCTGGTGGCTCGAACATGTGCTTGACTACATCTGAGAATGGGAAATTGCTCAAGCGTGAGGTGGCAAAGATTGAATTGGGCGCTTCCTATCTTTCAGATGCCATGTATGACCTCTTGTGAGCTTCTGCCAAGTCGTTGGTGTTTGCAGTGGCAGCTCGCCATATCTTGTTGCTTCACGCTAGGTCAACAGATTCGGCGTCCAAAGCTAAATTGACAAAGTTTCCTTTTAAAGGATCTTTCTTGTTTGGTGAGAACCTGAACAAGTTGGTTCAGACTCACTGCACCTCGTTTGCCTGAGGATAGGCCTAGGCCGCTGGCTCGAGATGGGGCTGTTCGTGGGCGTGGGTATGATTTCCACCGCTTCCGCCCTGGTTGATGGTCTGCCTCTTTTCAGTCTCCTGGGCTCTCTAGAGACAGGTTCTTCCAGTGCATGCAGTCCTTTCGTGGGGCCTGCCGGGGTGTGGGTAGCGCCCCCGCTAGGTCCCCTGCCGCCCGTCCTGCCAAATGACTCCTTGCTGGTGCCCGTCTTGGTTCCGGTGGGCGCCCGTCTGAGGGATTTTTATCCAAAGTGTGCAGTCATCACGTCTGATAAATGGGTTTTGGAAGTGATTTTGGACGGTTATGCTGTAGAGTTTGCCCGTTCCTTGCCAGACCGTTTTCTCACTTCTTCCTCGCAGGTGGCGTGGAAGCAGCAGGCCTTTCGCCAGGTCCTTCAAAGATTGCTGGATCTTTTCACACTTCCCTGCCTAACATCCTAGAGTTTTTGCAAGATGGTCTGGACAGGGGCCTGGCTTGGACTTCTCTCTGGGTCAGCTTGCGACCTTGTCAGTCTTTCATAGGTTGTTGAAAGGTCAGCATTGACTGCCATTCCGGATGTGATTCGCTTCTTGTGGGCAGCCAAATTGCTCAAGCATCCCGTTCGACCCTCTGTTCCATCTTGGGATCTGAATTTGGTTCTGACAGTTCTAATGCATTCTCCTTTTGAACCGTTGGGCGACTGCTCTTTGAAGGACCTTACTTTTAAAGCGGTCTTCTTGGTGGCCATTACTTCAGCTAGACATGTTTTTGAGCTACAGGCTTTTTCTCGTAGGGCTCCCTTCTTGGAGTTTTCTAGGGAGTGGTTTGTCTTGAGGCCTGTTCCTTCCTTTCTGCCAAAGGTGATTTCTTCTGTTCATGTCAAATCAGGCAATGATCCTCCTGGTGTTGGGTAGTTGGGAGGGATCTTCCAAGCAGAAGCAGTTGCGCAAGTTGGATGTCACTCGGGTCTTCGCTCTTATGTGCAGAGGACCTAGGAGATCCGGAAATCAGATCATCTCTTTGTCCTTCTAGCGGATCCTCGTCAGGGGGATGGTGCTTCTAAGGCTACTATTGCGCGCTGGATCAAGGAGACTATTGTTTCCGCTTATCTTCTGAAGAAGAAGCCTGTTCCAGAATTTCTCAAAGCTCATGCCACTAGGGGTCAGGCAGCTTCTTGGGCTGAATCTTCGCTTGTGCCTCCAGTGGACATTTGTAAGCTGCGGTTTTGTCTTCCTTGCATTCATTTGTCAGACACTACCGGGTAGACGTTTAGGTATGTTGGGACGCGGTATTCAGTGAGTGTGTTCTGCTGTCAGCTCTTCGGAGGTCCCACCCATGATGGGGACTGTTTTGGTACGTCTCACTTGTAAGATTAACCTCTACCAGTCTGGAGAGTGCTAAAGAAGAAGAAATTAGGTTCTTAACCTGCTAATTTACTTTCTTTTAGCTTCTCCAGACCGATAGAGGTCACCACCCTGTCTATTGTCGTGTTGTTGTGGCTGTTGCGCGGGCAGTTTTTGGTTTTTTTCTTTGCATTCTAGTATTTTTCTATGGCCGGGGAGAATTGAAGAACAGCGGTTGTGGCTCGGCTTTCTGGTATCTCTCCTCTACATTTTACAACAGCATTTTGGTATGTTAGTTATTACTCCTGTTCGGAGTATTGTTTATTTCTATTTCCAGTTCTTAGTTCTGCTTGGCTATTCAGCAGACTGATAGGAATAGGGGAAGGTATCGCTTATGTAGTATTCCACAGTTTTGTTTCAGTCTCCACCTGCTGGTCATGATGAGATATATACCCACTTGTAAGATTAACCTCTACCGGTCTGGAGAAGCTAAAAGAAAGTAAATTAGCAGGTAAGAACCTAATTTCTCCTTACCTCAGCTTCTATTTTTGTTTCAGACACTTCCTATTTGGATGTGGAAGGAAGTTTTGGAGGGACTTCACAAACAAATCTTGAGATTTATATGGGCTCAAAAACATCCTACAGTGGGTGGCAAAAGTACTTTGAGGAAGCAGGAAGAGGGTTTAGCTGTTCCCATCTACTTAAATATTATCAAGCAGCGCAATTGCGAGCCTTATTAGAGTGGCAAACGCAGGAATGCAAGCAGTGGGTTGAGATAGAACAAATCGGCATGGGAAGTAACCATAATTTAAATTGAATCAGGTTGGACAGACTGGATGGACCATTCGGGTCTTTATCTGCCGTCATCTACTATGTTATTATGCTGCGTTTTATCTTGCGTGTCCTTTGGGGAGACAGGATATTGGACTCTGATGTCCACTCTGAGAGTCTGGAAGGAGGTTAGGAACTATTTATTGCAGAGATGGTAATATTCTTGGTATATCCCCCTTAGGTAAAACACTGAGTTCTAGCTGAGCAAAGATGTTAAGATTTTTATGGCCTGGTGTGTGGTGGGACAATCCAAGCATTTGGAAATCTTCAGAGTAGATATGGTTTGGCTCCCAAATAACTTTTTTCTATATTTGCAAGTCAAACACTATATCCAGAGCTCAGGTCTCCTGTGAGATTTAAGTCCAGGGATGACCAGTTTTGAGAAATTATTGGGTTTAGTGGTTTCAGTCATTTCCAAGTGTTTAAATACTAGGATGGGAAAGCCCCCTTGGGTATATGGTGGCCTGGGAAAGAGATCTGGGATATAGAATCCCCCTAGAAGAATGGGAGGTAACATGACACCACATGAAATCATTGGCCACAACCATAGTAGAAAATGGTATCGTATACCAGTGTTATATGCCAAGATGCAAGGGGGGATACTGTGGGCTTGTGTTGGAAGTGATGTGAGCAGGAGGGGACATATCTACATATGTGGTGGGAGTTTGCACTCGTCAGAGAGTTTTGGGACTCTGTTTGCTTTGCTCTCTCAGATTTTGGGCAAATGTTTTGAGGCTTCAGTTGAAAGTATCTGTCTCCACCATTATTCACCAGACCTAGATGTGGGAGACATTTGCTTTTGTAAGTTGGTGCTCATGGCGGACAGAGTGGTTGTGGCTACCACATGGAAAGATTGACACCACCAAATAGGCAAGCGGTGATAGCTAAGATGGAGGATTAGTATGTCCTGTACAGACTGACAGCTGTGAAATACCATAGACTGGTGAGTTATCACCCAAAAATGCATAAATTTGAACTTTAGAAAGTGACGTGAAATGAAAAGTGGGGGGGAGGGAATGGGGTAAAATTGAGCTAGAAAACTGGAGGTCAGGGGGTATAATTGTGAGGGGAATAAAATGCTTTGGGACTAGTACATTGAAGAACCAACAAGCTCTAGTTCATATGGTTGTGTTATAAATGCATATTTTGTAATGAGTTGCTGCTGAGAGAACATAAGCAATGCCTCTGCCGGGTCAGACCCGAGGTCCATCGTGCCCAGCAGTCCGCTCACGCGGCGGCCCAACAGGTCCAGGACCTGTGCAGTAATCCTCTATCTATACCCCTCTATCCCCTTTTCCAACAGGAAATTGTCCAATCCTTTCTTAAACCCCAGTACCGTACTCTGCCCTATTACGTCCTCTGGAAGCGCATTCCAGGTATCCACCACCCGCTGAGTAAAGAAAAACTTCCTAGCATTTGTTTTGAATCTATCCCCTTCCAATTTTTCCGAATGCCCTCTTGTTCTTTTATGTTTTGAAAATTTGAAGAATCTATCTCTCTCTACTTTCTCTATGCCCTTCATGATCTTGTAGGTTTCTATCATGTCTCCTCTGAGTCTCCGCTTTTCCAGGGAGAAGAGCTCCAGCCTCTCCAATCTTTCAGTGTATGAAAGGTTTTCCATGCCCTTAATCATTCGTGTCGCTCTCCTCTGGACCCTCTCAAGTATTGCCATATCCTTCTTAAGGTACGGTGACCAATACTGAACACAGTACTCCAGGTGCGGGCGCACCATTGCCCGATACAACGGCAGGATGACTTCTTTTGTTCTGGTCGTAATACCATTTTTAATAATACCCAACATTCTGTTTGCCTTCTTCGCTGCTGCTGCGCATTGCGCCGTTGACTTCATTGTTGTATCCACCAGTACACCCAAATCTCTTTCAAGGTTACTTTCCTCTAATACTAATCCCCCCATTTGGTAGCTGAACATCGGGTTTTTTCTCCCTATATGCATGACTTTGCATTTCCCTACATTGAATTTCATCTGCCATTTATTCGCCCACTCCTCCAGTTTGTTTAGGTCCCTTTGTAGGTCCTCACACTCTTCCGTAGTTCTAACCCTTCTACAGAGTTTAGTGTCGTCCGCAAATTTTATAACTTCACAATTCGTCCCCGTTTCCAGGTCATTTATAAATATATTGAACAGCAGCGGTCCAAGCACAGACCCCTGCGGAACTCCGCTCGTGACTTTCCTCCAGCCCGAGTAGTGACCCTTCACTCCAACCCTCTGTCTCCTGCCTGCCAACCAGTGTTTGATCCATCTGTGTACGTCCCTTCCACCCCGTGGTTCCACAACTTCCTAAGTAGCCGCTCATGTGGTACCTTGTCAAAGGCCTTTTGGAAGTCAAGGTAAATGATGTCTACAGGTTCCCCTTTGTCCAACTGGCTGTTTACCCCCTCAAAGAAGTGCAGTAAGTTTGTTTGGCATGATCTTCCCTTGCAGAAGCCATGTTGGCTCGCTTTCATCAGCCCATTTTTTTCGATGTGCTCACAGATGCTGTCCTTTATCAGTGCTTCTACCATCTTGCCCGGAACCGATGTCAAACTTACCGGCCTATAGTTTCCCGGGTCTCCTCTTGACCCCTTTTTAAAGATAGGTGTAACATTTGCTATCTTCCAGTCCTCCGGAATCTCTCCAGTTTTCAAGGATAGGTTGCAAACTCGTTGGAGTATTCCCGCTATCTCATTTCTTAATTCTTTTAGTACCCTAGGGTGGATTCCGTCCGGGTCTGGGGATTTGTCGCTTTTCAATCTATCTATCTGTTGGAGGACCTCCTCATGGCTCACCTCTATTGCTGACAGTTTTTCTTCTTGGTCACCATGGAAGATCACGTCAGGTTCCGGTACACTGGATGTGTCCTCGCTTGTGAAGACTGATGAGAAGAATTTGTTTAACCTGTCGGCTACCTCTTTTTGCTCCTTTATCACTCCCTTTTTGTCTCCATCATCCAACGGTCCTACTTCCTCCCTCGCTGGTTTCTTCCCCTTAACATATCTGAAGAATGATTTGAAATTTTTTGCCTCCCTGGCCAGTCTCTCTTCGTATTCTCTTTTCGCTCTCCTAACCACTTGATGACATTCTCTTTGGCGTTTCCTGTGTTTATTCCAGTTTTCCCCAGTTTGGTCCTTTTTCCATTTCCGGAATGATTTTTTCTTGTCTCCTATCGCTTTCTTCACCTCATTGTTTATCCATGCGGGGTCTTTTGTTCGTTTTTTTTTGCACCCTTTTCTAAATCTGGGGATGTACATATGTTGTGCTTCTTGCACTGTGCCCTTGAATAGAGACCAGGCTTGCTCTACAGTTTCTGTTTTCCTTGAGCTGTTTCTAAGTTTTTTTCTTACCATTGCTCTCAAGGCATCATAGTTCCCTTTCTTGAAGTTGAACGTTGTCACTGTGGTTCTCTTCCCTTTTGCTGTACTTACTCCTAATTTGTACTGGATCATGTTGTGATCACTGTTTCCTAGTGGTCCTACTACTTCCACTTCTTTTGCAGGTCCCCCTATTCCGTTGAGGATTAGGTCAAGAGTGGCATATCCTCTTGTTGGTTCCTTGACAAGCTGATCCATAAAGCAGTCCCTCACAGCCTCTAAGAATTCTGTTTCCCTCGCACAGTTTGAGTTTCCAATATTCCAGTTTATTCCGTGGTAGTTAAAATCTCCCATTACTGTCACATTCCTGTTGTTGCCTTCCCGCCTCAATTCTGCTGCCAGATCTTTGTCGTTTGCTTCCGTTTGTCAAAGTGGACGATAGTATAGACCCAATCTTATGTCAAGGCCACTTTTTCCTGGTAATTTGACCCATAATGACTCCAGTCCTTCCGCCTTTGGTTCTATATCCACCCCGGACGAGGGAATGGAGTCTTTTATGTATAGTGCTATTCCTCCACCCTTCTTGTGGGTCCTGTCTCTTCTATAGAGTTTGTACCCTGGCAGCACTACGTCCCATTGGTTATCCTCATTCCACCATGTTTCCGTGATTCCAATGATGTCTAGGTTTTCTTTTTTGGCTATGGCTTCTAATTCTCCCATTTTGGTCTTTAGGCTCCTTGCATTAGCGTACAAGCAATTTAAGTCCTGGTCTTTTCTTTTCTCTGCTGGTTTTACATGTGTTTTGCTCCTCTTACCATCCCCTAGTTGGGCTGCCAGTCCCTCATTTCTGTTCCTTTCTTCCTCATTTTTTGGTGTATCTTTTCTGTTCCTTTCTTCCTCATTTTTTGGTGTATCTTTTTCGTCTGCAACCTGATTTCCTGATCTCTCCTGTTCCTCTAATTTTATCTGTTTGCCCTTTTTGTTGGTCAACAGCTTCTGTTGTTCATCTCTTGCCTGTTCCCAGCATTTTTCCCGCTCAGTATCTTCTTTGGATACTCTTGTCCGAACCTTCGACGTCAGGTCGACTATCGGCTTTCCCCTTCTTCTCAGTTTAAAGCCTGCTCAATTCCTCTCTTGACGTTGTTTGCTAGCAGTCTCGTTCCTGCCTTGCTCAGGTGTAGTCCGTCCCTCCTGAAGAGCTTGTTCTTCCCCCAAAAAGTTGTCCAGTTTCTTACAAAAAGGAATCCTTCTTCTTCGCACCATCTCCTCAACCAAGCGTTTATTGCTTGTAGCTCGGTCTGCCCTCGGTACTGGCAGAATCTCTGAGAATGCTATCTTCTGTGTCCTCAGCTTCAGTTTCCTTCCTAGGATCTTGAACTGTTCAATTAGCGTAGTCCTGCTGTAATTTCTCCTGTTGACATCATTTGTTCCCACGTGGATTATCACTGCTGTCTCTTCTGTTTCCGCGCCATCCAGGATCCTCTCGATTCTGTCGGTGATGTCCTTCGTTCTTGCTCCTGAGAGACAGGTCACTAGCCGATCCTCTCTCCCTCCTGCTACATGACTGTCCACTTCTCTCAGGATTGAGTCTCCCACGACGACTGCAGATTTCTCCTTCTTCAGCTTCCTCACTGGTCTCAAATCTGTATCCTCTGCGTGGCTCAGTCCTTCTCTTCCAGGGTCCCCGCCAGTCTTCGCCCTCTCTGCTTGCATGAATCTTCCATGTGATCCTTCATCCTCGGCGTCCGTTGGCCCCTGTCTTCCATCTGTTGGCCCATGTCCTCCATCTTGTGTAGCCGTAGCTTCCTCGCTCCAGCGCTGCTGATGATCCTGCTCTTCTACCTGCCTGTAGGCCTCCTCGATGAATCTTTCGAGCTCCCTTACTTGCTCCTTGATGTGGCTTTCTCCTGCAGGGTCTTCAGTTGTCTCGAAAGGTGCTTCTGAGATGTGGAGTCCCTCCAGCTCTTGAACCCTGCACTGCAGTCGACCAACTTCCTTCTTCAGGCTTTCCAGTTCCTGACACCGACTGCATATGTATGCCTGCCTTCCCGAGGGAAGGTAGTCATACATATGACACTCTGTGCAGTACACTGGGAAGCTCCTCCGGGTTCCTGCTGCTTCCATTTCTCTTTCTTCGGAGTCCACTAGATGTCCTCTCCCTTCTCTTATGTCTCTATGTGTGCGGGCGCTGTGCTGTATATAATTTTCTGGGAGTGTGCTGCTTTTGAGAGAAATCTAAATTTGGCTTTAAGATTAATTTTACAGGGTTTTCAGAACTGAAATGGGGGTGGGCTACTATTAGAAACAATACAGTATATGGATCTCTCTCTCTCTCTCTCATGGTATACATAGTCCACATTCGTGTTTGTTTGAATGAATGATAGTCTGAAACTGAATATGAATTATACACTATTAAAAAATTCACATAATGTTCTTTGGTGTTTGTGCTGGGCTGATATGAACTTTCCTTAATACAGTGGTACCTCAGTTTGCGAGTAACCCGGTTTGCGAGTGTTCTGCAAGACGAGTAAAGCACTCAGCAAACTTTTGACTTGCAAACCGAGCACTGCCCCGATCAACGAGCACTTACAGGGGATTCCTCTTCTGTCTTCCGACTGCCTTCTACATCGGGTGCCTTCCGCAGGTTGGAGGACCTCTGTCTGGGCCTGCGCAGCCGGGTGCTGTCCCTCTTGTGCGTTGCGTGTGACGCGCACAGCATCAATCATCGGTGTTGTGCGGGTAGGACGGTGCTCGGGTGGGGGCTCTCCATCATGCGAGGGGCATCCGACATGGAGGGCTGGCCGGCGGATGGAGGAGGCATCCCTCTAAAGGCACTGCGAGGTTCTCCGGTGGCTGGCATCCCCCCCTCCCCGAAGCGGCACTGTGGGGTTTTTCTTCCGATGACGGACAGAGGAGGCAGACGGAGGAGACGGTGCTGCAGCACCCGGCCCTGACAGGTATAGACCCCGGGTTCTAGACCGAATCATCTGAGTTTCCATTATCCCCAATGGGGAACTTTGTTTTGATAAACGAGCATTTTGGATTACGAGCATGCTCCTGGAACGGATTATGCTTGTAATCCAAGATACCACTATATTTCATTACTTCTGGTTGTGACACAGAAGTTTATATAGCACTGCTCCTTGTAACCCTGGGCAAGTCATGTGGTCCTCCATTGCCCCAGGTATATTAGATAGTGAGCTTGCTGGGACAGACGGGGGAAAAATGCTTGAGAACCTGAATAAATCCATGTAAACCATTATCCCAGGACAAGCAGGCAGCATATTCTCTACATGTGGGTGACGTCATCTACGGAGCCCGACGCGGACAGCTTTTCAAGCAAGCTTGATTGAAGATTTCAAGTTTGCTGATGCTGCAACACGCATGTGTGTGCCCTCCTGCTCCACTAGAGGGCGCATCCCCTCCTCGTGGTCTTCAGTTCTTAGTTTTCCGCGGAGCCAGAAAGCCCTGTTATTTTTCTCTCCGTGTCTAAGTGTCTTTCTAGCACCGCGGCTTCTTTGTTTTACCTCCGGGAGTCGCTGTGCGCTTTTTTGTTCTTTGTGAGTTTTTGTGTGTTTTTGACTGTTCGGCATCCGGGAGCTCCCGGGTTGCCGTGGCCGCGTGGCCTCGGATCAGCTGCGGCCTGTTATGTCCCGGCCTCTTACCGGGTTTAAAAAAGTGCTCGCAGTGCAGTCGGCTATTGTCCATAACCGACCCGCACCGCTGGTGCATCCTGTGCCTGGGGGCTGATCATCCGACCGACTCTTGCCCCTGGTGTGGCACTTTCCAGTCGCGTGCACTGTGTCGTCGTCGCGCCCGCATGGCTGAGCTGTTTGTGGTGGAGCCGGCCCTGGTTTCGACTCCAGTCTCGACCTCGGTCCCGGCCTCGACCTCGGCCTAGAAGACCTCGGCCCCGAGTAAGCTGCCCTTGACTTCGAGGAGATCGGCCTCAACCTCGAAGTCCTCGGCTCCGGGTAAGTCCCCTCTTCCTTCTTCAGAGTCAGCGTCGGCGAAGAAGTCAACTTCGGAGTCTCCGGCCGTTCATGGGGGGAGTGCTATCTTGCCAGCTTCGACAAGACCCTTTAAGCCTTCCAAGCGTGCTTCCGCCTCCAGGGAATACTCATCTTCAAGGTCGCCCTCGGTGGAATGCACTGCTGCACGGGACATGCCCAGCATGATGTCGGTGCTCGTGTTCCAGGATATGTTCCGGGCTATGATTCCTTGGAGCTCTTCTCGGCTTTGGCCCACTTAACCCCGGCCTCGACTTTGCGTGTGGCGGACCAGCTTGAGCGTCGTGTCGAGGCCCCTCAGGCCAGGGTGCGTCGGTCTCGGCGTCTTTCCTCTTTAGACTCCTCGCCTCCGCACTCGTGACGTTCCTCGCCTTCGGGGCATCCGAGGTCGAAGCGCCGGTTGGGGCGTGCCTCGACCCCGTCTCGCCGCTTGGCGAAGCGGCCCCATGACTCCCCCCCCCCCCCCGAGGTGGGGCCGGTCCCCGGGTGGTCGCACGACCGGGGCTCTCCGGGCCTCGGAGTTGACTTTGTCCAACCCCCGGTTGTTCAAGACCCCCTCCCGGTCCGGGGCTCCTCCCGGCTTCGCAGAGTTCTCCTTTTTCCCGAGGCGTTTCTCCTCGACTCTGTCGGACCTCAGTTCCTCTCACCCCGGGGTCCTCCCCTCGGGAGACCTCAAAGCGTCAACAGTCCTCGACTCCGCCCCCTTCTCTCAGCGGAGCGTCATGGGGCTTGGGTCATGGGGACACGGATAAGCCGCCTCATTACTCTCGGGAGGTTTCTCCCTTTTTTTCAGCGGCGCTTCGTTCTCGCTCGACCACCCCCATGGAGGGTCGGACGGTCGGTCCTCTTCCTTCACAAGGTTCGTCCAGGACATGGGGAAGGCGCTCAATCTTGACCTTCAGTCAGACTCCAAGTACACCAAGGAGTTTTTGGAGGAGATGGATCTACCCTGTCCTCTGGAGTCCTTATGGCTCCCTTCGAATCTGGTGCTACGCCAGGCGTTTTTCTGGAATTTGGAGACCCCTTATGCGGTCCCTGCCATTCCGTCCAAGATGTAGTCTCGATACCAGATGGTCCCCTGCCCGGGGTTTGAGAAGGCTCAACTTTTCCACCAGTCTTTGCTGGTGGAATCCTCTTTGAAAAAGTCTCATCTGTCCAGGGTGTCCGCGGCTGTCCTGCCTGGCCGGGAAGGGAGGACGATGGATAAGTTTGGCAGACGCCTCTACCAAAATTCCATGATGGCCAACCGGGTCTTGAATTATAATTTTACATTCACTTCTTATCTCAAGGTTGTGGTCAAATCCTTGCCCGCCTTTCAGGTGGACTTGCCCGCTTCGTGCCATGAGGAGTTTCGACAGCTGATGGACTCTCCATTGCAGCTTCGTCTGCACAGATTTCATGCGGCTTATGATGCTTTTGAGCTTTCCTCGAGGGTCTCCGCCTTTGCGATGGCCATGCGACGATTGGCGTGGCTCCGGATCGTTGATATGGACCCTAATCTTCAGGTTCGGTTGGCCAACCTTCCCTGTTTAGGCAATGAACTCTTCGATGACTCTATCGAGGTGGCTACAAAACGCCTCTCCGAGCACGAGCGTTCTTTTGCATCCTTGGTGCGGTCCAAGCCAAAGCCCATTCCTTCTAAGGCCTATCGGTTGCTGCCTCAGCGGTATCCGCAGAAGTCCACGCCTGCTTTTTCGCGTCCTCCTCCTCGATGCCACAGCAGCAGCGGGCTCCCCCCAAGCCTCAGACCCCGGCTGCGACTAAATCCACGCCGCTCTTTTGATGGGCTGGCTGGGAGGGGGCTGGCCTCCTCCGTGTTGGGTCCCGCTCCTCTCCCTATTGGGGCCGCCTCCGTGCCTTTTATCTGGTCTGGGAAAGCATCACCTCGGATGCTTGGGTCCTCTCGGTGATCAGAGAGGGGTATTCGCTGAATTTTCAGGAGTTGCCGCCGGATTGTCTTCCCAGCGTGTCTCCTTCGAACCGAGCACAGCTTCCGTTGCTTCTTCTGGAGGCTGGGGCTCTTCTTCGCCTGTGGGCGGTGGAGGAGGTTCCCCCTTGTCTACGGGAGCGGGGATTTTAATCTCGCTATTTCCTGGTCCCCAAAATGACCGGGGACCTCTGGCCTATCCTGGACCTCCGGGGGCTGAACAAGTTTCTCGTTCGGGAGAAGTTCCGGATGCTTTTGCTCCCCATATTGTATCCCTTGATAGATGAGGGGGACTGGTTGTGTTCCTTCGATCTGAAGGAGGCGTACACTCACGTTCCGGTGCATCCAGCTTGCCGCCTATTCCTTCGGTTTCAGGTGGGGGACCTGCATCTGCAATATTGGATTCTCCCGTTCGGGCTTGCGTCATCCCCTCGAGTCTTCACGAAGTGCCTCGTGGCCGCGGCCCTCAAGTTCCAAGGACTCCAGGTCTTTCTGTACCTCGACGACTGGTTGATCAAATCCCCGTCGAGGGTGGGAGTTATTTCAGTGACCCGTCGGACTATTTTATTCCTTCAAAGTCTGGGGTTCGAGGTCAACTTCCCAAAATCTCAGCTGTGCCCCACTCAGTCTCTACAGTTCATCGGGGCCGTGCTGGACACGATTCACCAAAGATCTTTTCTGCCGCCTCCTCGTCAGGCCACCCTGGTTCGGCTGAGCCAGTCGGTTTCCCTGCGGGATTCGGTTTCAGCCAGGCAAATGATGATTCTGCTGGGTCACATGGCTTCCACCGTCCATGTCACACCGTTCTCCAGGCTGCATCTTCAGGTCCCTCAGTGGACCTTATCGTCTCAATGGCGTCAGGATGGGATCCCGCTTCCCAGGATATTGTGGTGACTCCTTCCTTGAGACGCTCGCTCCGTTGGTGGACCAACTCTTCCAATTTTTCCAGAGGGTTGCTCTTTCTCGCACCTCCGCATCACAAGGTCCTGACCACAGACTCCTCGGCGTATGCCTGGGGGCTCACCTCGATGGTCTTCGGACTCGGGGCCTTTGGTTGAGTGCAGATTTTCGTCGCATCAATCTGCTGGAACATCGGGCCATTTACCTTGCCCTGGTCGCTTTTCGTCATCTGCTTCAGGACCGGGTGGTACTGGTGCGCATGGACAACCAGGTCGCGATGTATTATGTAAACAAGCAGGGGGGCACGGGTTCCTGCAAGGAGGCTCTTCGCCTTTGGGATTGGGCGTTCCACCACAACATCTTTCTTCGTGCGGTTTATATCCAAGGGGAGCAAAACTGTCTGGCGGACAAGTTGAGTCGCCTTCTGCAGCCGCACGAGTGATCTCTCCATTCCCAAACTCTGCGTCAGGTGTTCAGTCGCTGGGGGACTCCGCAGATCGATCTGTTCGCCTCCCCCCTCAATCACAAGTTGCCTCATTTTTGCTCGAGGATGTACTCCCCGGACCGTCTTGAGGCGGATGCGTTCCTCTTGGATTGGGAGGGCAGATTCCTTTATGCGTTTCCGCCTTTCCCTCTGATCTTAAGGACGCTTGTGCATCTCAAGTCGGCGCATGCCGACATGATTCTGATTGCTCCTCGGTGGCCTCGGCAACCGTGGTTCTCCCTGCTTCTACAACTCAGTGTCAGGGACCCTCTACTTCTGCCTGTTTTTCCTTCTCTGCTGTCTCAGAGTCGGGGTTCACTGCTGCATCCCAATCTGCAGTCTCTTCATCTGATGGCTTGGTTCCTTTCTACCTGACCCCTTCGCTTGGGTTGTCTCGGTCAGTGCAGGATGTCCTTGAGGCTTCTCGGAAGGCTTCTACGAAGCAGTGCTATTCTCAGAAGTGGACACGTTTCGCCACATGGTGTGCTTCGCATCGTGTGGAACCTCTGTCTGCTTCGTTGTCCTCGGTTCTGGAATATTTGCTTCATTTGTCTCAATCTAGTCTCAAGACCAATTCGGTTCGTGTTCATCTCAGTGCAATTGCTGCCTTTCATCGGCAGCTTGATGGGAAATCACTTTCTGTTCACCCTGTGGTTTCTCGTTTTATGAGGGGTCTCTTGCATGTCCATCCTCCCCTCAAGCCTCCACCTGTGGTTTGGGATCTTAATGTGGTTCTTGCTCAGTTGATGAAACCTCCCTTTGAACCCATGGATAAAGCTCATCTGTAGTTCCTTACTTGGAAAGTGATCTTCCTGCTTGCACTCACGTCTGCTCGCAGAGTCAGTGAGCTGCAGGCGCTGGTGGCGGATCCACCTTTTACTGTATTTCATCATGACAAGATGGTCCTGCGGACTCATCCTAAGTTCTTGCCTAAGGTGGTTTTGGATTTCCACCTTAATCAGTCTATTGTTCTTCCGGTGTTTTTTCCTAAGCCCCATTCTCATCCTGGTGAGGTGGCTTTGCATACTCTTGACTGTAAGAGGGTGTTGGCTTTCTATCTTCAACACACCCAGTCACATCGGAGGGTTCCTCAACTTTTCATGTCCTTTGATCCTAATCGGTTGGGATGTCCTGTTTCCAAGCGCACCTTGTCCAACTGGTTGGCTGTTTGTATTTCCTTCTGCTACGCTCAGGCTGGTCTCTCGCTGCGCGGTCGGGTTACGGGGCATAAAGTCCGAGCGATGGTGGCTTCTGTCTCTTTCCTCAGGTCCACGCCAATTGAGGAGATCTGTAAGGATGCCACTTGGTCTTCGGTTCATACCTTCACCTCTCATTACTGTCTAGATACTATGTCCAGAAGCGACGGCCGGATTGGCCAGTTGGTTTTGCGTAATCTTTTTTCCTGATTTGCCAACTTTCCCTCCGTCCCTTTTTGGTTAGCTTGGAGGTCACCCACATGTAGAGAATATGCTGCCTGCTTGTCCTGGAATAAAGCACAGTTACTTACCGTAACAGGTGTTATCGAGGGACAGTAGGCAGATATTCTCGCAACCCTCCCGCCTCCCTGAGGTTGGCTTCTTTGCTAGCTATCTGAACTGAAGACCACAAGGAGGGGATGCGCCCTCTAGTGGAGCAGGAAGGCACACACATGCGTGGTGCAGCATCAGCAAACTTGAAATCTTAAATCAAGTTTGCTTGAAAAGCTGTCCGCATCGGGGCTCCGTAGATGACGTCACCCACATGTAGAGAATATCTGCCTGCTGTCCCTGGATAACACCTGTTACGGTAAGTAACTGTGCTTTCTGAGCTCCCCTGGGAGAATGGATACATTTTTGTAAGTCAGCCACTTGCCTTTAGCATACTCGATGATTACATAATATATAATATGGAATTTTTAAAAATAAAATGTGCAGTACGATTGTGTAAAAGGCCAAGAACACCAAAATGGCAGAGCAAAACACCAAACATTGTGGCAGGAAAAGAGGGCTATACATGCTTTGTGAGCCTAGAAACTTCATAAAGTTCAGACTTTTTGCAAAACTTGTTCAGCAAGCATTTTCCCTTGTTTTGGTGTTGGAAAAGCAAGAATACTGTTGTCCTGTTTCATCTTCATGGCTCTTTTTGCCATTCTTGTTGAGATAGTGAATTATTTCATAGTTTTCTCAATGTTCCAACTATTTGGGGCTAGGGTCAGAATTTGCATTTTTTTCCGTATGTTTGGAAAGCTCCAACTTTTGTTTCAGTTCCTTTAGCAAATGGTCAGTTAGTACATTTTTGACATTTATCTCTTGCTGGTTCTTGTTCAACATCAGCAGGAGTTAAGCCATTAACAGTTGTAATTTGATTAGCAGTGGCCGCTTGGGCTTCAGAATTTGTGCTTAGCATAACTCAAAAAATTTTGCCTTCTATCCGGCTGAATTTTTAAAGGGGAAATGCCGAGAGGTGTAAAACTGGCACGGAGGTTTTCAGCTGCATTAATGGGGTCATCGCTTCCAGAATCAAATTAAGAACCACCTACTTCCAGTTTTGCTTTAAGATCTGGTCTACGGCATGGCTAAAGTTTTTTGCCTGACTTAGTCTTGGTTTTATAATAGGATTCAGAAGATCAGTTATAGTAAGATCAATTCATTGCAGACCTCTGACATTTCTGTGATAATCCCAGGACAAGCAGGCGGCATATTCTCACATGTGGGTGATGTCATCCACGAAGCCCTGACACGAACACTTTAAAAGTGTATCACCACTTAAGAAAATTAGAAAGTTGGCGATAGCCCACACCGCACATGCGCGAGTGCCCTCCCGCCCGACGTAGGCACGCAGTCCCTCAGTTCTTAGTTTTCCGCAGAGCTAATAAGTCAAGTTCTCAACATTCGTTGTATTTTTTCCTTGCCTTCCTGCTCTCGCATTCATTTATTTGTTTCATTATTCTTAATTTGTTTCTTCGTTTATTCTTTAAAAAAAGTTTACTTTTTTTCTTCAGCCGTCCAGCAGGTTTACCAGTAGGGCCTTTTCGTTAAGCTTCAACCATCAAGTTTGACAGTGTTTCCGTCGATGTCCCAGCCAGTGACGGGTTTTAAGAAGTGCGGCTGGTGTTCAAGAACTATCTCCATCACTGACCTGCACAGCTGGTGCCTCCAGTGTCTGGGCCCAGAACACCAAATCCAATCCTGTGTGCATTGTTCAACCTTACAGAAATGCACCATCAAAAACCGCCTTTTATCCCAGTACAAGCAGGCAGCATATTCTCACACATGGGTGACATCACCGATGGAGCCCCGGTACGGACATTTGAAAAGGGAATTGCAACTTTGTTTTAGAAAGTTCATGATCAGCCTGCACCACACATGCACGACGTAGGCACGCGGTCTCTTAGTTTCCGCAGAGCTAAGAAAACCCATTTCAACGGCCATTGAAAACTTTTTTTGCCTTCTCATTCTCACGTCAGTGACTTTTTAGTCATTTTTCGTGTTCTTTTCTTTCTGTCAGTTACTTCGGTTAAAATAAAAAAATCTCTTTTTTTTATCCCTTGCAGGTTTTTGGCCCGGTGGAGCCTGTTGTACCACCTTGGCCTCCGATTTCGATTTTGCTGAGGCAGTCTTCCCGTTGTCACGCCTGCAGACGGGATTTAAGTTGTGCAGTTGCTGTGCTCGGCCCATCTCTGTGACTGACCCACATTGCTGGTGTCTCCAGTGTCTAGGGCCCAAGCAACATCCAGAATCCTGTACTCGTTATTCATCACTTCAAAAAAGGACTTTGGAAAACTGCATTCTTCAACAACAATGTTTGTTCGATGTCGCTATGGAGAGGGAGCCGACATTGATACCGACGGCACCGACCAAGGCAACGCTGCACTCATCAACACCGGCAGAAACATCTCTGGTGTCGCAACCTCCAGTGGGTAAGCCGGCTAAGAAGCCTTCCCCTACCCCATTTGGGACTCGGATCAAAGTGGCATTGAGTCGAGTCATGCTGACCTTGAAAAAGTCCCGTAAGCGACTGGTCCCGATTTCAGTGAGTGCCTCGACATTGGCCTCCTCATTACCGAACTGGTGCACAGCACCAGTGGAACCGGCTAAAAAGCCTACGGTTCTGATGCTCTCCCTCAAGCAAAAGATTTACATTTTGCTTTGGGAGGAATTGGGTGAGCATTTTCAGATTTTAGTGCTGACTCAAATTATGGACGACTCAAATTATGCCTGATGGTCTCCGCACCAGTGGAGCATCAGAATGAGGTGCGGTCTGTGTCGTTCGTTGCTCAGACTGAACCGCCTGGAAAGCCGGTGTTGATGTGGCCATAATTTGAGTCGGCATTAACATCTGAAAATGCTCACCCAGAGCCTCCAAGAACTTACTATGCTTGGAATCCACTTCTAGCGGGAAGGATTGGCCACCGTGAGAACAGGCTACTGGGCTTGATGGACCATGGGTCTGACCCAGTAAGGCTATTCTTATGTTCAGCCATCTGACGGAGAAATTTAGAAAAAGAAGACCGCTCAGAAAAAGCAGAAGGTCTTTGAGGTGATCGTTGAGCTGAATCTGAACCAGCAGAGTCCTCATCTGCAGTAGAAAGTGATTCCTGTTCCGAGTCTCTAAATAAATCCGAATCCTGTATGGAATGAGGATGGTGTGGAAGACTCTTTGTCGAAGCCTCGAGATGCTTAGTCTTATGAGAGTACCGCACTGGAGTAACATCTCTAGATGTTAATATAACTCTAGCAAGGCTACATCTTCGCGTTCCTCAGTGGGCCCTTGCTTCTCAGTGGTCTCAAGCGACAGATCGTCTCTCTCAACATATTTCTGTCACATCATCTCTTCAGCAGTTGCTTCAATGGTGGATGATCTCCAATCTAACCAAAGGTCTTCTTTTTCATTTACCCCACACCAAAAGGTGATAACGACGGATGCATCTCCTTATGCCTGGGGGGGCGCACCTGGAGGGCCTTCAAACACAAGGTCATTGGTCTGCCAGGGAGCGGAAATTTCACATCAATTTCTTCGAGCTCAAAGCGATATATTATGATCTCAAAACTTTCCAGCACCTCTTGAGTCCTCAAGTCCTCCTCCTTCGCACAGACAATCAAGTGGCAATGTACTACTTAAACAACCAAGGAGGCATGGGCTCTCTTCTGTTATGTCAGGAGGCCCAGAAAATCTGGCTATGGTTGACGGCTCGCAGCATTTTCCCTGGCAGACAACCTCAGCAAAATTCTTCAGCCTCACGAATGGAGTCTCAACTCTGCGACTCTCCATCTCATCTTTACTCAGTGGGGCACTCTACAGGTGGACTTATTTGAAACTCCCCGCAATCACAAGTTGCCTCAGTTTTGCTCCAGACATTAACTCTCCTCACCGTCTGGAAGCCGATGCGTTTCTCCTGGATTGGACGGTCCTTTTTCTATATGTATTCCCTCCAACTCCTCTCCTGTTGAAGACTGTTCAAACTCAAACAAGTCAGCCACCATGATTCTCATTGCTCCTTGGCCCTGGCAACATTGGTTTTCCCTTCTACTTCAGCTCAGCACCAGGGAGCCAATTCCTCTACCAACCTTTCCTACTCTGCTTACTCAGAATCAAGGATCTCTTCTACATCCTAACCTGCAGTCGTTGCACCTGACAGCTTGGTTTCTTTCGGGTTGAATTCATATGCATTACATCTTTCTCAGCCTGTTCGTGATATTATTGATGCCTCCAGGAAGCCAGCCACTCAACAGTGTTATCAACAAAACTCTATTTTCTTCCTGGTGTCTCCATCTTCATCACGATCCAACTTCCTTGTCAGTGGAATTGATGTTTGATTATCTACTTCATCTGTCTGACTCTGGACTTAAATCTACATTTATCAGAGTCCATCTCAGCGCTATTACAGCTTTTCACATGCCAGTTGATGGAAAACCTCTTAATGCTCATCCTTTGGTCTCCAGATTCATGAAAGGACTTTTCAATCTGAAATCACCTCTCAAACCTCCTCCAGTGGTCTGGGATCTTAATGTTGTTCTTTCCAGATTAATGAAGGCTTCATTTGAACCAATGGCCACGGCTCATCACAAGTTTCTCACCTGGAAAGTTGTCTTTCTCATTTCTCTCACCTCTGCCAGGCTGGTCAGTGAGTGGCAAGCGTTGGTGGCAGATCCACCCTTCACAGTTTTTCACCATGATAAACTGGTTCTATGCACTCATCCTAAGTTTCTACTGAAAGTGGCCACAGAGTTTCATCTCAATCAGTCGATTGTTCTTCCAGTTTTTTTCCCTAAGCCTCATTCTCATACTGGAGAAATAGCACAGCACACTCTGGACTGTAAACGTGCTTTGGCCTATTACATCGACAGGATAAAGCCACATAAAACATCTCCCCAACTTTTTGTCTGATTTGATCCTAACAAGTTGTGGCATCCTGTTTCCAAGAGAATGATTTCCAACTTGGTAGTGGCCTATATATCTGCTATGCTCAGACTGGACTGCGCCTGGAAAGTTGTGTCACAGCTCACAAAGTCCAAGCTATGGCAGCTTCTGTAGCTTTCCTTAGATCTAATCCTATTGAGGAAATCTGTAAAGCTGCCACCTGGTCCTCAGTTCATATATTCACTTCTCACTATTGTCTGGAGTCTTTCTCCATACGGGATGGGCACTTCGGCCAGTTAGTATTACAAAATTTATTTTCTTAAAGGCCAACTCTTCCACCATCCCATTCTAGTTAGCTTGGAGGTCACTCATGTGTGAGAATATGCTGCCTGCTTGTCCTGGGATAAAGCACAGTTACTTATTGCAACAGGTGTTATCTAGGGACAGCAGGCAGATATTCTCGCAACCTACCCACTTCCCCTGGTTGGCTTCTTAGCTGGCTTATCATAACTGAGGGACCACATGGGAAGCCACTCGTGCAAGTGTGGTGCAGGCTGTTCGCGAACTTTTTAAAACTTAAAGTTGCGATTCACTTTTCAAGTGTCCGTACTAGGGCTCTGTCACCCATGTGTGAGAATATCTGCCTGCTGTCCTGGATAACATCTGTTACAGTAAGTAACTGTGTTTTACAGTACGAGAAGTCGTTTGGTGCCGCCATGGAGGCAGACCATTCTTGAACGTCTACATAGAAGACTCTGGTGTTGAAGTCACAGACACTGCCTGATGCACCACCATGAGCTTCGGTGTCGCAGGTCATCGCGACCTCTAGTTAAGCCTTCTAAGAAGCCAACAGCTTCCCAGACAGGGACACAGGTCACTAAGGCATCGAGTCCATTCATGCTGACTAAACGAAAACCCCTTGTCCGATAAGTTCCATCATCGAGGGGTGCTTCAAATTCCGAGTCATCCTCTCCGTAATGTGTCACAGCACCATTGGTACCGGCGAGTAAGCCAAAGGTTCTAACTTTTCAACAGAAGCTCGATGCTCTGTTCTGTGAGGAGTATGGGGATAAATTTGATCTTTTTACCCCGATGTCGACTCCTCTGGTACTGGCCAAACCTGAGTCTAACACTACAAGGCCTTTTGGTACCATCGATGCTTCATCAATGCACCAACAGGATTCTTGACACCAGTCATCACGTCCGTCCATCCTGCATTGAAGCATCGGTCATCTAGACATTGTTTTACCTCCTCGAAGCATCATTCTTCTTGTTCAAGTCAGTCTAGTAGGAGCTCATCCAAATCCAAGCATGGTTCCAAATCCAAAGTTTCCCGAAAGCTTAAGCATTCTACACTGGACCGGTACTGGTCAAAGAATTGTTCTCCTTCAGTTTTGCTGGATTCTGATCTACAAGACGATTCCAATCCAGAATCTTCTCTTTCTACTACTGAGGCAGAGGATTCTCCTGCTTCCAAGTTTCTGAGACTTTCACCTGTGAGGGCATCCTCCCCTACAGAGAAGCTTTCATTCACCTGCTTTATTCGTCAGCTGGGGAAAGATCTTTCAGTGAAGTGGGAGGCAGATTCTAAATACAGTGCAGAATTTTTAGACACTCTGGACAATGAGCATCCTCCTAAGGAGCTCCTTAAATTGCCTTTGCATGGCATCTTAAGAGAAACCCTCTACAAAAACTGAGAATCTCCTCTTTCTGTGCCTGTGGCTCCCAAGAAATTAGACTCTCTATAAAATCATTTCCATCCCTGGTTTTGACAAACATTACCTCATCAATCTTTGCTGGTGGAGTCCACTCCATCAAAAGTCTATGCTTCAGTTCCACCTGGCAGAGAGTTGAGGACTTCGGACAGGTTTGGTCGGCGCCTCTATCAAAACTCTATGTTGGCAAACCGAGCCATAAATTATCATTTTTATTTTTATTTTTCCTGCTATATGAAACATCTCATCAAGCAATTTCCTGCGTTTCAGAAATATATTCCTTCACATAAACTGAAAGGTTTCCAACATCTTGTTTCTACCATTACTCAATTAAGGAAGTATTTGGTTCGGTCAGCTTATGATATTTTTGAGCTCACTTCCAGAGCCTCTTCTATGTCTGTGGCCATGAGAAGGTTGACGTAGCTCAGGGTTTCTGCTATGGACATTAACCTTCAAGACCGCTTAGTGAATGTTCCCTGTCTAGGTGATGAGCTTTTTGGAGATTCTACAGATACTGCAACTCAGAAGCTGACTGCTCATGAAACCTGCTGGGATACTTTGGTAAAACATAAATTCAAGCCATCCACTTTCAAGCCATTCAGTCCTTTGCTCCTCCTAGGCTGCAGCAGAAAAAACTGTGTCCTCAAAAGTCTCAACCAACTGCTCCTGCTAAAGCTTCTCAGTCTTTTTTAACCACCTACTAGAGAGCATATTTGCATTCCCGCTGCGTCAATCTCTTCCTCAGTCAATTGGGGGTCCTCTCCAACTTTACGTTCATCGTTGGGAGTTGATCACCTCAGACCTCTGGGTTCTACAGTTCATTCAAGAGGATTACTCTCTTCATTTTCTCACTGTCCCTCCAGATCATCCTCCAAGAGAGTCTGCTTCCAATCATCAACAATCCTCCCTTCAAGAAATCAATTCACTTCTCACTCAATGCCATCAAAAGAGTTCCTGTGGATCAGCAGAGCTGGGGATTTTACTCCCGCTACTTTCTAATCCAGAAGATTGGAGGTCTCTTCAATGGTCTCTTCAGTGGTGGTCTTCTCTTCCACACACCTCCTCATCAAAAGATTCTGACTACGGATGTGTCAACTTATGCTTGGGGTGCTCATCTGGATTGCCTTCAAACTCAATGTCATTGGACATCCAAAGAACAACAGTTGCATATTAATCTCCTAGAGCTCAGAGCAATTTATTATGCCTTCAAAGCTTTTCAGCATCTCATAATCAAGTCCTCTTGTTTCACATGGACAATCAAATAGCCATGTACTATAAACAAACAAGGAGGAACAGGTTCCCTTCTTCTCTGTCAGATTGCTCAGAAGATCTGGCTTTGGGCAACCACTTGAAATATCTAACTCAAAGCAGTCTACATTCAAGGAGAACAGAATATCTTGGCAGATAAGCTCAACAGAATTCTTCAACCTCATGAATGGACGCTCAATTCTGCAGCTCTCCATCCCATCTTCTCTCAATGGGAAGCTCCTCAAGTGGATTTGTTTGCGTCTCCCCACAACAAGTTGCCCCAATTTTGCTCCAGGCTGTACTACCCCCCCCCCCCCCCCAATCGTCTGGAGGCGGATGCATTTCTTCTGTACTGGACGCAGAAGTTTCTCTATGCATTTCTACCCATTCCTCTCATCCTGAAGAATTTGGTCAAGGCCATGCAGGAGTCAGCCACCATGATAAGTCATAGCTCCTTGGTGGACCAGGCAGCCTTGGTTCTCCCTTCTACTTCAATTCAGTATCAAGGAGCCAATATCTCTGCCAATTTTTCCCTTGCTTCTTACACAGAGTCAAGGTTCGCTTCTACACCCCAACCATCAGTTTCTGCACCTGACAGCTTGGTATCTCGGGCTGAGCTCTGCTGATCTTTGTCTCTGTCAGCCTGTTCGATTGCTATTAGAAGCTTCCAGAAAACCAGTCACTCAACAATGTTATCAACAAAAGTGGACACGCTTTTCTTCCTGGTGTCGTCTACATCAGTATGATCCGACATCCATCTCAGTTTCACTATTTTTGGATTATCTTTTTCATTTATCTGGTCCCAAATTTACATCTATCGGTGTTCATCTCAATGCTATCGCTGCTTTTCAACAACCAATTATGGTAAACCTCTCACTGCTCACCCTTTGGTTTCTGGATTCATGAAAGAACTTTTCAATATTAAACCACCTCTCAAATTATCTCCTGTGATTTGGGATCTTAATGTGGTTCTTTCTCAATTAATGAAACCTCCATTTGAACCAATGTCTACTGCTCATCTTAAATACCTTATTTGGAAAGTTGTCTTTCTTATTTCTATCACTTCTGCCAGAAGAGTGAGTGAACTTCAAACATTAGTGGCGTATCCACCGTTCACAGTGTTCCACCACGACAAAGTCGTGCTTCGCACCCATCCAAAGTTCTTACCAAAGTCGTCACTGAATTTCATCTCAATCAATCGATTGTACTTCCAGTGCTTTTTCCTAAGCCTCATTCTCATCCAGGAGAAACAGCACTTCACGATCTAGATTGCAAACGGTCTTTGGCCTATTATCTCGACAGAACAAATCCACATAGGACATCTCTTCAACTTTTCGTCTCCTTTGATCCTAACAAGTTGGGGCATCCTGTTTCTAAGAGAACAATTTCCAACTGGTTGGCTGCTTGCATATCGTTCTGTTAAGCTCAGGCTGGGCTGCAGCAGAAGAGTCAAGTCACAGCCCATAATGTTCGAGCTATGACAGCATCAGTAGTTTTTTTTCACTGTACTCCTGTTGATGAAATCTGCAAAGCTGCTACTTGGTCCTCTGTTCATACATTCACATCGCATTACTGTCTGGAATCTTTTTCCTGACGGGATGGGCACTTTGGCCAGTCAGTATTACAAAATTTATTTTCCTAGAAGGCCAACACTCCCACCATCCTATTCTGGTTAGCTTGGAGGTCGCCCACATGTAAGAATATGCTGCTTGCTTGTCCTGGGATAAAGCATAGTTATTACCGTAACAGGTGTTATCCAGGGACAGCAGGCAGATATTCTCGCAACCTACCCACTTCCCCTGGTTGGCTTCTTAGCTGGCTTACTGAACAGAAGGACTGCGCGCCTACATTGGGGTGGTAAGTCACATGCGCGGTGCGGGCTATTGCAAACTCTTTAATTTTCTTAAAGTGGCGATGCACTTTTAAAGTGTCCATGCTGGTGCTCTGTGGATGATGTCACCCACATGTGAGAATATCTACCTGTTGTTCCTAGATAACACCTGTTAGGTAAGTAACTGTGCTTTCTGCTTACTGAAGAGATTAAAGCAGGATTTCTGTAGAAATTCAAATTTGGTCAGTATTAAAGCTTCATGGTAAGAACAAATACTAGATTCCACAAATAAACTCGAAAGTCCAGAGTGCCTTTCCCCCCAAAAACAAACAAACTTTTTTTAATTCAAATTTTGCGGAATACAATCCAAACAAAAGCAGCATCACTTGCTCATCATAAGAACATAAGAACATAAGTGTTGCCTCTGCCGGGTCAGACCAGGGGTCCATCGTGCCCGGCAGTCCGCTCCCGCGGCGGCCCCCCAGGTCCACGACCTGAAAGTGTTCCCTACCTAACCTAAAATATCCATACCCTATTCGCTCAATGTACGGTAAACCTCTATCTGTACCCTGTTATCCCCTTTGCTTCCAGGAAGTCATCCAGTCCCTTTTTGAACCCCAGAATTGTACTCTGTCTTATTACCTCTCCGGGAAGCGCGTTCCAGGTGTCCACCACCCTCTGAGTGAAGAAGAACCGCCTTGCATTCGTTGTGAATCAACCCACCCAATCCCTCCCTAAAATCCCTCACCCCCACCAACCCACCCAATCCCTTCCTCAAATCCCTTACCCCCACCCTCTTATACAAACCACACAACCTGAAAAGCAAACTATAAAACCTTGAGCAGTTAACATCCCCTCCCACCCCCCAGCAGAGCTCTCCCCCACACACACACACCAACAGGACCACAGCACATGGGTTTATAGCTATAACGAGGAGGAATCCTATTTCCAGGCAACATAACTATCCCAGATTTTATGATAAGGGACCAACCTCTGATGCCGTAGCGCTGTTAGTTTACACATTAAATGTACATAATTCAGACGGCAGAGTAAGTATCATCGTTCAGGAACCGTTGTGGAACGCCAATGTTTTGCCAAGGCCAGGCGGGCCACAGTACAAATAAACCACCATATATATTGAAAGGTTCCCATACATCCACAGGACCTCCAACATAGATTCTCATGATGGTCATAAATCTGAGGCAATCACTGAGGAGTCATACCATTGGTAATATATTTTTTAGCCATTTTCAATTAATGAGGAAGCAAGTGGAAAAGAAAAAAGACATTTATATAATGTTAACTATGCAGGGTCTCCCAACCTTCTCCCCAACTCCTGCTCCCATCAATCCCTATAACAATCCTCAGGTGCCTCCTGGGCAAGTAGAGCCCCATATAAACGGGAAATTCCCGCTCCTTCCTATCCTCCTCTACAGCACTTGTTCCAAGCTAGTTTCCTCCAAGCTAAGATCCCAAAAGCATGTTAAGCTAGAAAGAGCCTTAATTGTGTTTAAGAAAATGCATCTTTGGAGGACAGGCCATATTTCTCCTGCAGATACTCAAAAAATAGCATCCCCCCATCCTGCAAAGCTGCCCAGCTGAATGTAGCCCTACCTGGACCCATTGGAAGTGAACAGGATCCCCCCCCCCCAGGAGTCTGGGCAAAACCATGCATTCTGGGAATATTTGTGCAGGGAATACAGATCTGCAGGATTACCCTCAAAATGAATTTGCAATTCTGAGTCAGGCTCGCATAATCTCCATAGAGGGGACCATGGTAACCTCCAAAGAGAAATATCTGAGGAAATGGCTTGTTCTAAATGTATCCATGAGTGATATACATAGCCTACCCATGCCACCACTTCTTGCATCAAAGCAGCTTCATAATAAAGAAAAAAATTTGGAACTCCCATCCCTCCTGCTGTACTTGAGATAGATTTGCCCACCGTATCCAAGGAGATTCATCTCCAAATATAGGCAAACACTTCTCTACACAAGCAACAAAAAAATGCCCTGGGGATTTCAATATGCAATGCCATGAAGTGATATAGTAATTTAGGTAATATCATTTTTAGAGCTGCAATTCTCCCTATCCACCCAATTGTTATTACCTCCCAGCGATCTGGAATAACTGTTTCTGCAGGACCAGAAAATTAGCACTAAATAAATTAGCAGGATCTGCCATCAATTGGACCCCTAGATAGTTGATGGATTTATGCCCCAGTGAAAAGGAAATTGGGACTGTAATTCTTGAACCTGCTGCACCCCTAATGTAAGATTGAAGATCTCTGATTTTTCCATGTTCACAGGGAAACCTGATGCCTGGCTATATGCTGATAACTTAGTCAAAGATTTGGTCTGTTCTCTGATAAACAATAGCACATCATCTGCAAAAAGTAAGATCTTATAGAACTCATCATGTACCTGTGTATTAGAATTTTCACGAATCAAGCAAGCCAGAGGTTCCATTGCTATTGCAAATAGTAATGGGGGCTCTGCAGCCTCTTCACAAAAGTGGTTGCAGAGATGAAGCGGGAAATTACAGACCGGTAAGCCTCACTTTGGTTATTGAAAAAATAATGGAAACGTTGCTGAAGGAAAAGATTGTGAAATTCTTAGAATCTAATGGATTACAAGATCTGAGGCAACATGGATTTACTAAAGGTAAATCGTGCCAAACAAATCTGATTGAATTCTTTGACTGGGTGACCAGAGAATTGGATCAAGAACATATATGCTAGATGTAATTTATTTAGATTTCAGCAAAGCCTTTGACACTGTTCCTCATAGGAGGCTCTTAAATAAACTCCATGGGCTGAAATTAGGGCCCAAAGTGGTGAACTGGATTAGAAGCTGGTTGACGGACAGATGCCAGAAGGTGGTGGCTAATGGAATTCGCTCAGAGGAGGGAAAGGTGACTAATGGAGTTCCTCAGGGATTGGTGCTGGGACATATTACATTACATTACATTAGAGATTTCTATTCCGCTATTACCTTGCAGTTCAAGGCGGATTACAAAAGAGTTATAAAAGGTGGGTTAAAATATTGGATCATTGGAAGTTCAAGAAAAGTTGAGAAGGCGGATTACAAAAAGAGATATACATAGTGGGATACAGTAAATTATTGGTGAATTCAAAAGCAATTGAGAAGAACTGGTAGTATCTGTGGGGCGGGGTGAGGGTAATTGATATGTTAAGAGTGATTCAGTGATTTCTTGAAGAGAATTGTTTTTATTTCTTTTCTGAAGATCTTGTATTCGGGGGTGGTTATCAGTAGGTTGGAGATTTGGTTATCCAGTTTTGCTGCTTGTGTTGCCAGTAGTCCGTCATACAATTTTTTTCCGTTTGACTTCTTTGATTGGAGGGTGTGTGAAAGGGGTGTGTGTTTTTCTATGTCTGGGTGATGTAGTTTGGTAGAGGCGGTTGTTTAGGTAGATTGGGCTGTCTCCATTTAACGATTTAAATAGCATGCGGTAGAATTTAAATAGTATTCTTTCTTGAATTGGTAGCCAGTGTGAGTCGATGTATGCTTCTGTGATATGGTCGTGTTTCTTCAGTGAGTAGATGAGTCTCAGAGCTGTATTTTGGATTGTTTGTAGTTGTTTAATCATTGTTGCAGAGCAGGGGAGGTAGAGGATGTTGCAGTAGTCCAGTAGGCTTAGTATAAGGGATTGAACTATGAGCTGGAATTGTGGTCTTTCAAAGAATTTTCATACTTGTCTTAAATTTCTCATAACTGCGAAAGATTTCTGTATTGATTTGTTTATTTGAAGCTGCATGGTGCAGCATCTGTCTATAGTCATTCCTAATAGGTATATAAAAGGAAAGAAACCAGCAAAAGAGGCAGTGGGCCCTCTCGACGACCAGGGAAGGAAAGGGTCAATTAAAGAGGACAAACAGGTTGCCGATAGGTTAAATTCATTCTTTGCCTCAGTCTTCACAAATGAGGACATTTCAGCAGTACCAACCACAGGGAAGATATTCACCGGGGCCATAGAGGAAATACTCACAACAGTAAATGTGACGTTGGACATGATACACTTTCAGATTGACAAACTAAAAAGCGACAAATCCCCTGGACCGGATGGAATTCACCCAAGGGTATTAAAGGAACTTAAGGTGGAAATTAGTGAATTATTACAAACCGTAGCTAACATGTCTATTAGAACTGGGCAAATACCAGAAGACTGGAGGATAGCAAATGTCATCCCAATTTTCTTTTTTTTTTGTTCAATGATTTTTATTGAATATTTCAAGAAATATACAGAAAGCAGTGTAAACACACAAAATCTGACTGAGAACCAGTGACATAAAATAAGACCATGTCTATAGTCAGTAACATATAACCAGATTAATAAAAAAATTCAAGATATGTGCAACTGCTAATAGAAGATATATGAAAAGCAGAAAAGCGAGGAGAGTGAAAAAGAGAAAGGGAGATAGAGGGAGGGACAAAGAGAAAGCAAGAGATAGATAAGTAGAAAAGAGAGGCAGAAGTGTCTATGGAGTAGAATGAACATATGAATCTAAGAATGACCAAGGTGATTTTTTCCCCACCATGTTCGTGGAGAGTCGAGAGATCATGTTTTTCTCATATGCATAAGATTCAAATTTGTGATACATGCTCAGAGAATTCCACCAAAAGGTGTAGTCGAGTAGTGAGGGTGATTTCCAGTTTTTAAGAGTATGCATAAGGGCTGTTACAAACATGGCATCAATGAGTTTAGGCGGACAGTTTGTGTGTGCAAAACAAGGATGCTGAGAACGAAGAATTACAATGTCCAAGGAAATCTCTTCTGAACATTTAGTTATAGATTTTATAGTGTCCCAAATATGAATCCAGAAGGAGTGAACCATAGAACATTGAAAGAGCATATGGTCAAGAGTCCCAGACTTTGTTAAACAGTTCCAGCAAGTAGAATCTTGTTTTAGCTTCGCTTTCCACATGCGAAATGGAGTCCATACTGCATTCCACATAACGAAGAACATTGATTGCGAGACTCTGGAAGATAGAAGAGGGCGATTTGTGGAAGACCAGAAAAGTTCCCAATCTATGTCAGTTAACGCAGTCTGTAGACTCGAGTCCCAATGGTTCATTAACTGAGGTGAAAAGGTGAAAAAATGGTCCCTTAGAATACCATAGAAAAGAGATATCGCTCTACCCTTTATTAAGGCCAGAGTAGACCAGTGACGAATAGTGTGAATAGAGGTCATAAAGTCATGACGCATATGTATTTTAGACAGTATTCCGGTAAGTATAAGCCATTGGGGATATATAGAGGGTGGAAGTGAATATGCAGAACAAAAAATGTCAAAAGGAATAAATGAAGTAGAGGAGCCCAATTGATGAGCAAACTCGACCCCCGCCCGCTGCCACCTCTTCCATGAGAGGGATCTGCCTTTATTTTGAATTTTAGAGTTATTCCAAAGGGACATGAATGGGCTTTCACTAATAGAAATCTCAGCCGTTGCATCTAGAAGATGAAAAGCGTGCTGCGTTGCACTCAGCAAAGAATACTTTCTCAAGTGTTTAGGTACTGACACCGTGAGGAAGCAGGAGGTGCGCAATGGTGCACATAAACAGCGTTCCATTTCGAACCATGTTGGTTGATCCTGAGGATTAGAATCAACTATCCAATGAGCTCCATATTTAGCTAGAGATGCGATATAGTAGTGATAAAAATCTGGTAGATTTAATCCACCATTAATTTTAGAAGCCTTCAGTTTGGCGAGAGCGATACGGGGTTTTTTCTTGTTCCAGATAAATTCAGAGAGTTTCATATTAAGCCAGCGAAAGAATGTTTTCTGGCATAAGAGAGGAAGCATGGAGAGGGTATAATTAATTTGTGGGGCTAGAGTCATTTTAATGGAAGCTATTCTACCCCACCATGACAAATAAAGTGGTGACCAACGAGTTGTAGTGTTTGAAACTAATGATTTGATTTTGGAAATGTTAAGGTCTTGGGCATGTGTTGGATCTTTATGAATTAGGACCCCCAAATATTTCACAGCCTTCTGTGACCATGAAAAAGGAAATTGAGCTAGATCCGAGGAGGAAATATGGTCATTAAGAGGAAAGATCTCTGATTTCTCCCAATTAACTGAATATCCAGATATTTGAGAGTATTGAGAGATAGTGTTAATAAGATGGAGCAAAGAAACAAGAGGATCTCTAAGAAATAGAAGAACATCATCGGCATAGGCTGCTAATTTAATGTCTCGATTGGACGTGGGGATACCTTTAATTAGGGGACATTGTCGGATAGCTGATAGGAGAGGTTCCAACGCTAAGTCGAATAATAATGGTGATAGGGGACAGCCCTGACGGGTGCCTCTATGAAGGGGGAATTTGTTGGAAAGAGAATTATTAATCAAAATACGAGCTGTGGGTTGTCTATACAGTGTTTCTATCCAATCTGTGAAGAAGGGACCAAAATTGTACCATTTCAGTACTCGGAATAGGAATGGCCATTCCACACGGTCGAAGGCTTTTTCAGCATCTATGGCCAGACCAATCACAGGATCTGACAGTGTTTTGGCGTGGGCATTGATGTGGTGAAATAAGCGTAAATTATCTCCAATGTATCTTTGTTTGATGAAACCTGTTTGATCTTTATGTATAAGGGACGGGATCACTGTGGTGAGTCTCAATGCTAGTAGTTTTGCCATAATTTTATAGTCCAGATTAAGGAGAGAGATAAGACGAAAATTATTAACCAAGGTAGCATCTCGGTCTGGTTTAGGAATAACTACAATAGTGGCCTCAGCAAAATTGAATTGTTTATCCGGAGTGGAGTGAAGAAAGTCATAATACGTGAGGAGTTGAGGTGCCAAGAGAGTTCGGAAATTCTTGAAAAACTCATTAGTGAAGCCATCTGGACCTGGGGCTTTCCCAGTGGGTAAAGAGGATATAGCAGTTTCAATTTCAGACGTGGTGATGGGAGCGTCTAGTTTTGCTTTAATGGTTTCTGATATAGTTGGGTGGGTTAAGGAGGTAAGAAAAGAATCCATGTCTGATTCAGGGGTAGAAAGTTCAGATTGGTATAAAGCAGTATAAAATTTTTCAAATTGGGAGGAAATCAGAGATCTGGTTGTAGCTAATCGTCCTGATGAGTCTTGAATAGCTGAGATGTGCAAACGTTTTGATTTAGTTTTAAGATATCTAGCTAAAGGGCGACCCATAAGGTTGTCTCCCATATAATGACCAGAAGAGGAGATAAAAATGTCACGCCGGGCTGTATGGGAGACCATAGTATTATATTCATATTTAAGATTTTGAATGCGTTGGAATATGGAGGGGTCATGCAAATGAGTTGACATATGTTGTAATTCTAAGTTTTTAATAGAAGTTTCTAATTCTTTTTCTTTTTGTATGGATTGTTTCTTTTTCCAGGAGGCGAGTTTAATCAGTTCGCCTCTGAGAGAAACTTTATAAGCTTCCCAAACAATAGCGGGGCAGGTTTCTGAATCCTTAGTGTTAATTTCAAAAAATTCCGTGGTGAAGGATTTGATTTTGTCCACTATTGCATCATCTAAAAGCAAGGCATTATTAAGTCGCCAAGAGGGAGATTCTTTGCGTGGGGCGGAGACGGTTAAGTGTAAGGAAATGGCTGCATGGTCTGTAAGAGATATTGGATGTATGATAGTGTTTGCTACTTCTTGAATAAGCGATGGGGAGAGAAGAAAGAAATCGATTCTTGAATAAGTGTTATGTGGTGGTGAAAAATGAGAGTACTCTCTACCTTTCGGGTGTAATAAGCGCCACGGATCTACTAGGGAGAAGGCTTCCATTAAAGCATGTAAAGCTGAAAAAGATCTGGACTTTGAAGGTTTACAGGAGGATGACCGATCTATATAGATATCTTGAATTTGGTTGAAGTCACCTCCTAATATCAGAGAGCAAGACCCATATTCAACTAACGCCAGCTGAAGATCTTTAAAAAAGTCTGGGTGGTCTAAAACAGGAGCGTAAATATTAAGGAGTACAAAATCTACTGAGTGCAACGCAGCGTGTACCAGACACCATCTACCATCAGAGTCTGTTTTAACAGAGTGAATAACTGGAGATAATTTGTCACTGAGAAGTATTGATGTCCCATTTTTCTTCCTCTGAGTTGCGGAGGAATACAAATGAGTGGAATATCCCTTCAATTTAAATTTTGAGGCGGCAGCAGGCGGGAGGTGGGTCTCCTGTAAATAAATCACATCAGGATGTTTATTGAATACATAATTAGCTATCTTTTTCCTCTTAATGGGGTGATTCAAACCGTTCACATTAAAAGAAAAAACATGTAAATCAGCCATATTTTGTTACAAGCAGTATCAAGACATAGTAAATATCACCTTTTTGGGGAAAGGATAAATAATATAACCATAATATCAGGTAGACACTCCTGCCAGAGAGAGTAAGTAAAGAGAGAATAAGAGAGAGAGTAAGAACAAGTGAACTAGCAATGAAAGCATGAAGCAAGGTCAGAAAAGAAAAAGACCATACTATCATGCATGAGATGAAACATTTTAAGGGTGCTCCTGTGAGCACGGGGAGAAAACACATACGGAACAACTTGCAAAGCTCCACACCCACTCAATTTTGAAAAACCTGAGAGTAGTGTGCTTATCCACATGAACAATAATTAACAGTGAATTGCACAATTAAACATATGCGATTTATAACATCAGAGACAGAAGTAAACAAATAAATCCGCAGCCCAACATGTTAGTTCATTTTCAAGGATTCCAGAAATGTTGCCAGGTCCTCAGGATCAGTATAGGAGGTAGTGCGGTTATTGTAAGTCACTTTCATCCTAGCAGGGTACATCAGACCATATTTAGCTCCAATGTCTTTAAGCTCCTGCCGGTGGGAAAGAAATGCTTTTCTCTTCAAAGCTGTGGTTTTTGCAAGATCAGGCACAATGAAAAACTTCCTACCTTGATGCAAGAGCTGAGATTTAGATTTTGCTGCTGTGAGAATTTGCAGCGCATGCTGAAATCTGAGCAACTTAGCCACTATGGGTCTGGGAGAAGTGGCATGTGGAGAGAGGTGAGATGGCACGCGGTGAGCACGCTCTATTTCTAGAGGAGGTGAAAAGGCAAGCCCCAGGGCAGCAGGCAGGAAGGTAGAGAGAAAGGAAGCCATATCAGAGCCCTCCGAAGATTCAGGTAGCCCAATAATTCTGATATTAGATCTTCTACTGCGATTAGAGAGATCTTCATAGTCTCTCTGCAAGGTAGTAATCAGTTTATCATGGTTAGCTACCGTTTCTTGCAGGGATGAAATGGCAGTCGATTTTTCTTCCAGTGCATCCAATCTGTGACGGGCATCCACAAATTGTGAGTTGAGTGCCTCTATTTCACTCCTTAGCAGCTTAGTTTCTTCAACCTGCTCCTGTATTATGCCCCTGATCGATCTTACTTCTTTCAGGAGCAGGTCTAGTGAGGCCTCGTCGGGTTTTGGCGCCATTTTCTCCGGCGTGCTGGGATCGGGTTTCAGCCGTTTCCCTCCGAGGGGCGCGGGTGAAGTGGTGTTGTTTTTTGCCGGTTTCGGAGGCGACATAGGGGATCGCGGCGAAAATCACAAAATTTCGCAAAATTTCGCGAAGAAAAGCACTTTTTAATCTTTGTTTGAGTGCGGGTGAGGAGGAGCAGCTATGCCATACGTGTTAGCTCCGCGGTAGTCAGGCCACGCCCCCCGTCATCCCAATTTTCAAAAAAGGATCAAGAGGCGATCCAGGAAACTACCGACCTGTGAGCCTCACATCGGTTCCAGGGAAGATAATTGAAACACTAATAAAAGATAACATTGTACAACACTTGGAGGATCACAATTTAATAAGGGCTAGTCAACACAGCTTCAGAAAAGGGAAGTCATGTTTGACAAATTTACTACAATTCTTTGAGAAAGTGAACAAACAAATGGACAGGGGAGATCCAGTGGATATAATTTACTTGGACTTCCAGAAAGCGTTTGACAAGGTTCCACATGCAAGGCTTATGAAGAAACTACTAAGCCATGGAATAGGAGGAGAAGTACACAGATGGATCGGCAATTGGCTAGAAAACAGAAGGCAGAGGGTTAGCATAAATGGGAAATTCTCAGACTGGGAGAAAGTGACTAGCGGCGTACCTCAGGGCTCGGTTCTTGGGCCTATCTTGTTCAATATTTTTATAAACGACCTAGAAGAGGAAACAACATGTAATATAATAAAGTTTGCAGATGATACAAAACTATGTCGGACGGTTGGTTCTCAAAGGGACTGCGAGGACCTACAGAAAGATCTGAACCAGTTGGAAACGTGGGCGACAAAGTGGCAGATGAACTTTAACATAAGCAAATGCAAGGTGATGCATCTAGGAAAGAAAAACAAGGAACATGAGTACAAGATGTTGGGGGTGACATTAGCAAAATGCGAACAAGAATGAGATTTAGGGGTACTGATTGATAATACCCTAAAGCCATCGGTACAATGTGTGGCGGCGGCGAAGAAAGCAAACAGGATGTTAGGCATAATTAAGAAGGGGATCACGAGTAGATCGGAAGATGTCATAATGCCACTTTATAGAACAATGGTCAGACCGCACTTGGAATATTGTGTCCAACACTGGTGTCCATACCTCAAGAGGGATATAATTCTGTTGGAGAAAGTGCAGAGGCGAGCCATGAAACTCGTCAAAGGAATGGAGCTTTTGAACTACAAAGAACGACTTGGGAAACTGGGACTGTTTACCCTCGAGAAGAGAAGACTGAGAGGGGATTTGATAGAGACTTTTAAAATATTAAAAGGATTTGATAAGATAGACCAAGAAGCAGAAATGCTAACATTTTCAGATGTGACATGGACAAGAGGTCATAGCCTGAAACTGAGTGGTAGCAAGTTTAGGACAAATCTCAGGAAGTTCTGTTTCACTCAGAGAGTGGTGGGTGCTTGGAATGCACTCCCGGAGGATGTTGTGGCGGAGACTACGATACTGGGATTCAAGCGCAAATTGGATGCACACCTTCTTGCATATCATATTGAGGGATACGGTAAAGTCGGGTCCCCACAAAGGAGTACCTAATTTGGCCGCCGCGTGTGCAGAGCACCGGACTAGATGGACCTCGGTCTGATCCGGTGAGGGCATTTCTTATGTTCTTATGTTAATAGTTTTAGGGTGGTTTGAATGGGGTAGTTGATTGAGTTGATTTCTATACTGGTTAAGGTTGGGGTTTTGTTATTTTCGAGGAGGATGAATTTTGTTTTGTCTGGGTTGAGTTTCAATTTGTGATCCTTCATCCAGGTCGCTACTGCTTCTAGTGTTTGATGTACTATGCTTGTCATGGCGATCTTTGGTTGATCGAACGGCAGGAGGATGGTAATGTCATCTGCATAACTATAGGAGGTAATGTCTAAATTGTCCAGATATGTTCCGAGGGAGGCTGTATATAGGTTGACTAGAGTAGGGGATAGTGGGGATCCTTGAGGCATGCCGCAGGCGTTGGACCAAGGTTCAGATTTTACTTTATCCGATTTTACTCTATATGTTCTGGATTTCAGGAAGCCTTCAAACCAGGAGTATACTTTATCAGAGATACCTATTGTGTCCAGAATTTGCAGTAATATGTTATGGTCTACTAGGTCAAATGCTGCGGTTAGATCCAGTTGTATGAGCAGCATTTTTTTCCCCAGTGCTAAGATGTTGTTTGGCTGTGTCCATAAGGGATCCCAGTAGTGTCTCTGTGCTGAAGTTGGTTTTGAAGCCAGACTGTGTGGGGTGAAGTAAGTTCTAGGTAATTGGTGAGGAGTTTGGCTACTAGACCTTCTGTTAATTTGACATATAGAGGTATTGAAGCTATGGGTCTGAAGTTGGATGGCTGGTCAGTTGGTCCTTTTGGGTCTTTTTGAATTGGGGTGATGATGATTTCGCTAAGGTCGGTTGGGAAAAGGCCATCATCTAGCATGGTTTGTATCCAGAGTAGAAATAGAATGCGGAATTTTGCACTGGAGGCTGTTAGGAGGTATGGTGGGCAGTGGTTATGGTCACAGGATGCGTGGCTGTACTTTTTATAGCGTTTATTGAGTTCTGACCAGTATATACTGGGGAAATGGGACCATGTTCTGTCTGCTGCAGTTGATTCTTTTTCTGTGGGTTAAGTCGTGTGTTTGGTTAGGTGGGATGGGGTACAGTTGAGGGTGGCTCTTGCATTTGTTATTTTGTACCTAAAATGTTCTGCTAAGATGGTGGCTGATGGGAGGGGGATATTGTTTGTGTTCATATAGGGTTTAGTGTTTGTTAGATCTTTTAATATTTGGAATAGTTTTTTGGAATCTTGGGTATCAGTGCCTATTAAGTTGGTGTAGTGTTTTTTTTCTCTTATCTTTTAGTTGTAGTTTGTATTGTTTGTTAATTTTTTTCCAGGCGGTTTTCGTTTGGTCTAGGTTATTTTTTCTATTCTGTTTAATATGTTTGTGAGTGACATTGCTGAAGGGTTAGAAGGTAAGACTAGGTTTTTTGCTGATGATACCAAGATTTGTAACAGTGGACACCCTGGAGGGAGTGGAAAACATGAAAAAGGATCTGCAAAAGTATATGCTACTAGTGATTAAGCCCGTTACATTAATGGGTGCTAGTAAAGCCTCCTTCCCTCACATGTCCCCTATTTTCAGCTCCAGCTCCAAACCCATTTTTACCCCCACCAGAAGCACCACTTCCCTGCTCCCCGGTCCCTCTTCCCTATTCCCCCTATCCAGCAGCACCTCTTCCCTGCGCCCCCTGTCCAGCAGCATCTGTTCTCTGCTCCCCCTGTCCCTCTTCCCTGCTCCACTGGTCCAGCAGCACCTCTTCCCTGCTCCCCCTGTCCCTCTTCCCTGCTCCCCTGGTCCAGCAGCACCTCTTCCCTGCTCCCCCTGTCCAGCAGCACCCCTTCCCTGCTCTCCCTGTCCCTCTTCCCTGCTCCCCTGGTCCCCCTTCCCTGCTCCCCCGGTCTAGCAGCTTCTCTTCCCTGCTCCCCCCCCCTCACTGCCTTCCATACTTTGTCCCTCCCGCACCCTCTGAAGCCAACCTGCCTGCCAGCCATCCCCCTGTGAAGTAGAACCCTCTCCCCCCACCACTATCGCCGACGTGCAGCCGACCCCACTGACCCTCCCACTGCGAGACGACCGTCAAACTACTTGCTCCAGCGGCTGCATCACACTAAAGACGCTGCTTCGCGACCTTCCCATGTTCTGATTTCCTCTGCCGGCGTCTCTGATGATGTCATCAGAGATGCGGCAGAGGAAATCGGAGCATGGGAAGGCCGCGAAGTATCGTCTTTAGTGTGATGCGGCCGCTGCTGGAGCCGAGAGGTTTGTGCGTCTCGCGGTGGAAGGGTCAATGGGGGTTCGTGTGCGCTGGGAAGGGGGCGACGATGGCGGCGGCGAACTTACAGTGAGGGAGAAAGTCGAAGCGCGCATGCACACTCTTGCCGGCGGGGACCGACAGCTGCCGCGCATTCCTGAAGCCAACATCCGACTCGGGAACGATTCCGCCATCCCACTTATCTTACTTAAAAAAAAACAAAAAAAACAACTTAGTTGTTTTGTGAATTGTATTTTTTAGTTCAAAGCCGACACTGCGTCTCCTCTCTCAATCCCCACCTGAGTCGGAAGTCATAAGAACATAAGAAGTTGCCTCCGCTGAGGCAGACCAGAGGTCCATCTTGCCCAGCGGTCCGTTCCCGCGGCGGCCCATCAGGCCTACTTGCCTGAACAGTGGTCCTTGACTAATTTTATAACTTACCTCTAATCCTATCCCTATAGCCTACCTCTACTCCTATCTGTACCCCTCAATCCCTTTGTCCTCCAGATACCTATCCAAACCTTCTTTGAAGTCTTCTCTGACGCTGGTGAGGTTCGATAGAGGAGCTGCGGTGGCGGCTTTGAACTAAAAAATGAACTTTGTCAGTTAATTGGGAGTGTTCCGGAGCCGGCAAACCCGCTGTGAGAGAGGGGAAAAAATTAACTTTGTCAGTCTGGCCGGAGCCGGCAAGCCCACTGCGAGAGAGAGAGAGAGATGCGTGGTAAGCGCGCATGCGCACTCTGCCGACCACGGAACTACAGATCAGGGAACACAGCGATAAGAGTGATGTCAGATCCAAGATGGCTGCAGACCCTCTCGGCTGAGTAACACGCCGCGGAGTTTTACCTCTAACAATTTTTGAGTTGCTGCCCTGGATAGCTGCCTTCCCTTCAATGCCGAAACGAAGAGGACGCAGTGCCGCTGGAACCTCGCGGCAGTCCGGAGCGATGGCATTCGGCAACATTGAGGAGCTTCTTCGGCACATGCAGGAGACACCCCAGGCGTCGGTAGACCCACTGGAGACGCACCAGAGGGGCGGAATGGATGCGATCTCCTTGGGCTTGGAGACAACGCTGAGCCCCGACGCCAGAGCACCTCCCCCTCCTTCTCAGATTACCAGCTCCCCACGAGAGGAGGTGCTTCCGGAGCATGGGCAGTATTCTCCCTCGGAGGCCACAGAGAGGGGAGAATGGAGACAAACTCCCGATTGCAGGAGAGTTTGGAGGAGACAGAGTCCAACAGCTTTAGGGGTAAACTGGAACCTGAGCAGTGCTGTTCAAGAGGTGATGCCAACTGGTGAGATTTCTCATTATACAAGTGTTTCCTATACAATTGAAAAACCCAGAGAGGTAACCCTGGATTCCCTTTGGGATCTTGTGGCAGACTTGGCAAAGTCAGTTAAACCCCAACTGAAACAGTTGAAAGAAAGATTTAAAGCCCAAGAAACTTTTGTGGAAAACATGAAAGTTGAAACTGATGATACAAAAAGTTATTTAGAAAATATCCATCAAGAATTGAAAGTATCTAAACAGATTAGAGAAACATTAATTAAGGACAAAGCCTACCTGAGGGTCAGCTATAAGATCAAGGAGAATACGGGCCGGTTGGCCAAAATTTTAGCGAAGAATTTAGCCTCAGCGTTAAGAAGGGAGATAGGCCGGTAGGAACTGGGCAAAGTAGGGTCTCATCCCGGTTTCAAGAGCACCACAATGTGAGCATCATGCAGAGACAGTGGTAAGGACTCCTGGGCTACATATGCATTATCCCTGAAGTTTTTATAAAAGTTATTAGTATATTTATCCAGCCGGGTACCTGCAGGGATGGCTCCAATTGCTTCCTCCGCCTCACTGAGCATGATCGGAAGGGACAGCTGTAGGGCGTCCCCTCAGAAATGGTGGGGAGCGGAACCTGCACTAAATAAGTCTCCAGCTCAGTTGCTGAGTGTATCTTCTGAAAGTAAATATTCTTCCATTGAGTGTCGAGGAGTTCAAGACTCTCCCATCAGCTGTTTTAATATAGGAGGTGTGATTACTGAGAACTTGTTTTTTAAGTTTGCGGGCCATAAGATGACTACGCTTATTATCAAATTTGAAATACAGTTGCTTAGTTTTCTGAAGCTGCAAGGTCACATCTGCTAGCTCCAAGGCCTGCAACTTGTACCTTTAAATCATGTTTCTTATCATGCTCAAGAGGCGTCGACTGTCGCTCCTTCCCAATCCCCTCGAGGTTCTCAAGGGCCTCCCTAATCCCCCACTCCTCAGTGATCTCATTTGCTTGTTTTGTACCGATAATGTAATAACCTTGCCTCGCATTACCGCTTTCAAAGCCTCCCATAGTAACCCTGGCTTAATATCCGCTTTATCATTAAATTCTATAATAGCTTTAAATAGCTTTTCCACATTCCCCGGATCCAGGAGTAAGGTATCATTGAACCCCCAGGCCCTGCAAAACCAATAACACAGGAGAATGGTCTGAGTACTGCGTACTATTTGACAAGATCATGTATTGGAGATCAATGACCGTTCTCCCAACCACAGGTCAATTCGCGAAGAGGATGCATGAACCTGAGAGAAAAAAGTATGAACCCTCTCAGCAGGATGAACCTTCCACCACAAGTCACAAAGATCTTAGTGGCGCAAAAGGGACCAAAATCTGGTCCTATCTGATTGCCCATTAGGGATCCTACGAGTGGAGTTATCTAATTTGGGTTCAAGCATTAGATTAAAGGCCCCAAGCATTAGATTAAAGGCCCCACCCATTAATGAAGTTCCTTCCAAATTCCTCTCAATATAAAGTTCAAGTTTTTAAATGACCACCCCCTGATTTTCGTTGGGCGCATATACATTAACAAAAACTAGTGGCCCCCAATTTTGAACACCAGAATTATAAATCTGCCCTCAGGATCCCGAATCCCCTTTTGCAGTCTGCCTGTACCCCTTTTGCAATAACTATACCAACTTCCTTAAATTTTTTTATTCCCTTTATTGGAGGCCAGATAGATCTCCGGGAATCTAGGATGTCTCAAAACATATTTGTGATGAGGTAAAATATGGGTTTCTTGAACAAAAGCAATATGGGCTTTGAAACATAAAAGTTCCTGAAACAGCAGACGTCTTAGGCCCAGCATTAAGCCCTCTAGCATTTATCAATAAAAGCCTCAGCTCAGACAATGTACCCATTAATTACAGATACCATATAGCTGCATTATTAAGGCTGTTCGACACCAAATATTCCCAGTAGGCACCCAGGATAGAAGAAAGATTCCCTGCACCGCTAATGCTGGTTACTGTGGTTACCTTACAGTTCACCACCCCCCTTGCTCCCCATCCCCCTTCCATCTCAGTCCCAGGTAGACCCCCCCACCCAGCCTACCCGGATTTTAGGGCTCTCCACATGCTCAGGCCATACAGACCGCAATCATCCAAACAGTTACACCAACACTTATCTAAGCTAAGCAATCAGAGTATTAGCCCCTGGACCCAAAACAAAAACACCAACAACAGTCCAACACTCCCAGGTCACCCTTATACTTTCTGAAAGGTGCCTAGTCACTGGCTGGAACGCTGTTCTCGAACTCAGATCCGTACCCCGTTCTGAAGGCTCCACCTTATGTCGAAGGTCCAGGATGCATGGCAGCCCCCGGGGACTGCCTAGTTAGTCTGCCCCTCAAGCAGCCCACTCTCTGCCAGTGAGGCCAGGGCAGCTGTGAAGTTGAAGATGGGGCAGGTCCTTTTTGCTGGGTCCACCCCCTGAAGAAACTGTTCCACAGGAAAACATTAGGCCGCTTCTTCTAGGAACTGCACCATCTGCAGTTTTCCCTCCAAATAAAACATTAGTGCAAACTGATGTCGCCACTGATACTTCACATTTCTATCCCGTAGGTAAAGCAATACTGGTTTCATCTCCGCTCTCCTCCAAAGCATCACAGATGCTAAGCCTTGATACAACTCAATCTCAAAGATATCTCACTTAGGGGACCCTGTTTGGTAAAAAGGTTTTAATATATAGTTTGGTTGTCACAATAAATTTTGCCTACATCGTTGTACATATCTGCAGTTTTGGCTTGTTTCTTCCTGGTTGGTTTTTTCACTGCAGACAAGGTTGGACTCCCCTCTTTTCATTTATATCTCATGACCAATTGCCACAGGGTGCTGTAAGGGCTCAATGCTCCCTTTCCTTGCCAATGGTGTCAGGCGAAACTAAAGAGGTATCGGTTGAGAGTAGCATGCTAGCCACCTGTTGGACCATTGCTCACATTTGATATAATCGGCCAGTTCGGGGATACCACGCCCTCGAAGATTCGAGCGACGTCCCTGATTCTCCAAGTCCTCCAGCTTATCTAATACGTATGTTTGCGCTTAAATGTCTTTTGTGCGTATATCAAATTTTTGAAGCTGGCCCTGGTGTTCATCCAAGTGCTTTTCCGTCTCCCCGACTTGGTGCCCAAGTTCCGCAATCTTGCCCCAGAGATTCACAGCTAATGTGGAGAGCTCATTTTTCCCTGTCCCCGCGGGAACTCATTTTCCTGTTCCGTCTCCGCAAGTTTTTTTTTTCTGCCCCATTCCTGCAAGCTCCAAACTCATCTGCAAAACCCTCAAATGCTTTAAAATAATAATTGTTTGAGGCTTGTACGGTTAAGTCAGAGTTTGCAGGAATAAGGCAGGGACAGCAACAGCAACAAAACTCACGGGGACAGGAAAATTGAGTTCCTGTAGGGTGTCATTCTCTAGTATTAGTATAGGACCAGATCTTTTCCAGAGAAGGGAAATTGGTAAAACTAGAGGACATAAATTTAGGTTGAGAGGTGGTAGACTTAGGAGTAATGTTAGGAAATTCTTTTTCACGGAGAGGATAGTGGATGCCTGTAATGTCATCCCGAGGGAAGTGGTGGAGAGGAAAACTGTGATGGAATTTAAAAAACAAACAAACCATGGGATGAACACACAGGATTGATAATTAGAATATGAATGGGCTAACTTTCACGGTCTGAATTAGAGAATGACATGGGGACAAATTTTTCCCCATCCCTGCGGGAACTCATTGTCCCGGCAAATTCTTTTCCTTTCCCTGCCCTATTTTTGTAAGCTCTGTCCTCATCTGCACAAGCTTCAAACTCTTTAAAATCATAACTGCACAAGCCTCGAACAAGGAAGAGCTTACAGAAATGAGGTAGGAACAGCAACAAAGCTCGCAGGGACGGGATGGGGAAATTGAGCTCCTGCAGGGACGAGGAAAAAATTTGTCCCCGTGTCATTCTCTAGTCTGAATCATGCAAATGATTTGGACAGGCTGTAATGAGCTTCAACGGCAACTCCAGTAGTTGGAAACTAAGGTCAGTACCGGGTAGTCTTCTAAGGTCTATGGCCCAGAAATAACAAAGAAAATAGACATTTTAATTTAATCATGAAATTGTGATTACAGGGCAGACTGGATGGACCATTTAGGTCTTTATCTGCTGTCATTTACTATGTAACTAACAACTGAATTCAATAATTTAAAAAAATGCAGAAGCTGCTTTTGGATTTAAATTAAGCACTGTTAAATAACATTTGTGTCTTGTCTGCCTTTGATGTAGCAGCAAGAGTTATCTGCTGATAGGAGTCCTATCATATGTAGCACCTTTCATCATGTGCCCAATTGTTTAAGCATCTTGCTGTTATTGCAACAGATTCATCCATTGTTGCTGGCATAGAGCATTCCCAACATTTAATGGACACTTATTTTCCTGTTCATTCACCACACAGTGTTGGTTCTCTTCTACATCGATGACAATCCAATTATCTTTCTAGATGACGTAAAAACACAGGCAATCGAATCTTTGGGAAGGTTTACTAGAACCAGGTTGAAATGGAAGGCTTTTTATGATTTAGAAATAGTTGCATAGAATATTCATTTTTATACTTTAATAAAAAGATTTAAATATAAAATCATAAGTGTTTGAGGCTTGTACAGATAAGGACAGAGCCCAAAGGGGTGGGGCTAGAGACAGAAGTCACAGGTAGAAAATGACATGGGGAAAAAATCTGTTCCCGTCACTGCCCTGTCACCGGACTGCCGTCCTCTTCACTGCCCCATCCCCGTAGCATCCACCCTTCCCTCTCGTCACCTCACTGCCCTTCGGCACCCCTCGCACGATCTGTGCATCTCCCTCCCTCCCCCTTACCTTCGCAGCGTTATTTAAGGTTTGAGTAGCTTGTTGAAAGCCGCTGGAGTGTTCGTGCAGTCACCTGTGTGTGTGGGCGGAAGCTTCTCCTCTGACGCAACCGGAAGATGCGTCAGAGGAGAAGCTTTTGCCCAAACATGCATGCGACTGTGATTACGCTCTGGCGGCTTTCAATAAGTCTCAAACCTTAAAATGTGCCGCAAAAGTAAGGGGGAGGGAGGGAGATAGATATATTCGGGTAGGTAGGAAGGAGGGAGGGGGCTGTGCGCTATTGGTGACCGTGCGTGTTCCCTCCCTTAACTGCGGGGATAAGACCATTCACCGCTCCATGGGGCGGTGGATGGCCTTGTCCCCGTACCTGCAGTGAGCACCTTTCCCTCCTCCACCATTTTGGCGGATTACCCGCAGCTACTCACAGCTAGCCGCGGGTTGCATCCACCGTGCCATTCTCTAGTCACAGGGATGAGGGTATACATTGTCACCATATCATTTTTTAGCTGCTTGCCTTCCAATTGCAGCATCCTACTTTGTCTATACATCTTCAGTGCTGTTGTCAAATAGTATAGCCCATCATATTGCGGTGCCTTGTGAGTAAGCAGAAGTAATTTAAATTTATTCAATAAACAACTAAGAGCTGGTGGAACAACTTCAGATAGGGTGACATGTGAGAATTGCGAGATATGGCTGTCAACAATTGGATTGCAGCATTCTATACCAATTGGAGTGTTTTCACACATTACTGAGGTAGACCCAGAGTTACAATATGCAAGTTTAAAAAGTACCATGCTTTGCCCTACAGTCCTAAAATCTGAGGGCTATTACATTAGTTTAAGCCTACCGTATTTTCGCGGATATAACGCGCGCGTTATACGTGATTTTACGTACCGCGCATACCCCTCGCGCGTTATATGCCTGAGCGCGGTATACAAAAGTTTTTAAACATAGTTCCCACCCCGCCCGACGCCCGATTCACCCCCCCAGCAGGACCGCTCGCACCCCCACCCCGAACGACCGCTCGCACGCGCTCCCACCCGCACCCGCATCCACGATCGGAGCAAGAGGGAGCCCAAGCCCTCTTGCCCGGCCGACTCCCCGACGTCCGATACATCCCCCCCCCCGGCAGGACCACTCGCACCCTCACCCCGAAGGACCGCCGACTCCCCAACAATATCGGGCCAGGAGGGAGCCCAAACCCTCCTGGCCACGGCGACCCCCTAACCCCACCCCGCACTACATTACGGGCAGGAGGGATCCCAGGCCCTCCTGCCCTCGACGCAAACCCCCCTCCCTCCAACGACCGTCCCCCCCCAAGAACCTCCGACCGACCCGCGACCCCCCTGGCCGACCCCCCCACCCCCCTTCCCCGTACCTTTGGAAGTTGGCCGGACAGACGGGAGCCAAACCCGCCTGTCCGGCAGACAGCCAACGAAGGAATGAGGCCGGATTGGCCCATCCATCCTAAAGCTCCGCCTACTGGTGGGGCCTAAGGCGCGTGGGCCAATCAGAATAGGCCCTGGAGCCTTAGGTCCCACCTGGGGGCGCGGCCTGAGGCACATGGGCCAAACCCGACCATGTGTCTCAGGCCGCGCCCCCAGGTGGGACCTAAGGCTCCAGGGCCTATTCTGATTCGCCCACGCGCCTTAGGCCCCACCAGTAGGCGGAGCTTTAGGATGGATGGGCCAATCCGGCCTCATTCCTTCGTTGGCTGCCTGCCGGACAGGCGGGGTTGGCTCCCGTCTGTCCGGCCAACTTCCAAAGGTACGGGGAAGGGGGGTGGGGGGGTCGGCCAGGGGGGTCGCGGGTCGGTCGGAGGTTCTTGGGGGGGGGCGGTCGTTGGAGGGAGGGGGGTTTGCGTCGAGGGCAGGAGGGCCTGGGATCCCTCCTGCCCGTAATGTAGTGCGGGGTGGGGTTAGGGGGTCGCCGTGGCCAGGAGGGTTTGGGCTCCCTTCTGGCCCAACTACACAAAGTACGGGGAAGGCGGGTGGGGGTGTCGTGGGGGTCGGCCAGGGGGGTCGCGGGTCGGCTGGGGGACGGGCGGAGGTTCTTGGGGGGGGGCGGTCGTTGGGGGGAGGGGGTTTGCGTCGAGGGCAGGAGGGCCTGGGATCCCTCCTGCCCGTAATGTAGTGCGGGGTGGGGTTAGGGGGTCGCCGTGGCCAGGAGGATTTGGGCTCCCTCCTGGCCCAATATTGTCGGGGAGTCGGCGGTCCTTCGGGGTGGGGGTGCGAGTGGTCCTGCCGAGGGGGGAGAAGAATCGGACGTCGAGGGGGGGCATCAGGCTTTCAGGATGGGGACAGGACTTCAAGGGGGGACAGGCAGATCTTCAAGGGGGACAGGCAGACCTTCAAGGGGGACAGGACTTCAAGGGGGGACAGGCAGACCTTCAAGGGGGGACAGGCAGACCTTCAAGGGGGGACAGGACTTCAAGGGGGACAGGCACGGAGAGGCGGGGCAGTGCACCGAAAGTCAGGGCGGGTGAACGGTGAGTCGGGGCAACCAGAGGAGAGTCGGGGCAGTGCACCGAAAGTCAGGGTGAGTCGGGGCAACCAGAGGAGAGTCGGGGCAGTGCACCGAAAGTCAGGGTGAGTCGGGGCAACCAGATGAGAGTCGGGGAGGGCGAAAGGAGAGTCGGGGTGGCCAGAGGAGAGTCGGGCAGCATGCGCGTTATATGCCTGAGCGCGGTATAGAAAAGTTTTTGTACATATCATCGTGATTTCTGCGCGCTATACCCCTGTGCGCGTTTTACAATGGTGCGCGTTATATCCGCGAAAATACGGTACTCAACCATTGTAATGCAGCACAAATAATGTACTCGATATGAGGTTTCATGGATAAAGTGACGTCCAAGTTGACCCCTAGACTGCAATCCTCTTCTAAGATCTGGATCCTCCTGTTAAACAGTATATACAGGATGTTATGTGACTTAAAGCAGCTAACAACGAAAAGTTCAGATTCATAAAATTTAAGGCTGACTACTGGTCATCTAGACAGTAATTGTCTACAAACGGTGCTGAAGGTTCTCAATGAGTTAATCAATGAGTTAATCAAAGAGTTGTCAATAGAAAAATAGAATTGAATGTCATTAGTGTCATTGCAGTGAACATTCATTTTCATGGAACTTTTGGTAAATAACCATCATGTACAGAGAATGATGCTGAGCAGAGCCTTGAGATGCTCCCACTTTTAAAGGCTTCAGAGCAGAAGATAAGATTGGGAAGTTATAGCTTACTGGGTTGTTTAATCAAACATGTTGGAACCAAATCAAGAAGGAAGCTGCTAGATTTAAGTAAAAAGATATTTCTTGGTGAAGGTTTAGATGTGTTGAAATGGGAAAAGAGCCTTTAGCTCAGTGATTCTCAACCTTTCTAATGCCGCGATCCTTTAATACAGTTCCTCATGTTGTGGTGACCCCCCCAACCATAAAATTATTTTAGTTGCTACTTCATAACTGTAATTTTGCTACTGTTATGAATTGTAATGTAAATATCTGATATGCAGGATGTATTTTCATTGTTACAAATTGAACATAATTAAAGCATAGTGATTAATCATAAAAACAATATGTAATTATATATAGTGAAATTTTTATTTCTAATTACAAATAAATATATGTGGGCGTATCTGCATGTGGGTAGACCCCGCCTGGAGACAGATAGAGGAGCGGTGTCTCGGTTCCTAAGACCAGTGTTCTTCAACCTTTTGACACCTATGGACCGGTGGAAATAAAATAATTATTTTGTGGACCAACACCAGTCTGCGAACCAGCAGTTGAAGAACACTGGGCTAAGTTGTGCCCATCTCCACTCAATCTCCTCCCCAGACCCCGCCCCATAATAGTACTAATTGTAACACCATTTTTTACATTTATTTTTCATATATACACACACAATATAATTGTATTAACAACACATAATGGTTAACCACAAAATTAAAATACACAAAGCACACTGTATGCTTTTTAACATTCATTCCTACCAGAAAACAGATAACCCCATACAAATGCAGGACCAAAAACTAAAAGTACTAATATTTATAAACAAACCCTAAGATGCAAGACTCTGCAAGCAGTAAAACCCCAGAGGAAAAGAAACACATGCATTCTTCCTGAACAGACAAATCAATCACTAAATTAAAAAAACAGACAAATCAATCACTAAATAAAAGCATTTCCCCTACCGTTGTTGTCTTTCTGCCTTGACTTCTGGCCTGCCTCCCGGTGTTATCTTTGGGCCAGTCCACTTTGCGATCAACGCAGCGTCTTCAAGCCGGCTTCCTGAGTGCTGCATTGCACAAAGCTGTGGGCAGCGGCTCCTCATGCACGTCCTGCGCTTCATCTGGAAGCCTTCTTTCTGACGTTGCGCAGGCTGCGCGTAGGAGCCTTTTCCCACAGCTTTGTGCACTGCAGCACTCAGGGAGCTGGCCCGAAGACGCCACGTTGATCTCACCGTGGACCAGCGGCTGAAGAACGCTGTTTTGGGCCTGATGGACGTGCCGGCCCTGTGGACCGGCACCGGTCCACGGACCGATGGTTGAAGAACACTGCCTAAGACCATTGGAAATATGTGTTTTCTGATGGTCTTAGCTGACCCCTGTGAAAGGGTCATTCGACTTCCCGAAGGGGTCGTGACCCACAGGTTGTGAACCGCTGCTTTAGCTCTTAGGAGTTTCAGTGTTCTGTCTAGTTACATAATCAGAGGATGGTGTAAATTTATCTGGGCTTGTTAGCAAGGGAATAAAGAAGAAATAAATTGCCTCAGTTTATTCCCTCAAAATGCTGAGCTATAGAATTTGCAAAACTATCATACTGTATAAGAACATAAGAATAGCCTTACTGGATCAGACCAAATTCCTGTCAAGCCCAGTAGCCCGTCAACCCAGGTCACTAGTGCCTGGCCAAAACCCCAAAAGTAGCAACATTCCATGCTACCGATCCAGGGAAAGCAATGGCTTGTCCCATGTCTTTCTCAATAAAAGACTATGGGCTTTTTCTCCAGGAAATTGTCCAAACCCTTATTAAAACCAGCTTCGCTATCTGCTCTTACAGATAGCAGTGTGTTCCAGAGCTTAACTATTTCCTGAGTGAAAAAATATTTCCTCCTATTGGTTTTAAAAGTATTTCCCTGCAACTTCACGTGTCTCCTAGTCTTTGTAATTTTTGAGGGAGTGAAAAATCGATCCACTTGTATCTGTTCTACTCCACTCAGGATGTTGTAAACTTCAGTCATATCTCCCCTCAGCCGTCTCTTTTCCAAACTGAAGAGCCTTAACCTTTTTAGCCTTTCCTCATACAAGAGGAATTCCATCCCCTTTATCATCTTGGTCGTTCTTCTTTGAAAGTTATATCTTTCTTGAAATAAGGAGACCAGAGTTTAATGCAATATTTCTGGTGAGGTTGCACCATGGAGCGATTCAGGGGCATTATAACATTCTTAGTCTTGTTAACCATCTTTTTAAAAAATAATTCCTAGCATCTTGTTTGCTTTTTTGGCCGCCACTGCACATTGAATGAAAGGTTTCATCGTATTGTTAACAATGACACCCAGAGCCTTTTCTTGGGCACGATCCCCCAAGATGGACCCTAGCATCCGGTAACTGTGGTTTGGGTTATTCTTCCCAATGTGCATCATTTTGCATTTGTCCACATTAAATTTCATCTGTCACTTGTACACAGTCATCTAATTTCCTAAGGTCTGCCTGCAATTTTTCACAATCTGCATTCATTTTAATAACTTTGAACAGTTTAGTGTCATCTGCAGATTTAATCACCGCATTCATTCCAATTCATTTATAAATAAGTTAAATAGCACTGGACCTAGTACAGATCCCTTCAGCACTCCACTGTTTACTCTCCTCCATTGAGAAAATTGACCATTTAACCTTACCCTCTATTTTCTGTCCGATAACCAATTCCTAATCCACATCTGAACTTTGCCACCTATCCCACGACTCTTTCATTTTCTCATGAGTCTCTCATAAGGAACTTTATCAAAAGCTTTCTGAAAATCTAGATACACTACAACAAATTGATCACCTTTATCCACATGTTTATGTGCCACCTTCAAAGAAGTCAAGCAAATTAGTGAGGCAAGATCTCCCTCGGCTGAACCCATGCTGACTCTGTTTCATTAAATCATGTTTGTCTACATGTTCCAGAATTTTATTTTTTACAATTGTTTCCACCATTTTGCCTGCAACTGAAGTGAAGCTTACCGGTCTGTAATTTCTCAGATCTCCCCTGGACCCCTTTTTAAAAATCGGCGTAACATTGTCAACCCTCCAATTTTCAGGTGCTAGTTCTTTTAGTACCCTGGGATTTTGAGTACCCTGTGATTTTAGTACCTTGGGATTTATCACTTTTTAACTTGCTAATGTGGCTTAGTACATCTCCCAGATTCACTAGGTTTCTTTCAGTTCCTCCACATCATTACCCTTGAAAACCATTTACAGTTCAGGTAGATCTCTTACCTCTTTGCTTCCGTAAAGACCGAAGTAAAGAATTCATTCCGTCTCTCCACTATGGCCTTACCCTTCCTGAGTGCCCCTTTTGCTCTTTGATCATCCAATGGTCTCACAGATTCCCTCACAGGTTTTCTGCTTCTGATGTACCTAAAAAAACTGAGTTTTTGCCTGCTTTTGCTTTTTTTATCAATGCTTTGCATCTAACTTGTCAACGTTTGTGTGTCTTCTTTTCTTCTTCATTTGGATCCTTTTTCCATTCTTTAAAGGATTTTCTTCAAGAATCTTCCGCCATCTGATCCAGTTTCTCTTCATCCGATCCAAGCACAGCACAGAGCAGCAACTTCAACTGCTGAAGCAACATGCTGCTCTGTGCTAGATCGTATGGCGGAAGATTCCTGAAGAAATCAGTATGGCGAAACAGGGATTACCCTGTAGGATCTCTGTGCTGGATTCCGCAGTTTGGATATAGTGGACACTGCTGGAAGTGTTTGTGACAGGTCCATTGGAGCATGGAAGAGAATTTGAGCAAGCTAAGTAACTTTTTGTTTTTTCTTCACTGCTGTGCTGCTTTATGAAGTGACTGCCTGCAGAATATTGTGTTTAATTTCATTCCAAAAAAGGTGATTAAGGATTGAAGTATTTTTTTTTAATTGAAATACAGTATATGAAACACATGAGACCAAGACCTGTGGAGTTTGGGAGATTTTTTTTGTGGCCTATGAAGCCAAACGGAGGCCTTTTTTCTCCCACCCAGTGGATTTTTGTTCTGAAACTTCAATGATATAGCAGTACACTCTGGTTGGCTAGATAATTCTGTTTGTTGTTTTGAGTAAGAGATTAGTAGAAAGTTAGTGGCTGAAACTTACTCTTTCTCTTAAGTATAAAGGGGTAATTAAAATCACCTATGGTTGCCCAATTCTCCAGCTTCCCTAATCTCTGAAAAAATTTCTTCATCTGTCTTGCTCATTTTGACTCGGGGGATGGTAGTATAACCCTACCTTTATATTCCTTCCCTTCACACATGGAATTTCTATCCATATGGATTCCACATTGCTATCTATGTCATGCAGAGTGTTTATTTTATTTGATTCAATTCCCTCTGTAATCTATAGCGTACCCATGCCCCCCTCAATTTGATCTACTCGATCCTTGTGATAATATGTACCCAAGTAATACAGTGTCCCATTGATTGTCCTCCTTCCATCAGGTCTCTGGGATGCTATTATATCTATCTCATCATTCAGTGCTATATACTCTTAATTCTTCTATTTTATTTTTTAGGCTTCTAGCTTTTGTATACGGACACTTCAAATTGTGTTTTTTCCTTGTAAATACGGGCTGCTGAGAAGACAGAAAATTTAAGTCTTTTACTCTGCCTTCCTCTTAAACCCTCCTGGCTTTCTCTCACCATTAGTGAAACATCTCTACTGGGACTCCCTAAATCTCCAGTTTCAATAGTATCCTTCAAGGATACCTCACACCAAACCATCTGCTCCTGGGCGACTGTCGGCTTTACCCCGCATCTCAGTTTAAAAGCTGTTCTATTTCCTTTTTAAATGTTAGTGCCGGCAACCTGGTTCTTCCCAGTTAATGTGGAGTCCATCCTTTCGGAACAAACTCTCCTTTTCTCGGAAGGTTGCCCAGTTCCTAACAAATCTACATCCCTCATCCCTGCACCATCATCTCAACCACACATTGAGACAGAGCTCTCTGCCTGTCTCTTGGGTCCTGCGTGTGGAACTGGGAACATTTATGAAAATGCTAGCCTGGAGGATCTGGCTTTCAGCTTTCTACTTAAGAGCCTAAATTTGGCTTCCAGAACCTCCCTCCCACATTTTCCTATGTCATTGGTACCTACATGTAGTAAGACAGCTTGCTCCTCCCCAGCACTATCTAAAATCCTATCTTTGTGACGCGTGAGGTCCACCACCTTGAACCAGACTGACAAGTGTCCAGGTGATCCTTACACCCACCAGTCACCCATCTATCTACATGCCTAATGATAAAATCACCAACTACAACAGCTGTCCTATCCCTTCCCTCCTGGGCATCCATCCTTGGTGCGAAAGGATATTGCATACCCTGGTGGGCAGGTCCTAGCTACAGTATTATTTTCTACTTCACCAGGGTGATGCTCTCCTTCTAGGAGACCTCTCTCCTCCAAGGCAACACAGGGGCTTCCAGACTGGAGACGAGTCCTCTCTACAACATTCCTGCAGGTCTCCTCTATGTACTTCTCTGTCTCCCTCAGCTCCTCCAAATCTGCTACTCTAGCCTCAAAGGGAGCGTACTTGTTCTTTGAGAGCTAGGCGCTCTTTGCAGCGAGCACACACATATAACTTCTCGCTAACTGGGAGAAAATTATACATGTGACACTCAGTGCAAAAGACTGGATAACAACCCTCTTGCTGCTGGACTACTGTCTGCTTCTTATTATTGAGCTGATTAATTGATTAAACCTTATTAGTAATATATTAGACTAGTATAGAGAACATAAGAACATAAGCAGTGCCTCCGCTGGGTCAGACCACAGGTCCATCTTGCCCAGCAGTCCGCTCCCGCGGCGGCCCGAACAGGTCACGGCCTGTCTGAGTCACCAGAAGGGGCCCCCTTGCCACCTTGGTTTCCCATTGAGTCTTATCTTCCCATCGAAGTCTTAACCCTCTGGTCTTGCACATGCACGACCTGGTTGGATTTCTATACTTATTACTTGGTTTGCTTTCTATACCTGTGTTACATCCCAGCACCTCTCTCAGTATCCCACGATCCCCCTATCCCTCAGGAATCCGTCCAATCCCTGTTTGAATCCCTGTACCGTACTCTGCCTGATCACTTCCTCCGGTAGCGCATTCCAAGTGTCCACGACCCTTTGGGTGAAGAAAAACTTCCTTGCATTTGTTCTGAACCTATCTCCCTTCAGTTTCTCCGAATGCCCCCTCGTGCTTGTTGACCCCTTCAGCCTGAAGAATCTGTCCCTATCCACCCTCTCTATGCCCCTCATGATCTTGAAGGTCTCTATCATATCTCCCCTGAGCCTCCTTTTTTCCAGAGAGAAGAGCCCCAGCCTATCCAACCTCTCGGCGTATGGGCAGTGTTCCAGCCCTCTTACCAGTTTCGTTGCTCTCCTTTGGACTCTCTCAAGCACTGCCATGTCCTTCTTGAGGTACGGCGACCAATATTGAACGCAGTATTCCAGATGTGGACGCACCATAGCTTGATACAATGGCATGATGACTTCCTGCGTCCTGGTTGTTATGCCCCTCTTTATGATGCCCAGCATCCTGTTGGCTTTTTTCGAGGCTGCTGCGCACTGTGCAGATGGCTTCAGTGATGCATCCACCAGCATACCCAAGTCTCTCTCAAGACTGCTGTCTCCCAATAATGCCCCCCCCAATTTGTATTTGAACAACGGGTTCTTTTTCCCTATATGCATGACCTTGCATTTTTCCACGTTAAAGCGCATTTGCCATTTGTTTGCCCAGTCTTCCAGCTTGTCCAGGTCCCTTTGCAGGTCCTCACACTCCTCCCTAGACCTAACTCTGCCGCACAGTTTGGTATCGTCTGCAAATTTTATAACCTCGCACTTTGCCTCTTTTTCCAGGTCATTGATAAATATGTTGAAGAGTAACGGCCCCAGCACCGATCCCTGTGGCACACCGCTTGTGACTCCCCGCCAGTCAGAGTATTGTCCCTTTACTCCGACCCTCTGCAGTCTACCCGACAACCAGTGCTCGATCCATCTGTGCACATCCCCTCCCACCCCGTGGTTCCACAGTTTCCTAAGCAGCCTTTCATGTGGCACCTTGTCGAAAGCCTTTTGAAAATCAAGGTAAATGATGTCTATAGGTTCCCCATTGTCCACCCGACTGCTTATTCCCTCAAAGAAGTACAGAAGGTTCGTTAAGCATGACCTTCCCTTACAGAATCCATGCTGGCTTGTTCTCAGTAGGCCATATCTCTCGATATGCTCGCAAATACCATCCTTGATCATAGCTTCCACCATCTTCCCTATAATTGAAGTCAGGCTCACCGGCCTGTAGTTTCCGGGGTCACCCCTCGATCCCTTCTTGAAGATAGGTGTGACATTCGCCAATTTCCAGTCCTCTGGTACCTCTCCAGTTTTCAAGGATAGGTTGCAAACATGCTGGATTGTGCCCGCTATTTCTTGTCTTAGTTCTTTCAGAACCCTTGGGTGGATCCCGTCCGGGCCCGGCGATTTGCCGCATTTTAACCTGTCTATCTGCTTGAGGACATCCTCCTTACTTACCTCTATGTGTTCTAATTTTTCAGCCTGTTCCCCACTCATGAGCTCCTCTGAGTCTGGTATATTAGATGTGTCTTCTCTCGTGAAAACCGACGAGAAGAACGTGTTCAACCTCTCAGCTACCTCTTTATCCTCCTTGATCACTCCCTTCCTATCCCCATCGTCCAACGGCCCCACCTCCTCTCTCGCTGGTCGCTTCCCCTTTACGTAACTGAAGAATGCCTTGAAGTTTTTCGCCTCCCTGGCCAGCCCCTCTTCATATTTCCCTTTTGCTTTTCTAACCTCTCGGTGGCATTCCTTTTGGCATTTCCTGTGCGCCTGGTGATTTTCCTCCGTTGGGTCCTTTTTCCATCTCCGGAAGGACACTTTCTTGTCGTTTATTGCCCTCTTTACTTCTGTTGAGATCCAAACCGGGTCCTTTGACCGCTTGTTCTTGCCGCCTTTCCTGAAACTTGGGACGTACATTCTTTGTGCTTCCTGCAGGGTGTCCCTGAATAGGGTCCAGGCGCTTCCTACAGTCTCCATCCTAAGGACGTTTTTGAGCTTCCTCCCCACCATTTCCCTCATAGCAACATAGTTCCCTTTCCTGAAGTTGAGCGCAGTTGTTGCGGTCCTCTTTACTGTGGGTGTCCCCCTTTCTAATGTGAATCGGATCGCGTTGTGGTCACTGTTGCCTAGTGGTCCTCCCACTTCTACCCCTCTTGCAGGCCCCCCTAATCCGTTTAAGATGAGGTCAAGAGTAGCACTCCCTCGCGTCGGTTCCTTGACTAGTTGCTCCATGAAGCAGTCCCTCACAGCTTCTACAAATCCTGTTTCCTTAGTGCAGTTGGAGTGACCCGTACTCCAGTCAATCCCCGAGTAGTTGAAGTCCCCCATTACTGTTACACTTCCAGTCCTGCATTCTTGTCTCAGTTCAGCTTCCAAGTCGTGTCCGATTTCCTCCGGCGTACCAGGTGGGCGATAGTACAGCCCCAGTTTTATGCCTGTACCCTTGTTTCCCGGCAATTTGACCCATAGCGATTCCAGCCCCTCTGCCTTCTTTGCCATATCCATCCCGACCGAGTAGATAGAGTCCTTTATATATAGTGCTATGCCTCCCCCCTTCTTGTGGGTCCTGTCCCTCCTGTAGAGCTTGTACCCTGGCAGCGCCACATCCCATTGATTCTCCTCTGTCCACCATGTTTCTGTAATTCCAATTATATCCAGGTCCTCCCCCTTGGCTACGACCTCTTGTTCACCCATCTTGGCCATGAGGCTTCTTGCATTGGCGTATAAGCACCGCAGGTCCCGTCGTTTTTCCTCCACCTCCGTATTTACCTGGGCCGCCTCCCCTTGAATTTCGGGCAGTTCTCCTGTTCCCTGTGCTTCTGCTTTGCCCTTAGCCTTTACTCTCGCAGCTTTCGGTTTCCCCACATTTCCGCCACCCCTCTCCCCAGCTTCTCCTCTGGATTTTCTAGCCCTACCGGTCTCCTCCTGGGCTATCATCCCTTGAGGCTCTGTTTGATCCCCCTCGCCTTGTGGCACCCCTATATTGCCCTCAGTTTTCGCCCTCGTGCCACCCAGTCCCCCTGTGTCTCTATGCCCCTTAGTCTCCTCCCAGCAAGCTCCCTTTACCTGGTGTTTCCCTCGCTGTCTGATCATAAGATTCATCGGTCTCTCTACTTCCTCCTTGCAGTCAGCCCGTTCAGCATCTGTTCTGGATACTGTTGTCCGAAGCGTCAACATCAGATCAGCTGTCGGCTTTCCCCCTCTCCTCAGTTTAAAGCCCTCTCGATCTCCTTCCTCACATTTGCTGCCAGTAGTCTAGTTCCCGCTGTGCTCAGGTGCAGGCCATCTCGCCAGTAGAGCTTGCTCTTTCCCCAGAAGGACGTCCAGTTTCTCACAAAGCGGAAGCCCTCCTCCTGGCACCATCTCCTCAACCATGCATTCACAGCCTGGAGGTCTGCCTGCCTCTTTGCATCTGCTCTCGGTACAGGCAGGATCTCTGAGAATGCTATCCTCCGGGTACTCCGCTTCAGCTTTCGTCCCAGGGCCCTGAACTGGTCAGTCAGTGTGGCCATGCTGAAGTTACTCCGGCTCACATCATTCGTTCCGATGTGGATTATCACCGCAGTCTCCTCTGTCTCTGCTCCGTCCAGGATCCTCTCGATCCTATCAGTGACATCTCGTGTCTTGGCCCCTGGGAGACAAGTCACTAGCCGGTCCTCCCTTCCTCCAGCTACGTGACTATCTACCTCTCTCAAGATCGAGTCTCCCACCACAATAGCAGACTTCCCTTTCCTCAGCAACCTCCTCTGTCTCAGGTCTGTGTCCTCAGTGTAATGTGGTGTCTCTCCCTCGGGGTCCCGGTGGGTCACGGTCTCCTCCTCTTGCGTGATTCCTCCGCTAGGTCCTTCCCCAGTGTCGCCTTGTGGATCCTGGGTCTCGTCTGCCGACATATGTCTGTGCAGCTGATGGTCCTGTTCCTCCACCTTCCTTCTATAGGCCTCCTCGATGAATCTCTCGAGGTCCCTCACCTGGTCCACCATGGGGTCTGCTCCGTCTGTGTCCTTGGTTGACCAGTTCGTCTCCTCTGTGTTGCTCAGTCCCTCCAGTCCCTCGAGTTCCTGGACCTTGACCCTCAATCTGCCGACCTCCATCCTCAGGCTTTCCAGTTCCTGACACCGACTGCATATGTACTCCCGCCTTCCCAAGGGGAGGTAGTCGTACATATTACACTCTGTGCAGTATACTGGAAAGTACCTCTGGGTTCCTGGGTCCTCCATTGCTCTCGTGAAGTGCTGGTGTGCTCCTGCTGTGGGTAAGAGAGAGAAAATAGAAAAGGAGAAACGAGAAAAGAGAAAAGTGAATTACTTGGCGTTTCTGGTTCCCTCGCAAAGGCGCTCTCGCTAAGGCGAGCGCCTTTGCCGCTCGCCTTCGCCGCGCGCCGAACGGTTGCGCGCCGTTGGCTCCTCCCCTTTTATGGGGGGAGTTAGTCTGGTGACGTCGGGGGGTAGGCGGAGCCAACTCTCGCCTCTTCCCCCTTCCGTGTACCGTCTGCCTCTCTCCCGGTCTGCTCTGTTACTCCGTTCCTCTTTCCGCTCCACTCGCTGCCTTCTCCGCCCTCTCTCCGCTTTAACTGCCTCCTCCGCTCTGCTTCTACACTCTCCTCCGCTGCCTGCTCTTTCCTCTCTCTCCCTGCTAGCTCTCTCTCCGGTTTTCCTCGCTGCACCGGCTTGCTGTCTCCTCCGCTCTGCCCTCTGCTAACCCTCTCTGTTAGCTGCACGTAGCCACGTGCTCACAAGGCTCAGCTCTCCCCGCAACTCCTTTGCTGGCCCAGCGCTGTGGATTCCACCGTTGGCTCCTCCCCTTTAATGGGGTAGTTAGTCTGGTGATGTCGGGGGGTAGGCGGAGCTAACTCTCGCCTCTTCCCCCTTCCGTGTACCGTCTGCCTCTCTCCCGGTCTGCTCTGTTACTCCGTTCCTCTTTCCGCTCCACTCGCTGCCTTCTCCGCCCTCTCTCCGCTTTAACTGCCTCCTCCGCTCTGCTTCTACACTCTCCTCCGCTGCCTGCTCTTTCCTCTCTCTCCCTGCTAGCTCTCTCTCCGGTTTTCCTCGCTGCACCGGCTTGCTGTCTCCTCCGCTCTGCCCTCTGCTAGCTGCACGTAGCCACGTGCTCACAAGGCTCAGCTCTCCCCGCAACTCCTTTGCTGGCCCAGCGCTCATATAATATAACCTTAGGATTATATTATATGCTTTATTTAGTGTTTGATTCTTTGCAGGTAATGAAATATAGAGTTCTCCTGTTGTCTTAATTAGAATAATTGACTATAAATTAAGTCTAAAGAAATGAGCTAGAGGAGGGCGGGAGAGGGGAGAGATGGAGGGAATAGAGACTAAGTCAGACCTTGCTCTGCCTGCTAGCAGAAAGCTCAAGCTTACATAACTGTAGAACTATAAAAGGCTATTATCCTAAGGAGACTACCTAAGTAAAGTTTGCTCACTTAAGATCTAAACTGTCTATAAAAGGGAATCTACAATTGAGCTTTTCTCCCCAAACCTATCAAAGCTCAGAGCAAAATAATGTATACTTACCCAAAGATATGTCTTCTACTCTTGTCCTCTCAGAAAGAGAATGTCCTCTTTCCTGTTTCTCTCCTCATCCTGCATCTATATAATCGGAAAGTCTAAGCTACTTTACAAATTGGAATAGCTTTCTAGGGTTATTACTAGAAAATTAAATCTTAGCAAAATATTTTTTGTTCATATGAACTCAGTGATAATATGGTCTTTAATTGAAATGCAGTGCGAATATTACAACACTAAGAACCAGCAAACAAATAAGCAATCATGAGCATATCTCTTGTGGCCACAGAGATCTAAGAAATACAGTTCATTTATAACATAGCAAACAGCATAGTCTTAAAGCTCCGTTTAACTTTGATCTGTATAAGTTTTATATAAAATACCCTTCACCTCTCCCCCCTTCCACAAAATTCACCAGCACAACCAGACTACAGGATGTACAAACTGCTCCCTCGGGCTTATTCTTTGATTAGGCCATACTATAATGTCACACAACCCAATGTGCTCTCTCCAACTGTATCAGACTCTGAATAGTACTTCCCTCCAGTAATTGTACATGGCTTGTTCTATGACAGGGATATTATCTGCACAGGGGTGTCACTCAATCACAGAAGGGGCCGAAATCTAAAACAGGCTAAATGGCGGGCTGAATTTGTTATTAAGATACTTAGGGCTAGATTCTCTAAGCAAACCAATTGTTATCCCAGGACAAGCAGGCAGGTATTCTCACTAGTGGGTGATGTCATCCGACAGAGCCCCGATACGGACGTCTCGCAAGCATGTCTTGCTTGAAGAAACTTAGAAGTTTTGAGATGCCCGCACCGCGCATGCGCCAGTGCCTTCCCGCCCGATGGTCCGTGCGTGTCTCCTCTTCTTTTTCTTCCGCGGAGCTGAGAAGTTCACTTCAATTCTGCGCCCATTGAATCTGTTTTTTTGCCTTCTTATTGCCGCGGGTTGGGTTCTTTTGGCTCTCCCGTGCATTTATTTTCTTCTTTGATTTCTTTTTAAAAAAAAATAAATAAATTTTTTTTTACTTCTGATACCGGGTCGGCCACGTGGCTGGGGCCCCGCGCCTTCGACCTTGCGGCGGAACTTTTCCGGCCTATGTCCCGGCCGATCACCGGTTTTAAAAAGTGCAGCAAGTGCCAGCGCGCGATTTCGCTCACGGACCCTCATCGACGCTGCTTACAGTGTCTGGGCCCGGACCACTTTCCGAAATCGTGCTGGCCTTGCTCCACTCTGACGGTGCGAGCGTTTAAGCGCCGCTGTCTGCTGTGGGAGTCCATGTTCAAGATGGAAGCTTCGTTGGATCCTTCGACATCGACTGGTGCCTCGACTCCTTCGGCGAAGCCCTCTGCATCCCCGGCCGCTTCGGGCCTTCTGAAACCAGCCTCGTTCACGCCGGTTTCGGCCTCGACCTCGGCGCCGGTGCCTTCCTCCGCCTCCTCGGAACAGGTATCGACCCCTATAGTTCCACCGGTGGTGCTTAAAGTGCCGAAGGCTGGCAAGCAAAAGCACGCAGCACTGAAACAGCGCGGAGACCGTGCAGAAGGGCCCCCTTTTGGTGCGGATCCCTCCATATCGGCTTCGTTGAGGTCCATTCTGGAGGCTCAGTTTGTGGAACTCATGACCACCATGGGTCCCCGGCTGATTGCCTCGATCCAGGGTGACCTACCAGTTCCGGCTCCGAGGGGCCCCCCCTCCTCCACTGCACCGCTCGACCTCGTTGCTTAGCGAGGAGGAGCGGCGGGCGGTGTCCAGTTCTTCGAGGCGGTCCTCGGGTAGTGCCATGCCTCCCTTGGAACCGATTCCATCGAGAAAGGCCTCCCTTAGTGATATGCCTCCTTTGGAGCCTATTCCCTCGAGGAAAGCTTCGCTTAGCGACTTGCCCCCCTTGGAACCTATTACCCCGCCCCATGACACAGTATGGCGTCCACCTTCGAGGCCTCCCAGTCCTGGGCATAGCAGGAAGCAGGACGAGTTCTTCCGAACCCCCTATCAAGCCTGGGCGGTTTCTGGGGAGGCGCCGACTCTTCCGCCTCTCCGATCGACGGCCTCGAGTCCTATCTGCTCCTTGGAGGCTTCTGGGGACCAGTATTCTCCCAGAAGGGCTCGATCCCCTTCCAGGCATCGAGAGGGGCATCGATCCAGACACTCTTCAAGGCATTCCTCTCGGCACTCGACCGTCTCACCTCAGAAGAAATTGCCTCGGATGGGGTATTCTGCTTCGGCTGGGTCTCCTCCTCCGGGCCCGGAGTTCGAGGACCCCGAGGTGTTTTACTCGCCCTGTTGCTCACAGGCCTCTATGGAGCCCGAAGCCTCGACTTCTTCTAGTCCTTCTCGAAGACCGGCGCTGGCGGAACAACTGTCCTTTTCCTCGTTTCTCAGACAGATGGCGGATGACATGGACATTACCCTCGATGCTGGGTCTCGATACTCCAAGGAGTACCTCGATACCATGCACTTGCCTCGTCCTCCGGCTGAGTCCTTACGCCTACCTCTGCACAAGCTCCTCGACCAGACCTTCATGAGGTGCTTTGAGTCTCCTTACTCTATCCCTGCGGTCCCTGGAAAATTGGATGCTCGGTACCGCACGGTGCATCATAAGGGCTTCGAGGGGCCTCAGCTTTCTCATCAGTCCCTCCTGGTCGAATCCTCGCTCAAGCGGTCTCATCCTGGCCAGGTGTATGCTTCGGTTCCTCCGGGCCGCGAGGGCAGGACCATGGATAAGTTTGGACGACGCATCTATCAGAATTCTATGATGGCGTCTCGAGTCCTGAATTATAATTTCCACTTTGCCACCTACTTGGAATTTTTTCTACCTGTGCTTCGGAAATTCTCGCCCTACATCGAGTCCCAGGCTCGGTTTGAGTTCGAGGAGGTGGTTGCCTCGCTGTCCCAGCTTCGTCTTCAATTGATGCAGTCTGCCTATGATGCTTTCGAGCTCTCGGCCCGAGCGGCAGCCTGCTCTGTGGCGATGCGCCGTTTGGCCTGGTTACGAACCATTGACATGGACCCAAATCTGCAGGACCGGCTGGCAAACGTCCCGTGTCCTGGGGCGGATCTTTTCGACGAATCCATCGAGACAGTCACTAAGAAGCTGTCTGATCATGAAAAGTCCTTCCAGTCCATTCTTAGGCCGAAGCCTAAGCCTCAGCAGTCTCGGCCCTCTTGACCGCCATTGATCTATCAGCGGCGTTATCAGCCGAAGCAAGCTCCTCCTGCGAGGCAACCTGCGAAGCGGCAGCCCCCTCAGAAGGCTCAGCAAAAGTCTCAACCGTCTGCTGTCCCTAAGGCTCCTCAGCCTTTTTGACTGTCTCGTAGAGGGCATAACCTCGTTATGCTGTCTCGTTCCGTCTCCCCCTGTTTTTCCCATCGGAGGACGCCTCCATCATTTTTATCATCGCTGGGAGGCCGTAACCACCGACCTCTGGGTCCTTACTATCATCAGGGAAGGATACTCTCTTCATTTCCATCAGGTCCCTCCGGACCACCCGCCAAGAGAGTATCCTTCCAACTTGACACAGACCGCCCTTCTTCTTCAGGAAGCCCAGGCCTTGCTCCGGCTCTGGGCCGTTGAGCCGGTCCCTGTGGACCAACACAACCAGGGGTTTTACTCCCGGTACTTCCTTGTTCCGAAGAAGACGGGCGACCTGCGCCCCATTTTGGACCTCAGGGTCCTCAACAAATTCCTATTCAAAGAGAAGTTCCACATGCTGACCCTTTCTTCTCTCTACCCCCTCCTCGAGCAGAACGACTGGTTATTCTCTCTGGATCTCAAGGAGGCCTACACTTACATTCCCATTCATCCGGCCTCTCGCAAGTTCCTCAGATTTCGGGTGGGACATCTGCATCTGCAGTATCGAGTGCTTCCCTTCGGCCTGTCATCGTCTCCCAGAGTCTTCACGAAGTGTCTGGTAGTGGTGACCGCGGCACTCTGGAACCGGGGTCTTCAGGTTTTCCCCTACCTCGACGACTGGCTCATCAAGGCGCCCTCGGCCTCGGAGGTCATCTCGGCGACCCTGTCCACGGTTCTGTTCCTGCAGAGTTTGGGATTCGAGATCAACTTTCCTAAATCTCATCTACAACCTTCAAAGTCGCTCCCCTTCATCAGGGCGGTCCTGAATACCATTCGCCTCAGAGCATTCCTTCCTCCTCAGCGCCTGGAAGCTCTTCTTCGTCTCTGCCAGTCTGTGTCTTCTCGCCAATCCATCTCAGCGAGACACATGATGGTCCTCCTGGGCCACATGGCCTCTACAGTTCATGTGACGCCGTTTGCCAGACTCCATCTCAGAATTCCTCAGTGGACCCTGGCGTCTCAATGGACTCTGGTGTCGGAGCCGTTGACTCGACACATCATCGTCGCTCCTGCTCTTCGGCAGTCTCTACTTTGGTGGATGACCTCTTCGAATCTATCCAGAGGTTTGCTGTTTCACACTCCTCCCCACCAGAAGGTTCTCACAACCGATTCCTCGACCTATGCCTGGGGGGCACATATGGATGGTCTTCGCACTCAGGGATTCTGGACCAGTGCGGACCGCCTCCATCAAATCAATCTTCTGGAGCTAAGAGCCATCTTCAATGCTCTTCAAGCTTTTCAACATCTGCTTCACGACATGGTGGTCCTCATTCGCACAGACAATCAGGTCGCCATGTATTATGTCAACAAGCAGGGGGGCACGGGCTCGGCCTCCCTCTGCCAGGAAGCTCTCAGAGTCTGGGATTGGGCGGTTCGCCACAACACCTTCCTCAAAGCTGTCTACATTCAGGAGAAGGACAATGTCTTGGCAGACAACTTGAGTCGTCTACTCCAATCTCACGAATGGACACTCCATTCCGCGCCACTTCATCAGATCTTTGCTCAGTGGGGGACGCCTCAGTTAGACCTCTTTGCGGCTCCCCACAACTTCAAGCTGCCTCAATTTTGCTCCAGGATCTACACTCCTCATCGCCTCGAGGCGGATGCTTTTCTACTGGATTGGGGGAATCGCTTTCTGTATGCGTTTCCTCCATTTCCTCTCATTCAAAAGACTCTTGTCAAGCTGAGATCCGACCATGCCACCATGATTCTGATAGCTCCTCGGTGGCCCCGACAGCCTTGGTTCTCCCTTCTACTTCAACTCAGTAGCAGGGAGCCCTTCCTTCTTCCGGTATTTCCTTCGCTGCTTACTCAGCATCAGGGATCTCTACTTCATCCCAACCTGCAGTCTCTCCACCTGACAGCTTGGTTCCTCTCAACGTAACTCCTCACCAGTTTTCCCAGGCAGTGAGGGATGTCTTGGAGGCTTCCAGGAAGCCTGCTACTCGTCAATGCTACTCCCAAAAATGGACTAGATTTTCTTCATGGTGTAGTTCTAACTCTAAGGAGCCTCAGCGAGCCTCCCTATCCTCTGTGTTGGACTATCTTCTACACCTGTCTCAGTCTGGTCTCAAGTCGACATCTATACGAGTCCACCTGAGTGCTATTGCGGCTTTCCATCAGCCTCTACAGGGGAAACCTCTCTCTGCTCATCCTGTGGTTTCCAGATTTATGAAAGGACTTTTTCATGTCAATCCTCCTCTCAAACCGCCTCCAGTGGTTTGGGATCTCAATGTTGTCCTTTCTCGGCTTATGAAACCTCCTTTTGAGCCTCTAAAAAAGGCTCCACTAAAGTTTCTCACTTGGAAAGTGGTGTTCCTCGTGGCCCTCACATCTGCTCGCAGGGTCAGTGAGCTTCAGGCCTTGATGGCGGATCCACCTTTCACAGTATTCCATCATGACAAGGTGGTCCTCCTCACTCATCCTAAATTCCTGCCTAAGGTGGTCTCTGAATTTCATCTCAAGCAATCCATTGTGCTTCCAGTGTTTTTTCCAAAGCCTCATTCTCATCCTGGAGAGTCGGCTCTTCATACCCTGGACTGTAAGCGTGCTTTGGCTTTCTACTTGGATCGCACCAAGCCACACAGAACTGCTCCTCAACTTTTCGTTTCCTTTGATCCAAACAAGTTGGGACGACCTGTATCGAAGCGTACCATCTCCAACTGGATGGCGGCTTGTATCTCTTTCTGCTATGCCCAGGCTGGTTTACCCCTTCCCTGTAAAGTCACAGCCCATAAGGTCAGAGCTATGGCAGCCTCGGTAGCCTTCCTCAGATCGACATCGATTGAGGAGATTTGTAAGGCTGCCACTTGGTCCTCGGTTCATACATTCACCTCTCATTATTGTCTGGATACTTTCTCTAGACGGGATGGACAGTTTGGCTAAACAGTGTTACAAAATTTATTCTCCTAAGTTGCCAACTCTCCCACCATCCCATTGAGGTTAGCTTGGAGGTCACCCACTAGTGAGAATACCTGCCTGCTTGTCCTGGGATAAAGCAATGTTACTTACCGTAACAGTTGTTATCCAGGGACAGCAGGCAGCTATTCTCACGTTCTTTGCTAGCTACCTGAACTGAGGAGACACGCCCGGACCATCGGGCGGGAAGGCACTGGCGCATGCGCGGTGCGGGCATCTTGAAACTTCTAAGTTTCTTCAAGCAAGACATGCTTGCGAGACGTCCGTATCGGGGCTCTGTCGGATGACATCACCCACTAGTGAGAATAGCTGCCTGCTGTCCCTGGATAACAACTGTTACGGTAAATAACATTGCTGTTTGCGACCCAAGTTCCCTCCAACCCAATTCACTAACCTCTGTCCCGATCACTCACAGCTCCAATCCGATCCTCCCATGCAAATTAGTAAAACCCCATGCAAAATAGCCAAGCGATTGATTCACTAACATTTGCTTGGCTATTTTGAATTGGGTTTTACTATTGTCAAACTCGACTGCTGCAGACCTGTCGGTAACAGTGTTACTCAAACAACACACAAGGATCAACTTCTAGATTATCCAACCCACAACTGAATATCTATAAGCAAAAAAGAGGGGGTATGAAGGATAAAATCAGTAGCGACCTGGATGAAAGATCACAAGCTGAAATTGAACCCAGACAAAACTAAATTCATTCTCCTCAAAAACAACAAAATACCAACTATAACCAACATTGAAATCAATGCAATCAACTACCCCATACAACCCACTCTAAAATTACTAGGAATAACAATCGACAGATGCTGCACCATGCAACCGCAAATCAATAAAACAATACAAAAATCATTCTCAATCATGAGAAACTTAAGACAAGTGCGGAAATTCTTCAAAAAATCGCAATTCCAGCTTATAGTACAGCCCTAATACTAGGCCTACAAGACTACTGTAATATCCTCTACTTCCCCTGCCCTACAACAATAACAAAACAACTACAAACAATCCAAAACACAGCACTAAGACTCATCTACTCATTGAAGAAACATGACCACATTATAGAAGCATATTTCAAATCGCACTGGCTCCCAATCCCAGCAAGAATACAATTCAAATTCTACTGTCTACTATTTAAGACTTTATATGGAGACAGTCCAAGCTACCTGAACAATCGCCTCATCCACAACACCTCAACCAGACATAGGAAAACTCACACCCCATTCTCATACCCCCCCAATTAAGGAAATCAAACGGAAAAAATATATGATGGCCTACTAGCCACTCAAGCAGCCAAACTAGACAACCAAATCGCCAATCTACTGACTGCATCCCTCGACTACAAGACTTTTAGAAAATAAATAAAGACCATACTCTTCAAGAAAGCCCTGAAAAAAGAAATAACACAAGTTTCAAACACCACCTCTCACTAAAGCCAACTACCCCCAAACAAATAACCATACTCATTTTTTAAGTTCTTGTTGTAATACCTCCTTGATAATTCTTTTGTAATCCGCCTTGAACTGCAAGGTAATGGCGGAATAGAAATCCCTAATGTAATGTAATAATTTATAATACTTGCTTTCAACAGTCTTCTTTTGCACATCAGTGTCTTACTTCATTTATAGTTGGTTTCACTCTTATTAACCCACTATTCTAATCATTTAGATGATACCCTGATTTAACTATAAATGAAGTAAGACACTGATGTGCAAAAGAAGACTATTGAAAGCAAGTATTATAAATTATCCTTTATGCCCCCTCTTTTTTTGTTTATAGGTAACTGTGTTACCGACAGGTCTGCCGGTTTTTTGACAGGCCTGCCTGTCTTTTTATTAATTTTTTTTCATGGCACAGATATTTTGCTTGTGTTACACATGCAAAATATCTGCCCCATTAAAAAAAAAAAATTAATAAAAGACAGGCAGGCCTGTCAAAAAACGTGCCCCCTGACCCACAAATTGCAGGAGGGATGCCCCCACACACAAATGCGGCCCCGCTGCTCTCCCCCCAAAAGGAAAAAGCAGGAGGGATGCCGACTCCCTCCTGCCATCGGTGCTAGCGGGCCCAGTCCCTTTTTAAAAAAAAACCATTCCCAATGTTGTCCCCTGTCCCGTCCCCCCAACCTACGCAAATGTGGCAGGAGGGATGCCAACTCCCTCCTGCCATCAGCGCTAGCAGTTCTAGTCCCTAAAAAAACAAAACAAAAAAACCATTGCCGATGCTGTTCCCCATCCCATGCGAATATGGCAGGAGGGATGCCAACTCCCTCCTGCCATCGCAAATCCCTACTGCCATCAGCCGGGCCAGGCCCATACCCACTCCCCTTACCTTTCAAAGTTGGGAGCAGGAGGGGTGCTCAGTCTCTCCTGCTCCATAGGGCTCCTCCATGCGAATGCGGTCATTAGGCCCTGCCCAGGTGCATCATGTGATGCATGGGGTGGGGCCTAATGCCCTGATTGACTCAGGCGCCTTGGGCTCCTCCCTCATGGGAGGGGCCTGAGCCAATCAGGGTCTAATGCCCGCATTCGCACGGAGGAGCCCTATGGAGCAGGAGGGCCTGAGCACCCCTCCTGCTCCCAACATTTTGAGATACGGGGAGGGGAGCAGCAGTCCTGTCCAGCAGTAGCCCTTCTCCCTTCCTTTTACCTCCTCCCTGACCAGCAGCACCCCTTCCCTGCTTTGACACGCAGCTCCTGATTGGTAAGGCCTGACTTCAGTGCAGGAAGAGGCAGTCGGAGCATACCGCGAGTGATTTCCTTCACTCACCGGTGCTCTGGCTGCTCTCTCCGGCTGCCCTCTCCTGCCCGGTTATTCGTGGTTGCAAAATACCGCGAATGACCGGGGGATCACTGTATATAAGAAGGGTACTGGCTAAAAGATATATCCTTTCTTTAAGGTTTGCATTTGTTTGATAAATTGTCAGCTTAAGTGGTGCTAAGGAGTTCTTTTAAGAATATATACATTATAATATAATATAAATACATATTTAGAAATTACTGTAATATAAATATATATGTAAGTGTTGTACTTTGTAAAATTTTTCTTTAAACCTGTTAAAGCCAAAGGAATGTCTTTGTTTAAATAAGTCCTGCTGCTCACAGAATTACTATTGATTTCTTTAATGGACAGTTTGCAATTAGGGATGGATCAACATATGACATTCTGCCTTATGTTGCTGGACATAGGAGCATTTGATTCAGTTGATCTTTATAGATTGTTGTTGAGATTGTCGAACCTTGGAATGATTGATGTTCTCAAATGGTTTAAAATGTACCTTACTGGACGCTCTTTCCAAATGAGGAATGGATATAAGATCTCAGGTGAATATTCAGCTAGGAATGGAGTGGGTTCTGCACGTTCTGCGCTTTTGTTTAACATTTATATGGCTCCCAATCTTTGGGAGTTGAATATCAAATATATGCAGACATTATTTTTTTCTTTACAGTGAGTGGATGAGGTATAGATTTGGAAAAGTTATTGAGCAACTATATGTGTAAAATTGAGGAGTGGATGGGAGAGCAAGGTTTGAAATGAAATGTAGATAAAACGGAAATGATGCTTGTAGGAAAGCCTGATTATCAGTGGCTATAGAATTGAAAGTAATTGATGTACTTCCAGTAAATGAATCAATGACCATCTTAGGTGTAAGGCTGGATTCTGGTCTTACAATGAAGTTGCAAGTAACTAAGACAGAACAAGCATGCTTTGCTCAAATGCTTTTGTTGCATCGAATAAAACCCATGCTGTCACCTTTTGATTTTCGCACAGTTGTTCAGGCTATGGTTTTGTCAAGGCTTGACTACTGCAAAGCCTTGTACCTTGGAATAACAAAGACAAGGTGCAAGGCATTGCAGGATGCCCAAAATGCAGCAGCAAGATTTGATAATGGGTTATCAAAATATGATCACATTTCACCTTATCTCCAACAATTGCATTGGTTACCAGTTGTTTGTATGGAACCATACCTGAATTATTTAAGAGCAGCATATCTAATTATTTACCAAACAGATCATTACGTTCTGAAAATTTAGCTTTACTGAAAACAAATGCTAACCCAAAGTGTGCTGAGACTAGTAAAATGATCTTCTGTTGTGCAGGAGTTAAACTATGGAATTCCCTTGTAAGCCAAATACGATAATGTTCTGAAAAGGGCAATTTTGGAAAACTACTTAAGATGCAATTATTTGTAGATGCCTTTTTCTAAACAATAACTCTTTCAATGTTGGTTGAAGAATTTTTTATGATTCTTTGTATAAGTCTTTTGCGTTATTTTGTAGATAGTTCTCTGAGGATTATTTGTTTGTCTGATTGCTTTTTTACAATTTTATGTATGTAAAACTATGTAAACCGTTTAGTTTTAAACGGTATAGAAATTTTAAAAATAAATAAATAAGATGTGCTAACTGAACATTGGGAGACTAGAGTGACGTGTTACCGGTCATTGCAAAAGTATTTAAGTAAGTCCAGAGGCTTTGACGAAAGGAGGGAAGGAATTCTCTCCACAAGAAATCACTTAATTTCTGGAAGAGACAACCCCCCCCCCCATACACAGAAACGGAGTTATGGTTTATGGCAATGCATGCAGTGTTCTCCCCAGAAATTTTTTCCAGCCGGGTGGCACAAAAAAGTAGCCAGGCGGGACGGGGAAATTTGGTGCTATGCAAATTACCCTTCTCTGCTTACGGTGAAGGAGTAGGAGCGGGGAATAGAGTTGGCGCACGGCCTAGAACACCAGGAAAGTTACTCCTCCCTGCTCACGGTGAAGGAATAGGGCAGCAGTGTCCAACCTTTTGGCTTCCCTGGGCCACATGGGACGAAAAAAATCTGGAGCCGCACAAACACTAACACTAGCTGATGAGCAAAAAAAAAAAGGCTGAGCAGGTCCCAAATTTGCAATCACTAATATAGAAGATGTACGTATCTAATAATAAACCTTCATTAAAGGGGCACTGTGGAGAGGAACCCAAAAAAGCAATAACGCTTACCCTGACTGAGTGATCCTCCACGTGCACTGCTGACAGTGGGAGCAGCCACAGGCTTCCACATCCCCACTCTGATGAGCAGGGATGCGCGCTCCTGGTTCTCCCATTCACTTTCTATTACAGCTACGGTGAGCCTCTTCAGAGGTGAGCCTCATCAGAGCGGGGATGCTGAATCAGCTGTCAAGAGCGCATGTGGAGGATCGTTTAATCAGGGTAAATATTACTGCTTTTTGGGGCCTCCCACTTTGAGCTTAGGCTCCCTCAAAATGAACATCTCCCCTATTGTAGCTAGTAGGGATCCACAAGCCTCACCAACTGACAGCCACCTCCTCCCCCTCCAACTTCCAAAGTTCTGCAGCTGCTGCCTTCACTCCTCCCTGCCACACCCCCCCCCCCCCCCACACACACACACACACACCTTGGCTTTCATGCATGCATGAAAGCTGTGGCAGCTTGAGGATATTGCCATTGGCTGCAAAGCTTGGAGATTTTGGGTTGCCAGACTGGAGGAAGATGTCTTCAGGTGGCAGGGCTTGGGAATCCCCAATAGCTCAAGTATTTGTAAATTGCACTCAGGTGGGAAGAAACTTTGGTGCCCATCCACTAATTTTGGGCTCCAGTCCCTCCCAACAATCAGCTGTATATGACTACGCCACTGACTACAAAAATAATTGTGATGCACATATCCCAAAGCTAACATATTCTAGTTAATAAATTCAAAATAAAACAATTTTTTCTACCTTGTCTGGATATTTTGTTTTTCCATCATCTTGGTCCCAGTTTATCTTTCTGATTTTTGTCTGTCTTCAATTAATTCTCTTTCCATTGGCTGCTGTTCATTTTTTTTCTCCTCTTGTTTCCATTTCCTCCTTATGCTTGTCTCCAACATATTGATTTTTCCCTTTCAGCTTTAACTTTTTCGCCTCTGTCCACTCAAATCTTGCTTTCTTTCTCGCCCTCCTTCTTTTTAAATGTTCAACTACCTCTCAATTCTCCATCTTCTCTGTCCCTAGCTCTTCCATTTCCCATCTCACTCCTTTCCCAGCCTCCTATTTCCTGCTATCTACTCCCCATTACCACATTTCTACTATGTACTCACTGCTCTCTCACTCATCTTGTCATCATCTCTCTTTTGACCTCATTCACATGGTTCACCACTTTCAGAATCCCCCTCCCTCTCTCCACTGGTCAGGCTATAATTCACCGTCTCTTTCTTTCCATCCCCTTTCTTATCCCAGCTCTCTTCCCTCCTGCCCTTCCATGGTTCCATCTCTCCTCCTCTATCTCCATGGTCCAACATTTTGCTCCTTCTCTTTTCTGTTTTTCTTCTTCCCTCCCCTCCCCTCTTGATGCTGAACAATGAAATGAAGGAAAAAGAGAGATGCTGCATCTCTCTGCCTTCCATACACAGGCCTAAAATTTATCACTACCTCCCTTCCATCCGCAGATCCATCTTATCTCCCTGTCTCTTCCCAACTGCCCCCCACCCCATCTCTCCCCCTGCCTCCCTCCCCCAGGTCTACCATTTCTCCCTTTCTCTTCCCAACAGTTCTCCCTTCAAGTATCTCTTTCCCTCTTCCTCCACACCACCCTGGCAGGAACAATTTCTCTCCCTTCAAAACACTGCCCACCATCTCTCTCTCTCTTTCTGTCCTCTGTTTCTGGCCCCATAAGCTCTCCCCCCTGCTCAATCTAGCACTTCTTTTAATACCCTCCCCCCTCTGTACTTTAAAAAAAAAAAAAAAAAAAAAACCTTCAACAAAACCCCTCCTCAATATCTGAAGACCCTGAGAACCAAATGAAAACAAAAATACTGAGCTCCCCATCCCCCACCTCCTCCCAATCAACAATTTACTGGAAATATCCCACTACATGGTGGCCAATCCCCGCTCCCCACCAACCTTAAATGCAACCTACCGGTATGAAAGTAAAAACTAACATCCAGCCATCCACTCCGCTACACTCAATAACCACAAAACACCACACAATCTCAACTCAAACACACATCAGGAAAAATAGAAGCAAATCCCTGAAATTAGTTCCAGAATAGGCGTAACAGCCAAAAAGGTCCTGTAAAGCTGTCCATCAAGCTGGCCCCCTTCTGATGGTCTGCGCTCTGAGGCCGGACGTGCAAGCCAGCCACGGCCTCTAGAGGAACGTTGCCATCTGGGCAAAGGTCTCTGGTGGTTCAAAAGATGGAAATCTCAAAGGCCACGACCCGTCGACGATTCCTTGACCCCAAAGTCCACGTCCAGAAAAATCTGGATTGCATCCTCCATGAAACGCACTGTTTTCAAAGTTCCTTTCAGATGAAATAATAGCGCGAATGGGTGGAGCCAGCGATAGCGAATCGCCTTTTTGCAAGTACTTCCACTCTCTGCCTTAAAGTGACCGACGCCAAGTCGGTCATAATTTTTCCACTGAAGAGGCGATTGCACCCGAGCCTCCTTGACTTTAAAGTTTTGAAAACAGGCTATTATATCGCAAGGCCTGTTAGCGCGTGGCGCTTGCAAGGCTCTATGAACACGTTCTAGATGGATATCTTCAGGCAGCATGGTCGAGGCCTCATCAGATAGTAAGTAGCGAACTCATGCTTTGAGGCTCTAAAGTGTGCGTGCCGGCTTCCCTTCTCTTCTCTCTCTCCCTCCCCCCCCCCCCCCCCCCTCCCCGGACATAACTTCCGGTTTCAGAGGGAAGAGAAGGGAAGCTGGCACGCACATGTTAGAGCCCCGGAGCATGAGCTCGCCACGGGCTAAAGTGGGAATTTCCAAGCAGGTGAGAGGTTTGTTTGTATTTTAAATGTTGAGCAGCAGCTGGATTCCTGATCGGATGACAGCCAGGCGGTCATCTAAATTAGCTGGGCGGTGCGCCCGGCTAAAAGGCCCTAGGGAGAACACTGGCATGTAATGCATATAATTAATTGGCATTTTAATTCTAACTTTAACCTCAAGTTTAATTTGATATAAATTGAATAAATATTATTTTTATGAAAATACATGTCTGTGTATGAGTTATTGGCATAAAGTACCCTATAAGTTGGGCCACAATACAGGAAGTGGGCTCAGTTCTGATTGTTTATTGGAGGAAGATGAATTGGATGGGCCTTCGGAGGACAAACAGGGTGAAGTTCCTAGGGAGGTCTTTCCCTCTTTGGATGATTGCCCCTGAGTGAGAATCCCTCTGTAGTCAGTGTGTTTCTTAAGGGGGATTTGCAGGAACTTATTTCCTTGGTTTTCTCTATGCTTAATTTTAATGAGTGTTTCAGGAAGTGAGGAGTTTGGTTTCAAGTTTATTTAAAATTTCATATACCGCCTAATCAAGCCTTCTAGGCGGTGTACAAAAAATGCCAAAACAATGCGCCATTTAAAATACAACGTGAACAAAGACAAACCAAGAGAAATGACAATTTATAAAGACATTGACAAGCTGGAAAAAAGGGAAGAAGGGTTGGAACTACAATTGATAGAAAGAAAGAGAACATTCAAGGGAAAGAGCAAAGGGAGGGGGAACTGAAGGTAGAAACCTTTCCTGTATCTAAGTCGTCCTTAGAAGGTCGGTTTAAGTTTCAAAAGCATCAAGGAATAAAAATGTCTTTAACTTCGCCTTAAAATTGGTAAGAGTTGTTATTTCACGTAAGTGATTTGGGATACTGTTCCAAAGAGAGGGGGCACAAATGGAGGAAATTGTGGTCCTCATTGTACTGATATATTTCAATGAGGGAATGGTAAGAAGATTGTGAGCTGTAGATCTTAAAGTCCTAGTTTGATTGTATGGAATAAGTAAGTTGTTTATAAATTCAGGCTGGTTATTTGCTCTAGTTTTAAAGGAAAGTAAAAGAATTTTGTAGGTGATCCTATATTCTATTGGTAACCAATGAGCTTTCTGTAAAAGAGGAGTGACATGGTCATATTTTTTTGCATTTAATATGATTTTTACTGCAGTGTTTTGTACTATTTGGAGTCTTCTTATTTCCTTTTTTGTAATGCCTTTGAGGAGGGCATTACAGTAATCTATGCATGAAATAACAAGGAAATGGATTAAAATGTTCAGGGATGAGGGCTCTAACAATTTTGCTAAGGCTTTAATCATTTGTAATCGTTGGAAACAACGTTGGATGATTGTACTAATATGTAAGTGGTAAGTAAATTTACTATTGAATGTAACTCCCAATAATTTTAAAGAAGATACCATTTTGAAAGTTGGATTTTTAAGTGTAAGAGGGGATTGAAGAGAAAGGCCATCTGAATGGAAAAATCATTAATTTCGACTTATTTATGTTCAAGGAAAACTTGTGTGCATCAAGCCAAGAGTTAATCTTTTCTAATTTTTGATTAATGAGAGTAATTTCATTCAAGTTGTTTAGGTCTATTGGGTGAACTAGTTGGACATTGGTAAAAGGAATCAGGAAGACCAGTAAGTTATTTTATCCCAGGACAAGCAGGCAGCCTATTCTCACATAAGGGTGACGTCATTGATGGAGCCTGGATGCGGACGCCTCACAAGCAGACTTGCTTGAAGAAACTCGAAGTTTCGAGTCGCCCGCACCGCGCATGCGCGAGTGCCTACCCACCCAGCATAGGGCGTTCTCAGTTTTCCGCGGAGCCGAGAAGTCCGTCTTTGACTCTGCGTTAAACTTCGTAACTTTGTGCCTTCTCTGAACCGCGGTTTGTATTTTTTTCCTCACGAATCGCTGTTATTTCTTTCATTTTTAGTTTAAAAAAAATAAATTTCATCTTCCGTCTGTTTGCCGGGACAGGCCGCTCGGCCGCAGCCTAAGGGCTTTGATCTTGCGGGGGCTATTTTTACTTCTATGTCCCGGCCTGTCACGGGCTTCAAGAAGTGTAGCAAGTGTCAGCGTGCGATTTCTCTTACGGACCCACACCGTCACTGCCTCAAGTGCCTTGGGCCGAAAAATTCATCCGAAGTCGTGCCTGCGCTGTGCTACGCTTCAACCTCGAGCCTTCAACCGTCGTATTTTGGTGGATAAGCTTTTCTAGATGGATTCTTCTTCTGATCCCTTGCTTCCACCTTGAGCCTCATCAGACCTTCGTCGTTTGCAGCGGCTCTTTCTTCGACGACATCTGCTGTATCTTCCCCTGTTTCCTCAGGTCAGATAGCTCAGCAGACAGTTCAGCGGTGGTGATTAAAGTGCCTAAGACTTCCAAGTCGAAGCACACTCACACTGCCTCGAGGGAACCTCCAGCCAAAGCAGGTGGTCCGGTTTCAGATGCAGATTCATCCTTCCCAGCTTCTTTCCAGACCATGTTGGAGAAGCAATTCATTCAGTTCCTTACTAATATGGGACCGAAGCTTCTTCCTTTTATCCAGCCTAGGCATTCAGCAAACTCCTGCGAGGTTGAGCCGCTTCCTTTGCCTCAGTCTGAGCTTACACACTCTTTGAAGGGAACAGAGTCTCTGCGAGTGTCTGGTCTGGCATCTAAACACATGAAGCAAGGAGCAGAATCTTTGCAAGAGCTTCGGCAGGAATCCTCACACTCTATACAAGGAGCAGAGTCTTTGGGAGTGCATCGAGGTTCCTCCATCAAGCCTCTGGAGCTTCGATCTACAGCCTCCAGTCCTACCCACTCTTAGCATAGGCTGCTTCTGTCTCTGAGGCGAAGTCTCCTCGATCTTACGATCTTCTTCAACTAAGCCTCGATCTACCCCTATTTCAACTAGACCACCGACTCCTTGTTCGAGGTCCCCAATGCCGAACCTCGAGGATGTAGCAGTTTTGATTGCCTCGTCCAAGTCACCATATTCCTTTGATGCCTTTTTTCCTGCCGAAGCTTCATCTTCGACCCAGGCTGCCTCAACGTCCTCGAGTCCTTCTCGAGGCAAAGCATTGGTGGATCAACTATCTTTCTCATCTTTTCTTTGTCAAATGGCTGTGGTCTTTGGATCTTCAATTAGATACTGGCTCCAAATACTCTAAGGAGTATCTCGAAGTCATGCATCTTCCTCAACCTCCAGCAGAGTCACTTAAGCTTCCTCTTCATAAGCTTTTGAATCAGACTTTTGGTCGATGCATGGAGATTACTTTTTCCATACCAGCTGTTCCAGGAAAATTGGACTCTAGGTATAAAACTGTGCATCGCAAAGGGTTTGACAACTCACAGTTAGCTCATCAATCCCTGCTTGTCGAGTCCTCCTTGAAGAGGTCCCATCCTTCCAAGGTTTATGCCACAGTTCCTCCTGGAAGGGAAGGGAAAACTATGGACAAATTCGGACGTCGCATCTATCAAAATGCCATGATATCCTCTAAAGTCCTCAATTATAATTTTCATTTTATTACTTATTTTGAGTTCCTCATTACTCTATTACCAAAGTTATTGACTTATTTGGATGCTCAAAAGCACTTTGAATTTCAAGAAGTCCTTGCTTCTTTATCTCAACTCTGCTTGCATCTCCTCCAGTCATCCTATGATGCCTTTGAATTGTCTGCCCGAGCAGCTGCTTGCTCTGTAGCTATGCGTCGCCTTGCCTGGCTTCGTACCATTGACAAGGACCCTAATCTTCAAAACCGCTTAGCTAATATTCCTTGTGAAGGCAATGACCTCTTCGATGAATTTATCGAGGCAGCCACCAAGAAATTGTCTGACCATGAAAAATCTTTTGCTTCTATTGTCAGACCTAAGCCAAAGCCAGCTCCTGCCAAACCTCCATGTCCTGCTCCTATCTATCAGCGGCGTTTTGCTCCGAGGACAGCTCCTTATAATCGCCCTCCTCTTAAGAAATAGCAGCCTCCGAAGCAACAAAAACCTCAACCTTCTGCTATACCTAAGGCTACTCAGCTTTTTTGACTGTTTACAACAGAGCATAACCTCCACCGTTCTGACTCTGCCTTCTTTTCCCCCTATAGGAGGTCGTCTCCATCATTTTTACCACCGACTGACGACAATTACATCCGACCTCTGGGTACTTACCGTCATCAGGGAAGGATACTCTCTTTATTTCACTCAGGTTCCACCAGAGCTCCCTCCAAGAGAGTATCTTTCCAATCCTTCCCAAACCGCCCTTCTTCAGGAAGCTCAAGCTCTGCTTCGTCTTCATGTCATCGAACCAGTTCCCTTGGAACAGCAGAACAGGAGGTTTTACTCCTGTTACTTCCTTGTTCCAAAGAAGATGGGTGATCTGCAGCCCATTCTGGATCTCAGGACTCTCAACAAATTTCTGGTCAAAGAAAAGTTTCACGTGTTATCCCTGGCATCCCTTTATCCCCTTTTCGAGCAGAATGACTGGATCTCAAGGAGGCCTTCACTCATATTCCCATTCATTCGGCCTCCTGTCAATATCTCAGATTTCAGGTGGGGAATCTGCATTACCAATACAGAGTACTACCCTTCAGCCTGGCCTCGTCTCCCAGAGTGTTCACCAAGTGCCTGGTAGTGGTAGCAGCAGCTCTTGGGAACCATGGTCTTCAGGTATTTCCCTACCTCGACGACTGGCTCATCAAAGATTCAACATCTCAAGGGGTTATTGTAGCGAGCCAACGGACTACCTGGTTCCTACAAAATTTAGGATTCGAAATCAATTTTCCCAAATCTCACCTCCAGCACCTCACAGAATCTACAATTCATTGGAGCTGTTCTGGACACTCTCCAACTCAGAACATTCCTCCCTCAGCAACTACTGGAAGCTCTTCTCCAACTCTGTCATTCAGTGTCTTCCTGCTCTACCATCTCAGTGAGACACATGATGGTACTCCTAGGTCACATGACCTCCACAGTACACGTGACTCCTTTTGCCAGACTTCAACTCAGAATTCCTCAGTGGACCCTGGCATCTCAATGGACGCAGGTTTGCGATCCACTTTCTCCACACATAACAATCACTCCTTCATTGAAGCAGTCTCTCCGTTGGTGGATGCTCTCTTCCAATCTTTCCAGGGGCTTGCTTTTTCAAACACCCACCCATCAGAAAGTCCTCACGACAGACTCTTTGACCTACGCTTGGGGCGCTCATCTCAATGGTCTCTGTACTCAAGGCCTCGACCAGTACAGATCGTCAGTGTCATATCAATCTGTTAGAACTCAGAGCGATCCTCAAAGCTCTCAACGCTTTTCAACATCTTCACGACCAAGTAGTCCTCATTCGGACGGACAACCAAGTCGCCATGTATTATGTCAACAAACAGGATGGGACGGGATCTGCCTCCCTTTGTCAAGAAGCTCTGAAGTTTTGGGACTGGGCAATCCGCCACACCTTCCTCAAAGCTGTCTACATTCAAGGGGCGAAGAATTGCTTAGCGGACAACTTGAGTCGTCTTCTGCAACCTCACAAATGGACACTCCATTCCTCGCCTCTTCATCACATTTTTTCACAGTGGGGAATGCCTCAGATAGACCTCTTTGCAGCTCCCCACAACTACAAACTGCCTCAGTTCTGCTCCAGGATATATTCTCCTCACCGCCTCGAGGCAGATGCTTTTCTTCTGGAATGGATGAATCTCTTCCTATATGCATTCCCTCCATTTCCTCTCATTCTCAAGACTCTGGTCAAGTTGAAGAACGATCATGTCACCATGATACTAATTGCTCCTCGGTGGCCGAGACAACTTTGGTAATCACTTCTACTTCAACTCAGGAGCAGGGAGCCATACCTTCTACCAGTTTTTCCTTCTCTGCTTACACAGAGTCAAGGATCTCTGCTTCATCCCAACCTGCAGTCTCTACACTTGACAGCTTGGTACCTCTCAACATAACCTCTCTTCAATTTTCGCAATCTGAAAGAGATGTTTTAGAAGCTTCTGGAAAGCCTACCACTAGACAATGCTATCACCAAAAATGGACTAGATTTTCTACGTGGTGTTTTTCTCATCATAAGGAGCCTCAGCATTCCTCCTTATCTTCTGTTTTGGACTACCTTTTGCACTTATCCAGTTCAGGCCTCAAGTCTACATCTACATAGTAACATAGTAAATGACAGCAGATAAAGACCCGAATGGTCCATCCAGTCTGCCTAACCTGATTCAATTTAAAATTTTTAAATTTTTTCTTCTTAGCTATTTCTGGGCAAGCATCCAAAGCTTTACCCAGTACTGTGCTTGGGTTCCAACTGCCGAAATCTCTGTTAAAACCTACTCCATCCCATCTACACCCTCCCAGCCAATGAAGCCCTCCCCAGCCCATCCCCCACCAAACGGCCATACACAGACACAGACTATGCAAGTCTGCCCAGTACTGGCCTTAGTTCAATATTTAATATTATTTTCTGATTCTAGATCCTCTGTGTTCATCCCACGCTTTTTGAACTCAGTCACAGTTTTACTCTCCACCACCTCTCTCGGGAGCGCATTCCAGGCATCTACCACCCTCTCCGTAAAGTTGAATTTCCTAACATTGCCTTTGAATCTACCACCCCTCAACCTCAAATTATGTCCTCTTTTACCATTTTCCTTTCTCTGGAAAAGATTTTGTTCTATGTTAATACCCTTCAAGTATTTGAACGTCTGAATCATATCTCCCCTGTCCCTCCTTTCCTCTAGGGTATACATATTCAGGGCTTCCAATCTCTCCTCATACGTCTTCTGGCGCAAGCCTCCAATCATTTTCCTCGCCCTCCTCTTCAAGTATTTGAACGTCTGAATCATATCTCCCCTGTCCTTCCTTTCCTCTAGGGTATACATATTCAGGGCTTCCAATCTCTCCTCATACGTCTTCTGGCGCAAGCCTCCAATCATTTTCCTCGCCCTCCTCTGGACCGCTTCAAGTCTTCTTATGTCCTTCACCAGATACATTCTCCAAAACTGAACACAGTACTCCAAGTGAGGCCTTACCAATGACCTGTACAGGGGCATCAACACCTTCTTCCTTCTACTGGCTACGCCTCTCTTTATACAGTCCAGCATCCTTCTGGCAGCAGCCACTACCTTGTCACACTGTTTTTTCGCCTTTAGATCTTTGGACACTATCATCCCAAGGTCCCTCTCCCCGTCCGTGCATATCAGCTTCTCACCTCCCAGCATATACGGTTCCTTCCGATTATTAATCCCCAAATGCATTACTCTGCATTTCTTTGCATTGAATTTTAGTTGCCAGGCATTAGACCATTCCTCTAACTTTTGCAGATCCTTTTTCATCTATTCGAGTCCATCTCAGTGCAATTGCGGCTTCCCATCAGCCTATTGAATGGAAACCCCTCTCTGCTCATCCGGTGGTTTCCAGATTCATGAAAGGACTTTTCAATGTCAAATCTCCTCTCAAACCGCCTCCTGTGGTTTGGGACCTCAATGTTGTCCTTGCTCAACTAATGAAGCCTCCATTTGAACCAATTGATAAGGCTCATCTGAAGTATCTCACTTGGAAAGTGGTGTTTCTCATAGCCCTCGCTTCTGTTCGACGAGTCAGTGAGCTGCAAGCTTTAGTTGCTGATCTATCTTTCACGGTGTTCCATCATGACAAGGTGGTTCTTCGTACTCATCCTAAATTCCTCCCTAAAGTGGTCTCGGAATTTCATCTCAACCAATCCATTGTTCTTCCGGTGTTTTTTCCAAAGCCTCATTCTCATCCTGGAGAAGTTGCTCTTCATACTCTGGACTGTAAACATGCTTTTTCCTTTTATTTGGAATGCACCCAACCACACAGAATTGCTCCTCAACTTTTTGTCTCCTTCGATCCAAATAAGTTGGGACATCCTATTTCTAAGTGTACCATCTCCAACTGGATGGCGGCTTGTATTTCATTCTGCTATGCCCATGCTGGATTACCCCTACACAGTAGAATCACAGCCCATAAAGTTAGAGCAATGGCAGCTTCAATTGCTTTCCTCAGATCTACTCCTATTGAGGAAATTTGTAAGGCTGCTACTTGGTCCTCGGTTCATACCTTCACTTCTCACTATTGTTTGGATACTTTCTCCAGACAGGATGAACAGTTTGGCCAAACAGTATTACAAAATTTTTTTCTACTGAATTGCCAACACTCCCACCATCCCATTCTGGTTAGCTTGGAGGTCCCCCTTATGTGAGAATAGGCTGCTTGCTTGTCCTGGGATAAAGCACAGTTACCTACCGTAACAGGTGTTATCCAGAGACAGCAGGCAGCTATTCTCAGAACCCACCCACCTCCCCTGGTTGGCTTCTCTGGAAGCTATCTGAACTGAGGAGACGTGCCCTATGCTGGCCAGGAAGGCACTCACGCATGTGCGGTGTGGGCGACTCGAAACTTCAAGTTTCTTCATGCAGGTCTGCTTGTGAGGCGTCCGCATCCGGGCTCCGTTGATGACGTCACCCATATGTGAGAATAGCTGCCTGCTGTCCCTGGATAACAACTGTTACGGTAAGTAACTGTGCTTTCCGTGCATTAGGAATAAGAAACATAGTTTCAAGCCCAGTGGGATATTCTGGACACACTGTTTTGGATGGTTAGGTCCATAACCCTATCAGGATTGAGAATTATTAAAAGTTTTTGTGGTGGATGTGGCTGTTTCTATTATCACCAAAAAGACTATAGTATCTGTGAATGGTAGTTAACCGTAAAGAACCCATGTCTACTTTTCAGTTCCTGTAATTTCCTATCCGAATTGTCCTCTTTGATTAGATTGTAAGCTCTATGGAGCAGGGATTGTCTCTTAATGGTTAATATATTGTACAGCGCAGCATGCTTCTGGCAATAAGTAGTAGGATAAAGACCCCACTGAAGCATAATTTGACTCTACCCTGCCAGTTCTGACTGCCATCTGTAGGGGCTTAGTGGCCAGGTGAGTTTCAGTGTGTTTAGTGGCCAGGGTGTGTTTCAGATGGGCTGAGAAAGTGTTGGATAGATTAGCTGATTTTTTTCTTAGCGGACAGAGAAGTAGCTAAGATTGAGATGGGATCAGCTTTCCTGTTGGATGCACTTTGATTTATTCCCTCCTTCCCTCTCTCCCCCCCAATTGATTGCTTCAGCAGCATTTCTCTCCCCCCTTCACTTGGCCATACTGCAGCATTTCTTCCCCCCTCCGCCGCAATGGCAGCATTTCTTTCCTCCCCCCCCCCCCCCGCGCAGTGCCAGCAGCAGCATTTCGCTTTCTCTCCACCCCTCCAATTGGCCACAGTGCACTGAGTGCAGCATTTCTCCTCCTCCCCCCCCCCCCCCCGCAGCGCAGCATTCACAATTCATTACAGGCTAAGGTGGGAGATAGGGAAGTAAGGAAACAGAGGGTCGTGGACACTTGGAATGCGCTGCCGGAGGAGGTGGTCGGGCAGAGTACGGTACAGGGATTCAAACAGGGATTGGACGGATTCCTGAGGGATAAAGGGATCGTGGGATACTGAGAGAAGTATCCAGGAAATAAGTATAGAAACCCGACCAGGTCGTGCATGTGCAAAACCGGAGGGTTAGGACTTCGATGGGAAGATAGGACTTCAATGGGAAACCAGGGTGGCAAGGGGGCCCCTTCTGGTGATTCAGACAGGTGACCTGTTTGGGCCGCCGCGGGAGCGGACTGCTGGGCATGATGGACCTATGGTCTGACCCGGCGGAGGCACTGCTTATGTTCTTATGTAAGGAGGGAAGCTGACAACTAGCTGCTCTTGCTTGCTTCGGGCCTTCCTCGCTGCTGGGTCCTGCCTTCACGGAAACAGAAAGTAGGCAGGAACCGACACGAGGAAGGCCCGAAGCAAGTAAAAGCAGCAAGTTGTAAGCTTCCCTCCTCACTTCCCTATCTCCCACCTTAGGCTTGTGTCCTCGGGGCTCTGTAGGTGAGACTGCACACTATGCCGGCTTAGCAGCGTTCCCATGTAAAAATGGCAACCCACCGAGGCCAGAAACTCCAAGGCTCTACGTTCCTCATACCAGGCGGAGTTGTTCAGGATACTCAGACTGCCACGCGCTTTTCTCCCACACAAAAGCTCCCCGTTGGCGCACACACGCTGCAAACTCTCACGCCCACGTTCTGCACCAGTTGCTCAAGTGAAAGTGGCTCACATAAGCCTATTTTTCCGCTGGGGTCTCTGATGCATGCGGTGGCCCCGCCAATGAGTGCAATGGTGTGGTGGCCTGCACGCTGAAAGCGCCCATGTGTAAGGAGTCAGCTTGTGGGATCGAAGCCACAGTACACCGTCTGTGCGCCGCTCTGCAATATTAAAAAGTCAGGCTGAGGCAGGAGTCAAACGTTGAACTTATGACGACTCTTCAAGCTGTGCTGAGTCATCCCGGGGAATCCACAAACCGTTGAGAGGGTTTTTGTTGTTTTTTTGTTGTTGTTTTTTTTTTGTTTTTTTTTAAATGGTTGAGCGGCAGTAGCAGGATTTGTGACTGAGATGACAGCTGGGCTGTCATCTAAATTAGCCGGGTGGAACGCCCGGCTAAAAGGCTCTAGAAAATGGGGAAAAAAAACAACAAAAAACACTGTGTCAATCGCCAAGGTGGTACAAAGTCATCTATTGGCAGAGAGTCCACCTTTCTCATGAACTGGGCAGAAAACCATCTCTCTGTCCTGTCAGCCTCTCATGTGGCAGGGACGCAGAACATCTAGGTCAGTGTTCTTCAACCTTTTTACACCTATGGACCAGTGTAAATAAAATAATTATTTCGTGGACCGGCAAACTAATAAGACTGAAATTTTTAAAAACCCCATTTCCGCCTCGTCCCCGCGAGCTCGGTCCCTTTAACCATCTGATCCCATCCGCACAAGCCTCAAATAGTTATGATTTTATATTGAACATATTTTGTTAAAGTATAAAAAGAAACAATATTCTGTACAATTGTCATTTTATAAATATAAATAATACAGGGCAAAGATCAACAAAACCCCCGTCTCCCCTCCCCTTCATATATATCTCCTCTACTATGAAGAAAACAGAATAAGCCAAATTATTACAGAATGCTACACAAATATCATTCTAACAGAATACCGCAGTCACACATGGCAAGAATGGTGTTAGGGGGAGTGCAACTAGGGCAACTGCCTCCTGATCAGAGAGAGCCCTAAGCCAACTGGAAGCTAAAGACGCACTGCCTGGGCTTTGCACTCCCCAGTTATGTCTAACATCAGCTCTAGCAGGATACATATTTTAAATCTGATATATTCTAATCACAAGATAGAAATAAAATTATTTATTTTCTACCTTTTGTCGTCTCTGGTTTCTGCTTTGATCGTCTTTTCACTCTCTTCCATCCAGTGTCTGCCCTCTGTCTCTTCAATCCAGCATCTACCCCTTCCATCCACTGTCTGCCCTCTCCCCCTCCCATATGGTATCTGCGTTCTTTCTATGCCCCTCTCTCCTACACCAGATCTAGCATCTTTGTCCCTCTTTCCTTATTTCTCATCTGACCCCCCTTCCCAGCATCAATCTTTCTCTACTTTGTCATTCCTCTGTCTCTCCCCTTTCCCTCATCTGATCTCTCCATTCCATCCTGACTCCTTCCCCTCCTCTAATCTCCCTGCCAGCTGTTTCCTTCCAATGTTCCTCCTCCCCTGTCCAGCAGTACCTTCTCCCTTTCTTCCTCCCCTTATCCAACAGTAACTCTCTTCCCTTCTCCCCTGTCAGTAGTATCCCCTTCCCCTCCCTTGTCCAGGAGTACCCCTTTTAAATTGAATCAGATTGGGCAGACTGGATGGACCATTCGGGTCTTTATCTGCCGTCATCTACTATGTTACTATGTTATGTTCTCCCTTTTCTCCTCACCTTATCCAACAGTAACTCTCTTCCCTTCCCTTTCCCTTCTCCCCTGTCAACAGTACCCCCTTCCCCTCCCTTGTCCAGGAGTACCCTTTCTCCCTTCCCTCCTTCCCTCTGCAGCAAATGTTTCCTCTGTGTAGGCTAGCGGCAGCTCTGTGTGCTTTTAACTTCGGCACACAGCTGCCCCTAAGCAGTATTTTAGCCACGGTTTCATGAGGCAGCCTCGGGGCCTTTGGTAGGCCGGCCCACATTGCATCATGGAAGCTGGCCGGCCTAGCAAAGGCCCCGAGGCTGTCTCATGAAACCGCGGCTAAAATACTGCTTAGGGGCAGCTGGGTGCTGAAGTTAAAAGCACACAGAGCTGCCGCTGCTTGTCTGGGGGTGCAGAGACAAAGGCTGGAGCAGGAGACATACGCGGCAGGAGTCGGTGGTGGATGGCGGTTGAAGAACTGTGATCTAGGTAATTTCCTTAGTCTTCATACACCGGATATGGGGGATTGGACACTGGGTTGTACAGCTTACAGCAGCATCATCTGCTGGTGGGATGTACCAGTGATGGACCTCACGGCGACACAAAATGCCAAGGTGTCTCAATTCTTCAGTTGCAGAAAGGATCGGAGCCCAGACAAAATCAATGGCCCAATTCAGCCTTGATCAAACAAACCACAGTGAAGATATGCAGTAGTGTTGGTGTGCAATTTATTCAACAGTCATAAAAAGTCTGTGCAATGGCTCGACATACACATGTTTCGGCCAATATGGCCTACCTCAGGAGCCTTATTCAAAATGTTCAATTACTTGAGTGGTGTAGCCTATAATGAACGAAACACCTCATCGAAGTATTATGAAATCTAATGAAGATACCATACCGGTCTCTACAACAGCCTTGACCAGCAGGTCTCTGTACGCGTTTTCCTTGGCCTCTGTTGGATCATGCATTCCAAAGAATTGAAAGCCACAGAAGTGTGGTGATTTTGATGACTCCAGATTGATCAAGAAGACATTAGTATGCAGATTTATTTATTATTTATTTCTAGCATTTCTAGACCGCCTATAACTAAGCGGTTAACAATAAAAATATTCATAATATTTCATGGACAATACAGTTACAAAATGCCTTCAGTTACATCGCAATCACATAATAACTTATTCCACTTAAGTTACATCAAAAACTCAATGAATTTACATATCTATCCCCACTTAATAAGGTGCAGTAATCATAATTTAGATTTCTTATCAAATGTACCTACTAGCAAAGTTTCAGAGGAAAGCCTGCACATATAGTTGTGTCTTCAACATCTTTCTAAACTGTAAACAGTCAGAACAGGTTCTCAGACTGCTAGGGAGGGAATGCCATAATTTTAGCCCCGCCATGGACAATATTGTTCTGGATTTAGCATACTGAACAGTTTTCTCCTTAATGGAATTCAATTTCATAGTACCCTCAGACCTCAGATTCTTCCTCAGCTGGTAGCCTCCCACAGAGATGGAAAGTTCAATGGAACAAACTCTGATGTATTACTGACAACATTTTATAACAAACCCTTTGTGCCACTGGAAGCCAATGCAGCTATTTTAGCACAGGAGTAATATATTCTGTCCGTGAAATTCCCCAAATCAGACTCACAGTAGAATTCATCAATTGCTGTATGCCTTACATTTAATTTTAGTTAACCCCAGGTAAAGCATATTACAGTAATCTAGGCATAAGAACATAAGAAACGCCATCTCCGGATCAGACCTTTGGTCCATCAAGTCCAGGTGCCAGGTGTACACCTGTAATGCCTGGGGGAAGCATTGGTTTCAATCGATAGTGTCCATAGTTATGAGTATCCACCCTGCACAACCCTGAGGACCTGTCTTCCTATTGAAAGAAAATAGTCCAAACAGACACCTAAGATCACCATCTCCCTTCTAACCTGCAAATTCATTCCTTGAACCTGGATTTCAGTTGGAAGTTTCTCCACATTATTCTCACTCACTATCATTACTTCTGATTTCCCAGCATCCAATTGCAACCCATGATTGTTCATCCAATCACCGTTTTCATATACCTATTCAAATCTTTCCCAACTTCCATCATTTCACTTTCAATGGGGGAAAAAACGAAATATCATCCGCATAAAATCTATAGTACACTCTCAGATCGCTAAATCTTTTTCCTTATGTAGCCATATTCATATTGTGGTAGAGTTGTAACTAAGTCTGATCATGTGGATCTTCTGACATGGACTGATAGCCATGCCAAACCCAGCTTGATTTTGTCTTGGCTCTTGAGATACTTGGCTAAGGTGATCGTCATGATGCTCCATTCTCTTTGTAGATCAACCTCTCTCGCTTATGTAAGGTTTTGGAGAATTTTCAAGAGCTGGTGTGAAGATCATGGAGTGGTAGCCTTGGTGGTGCAAATTCTGGATTTTCTACATAATTTTCCACATACACATAAGTTTGGCCTTAGCTTCTCTTAAAGTTCAAGTTGTGGCTTTGGTTTGTTTTCAAGGTTGTATTAAGGACAAGCCTTTAGCAAGCCATTCTGATGTCATTCGTTTTTTCGAGAGGTGTCAGCTACCTTCGGCCACCAAGCATATGCCTTTTCCTTTTTTGAATCTTAATCTAATCTGACCATCCTTTTAGTCACTGTCATCTTGTTCTCTCAAGGATCTTATTCCAAAATCTGAGTTCTTTGGTTACAATTTCCTCAGCAAGGCATGTTTCTGAGTTGCAGGCTCTGTTGTGCATAGTACCCTTTATGGAGTTGTCAAAGGAAAAAATCATTTTGCATTTGGTTCCTTCTTTCCTTTCCAAGGTCTTGATGTCCTTTTACTTGAACCAGTGGTGCATACCTTAGGCTTATCGAAGGGCTTAGAGGAACAGCGTTTGCTGTGCAAGCTGGATGTCAGAAGTGTTGAAGGAGTATATTCATAGAACAGACAAGTTTCAGCACTCTTGGACTACCTTTTTTATTCTTCTGGGTGGCTATTATAAAGGACTGGCGACATTTAAGACTACTAGTATGAGATGGATTAAAGAGGCAATTGGATTTGCATACCTTCTGAGCAGTAGGTCTGTCCTGGAGGACATCAAGGCGAATTTCACAAGGAGCCAGGCATCTTCTTGGGCTGAGCGTTCTCTGGTTCCTCCTCTGGATATCTGTAGAACTGTGACCTTGTCTTCCTTACATTCCTTTGTTCAACACTACAGAGTGGATGTTCATGCATGTTAAAGGCGCAGTTTTTGGTGCGTGTGTGCTTCCTACAGGGCTCTATGGGTCCTTTTCTTGAATTCACTGCTTTGTTACTTCCCATCAGCCTTCTCTGATGTGGTCCAGAGGAACACAAAGGAGAAGTTAGGTATTGCCTACTAATCTACATTCCTTTCGGCCCTCTGGACTGAACCAGATTCCGTTCTGTGGTTTATTATGTTCTCAGAATTGTTCGTTCAAAGGATTTTTGTTCCGTCATGAGCTCTACTCTCCAAGGAATTGCTTGTTCATTATCTGTTTATTGATAGGTGAAAAAATAAAATAAATAAGACTGTAATTTATTTGCATTTATGGGTGGCTGTTATGAAGCTGGATGGTTGCACAGATGCAGGCTTATTTCTGAGATCTATCTTGCTTTGGAAAGATAATTCTGATTTTAACAGGGATGTTTCAGGGTTCTTACTGGCTCACTCTAGAATCAGAATTCTCAGTCTCCCTGCTGGTAGGCAAGGACAACCCATCAGTCTATTCTAGGCATGTCTAGAGGAACTAAAGGAAAGCAAATTAGTGGGTAATCTAATTTCTCCTTTTACAAATGTGAGGAACACAGTAATTTATGACTTCCTACTATTCCATTAATCCTTTTTTTGCCCAGCCTCTTTCTTATTATAGAGTCATGGACACTGACTTTAGCTGAGGCTAGAGAGGCCTGGAGATTGGATGATGACCTAGAATGATTTGTGATTTCCTAGATGAGTTGTTACTGCACCTCCCAGGAAAATTCACTATTCCAAGTCTTTATTTGGAGATAATGACTCACTGTGATTTGGTGAAAGGGCTTTCCCTTTCCACACTGATGTATTTCAACAGCTTTTTTCCTCATTCCTTCTTGGAATTTCCTTTGATCGTGACAGTGTTTCTTGTAGAAACTTCATGGTGACTACTTTACTCTTATGGTAAAAAGTTTAGTATGTACTAAGGTTTAAATTCAACAGGATTGGCTGCAATCGAGCCTGGTTGTGTTCATGTGAATCTAATTATCAGTTAAATTTGGTCAGTTGGTTGCTTGAGTAACTAAGGGAACAGTTATTTTTTCACATGGGTGCTATGAGTTTTAGATACTTTTAATAGATTTTGTTTAAAGGTAGAAACCATTCAGTGTCTGTATGTACAATAATAGGGACTGGGGGAGGAGGGGGGGACTTTTCCTCATCACTGTAGCAATCACAGTTGTACAGCTGGTTTCAGAATCAAGCATACCAAAATATAAATTTGTTGGAAGTGGAATAATCTCAAGGGATGATATCAAAATTTGGTCTGCCTTTTCTGTCCATTGTGGGGGGGAAACACCACAGGACAGTTACTCAACCTTTAAATTTAGCAGTACTTTTTACACTACACAGTTTTTCTGTGTGGAATTTCTCTTACATAAGTCTTAGAAAATCAAAGTATTGAACCAAATATATTTTATTTTAACATAATTTGCATTTTTGCCCCTTCCTTAAATTTAATATTGTTTTGTAAAAATTAATAGAATTCTATAACATCTATTTATTGATGTACAAGAACTACTTCCTGCACTGCCTTCCTAATGTATAGTACCCATTCTCCTGTATGCCCTCCTTAGGTCACGGAGCTCTTCCACAGGTTTGAGGGCTCTGGGGCGTCCACAGCGAAAGAAAGCAGAGCCTGAGCACACTCATAGTGTGCACTCCAAATCTCCAAAGTTGAGCAACACAAGTCCCAGGGAAGACCAAGACAAACGGGAGGTGAGTGTGAGGAGAAGCAAGTGGGGACAAAGTGCAGCAGTTCCCTTGCTAAATATTTCAGTGCACTTTTAACAAAGATAATGAAAACGTATTTGAAATGGAGATTACAAAGTTGGTTTAGCTAGTTAGTACCTCTCATTGTACTTGAGTTAAGATAAAAGTAGTTTGTTCAAATAGAAAGAGATGAAATAAGTTGACTGTTAAATGGGTCCAATTGTGAAAATAAAAATAAGACTCCCACTGCCCCTACAATCACAAAATTCTAGTATTAAAATTGAATGAATTACTATTTTGATAACATTTTTTTCTTGGAGAATAAGCAGGATCTAATATCCTCACTAAGTGATACAATCCAATGGAGCATCAAAAACAAAGAGCAGTAGTAATCAATCTGTCAACACAGGGGGTTCACTGCTATACACTAGCTTAAAATATACCATTTAACAGAAAATTTGAAGTGAGGGAGTCAGCAATTAGGAGTGTAACAATGTAATCATGCCAACGTTTGACAACAATAGCAGAGTGAGCAGTATACCACTCATTTCCACCTGTACACCATCATCGGGCATGTCAGTGTGCATAAATCAAAAAAGTAACAAAAGCACTTAGTTTAGATCTTCAACCGGATTAGCATGAAGTTAAACGAGGCCACATTTATTGTAAGAAGCCTCTGCACAAGGTTCAACTGAGCCCGGTTTTAGGGACTCAATGAGTCCCTTCCTCAGGAACCCTTTGCTAATCAAGTCCTTAATTCAAGACTGCCATCATATAATCAGCGAGCAGTTTGAATGAGATGAAGGCTGGGGGGAAGAGGGGCTACCCAAGAGACGCAGGCTGGAATTTAAAACGAAGAAAGTGACATCAGCAGAAAAACTTGAACTATTGATATGGAGAGACCGCATGATACAGCGAAACAGCCACCAAATGAAATGCCGTCATTCAACCCTGAAGGGTAAACAGGGTTGAGGTGAAAAATCCAGGATTGTTTGCGTAATTGGATACGAGATAACTTGTCTCCTTTAAAATCAGATGGAATCTGTTCTTTGATGAACCAGGATAAATCAGAAGTCATATTGTTTTTCCAAACAATGGAACACCATGGGGGCCACGTGGTTGGCAGTAAGAATTTCTACTCTTATGTTCAGCCAACCTGACCTTTATACTTCTGGTAGTACAGCCCATATATACAAGATTGCAAGGGCAAATAACATATGCAACCCATTGAGAAAGGCAGTTGGTCTGATGTTTGAGAAAACGCCTTTGTTGGGTATGCAGATGACGCCAAAATGATACATCTAATGAGTTCTGACACATGTTACAAGAAACCACAGGGTCTATGTTCACTTGGAATGATGTCCTGATTCCAATTATTGCCAAGGTGCGCCCCTGTCAGATAAGTACACAGGTTCTTGGGCTGCGTGAAGGCTAAGCAGGGGTTTTCCTTAAAAGATTCATGTGTAGCAAGGACAATCCAATGTTTTTCACAATCTTCACTATGGACTGAGCCTGATCTGAAAGAGATTACACAGATTTGTTTGACCATAGTAGTTTTGTTTTGGGACTGAAACAAAAGGTCAGGATTGGCCCACCGAGCTCGATGATAGCCTGGCATAGTGCTTTGATAAGTTATAGGCTTTTACAGAGCTTTTTGCATGGTCTACTGTACATGTGTAAGCAACATCACATAGAGCCACCACTGTTATTATTTTCTGCAAGGTCTCTTTGGATTCTCCACAGCCTTTACTTTTTCTTCCGTATAAGTAATTTTTCACATTGATAGCACTGGAACATCTCAGTAAATATTTTCTTTCCTCTCTAACTCTAGTTAAGCTTTTGAGACATTTTCACATGTGTCTGGTTTTATATGTGGTTACTGAAACAACCTGCACTAGCTGATTTCTTAACATTGAGCCGATTGATTTTACTTGACCATTTGCTGCAAATGTCCCAGAGAAAAGGAGTTCCCTTCAGCTTCTGAAAGTGTGATCAGTATAATAAGACCATATTGATAAGTGGCATTAATAATTACTTCCTGCTGTGCCTTGAGCCTAACCATGAACCCTCAGAGAAGTCAAAGGGATTAGCTTACACATCAACTCACATAGACCCAAGAGCTGTACCCAATTCAAGGGATGTATCAACATCAGAACATTGATCACTCTTGAGGAAAAGTGTCGGTAAGATGCCATTAGAGACCATTCATCTTCAAATTCCCAATCAAAGTAGTCAAAAGATTCCAGGTTTCAGTGTCGGCATTGTAGAACTGATACAACACATTGAGTAGAGAGGCTAGCAAATGTCTGCAATGGACCTCGGAACATGATGTCAGGAACATTGAGAATACTGGGTATGGAGTAGCCTAATGGTTAGTGCAGCAGACTTTCATCCTAGGGAATTGGGTTCAGTTCCCACTGCAGCTCTTTGTGACCCTAGATAAGTCATTTAACACTCCATTGCCCCAGGTACAAAACAAAAACAAATTGTGAGCTCACTAGAGACGGAGAAAATACCTACATATAATGTGTACAATGTTGCATACTTCTAATAATGTTATAGTAGGTGGTGCCCACTATCATTTATTCAAAGTTTACAGCCTTGCAAAGGAACCCTTATTGATGCCATGGGAAGTATGTATCCCTTCAGGGGTCCTAGTTCAAGCTACTGGTTTCATCTCAGGTGACCCAAGAGAGTGATCCTATCCTTATTGTGGATTGTGGTGTCTTGGCTCTGAAAGTCTTTGAAAGGGATCTGGAGAAGAGAACAGGGATGCTATGCTGATGTTGGCTTCAAATCTTTTCTTCTGCATTGACATTGAGGCTGGTTCTGGTGTAGACCATTTTAGAATCTCAAGCAGTGCCTGAAATTTCAATATTAAAACTAAACTAAGAAAAATTAATTTTATAGACCGCGTTGTCATCCAAAAGGTGCTTGACTTGGTTTACAGTAGTGTCAGTATAGTACATAAATATATAAAAAAAAGAATGTAATCTAGAATGGCTTAGTTTCCAAAGTGTTTAGTAAACAAGAAAGTTTTCAGAGCTTTCCAAAATAAAACGAAGGGGCCTAGACTTTTAAGTGAAAGCGGAGGACTCATTGGCCATGGTGCCGTGTGCCTTTATGCTCATATTAAGTGGGACAAACAAGGATGCTGCACTAGTGGTCGATCTGCATTACAATCTAAACCTCAGCAAACAAGGGGTATTCTTGTTAGCTGGGTCCAGACTCTGACTAAAATTTTCTGAAGTGGAATCTGATCATTTCATGGGGGGGTCTCCCTACAGATGGATTCTCTGAACAGGAGAAGGAACTGGTCTTCCTTAAAATGCATATTCCACCCTCTTTTCATTTTATGGGAAATGACAGACCATTCTATTTATGAGGAGAATGAGGCCAGGGCATAAATTTTGGACATGCTCTAGTTTCTCTTAATTCCCCTGCCCTCTAGAATATGTGACTGTTCCAGTTCACTAGGTACAAGATGTGCTAATGAGAATGTAGGAAACCCTTCCTCTCTATACAGTATATTACAAGAAGGTGAATGCCATGTATAGAGTCTAGGACCTTCCAAATTTAAAATGTAATTACCACATTAATGGTGATAGAGATATTTGTTCTCAGGAATACTAAAAGGATAGTAGCTTACTCTGTAGTGACCCCAGAGAGGGAAACAAGTACTTTGAATCTACCTGGGACAGAGGTTGACCAGAAAGCTACTGTTTTAACCTCCCACTCACTTTCTGACCAGCTATTCATGAGTCACAATATGATAAATCTTTTGAACCAGGTAGACCATGTCTTAGTATCCTTAGTACAAATGAAGAGACTTTAGGTCAAAGGCAAAGAATATGCAGGAAGCCCCTAGTCCAGTTGGCCTTTGCTTATGAGACATGATTGAGAGCATCTGCAGTAGAGATTGATGCTTGTAAGTTCTTATGGCTAAGGGTTTCATACCTTGGATATGTCATGGAGAAATGGTTTACTGATTGTCTTTTTAAGGGAGATAATATCTTTGGAAATCAAGTTAAGGAAGTGGTAGTTCAATTAAGACAATTTTTCTATATGTAAAAGACACATGTCCAACTCAACCACCCAGGGAAACATTTATTTCTGTAGAGGAGTGTTATCTTCCAACTTTCATACCTGAAGACAGTATCAGGGATCTTTTTCTTGCTACAAATAACTTTCCAGTCAAAACCTGGGACAGTAGTTTGATTAGATTCTGTTCCTAGTAGTATCCATGCTGGAGAACTTCCTTTTGGGGGGAGGACTGAGGTTGTTTATAGATGTTTGGCCCAATATAATAAGACATGCAGATTTTCAGGGTAGTGAGACAGATACAAATTAAGATTATTTCAACCTCACTCAAGTTACCAACCAAACAACTCATGGTCAAATTCTCAGCATTAGGAAATGTATGTAAAGGAACTCTACTCCCTCTTGGAAATTATATAATCAAACCCATTCAACCAAGAAAAGAGGGGTTCCCACTCCAAATTTATACTGTTATGCTGTAATCTCTAACTGTATGTTCTCACTCTGAAATAATGCTGTAATCTCTATGCATACCAATTTTCACTGTAATCTCAATGTACTCCTCTATTATTGTACACCGTCTTGAACTGAAAAGGTATGACGTGATATAAATAAAGCTAAAAATAATTTTTCTTGATTCCAAAAGTTAAGAGAATTCTGTTCTATCCTAGACCTAAGAATCTTGACCAATTTTCTTGTGTGTGAGAAGTTCAGGTAATTGTCCCTAGGCAACTTGATCCCCCTTCTTTAAAAAGAAGTCTGAGTATGCGGATCTAAAGGAAGCTTACATTCCTATAGAGATACATGCAAGTCACAGAAATTATCTCAGATTTGTAATAGGAGAGCATCATTTTCAGTATTGCATCTTACTGTTTAGTGTCCAATCCATGAGTCTTCACAAAATGACAAGCTGAAGTGAAAGCAAACCTACATATTTAAGTAAGTGGTGATCAGGGGTGTCAAACTCAATCACATAAGGAGCCAAAATCTAAAACACAGGCTAAGTCGCGGGCCAAATTTTTTTTATTAAGATACATAGTCTTAGTAAAAATATAGATCCTCACCCTAGCTTTTACACTGGGACTGGGTCCTTCTGCCTGCAAATGGATACTGAGGCAGTATGGTGAGGAGCTTGGAGCACGAGTGGGGCAGTGTGTTGAGGCACTTAGAGCGCCACTGGGGCTGCACAGTCAGGCACATAGATGTGACAGTCACCATGGGCCAGATTCGGCCCCCAGGCCTTGTGTTGGACATGTGTGGTCTAGATTGATTGGGAATAAGAACACTTCTCAAGAAAGTGCTAATGCTGATGACTATCCAGTTTTTGGAGTCATTAGGGTTCATCATAAATTTCCCAAATTTCACTCATACTCTCATTTGGAACTTCTAATAGTAGTTCTAGACACAACCTGTGCTCCATTGTGGAAGAAATACTGATAAGTCTGCAAATGTTAGCATGGTGCATATTGAAAATTAGTAATATGATCTAGACCGCTCATGTCACTCCCTTGATATGCCTATTTGAAGTGAGCCAAATGGGATGTAGCCACTGAATTTATAGGACATTATCTAGACTGCCCAGTATCTCAGGAACAATCCCTGTTCTGGTGGCAGATCCAATTAAATCTGGGCAAGGGCATTCATTCCAAATTCCACAAACATAAATTGTCCTTGCAATATAGGCATCCAGCTTAGATTGAGATGTCCATGTAGATGGGTTTCATGTCCAGGGTCTTCATCAGAAAAATATCCTGGAGCTATGGGGAATATGGAACTTCTTTAAAGGCTTTCAGAAATTGATTGATTGGATAAACTCAGAAGTTTGTTAGTTAATCAGGTAGGCATTTTCTACCTCAACAAGCAGGAAGAAAATTATAAGCTCTTGAGCAGGGATTGTCTCTTATATGTTTAATGTACAGTTCTGTGTACATCTAGCAGCACTATAAAAATGATTAGTAGTAGTAGAAGGAACAGGCTCCTATCCCCTGCCATCAAGAATCTGTCAGAATATGGAGCTGGGCCTTCTCTTGTGAGAGCCACCACCTACTAGGGAAAGACAGTGTCCTAACAGACAAATTGAACTGAGTCCTACAACCACACAAGTGGTTCCTCTACTAAGACACAGCACAATAGATTTTCTGATTGTAGGTGATAGCCTGTTGTGGATCTTTTTGCAGCTTCTCAACATGAAATTCCCTTGGTTCTTCCCTTGATTCATGACTTTCCTAAATGGTAGAGAAACTTCAATATTCATAAACTCTGTTCTGTTATGTCCCTTCCAGATTCAGTATGCTAAATGTTCAATCCCTTCCCGCAATTCAGGAGTTGCAGAAATCCAAACACTTTTCTGAGCACATGCTCCTCCCAACTTAGAGAGAGAGTTAGAGCCCCCTGTAGTTCAGCTTCTGCAGGCAATTCGTGAAGAAGTCTTTTTTTATATGCTCTGCATCTTGTTCTTACTTTTTCACCTAAAATTTTTTTGGTGGCTTAAGTGCCTTGAGACACCTGTGTGGTGTCTTTGCTGGAGGAAAGGATGTGGACCCAGACTGCTGCTTCACAGAGAAGCTTCAGTGTATTAGTAACTGTATACCGTGTGCCGTACGCACTGGGAGAAGGGGCAGGAGCTTTGGGCTTTGACTCCAGGTCCTCCAGGGCTAGGGAGCTTGCCTGGGTCTGTGATATCAGAAAAATCTCACCCAGAGGCTGTTCTTGTGTTTGGTTGCAAACACCTGTCTAGGGATTCTTGGTGAGATGGAGTCTACAGTGGACAAGGTAAGAATTTTTACCTGACCTTTTTTTGGGCTCCTCTGAAAAGTATATTTTTCAGACCCAGCTCGTTGGATGCAGCCGGCGAGCATGTCAATTTCTTCTAAACCAGTTACACCAGAGATCCCTTTTCAGGATCTCTTTCGTCCGGCTCGATTGCATTATGCCATATGGATATTATGCCGCTTTTCTCTCTTGACACTGCTTTTATTTTGGATCCAGCTGATAACCCTTGCTGGGATTAATCAACACACTCACCCTGAGAATCTGAATTTGGGTGAGGACTCCTCCGTCAGCAGACCTTTTAAGCATGGCTCTTTCCATTATTTTATTGCTGAAGTTCTGAAAGAGCAAAAGATTGGAATCTCCATGTCATGGTGTTCAGTCATGAACCGTTCTAATGTGCTGTCCTCTTTTTTTTTTTTCCCATCCTATCCACAGCTTCTTGGTCTGGTTACAGAACAATAAGATATCCAGGCTGCTCTTTCCGGCTCTCTCAAGCTATGTCTAAGCTTTATCCACTGGCTCCTGCTTTTCAGCAGTTTCTGAGCAACCTAAGGTGAATTCCACTGTGGCACTGGATACCTGGCACAAGGATCTCCCTAGTGATGGAGTAGTAGTGTTTAAGGACACCCAAGATCACAGAGTGGATATTATATTAAACAAACAAAAACCCTTTTTGTAGTGGCTTCTTTAGGCATCAGGGTGGCAGCAAGGTATACTCTGTGGAAGTGAATGTTTGACCCCCCAGCTCGTGATGGCCGGTGTGGATTATGTGGCGGATGCCTTTTATGATCTCATTTGAATTCTTACCGCTTATGCTGTGTCTGCATGCTGGTCTCATCGGATACGTCTTTGGGCTGGGGATGCTGTCTCCAAGGCCACTTTAAGCAGGCTTCCTTTCAAGGGTCAGCTTTTTTTTGGGAAAAGTCTAGATGATCTCATGGCCAGTGTTGCTGATTGCGGCTCTAAGTCTCTCCCTGTAAACAAATCTCACTGGACTTCGGCAGCAGATGGTAGTAATTTTCATCCCTCCCGCTGTTTGTGTCAGGAATCCTCAGGCTCTTCCTGAGATATTCGCAGGGATACAATCTTCATGACAACATTTCCAAATCCAAATATCCTCAGGCATCCAGATCCCAGACAGCTACTGCTCTTAAACAGCCCTCCAGAGGGCTGCCTTTCTCAGTTTTACCAGAGGTGGACTCGTATGTCCTCTGATAAATGGATTCTGGACATCATTCAGGAAGGGCACAGATACATTTCTTTTGCCTTCCTCCGGATTTGTTTCTGGACTTGCCGACAAGTCGGCCAGAAATGGAGTCAAAGGGTCCGCACTACTTTGCAGCATGTCTTGGACATCTGAGCACTAGAATCCATTCCAGAACACGAATTGGGCTTTGGCAGATACTCCTTTACTTTGTGCCAAAGTACGACTCAGAGGACTGGAGGCCCATTCTGGATCTCAAGTCAGTCAATCGCTTCCTGCAGATTCCTAATTTTCGATTAGAAACCGCATGCATAGTCATTGCTGCTGTCTCTCCTGGAGAGTTTCTAGCGTCCTTGGATCTCATGGAGGCTTACCTCCATATTCCAATATTTCTGGAGCATCACAGGTTTTCTGGTCGCCTTTTTCTCGGCACGGCATATTTCGGAGCTTCAAGTAGAGAATTACACGGGGACAAATTTTTCCCCATCCCCGTGAGTTCTTTTCCTGTCCCTCCCCCATTCCCGCAAGCTCTGTCTTCATCTGCACAAGCCTCAAACACTTTAAAATCATAAATGTTCGAGGCTTGTGCAGTTAAGACAGAGCTTACAGGAATGGGACAGGGAAAGTGATAGTGACAAAACTTACAGGGACTAGATGGGGAAATTGAGTTCCTGCAGGGACAGATTTGTCTCCGTGTCATTCTCTAGCTTCAAGCTCTTTCGTGCAGAGACCCTTTCTCTGTATTACAGATACCTGAATTGTTCTCTGTACTGTACCTTCCTTTCTGCCGACCATATTTCTGCTTTCCATGTCACCCGGGTGGTTTGTTTCCCTGTGTTTCATTCCACAGGCTCAGAGCGAAAGGATCAGATCTTATGCAAGTTGGATGTCAAGAGAGTCTTGCTCCACTTTTGGAGAGGACTAATGATTTTTCGGATATCTGATCTCCTCTTTGTCCTGACTGCTCCACCTCAGCGTAGTCGACCCGGAGTCTATGACCTCAATCGCCCAATGAATTCATATGGCCATTTACACAGCTTATGTAACCCTCGGCAAGCTGTCGCCAGTTTCTCTTCAGGCCCACTCGACTTGGTTTTGCTGCTTGATGGGCGGAGTCTTAACTAGTTTTCTCCAGATAAAATTTGCAGGGCGGCTCTTTGGTCCTCTCTTCCTACCTTTACCTGTTTTTCCCAGGTAGATGTGGAGGCTTGCTCTGATGCCGCTTTTGGGACTTCGGTGTTGTGGGAAGGCTCTTCTGTTCCTGCCTAGATGCTGCCATTGCTTTGGTATGTCACCTAGCGTACTGAATCCCGAAAGGATGTAACAGAATGGAAGATTTAGGTTTTCACCTTTGATAATCTTCTTTCTGTTAGTCCCTCGAGAACTCAATATGGCCCGCCCTCACTTGTTCTGAATTGCCTGCTTTCTGCCTCACTTATTCTCCTTCCAGGCTTCTGGATCCTCCAGCCAGTTCACTGATTCAGTGGGAAGTTTTCCACTTCTGTGAATATACATTACTGAGGCTGTCTCGTGGGTGCCCGTTGCACACAGCAGGCTAGTTCTTCATTGTTCCTTGTTTTTTTCTGTATTGCCTGTTTGTTTGTTTTCATGTTTTGTAGAGCAGATCAGTTCACAAATTGTTACTGGGGAGCTTCTCTAGTACCCTCTTCCTTGTCATGGATCTGTTCAGGTATGTTGTTTGGCTTTGGGACTGAACTACAGGAGGCTTTAACTTTCTCTTATGTGGGAGGAGCATATACTCAGAAAAGTGTTTGCATTTCTACAACTGCCGGATTGCGGGAAGGTATTGAACACCTAGCATACTGAATCCTCCAGGGATTAACAGAAAGAAGATTATCGAAGGTGAAAGCCTAATCTTCCATTCTACTACCAGGGATGGAGTCCTCATCCTACAGTGACATGAATTCATGCTAAGTTTCTGCCGATTGGGAACCCGAACAACGCCCTTGCGCCGCATGTTCCACCACACATGCTGGGGAGACAGGAACCTCGGATTTAGCCTCTGAACACTTTATTAATGCTGCTAAACAACTGTTGGGACAGATAGGAGATGATTTTATCCTCTTGAGGTTCCGTGATGGGGCGCCGGTGTCTAATAAAGGTGGCCCCAAAGCGAAAAAGTACTCTAGCCCTCTTCTTAAATGGGGTTCTCAGTCCTCTATGCCCTTTACGCCTGACTTTGTGAACTTGATCTGGCAAGCCTATTTTTTGGTGATGCTACGCACATTCTGGGTCAGATCAATGGTCCATCAAACCCAGTAGCTTTTCCTCATGGTTGCCAATTCAGGTAACTAGTACTTGGCAAAAACCCAGAGAGTAGCAACATTTCAATGCTACCGATCCAGGGCAAGCAGTGGCTTCCCACATGTCTTAATAACAGACTATGGACTTTTCCTCCATGAAATTGTTCAAACCTTTCTTAAAACCAGCTACGCTATCTGCTCTTACCACAACTTCTGGCAGTGCGTTCCAGAACTTAACTATTCTCCAAGTGAGAAAAAATTTCCTCCTATAGCTTTAAAAGTATTTCCCTGTAACTTCGAGTGTCCACTAGTCTTTGTAATTTTTGATGGTGTGAAAAATTGATCCACTTCTACTCCACTCAGGATTTTGTAGACTTCAGTCATATCTCCCCTCAGCCGTCTCTTTTCCAGGCTGAAGAGCCCTAACCTTTTTAGTCTTTCCTCATACGTGAGGAGTTCCCATCCCCTTTATCATCTTGGTCACTCTTCTCTGAACTTTTTCTAGTGCTGCTATATCTTTCTTGAGATAAGGAGACCAGAATTGATTGCAGTACTCCAGGTGAGGTTGCACCATGGAACAACGAGAGCGCCTTTGCAAAGGGCCAAGTCATTACACCCAAGGACACCAGGGAAGGACAGCAAGCAGGCAGAGAGAGAGAGGACACCAGCAGCAGGAAGAGAGAGAGGACATAAAGCAGTTACAGAGCACGCTTACAGGTCCCACGTAATCTGTTAACTATTATCTTAAAGTAGGAACAACAATGGAAGCAGAGGGAAACCAGAAGATGAGCTTTCCAGTGTTCTGCACAGACTGTCATATGTATGACTACCTCCCCTCGGGGAGACAGTCATATGTATGCGGTCGATGTCAGGAGCTGATAAGCTTGAAAAAGGAAGTCAAGTGACTTGAGGACAAGATAACAGGAGCTAGAGGGAATTTACACCACTGAGGACCCAACCGCGACAGCTTAAGACTTCACGAGTGAGAGACACATTGAGGAGGAAGTCAGGGAACTCGAAAAATTCATTGAGGAAGCATTCAGGAGGAGGGTGGAAGAGAATGAACTTCAGATGAAAGATGAAGTTACACCAGCACCAACATGGAAGGGAGAACAAGAAACAGGTGACCTCAAAGAAGACACCCACAGAGGAACACTGCACGAGGGGTAGAAAATGGCTAGTCTATACCTGGAAAAAGAAACAGCGAAGCAAACCGAGGACATTGATCTGAGACCGAAGCAAAAATGGAAGAAGAGAAAGTCAGCGATCCTAGTGGGAGACTCGATCCTGAGACATGTGGACAACCACATAGCAGGAGGGAGAGAGGATCGACTGGTGACCTCCCAGGAGCGAGAACCAAGGACACCGTGGACAAAATTGGAAAGATCCTGGAAGGAGCAGAGACGGAAGAGACCACAGTAATGATCCATATCGGGACGAACGATGTCAGCAGGAGAGACTACAGAAGAAGCACGCTGATAGAACGGTTCAAGAACCTGGGAAGGAAGCTGAAGATGAAGACCCAGAAGATAGCATTCTCAGAGATCCTACCGGTACTGAGGGCAGATGTGAAAAGGCCGGAGGAACTACAATCAATAAATGGGTGGATGAGGAAATGGTGTGAGGAAGAAGGGTTCTACTTCGTGAGGAACTGGACAACGTTCTAGGGCAAGAGCAAGCTCTACAGGAAAGATGGACTACACCTGAGCGCAGCGGGAACTAGACTTCTAGCAAACAACGTTGGGAGAGGAATAGAACAGGCTTTAAACTAAGAAGAAGGGGAAAGCCGACAGTCGACCAAGTGTCGACGATTCGGAAGAAGGTATCCCGTGAAGATACTAAGGGGGGAAAAAGGCTGGGAAGAAACAAGGGACAAATTACACGAGTCGACTAACCCAGAAGAGGAGGTTAGAAAGATTGTAGCAAAAGAGAAGAAAGCAAAGGCCGAAGCACAGGAAAAGGAAACAAAGATAAGAAAATACCAGGATCTAAATTGCGTATATACTAATACAACGAGCCTAAGAAACAAAATGGGGGAACTAGAAGCCATGGCCAATGCAGAGGACATAGACATCATTGGAGTCGCTGAAACATGGTGAAATGAGGAAAATAAATGGGATACAGCACTGCCGGGGTATAAGCTCTATCGCCAGGACAGAAAGGAGGTGGAATAGCCTTATACATAAAAGAAAGCTTACAATTGGCAAGAATGGACACAGCAGAGACGACCAACAAGCTGGAATCGCTATGGGTTAAAATACCGGGAAGGAAAGGACCTGAAATAAAGATGGGCCTATACTATCGTCCACCCGGGCAAACCAGAGATATCGATGAAGAAATGGAAACCGATATAAAGCGAGAATGCAAAAGCAGTAACATGGTTATTTTGGGAGACTTCAACTACCCAGGGATAGACTGGAGTCTTGGAAGCTCAAGATGCGCTAGAGAGACAGAATTCCTGGAGGCTACACAAGATTGCTTCATGGAGCAGCTTGTTAGAGAACCGACGAGAGGAAATACCACTCTGGATCTAATCCTAAATGGGTTAAGGGGACCTGCAAAGGAAGTAGAAGTAGTGGGTCCTTTGGGAAACAGCGATCATAATATGATCAAGTTCAAGGTTGAGGTTGGAATACTGAAAGGAAAAAGAACCATAGCGACAACTTTTAACTTCAGGAAAGGAAACTACGAAGCAATGAGGGAAATGGTAAGGAAGAAACTTAGGAACACTTCCAAAAAATGGCAAACGGTAAAACATGCCTGGTCTTTTTTCAAGGACAAGGTGAGCGAGGCGCAAAATCTGTATATCCCCAGATTCAGAAAAGGGTGCAAAAAGAGTCGAACAAAAGACCCGGCGTGGCTAGCTAAAATAGTGAAGGAAGCAATAGGCAATAAGAAAAATCCATTCAGGAAATGGAAAAAGGACAAAACTGAGGGGCATTGGAAAGAGCATAGGAAGTATCAAAAAGAATGCCACTGTGTGGTTCGAAAAGCCAAAAGAGAGTATGAAGAGAGGGCTAGCCAGGGAAGCACGAAATTTCAAACCATTCTTTAGATATGTTAAAGGGAAACAGTTGGCCAGGGAGAAAGTGGGACCGCTGGATGACGGAGACAGTAAAGGAGTGGTGAAGGAAGAGAAAGAAGTGGCAGAAAGACTTAACATGTCCTTTTCATCTATATTTACAAATGAAGACACAACCAACATACCGGAACCTGAGCAAATCTTCAAAGGAGATTAAGCAAAAAAATTAACATCCAGGCTGATAGAAAAATTAAAAACTGACAAATCCCCGGGTCCGGATGGAATTCATCCAAAAGTTCTGAAGGAACTGAAGGAAGAAATAGTGGAACTACTGCAGGAAATTTACAATCTATCCCTGAAAACAGGTATGATCCCGGAGGATTGGAAGATAGCCAACGTTACGCCCATCTTTAAAAAGGGATCAAGAGGTGACCCGGGAAACTACAGGCCTGTGAGTCTGACCTCTGTTCCAGGGAAAATGGCGGAAGCACTGATAAAATAAAACATCGATGAACATCTTGAAAGAAATGAACTTCTGATAACCAGCCAACATGGTTTCTGCAAGGGGAAATCGTGTCTAACGAACCTATTGCACTTCTTCGAAGGAATTAACAAACGGACGGACAGAGGAGACCCCATAGACATCATATATCTAGATTTCCAAAACGCTTTTGACAAGGTACCCCATGAACGCCTACTTTGGAACCTGAAGTACCATGGAGTGGAAGGAGACGTACATAGATGGATGAAGAACTGGTTGGAGGGCAGGAAACAGAGGGTAGGAGTAAAGGGCCACTACTCAGGCTGGAGGAGGGTCACGAGTGGGGTCCCGCAGGGCTCAGTGCTTAGGCCGCTGCTATTTAATATATTCATAAATGATCTAGAAACAGGGACGATGTGTGAGATAATAAAATTTGCGGACGACACCAAACTTTTTAGTGGAGCTCGGACTAAAGAGGACTGCGAAGAATTGCAAAGAGACTTGAACAAACTAGGGGAATGGGCGACGAGATGGCAGATGAAGAAATTTAAAGTGTTACATGTGGGAAGCAGAAACCCGAGGTACAACTATATGATGAGAGAGATGTTAGTGAAAGAGAGTACCCAAGAAAGGGACTTGGGGGTAATGGTGGACATGACAATGAAGCCAACGGCACAGTGTGCAGCAGCCGCTAGGAGAGCGAATAGAATGCTAGGTATAATCAAGAAGGGTATTACTACCAGAACGAAAGAAGTTATCCTGCCATTGTATTGAGCGATGGTGCGTCCGCATTTGGAGTACTGCGTCCAATATTGGTCGCCGTACCTTAGGAAGGATATGGCATTACTCAAGATGGTTCAGAGGAGAGCAGCACGTCTGATAAAAGGTATGGAAAACCTTTCATACGCTGAGAGATTGGAGAAACTGGGACTCTTTTCCCTGGACAAGAGGAGACTTAGAGGGGATATGATAGAGACTTACAAGATCATGAAGGGCATAGAGAGAGAAGAGAGGGACTGATTTTTCAAACTTTCAAAAAATAAAAGAACAAGAGGGCATTCAGATAAGTTGAAAGGGGACAGATTCAAAACGAATGCTAGGAAATTCTTTTTTACCCAACGTGTGTGGTGGACACCTGGAATGCACTTTCAGAGAGCGTAATAGGGCAGAATACGGTACTGGTGTTCAAGAAAGGATTGGACAATTTCCTGCTGGAAAAGGGGATAGAGGGGTATAGATAGCGGATTACTGCACAGGTCCTGGACCTGTTGGGTCGCCGCGTGAGCGGACTGCTGGGCACGATGGACCTCAGGTCTGACCCAGCGGAGGCATTGCTTATGTTCTTATGTTATGTTAATACAGGGGCATTATAACATTCTCTCAGCGTATGAAAGGTTTTCCATCCCTTTTATCAGACGTGTCGCTCTTCTCTGAACCCTCTCAAGTAATGCCATATCCTTCTTAAGGTACGGCACCATCGCCCGATACAACGGCAGGATAACTTCTTTCGTTCTGGTTTTAATACCCTTCTTGATTATACCCAGCATTCTATTTGCTCTCTTAGCGGCCGCTGCGCACTGTGCCGTCGGCTTCATTGTCATGTCCACCATTACCCCCAAGTCCCTTTCTTGGGTTCTCTCATTCAATAACATCCCTCCCATCGTATAATTGTACCTTGGGTTTCTGCTTCCCACATGTAATACTTTACATTTCTCAACGTTGAATTTCATCTGCCATCTTGTCACCCATTCCCCTAGTTTGTTCAAGTCCCTTTGCAATTCTTTGCAGTCCTCTTTAGTCCGAGCTCCACTGAATAGTTTGGTGTCATCCGCAAATTTTATTATCTCACACTTCGTCCTTGTTTCTAGATCATTTATGAATATATTAAATAGCAGCGGCCCAAGCACCGAGCCCTGCGGAACACCACTCGTGACCCTCCTCCAGTCCGAGTAGTGACCCTTCACACCTACCCTTTGTTTCCTACCCAATAACCAGTTTCTGATCCATCTATGTACGTCTCCTTCTACCCCATGGTTCTTCAGTTTCCGGAGTAGACGTTCTTATGAGGCACCTTGTCAAAGGCTTTTTGGAAATCTAGGTATATGATGTCTATGGGTCTCCTCTGTCCATCCGTTGGTTAATTCCTTCGAAAAAGTGCAATAAGTTCGTTAGGCACGATCTCCCCTTGCAGAAACCATGTTGGCTGGTTATCAGAAGTTCGTTTCTTTCAAAATACTCATCGATGTTCTCTTTTATCAGTGCTGCCGCTATTTTCCCCAGAACCGAGGTCAGACTCACCAATCTGTAGTTTCCTGGGTCACCTCTTAATCCCTTTTTAAAGTTGGGCGTAACTTTGGCTATCTTCCAATCCTCCTGGATCACACCTGTTTTCAGGGATAGGTTGCAAATTTGCTGCAGTAGTTCCGCTATCTCTTCCTTTAATTCCTTCAGAATCCTTGGATGGATTCCGTCCGGGCACGAGGATTTGTCAGTTTATAGTTTTTCTATCTGCCTGCGCACATCTTCAAGGCTCACTTCCATGGATGTTAATTTTCCTGTTTGATTTCCATTGAAGAATTGGTCAGGTTCTGGTATGTTGGTTGTGTCTTTGTTTGTAAATGCAGACGAAAAGAACATGTTAAGTATTTCCGCAACTTCTTTCTCCTCCTTCACCACTCCCTTCCTGTCTCCGTGGTCCAGCGGTCCCACCTCCTCCCTAGCCGGCTGCTTCCCTTTAACATATTAAAGAACGGTTTGAAATTTTGTGCTTCCCTGGCTAGCCTCTCTTCATACTGTATTTTGGCTTTTCGAACCACACGGTGACATTCTTTTTGATACTTCCTGTGCTCTTTCCAGTTCCCCTCAGTTTTGTCCTTTTTCCATTTCCTGATTGAATTTTTCTTATTGCCTATCGCTTCCTTCACTATTTTAGTTATCCACGCTGGGTCTTTTGTTCGACTCTTATTGCACCCCTTTCTGAATCTGGGGATATACAGATTTTGTGCCTCGCTCACCATGTCCTTGAAAAAAGACAAGGCATGTTCTATTGTTTGCCATTTTTTGGAAGTGTTCCTAAGTTTCTTCCTTACGATTTCCCTCATTGCTTCGTAGTTTCCTTTCCTGAAGTTAAAAGTTGTTGCTATGGTTCTCTTTCCTTTCGGTATTCCTACCTCGACCTTGAACTTGATCATATTATGATCGCTGTTTCCCAACGGTCCCACTACTTCTACTTCCTTTGCAGGTCCCCTTAACCCATTTAGGATTAGATCCAGAGTGGTATTTCCTCTCGTCGGTTCTCTAACAAGCTGCTCCATGAAGCAATCTTGTGTAGCCTCCAGGAATTCTGTCTCCCTAGCGTATCTTGAGCTTCCAAGATTCCAATCTATCCCGGGGTAGTTGAAGTCTCCCATAATAACCGTGTTACCGCTTTTGCATTCTTGCTTCATCTCGGCTTCATCGATATCTCCGTTTTGTCCGGATGGACGGTAGTATAGGCCCATTTTTATTTCAGGCCCTTTCCTTCCCAGTATTTTAACCCATAGCGATTCCAGCTTGTTGGTCGTCTCTGCTATGTCAATTCTTTTATGTATAGGGCTATTCCACCACCTTTCTGTCCTGACCTATCCTGACGATAGAGCTTATACCCCGGCAGTGCTGTATCCCATTTGGTTTCCTCATTTCACCATGTTTCAGAGATTCCAATGATGTCTATGTCCTCTGCATTGGCTATGGCTTCTAATTCCCCTATTTTGTTTCGTAGGCTCCTTGCATTAGTATATATGCAATTTAGATTCTGGTATTTTGTTGTCTTCATTTCCTTTCCCTGTGCTGCGGTCTTTAGAGTCTTTTCTTTTGCTACAATCTTTCTAACCTCCTCTTCTGGGTTAGTTGACTCCTGTAATTTTGCCTTGTTTCTTCCCAGCCTTGTTTCCCCTTAGTATCTTCACGGGATACCTTCTTCTGAATCTGTCGGCTTTCTCCTTCCTCATAGTTTAAAGCCTGTTCTATCCCTCGCTTGACGTTGTTTGCTAGAAACCTAGTTCCCGCCGCGCTCAGGTGCAGTCCATCTCTCCTGTAGAGCTTGCTCTTGCCCCAGAACGTTGTCCAGTTCCTCACGAAGTGGAATCCTCTTCCTCACACCATTTCCTCATCCACGCATTTATTGATTGTAGTTCCTCTTGCCTTTTCACATCTGCCCTCAGTACCGGTAGGATCTCTGAGAACGCTATCTTCTGGGTCCTCATCTTCAGCTTCCTTCCCAGAATCTTGAATTGTTCTATCAGTGTGCTTCTTCTGTAATCTCTCCTGCTGACATCATTCGTCCCGATGTGGGTCATTACTGTGATCTCTTCCGTCTCCGCTCCTTCCAGGATCCTTCAAATTTTGTCCACGATGTCCTTGGTTCTCGCTCCTGGGAGGCAGGTCACAGTCGATCCTCTCTCCCTCCTGCTATGTGGCTGTCCACATGCCTCAGAATCAAGTCTCCCACTAGGATCGCTGACTTTCCCTTCTTCAATTTTCACTTTGGTCTCGGCTCAGTGTCCTCGGTGTTCTTCGCTCTTTCTTCTTCTGGGCATTGACTAGCCAATTTATCCCTCTCGTGCGGTATTCCCCTGTGAGTGTCTTTCTTGAGGTCAACTGCTTGTTGTTCTCCCTTCCGTGTTGGTGTTGGTGTAACTTTATCTTCCATCTGAAGTTCGTTCTCTTCCACCCTCCTCCTATATGCTTCCTCAATGAATTTCTCGAGTTCCCTGACTTCCTCCTCGATGTGTCTCTCACTCATGAAGTCTTCTGCTGTCCTGATTGGGTCCTCTGTGGTGTAAAGTCCTGTATCTTGTCCTCTAGTCGCTTGACTTCCTTCTTCAAGCTTTTCAGCTCCTGACACCGACCACATACATATGACTGTCTCCCCGAGGGGAGGTAGACATACATATGACAGACAGTCTGTGCAGAACACTGGAAAGCTCATCTTCTGGTTTCCCTCTGCTTCCTTTGTCGTTCCTACTTTAAGATAACAGTTAAGATTACGTGTTCCTTCTGCGCCTGATTCTTTCCTTGCTGCCTTCTTCTTGTGTGTGCTGCCTTTTCTCTACCTTACCTTACTTTTGCTTGTGTGTTTTTTCCTTCTGTGCCTGCTTCTTTCTTCTGCTTTTTTCTGCGCCTGCTCTTACTCTCTTTCTCCCCTCTGTTTCTCTCTCTCTGTTCCTTCCTCCTTCCTTGCTTGTTTCTTCCTACTGCTGGCTCCTGCTCGTGCTTCTGAGCCTTAGGTCGGCCGTTGGCTCCTCCCCTTTTAAGGGGGAGCTCGGGTGATGACTCCTCCGACGCTTTGGGGGTGGGCAGAGCTTACTCTCGCCGCTGCCCCTCAATCTCTCCCTGCTCTTACTCTCTTTCTCCCCTCTGTTTCTCTCTCTGCTTCTTCCTCCTTTCTTGCTTGCTTCTTCCTACTGCTGGCTCCTGCTCATGCATTACAGTTAGTCTACTATTTATCAGGACAGAGCTGAAAATAAACTGAAATTTAACATAAAACAAAATACATGAAAAACTAAAGATGAGGCTTGACAGCCCTCGAACGTATCCTTTCTAAGCTAGCTGAAAAGTAACAAAACTCATGTAGTAGTTACACATTGCCCTTTAGCTGAAATAAATTTGGACAACTGCTGTGGCTCATAGAAAGCATACCTGTTTTCTCTATATACCAAAATACACTTACAGGGGTATCTCAAAACAAAGGTTGCGCCCAACTGTATTGCCTGAGGTCTCAAAATAAAAAACTGTTTCCTCTTCTGAGTAGGACGAGACACATCTGGATACATTCGTATTACATTAGTCAAAAAGGAAACATCTTTATATTTGGAAAACATTTTAAGCATCCATTCCCTATCGGAATCACTATCAAACTGTACTAGTAATGTGGTAGAAACCCGAGCTTCAGTATCTGACCTCTCTAGGAAATTAGATATATCCAAACTGTCAGCAGATAAATTCTGCTGGTTAGGATTTTGAGATTTAATTCTCCTAAGCAGGTAATATATTTTTGAGAGAGGTGTATAAGAAGTCTCTGGTACCTTCAGAATTTCATTCAAGTATCTTTTAGCTAATGCAGTTATAAGAAATACTTTGGGAAAATTGATAATCTGAAGATTACACCTACTAATAGAGTTTTACACCATTTCTTGTTTGAAATGTAAACTGGCACTATCTTTAACCCAGATTAAAGCTTGTGTTTCCAGAGTTTTTATCCTGGTTTCAAAGTCACACGATTTATTTTCCAAGCTTGATACTTTATTTTTAAGTTCCAAATTTTCTGAAAGCGCCATAGTGCACCGCGAAGAAAGTTGCTGCACTTGATTTCCCAGCGAGATTTGCAAATTAGATATAGCATCCCAAATCAACTCCATATTAAATACCTTAGGCCTCTGTAAAGGAGCAAACTCAGTTCTGGAGCCCTCTGTGGGAACCAAAGTACATGTAGCCACAGTAGCCATTAGCGAAACGTCATTGTCTTGTTCCAGTCTCGTCGCTGACTCAAAGATGGCAAAGAAGACTCCTCCTGCCCCCTTTCAGGGTCTGTCCTCCTCCTCTGTTGAACCGGCAAGAGAACATAACGGGCCGGTTCAGCCACCAACAGCTATTTTGTTGCCTCAGGACGAATCGGCGGGCTCCGTTCCTCCAGAGATAAGGTGGCGCCCTCAAAAGAAAATTCACATGCTATAGCTTGCGCACACACTCCAGCTGAGGATCCGTCCCGTTTTTTAATTCAGGAGCTATGCTCCACATAGACATCCATCAGGCCGGTCTTTGAAACTGATTCCTCCTGGAAAACCCGGATCTTCAATTTTCTTTTTATCATTTAGGCAAACAAAGAAAAATCTTATACTGAAAACTCTAAATAAAGATGATTGAACTGAAAAAAAGCTGCCATCTTAGATAAGGTCCGCCCTAAATTCTCGACACCTCGGTGACTTGCAAATTTACCTCTTTTACCCCAAAATTTCTACATGGATCAAACCTGAGTCTCGACCTGCTTGGTTGACATTTCTTCCTGAACGTCTTATTGCCACCTAAAATTAAACACGGCCAAAACTGAACTCCTTATTTTTTCTCTTAAATATGCCTCTCCCCTTCCTCCATTCTTTTATTTCAGTGGATAACGCTCTCATCCTCCCTGTCTTCTCAGCATGAAACCTTGAGGTCATCTATTACTCCTCTTTTCATAGATCCAACGGACCGCCAAAACTTGTCGCTCCTTTCTGTTCAACATTACTAAAATCCAGACTTTCCTTTCTGCCAAAACCCTCATCCACGCTTTCATCGCTTCTCGCCTGGATTACACCAAATAATAATTCATGGAAACTCAGCAGCTCCACTCATCCAACTCTTCTCAAAAGCATGGTCTACCTCCCACATAACCCTTAACCCTTAACTGAAGTTCCCTTCAATAAAGAATCTCCAATACAAGCAAATCTTTCATTCCATGCTCACCTTCCTTGGAGTGAAAACCTGGAATGACCTCGCTGAAATGACCAGAACAGAAACCAACTACACCACATTCCGGAAAAAACTGAAAACCAGCCTCTTTGATACTTAAACTTCTCAGATCTTCCCTTGCCCCATGTTTCCCCTTTTCTCCTTCCCTATTCTCTTCATTCCCCTCTCTTCTCTTTGTAAGTTGCCTTGAGCCTGCTTAGGTATGTGCGATGCAGAAATAGAAGATTAGATTAGATTAGATCATCAGACAAGTTGACAGCCTCATAGTGGGAGGAAGACAGGATCGGTTGGTGACCTGCCTACCGGAAGTCAAGATAGAAGATATAGTGAGCCACGTCAATAGGATCATCAACAGCGTTAAAGAGGAAAATACGGCGATGGTGATCCACATGGGGACAAACAACATGAGCAGCAGGAACTACAGCAGTGAAAGACTGAAGGATTAGTTCCGCATGCTAGGAGGGAAGTTGAAGACCATAAGCCGAGGTTAGCGTTCTCTGAGATCCTGGCAATACCCAGGACTGACGAGAAGAGGCAACGGAGCTGCAAGCAGTCAATGCATGGATGAGGTGCTGGTTTGAGGAAGAAGGATTCCACTTTGTGCGCAACTGGACAACGTTCTGTGGGAAGAGCAAGCTATTCAGGAAGGACGGAACAAAGTTACTTGCAAGCAACATCAAGAGAGAAATTGAGAAGTTTTTAAACTAGGAAAAAGGGGAAAGCACGGTATCCTCTGGATATACCGGTTCCCGAACCATCGACTCTTGGGGACAGAAATCCCACCCGTCCCCGCCAGACCCCTCTCTGTCCCCGTCAGGATCTCCTCCGTCGCCGCGAGGAATCCCCTCTTATAAACCCCCTCTATTACTAAGGTGCGCTAGCCGATTTAGTGCACACTAAATGCTATCGTGTCCATAGAATATAATGGATACGTTAGAATTTAGCACACGCTAAATCGGTTAGCGCACCTTAGTAATAGAGGGGGTTTATAAATTAATTACCTGAACAGAAAACAAAAAAAGGGTTCCACCAAAGAGATTCCACAAGGAAAACAGCAGCACAAACACTAAAGAAACTGTGGAATTGATCCTGTCAGAAGTAATTGCTGCTTTTTATGGGGACGGAGGGGATTCCTCGCTGGGATGGGTAGGGACGGAGGGGATCCTGGCGGGGACGGAGAGGGGTCTGGCGGGGTCGAGTGGGATTTCTGTCCCTGTGCAACTCTCTACTAAGGACCTAATCCCTATGTTCACTTCAGGCACGATTCAGGGGATTTCAATTTCGGACCATGCTGCAATCCAATGCTCCCTGAATTGGTCTTCAGAATACAAATCTTCAAATCCCTGGCGACTTAACCCCTCTTTACTTTGAGATGAACAATTCCTATCATATCTCTGACAACACAGTGCTCTATTCTTTGACTGCAACGAAGATCCTGACACTTCATATATACATATTTAGGAAGCTTACAAAGCATACCTCAGAGGTATAGTGATTAGCTTTACCACCCACAAATGGAAGACCCTTAATTCCACTATTTCCAATATGGAAAAGGACATTCATGACTTGGAAACAACCTTATATAAACACTTCAACCCTGTTGTACAACGAAAACTTCAAAAGTTAAAATTTGACTATAATATTATACTCTCAAGATATCTCATTAGATTTTTCATTCCTTCAGAGTGCTTTATATTATGCTGAATCCAACAAATCAGGCAAATTGCTTGCATCATACTTAAAGGGTCATAGAATCAAACATCGAATTACCTCCATAAAATTGAACTCTGGTCAACTTGTCTCTTCTACACCCCAAATTTTACAGGCTTTTCAGGACTTCTACTGCTCTCTATATGCCTCTGAATGCAGCGCATCTTCTGATGTCATTCGTCACTTCCTTTCAGATTTTAACATGCCACAAGTTGATTCCTCGCATACTCAAGACCTCCAGGCTCCAATCAAACATGATGAAATTTGTGCAACAATCAAGTCGCTTTCTCCAGCAAAATCCCCTGGTCCTGACGGCCTCCTGGCCAAATTGTACAAATCCCTTTCTTTACTGTTGTCGACTAAACTTCAATCTTACTACCAAGCCTTACTTACCAACCCTGCTTCCTTGGGCAGATTTTTGGAGATGTCGGTATTCCTTAAAGATGAACAATTGGTACAAAACTACAAACCCATCTCTCTACTCAACTTTGACTATAAAATTTACACCAAACTTCTCAGTCTTTGCTTGGAAAAAGTTGTCCAGTCTCTTATCCATAAAGATCAAGTTGGTTTTTTAGGTGTTAAATTTGGTTCTGACAATAGCAGATTGTTGTGTAATGTGATTCACTCGGCCCGATCGAGGGCCTTCCCGGTTATAGCTGTATTGTTGGATGCAGAGAAGGCCTTTGATCAGGTTGAATGGGATTATCTATTTGCTGTACTGGAAAATTAAAGTTTAAAATTTATTAAAAATTTGATGTACCACCTTATCATTTATTGCAAGGTGGTTATATATTTTAAAATAGGGTAAAACCAGATAATACAATTTAACATAACTTTAACAAAATTAACATACACGATTAGACAAAAAAATAACTTACATAACTGGACAAACAAGTACGAATGGAAAAAAAGGGTGAACTACAATGGTTAAAGAAAATAAGGTATAAAGGTATAAACAAAAGGGCAGGGTTTAAAACAAGTAAGTCCAATACAAGCGGAGCCATAAAAGATTTAAAAAAATTTTTAAGCCTTAAAAGGACACTCACACTTGAAAGGCATCTTTGAAAAGGAATATCGTAAGAAAAGATTTATATTTCCCAAGATTACTTTCCCACCCATCTTCATACACATTCTACAGATCTTATACACTACCCTGTCTGCTAGGCTCATGGCCATTGGAGACCTTTCTGACCCATTCACACTTCAGAGGGGAACTAGACAGGGGTGTCCTATCTCACCGCTCCTCTTCAATCTAGCATTAGAGCCCCTTTTAACGGCAATAAGGTCTAATGTTAACATTCATGGATACACATATGGCAGTGAAGAATACAAAGTATCTGCTTTTGCAGATGATATCCTCCTATATATGACTGACCCCGAGAACTCCATAGCAACCTTGATTAATCTTATTTAACTCATTTTCCACCTTTTCGGGTTACAAGATCAATTGGGACAAGACGGAGCTGAAGTGGGTCCCCTCATCCATTAAATATTTAGGAATATACTTCAGCAATACTTACTTACCTCTGCTAAAATTAATATGGATATCATACTACAAAAACTTGGTCTCCCTTAAACCTCTCATGGTGGAGAAGACTAGAATCCCTTAAGATGGTACTCGTCCCAAAGGTATTATACCTCTTGAGTATGTTTCCATTACTATTTCCTGCTCCGTTTTACAAATCTTTAGAGCGTCTGCTAACTAATTTTCTGTGGAATGGATAATCCCCTAGAATATCTCTACAGAAACTGAAAAACCCCAAACTTGCTTTCGGGGTGGACTTTCCCGATCTTCTCTTACATCATAGATCTTACATCATGCGCCAAGGCTTTGAATGGATTTTACCATTGCATTTAGCCTCCATACTTAGATGGTTCTCCTTTGAACTTCATTACATGCCAGTGTTCTCCCTAGCGCTTTATAGCCGGGTGCTCCACCCAGCTAATTTAGGTGAACGCCCATCTGTTATTGCAGTCGCGAATCCTGCTGCTGCCGCTGATGCTGCCACTCAAACATTTTTAAAAAACCCTCTCACCAGCTTGGGGATTCCCCAGCCTGACTTAGCACAGCCTGAAGTTCTGTGTTAGACTCCAGCCAAAAAAAGGGAAAAAACCCCCCCGAAAACTGGGCAATTTTTCAAACCCTCCCCGTAACACTAACCTGGACTAGCAGCAGTACCGCACTCCCCTTATTGTAATTTGCCTGACAGCTGCAGTAGTGTTATCGAATCAATTCCCTTCTGCAGCCTCGGGGATTTTGCTAGGCCACCCCACCTCCGATGATGCAACTTCTTTCTTCCTCGGAGGTGGGACGGCCTAGCAAAGGCCCTGAGGCTGCTGGAGGGAATTGATTTGCTAAAGCTACGGCAGCAATCAGGCAAATTACAATAAGGAGAGAGCGGTGGTGCTGCTGCTAGTCCAGGCTAGTGTTACGGGGAGGTTTTGAAAAATCGCCTGTTTTTTTTTGGGGGGGGGGTTCTTTTTTTTTTTTTTTTACTTTCTTTGGCCGGAGTCGAACACAGAACTTCAGGCTGTGCCGAGTCAGGCAGAGAGGAGTGGTGCCGATGGACCTGGGAGATAAGAGGAAGGGGTGCTGATAGACCTGTGAGGTGAGTGGGTAAGGTACTGCTTCTAGTCAGAGGGGAGGGAAAGGGAGAGGAGAGGAGCCCTGCTAGTTGGAGAGGAGAGGTGCTGCTGGCCCTGGGGGTTGAAAGGAGAGGTGCTGCATCTAGTCAGTGGGGTAATGGAGGTAGAGGGGAGGGAGAGGTGCTGTTGGAGCTGAGTGGTGGAGGGAGGTGAGAAGGAGAGGTACAGCTGGATTGGGAACAGAGGAGAGTGCTGCTAGACTTAAAATGGAAGAGGAATAGCTGCAGCAGGACTGAGGGGAGAGCAGTGGAGGAGGAGAGTGGATGGGGGAAGAGCAGTGAAGGAGTAGAGTGAGAGGGAATGGGGGAAGATAAATGCTGCTGCTGCACCCAATTGGGGAGAGAGAGGGAAGGAGGGAGAAGGAAGACCAGGAAGGGAGAGGAGAGGAAAGAGAGATGCCAAGACCATGGGAGGGAGGGTAAGGAAAGGCGATACTAGACCACGGAGGGAGAGATGTTAGGTCAAGGGGGGAAGGAGACAGATGCTAGGGGGGGGAGGAAGGAGGGAAAGAAAGGAAGGAAGGAGAGGAGATGCCAGATAATTGAGGGGGAGGAGTTGAGGAGAGAGATTCCAGGGCAAGGGGAGAGAAAAGAAACTAAGGAGACAAATGCCAGACTAGAGGGAAAGGAAGGAGAGGAGGTGCCAGAACAGAGAGAGAAAGATAGGAGAGGAGAGCGATGCCAGGGCATGGTGGGAGGGAAGGGAAGAAGATAGAGATACCAGACCATGGGGTGGAGTGAGAATGAAGGAAGGAAAGGAGGAGAGATGCCAAAACATAGGGGAGGGAGTGGAAACAAAAATGGAGAGGGGATGAAGCTGAAATGAATCATGTACAAAGGAGATAATGGGCACAGTATATATAGTTTATTGAAGAGGGAAAAAGAGGGAAAATGCCGTATGGAAGAGAGAGAGGTCGGACACTGGATGGAAGGGGCAGAGAGAGGGTGGACAGTAGATGGAAGGGGTAGAGAGAGCAGAGGCAGGGTGAAAGGGGGAAAGATAGAGTGCAGATGTTGCATGGAAGGGAGAGAGGACAAACACTGTATAAAAAGAAAAGAGTAAAGAGAAGATGAAAGCAGAAACTACAAAAGTTAGAATGAAATTTTTTTTGTTGCTTTACATAGAATCAAGTAGTATTGTAACTGTATTGATAAAACTTAATAAATAGGACATGAAAATAAGGCAATTTATTTTGGACTAAACCCCTTTCCTCAGGTCAGGACAGGATTCCATAGCAGTATACTGTACTGTCTTGAAAAAAGATTTGGCTTCTGAAAGCTAATTGAAAAATGGATTAGTCCAATAAAATGGTATTTTCTTATTTCTCGTTATTTGTTTTATTTCTATTTGTTAATTTTTAAAGTGGTGATTATGTATCAGTTTTTTCACATTTACATCTACTGTCTTTATATTATGCACATTATTAGGGGACATGTGTCAATGTGGTGTTGCATTAGTTTAACTTTTGTCTACATATTTCTATTTTTTAATTTGTGCTTATTCCATATTGGGCGAAGGTGTTTCTGTGTTCTGTGTGTATGAAAAGGACATGGTTTTCTGTTAGCATTGACTGTACAGAATCAATTGACTGCAGGATCTATCTTGTTTAGTTTTACAATTTGTGTGTTGGTGTTCTAGTGCTCACTGCAGTGTTTAAGATGCTGCTTTTTCCTAGTTGCACCCTTGTTGTGTGGCTCATGGATTATTACTAAAAATAACTTTTTTATATAGAGGAGGGGGTTGTTAAAAATGGTCAGCACTGGCTGTCATATATACTAGGTACACCACTGGATTTAATGACCCTATTCTAATCACCAAATTTCCCTGTCCCGCCCGGCTACTTTTTCATGCCACCTGGCTGGAAAAGATTTCTAGGGAGAACACTTCATGCATCCCATTTCTTTGTCTAAAATCCTTGGCATGACACAAAACAAGGGGAAAATAATCCCATTATAAAATGTACTTATGATTCTCTCAAATTTTTAGGCACCACTCTAACAACCCCTATTTCTAGTTCCCTCCACACCTCCCTTTGGAATAACCCTGCTATTATAATTGACAAAAAAACAGGTTTCCTGGCTCTCTTGGCAATTACTTAATATCTGGGACATCTCATTTTTCATTGACCCTGCAACCAAGCTCTGGAATACCCCCAGGTCTAGTTATCTCACGCCCTACCAGATTCTCAATTCTTCCCTTGGTTGCAACTGAGATCTTCCTTACATAAAAGCTCTATTCCAATTGCTGCATTAGTAGGCAAAGCTTCTATTTTTAATCTCTCGCAGAAAATATCTCATGGAGGTCACATTGCATCAAAAATTTACAAACATTTTAAAAACATTAACCCATCCAAACTATCTGGTCTTTGTTCCTTTTGGGAATCTGACCTCAACTTTGCAATTCCTGACTCCACTTGGACTCTCATCTGGCAATTCTTATATAAATCCTCCAAATCTGCCTTGACTATCCAATCTTTATTTTTCCTTCTTCATAGGGCACTATGGACCCCTCAGCATTCCCATCAAATTGACCAAAAGCTCTCCAAACTGTTAGTCCTGGTATATCATTCTGGTGATATAAAAAACTGTATATTTGAATGCTCACATATCAATATTGGAGGAATGTTTGGTCTATTATTACCGATATTTTCCTCATTTCAGACCCTATTTCTCTTAACATCATTATCCTGAAAGGAACTTTTTTTGTTAACACTTTACCAACACCTTCTTGTCATTTACTCGATACGATGATAGCAACTGCTTTAAAAATTATTTGTTCCTGATGGAAGGATCTATCTAAAGCTTCCTGTACTCATTGGTGGAACTTACTATGTCTCACTTATAGATATGAATGTTACTCTGTTAAGAGAAGTTGTTTACTTGGTACTCCACTGTCTTTCATGCAAAAATGGTCTGCTCTCAAAACACATTTGATGTTGAAATCTGTATCTTCCTTAGACGGTAGCACTTCTAAGATATGATGTATCACTTGTAACAAGTATATCCATGGTTATGTTTTATGTTCTTTGTTATGATTGTAAAAACTTCAATAAATAAACTGAGACAAAAAAAAAAATGAAAAGACATGGTAGAAGCTTCTGCTTGCCCTGGATCAGTAGCATTGAATGTTGCTACTCCTTGGGTTTTGGCCAGATACTAGGGACCTGGATTGGCCATCGTGAGAACAGGCTACTGGGCTTGATGGACCTTTGGTCTTACCCAGTAAGGCTTTTCTTATGTTCTTAAAATGGGTCTTTCAGAATCTAACTCAATGTTTTTTTCATCGACAGTTCAAAATGTAGTTTGAAATGTGTTCTTTTAAATAACAAGAAACAAATACGGTTCTATGCTATTTGGTCACTCCACTATGATGAAAGAAGAGTACAAGGCCATCTCTTTAGTCTTGAAAAAGATAAATTACCAAGAAACTCAGTGGGTGATTTGGGTAGACTTGAAAATAGTTAATTTATCTTCTTGGTCAGCAAAGTAGCTATACAAAGTATCCTTGCTTTTCATGCCTTTGGGATAGTAGGACCAAACATGTACATTGGACAAAAAAAGATTGGCCTCTGAGGGAATATATGGTGGTTGGAGGACACAATGTAATCGATGAATATTTGGTAGCACGAGAGAAAATCATACTGCCACCACTACATATAAAGCTAGGCCTGATGAAACAATTTGTAAAGGCTTTGAATAAAAGACCGTTCATGCATTGAATAAATAGCACATATGTTACCTAGACTTAAAACATGGAAAAACTGAAGGCAGGAATTTTCAATGGCCCACATATCAGACTACTTATAAATGGCCCACATTTTATAGCATCAGTGAATGTGCCTGGTCTTCATTTGTTCTGTGAAAAACTTTCTTGGCAATAAGAAGGCAGACAACTACACACAATTAATAGAGGATATGCTCTTTCATTTCAACAGGCTTGGCTGTAACATGAGTGTTAAAGTCCATTATCTGCACAGTCACTTAGATCATTTTCCAGAGAACCTTGGTAACTTGAGCGAAGAGCAAGGTGAAAGATTTCACCAAAACATAAAAACAATGGTAGCCAGATACCAAGGAAGATGGGATGCACACATGATGGCAGACTATTGTTGGAATCTTAAGCAAGATTGGCTTGTCAGATCCCACTCTCAGAAGTCTTACCAAAGAAGTTTCTTGTGTGTTGAATGACTGGAAAGTTTGTATCTTAAATTTGTGCTTTTGGTATGAAATAAGTAGATTTTCATGTTGTACATGTTTCTTATCATTTTTAATGTTTCCTTCATGCTTAAAAGATATTAATTTAAACACTACATTAAAATATCCTGATCTTTGAATGGGTGAGCAGAATGAAGAGTGGTATATGGCACATGTTCTGTATCTCAAAAACTAGAGCTAATAAGATAAAAGTGGTGCTATTTTTGGAATCAGCAAGTCAAATATATTCAGAAACAGGTCTATCATTTGAGGCACCAAAATGAGTGTTGGCTAGTGCTATCCATTCAGTTATGGATACTCTGTTGGCCAGTCCTTGCCGTGCTTTCCTGTTTTCCATGGCTTCTTTCAGTTGCTTGATGTTCATTCGCATGTCATTCTTGATTGTACCCAGCCAACTGGCCTTTGGTCTCCCTGCTTCCTTTTATCACTGACCATTCCGAGTAGCACCTCCTTTTCTAGTGAATTTGCCCTCATCACATGTCTAAAATAGGACAGTTTCTGACTGGTAATCTTGTCTTCTAGGGACAACTCTGGGTTTATATGATCAAGAACATCTTTGTTGGTGATCCTAGCTGTCCTTATGATTTGTAGAAGTCTTCTCCAGCACCACAGCTCAAAGACATCAAATTTTCTTCTGTCTGCTTTTGTGAGTGAGCAAGAGCAAAGTGGAAATGTCCAATCAGAATGGTGCACAAAAAAGTGTCTTTCAACTCATCTGATGAATCCAATGATCTTTATTCATCCAAACCAATTCAAACATCCAAAGCAACTTAATGACTCGACACGATCATGTTTCGGCCATCCGGCCTGCATCAGGAGTCTTAGGAGTCTTTGGGTATCAAATGGTCTTTAAAATAACAAGTGGACTAAAGTAAAATGTTCATGCCGTTGCTCCGAATCTATAGCACTGCAAAGTTGTTTTGCAGTGCTATAGATTCGGAGCAACGGCATGAACATTTTGTGGAATTGGTTCCCCTGTTTTATTGTGCTTTTGTGAGTTTCCATGTGTCGCGATTGGGAACACAATGGTAGTGATCAATCTTTTTTTGATGGTGTTTGAGATGTCCTTGCACTTCCATATTTGGTCCATGCTCATCATGGCTGCACACCCCAGTGCTAATCGATGCTTGATCTGTGCTGTTGAACCACCTCTGCGATCAGTGAGGGACCCAAGAAAAATGAAGCTTCATTGTTGACCACTGGGTACTGGAGATTATTCAGGAGGGTTACAAGCTCAAGTTATTTCATCCCCTCTGGACCTTTTTGTAGACTCTCCAGCAAGGAGACCAGAAAGAGCAGTGATCATTTGAGCAACATTGTAAAAGCTGCTGGATCTAGTGGCCATAGAGCATATACTAGACGAAGAATTGGATACGCCATAGACTTTACAGTGCCCAAAAGACACTGAAAGCTAGAGGCCAATCAATACAGCCCTTAGAATACCATGTTTCTGTAAGGAGACTGTGAGGTCAGTTATTGCTTCGTTGGCACCAGGGAAATTTCATGCCTCTCTGCAGTTATCAGAAGACTGTTCTTATGGTTCCATGATCTGGAGCAGCACTCCAGTCTTCGGCTCTGCAATTTGAACTGGCCATGGTGCTACACACTTTCACCAAGATGATGGCTGTAGCAGCAGAATACCTCCGCAAGACGGAGGTACAGGTCCTTCTGTATCTGGACAATTGACTGATAAGAGCTTTGTCTAAATCCAAAGAGAAGACAACAGTGCAGAGTGTGGTTCAGAAAACATGGACTGGGTGGTCAACTTTTGGAAAAGCCAGCTGGAGCCAACACAATTCCTGGAGTAACTGGGGAATCTGTTCAACACAAAGGAGACCAAAGTTTTGGGTTTTTTTCTGCCAGTAGCCTGCAGAGCCAAACTTATACGACAGATCAAGAAGTTTTGAGAGAGGCTGGCACCGACAGCTTGGCATTAGCTGCAGGTGTTAGGGTGATGATAACTATAGATGTGGTTCCCTGGGCAAGGGGGCACCTGCATCCTCTCCAAGATTCGCTTTTACCCCGCTGGTGCCCACAAAGGGATGTGTTTACAAATGCATGTACCATGGACAGTGGAGGCACTGCTCAGTCTGAACTAGTGGCCGGAGCCTTAATTCCTGACCTGAGGAATTCCATTCTGCATTGTGAAGGGTGTCCGATTCAGAGACGCTGGTATCCCAGAAGTTGAAGTGATTAATCATTCAGTTGGACCTGAGAACTATCCACCTGACACTGCAGGTGCACCGTGGAACACAGTTGTGAGTTTTCTCAGACAATGCAATGGGGGTTGTTTGTCTATTGACAGGGGGGCACCAAGAGTGTTGCTCTGCGTCTGGAAGCTCAAATGTTGTTTCGTTGGCCGAGTTCCACCTACTGAATCTTGGCGACACATGTAGCAGGAATGGACTAAGTGCAAGCAGATTTTCTCAGCCAGAAGATGCTAGATCCCGGAGAATGGGCACTCTCTCTGTAGGTGTTCAACAGCATTGTGAGTCATTGGGGGTGCCCATCGTTTGATTTTATGGAGTCAAGAAAGCAGAGTGGTTCTTCATTCGAAGTTATGAGCCAGGAAGCGACGGCTTGGATGCCCTGGTGCAACCATGGCCAAAGGCAAAGCTTCTATATCTCTTCCCTCCATGGCCAATGCTAGGCAGAGTTCTGCGAAGAATAAAGTCACACCAGACTGGCTGAGGCGTCCATGGTATGCAGATCTTGTCTGTTTACAGAGGAACCAGAGACTCAGACTTCCATACCATCCAGAGTTGCTATCATAGGGCCTAGTTGCCCTAAAAGATCTGGAGAGCTTTGGTCTTATAGCATGGTTCTGGAGCACGCATGCACGGGCTTTTCAGATATAGTGATTGCCATCCTCCTCCGACCCAGGAAGCAGTCAATGTTAACCACCTATGCGAATGCCTGGAAGTGTTTCCAGGTCTGGTGCACACTGAGGAGTGAGGACTCAGTTTCAGCTCTGATTTTTTAGTTGTAACAGTCCTGTAAACAGTGGACTCCTTCAAAGATCAAGTAAGCAGGGCTTTCGTGCTTCAGACATCAAGGGATCAAGAAGTCTTTGGCTTCACATCAAGATGTGGTCAGATTTCTGAAGGGGGCTTTGCACCTGCACTCTCCAGTATAATATCGATTTCCATTGTGGAGTCCTAAACTTATCCTGTGAGCGCTTGCTTGAGCTCCATGTGAACCCCTGAAGCAGGCATCATTATTGGATCTCATGTTTAAAATGGCGCTTTTAGTGGCCGTCACTTCAACTCAGCGAGTGTCTGAACTCCAGGTCCTCTCATGCAGAAAACCCTTTCTAAGAATATCGGAGTCTGGAGTTATGTTGCATACTGTACTTTTTGTTGCTGAAAGTGGTTTCCCATTTTCATGTCAACAAGGATTTCGGCTGTCTGCCTTCATACCCTTGGGATCCAAGAAGGGGGACAAAGTCTTGAAATGGCTGAATGTTCGCAGAGTGCTGCTTCATTACCTGGTAGTGACGATTAAGTTGTAACTGTCAGCTCATCTCATAAGGTTCGACCAGCTTCTAATATGACCATTTCAAGGTGGATTCGTATTAAAGAATGACTCTGTGGTTGTTACCCGTGGCTAGCCGCGGGTAACCCGCCGAAACGGGGAAAGAAAAATAGTAGTCGCTGCGGGGACGGGGACAAGGCCATTCACCGCCCCGTGGAGCGGTGAATGGTCTTGTCTCCGCAGTGAGGCATCAAGGATCACGCGGTCCAGCAGCCCCCACCCGCCCGATCGCAGCATTTAGGCAGCTCCCTCCCTCCACCTCACCTTATATGTTGTTTGCCAGCTTTCTTTTTCCCAAGCCGCACGCGTTCAAAAAGACGTGCACACGCGGCTGCGCAAGTTGATCAATCTTCTCCTCTGACGCAACGAGAAACAGGAAGTTGCAGGAGAAGAGAAGATTGATCAACTTGTGCAGCCGCGCATGCGGCTTGGGAAAAAGAAAGCCGGCAAACTCGGCATATAAGGTGAGATGGAGGGAGGGAGCTGGCTAAACGTTGCAATCGGGCAGGTGGGGGCTGCTGGACCGCGTGATCGCGCGTGTTCCCGGCTCGCACTAGGAAGGAGGGAGTGAAAGGGAAAAAGATTCTGGGCCAAGGGGATGAAGAGGGAAAGAAAGGGGAGGACAGGCAGGTGAGCCAGATGCTGGAAGCAGGGGGGCGGGAAAAGAAAGAGGGAAAGAAGCTAGATGGGGTTGAAAAGAAGAGACACACTTGTATGGAAGAGGAAGATAGGGGAAATCTGGACACAGGAAGGTAACAGAAAGAGGGGAAATTATGTGCATGGGGCATAGAGACAGAGACATAAAGGGGACATGCCATGGGGATGGTATATGGACACGGGGGGGGGGGGGGGCGGCGGCAATGCCAGATACATAGGGGAGATATTAGAAATGGGGAAAATAGGAACACAGAAGCGAGATGGTTTGTGGGGATGGGACAGGGACCGAGCTCGTAGGCTCCAGCGGCTTGCACAAATTAAATTGTAACGTGCCACGAAAATAAGAGGGAGGGAGGTAGATAGATAAGCCATGGGAGAGAGCTGAAGGGTGGTAGAAAGGAACAGATAGTGAAGGAGGGAGGGAGGAAAGGGTGGTGGTAGAAAGGAATAGAACAAACATTGAAAGAGGGTAGAGAGGAACAGACCCTGAAGGGAAATGTGGAAGACAGAGTGGGGAGAAGACGCTGGGAGGGAAGAAGACAGATGCCAGACTATGGAGAGCGGAGGGAAGAAGATGGGTGCTAGACCAATTGGGGGGGGGTGAAGGGAGAGGCACAGTAACAGCAAATGGAAGACGCAGAGAGAAGAGACACAGTGGATGGAAGGAATTGAATGAGAAGATATGGAAAGCAGAAACCAGACAACAAAGGTAGAAAAAAAAATTCTATTTATTTATTTATTTTTTGTTTTAGAATAAAGTAGTATATTAGTTGTGTTGATAAAAATTTATAAACAAAGCCCTGCCAGCTGAACATCTCTATTTCTAGTTCAGCAGCCAGAACTTTGATTTATAAGAAAGGAATAAGCTAAATATTGCAGTACTAAGGCTTATATGGATGCTGCGGGGACGGTGACGGGGCAGTGAATGGGATGGCAGTGACGGTGACGATGAGGGGGCGGTGAAGGGGATGGTGGGCCGGGGATGGGGCGGTGACGGGGATAGATTTTTTTCCCCGTGTCATTCTCTAATTCGTATGACTGTTTCGTTGGCCTATATCAGGTGTGGAAAGCAACCATTAATCTAATCTAATCTAATCCTTAGGTTTGTATACCGCATCATCTCCACGTTCGTAGAGCTCGACGCGGTTTACAGTAGGAGAAATAGGAAGGAACTACAACAGAGGGTTAGAGGTAGAAGTGTGATGAAAATTTAGAAGACTTGGGATGCCAAGATATAAGAGTTTCCTTGATTCCTAAGTTGGAGGGAGACTTACATTTTTTTGAGAAAAGCCAGGTTTTCAGATGTTTGCGGAAAACTTGGAGAGAGCTCAAGTTCCGAAGAGGGGAGGTAAGGTTGTTCCAGAGCTCAGTGATTTTGAAGTGGAGGGAGGTCCCTAGCTTTCCTGTGTGGGAAATGCCTTTTAGCGAGGGGAAGGATAGTTTTAATTTGTGGGAGGATCTGGTGGTATTAGGGTTTGAGGAATTCCAAGAAAGAGGGATAAAGGGAGGGGAGGATACCATATAGGATTTTGAAAGTTAAACAGACGCATTTATAGTGGACCCTGGCGATTATTGGAAGCCAGTGGAGCTTGGCCAGGAGTGAGGAGACATGGTCAAATTTACTTTTAGCGAAGATGAGCTTGGCCGCAGCATTCTGAATCCGTTGGAGTCTGTGGAGGTTTTTCTTAAAGCACTTTCCATTAGGAAAGTAGCATCCACCCGAGTGGATGCTATAGCAGTTTCTCCTGAAGAAATTTGCAGAGCAACCACAATGTCCTCCATCCATAATTCCACAAAATTTTACAAGGTTGATGTGGTGGTCAAATTGGGCTCCAACTTCGGATCATCCATACTTTCAGTAGGCTCATCTGTCCCACCCTAGATTCTGAGGATTGCTTTAATATGTCTCAAGAGTTCAAGAATGATATCCCTATTGCAGTAGAAGGGAAAATTAGGTACTTACCTTGATAATTTTCTTTCTAGAAAATAGGCACATCATTTCTGAAGCCTCCCCTCCCAATCAGATGTTAATTAGCCTGCTTGCTACCTTAGACAGGCCAGGAAGTCTGGTCTTTTTGTTTCTTTCCTTTTTCTATTAAGGACAAGAATAGAGGACGACATGACTCATTACATGCATGGGAATATCCTTCAGAACCCTAAGACTGTTAGTGCAGGTTGCACTTGGGTAGGTGGCTAGTTCGTTCTACCTCATCATATGCTTAAATGTATATATGTTTATCCCAGGACAAGCAGGCAGGTATTCTCATTAATGGGTGACGTGATCCAACGGAGCCCCGATGCGGACGCTTCTTTGAAGAAAAACTTGAAGTTTCGAGTCCCCAGATCAGGGCTGGTCTCCTCAGTTCTTACTTTTCCGCGGAGCCGAGAAGTTCGTCTACGATTCTCTGCGCAAAGTTTTTTTCACTTGTGCCTTCTAAGTCCACGGTTTTGGTTTTATTTAATCTTAATCGCCAATTTTCGTCATGTTTTATTGTTTAAAAAAAAAAAAAAAAAAATTTCTTCGTTCTGTTCGACTGGGCAGGCTACGTGGCCGCAGCCCCGTGGCTTCGATCTTGCAGTGGAGCTTTTTTGGCCTATGTCCCGGCCTATTACCGGTTTTAAAAAGTGTGACAAGTGCCAGTGCGCGATTTCACTAATGGACCCTCATCGACGCTGTGTTCGGTGTCTGGGGCCTGAACATCTTCCGAAATTGTGCCAGCCTTGCTCTACACTCATCGCACGTGCTTTCAAGCGCCATTGCGTTTTGTGGGAATCGCTGTTCATGGAGTCCTCGACCAAGAAGGGACCTTTGCCTTCGAGATCATCCACAACTCCACAGCCTATCACCTCTGTGGCGCCGAGCCTCATCAAGCCCGCCTCGTTTGTCCCGGCTCAGACTCCGGCGCCTGCTGCAATGCCTTCCTCAACCTCCTCAAGTCAGGTAGCCCAGCAGCCCATTCCCCCAGTAGTGTTAAAGTGCCCAAGGCCTCGAAGTCCAAGCACTCACACACTGCTCCGAGGGAGCGCGAAGCCCACGCAGGTGGTCCCATTTCAGATGCGGATCCATCCTTGCCGGCCTCGTTCCAGACCATGCTACAGAAGCAATTCATCGAGCTCTTTACCACGATGGGGCCTCAGCTTCTTTCCCAAATCCAGCCTGGGCACGTGGAGGCCTCCCGTGAGGTCGAGCCCCCTCCAGTGCCTCAGCGGGGAATACACTCTCAACAGGGAGCAGAGTCTCTGCGAGTGTCTGGTCTGGCAACAATGCATGCATCGCAAGGAGCAGAGTCTTTGCCCATGCCTCCATTGGAACCCATACACTCGATGCAAGGAGCAGAGTCTTTGCGAGTGCCTCCGTTGGAACCAATTCACTCGATGCAAGGAGCAGAGTCTTTGCGAGTGCCTCCATTGGAACCGATCACCCCGACGGGGGTCGAGATTCTACAGCACCCACCCCTGCTTCGATCGACCGCTTCCAGCCCCATCCACTACCTGGGGGCCTCAGCGAAGACCTACTCGCCTCGCCCATCGAGGCCGACCTTACGGCACAGCCCGCATCACCGATCGAGGCACTCGTCCAGGCAAGCCTTGCCTCATCGGAAGAAAGCATACCTGGAGTATTCACCACCGACCACTACTCCTCCACCGATGCCGGAGCTCGAGGACACAATGGGATCCCTCTCACCGTCTCGATCCCTGTCCCCAATGGATCCAGAGGCCTCGACCTCATCGAGCCCATCTCGAGGCCCAGCAACGGCCGACCAACTGTCCTTCTCCTTGTTCCTTCGATAGATGGCCAATGGCTTGGACATCCCCCTGGATACGGGTTCCAAGTTCTCGAAAGAATACCTGGAGACTATGCGCCTCCCTCAACCACCGGCGGAGTCCCTAAAGCTTCCCTTACACAAGCTATTGGACCAGACCTTTGCACGGAGCCTCGAGACACCTTATTCGATCCCTGCGGTACCGAGTAAGCTGGACACCAGATACCGCACTGTTCATCGTAAGGGATTCGACGGTTCTCAGCTCTCCCATCAATTCCTGCTAGTGGAGTCCTCACTGAAGCGGTCCCACCCCTCCCAGGTCTACGCCTCCGTCCCACCTGGTAGAGAGGGAAAGACCATGGACCGGTTCGGCAGGAGAGTCTACCAAAGCTTCATGATGGCCTCGAGAGTCCTGAATTATAACTTCCACTTCACAACATATTTGGAGTTCCTCTTGTCCGTACTCCAGAAGTTCACGCCCTACATGGATACTAGGGCACAATTTGAGTGCCAGGAGGCGCTGGCCTCGTTATCCCAGCTCCGGATGCAGCTTATGCAGTCCTCTTATGACGCCTTTGAGCTCGCGGCTCGGGCCGCAGCATGTTCGGTTGCGATGCGCCGGCTGACGTGGCTGAGGACAATCGACATGGACCCCAAACTCCAGGACAGGCTCACCAATGTTCCATGCGCTGACACCGACCTCTTTGATGAGTCCATCGAGGCGGTAACCAAGAAGCTCTCGGACCATGAAAAGTTATTCCAGTCCATCCTGCATCCGAAGCCCAGGCCTGCTCCTCCTCGTCATTCACGCCCACCTCTGATCTCCAGCGGCGTTACCCCCCCCCCCCCCCGAAACAGGCTCCCCCCATCCGTCAGCCTGTGAAGAGGCAGCACCCGCAGAAACATCAGCAAAAGCCTCTACCACCTGCTGTGCCTAAAACGCCTCAGCCCTTTTGACTGTCTCAAAGAGAGCATAACCTCTGTCGTTCCACCTTCTTCAGCTCCACCTATCGGAGGTCGCATCCACCATTTTTTCCATCGATGGGCGACCATCACCACCGACTTCTGGGTCCTCTCCATCGTCAGGGAGGGATACTCCCTGCAATTCCACCAGGTTCCTCCGGAGCACCCTCCAAGAGAGTATCCTTCCAACTTGATGCAGACCACCCTTCTTCGGGAAGCCCAGGCCTTGCTGCAGCTCGGGGCTGTCAAACCGGTCCCTTGGGACAACAGAACAAAGGGTTTTATTCCTGGTACTTCCTTGTGTTGAAGAAGACGGGCGGTCTGCGACCCATTTTGGACCTCAGGGTGCTCAACAAGTTTCTGGTCAAAGAAAAGTTTCGAATGCTGACCTTGACATCCCTGTACCCCCTCATCGAGCAGAACGACTGGTTATGCTCTCTGGATCTGAAAGAGGTCTACCCTCGCATCCCTATCCATCCGGCCTCACGTCAATTCCTCAGATTCCGGGTGGGACATCTTCATCTTCAATACCGAGTGCTCCCCTTCGGCCTGGCCTGGCCTCATCCCCCAAAGTCTTCACCAAGTGCCTGGTAGTGGTAGCCGCAGCACTCAGGAACTACGGCCTCCAGGTGTTCCCTTACCTGGACGACTGGCTCATCAAGGATTCCACGTCTCAGGGAGTCGCCCTCGCGACTCAGAAGACAATTTGGTTAGTACAACATCTGGGATTCGAAATCAACTTCCCGAAATCCCACTTACAGCCCTCCCAGTCTCTTCCCTTTATCGGGGCAATCCTGGATACCAACCAACTCTGAGCGTTCCCCCCTCCCCCACGCATGGAGGCTCTTCTTCACCTCTGCCATTCAGTGTCCTCTCGCCCTTCCATCTCGGCGAGACACATGATGGTCCTGCTGGGCCACATGGCCTCTACAGTGCATGTGACGCCTTTGCCAGACTTCATCTCAGGACGCCTCAGTGGACCTTGGCGTCTCAATGGTCCCAGACGTCCGACCCTCTGACTCACCACATCCAGGTCACTCCTGCTCTACAACAGTCTCTTCGCTGGTGGATGCTTTCCTCCAATCTCTCCAGAGGCTTGTTGTTCCAAACCCCCCGCCATCAGAAAGTCCTCACGACCGACTCGTCGACTTATGCTTGGGGGGCTCACCTGGACGGCCTACGCACCCAGGGTCACTGGACCAGCATGGACCACCAGTGCCACATCAATCTCCTGGAACTCAGGGCGATCTTCAACGCTCGCCAGACCTTTCAACATCTCCTTCGCGCCCAAGTGGTCCTCATTCGCACAGACAACCAGGTCGCCATGTACTATGTGACCAAGCAGGGATGCACAGGATCGTCCTCCCTATGCCAGGAAGCTCTGAAAGTGTGGGATTGGGCGATTCGCAACAACACCTTCCTCAGAGCGGTCTACATTCAGGGGGCGGACAACACCTTAGCAGACAGATTGAGCCGTCTTCTACAACCTCACGAGTGGACCCTCAACTCCACGCCCCTCCATTACATCTTCTCCCTGTGGGGAACGCCTCAGATAGACCTCTTTGCGGCCCCCCACAACTTCAAATTGCCTCACATCTGCTCCAGGATTTACACCCTTCAGCGCTTCGAGGCAGATGCATTCCTCCTGGACTGGACGAACCGCTTTCTAAATGCGTTTCCTCCATTCCCTCTTATCCAAAAGACTCTGGTCAAGCTGAAGTCATACCATGCCACCATGATCCTGATTGCTCCACGGTGGCCCAGACAACCTTGGTACTCCTTCTACTTCAACTCAGCAGCAGGGAGCCAAACCCTCTACCAGTTTTTCCATCTCTGCTTACACAGCATCAGGGATCTCTACTTTATCCCAACCTGCAGTCTCTAAACCTTACAGCTTGGTTCCTCTCAACGTAACCCCTCTACAGTTCTCCCAACCTGTGAGGGATGTCTTGGAAGCTTCAAGGAAGCCTGCCACCAGACAATGCTACCTCCAAAAATGGACTAGATTCTCTGTTTGGTGTGTCTCTCAGCGCCAGGAGCCTCAACATTCCTCCTTGCCTTCAGTTTTGGACTACCTTTTGCACCTGTCCCAGTCTGGCCTCAAGTCTTCCTCCATACGAGTCCACCTCAGTGCAATCGCTGCTTTCCATCAGCCTCTACAAGGGAAACCCCTGTCTGCTCACCCTGTGGTTTCCAGATTCATGAAAGGACTTTTCCATGTCAATCCTCCCCTCAAACCGCCTCCAGTGGTTTGGGACCTCAATGTCGTCCTTTCGCAGCTCATGAAACCTCCATTTGAACCTCTTCACAAGGCTCACCTTAAGTATCTCACTTGGAAAGTGGTGTTTTTCATTGGCCTCACTTCTGCTTGATGAGTCAGTGAGCTCCAAGCCTTGGTCGCGGACCCACCTTTTACAGTCTTCCATCATGACAAGGTGGTTCTCCGCACCCATCCGAAATTTCTCCCTAAAGTGGTCTCAGAATTTCATCTTAACCAATCCATCGTTCTGCCAGTATTCTTTCTGAAGCCACACTCTCACTCTGGAGAATCTGCTCTTCATACTCTGAACTGTAAGCGTGCTTTGGCTTTCTACCTAGAACGCACCAAACCCCACAGAACTGCTCCCCAACTTTTCATCTCCTTCGATCCGAACAAGTTGGGACACCCCGTTTCCAAGCGCACCATCTCCAACTGGATGGCGGCTTGCATCTCATTCTGCTATGCCCAGATTGGATTACCCCGTGACAAAAAAAATCACAGCTCATAAGGTCAGAGTTATGGCAGCTCCTGTAGCTTTCCTCAGATCGACACCGATTGAGGAGATTTGTAAAGCTGCCACTTGGTCCTCGGTTCATACTTTCACTTCTCACTATTACCTGGATACTTTCTCCAGACGGGATGGACAGTTTGGCCAAACAGTATTACAAAATTTATTCTCCTAAGTTGCCAACTCTCCCATCATCCCACTATGGTTAGCTTGGAGGCCACCCATTAGTGAGAATACCTGCCTGCTTGTCCTGGGATAAAGCAATGTTAAGTACCATAAGAGTTGATATCCAGGGACAGCGGGCAACTATTCTCACATCCCACCCACCTCCCCTGGGTTGGCTTCTCTGCTAGCTATCTGAACTGAGGAGACGCGCCCTCAGTTCAGATAGCTGGGCGGGAAAGCACTCGTGCATGCGTGGTGCAGGCGACTCGAAACTTCGAATTTTTCTTCAAAGAAGTGTCCGCATCGGGGCTCCGTTGGATCACGTCACCATTAGTGAGAATAGCTGCCTGCTGTCCCTGGATAACAACTGTTACGGTAAGTAACATTGCTTTCAATAGTTCATGTTCTAAATATTGTGTTATATGAGCAGAACAGAAGTTTTTTGGGGGAGTATCCCTGATGCCCTCCCTCTTATGTTTCCTCTCTAGGGCCCTAGGTGCCGAAACTGGGGGGGCCGTGGCTGCCCTAAAAATTTGATTCCTGGTGGTCCAGGGGAGCAATGGGCAGGAGCGAGCTGTCTGTGCTCCTGCCTGCTGCTAACCTGGTCGGTAGCAGCTGATTTCGTCTTCCGCTGATTGGCAAGCAGCAGGAGCGCACTTTTGGCGCTGCCTGCTCAGCGCTCAGTGGCTTCGTTGACTGGGGCAGGGTGCACTGCAGAGCCTGGGAGGGAGGGGGGCTGGGTGCAGAGTCTGACAGGGGTTGGGAGGGAAGGGAGCTGACAGGGGAGGGAAGGGGGGTCTGGGAGGGAAGGAAGGAAGGGGGCTGCGGGAATAGCCTGACAGGGATTGGGAGGGAAGGGGGTTGGGTGCAGAGTCTGACAGGGGAGGGAAGGAAGAAAGAGGCTGGGTGCAGTGGGTAAGGAGTTGGGAAGGCTCAGGGTGAGGTAAAGACAGGGGGAACCGATGCTCAGGGGGTTGATAATGATAGATACTGCATGTATTGGGAGAGGGTTGGGAAGGACAAATGCACGGGCTGGGGGGGTTAGGAAAGGAGGAAAGAGAGATGCTGCACAGATAAAGTAGTGGGAAGCGAGATAAATAAATGCTGCTGGTGGGGAAGGGGAAGGGAAAAGGAACAGAGAATTGTTGGATATAGGTGTATGACGTGAGAGGGAAAGAGAGATGATGTATATGGGGAAAGGAAGAAAGAGGGAGAATTGTTGGACATGATAGTGGTGGAGAGGAGGATAGTGGTGGAGGATGAAGAGGACAATTCAGACGCAAAAGACTTTAAAAACTTTCTAGCTTTGCTTAATTATAATCTCCCTTTACCCACACAAACACATGAAAAAGGCCATCATTTAGATGTGGTAGCTATGTCCACAAAGGAGATCTTAGACCTTTCCATCTCTCTGTCTGATGGCACTTGGTGTCACGATATCTGGTCTGATTATTTTACCTATTATTTCAATCTAATCTGGTCTCATTTAAAATCTAAAATGCATTCACGGATAAAAAGAGAACATCTCACAAGGGGTCATATCAATCCAGAGGAATATTGGTCACAATATGAACTACAAGCGGAGATAGGAGAAGGGGTTGATTTCTGCGATCACTGGATGAAAACTAGCACATCCATTTTAGATAAGATTGCCCCTAAATGAAATAGGAAAAGCTACTCAAATAAATACAACAAATGGTTTGACACCGAACTTCTAAAAATGAAACAATTAGTAAGATGATTGGAAAGAATTTGGAAAAAACGGGATAATTGTCAGACCGGAACAACTGGAGATACAACATAAAACTCTACAAACAACTGATAAAAGAAAAACGTAAAGTATTTTACTCATCCAAAATTAACTCATCTAATACTACCTCAATAGGAATCAACACAAAAGAACTGTTCAACTTGGTTACGAATTTATTTGAGGCCACACTTTGCACTCAACTCATGCATATTAAACTACCTTCAGAAAATGATTTAGCACAACATTTCGATTCAAAAATTAAAAATCTGAGAAACAACTGTTTGACAAATGACATATATGAACATCAAATAGCTAACATACAAGGAAATGAAATACCAGTGGATATGATTTGGAGTTCCTTTCAAGATTTAGAATGGAATAATTATATCAAATTATATAACAAGTACTCTAAATCATACTGTGTTTTGGACTCATGTCCCCCAGAAATTATGAAAGCAGCTCCATTGGTCGTTAAACTATCTTTGCTGAATTATTTAACCGATAACTTAAAAAATTGAAAATTCCTCACTAATAATGATCATATTATAATAACCCCAATTCCAACAAATCATAAAGAATAATCAGCATTAGTAACCAACTATAGCCCAGTAGCATCCATTCCATTTATTTTGAAAATCATGGAAGGACTGGTACATACCCAATTGATGGAATATCTTGATCAATTCTCTCTTTTGCATAAAACTCAGTCTGGTTTTAGACTTTTGTTTAGCACTGAGACGGGAATTGCGGCTATCTTGGATAATTTGCGTTTCTTATTTAGTAAGGACCTTAATGCCCTGATATGCAATTTGACATGAGCTCTGCCTTTGACTTAGTGGACCATGGGAAACTGTTACAATGCTTAGACGCAATTGTAATCAGAGGAGAGGTCTTAGACTGGTTTCGAGGTTTCCTTATGTCCCACACCTATCAAGTACATTTTAATTACGATCTCTTTGATACCGATAGCAAACATACCATTCCTCGCAAAATTGACAGAAAAAATCATATTCAACCAACTTTCTGATTTTTTCGAAAAAACAAACGCATTACACCCGAACCAAACAGGTTTCAGAAAATTCCATAATACTGAGTATTCCCTAACAGGCTTAACCTCTAACATCCATTACTACCTCGATCAACACAAATCAGTAATACTTTTTTCCTTAGACATTTCCGCCGCCTTTGACACCATCGACCATGATCTCCTTCTAAGAAGACTAAAAGAAAAAGGAATTACCGAGCAAGTCTTAGACTGGTTTAAATCTTATTTTACTAACAGAACCTCCATCGTTAGATTTAACAATGAGGAATCCACCCCTTACACGGCAACCTTTGGAATACCACAAGGATCCATTTTGTCTCCTCTGTTGTTTAACATCTTTCTCGCTCCTTTACTAGAACTTTGTCAGGCCATAGGCTTCATCCCTTATTCTTACGCAGACGATATCCAGCTCTTACACCCTTTAGATCCTGAAAACACTACAGATATTTCCTCAATAAATCAAAAGCTAGAGCTCGTCCAAAACTGGTTAAACACAAACAAATTGGCATTAAACATTAATAAGACTCAATCCATTTTATTTAACTGGAAAAACGATATTTCTCTTTCTAAATCTTTTGTTCTCAACAACATCCCCATTAACATGGTATCCTCAACAAAAATTCTTGGCATTTACATAGATGAAAAATTATCCTATCACGAACACATATCCTATATGGTTAAAAACTGTTTTTATAAATTACGGCAGATAAGATCTATTGCTAAATTTCTTACTCCTTCTTCTTTAAAGATTCTAATTCATTCATTTATAATAGCGAAAATAGATTATCCCAGGACAAGCAGGCAGGTATTCTCACTAGTGGGGTGATGTCATCAGACAGAGCCCCGGTACGGACGTCTCACAAGCACGTGTTGCTTGTAGAAACTTAAAGTTTCTAGATGCCCGCACCGCGCATGCGCCGGTGCCTTCCTACCCGGAGATCCGGGCGTGTCTCCTCAGTTCTTTCTTTTCCGCGGAGCTGAGAAGTTCAACTTCTTCATGCGCTAGCTGAATTCAGTTAAATTTGCCTTCCTTGTCCGCGTTTTCGTTTTCGTTTCTTTTAATTACTTTAACAGTTCTTTTTCTTTTTCAAAAAAAAAAAAAAAAAAGGAGAAGATTATTTCCTCCGGCGGGTCGAACGGGCCGGCCACGTGGCTCAGGCCCACGGGCTTCGACCTCGCGGCAGAGATTTTCCGGCCTATGTCCCGGCCAATCACCGGTTTTAAAAAGTGCAGCAAGTGCCAACGCGCGATTTCACTCACGGACCCTCACTGGCGCTGTTTGCAGTGTTTGGGCCCTGACCACATCCCGAAATCGTGCGGGCCTTGCTCTACCCTTACGGCACGCTCTTTCAAGCGGCGTTGCCTATTGTGGGAATCGATGTTCAAGATGGACGCAGCTAAGGATCCCTCAGCCTCCACTTCATCTGATACCTCCCCGGTGCGGGCGAAACCGGCATCGACTCCTCCTGCATCGAGTGCGGTGAAACCGGCATCGCTCGCCCCGACACCATCCACGAGCTCGACGTCGGTGCCTGCCCCGGTCTCCTCGGTTCAGGTACCTCTTCCTTCCACAGTGCCACCAATGGTCATCAAAGTGCCGAAAGCTACTAAGCAGAAGCACTCGACCTCGAAGGAGCGCGATGCCCGTGCAGGAGGACCCCCTTTCGGTGCGGATCCCTCCCTATCGGCTTCGCTACGGTCCGTGCTGGAAGCTCAATTCGTTGAGCTCATGCAGACCATCGGACCCGGGCTCATCGCTGCCATACAGGGTGACCTCCCGGTACCGGTCCAAAGGGGCGGTCCGCCCCCTCCCCCTCCCCCACACCGTTCGACCTCGACAACCGACGAGGACGAACGAGGGAGGGCGGCGATACCCACGCGGCAAGCCTCGCTTACCGATATGCCGCCATTAGAACCCATTACGCCTCCGCGCCAACATGGGACCAGACCTTCGATCGATACTCGAAGCCCTGGGCATAGTCAGGAAGAGTTCCTCCGTACTCCTTACCAGACTTGGGTAGCATCGCAGGAACCCGCATCGCAAACCCAGTGGCGATCCACTGCTTCCAGCCCTATCCACTTGGGGACCTCGGGAGACCATGCGATGCACAGACGATCCCGATCCCCGTCCCGCCACCGAGACGGGCACCGATCGAGACACTCATCCTGGCACTCCTCACGCTATTCGGAAGTGTCACCGCAGAAAAAACTGCAACGTAGGGGATACTCCTCATCAGAGGCGTCCCCTCCGAGGGGCCCAGAGTACGAGGAGACACCGGTGCCCGATTCTCCTTGTCACTCCCCGATGTCCACGGACCTGGAGGCCTCCTCCTCCGCCAGCCCGTCCCACAGACCGACGCTGGCGGAACAATTGTCCTTCTCATCATTCCTCCGACAAATGGCGGATGATCTGGATGTGACCCTTGACACGGGCTCCCGATACTCCAAAGAGTATCTGGACACCATGCATTTACCTAACCCCCCAACGGAGTCGCTTCGGCTCCCCCTGCATAAATTGCTGGATCAGACCTTCATGCAGTGTTTCGAAACACCGTACTCCATACCGGCGATTCCCAGCAAACTCGATGCTCGATACCGCATCGTGCACCATAAAGGGTTCGAGGGCCCCCAACTCTCCCACCAATCCCTGCTGGTCGAGTCCTCCCTAAAACGCTCTCATCCCTCCCAGGTCTACGCCTCTGTACCGCCGGGCCGAGAGGGGAGAACGATGGACAAATTTGGTAGAAAATTCTACCAAAACTCCATGATGGCGTCACGGGTGCTAAACTACAACTTCTTTTTCTCTTCCTATTTGGAGTTCTTCTTGCCGGTGCTCCGCAAGTTCACTCCGTTCATAGACAACCAAGCTCGATTCGAGTTCGAGGAAGTGGTAGCCTCTCTCTCCCAATTACGCCTCCAGCTGATGCAATCCTCCTTCGATGCATTCGAACTCTCGGCACGCGCCGCCGCAAGCGCGGTAGCGATGCGTCGCCTGGCATGGCTCCGTACCATCGATATGGATCCCAACCTTCAGGACAGACTCGCCAACGTACCATGTGCTGGAGCTGACCTGTTCGATGAGTCTATCGAAACTGTTACCAAGAAGCTGTCGGATCATGAAAAATCCTTTCAAGCCATCCTGCGGCCCAAACCCAAACCTCAACAGTCTCGACCTTCCAGGCCACCCCTGATTTACCAGCGGCGTTACATGCCCAGACAAACGCCTGCTGCGAGGCAGCCTGCGAAGAGACAACCTCCCCAGAAGTCTCAGCAAAAACCTCAGCCACCGGCCGTACCTAAGGCCCCCCAGCCCTTTTGACGCCCCCCCCCGGGAGCATAACCTCGGCCTCTCCCATAGGGGGCCGCCTCCATCTTTTCTACCATCGATGGGAGGCCATAACTACGGACCTATGGGTCCTCACCATCATAAGAGAAGGATACTCTCTTCAATTCCACCGGGTCCCCCCGGACCATCCCCCAAGAGAGTATCCTTCAAGCTCGACGCAGACCGTCCTTCTTCTTCAGGAAGTCCAAACCTTACTCCAGCTTCGGGCTGTCGAGCCGGTCCCGTCAGACCAATTGAACCGAGGGTTTTACTCCCGGTACTTCCTCGTCCCGAAGAAAACGGGCGACCTGCGACCCATTTTAGACCTTCGGGCCCTCAACAAGTTCCTGGTCAAAGAGAAGTTTTGCATGCTGACTTTGGCTTCTCTATACCCCCTCCTCGAGCAGAACGACTGGTTATGCTCCCTGGATCTCAAGGAGGCCTACACTCACATCCCCATTCACCCGGCCTCCCGAAAGTTCCTCAGATTTCGGGTGGGAAATCTGCACCTACAGTATCGAGTGCTACCATTCGGCCTATCTTCGTCCCCCAGAGTCTTCACAAAGTGCCTGGTGGTAGTGGCCGCAGCACTCCGGGACAGGGGTCTACAGGTATTCCCATACCTCGACGACTGGCTCATCAAGGCCCCGTCAGCCCCAGAGGTCACTTCGGCGGCCGTGGCTACAACCTACTTCCTCCAGAATTTGGGCTTCGAGATCAACTTCTCCAAGTCTCATCTACAACCCACCCAGTCCCTCCCCTTCATCGGAGCGGTCCTGGACACCACCCGACTCCGAGCATTCCTACCTCGGCAACGCATGGAGTCTCTTCTTCATCTCTGCCAGTCGGTGTCGACTCGCCAAACCCTACCGGCGAGACAACTGATGGTGCTCCTGGGCCATATGGCCTCCACAGTACATGTGACACCCTTTGCCAGACTCCACCTCAGGATCCCCCAGTGGACCCTGGCATCACAGTGGAATCAGACATCCGATCCACTATCCAAACGCATCTTAGTCACACCTGCTCTTCGGCAGTCTCTACTTTGGTGGATGACCTCTTCGAATCTATCCAGAGGTTTGCTGATGCACTCTCCCCCCCATCAGAAAGTCCTCACGACCGATTCGTCGAATTACGCATGGGGGGCCCATCTGGAGGGTCTCCGCACCCAAGGATTCTGGACCAATGTGGAGAGACTACACCAAATCAATCTACTGGAACTCAGAGCCATCTTCAATGCGCTCCAAGCTTTCCAACACCTACTCCACGACATGGTAATCCTCATTCGCACAGACAATCAGGCCGCCATGTATTATATCAACAAGCAAGGAGGCACGGGCTCGGCCCTCCTTTGCAAGGAAGCTCTACGAGTCTGGGACTGGGCGGTGCGCCACAACACCCTACTCAGAGCAGTATACATCCAGGGGGAGAACAACGTCTTAGCAGACAAACTAAGCCGTCTGCTACAACCGCACGAATGGACTCTCCATTCCAGCCCCCTTCACCAAATCTTCACGCAATGGGGGACGCCTCAGATAGACCTCTTTGCGGCTCCCCACAACGCCAAACTGCCTCAGTTTTGCTCCAGGATTTACACTCCTCATCGCCTCGAGGCAGATGCTTTTCTACTGAACTGGGGGAAACGATTTCTATATGCGTTCCCACCATTCCCGCTGATCCAGAAGACTCTGGTCAAGCTGAAACTCGAACGGGCCACCATGATTCTAATAGCTCCTCGGTGGCCCAGACAACCTTGGTTCTCCCTCCTACTCCAACTCAGCAGCAGGGAACCAGTACCACTTCCAGTGTTTCCTTCACTACTTACTCAACATCAAGGATCACTACTTCATCCCAACCTGCAGTCTCTCCACCTGACAGCTTGGTTCCTCTCAACGTAACCCCTCACCAATTCTCACAAGAAGTGAGGGAGGTCTTGGAAGCTTCCAGGAAGCCCGCCACTCGACAATGCTACTCCCAGAAATGGACCAGATTCTCCTCATGGTGTGTTTCTAAGTCAAAGGAACCTCAGCGAGCTTCCTTATCCTCCGTGCTGGACTATCTCCTACACCTATCTCAATCTGGGCTCAAGTCCACATCCATACGAGTCCACCTGAGCGCTATTGCGGCGTTCCACCAGCCTCTACAAGGGAAACCCCTCTCGGCCCATCCGGTGGTCGCCAGATTTATGAAAGGACTCTTCCATGTTAACCCTCCTCTCAAACCACCCCCAGTGGTTTGGGACCTCAATGTAGTCCTTTCCCACCTCATGAAGCCCCCGTTTGAACCACTCAACAGGGCCCCTCTGAAGTATCTCACCTGGAAAGTGCTTTTCCTTGTAGCCCTTACGTCCGCTCGCAGAGTCAGCGAACTCCAGGCATTGATGGCAGACCCACCATTCACAGTATTCCACCATGACAAGGTGGTCCTCCGCACTCACCCGAAATTCCTGCCTAAGGTGGTCTCCGAATTTCATCTCAACCAATCCATTGTACTTCCAGTATTCTTCCCTAAGCCTCATTCTCACCACGGAGAATCAGCCCTTCACACTCTAGACTGCAAACGTGCCTTGGCTTTCTACCTGGATCGCACCAAGCCACACAGATCCACTCCTCAACTTTTTGTCTCCTTCGATCCTAATAAGCTGGGAAGACCCATATCAAAGCGCACCATCTCTAACTGGATGGCGGCTTGTATCTCTTTCTGCTATGCCCAGGCTGGATTATCACTTCCTTGTAAGGTCACAGCCCATAAGGTCAGAGCAATGGCAGCCTCAGTAGCATTCCTCAGATCAACACCAATCGAGGAAATTTGCAAGGCTGCCACCTGGTCCTCGGTTCACACATTCACCTCACACTATTGTCTGGATACCCTCTCCAGACGGGATGGACAGTTTGGCCAAACAGTATTGAAAAATTTATTCTCTTAAGTCGCCAACTCCCCCTCCATCCCACTGAGGTTAGCTTGGAGGTCACCCACTAGTGAGAATACCTGCCTGCTTGTCCTGGGATAAAGCAATGTTACTTACCGTAACAGTTGTTATCCAGGGACAGCAGGCAGCTATTCTCACGTCCCACCCACCTCCCCTGGGTTGGCTTCTCAGGCTAGCTACCTGAACTGAGGAGACACGCCCGGATCTCCGGGTAGGAAGGCACCGGCGCATGCGCGGTGCGGGCATCTAGAAACTTTAAGTTTCTACAAGCAACACGTGCTTGTGAGACGTCCGTACCGGGGCTCTGTCTGATGACATCACCCCACTAGTGAGAATAGCTGCCTGCTGTCCCTGGATAACAACTGTTACGGTAAGTAACATTGCTTTATTGTAATGCTCTATTCCTAAACATCACACATAAAGAAATAAGAAGAATACAAATAATTCAAAACACAGCAATAAAATTAATTTATAATGCAAAAAAATTCGACCACGTATCTCCATTACTAATAGATGCACACTGGTTACCAGTAAATCACAGGATCTGTTTCAAATTAATGCTTCTAATTTTCAAAACGTTAACATCCAACGAACCTCAATTTATCTCCAAAACTTTAATTCCATATAAACCTCATCGATCTCTTCGCTCTTCCGACCAATGCTTATTAACAGTTCCATCTTTAAAATTCATAGGCACCAGAAGAGCTGATACTTTTACCGTCGCCGGCCCACAAAGGTGGAATAAACTTCCTCAATTTATTAGATCAGAAAAAAATATCTCAACATTTAAAAAATTATTAAAAACATATCTATTTAATGATGCCTTCGACCTTTAGTAGTTTTTTTTTTTTTTTTTTTTTTTTTTTTAAATTATTTATGATCTGGTTTTATTGTTAAAGAAGTTAACGAAGTTTGCTTGAGCCATTTTGTTCTATCTTTTTACCCTACCTTTTGTACTTTCCCTTTTTTCTTATATAACCCGAAATTGTAACTTTTTAATTTTCCCTTGCCCCTCAAGTACGTTTTAAATGTTTTTAGTTTATGTCACGTAATTAATTATTATGTTAAGTTTCTTATCTCTTTTTATTATTATATGTACATCGCTTAGTAATTGTTATAGGCGATCCATCAAAAGATTGAATAAACTTGAAACTTGGAGCAATCCATCTGGCGTGCCGCAGGGGTTACCACTAACCCCATTGCTTTTTAATGTTTACAGGTCTTCATTAGGTGTGCAACTGTCCCAGCTGGGGATAAAATTATTTAGTTACACAGATGACTTTACGATCATTTTCCCATTCGCCACCTCTCTCTCGGAAGTTACCCCTAAGGCAACAGAAGCACTAAATTTCATGGAGCAATGGATGAGTGAATTCAGATTAAAGCTTAATTCGGAAAAAACAAAATTCTTTGTAGCTTCATCACACCCGCTTGACACGAAATCATCACTGTGCATCAATAAACTCAGGTATCCTATTCAATCTAGTATGAAAGTATTGGGCGTGACATTGGACCAGAACCTAACCATGAAAGACCAGGTGGACTCCTTGATTAGAAAGGGTTTTTTCACTCTCTGGAAGCTTCAATCCATTAAAGCATATTTTGATGTTTCATCATTTAGAATTCTGGTACAGTCCCTTATACTGAGTCAACTTGATTACTGTAATATCGCCTATTTGGCAGTTTACCAGAAGAATATGCGGCGATTACAACTGGTATAAAATGCGGCGGACAGGCTAATTTTGGAGTTGAAGAAATTCGATCATGTAACGCCTTCATACCAACTTCTGCATTGGCTGCTGATGGAGGCACATGTGAGGTTCAAGTTTGGATGTTTTTGCTTTAAGGTTCTATTTAGATTAGCCCCTAAATATATAACTGACCTTTTCTCTTTCACAACCAACAGACATAAGAGAAGCTCACACTTGAATTTTGTTTTTCCACCAGTTAGAGGATGTAAATTTTAAAAACATTATCAACATCTTCTCGCACATCAGGCAACATTATGGGGTAAAAACCTGGAACAACTGCTTATACCTACTATTTATGGGGAATTTAGGAAAAACCTAAAAACATATCTGTTCCTGAAATATTTAGGTAACTGACCTGTACAATCTTAGTCCACAATATCTGATCTCTAGAGCTGTTTATCACTAGCTCTTAACTTTGTTAATTCTACTCAATCTGTAGCATCTTTTAATCATTGTAAACCGCATAAAACTTCACAGTCCTGCGGTATATAAATTGTTATTATGTTGTTATTATTATGCTCCCTCCATGCCCAGCATCTTATCTCTCTTTCATGTCTCTCCCCATATCCAGCTTCTTCTTTCTCTTTTCCTTACCTCCTGAATCCCCTTTCCCAGGTACAGGCTTTCTCCTACAATCTCTCCTGCACCCTGCCCACCTACTTTGAAGCAATATCTTTCCTCTTGTACCCTTCCCCTTGCATTTCTCTCTCCCGCTCTCCGTTAGTCCAGCACTTCTCTGTCCTCTGCTTTGCTCCCCCTCTTTTTTGTTTGGTCTCTCTCTTCCCTTCACTTCACCCCCGGACTGGCATCTCCCCTCCCCTCTCTTACTCCTTCCTTCTCCTCTCTCTGCACAGGCCTGCCTCCCCGTCATGAAGGCACTCTTCCTTCTACTCCCTCTGCACAGGCCTGCCTCCCCGCCATGAAGGCCTGCTCCCTCCACAAGCCTGCATGTTCCCCCAGCTTCCCTGCTTTTACCTTAAGCAGCTAATAGGACAACCTGCAGGATCACTGATGTTATAGTGATCCCTGCAGCTGCCTGTCGTCCTCAGCGGTATGTTCTCTCTGCCGCGATCCTGCCCCTGACATCAGAGCAGGGGCAGGACCATAGCAGAGAGAACGTGCCGCTGAGGACAACGGGCAGCTGCAGGGATCGCTATAACACCAGCAATCCTGCAGGCTGCCGTATTAGCTGCTTAAGGTAAGAGCGAGGAAGCTGGGGGAACATGCAGGCATTTTCGACTGACCCTGCAGTCCCGCCTTTTCTCTGACGTCAGAGAAAGGGCGGGACCGCCGGAAGAGGAAGCAGCGCTGTCGCAGGGCTCACAGAAGGGCCGGGACCGCTGAAGAGGAAGCAGCAGGACAACGCGGTAGGAGCTTCTACATGATGGAGGGGGGGTTGGGAGGCTGTGGGGGCGCGAGCAGTCCTTCGGGGTTGGGGTGCGGGTGCAAGTGCCTGCGAGCGGTCCTTCGGCGTGCGGGTGCGTGCGAGCAGTCCTTCGGGGTGGGGGTGCGGGGGGGGGGATGAATCGGACGTCGGGGGGGACATCAGGCTTTCAGAGTGGGGACAGGACTTCAAGGGGGAGAGGAGAGTCGGGGTGGCCAGAGGAGAGTTGGGGCGGGTGAAAGGAGAGTCGGGCAGCAACAGGAGAGTCGGGGCGGCATGCGCGGTATACGGGTGTGTGCGGTATCTAAAAATTTATTTACATAAATTACAGTTTCCCGCGCGCTATACCTGTGTGCGCGTTTTACACGGGTGCGCGTTATCTACGTGAAAATACGGTAGATGTTTCCACTTTGATCATTTGCCATACCAAAGTATAAGCTTTTTCCCCTTCAGAAGATCTGAGGATTTCAGATGTTTTCTGCCAATGGAAAAGGGAAGTTGTTTCTCCCTCATAACACAAGAGTTGCCATACCAGGACAGACTAAAGGTTCATCAAGTCCAGTATCCTGTTTCCAACAGTGGTCATCCCAGATCACAAGTACCTGGCAAATCTCAAAGAGTAAAACATACAGTATTTTATGCTGCTTATCCTAGAAATAAGTAGTGGATTTCTCCAAGTCCATCTTAATAATGGCTTATGGGTTTTTATTTTAGGAAATTATCCAAACCTCTTTTAAAAACTGCTAAGCTTTCACCACATTCTCCAGCAGCAAATTCCAAATTCTAATCACGTTAAATGTCCCTGGCACACTCTCCCACCCCTCCTTCTTCCTATCCCCAAAATGCTTTCATGTTTTCCTTATACAGTACTCTCCCGATATTCGCGGGGGTTCCGTTCCAAATACTAGACTACTGCAACATCCTCTATCTCCCTTGCCCTGCAACAATAACAAAACAATTACAAACAATTCAGAACACAGCACTGAGACTCATCTACTCATTGAGGAAACACAACCACATTACGGAGGCATACCTTGACTTATATTGGCTTCCAATCCCAGCAAGAATCCTTTTCAAATTCTACTGTCTACTTTACAATACTATAAACGGAGACAGCCCAACCTACCTGAACAACCGTCTCATCCAAACCACCTCAACCAGGCATAGAAAAACTCACACCCCATTCTCACACCCGCCAATCAAAGAAGTTAAGTTAAACGGAAAAACTATATGATGGCCTCCTAGCCACTCAAGCAGCAAAATTATACAACCAGATCTCCAATCTACTGATAACGACCCCAGACTACAAAACATTCAGAAAAGAATTAAAGACTATACTCTTCAAAAAAAATCCCTGAAAAAGACGTAACTCCACAAGTTTCCGTCTTTCCTACTACCACCTCCCTGACCACCAGAAAAAACCTGATCTATTCTTTATCTTCCCTGGAAATGTACTGTTACTCTTTCCATCTCCCTTGGAAAATATCCAAATATTTTTTTGTATTCCACCTTATTTAACTCTTTTGTAATCCGCCTTGAACCGTAAGGTAATAGCGGAATAGAACTCCATAATGTAATGTAATAATAGGACATTATCTCCTATCCTGTGACTTGCTAATTTCCTCAGAAGTCTTTGCCAAATGCCTTTTGAAAATCCAAATACACAATATTAAGAACATAAGAATAGTCTTACTGGGTCAGATCAATGGTCCATCAAGCCCAGTGGCCCGTTCTCACGGTGGCCAATCCAGGTCACTAATACCTGGCCAAAACCCAAGGTTTAGCAATATTCCATGCTACGGATACAGGGCAAGCAGTGGCTTCCCTTGTGTCTTTCTCAATAACAGACTATGGACGTTTCCTCCAGGAACTTGTCCAACCCTTTCTTAAAACCAGCTACACTATCCGCTCTTACCACAACTTCTGGCAATGCGTTCCTGAGCTTAACTATTCTCTGAGTGAAAAAAAATTTTCTCCTATTGGTTTTAAAATATTTCCCTGTAACTTCATCAAGTGTCCCCTAGTCTTTGTAATTTTTGAAAGAGTGAAAAATCAATCCACTTGTACCTGTTCTACTCCTCTCAGGATTTTGTAGACTTCAATAATATTGACTGGCTCACCTTTATCCACATATTTATTCATTCCTTTGAAGAAATGTAGTAAATTTTTGAGGCAAGATTTCCTTTGATTAAATCCATGTTGGCTTTGGCTCATTAATCCATGCTTATGTATATGCTCTGTAATTTTGCTCTTTATAATAGTCTCTGCCATTTTGACCGGCACCAACATCAACTTGTCGGTCTTCAATTTTAAAAAAATATCTTTACGTTAGCCATCCTCCAGTCTTCTGGTACCATGCTGGATTTTAAAGATAACTTACAAATTACTAGCAATTGCTTTGCAAGATCATTTTTCAGTTTTATCAGTACTCTGGACTGGTATATCAGGATTCAATATACCATCAAGTCCAGGTGATTTTCTTACATCTTCCAGTGTTACAGAGAGTGGTTTCTGTTTCTCTGATTCATCAGCACTGAATATCATTTCTGGCACCAGTATCTCCCCCACATCTTCCTCGGTGAAGACCAAAACAAATAATTTATTTTTATTTTCTCCACTATGGCCTTGTCTTCCCTGAGCACCCCTTTTACCCCTCAGTCATCTAACAGTCCAACTGATTCTTTTCCAGCTTCTTGCTTTTAATATATCTAAAAATAAAAAGTTTTTACTATTGTCTAGATTCACTAAGCTCACCGATCATGTCCCGACCACTTAGCAACCCGATTTTCCTCCAACCCGATTCACTAACCTCTGTCCCGACCATCCTCCGTTCCGCTAATGCAAATGAGGGGGAACGGCATTCAAATGTAGGCAGGCAGCGATTCACAAAAAAAAAAAAAAAAAAAAGAGAGACACTGACTGGGCTGACTGATCAAAAAATAAACAACTGCTGAGGACCAATTGCTCGGGTCCTTTCTGCTGCCCTGCTTCTCTGCTCTCTGCCCTGATCTCCTGCTGTTCTCCTTCCCGATATCCTTCTGCTCTCTGTTCCGATTCTCCTGCCCTTCCCTGCAGTGCAAGCCTGTTATTTTAAACCCATGGGTTTAAAGCGGGTTAAAACCACGGGCTTGCGATGTAAAAAATAAAAATAAAGCAAATCAGTAAAGTTTCTCCCGATTAAAAAAAAAAAGTTTCAAGCATGGTGAGTATGTGCAAACCATCTACAGGCAAAGTAGATGGTCTGCACATGCGTTGGGATCGCTGGAGAGCAATTTGGGCAGTCAGTTGGGGGCATGATTCCAAACGCCCTCATTTGCATGAGGGTGCTTCGTGAATCAGCCCCCCCCCCCCCCCCCCCCCGCCATGGATCGGATTGCTCACGGATCGGATCCATGGCCTTAGTGAATCTATGTGTTGTTGCCTGCAACACAATCTTCTTTTCAGGGTCTCTTTCCCTTCCTTATCAGCCATTCCTTATGCTGTTTCCTATTATTTTTAGTCAGATCCTTCTTATACTTTCTGAAGGATTTTCTTTTAGCTCTAATAGCTTCCTTCACCTTTCTTGTTAACCACACCAACTGCCATTTGGTCTTCCTTCCTCCTTTTAACACAGAATATATTTGATCTGGAACTCCAGGTTGGTGTTTTTGAATAACATCCATGCCTGATGTAAATTTTTGACATTTGCAGGTGATCATCTAAGTTTATTTATTACTTTTCTCCTCATGTTATCATAGTCTCCGTTTTTAATGTTAAATGCTATTGTATTGGCTTTCCTGTATGTACTTACACCCAAAATGATATCAAATCTGATCATTGTCATCCAGGCACCCCAGCATCATTACCACCTGTGCTTCACTAAGAACTAGATCTAGAATTGCTTTGCCTTTTGACGGTTCCTGAATCAGCTGTTCCATATAGTCCTTGATTCCATCAAGGAATTTTACCTCCCAAATATTCTCTGATTTTACACTCAGTCATTATCAGAGTAATTGAAATCAATCATTATTATTGTGTTACCTAATTCATTAGCCTCCAATCAGGAAGACAGCCCCATGCTTCTCAGCGAGCACGCACCACCCCAGAGCCGGCCAAAGGAGGACAGACAGTCAGGAGGACAGCCCCACACTTCCCAGCGAGCACGCACTGCCTGAAAGCTACTGCAAGCCTCCCCGGGTCAGCTCAGTAATGCAGTGCAGATACGGCTACAGCAGCTGACGGCACCGCGCAATTGAGCTGACCCGGAGAGGCTAATAGTGGCTCTTGGGGTGGCGCGCAGAGAAGGGAGAGATGGCTGGGCCTAAGTTTTTCAACAGTCGTGGAGGTCTGGACAGCAGGAAGAAGGGTGGTGCATGGCGCTTCTCAGCATGCCTGTTCGTAGCTTCCCTGCGGGATGCATTGGACTTGCAAGGTAATTGAGTCACCTGGGGAGGCTCTGCAGTGGCCCGTGGGCGGGGAAGAGAGGGGGAATGGAGGGAAGAATTTACCAGGTGTTAAATCTTCAGATTGCAAACTCTTGGTGACAGTAAAGGGATTAGAAAGTAGATTTTCCAGTGCTTTTATTTGTGCCCACTGGCTTTCAGTTAATAAAACATTTTCATTGTCTAGTTCTTCGAGAAAGTCTTTTAATTCAAGCCAATGCTTTACCATCAAATAAGTTCTTCCCCAGCATGTTTGATCCAAAATGGCTCCTTTTCCTGCACGTCTTTTCAAAATGGCATCTGTTTTAGGGGCCCTGGCTTGCAACAGTTACTTACCTCAATTTGCCAATTAGAGTAGCTGCATGACAATCTTTCAATCCATCTCTTATTGCAAGTTGTAGAGTATGAACAGCACAATGCATATGTTGAATAGTAGTACGCTTAGATGCTTCTTCAACAATGTTATCCAAAATGTCACTATTCTCTTCACTTTCACTTTCTCCAATACTTGCAGAACTGTCTTCCTCTAATATCTCTCTTTTCTTTCTTCTTTCTTCATTTTCTCAATTGTTCTCAACATATTAGAAGCATTATCTGTCACAATACATAGAATCTGTTCCTTTTTAATTTCAAAATCTTCTAGAACATTCTCCACTAACTTCTGAAGATAGTCACTGGTGTGATGTGCCTGGGTATCCTTTACTCCCAAGGTTCGCGCTTTATTATTTTTGCGTTTTATTATTTTCATTAACAAATCTAACATTAATAGCAAAATAATTGACTCTGTGACATGTGCATGCATCCATTTTTATGAAGACAAAATGTCCCTTCAGACCTTTTTGTAGTTCTTCCTTTTTACATTTGGCCTCTTCAATTATAAGTTTCCTTATACTTTCTCTTTCCAGAGAAACACCAAGTTTGTTTTAGCCATTTCTCCATTTAGGCCTAAAAGGACTGGCTGTGAAAAGAAGGATAGTGGTTTTTGAATTTTTCTGGTGTCAGTGTTATGGTAACTTTGTCAGATATAAAGAATCTTAGTTGTGTTTGGTCTCCAGTAGATTTCTGAACATTTTTTATTCCAGAAGTAGATGGAATATTTTCATTGATATCTTTCTCATTCACAACTTCTAACACTTTCGGATGAAAACGCTGTCTCTTTTCAAATTTGTTGCTCTTGTAGGTGCATTTTTGTTAGACCCACTGAAACTGCTAATTTTTGCATCACATTGGTTTTCACCATCATCTTCAAGAATACATTGGCACACGTAATGTTTCCCATCACTTGATAATGTAAAGTACTCATAAACAGCAGACTTTATTGTGTTTGTTGACAGACTTTTTGCCATTGTGAATGGGGTGCCACTTTCACTAAAATATAAATGTAAAATATGTTATACTAACTAGCATATTCTTTTTTTTTTTCAATAAATTTTATTGCAAAAGAACAGAATACAAAAAGACCAGTCATAAATTTTCCAGTTTTCTTCCCCTCCCAAACAGCCCACAACCCCACCCTCCCACCAAGCAGTTACAAGAAGGGGTAGCATCGAAAAAATCAAACCAGTATAAATTATATTGCTCTCCAAATTAAATATGTATCCCATATCTTAGAATAAATACCCAAGGTATTATGTCGAAGAGCTGTTAATTTGGACATCAGCTGAAGATAATCCAACCGGCGACACAACTCACCCACTTCAGGAATACCCGGGGATCTCCAATGAGAAGCTAAAGCCAAGTGAGCAGCCGTAAACACAGAAGCTGCAAATTTCCGTTCATACTTTGCAAAACCTGGCACTCCCACATTCAGCAAACAACATTCCAAACATACCAGACAATGCTTCTTCAAAATACGCACCAATAAACTACCCACTAATTGCCATTATTCTTTAACCAATGGACAACCCCACCAAATATGCAAAAAATCCCCTCCCCACAATTCCTCCAACAACCATCTGTATCCTTCCCCAATATACGATGCAACCTAGCAGGGGTAAAATACCACATATAATAAATCTTATAACCATTCTCTACATAGTTAATAGAAAGGGTCGGGGTGAAGAGGCCCTTATAGACCACCTCCCAATTAGGGGACCACCTACCATCTGCAAACACCCGCTCCCACGCCACTCGATAAGGATCCCAAGGATCTTCTCTATATAATAAAGCCTGATAAAATCTAGAAATCCCCCCAGGTCCCGAACCATAGTAACATAGTAGATGACAGAAGATAAAAACCCAAATGGTCCATCCAGTCTGCCCAACCTGATTCATTTTTAATTTTTTTTCCTTAGCTATTTTTGGGCAAGAATCCAAAGCTCTACCCGGTACTGTGCTTGGGTTCCAACTGCTGAAATCTCTGTTAAAACCTACTCCAGCCCATCTACACCCTCCAAGCCACTGAAGCCCTCCCCAGCCCATTCCCCCACCAAACGGCCATACACAGACACCTTAAAAGCAAGCTCCAGCCTTAAAAACAAGCTCCAGCCATAAGTAACAAAATGCATATCATCCCAAATCTGTCTCAAAAACCGTAAGCCCAAACGGACCCATCGCCCCGTTATCACCCCCTTTCTTGTTGCAGAAAAACCAGGCAATGCCGACAGGGCCATCTGACCAAAATAACGTCGCTCTGGAAACATCTTCTTCCAAAGCTTATACCAAAGAGTTATAATCGTACGAAAAAAGGGATTGGGAGTCCGAAGCGCAGTGCGCAAACGCTCCAAAGGTACCCAAGGTAACAACGAAATCAGAGGCAAAAAATATTGCTCCACATATACCCAGGGTTTATTATCAAAAGACACCCACATCATAATCTCCTGTAACAATGCCACATAATAATACAAACGAAAATTTGGGACTCCTATCCCCCCTGCAATTTAGCTCGGTATAACACTACGGCGAACCCGCAGTGGCCTCTTTCTCCATATGAACGCAAACTAACTAGCATATTCTTTGATTTAAGCTCAAACATAGAAATAGGGGTCCTTTTATCAAGCCGCGCTAGCGGGGTTAGCGCGTTGGACATTTCATCACCCGCTAACCCCCGCGGCCGGCTAAAAAACTAATGCCTGCTCAATGCAGGCGTTGGCAGCTAGCACGACAGGCGATTTAACGCGCGGTATTACGCATGTTAAACCCCTACCACAGCTTAATAAAAGGACCCCATAGTCTTGCACTATTGCAAACTTACATACATACAAAACAGTGCAGCACTATATACACAAATAAGCTATAGCCCTGCACTAAACTTAGACATAATTTGTCCTATACAGAAAAACATGCACAAACATATTTACTATACACACAACACAGAGCCCTTACATTTTACTCAGAAACATACACACAGTATGCACTATACACAAACATCCATACATTCCTTCACCAACCACACAAACATACACATAACCCTGCAGTTTTTCCAGAAACATGCACACAGCCTTCCATCATCGTACACACAAGCAGCCATACAGTTTTAAAATAAGCATGAACACACAGTTGAATCCAAAAAGCTGTTCCTTCAAGTTCTTCTAAGCTGTTTTAGCAAACAGAGGAAGGTGAGCAGACGCTGCTGCCTTTTATCTTTGTTTGCTGATCTTCTGCTGAAGATAAGGCAATGGGAGGCTCCAGGGCCAGGGGGGCCACTTAACTAACTTCCTAGTATTAGGTGGTGTGCAAAAATCTCGGAGAGAGCAGGAACTAAGGCCTTGAGCATGCGTAGATGCTCAAGGCCCAACAAAAAGGACGACAGATCTTCGGGCACCGGCATGTCCTTGTGCGTTGGTGCTGGGTACCAGATGGGGGGGGGTACGTGATGGGTACGGGGAGGATGTCGGATCGCGCAGGAGGAGGCGCTCGTACATTGAGGCAAGCTCAGTTTCCGATGCGCCGATTTTGTGAATGTTTTGCTCGTCTTGCAAAACACTCGCAAACCGGTGGCACTTGTAAACTGAGGTAACACTGTATATGGAGAGCAGGCAGGACACCTGAACACACATCAGGCCATAGAACTCACTTACACCTACATCATTACACTTGTTTACACTCAAATGAACTTGTTAAACACATTATATCTGAAATAAAATGAAAACACTTTTTGTAATGTATATAATCTAGATTACAATAATGTGAATGTCAGGTTGTATAATAGCTCAGCTGAATTTCACACTAATAGTAATGCAACTATGCACTGGGCTTTATTCTTACATCAGAGAAGTACTTAACACATTGTTGGTGGGAAACGAGCAAACATGTTTTTCACATACTATCACTAGAAAGCAGGAGCCGACAAAAATCGGTTTCTACAAATTAGCGCTGGGATGCAGCAAATGTATAAACATGGCTATTCAGCGAATTAAAAACGGTGCATTATCTATCGTTAGATGTTAGTCGGTGAAGAGATACCTGATGATTTGTGGAATTAGGGTCAGAAGGGAGATCAAAATTGTAAATAAAATACTGGTAAATTCAAGTTGTTCACTCTCTCCAAGGTAGGGAGAATAAGAGGGCACTCTCTAAAGTTGAAAGGGGATAGATTCCGTACAAACGTAAGGAAGTTCTTCACCCAGAGAGTGGTAGAAAGCTGGAACGCTCTTCCGGAGGCTGTTATAGGGGTAAACACCCTCCAGGGATTCAAGACAAAGTTAGACAAGTTCCTGCTGAGCAAGAACGTGCGCTGTTAGGGCTAGTCTCGGTTAGGGTGCTGGTCTTTGACCAGAGGGCCGCTGCGTGAGCGGACTGCTGGGCATGATGGACCACTGGTCTGACCCAGCAGCGGCAATTCTTATGTTCTTAAATTTCTTCAGTATAAAAGAGTAGCTTTTTTTAATTTTGAAATTAACCTTGAATGTTGTAATTGTTTATAACAAAATAATTTAAAAATGTGTTCAAAATTTTTTTTAATGTTTATTCATTTTTAAAACTTACAATAAGTGCAACAGCATATAACATCAATTTATATTTAAATATATCACTTAATATCCTATTAAAATTTAATTCAGATCCCATAACCCTCCCTCCCCCATATACAATGACTTTCATCAAACATAAGAAGACATATAATAACCCTCCCCTTTCCACATTATTTGCACTTACACGAAAACCAAAATACCCCCCACCACCACCCTTCTCCCCCCACCTTGGATGTGCATATTTAAGGGGAAAAAATTATATTCATTCATTACAGTATTTTGTTAATGGTTCCCAAATATCCTGAATTTCCTAAATTTCCCCTGCTGCATGGCAATTACTCTTTCCATTTTAAATATATGACATAGGGAGTTCCACCAAAAGCTATAATTCAATCTATCTCAATTTTTCATGATCTGTTGTATGGCAACCCCTGTCATGATGAGTAATAGCTTGTTATTGTTCGAAGATAATTGGCTCTTGGTCCTTATTGATGTGCCAAATAACACAGTATCATAAGTTAATGCAACCGGATTTTCCAGCAAATTATTTATTTGCCCCCAAATTAACTTCCAAAAAGAAAGAATCAATGGACAATAGAATAGTAAATTATCTAATGTTCCAGCTTCAAGATGACAGTGCCAGCATCTATTAGATTTACAGCTATCTAACTTCAGTAAACGAACTGGGGTCCAAAAAGCTCTATGCAAAAGAAAAAACAAAGTTTGTCTCAGATGCAGACACTATATCTCATCCTCCAAGCTCAAATTCGTGGCCATTGAGACGCAGTAATTTGGTGCTTAATCTCAATGTTCCAAATGTCTCTTAGACCTGTTTTCGGTTTCTTATTTAAAAATCCAGATATTAATTTATACCACTGGGCGGCCTGATGTCCCAGAAAGTCCACCTGAAAACATAAGAACGGCAAACTATACTGACTACTAAGATTTTTCCATTCAGGGAAACCTACCTAAATGGCCTGTTTCAACTGCAACCATCTATAATTTTGTAATTTATTAAGACCAAATTTGTGTTCAAATTATAATAAAGAATTCAATATAAGAAAAGGAACTGAAAGTTTTATTAAAAAATAAGCAATGGTTCAGAAGTTACAGCTATTTTATGCGAAACGTAATTTCCCGTACAACATTTTAAAAATTTGCCTGCTTTTCGGCTTAGATGGGCAAATTAATGCCCGCAAACAATGTGTTAATGATGACTATTGTTTGTGAAATGGGTTATTTGAACTTGCTGTATTTTTTTTTTTTTAATTATAATTTAAATTTATCGGGAGTCAGAGTTGGTACATTTTTATGGACTCAAACTCCAGGTACCCAAAATTGTCTCTGACTTCTCGACTAACTCCACAGCCCTGGTTGAAACAACAAACCAATAATTGTTCATTTTTCTTCCTAAGTTCTAGAATAAGATGTCTTCCCCTGCCCCTGAAATATGACTTGTACTCAGACAGAATGTGGAATGAAGTACACATAATAGCTCCTGATCCTTCTTGTCGCATATGTGACGGAGACAATAGAAGGCTGCCCGGCATCAGCTACACTGCCCCATTACTGGAGTTGCCATCAAACTCCAGTAATCATTGCCATCATTAACTCCAGCCCCTCCTGATCCGTCTTGCCATATATTGGATACCTACCACAGAAGTCTGTTTGGCATTGTCTTCACTTCCCCTACTGCTGGAGCTTCCATTTAAGCACTACTTCTGCGCATCATAAATGAAGTTATATTTTTTGATCTGTCAAGTTTTGTTTCAGTGCTATCCTCTTTCTATTTAGGGATCCTTTCTATCTGTCCCATGCATTTTTGGATTCCCACTGTTTTTGCCTCCATCACCTGTACAAGGAGGGTGCTCCCGGCATCCGCCATTCTCTTTATGAAGAAGTATTTCCTGACGTTCCTCCTATGTCTACTCCAACGTGGGAAGCCACTACTTGCCCTGTATCGGTAGCATGGAATATTGCTACACCTTGGATTTTGGCCAGGTACTAGTGATCTGGATTGGCCTTTGTGAGAACGGGCTACTGTGCTTGATGGACCATTGGTCTGACCCAATAAGGCTATTCTTATGTTCTTACCCTACAACTTCATATTATGCCCTCTAGTTTTACTGCTTCTCTATCTCTGGAATACATTTGTTTGTAGATTAATACCCTTCAAGTGTCAACGATTTGGAAGAAGGTATCCCGTGAGGATACTGAGTGGGAAAAATGCTGGGAAGACACAACGGGCAAAAAACAAGAGTTGACAGAACAAGAAGAGGATGAGAAGAAGATCGTAGCACAGGAAAAGAAAGTAAAGATCGAAGCACAGGAAAAGAAAATGAAGACAAAAAAATACCAGGACTTAAATTGCATGTATACTAATGCAAGGAGCCTAAGGAATAAAATGGGAGAATTGGAAGTCATGGCCAAAAAAGAGAACCTAGACATCATTGGGGTCTCTGAAACTTGGTGGAATGAAGAAAACAAATGGGCCATAGCACTGCCGGGGTACAAACTCTATCGTGAAGACAGGTCAGGTCAGAAAGGAGGAGGAATAGCCCTGGACATAAAGGAAAACATACACTCAACCAGAGTGGACACAGCAGCGACGACCAACAAATTGGAAACACTATGGGTTAAAATACAGGGAAGGAAAGGGTCCAAGATAAAGATGGGCCTGTACTATCGTCCACCTGGGCAAACCGAAGCAAACGATGAAGAAATGAAAGCCGAGATGAAACGAGAATGCAAAAGCGGTAACACGATTGTTATGGGACACTTCAACTATCCCGGGATAGACTGGAGTCTTGGAAACTCACAATGCGCTAGGGAGACCAGATCCCTAGAGGCTATACAGGACTGCTTCATGGAGCAGCTTGTTAGAGAACCGATGAGAGGACATACCACTCTGGATCTAATCCTAAATGGGCTAAGAGGTCCTGCAAAAGAAGTGGAAGTAGTGGGACCATTGGGAAACAGCGATCACAATATGATCAAGTTCAAAGTCGAAGTAGGAATATCAAAGGTAAAGAGAACCACAGCGACAACTTTTAACTTGAAGAAAGGAAACTACGAAGAGATGAGAGTAATGGTAAGGAAGAAACTTAGGAACAGCTCAAAGAAATCGCATACTGTAGAGCAAGCCTGGTCTTTATTCAAGGAAACGGTGAGCGAGACGCAAAATCTGTATATCCCCAGATTTAGAAAAGGATGCAAAAAGAGCCGAACAAAAGACCCGGTGTGGATAATTAAAGAAGTGAAGAAAGCGATAGGAGATAAGAAAAATTCATTCTTGTTCTGTTCGTCCCGAGCTGCAGCAAGGCCTGGGCTTCCTTGAGAAGAAGGGTGGTCTGCATCAAGTTGGAAGGATACTCTCTTGGAGGATGTTCCGGAGGGACCTGGTGGAATTGAAGGGAGTATCCCTCTTTGACGATGGACAGGACCCGTTTCCAAGCGCACCATCTCCAACTGGATGGCGGCTTGCATCTTATTCTGCTATGCCCAGGCTGGATTGCCCCTTGACAAAAAAATCACAGCCCATAAGGTCAGAGCTCTGGCAGCTTCTGTAGCTTTCCTCAAATCGACACCGATTGAGGAGGTTTGTAAAGCTGCCACTTGGTCCTCGGTTCATACCTTCATTTCTCACTATTGCCTGGATACTTTCTCCAGACGGGACGGACAGTTTGGCCAAACAGTATTACAAAATTTATTCTCCTAAGTTGCCAACTCTCCCACCATCCCACTATGGTTAGCTTGGAGGTCACACATTAGTCCTGGGATAAAGCAATGTTACTTACCGTAACAGTTGTTATCCAGGGACAACAGGCAGCTATTCTCACGTCCCACCCATCTCCCCTGGGTTGGCTTCTCTGCTAGCTATCTGAACTGAGGAGACACACCCTGGTCTGAGCGGGAAGGCACTCGCGCATGCGCGGTGCGGGCGACTCGAAACTTCGAGTTTTTCTTCAAAGAAGCGTCCGCATCGGAGCTCCTTTGGATCATGTCACCCATTAGTGAGAATAGCTGCCTGCTGTCCCTGGATAACAACTGTTACAGTAAGTAACATTGCTTTACAGAACGGGTGGTAGATTCATGGCATATTCTCCCGGTATAGCCTATATTGGTATGAGCGACACACAAATAGAAGATTAGATTAGATACTTTACTGCAGGGACAATGCCATTCACCGCTCCACAGGGCATTGAATGGCCTTGTCCCTGTACCCATGGCAACCAGGTTTTTTTTTCTCCATTCTGGGGGTTACCCACAGGTAACATTCACCATGTCATTCTTTAGTAGCTCTGCTGCACCGGCGACGAAGTGCTGGCCAGTGAGGAAGATAGTCTTCACCACAGTTCTTCAACCGCCGGTCCGCAGAAAATTCCTGCCGGTCCGCGCAGGGCCGGCGAGATGGACGTTGTTAAATTTCCTGCCCTGGTGGTATTCGCGGAAATCTTCTGTTCCTCCCAGCCTCGGGTGATCAAGACAGGCTGCCTACGTCGGGCATTCCCTCTGAGTCTCGCCTATGCGGAAACAGGAAGTTGAAACAAAATAGGCGGGACTCAGAGAGGAAAGATCCCGACGTCAGCAGCCTGTCTTGATCGCTGCCCCTGCCGAGTCGCCGAAGAGGGCCGCGGGGAAACTGCAAGTAGAAGGGAGATGGTCAGCGTGCGCGGTGGGGGGCAGCGTGTGGATTGGGACCATCAGCAGCGTCTGTGCTGAAAGCCTGCCCACTTGCAGAATGCGGCGGATAGGGGCCTCCGGCTCATTTTGGGCGGCAGGGCCTGCGGTGCAAAGCTGTTTTTGCCGGCTTGGGGGGGGGGGGTCGCGAATGTGCAGGGAGCCTTCAACAGTGGCTGTCTCCTCTCCTAGCAGCTCTGTACTTAACAGGGCAGTGATTCACTTTAGCAACTTCCCCTTTCCTCAGAGGCGCCAACGGACCCAAGGCTGCCTAAGGAAATCACTGCTGCAGGCAAGTACTGAGAGCTGCTGGAAGGAGAGGAAGCCATTGTTGGAGGCTGGGAAGCTGCTGGATAAAGGGAGAGCTGCTACTGCACTTGGAGGGAGGTAGAAAGAGAGATGCTGCTGGGAGGGGAAGGGATGGGAAGAGAGCTACTGTTGGATAGGGGCAAGGAGGGAAGGGAGAAGGAAACAGCTGGCAGGGAGATTAGAGGAGGGAAAGGGGAGAGACAGGAATGAGAAAGTAGAGAGAGATTGAAGCTGGAAAGGGGATCAGCAGAGAAATGAGAGAGGGATAAAGATGCTAGATCTGGTGTAGGAGAGATAAAAATGAAGAAAGCAGTGAAGCTGGAATGAATGATGTAAAAAGGAGAGAGGAGGCACAGGCTGGATGGAAAGGGGAGAGGGGCATAGAAAGAAGTCAGATACATATGGAAGGGAGAGAGGCCAGACAGTGGATGAAACAGGCAGACGCTGGAAGGAAGAGTAGAAAGAAGATGAAAGCAGAGACCACAAAAGGTAGAAAAAAATCATTTTATTTCTATTTTGTCATTACAATATATCAGATTTGAAATATATATCCTGCTAGAGACATAACTGGGGACTGCAAAGCCTAACACTATTCCTATCGTGTAACTGCAGTATTCTGTTAGCATGATATTTCTGTGTAGCATTCTGTAATAATTTGGCTTGTTCAGTTTTCTTGATAGTAGAGGGGATATATGTGAAGGGGAGGGGAGACAGGGGTTTTGTTGGTCCTTGCTCTGAATATTTATATTTATAAAATGACAATTGTATAGAATATTGTTTCTTTTTATACTTTAATAAAATATGTTCAATATAAAATCATAACTGAGGCTTGTGCAGATGGGATCAGATGGTTTGTGGGGACCAAGCTTGCGGAGACGGGGCGAAAATGTTTTTTTTTATTTCGGTCTTAGTAGTTTTCCGGTCCACAAAATAATTATTTTATTTCTGCCGGTCCACGGGTGTAAAAAGGTTGAAGAACACTGGTCTACACTATCCCTTTTCAGTCAGCAAAAAAGAATTGGTTCAGCAAGAGAGAGAGAGAGAGAGAGTCATCTCATTGGGTGTGTGCCACCCTCTTGGCCATTCCCCCTTATGTAGGTGATTTGGCTAATTACATGTTTCTCACTTGGAAAATTAATAGGAGATAGTTCAGAAGGCAATTGATACACTGGAAATCCTGGGATTTGTCATAGACTATTCACAATCCAACCTGATATCCCACCTGCTCCAGCTCTTGCATGTACCTCACTGGGAAAGACTTTTCTTCTCTACAGAGGGATATATGTTTGAAAACAGGGGTGCCCACACTTTTTGGGCTTGCGAGCTATGTTTAAAATGACCAAGTCAAAATGATCTACCAACAATAAATTTTTTTAAAAAACACAAAGCACACTATACGGTGAGAAAATATTAATTATCATTTCTATTCCGGGTTTTTTTCAAAGAGGTCAAGGCAGATAACTCTATGCACTGTCACCTCAGTAACAACCATACAAAAATAGACAAATATACCCCCCTCCCTTTTTTTCTAAACCACAATAGCAGTTTTTAGCGCAGGGAACTGCGCTGAATACCCAGTGCTGCTCTCAACGCTCATAGGCTCCCTGTGCTAAAAAACGCTATTGCGGTTTAGTAAAAGGGGGCCATAGTGTAAAATATAGACAGCAGATATAAATTCAGACACATTTTGATCACTAAATTGAAAATAAAATCATTTTTCCTACCTTTATTGTCTGGTGATTTCATGAATCTCTGGTTGCACTTTCTTCTTGTGACTGTGCATCCAATCTTTCTTCCCTTCTTTCAGCCTGTATGCTTCCTCTCCTCCAGACCTCATTCCCTTCCCCAACTTTTTCTTCCTCTCTACCTGCCTCCCTTTCTTTTTTTCTCTTCATGCTCCCTGTCTGCCCCCTTTCTTTCTTTCTCCCTGCTCTCCACCAAGCCACTGCTGCCACCATCGGGGAACAGGCCCCCAAGCCACTGCCGCCATCGGATAACATGCCCCAAAGCCGCCGCTGCCCCAAGCTCTCCTTGCGTTGGGCCGACAAGCATTCCTTTCCCCGACGTCAATTCTGCCGTCGGAGAGGAAGTTCTGGCCCAGCCAGGCAGCGATTGGCTGGCCCGAACTTCCTCTCCGACGGCAGAATTGACGTTGGGGAGAGGAAGGCTGATCGGACCGGTAGATCGCCAAGGCAAAGTGAGGCTATCACGGAGCCCGGGATGGGCTCCGCGATCGACTCACTTTGCCTTGGCAATCTACCAGTCGATCGTGATCGACCTATTGGGCATCCCTGTTTTAGAAGATCTAACAAGAACACTACATCTAAGAAACACTCCACCTCTTTGTTTCTTGCTGATACTGATAACTGTACAAGTTTGTTTAAAATTTGAGGAATCACAAATACATAGTTTCTAGACTGTTTACATTACAGCTAAAAATTAGTGGGGAATTTTACAATAACCAAAACATTTAAGGACAGTAGACACGACAATAAACTTAATTGAACAATAGAATAGGAGGGGAGAACTACAATGTTGAATAGAAAAGAAACAATTAGGGCAAGAACAAAAGGTTTGATAGAATAAAAGGAAAGCGATCTCTCATACAAGAGATCTCAATAAAAAAAAAGGAATAAAAACGTTGATAATTTGGTTGGTTGGTTGGCCACTTCTGATCCAGACGACTGTGACAACTTTTACTTCCTTCCCAACTCTCCCAAATACCTTTTCAATTCCCTGATGGTTCAGCAATGAACCAGGGCAGGAGCGCAAGAAGATTGTTCCTGCCCCGGTTCACCGCTGGACCACCAGGGGATTGAAAGGTACATGGGGGCAGGCAGAAGGGAGGTTTAAGTTGTCACAGTCGGCCAGGACTGGAGGGTGGGAGGGATCCCTCTTGTCCTGGACCACCAGGCCTTACAGCAGGCCTGCAAGGCATCAAGATGGAGGAAGAGGATAAAGGGCAGGGAGGGAGCCTGGCATGGGAGGACATTTGAATCTTTAAAAAACAAAACACCTCCACCCTTCCATTTTATATTTGAGTCAACCTTTTTTTCCTCCTTTTATGTGGGAAAAAGGTTACCTTGGTTTATATTCAGGTTGTCTTATATTCGAGTTTATACAGTATATGTACTGTGTTCACCTTGTCGTGTTCCTAATGGGAAGTAGCCATCTATTTTCTCTATAATACTAATCCCCCTATCTGTTGCATTATTGGTTAAAGTAGTCTATAGAAAGGAGGTTTTATCCCTTTCTTGAACTTTCTGGTGTCCTTTTCTAGTTTTTCTCCAGAAGGGAGTTCCACCATTTTGAAACCATCACTGAGAATATTAGGCGGAAACTGGAAATGATTGAAAATGGCTATCGAGCCAATAATTTGAGGTTCCTAAACTTCCCTAGGGTTTTCTCTATGTCCCCTAGAGAAATGTTAAAGAAATATTTCCTAGAAATTTTCTCAGTATCCGAGGAATTAATTCACACAAGTATACTATTTGCCTCTTAGAAATAAGGAACAGCAACTGGTTAACCAAGGACAACAGGAACCACAATTAGATATTTCCACTTTATTGGAAACTTCTACAAAAGATTTGGCCACACCAGCAACATTATTGGCGACTGTTGCATTGGCACCAGATAAGAACTGGATTATGAAGATGTTCTTTAAAAATAGAACCAAAGAATTTCTGGGACAGAAAGTATAGATTTTTCCGGATGTCACCAAAGAGACTCAAAAACGTAGAAGGCAGTTTTTGTTATTGCAATCAGGTGTAACTTCAGTTGGGGGGGGGGGGGTTCTTAGGTTTCCCGGTAAATGTATTCTTCTTTATGGTTAAGATAAATGTTTTCTTTGATCCGACACACCTAACAAATTTTGTAGCTTTGAAACGTCTTGAGAAAAGTGGAACAACTGGAACAATAACTGACTCATGATTAGAATACTCCCTGTAATTTCAGTCACTTTTGATTTTCTTTTTAAATGGTTTCCTTCTTAACTATTAATATCACTCTATCTGAAAGTCTTGGATCACAGATAGATAATTGTGGACTATTGATTGCTCATTTGTAAGGGGAATATGTTATTTCCCCTTTCTATAAAATTATTTTCTTTTTTCTTGTTTCTAGTTACAATCATACTGTACAAGATATTATGCTTGATAATTTTGTGTAAAATGATAATGATAATTTTTTTTTAAAAAGAGAGAATAATCTTATCCTGTCGTTTTTGTATTTTATAGGGGAGGGTATTTCCAGCAGGTTTTCTTGGCTGAAGCGCATGACACGTGCTGGTGTATGTTTATGTAGTCTGGCCGCTAGATATTGCAGTTCTAAGAGATGAATGATTTTGTGTGTTAACAATAAGATCTTGAATTTTACCCTGCTTTAAATCGAGAGCCAGAGCAACTCTTTCAGTAGCAGGGTGGCACTCATTTTTCACAGCAGAAATCTTGCTGCTGCATTTTGTACTATTTGTACCTGCCTAATCATGTACTTCAGAATGCAGAACAGGATTGCATTACAGTAGTCAAAGATTGAGAGTACAAGAGATGATATTATGTTGGACATTGCTTGATGGGTGAAGTAGGGTTTAAGTTCTCCAACCCAGTAGTTTGCCATAAGTGTTTTTCATGATGCGTTGGACCTGTATTGTTATGTCTAGGTTTGAGTTCAGCTACACTCCTAGATTTCTCACCCCGTCATTGGATAATTTTATGGTATTGTCGTCCAGATTTAATTGGTATCTTGGGCTTTCTTCCTCTCTTATTAATCAGTAGAAATGGCTCTATCCAAGCGAAGACTTTTCCTCTGAGGCCCAAAGTGGTGTCTGTTGGACTTGGTCGAAGTCTGTTGAGAGGTCCAGGAACCATAGCAGCACGTCTCCTCCTTTAGTATGGTATTTGAGAACCGAGACCTGTACTGCTTCTAGTTCAGTTTCTCTGCTCAGTTGTCTTTTTAACCTTGATTGGGCCTGGTCTAGCTTTGACAAGTTTCCTAGGAGGTCTGATATTTGCTAACAGGCTAGTTTGTCTGGAAACATGGTTCTATTACTATGATCCTGAGACAAAATAGTTCATGCAGTGGCGGCACTCATGTTTTCTAAAGTCAAGAGAATTCAAGACCCAAAAGTCAGCAGGAAAAGTCATGGCCACAGAGTTTTGGGATCAGGAAAGTGTTGTAATGAGGCCAAATTCCGAATAGAATAGAATCTAGCAAAGAACATTAAGAAGGGGGATAAATCCTTCAGTTATATTAATGACAGAAAAAGAAACACAGATGGGACAGTACGCCTTAGTAAATCAGACGGGAATTATGTAGAATCGGATTCCGATAAAGCCGAATTACTAAATGAATACTTCTGCTCAGTCTTTACCTGCAAGGCGCCGGGGTCCGGTCCACAGTTGCAGACAAGGGAAAGCTTGGAAGACCCGTTTCGGAATTTCAAGTTTATGCCCAGCAGCGTCTACTGTGAACTATCAAGACTCAAAGTGAACAAAGACATGGGACCAGACAATCTACACCCCAGGGTGCTTAGAGAGTTGAGTGATGTCCTGGCGGAACCGTTATCCGTGCTCTTCAATCTTTCCCTAAGTACAGGAAGAGTCCCGTTGGACTAGAAAACAGCTAACATCATTCCACTCCACAAAAAGGATGCAGGACGGAGGCTGCGAATTACGGACCGGTGAGTCTCACATCAATAGTGAGTAAACTTATGGAAACACTAATTAAACATAAATTAGATACGATCCTGAACGAGGAGAATCTACGTGATCCCATCAACATGGATTTACAAAGGGAAGGTCCTGCCAATCCAATCTAATCAGCTTCTTTGACTGGGTAACAAGAAAGCTGGATATGGGGGAGTCCCTGGACGTCGTGTACTTAGACTTTAGTAAACTTTTGATTGTGTCTCACACCACAGGTTATTGAGCAAGATGAATTCGATGGGATTAGGTGAAACATTAACTGCATGGGTCAAAGACTGGCTAAGCGGTAGACTTCAGAGGGTGGTGGTTAACGGTACTCTCTCCGAAACGTCGGAGGTGATCAGTGGAGTGCCGCAGGGCTCGGTCTTCGGCCCGATCCTATTTAACATTTTCGTAAGAGACCTGACTCAGGGGCTTCAAGGTAAAATAACATTATTCGCTGATTACGCCAAACTATGCAACATAGTAGGCAAAAGCACATTGCCCGACAGTATGACGTGGGACCTACTCTTAATGGAACATTGGTCCTCGACTTGGCAACTAAGCTTCAATGCCAAAAAGTGTAAGGTCATGTACCTTGGCAGCAGAAATCCATGCAGAACTTACACCCTAAATGGTGAGACCTTAGCTAGGACTGCAGCAGAACGAGACTTAGGAGTGATCATTAGTGAAGACATGGAAACTGCCAATCAAGTGGAGAAAACTTCATCCAAGGCTAGACAAATGATGGGTTGTATCCATAGAAGTTTCGTCAGCCGGAAGCCCGAAGTCATAATGCCGTTGTACAGATCCATGGTGAGACCTCATCTGGAATATTGTGTACAATTCTGGAGGCCACATTACCAAAAGGATGTGATGAGAGCTGAATTGGTTCAGCGAATGGCCACCAGGATGGTCTCAGGACTCAAGGATCTCCCGTATGAGGAAAGACTGAGTAGAGAGAGGGGAGACATGATTGAGACGTTCAAATATATCACAGGCCGTATCGAGGTGGAAGATGATATCTTTTTTCTTAAAGGACCCTCGGCCACAAGAGGGCATCTGCTGAAAATCAGGGGCGGGAAATTTCATGGCGACACCAGGAAGTATTTCTTCACCGAAAGGCTGGTTGATCATTGGAATGGGGGTGGGTCATTAGAGTGGGCAGACTTAATGGGCTGTGGTCCTTTTCTGCCGTCATTCTCTATGTTTCTATGACTATCTTCTAAGAGGCCAAACAGTTAATGAAGAATGCTCTAACTTGCTGTGCCAATTAAAGGATGCACTGAAAGAAAAAAAGGAGAGGGAAGCTGTGGAAAGGAGCTCTTTTTACAAGATAATGCACCTGCTCACAAGGCTGGCAAAGTTAGGCTTTCAGTGCATAGACCACCCACCGTACTCACCATATGTTGTTCCATCTGACTAGTTTCTGTTTCCAAGCCTTAAAAAGAGTTTGAAAGGGTAACCGTATTTGAGTGATTCTGAGCTGATTGGAGCAGCAGAGCAGTATTTCAGAGACTAGACATCAGTATTTTTTGTAAGGGTTAGAGAAACTTCAGACATGATGTGCCAAGTGTGTTGAACTTAGGGGTGAACATGTGGAATAACTTTAAGTTTCATGGCTCTACATCATTCTCTTCTTGGTTGGGCTGATAATTTTTCAGCACCCCCTTGTAGTTATTTACCTGTAACGGGAGTTCTTTGTGGCCAGCAAGACAAATCAGCCACATAATACCTCCTTCTATCCCAAAAAGTAGACTTTGAACAGTACTGTGAAATCACAGGACAGCACAGGAACTGTTGTTCATGCTCAGAATCCTTTTTTTTTTTTTTTTTTTAATTTTTTTTTTGGTTCTGTGTTAAGTGCTGAGAGAGCAAGAGAGATGTCAGTGTCATCAGATATCACCCACTAATATGGCAGATTTTATCCTGTTCTCTACTGAGAACTCCCATTATGGGTAGGAACATACTTAGTTTTGGAAGTTTGTTGTTGTTGCATGTTAGAAAAAATCCAAAACATTTTTCTTTAACCTTACAAAAATACTGATTTTTATCATGTGTTTATAATGAACACTTCCTTTGTTTTCCATAGAAAAATTATTTTTCATTTTGTCTGCTGTTCATTGTAGAAACCTTCTAAACAGAGTGAAGAAACAAGGCAGAGGTCTACCTCTCTCTCCCCAGAGAGAGACAAGAAAACACTTGATGCCCAAGATGGAGAAACTGTATCAGCTAAGGAGCAGGCTTCACATCCTAAATGTCGGACACAGAGATCAAGATCTCCCAGCAAAAATAAATTATCTCCTTGTTATAACCAACGGAAGAAGAACCAAGATGGATCAACAGAACAAGGCTCTCCTAGGGAAAAACAGTCATCTCCAGTTATGGACAGGTCCTCGCCAGCTACTGGAAAAACATCAGAAGATGCAGGAAGTTCTCAAATTGACAGGCTTCTTCCAGAACACAGAACATTGTCACCACAGAAAGACAAGTTAGCTCAGAAAACAATTTGGTCTAGGTCTTCTCCAGAGCCAAAGTCCCCACCAAGAAGAAATCTACCCACATCCACTGAATGGCGGTCATCTTCTATAGATGGCGTATCACTTGACAGAAGTGAATCACCTGAACCCCATCAGACAAATATTTCCCGAGAGACTGATTCTTCATCAGATAGTGACACATCATCTGGAGAATATAACAAGTCTTTGAATAAAAAAAGGATGGGTGCCAAAGTTCCAGTTTCTAGTGTAAATGATAAATCTACAACCCATCAAAATCCAGGGTTATCGCCTAAACCTGAGACCAATACAGTGCAGAAAGTTTCAAAGACATCAGCCAGACCTTGTACTTCCCCAATTTGTATTAGGTCTAAAACTCCTTCAAAGAAAAACAAATCAAAGTCTAGAACACCTGTAAAGGAAAACAAGTATAGAGTTTCCCCAAGAAGATCAGGCACATCTCCAAAACAGGGTAGATCTAGAACTTCTCACAAACGAGGTAGATCCAGGACACCTCCGAGACGAGAAAGGTCTCGGTCTAGAACCCCTACAGGCTGGGGCCGATCTAGGTCATCTCAGAGGTGGGGATGGGGTAAATCCAGGACTTCTAAAAGATGGGGCAGGTCGCGGTCGAGAACGCCACCGTGGCGGGGCAGGTCACGGTCGAGAACGCCACCGCGGCGGGGCAGGTCGCGGTCGAGAACGCCACCGCGGCGGGGCAGGTCGCGGTCGAGAACGCCACCCCGGCGGGGCAGGTCGCGGTCGAGAACGCCGCCCCGGCGGGGCAGATCACGGTCGAGAACACCGCCCCGACGGGGCAGGTCGCGGTCGAGAACCCCACCACGGTGGGGCAGGTCGCGAACGCCACCACGACGGGGCAGGTCACGGACACCACCGCGACGGGGCAGATCACGGACGCCGCCACGGCGGGGCAGATCAAGGTCTCGAACACCGCCGCGGCGGGTCAGGTCGCGCTCTCGAACACCAGCACGGCGGGGCAGGTCACGCTCCCGAACGCAGCCACGTCGGGGCCGGTCACGGTCCCGAACGCCGCCACGGCGGGGCCGGTCACGGTCCCAAACTACCCCAAAACGTGGTAGATCACGATCTCCCCCTAGGCTGGGCAGGTCACAGTCTCGGACCCCACCAAGGACTGAAAAATCCAAAATAGCCATTAGGTATAGCAGTTCTAGTTCCTCTCCAGAACAAAATGTCGTATCAAGAATACCCCTAAAAAGAAGCAGTTCCAGATCATCTCCAGAACAGTTATCAAAAAATTCCCCAAATCAGAGCAGACTTGGTTTAGTTACAAAACTACAGAAGGCATCTAGGCTATCTCCAAGATATAGTAGTTCTAGTTCCTCTCCTGAAAACCGTGATAAATTAAAAATGCTTCAGGGGAAAGGGTTGTGTGGGTCTTCCCCACAGCAAAAAAAAAAATCAAACTTAAAGCCTCTGCTAAATTATTCTGGATCAGTATTAGAAGTGAAGGATAAATCTTTAACACCCCAGAAACCAATTCATTCTGAGTCCTCCTCACAGCCTGAAACCGCTAGAACATTTTCAAGTCAGAGTGAATCTGATTCATCTCCTGCAGTAAAGGAGAAATTGCAGGTATGCGTAAGGAGAAGCAGATCACTTTCACCATCATCAGGGAAGAACAAATCAGAGAGTTCCCCCATGCAGCACAAGCCTGAGTCATCCCTACCATTAAAGTGTAAATCGAGGACACCCCCAAGACGAAGCAGATCTGGATCACCCCCACCCATAACATATAAATTGAGAACTTCTCCAAAGCGAAGCATGTCTAGATCACCCCCACCCTCTGTGGGTAAATTGAAGACACCCCCAAGGCGAAGCAGATCTGGATCACCCTCTAAATCAAGGACTTCCCCAGGGCAAAGCAAGTCTGGATCACCTCCACCCATGATGGGTAAATCAAGGACATCCATGAGTCAAAGCAGGTCTAGATCACCCTCTCCTATTACAGGCAAACCAAGACTACCCCCAAGGCAAAGCAAGTCTAGGTCTCCCCCAACCACAACAGGCAAATTAAGGACACCTCAAACACAAAGTAGATCTAGATCACCCCCACCCATAACAAGGCAATCAAAGACACCTTCAAGGCAAAGCAGGTCTAAATCACCCCCAGCTACAACAGGCAGATCAAGAACACCTCCAACACAAAGCAGAGCTAGATCACCCCCACCTATAACAAGGAAATCAAAGACTCCTTCAAGGCAAAGCAGGTCTAGATCACCCCCACCCATAACAAGGAAATCAAAAACCCCTCCAAGGCAAAGCAGGTCTAGATCACCCCCATCCATAACAAGGAAATCAAAAACCCCTCCAAGGCAAAGCAGGTCTAGATCACCCCCACCCATAACAAGGAAATCAAAAACCCCTCCGAGGCAAAGCAGATCAAGATCACCCCCACCCATAACAAGGAAATCAAAAACCCCTCCGAGGCAAAGCAAGTCTAGATCACCCCCACCCATTACAAGGACATCAAAGACTCCTCCGAGACAAAGCAGATCTAGATCACCCCCACCCATTACAAGGAAATCAAAGACTCCTCCGAGGCAAAGCAGGTCTAGATCACCCCCACCCATTACAAGGAAATCAAAGACTCCTCCGAGGCAAAGCAGGTCTAGATCACCCCCACCCATTACAAGGAAATCAAAGACTCCTCCGAGGCAAAGCAGGTCTAGATCACCCCCACCCATTACAAGGAAATCAAAGACTCCTCCGAGGCAAAGCAGGTCTAGATCACCCCCACCCATTACAAGGAAATCAAAGACTCCTCCGAGGCAAAGTAGGTCTAGATCACCCCCACCCATTACAAGGAAATCAAAGACAACTCCGAGGCGAAGCAGGTCTAGATCACTTCCACGCATAACAGGGAAATCAAAAATACCCCTGAGGCGAAGCTGTTCTAGATCACCCCCACGCATAACTGAGAAATCAAAGACACCCCCGAGAAGAAGCAGCTCTAGGTCACCTCCATGTATAACAGGGAAATCAAAGACACCTCAAAGAAGAAGCATTTCTAGATCTCCCCCATGCATAAGAGGGAAATCAAAGACACCTCCAAGGCAAAGCCGGTCCGATTCGCCCTCATCTGTAAAAGGTAAATTGACATCTCAAAAACAAAGCAGGTCTGGATCACCCATATCTATAATGGGCAAACTAAAGACATCCCCAAGGCGAAGCATGTCTGGTTCACCTCCACATGTTAAGGGTAAATCAGTGTCACAAAGACAAAGTAGGTCTGGATCGCCCCCACTCATAGTAGGCAAATCAAAAATATCCCCAAGGTGCAATAAATATGAGTCATCCCCATCTCTAAAGGGTAAATTAAGGACTCCCCCACAACGGAGCAGGTCTGGGTCATCCCCATCACTGAAGAGCAGATTAAGAAAATCCCCACAGAGGAGCAGATCTGGGTCATCTCTTTCCACCAAGAGTAGGTCTCTGACACCCCAGCGGCGGAGCAGGTCTGGTTCATCTCCCTCCATGAAGAGCAGATCGAGGACACCCTCACGGCGAAGCAGGTCTGGATCATCTCCCTCTCTAAAGAGCAGATCAAGGACACCCCCATGGCGAAGCAGAAGTGGATCATCTCCTTCCCTAAAGAGCAGGTCAAAGACACCCCCGCAACAGAGCAGGGCTGAATCTTCTCCTTCCATGAAAAGCAGATGGAGGACACCCCCACGACGGAGCAGGTCTGGGTCCTCTCCCTCCCTGAAGAGCAGGTCAAGGACACCCCCACGACGAGGCAGGTCTGGATCCTCCCCATCTTTAAAGAGCAGATCGAGGACACCCCCACAGCGGAGCAGGTCTGGGTCCTCCCCATCACTGAAGAGCCGGTCGAGGACACCCCCACGGCGGAGCAGGCTTCGATCATCTCCCTTCCTGAAGAGCAAGTCAAGGACACCCCCACAGCGGAGTAGGTCTGGGACATCCCCTTCCCTGAAGAGCAAGACAAGGACACCCCTGCAGCGGAATAAGTCCCCATGCCTGAAGAACAAGAAAAGAACACCACCACATCAGAGTATGTCTGGGTCATCCCCCTCCATGAAAACAAACTTAAGAACGCCCCCTCGGCAGAGCAGGTCTGGGTTATCACCCTCTTTGAAGAGCAAGATGAGGACATCTCCACGACAGAGCAGATCTGGGTCCTCCCCTTCTGTGAAGAGCAAGATGAGGACATCTCCACGATGGAGCAGATCTGGGTCCTCCCCTTCTGTGAAGAGCAAGTCACGGACACCCCCACGGCGGAGCAGATCTGGGTCCTCCCCCTCTGTGAAGAGCAAGTCACGGACACCCCCACGGCGGAGCAGATCTGGGTCCTCCCCCTCTGTGAAGAGCAAGTCACGGACACCCCCACGGCGGATTAGGTCTAGGTCCTCTGATTCCTTGAGCAAGTCACGGACACCCCCGCGACGAAGCCAGTCTGGGTCCTCTGTCTCCTTGAAGAGCAAGTCAAGGTCACCTTCACGGCGGAGCAGGTCTGGGTCATCAACCTCCCTGAAGAGCAAGTCAAAATCACACCTGCGGCGGAGCAGGACTGAATCTTCTCCATTCTTGAAGGGCAAATTTGTAACAACCCCACAAGAAAGTTTGTCTGGTTCATCACCAGAACAGATGTTTTCAAAGACATCTCTACAACATAATGTATTTGGACCAGCCCAAGTAGTGATGTCCAAATCAAAAATCTTTTCTCAGGGAAGCATACCTGGCATGCACTGTATACCAAAAGAGAAATTGAAAACACCAACACCAGAAAGGGAAGGTAGATCAAGATTAACTCCAAGGCAAAGCAGGCTTGATTCATCCTCAGTAATGACAGAGTCCAGAACACCCCATTGTCGAAACCAGGCTGGGTCATCACAAGAAGGAACTAAATCAAAAATGGCTGCACAAGAAAGCCAATCTGATTCATCACCAGAAGCAAAAAGGATACAGAAAACACCCCCAAGGAGGAGAAAGTTGGGGTTATCCTTAGCAGAAAAAGAGAGGGCAAAAACAGCCTCAGGACAGAGCAGCTCTGACTCATCACAAGATGATGTAAGAACATCTTCATCTACTTCAAGACAAAGCAGATCTGGTTCTTCATCAACCACAGAAAAGTCTGAAACATCAAGAAGTAGGTCTAGATCCTTGTCAGAACCAGAGATGTCTAAAACCTCTTCAAGATACAATGGGACCAGATTTTCTCCTTCAGTAAAAGAAAAAACTGGGATGTCAGCTAGTCAGAGTAGTGGATCATTGCCACAGCAGAAAAAAGTAACTAGACTTGAAAGTAATTGGTCAGACTCTTCTTCAGACCAGGAAAATACCAGTATTCCTGATGGAAGGCAAAACAGATTTGGGTCACTGGCAGCAAAGAAACAATCACATAGACAAAATAGATATGAGTCACTCCAGTTGTATAAAGAAACTTCCAGAACACCACCACGGCAAAGCAGAACTGACAACTCCTCTTTTCAGAAGGAACCAATCAGAGGATCACCAAGACGAAGCAAAGTTGACTCACCCTCATCACATGAGCCATCCAGAACACCACCTAGGCGAAGCAAGATTGACTCACCATCACAACAGGAGTCAGCTAGACTACCTCCCAGGCGAAGCAGGATTGGCTCTCCATCACCACAAAAAGAGCCACCTAGAACACCTCCCAGACGAAGCAGGTTTGATTCCCCATCACCACAAAAGGTGCCAGTCAGAACACCTCCCTGGCGAAGCAGGCTTGGCTCCCCATCGCCACAAAAGGAGCCAGCCAGAACACCTCCCCGGCGAAGCAGGCTTGGCTCCCCATTGCCACAAAAGGAGCCAGCCAGAACACCCCCCTGGCGAAGCAGGCTTGGCTCCCATTCACCTCAAAAGGAGCCAGCCAGAACACCTCCCCGGCGAAGCAGGCTTGGTTCCCCATCTCCTCAAAAGGAGCCAGCCAGAACACCTCCCCGGCGAAGCAGGCTTGGCTCCCATTCGCCACAAAAGGAGCCAGCCAGAACACCTCCCCGGCGAAGCAGGCTTGGCTCCCCATCGCCACAAAAGGAGCAAGCCAGAACACCTCCCCGGCGAAACAGGCTTGGCTCCTCATCCCCACAAAAGGAACCAGCCAGAACACCTCCCTGGCGAAGCACATTTGTCTCCCCATCGCCACAAAGGAGCACACTTGGCTCCCCATCGCCACAGAAGGAGCCAGCCAGAACATCTCCCCAGCGAAGCAGGCTTGGCTCCCCATCACCACAAAGGGAGCCAGCTCGAACACCTCCCTGGCGAAGCAGGCTTGGCTCCCCATTGCCACAAAAGGAGCCAGCAAGAACACCTTCTAGTCAAAGCAGGCTTAGCTCACCCTCACCACAGAAGGAAATAGTAAGGGCACCTTCTAGGCAAAATAGGATTGACTCACCCTTGCCACAGGAGATGGCCAGAATCCCCTCAGGCCAATTGATGCTGGGATTATATTCAGAACATCAAGGGGTACCTAAGGCTGTTCTGAAGAGGAGTCGATCAAGTTCATCTTCAGAGCATGAAGATGAGTTGAAGATGCCTCAAAGAGAAAGTAGGACTGGGTCACCATCAGCAGTGGAAGAGATAACAGGAGCAACCTCTAAACGAAGCAGGTCTGAGTCATCTCCACTACTAGAGAAAACAATTCCTATTATAGGAATTGGGTCTTGCTTAACTACTAAAAGTGAAGAGAAATTGAGGATATCCCCAAGGCAGAATAAATCTGTTTTATCTCCATCACAAGATACATTATTGATGTCTCAAAGAGAGATTAAGTCTAGGTCTCCCCCAAAACTGCAGGAGCAACCGGTAGTATCCCCAGGGGGAAAGCAGTACAGATCTTCAGAACCGGAAGAGAAACTAAGCACATCACCAAAACAAGGCCAATCTAAGTCTTTTGCAAGGCAAAAAAAGACAAGTACCTCTTCAGAGTGCAGCAGTTCTGGGTCTTCTACAGAGGAAACTGAATCTGAATCATCTCTAGAAGAAAGTCATTCTGAGTCCTCTCCAAAACTTGAAAAAAGTATGCTACTGAAGCAAACACAATCTGTTTTGCCTCAAGTCAGGAATGTCACTGGCTCCTCTCCAAGACTAAGGCAGTCCAGTGTATCACCAGTGAGAAGCCAGTCTCAGTCACCCCCAAGACCAGAGAAGTCTGCCATAGCTACTACTTTGTCACCTTCAAAGCCAACACTTTCTAGAGTGCTTCAAGATAGAAGCAGGTCTGGCACACCTCAAAATAAATCAAAATCGTCTCCCAAGCAAGACAAGCTGGGGTCATCCACATCAGTTGAAAAGACAGCTGATTCAGCTTGTAAGCCTGGCTGGACTAGATCTCCAAGACAAGGTAGATCATCATCTCCAAACAAAAAGAAATCAAGGTCTTCAAGCAGGGGAAGCTCTGGCTCATCTCAGAGGCACAAATCGATGTCTCCAAGAAGAGGTAGATCTGGCTCCTCTCCAAGAAGAGAAAGGTCTAGGTCATTTTCAAGGCAAGCTACAGCACAGTATTCCCAAAGAGGAATATCTGGCTCATCTCCTAGGAGAAGATGGTCTAGATCAACTTCAAGAGAGAGAAGTAATAGACTTGTCAAAAGGAGAAGACGGTCAGAATCTTCTCCAAGATGTAGAAGGTCCAGATCCATATCAAGACAAGACACGTACAGATATTCTCAAAGGAGAAGATCTGGATCATCTCCAAGACGAGGCAGGTCCAGGTCAAATTCTCAGCGAGAGAAATCAAGATTTTCTCCACGTAGAGGTAGATCAGGATCCTCTCCATGGCGTGTAAGATCCAGATCAACTTCAAGAGCAGATAAATACAGATATTCTCGAAGGAGGTGGTCAAGGTCCTCTTCAAGGGGTGATAGATCAAGATCTACCTCAAGACAAGATAAATCAAGATACACGCCACACAGAAGGCGTGCTGGTCTGTCATCTCGGCGAAATAAATCCAGATCTCCTCCAAGATTAGATGCATCCCGATCATCTTCCTATAAAAGTAAATCAAAGCTGTCTACAGGACTGACTAAATCAAGAGAATCACCCTTAAGAGACCGATCCAGGTCTTTATCTCAACAGAAATGCTCATACAGCTCTCCAAGAAGGGACCGTTCAAGGACCCCTTTGAAACGAAAACAATCTCTGCGCTCTCCAAGAAGGGAGCGGTTTAGATCACCTTCAAGAGGAAGACGATCTGTGTCACCAGAGAAACATGTAAAATGTGCAGGAAATGATGAGAAATTTGTAACCTCTCTGCGAAGCCGATCCAGAGTATCTCCAAGAACAGAGAAATCATCAACCCTGAGACACAAACCACCAAGAGAAAGTAGTATTATGGTTCCATCCAGGAGATCTCTTGCTAGAGACAGCCGATCCCCTTCAGAGCCAAGAGAGGCATCTCCAGTGCCAAAAGAGCCATCATCAGATAAACCTGTCTCTTCTCCACTAAATTTACAGCCCAAACCATTTTCTTCAGAAAAAAACAGTTCCCCACTGAGGCTGCTGAGGGCATCTTCAGTTCCAGAACAGATTCTTCCAAGTAAAGAAAGTCATCCACCAACTGATAAAAGTCCAGTTGCCTTCATCAGAAGTAGCAGTTCCCCATTATTGGTGGATGAGAGAGCCCCAATACAGTCAGTGCTCTGTGAAAGTCCTAGCAGAGTTGTTTCAGGCATAACCAGCTCCCTGTTAGCCTACTCTTCTAGTAGCTCTCGATCATGTTCTCCAGAAATTCCAACATCCTCTGTAGGTACCCCTCTTCAATCTCTGGCAACCAGCCCCTCAGTGATGCTAGAGAAAATGAACCCCCAACTTCCCTCTCCAAAAACTGTTGATAACCTCCTTCCAAGCAGTCCTCTCCCTGCATCTGAGCCTCTATTTGAAGTTAAGGAAGTACTTGAAGAAACACCCAGTTTGCCACAAATGAAAATGGCTCACTCAACAACTACAGCATACCCTGATGTAGGGCCTAAACTTTCTCCCAGAGAGACATACAAGTTTGTTGCAGAGAGCAAACAGAAATCATGTCCCTTGCCAACCCAGCTACAGGGCATGGTAACAGGTTCTGACATGACAAACAAAAATGAGGACAACTTAAAATGTTTCTCAGAGCCATCAGCTTCTCTGACTTCTCCAAATCTGATATCTTCAAAAACTGTACAGCGAAAGAGGAGTTCTTCCACATCATCCACTTCATCTTCATCTTCTTCATCCTCTTCTTCATCTTCCTCCTCCTCCTCTTCAGATTCTAGTTCCAGTTCCTCAGATTCCAGTTGCAACTTGCCTGTGTTAGATATGCAAGAGACAGAACCAGTTGTTCACACACGGTAAGCTATATTTTTCACCTTATTTATTATGCTTTTCTTAGTTCCTTAAAAAACAAACCTCAAACTAGTAGAAGCTGTATACTGTGTGCTAAAGGGAGGCAATGTTTATCCTATATATGAACTCATAAAATTAACTCATAGAACTGTTTATTTATTTATTCAACTTTCTATTCCGTTCTCCTAAGGGAGCTCAGAACAGTTTACATGAATTTATTCAGGTACTCAAGCATTATTCCCTGTCTGTCCTGGCAGGCTCGCAATCTATCTAATGTACCTGGGACAACTAGATGGTATGTAGAGCAGATATTTAATTCTCAGTATGAAGCTGTACACAGGATAAAATGCCTAGATCTTTTAGGGGGCAATGTTATAAAGGGCACCAAAAGTTAGATACCAAGTCTCAGCAACCTGAACATGAATTCTATACCAGAATCTGGGCACCCAAATTCCATTATAGAATACTACATAATTAGTATTTATCTCTGGACAAGCAGATAGCATATCTGTAGGTGAAGTCATCCATGGAACCCAGCACAGGCTGTCTAAAGTGAACTGTCACAGAACTCAAGAGACTGCTGGACTGCAATCTTTTGGTTTTCTCTTTACACGTCTTCCAGTGTATATCATATGCATTTTTAACATATGTATTTCATATCTGTTTATTTTCTGTGTGAATTGCTTGCGTTTGTTTTGTGCCTTCCCATATAAAATTTACTTTCCATTTATTTGTCAGTATAACTGAAAGGAGTGCTTTTGGACCTTAGCCTACTAGCTGCCACCTCCTCTCTGAGGAGCCTTGTGTGGGCGGTTTTTCTCTCGGGGTCTTTTACATACCAACAATTTTTAGACTTTGGTCAGTTTTGAAGCAGCGTTGAATTTGGCCAATTCCGATGCTGAGGCTCCTCTTCGTAGCCCTCAGGGTTGTTAACTTCAATGTCCAGCTCTACCTCAGCTACTTCGGTGTTGCTGCCATTGGAGGAACCACATAAGAAAGCTAAGAAGCACAAGCACTGTTCCCCCTCCAATGCTGCTGCTGCATCTTCTACAGCTAAGAAGCAATAATAATTTAATAATAATTTTATTCTTATACTAGCATTTTAGCCTTTTACATTAACGGGTGCTAGAATATATGTCTGTGTGTCTTTATTTCTGTCTCTCTCTCCCTCCCGCTGTCTGTCTCTCTCCCTGGCCCCCTTTGTCTGTCTGTCTTTCTGTGTCTCTCCCTGCTCCTCTGTCTTTCTTCTTTCTATCTACTTCCCTGTGCAGCAACCACAGCAGCATTCCCTCCCCCTCCATTTCCCTCCCCCCACACTACTTCCCTGTGCAGCAGCAGTGTTTCCCCTACCCTCCCTTTCCCTTCCCGCGGTCTGGCCGGCTCCCTTAGTCCCTTCCCCCCACCCTTCCCTTCCCGCGGACCCGACAAACCTTCCGATTCCAGCAGCGTCTGCAGTACTCTACACATGCTGCTTTGGGGCCTTCTACTGTCCAGCAAATCAGGGCAGTAGAAGGCCCCGAAGCAGCATGTGTAGAGTGCTGCAGACGCTGCTTGAATCGGAAGGTTTTCAGGACCCGCAGCCCTTGCCGGACCCGATGCGAGCTCTGTGGGTTTTTGGGTTTTTATTCTTCAGACGGCAAGAGCCGTGGCGGCCGACAGGCTCTGCGCACATGCACATTCCTACCTGCGGGTCCCTACAGCGCACGGAAAACGGGAGCACGCAGGTGGGAGTGCGCATGCGCGCTTAGGGCTTTATTATATTAGATACCGCCAAAGCCATGGAAGTTCGAGGCATTCTGTGTTGAATACCACGCGGGTGCCAGTTCCAATAACAGCAGCAACAAGCGCAATTTGTGCCGCCAACTGCACAGGTGCTCCACTTCCAGCAATTGGCACAATATGTACCGACTACCATATAGGCTTCTTCTTTCCAAGATCATCTAAATATGCTGCTATGGGATGGGCTAGCCGGGCTACTGTAGATGCCCGTTGTCAACACGCCCCTAACCTCGACTGGGTCTGAGTAAGGTAAGCAAGATTCTGCAGACTGCCGCTCTGTCTCCTGCATGTGCATTATGTATGCTTAATGAAGGCATTGATAACACGCACTTATCACCTGTGTCTATGGCTGCATCATTGGGAGGGTAGAGCGTATCTTCGGACTCTCCACACTCCTCTTGACTGCCTTCACGGCATAAAAATTGACATTCCCCTCGAGGTCACAGCTCTACTCATAGACATAGCATGACCAGACGTCCTGCCAGATGCTCTCCTTGTTGCTTCCACCACCATTCCAGGTCTATGGGGTATTATGATGAGGACCGATTCTGACTTGTCAACGATGAATTCTCTGAAGGCAGTCTTTCAGATTCAGCTTCATTGCCTGATCAGATTCTACCCCTTGCCTGCCTGTCCTTTACCAAGTTTAATAGACAATGGGGCAGGATCTTCCAATTAGGATGGAGTCTGAAACAGAACTCAATGCAGAATTCAGAGGGGCACTAGATTACAAGGAGCTGTGCAAACATTGCCTAAAAGTTCCTCCACACAACCTTACAAAAGAGACCTTGCTCAAAAACTGGGAATCCCCCCTTCATATACCAGTTGCTCCAAAGAGGTTGGATACCCTTTATAAACTTCAGTCTGCCCCTGGGTTCGACAAACCACAGCTACCACACTAGTCATTAGTAGTGTAATCCTTCTTAAAGAAAGCACACAGCTCTAGAACCTATGCTACTGCTCTGCCTAGCAGAGAGTGCAGTACATTGTATAAGTTTGGCCACTGGGTGTTCCAGTGCTCCATGATCATGTGCAGAATCCTGAACTACACCTTCTATATGTCCTTATACATGAGGTCTCTTGTTCAGAGGATGTCCAATTATGACAAGTACATACCCTCTCCACATCTCTCGACTTATCAGCATCTCAGGCATGACCTCCTGGAAATGAGGAAATACATGACTTGTTCTATATATGATGCCTTTGATATAGACTCTCACACCTCAGTAATTTCCATTGCGTACAGACAAGCTTGGCTCAGAATTTCAGACCTTGAAGCTACTATTCAAGGCCATCTTTCTAACATCCCATGCACGGGTGCTGACTTGTTTGGAGATCGTATAAACGAGGCCACTCAAAAGATAGACATATGCTGGGTGTATTGCCACTCTTTCCTCCTCAAAAGCACAACAGTTTCAACAGCCTAAGCAATTTTCAAGCTCCTACCGGCATTCCTCCTACTATTTCAGAAATAAATACCATAAGCTTCCTATGTCTACGCAAGCATTCACTCATAGATGCCCAAAGCAATACAGACAACAGAAAACTTCTGTGCCCACACAACCTAAGCAGCAGCAGTCATTTGACTGCCTCCTAGAGAGCTTAGCTGGTATTTCTCAGCACATACCTCAGGCTTCCCAATAGGAAGCAGGTTTATCCATTATCAACAGCTCTGGACCCTCATAACATCAGTTCACTGGGTCTTTCAAGTGGTGAGCCAAGGATATGCCCTTCATCTACAGAAGAAACCACCAAACCACCCTCCATCAAAGTCTCGTTTCAGCTCCCATCGGAGAGCCCTCCACCAGGAATTCTCAGCCCTCCTTCAGCTCAATGTAATAGAAAGATTTCCTCTGCAGGAGAAGGGTAAGAGGTTCTATATGAAGTACTGAACTTCCTTATCGCAAAGAAGGCTGGAGGTATTTGTCCAATCTTAGACCTTGGAGCACTAAACAAGTATCTTGTGAAAGAGACAGAAAACAAATACTTTGTGGGAACCCTATTGCCTCTTTTGGAAAAGAACGACTGGCTATACTCTATAGATCTCAAAGAAGTGTACACACACATTCCTTTTCTCCCTGCTCACAGAAAATACCTTTGTTTTTGTCTGGGAACATGCCATTTCCAGTACAAAGTACTCTCCTTTGGGCTGGTGGCAGCACCCAGAGTGTGTTTACCAAGTGCTTGAAACTTGGTGGCAGAGATACTTTGCTCATACAGTTTCCACATTTTTGCTTACCTGACAACTGGTTGATCAAAGCTTCCACTTCCCAACAAACTCAGCAGGCTTTACATGCACCAATTCAACTTCTCAAGCTCTTGGAATTCAGTCACTTATCCCAAATCCCATCTAGATCCCACTCAGACTTTGAAGTTTATTGGGGCTCTTCTGGACACAAACCAGACACATGCATTCCTCTCTTTGCAGAGGCTCACCACACTACTTCAGCTCTACTAGGAAGTCTCTTCTTGTCACTTCCTAACGCCATGTCACATGTTATGACTTCTAGGCCACATGGCATTCACAGTATATGTGGTCCCATTTGCCCAGCTTCACCTCAGGCATCCTCAATGGGCATTATCCTCCCAGTGGTCTCGGGAAACTGGTCTTCTATCCCAGCTCTTGGCAGTGATACCACAACTCATAGACTTGCTCAAGGGTCTCTTGTTTCAAGTACCACCTCATCAAAAGATTTTGACAGCAGTTGCTTCCATGTTAAGATGGGAGCACATTTAGATGGTCTCCACACTCGGGGATCTTGGAGTTCTCCAGACACGTCTTCACATCAACCTCCTGGAATTACAAGCAATTTGTGAAGCCCTGTTCATCTTCCAAGATCAATCAAGTAGTACTGGATTTGAACAGACAACCAAGTAGCTATGTACTATGTGAACAAGCAAGGTGGGACTGGTTCTCAACACCTCTGGCAAAGGGGCCATCCAAATCTGGTCTTGGACCATTGCTCACCACAATTTCTTGAAAGCAGTCTACCTAGCAGGAAAACAGAATGTATTGACCGACAAACTAAGCAGAATTCTGCAGCCACATGAATGATTGTTCAACACCTTCATCTTGCGACAGATATTTGTGGATCTATTTGCTTCCCCCTACAATCACAAGCTCCCTCTTTTCTGCTCCAGGCGCCATGCTCCCAATTGTCTGGAAAAGGATGCCTTTCTGCTCAACTGGAGAGGCTGGTTCCTCTATGCATTTCTACCAATCTCATTAATCAAGTCAACACTGCTCGAGCTTTGCCAAAAACCAGCCACCAGGATATACCACTAGATACTCTTTAGCTGTCTGTACTAGCTATTATTGAAGCCTCTAGAAAGCCTTCCACAAAGTGCTGCTACCACTTCAAGTTGACTCGATTTCTCTGTAGTGTAGTGGCAAATCTCTGGATCTAGTGACCTGTCCTTCTTGCATCCATACTGGATTATCTCTTACACCTCTCTAATTCTGAACTAAAGACTAATTCACTGAGAGTTCATCTCGGTGTTTTTAGCAGTACATTCTCTAATTCTAGATTCTTGAAGGGCCTTTGCAATACCAAGCTGCCTCTGAAACCTCTTCTACCGGGTTGGGACCTCAATGTGGTGCTTTCAGTGCTCATGAAACCTCCTTTTGAACCACTGTCCGCTTCATCTCTCAAGCACCTCACTTGGAAAGTGGTCTTCCTCATTGCTCTCACATCTTCACACTGAGTCAGTGAGCTTCCAGGCACTAGTATCAGATCCACTTTATACAGCATGTTTTCCTGACAAGGTGGTTCATCTGAAATTCCTCCCAAAAGTTGTTTGGTAAGGAAGCACTTCACACATTGGACTTCAAACATGCTCTATCTTGCTATTTGGAACTGGGGGAAGACTGACAGTTGCTAAAAGAGCATGATTTGGGACAAGGTATCTTTAAAAGATATCATCATAAATGGGAAGACGGAGTATCCTGATAGTGAGATTGCAATGCAGGCCACAATAGACCAGGTTATCTTAAATACAAAACAGGCTAATTTTAAAGATTGCAAATTATCCATGCCAACTGCTGAGCAAATTGTAAATAGATATGACAAACATTGTTTGAAATATCTGTATGCAAATTTCAGAAGCCTAAGGAACAAGATGCTTTGAGTTAGAATATATAATGCCTTCCAGATTATGGGTGGGAAAGGGCCTGTCGTTCTAGGAAATGAGGAAGAGGTGTGGTTGTTTTTTTTAAGCTGGCATTAAATTTTAGATTGGTTGACTCATTAGTTTATTGTTTATTGAAAGCTTCTATACCGCTGCTAATGACTGGGGGAGTCAATTCTGAGCGTTTTATATGAGCTTTGTAATAGTATTACAATACAGAGTTAGTGTTTTCTGAGTTGGTTCTCAATACAGCCTTCTTTAACCATAATCGATCCTCTTTCTTATTTCCGCCTATAATATATAATCAATCTTTCTTCTTTATACATACCTATTTGTACATACCTGTATAAAATATATCATAAATTCATATTATACCTTCTTATACACACACATAAATATATACATACACACATAAATACATCCATATTTAGAATCTGTGTTCATAAATCTAGTTATCTATGCTATTATCCCTTATCCTTACATGTTTATCCTATAGATGTTCCTAGTAGGGAATAGCCAACTATCTCCTCTTTATTTCATTATCGGCTATAGTATACTGTGAAGAGAATGGTCTTCATCCCTTTCTTGAACTTTCCGGTGTCCTTTTCTAAGGAAGAAATTAGGTGCCTATAAATAGTCCAAAATGTGGCCATCAAAATCATTTTCAATGCAAAAAAATTTGATCACATCACGCCCCTTCTGATTAAAGCACACTGGCTACCTATTGAACACCATATCACTTACAAAATCATGTTGCTGACACTCAAAACTAGAAAAGCAGGGCAGCCGGAATTTATTAACAGACTTCTGATACCTCACTCCCCTCAGTGCACTCTTCGATCTTCCAATCAAAATCTGCTTGCAATCCCTTCTTTAAGACATATTAATACTATGAGAAATAATATATTTTCCGTCACTGCCCCATCGCTTTGGAACTCAGCCCCAAACTATTTGAGAGACTTTACTTTACTTTTTAAAGATGCTTTTGAAGTATGACCGTCCTTTTAAGAATGTTTTAACCTAATTCTAGTCCAGCCTTTCTGGCTGATCAGTCTGTTCCCACGCCCTTTTGTTTTCTCCTTTTTTGTTCTTTCCTATCCAAGCTATTGTAGTTCCTACCCTTTTCCTTTACTTTTCTACCAGTCTGTCCAAGTTAGTCCTGTAAACCTTGTTATTTTGTGTCATATGTTTCTTTGTATTATCTTTAGTTGTTAGTTGTTTACCTGTTTTATTTTAACCTTATGTAAAACCACTTTGAATTTTAATAAACTTGAAACTTAGGAAGGACGTTTCACCACCTTGGAGCCACCACTGAGAACATTCTTTTCCTAACGCTTTTCTATTTGATGTCTCTGAAGGATGGTATTTCCAGCAGGAAGTTTTGGCTCGACTGTAGTGTGCGTGCTGTAGTGTAGTGATGTAGTCTGTCCGCTAGATATTGTGGTTTTGAGAGATGAACGATTTTGTGTGTCAGCAACAAGATCTTGTATTTCACTCTGCTTTCGATCAGAAGCCAGTGTAGTTCTTTCAGTAGCAGAGTGGCACTCGTCAACTTCGATCTTCCCAGCAGAAATCTCGCTGCTGCATTTTGTACCATTTGAATCTGCTTAATCATGTATTTTGGAATGCCAAGCAGGATTGCATTACAGTAGTCAAAAGATTGATAGTGAATGAAATGGATGAATGTATAGCATTGTGAAATGAAAGTATGATTCTATGGTTTGTGTACTCTCCTGTAAGTGTGAGAATGCATGGGTTTCCATTTTTAGAATTTTGATGGGCCTCCAAATAGATTTTACTAGATTATGTATTTGGGGAGAGTGTGGCATAGTGGTCAAAGCTACAGCCTCAGCACCCTGAGGTCGTGGGTTCAAAACCACGCTGCTCCTTGTGACACTGGGCAAGTTACTTAATCCCCCCATTGTCCCTGGTGCATTAGATAGATTGTAAACTCACCAGGACAGACAGGGAAAAATGCTTGAGTACTTGAATAAATTCATGCAAACCGTTCTGAGCTTCCCTGGGAGAACGGTATAGAAAATTGAATAAATAATTACATTTTAGTGTGACTGATGAGGCTTTTCTCCAGTCTGAACATGTGATTCTTTCAATGTTGTCTGTATGTTTGTTGATGCAAATTATAAGAGAACAGACTCTCAACGCTGATCAAATGTTGGTTCTGGTCTTTTAGTCAGGAGGAATTAGTTATTGGCAGGTAATGTTATGTTAACTAATTTGGAATGGACAGTTCATTTCTTACAGACTTTTTATATAACTGGAAAGATTGAGGGGCAGAAGCAATGTACCGTATTTGCCGGCGTATAGGACGACTGGGCGTATAAGACGACCCCCCAACTTTTAGTTAAAAAATAGAGTTTTGTGTTATACTCGCCGTATAAGACGACCCCTTCTTCCGCACACCTTCTCTACCGCCCCGGGTGCAGCACAGCCGGCCAGGTTCCCTTACTTTTGTGGCACTTCCCCGACCGACCGACATCAGCCCCGGTCCGACAAACCTCCCTGCCCTTAACCGCGAATCTAAATTACCTTCTTACAGCTGCTGTAAGAAGGTATTTAGATTCGCGGCTACAGGGCAGAGAGGATTGTCGGACCCGGGCTGTTATCGGTCGGTCGGGGAAGTGCCACAAAAGTAAGGGAACCTGGCCGGCTGTGCTGCAACCGGGGCGGGGCGGCCGCCCCTCTCTCTTGGTACCGCGAGGCTACTCTCCTTCTCCTTACCTGCCATGCCTGCAGCACAGAGCCGAACGGAAGTCTTCCCGACGTCAGCGCTGACGTCGGAGGGAGGGAGGGCTTTGTTTAAGCTTTGTTTAAGCCCTCCCTCCCCTCCGACGTCAGCGCTGACGTCGGGAAGACTTCCGTTCGGCTCTGTGCTGCAAGCAGAGAAGGTAGGGAGAAGAAGAGCCGCGCGACTGAGTACATCCAGCCCCGCAAGTAAGGGCATGTAAACTGTACCCGGCGTATAAGACGACCCCCGACTTTGGGGAGGATTTTAAGGTACTAAAAAGTCGTCTTATACGCCGGCAAATACGGTACTAACCATTTATGTCTTCCTCTCCTGTCACAGATTATACGTCTTTCCTTATTATGTTTCTGTATGTCATTAACATCTTTTGGTTTTAATGTCATCCCCTCATTTTTAAGTTATCATATTGTACACCGCTCATACAGTTTTTTAAGGGGTATATCAAATTTTAAATAAAACTTGAATTTGATGTAATGTTTGCTAGCGGAAGTATGGCATCCTGATACAGAGGTTGATGAGTCAGCCTCAGTTCATATAGTTGTGGAGCAATTGAATGAATCTTTGAAAAGAGCGTTGGATATTGTAGCCCCAGAAAAATTAACTACAGTTAAAGATGATTACACACCCTGTCCTTGGAGAGTTAGACCTCTTTTAGAGGTATGGCATGAGTTAAGGAAGGCAGAGCAGAAATGAAGAAAGACATTGGATAGTGATGATTATGATAGTTCTAAAATCCTGTTATTAAAGTATAGTAAAATCTTGGATTGCAAGTAACTTGGTTTGCAAGTGTTTTGCAAGACAAGCATTAAATTTAACTTGATATACAGGCAATGTCTTGCAATACACATACATACAGTATACACACATCACAACTGACCCGATGATTCTTCTCTCTCTGATGCTGCAGGAGTGTAGTGACTGTTCTAAATGAGGGAGGTCTTGTAATACAAGTACGTATAGTATTTAGTATTAAAGTTTTTGGGTTGTGGAACCAATCGTCTTGAGTTTCCATTATTTCCTACGGGTAAATTCAATTTGATATACGAGTGCTTTGGATTACAAGCATGCTTCTAGAATGAATTATGCTTGCAAACCAAGGTTTTACAGCATTTGGCATTATGTGGGTGTGAGAAGAATACACTTTTTCAAGAGAGTAAAGGAAGGCTTTCAATCGTCCAGAAGTTATTTCAAACAGTAAGATATTTGATTGAAGGGTGTAAGTGTCCACAGCAGATTAGAGGCCCAGATGCTGAAAGGTTTGCTGATTTTTTTTTTTTTTGGGGGGGGGAGATTTACCTATGATAAAGTTGCTGGAAGGGGAGCAAAATTGGATATGAGGACAGGGATGTTGGTCAACTTTTGATGAAGTTGTGGAATCTAAACCTCTGGGAATTATAAAGGTTATTACGTCAACACATTAATTGATGGATCCAAGTTCATCAGTATTATTGTGCCAATTAGCCTTATTCACATATCACTGTCCTTATATGTCTATTTTTTGGTCTTATGTTTGGGAAGAAATTAACACTACCTTTTGCAGAATTGTGCAGGAGGTTTTTGGCACCGGCCGGCGTGCTTGATGCCCTGCGCTGCTCAAACACTCATAGAGTTCCTATGCTTCTATGAAAGCATTGGATAGGCACATGGGATCTCTTAGAGAGAGAAAGAGATAATGGTTACTGTGGAAGGGCAGACTGGATGTGCCATTTGGCCTTTATCTGCCTCATGTTTCTATGAATAAATCATTAAGAGAAGGAATTTTTTTCCAGATATTTGTAAGAGGTCAAGTGTGAAGCCGATCTTAAAAATGGATAGTTTAGAATTTGAGAATTTGAATAATCATTGTCCAATATCGTGGTCCCTTTTTTGGGTAAGGTGTTGGAAAAGATGGTATTGGATCAGTTGATGATGTATGTAAGGTTGACTGAACCCTTTTCAATTTGCAGTACTGATTTCATAAATTATTATAGAAGATATTGTTTTCTTGGTCTCTAGCCTGTCAACTTGAGGATGTCTTGTTTTCTTGCACTGATTTTTAATTAAAGAAACAGGAAATGAACTAGTTAAACAAAATTTATATTCTGGGTTACCACTTTTAAGCCGCTTTCTCCTTTATTTTTCTCTGCTGTAGTTCACCAGAACTGGACCCCGGCCTAGCCCCAGGTAGGGAGATCCAGGGCCTGCCTTCCTCCAGTATCACCCCTTCTTCCCCTGGAAACAACTTGCCTGAGAGAATCTCAGTTGAAAGGGATGTCAGGTGAGTGTGGCTGGTTGAATGAATGAATTATTGAGAGCTAATATTTACTTAATCTAAGTGAGTTATTCAAAGCATACAGTATGTATGGTTATAATTGAGGACCTTGATTTTTCCTTTTAATGGAGAATTATAGATAAATTGAGGTAGAATTGCACTACTATTGCTAAGGTAGAAAAAGCTGTGAAAAACAATTTTTTCTCAATTCTTTATTTTCAAACTTACAGTTAAGTGTTACAATAAATATAAATATAACATTTTATACTTCAATATCACACTTAATATATCATTAATATCCATTTCAGAATTAGTCCCCCCCTCCCTCCTAAACAATCATAATGCCCAACATATAAAATTTGTATAATAACCCTCAGTACATTATATTTAAATTTATTATCCTAACAGATTTCCACCCTCCTCCCTCCCGGACGTGCTTGTTTATAGGGGAAAATAGTATCTAGACGCTACAATACTTTGCTAATGGCTCCCAAGTCTCTTGAAATTTCTTAAAATTCCCTTTCTGGATTGCTAATGTTCATTCCATTTTATACATATGACACAATGAATTCCACCAAAAGCTATAATTAAGCCGGCTCCAATTCTTCCAATTGCTTGTAATTTGTTGTATGGCGACTCCTGTCATTATGAATAAATGTCTATTGTTCTTAGATGATATTTGGCTTTATCCCAGGACAAGCAGGCAGCATATTCTCTACATGTGGGTGACGTCATCCACGGAGCCCCGTCGCAGACAGCTTTTCAAGCAAACTTGATTGAAGATCTCAAAGTTTGCTAGTGCTGCCCACACATGCGTGCCTTCCTGCTCCACTAGAGGGTGCATCCCCTCCTCGTGGTCTTCAGTTCTTAGTTTTCCGCAGAGCCAGAAAGCCCTGTCTCTCTTCTCTGCGTTCTCTAAGTGCCTTTCTTGCACTGCAGCTTCTTTATTTTCTACGGGAGTCACTGTGCAGTTTGTTAAATTGTGTTACTGCTCTTTTTTGTTTTTCGTGTCGGCATCCGGGGGCTCCCGGTTCGCCGTGGCCGCTTCGCCTCGCGGGGCTGCGGCCGTCTCCACCTATGTCCCGGCCTCTCACCGGGTTTAAGAAGTGCTCCCAATGCGGTTGGGTTATCTCCATCACTGACCCGCACCGCTGGTGTATCCTGTACCTGGGTGAGGATCACCCGACGGATTCCTGCCCTCACTGTGCCACGCTTCAGCCTCGGGCTCTTCGGCGACGTAGGGCCAGGATTGCAAAGCTTTTTGCCATGGAAGCTGCTCCGGCTTCGACCCCGGTCTTGGCCTCGGTCTCGACGTTGGCCTCAAAGACCTCGGCTCTGGGCAAATCTCCCTCGACCTCGAAGGCTTCGGGGACCTCGAAGACCTCGGCTCCAGGTAAGTCCCCTCTTCCTCCTTCAGGTTCAGCTCAGCTTCTGAAGAAGCCTTCGATGGGGTTAGGAGAGACACTAACTGCATGGGTCAATGATTGGCTGAGTGGCAGACTTCAGAGGGTGGTGGTTAATGGTACCCTCTCTAAAACATCGGAGATGACCAGTGGAGTGCCGCAGGGCTCGGTCCTGGGTCCACTCCTTTTCAACATATTCATAGGGGATCTGACTCAAGGGCTTCAAGGTAAAATAACACTATTCGCCGATGACGCCAAACTATGTAATATAGTAAGTGAATGCAGTTTACAGAATTATATGGCGCAGGACCTGCTTACATTGGAAAGTTGGTCCTCAACCTGGCAGCTAGGCTTCAATGCTAAGAAATGTAAGGTCATGCACCTCGGAAGCGGAAATCCATGCAGGACGTACTTCTTGAACGGCGAAACTTTAACTAGGACTTCAGCAGAACGAGATTTAGGAGTAATCATCAGTGCAGACATGAAAACTGCCAATCAAGTGGAGAAGGTTTCATCTAAGGCAAGGCAGATATTGGGTTGTATCAATAGAAGTTTCGTCAGCCGAAAGCCTGAAGTCATAATGCCGTTGTACAGGGCCATGGTGAGACCTCATCTGGAGTACTGTGTGCAATTCTGGAGGCCACATTACAGTAAAGATGTGCGCAGAATTGAATCGGTTCAACAGACGCCACCAGGATGATCTCGGGGCTCAAGGGTCTCTCGTACGAAGAGAGACTGAACAAATTGCAGCTCTACACTCTTGAGGAACGTAGGAAGAGGGGAGACATGATCGAAACATTTAAGTACCTCACGGGACGTGTCGAAGTGGAAGATGATATTTTCTTTCTCAAGGGACCCTCGGCCACAAGAGGGCACCCGCTCAAACTCAGGGGCGGAAAATTTCATGGTGACACCAGAAAGTATTTCTTCACAGAGAGAGTGGTTGATCATTGGAACAAGCTTCCAGTGCAGATGATCGAGGCAGACAGCGTGCCAGACTTTAAGAATAAATGGGATACCCATGTGGGATCCCTACGAGGGTCAAGATAAGGAAATTGGGTCATTAGGGCATAGACAGGGGGTGGGTAAGCAGAGTGGGCAGACTTGATGGACTGTAGCCCTTTTGGCCATCCAGGCGGTGAGTGTAGCCCCGCCGGCCTCGACGAGACCATCCTCCAAGCTTGCTTCCACCATACGGGAATACTCATCTTTGAGGTCGCCCTCGGTGGAATGCACTGCTGCACCTGCCCAGCCGAATATGGTCATGGTGCCGATGTTCGAGGAGGTACTGAAGGCTATCATCTCCTCGGAGCTCTCCTCGGCATTGGCTCAGCTTGCTCTGGCCTTGACCTCGCGTGCTGTGGACCAGCCTGAGCGTCGCGTCGAGGCTTCTCAAGGCAAGACACGTCGTTCTCGCGTCTGTCCTCGTCTGATTCCTTGCCTCTTCCATCGAGACACGCTTCTCCCTCGGGCCAGCCTCGCTCGAGGCGCCTTGCAAAGCGCCCTCGGGACTCCACCTCCCCCTCCCCCGAGGCGGGGTAGGTCTCCCAGTCCTCGCACTACCGGCTCCATTAAGACCTCAGACCTCATCCTGTCCAACCCAAGTCTGCTGAGGTCGCCAGTCCGGTTGGGTATTCCGATCCGGGAGGAGTCGACCTTGGGGGGGGACCCTGTGTCTTTTTCCCGAGGCTTGTCTTCGGGCCGGGGTTCTCCGGGGCGCCGTCATCAGACCTCGACGGGCCGTGCCCCGAGGTCCTCCCTTCCGGGGACGTCGAGGCACAAGCTCTCGTCGACGCCACCTCGTTCTTTCAGTGGGGCTTCCTCGGCATCTCTGCTTGTGGATACGGATGTTCCACCGCAGTATTCTAGGGAGGCTTCCCCCTCCTTTTCGGCTGCCCTGCGGTCTCTTTCCACCACTCTGCCTAGGGAGCACTCTGATAGCAGGCCCTCTTCCTTCAGTCGGATTCCAAGTATACCAAGGAGTATTTGAAGGAGATGGAGCTTCCCTACCCCCGAGGGAATCCTTGCGGCTGCCTCTGAACCCGGTTTTGCAGCAGACTTTCTTTCGTAATCTGGAGACTCCCTACGCTATTCCGGCTATTCCCTCCAAAATGGAGTCTCGGTACCAGACGGTGCCTTGCAAGGGGTTTGAGAAGGCGCAGCTTTCACACCAGTCCTTAGTTGTGGAGTCTACCCTTAAAAAGTCTCACCCCTCCAAGGTCTATGCCACTGTCCCGCCGGGCCGGGAGGGCAGGACTATGGATAAGTTCAGGAAGCGCCTATATCAGAACTCCATGATGACAAACCAAGTCCTGAATTATAACTTTACTTTTACTTCTTATCTCAAGTGGTTCATCAACTCCCTACCATCTTTTGAGGATGCCTTGCCTTCTTCTCGCCGTGCGGAGTTTCGCCAGCTTGTGGATACACTGTCGCAGCTTCAGCTGTACATGTTTCAGGCCTCCTATGATGCATTTGAGCTGTCGTCTAGGGTCTCGGCCTTCACGGTAGCCATGTATCGACTGGCGTGGCTTCGCATTGTCGATATGGACCCCCAACCTGCAAGACCGGTTGGCCAATCTTCCATGCTTGGGGAATGAACTGTTCGATGATTCCATCGAGGCTGCCAAGAAGCGCCTCTCCAAACACGAATGCTCCTTTGCTTCCTTGGTCCGGGCTAAGGCGAAACCCGCTCTGCCCAAGACCTATCGGCTGCCTCCCCAGCGGTATCCGCAGAAGTCCATGCCGGCGTTTTCTCACCCTCCTCCTCGGCGTCCGCAGCAGCAGAGGACTCCTCCTAAGCCTCAGACCCCTGCTGCGCCTAAACAGCCGCCGTCCTTTTGACTAGTTGGGCGGGAGGGGGCTGGCCCCTTCCGCCTTGGGAGTTCCCCCTTTGCCCATCGGAGGTCATCTCCATGCCTTTTCTCACCGTTGGGCGGAGATCACTGCGGACTCTTAGGTCATCTCCGTCATTCGGGAGGGGTATTCCCTCAACTTCCGGGCTTTACCTCCAGACAGACCACCCGTAGAGTTTCTTTCTGACAGGACGCAGCTTCCTCTACTACTTTTGGAAGCGCGGGCTCTCCTTCGCCTGCGGGCGGTGGAAGAGGTTCCCCCTTGCCAACGGGGCTCCAGAGTTTATTCCCGGTACTTTCTGGTTCCCAAAATGACCAGAGACCCTCACTCCATCTTGGATCTGCGGAACCTGAAAAAGTTTTCGGTTCGGGAGAAATTCCGCATGCTTTTGCTTCCCATTTGATATCCCTTGATGGACGAGGGAGACTGGTTGTGTTCTCTGGACCTGAAGGAAGCCTACACACACATTCCGATACATCCGGCTTCTCGACGGTTTCTCTGCTTTCAGGTGGGAAGCCTCCACTTGCAGTATCGGATCCTCCCCATTTGGGCTTGCTTCGTTCCCACAGGTCTTCACGAAGTGCCTCGTGGTGGTCGCGGCGGCCCTGCAGTCGCAGGGCCTTCAGGTTTTCCCGTATTTCGACGATTGGCTTATCAAAGCCCCGTAGAGAGAGGGGGTTATTTAGAACATAAGAACTGCCATCTCCGGATCAGACCCATGGTCCATCGAGTCCGGCGATCCACACACGCGGAGGCCCTGTCAGGTATATACCTGATGTAGTTTTAGTCACCCATAACCCTCTATGCCTCTCGTAAGGAGATGTGCATCTAATTTGCCTTTGAATCCTAGCACAGTGGATTCCTTAATAACCTCCTTTGGGAGAGCATTCCAGGCGTCCACCACTCGCTGCGTGAAGCAGAACTTCCTGACATTTGTCCTGGACTTGTCCCCCCTTAGCTTCAAACCATGTCCTCTTGTCCGTGACACGTTGGACAATGTAAATAATTTATTTTCCTGCTCTATTTTATCGATGCCTTTCAGTAATTTGAACGTCTCAATCATGTCCCCTCGCAGCCTCCTCTTCTCAAGGGAGAACAGTCCCAGTTTCTTGAGTCGTTCCTCATATTCCAAGTTCTCCATACCTCTTATTAGTTTCGTTGCTCGTCTCTGCACCCTCTCCAGCAGTTTTATATCCTTGTTTAGGTTGGGAGACCAATGTTGGACACAGTATTCCAAGTGTGGTCTGACCATTGCTCTATAAAGCTGCATTATGACTTTCTTCGATCTACTCGTGATTCCTTTCTTTATCATGCCTAACATTCTGTTTGCTTTCTTTGCCGCTGCCGCGCATTGTGCCGATGGCTTCAGGGTCCTATCTATCAGTACACCCAGGTCCTTTTCTTGTTCGCTCTTACCCAGAGTTGCGCCTGACATTCTATACTCGTGTTCCTTATTCTTATTATCTAAATGCATTACTTTGCATTTCTCCACGTTGAACTTCATCTGCCATTGCTCTACCCATTTCTCTAACCGATACAAGTCGCTCTGGACTTCCTCGATATCCTCCTGCGATCTGATTGCCCGGCATAGCTTTGTGTCGTCTGCAAACTTAATCACTGGATATTCCGTCATCCAGGTCATTGATATAAATATTAAATAGGATCGGCCCAAGTACTGAGCCCTGGGGCACACCACTAGTCACTTCCTCCCAGTCTGAGTACTTCCCATTTATGCCTACTCTCTGCTTTCTGTTTTCCAGCCATTTGCCTATCCACCTTTGTATATCTCCCTCAATTCCATGGCTTTGTAGTTTCCTGAGAAGTCTTTCATGTGGAACTTTGTTGAACGCTTTCTGGAAGTCCAAATATATTATTTCCACCGGCATTCCACTATCAATTTGCTTGTTCACGGTCTCATAAAATTGAAGTAAATTCGTTAAACATGATTTCCCTTTCCTGAACCCATGTTGACTGGGTTTCAGCAAGTCGTGTGTATCCAAGTGCCGGACTATGCTATCCTTGATCAGTGCTTCAACCATCTTTCCAGGGACAGACATAAGGCTCACAGGTCTGTAGTTGCCCGGTTCTCCTCTCGATCCTTTTTTGAAAATCGGCGTGACGTTCGCTATCTTCCAGTCGTCTGGTATCTGTCCATTTCTGATTGTCAGATTGACAAGTTTTTGCAATAACTCTCCGATTTCAACCTTCAATTCCTTTAAGACTCTCGGGTGAATTCCATCTGGTCCAGGGGATTTGTCACTTTTGAGTTTGTCGATCTGGTAATATATCTGGTCCAACTCCACTTCAACTGTGGTGAGGCTGTCATCTATTACTCCACTAAACACTTTCACTGCTTCTGATATTTTTGCGGTATCCTCCTCCATAAAGACGGACGCAAAGAAGGAATTTAGTTTGTCTGCAATTTGTTTATCTTCCTTGATGTACCCTTTTCTTCCCTGGTCGTCCAGGGGTCCCACCGCCTCTTTTGCGGGTTTTTTCCCTTTCACGTATCTAAATAAGGGCTTGAAGTTTTTGGGCTCTTGTGCTATTTTTTCCTCATAGTCCTTTTTGGCATCCCTCACCGCCTTGTAACATTTCTTCTGATCATCTTTATGTTTTTTCCATGCTTCGGCGACCCGTCAGACTATTATCTTCCTTCAGCGTCTGGGGTTCGAGATCAATTTCCCAAAGTCTCAGTTGTGTCCCTCTCAGTCCCTGCAGTTTATCTGGGCTGTGCTCAATACGGTCCTCCTCCGGTCGTTTCTGCCTCCTTCTCGGCAGGCTGTCCTCCTGCGGCTGAGTCAGCTGGTGTCTCAGCGGGATTCAGTCTCGGCCGAGCAGATGATGATTCTCTTGGGACAAATGGCCTCCATCGTTCACATCACGCCATTTGCCCGGTTGCATCTTCGAGTTCCTCAGTAGACTCTGGCGTCACAGTGGCGGCAGGATTAGGATCCCGCTTCTCAGCACATTGTAGTGACTCCCTCCTTGAGATGCTCGCTCCGTTGGTGGGCCTGCTCTTCCAATCTGTCCAGAGGTGTGCTCTTTCTCGTACCCCCGCATCAGAAGGTTCTGACAACGGACTCCTCGACGTAAGCTTGGGGGGCGCACCTCGACGTCCTTCAGACTCAGGGTCTTTGGTTGAGTACGGACCGTCGCTGCCACATCAACCTGCTGGAGCTCCGGGCCATTTACAACGCCGTGGTGGCTTTTCGTCATTTGCTGCAGGATTCCGTTGTCCTGGTGCATACGGACAACCAGGTGGCGATGTATTATGTGAACAAACAGGAGGGTACGGGTTCCCTGTCGCTTTGCAGTGGCCATTGCGCCACAACATCTTCCTTCAGGCGGTGTATATCCAGGCTAGCAGAATTGTCTGACGGACAAGTTGAGCCACCTTCTTCAGCCGCACGAATGGTCCCTCCATTCTCGAACTCTGCGGCAGGTCTTTGTTCTGTGGGGAACGCCACAGGTAGATCTGTTCGCTTCGCCCCACAATCACAAGTTGTCTCGATTCTGCTCAAGGATGTCCTCCCCAGATCGTCTCGAGACAGATGCTTTCCTTCTCGATTGGACGGGCAGGTTCCTCTATGCGTTCCCTCCCTTTCCTCTTCTTAGAACCCTGGTTCATATCAAGTCGGTCCGTGCCATCCTGATCTTGATCGCTCCTCGGTGGCCCCGGCAGCCGTGGTTCTCCCTGCTCCTCCAGCTCAGTATCAGGGAGCCTCTGCTTCTTCCTGTTTTTCCTTCTCTGCTGTCTCAGAGTCGGGGTTTGCTGTTGCATTCCAATCTGCAGTCTCTACACTTAACAGCTTGGTTTCTCCCAGTTGGTGAGGAATGTCCTCGAGGCCTCTAGGAAGAGCTCCACTCGTCAATGCTATTCTCAGAAATTGACCAGATTTGCGGCGTGGTGTGCTGAACACTGAATGGATCCGCCCTCGGCCTCCTTGTCGGATTACCTGTTCCACTTGTCTCGGTCTGGCCTCAAATCGACATCTATTCAAGTCCACCTCAGTGTGATTGCTGCCTTTCATCTGCCGCTTGATGGGAAACCACTATCTGTCCATCCGCTGGTTTCCTGCTTTATGAAGGGCCTTTTTAATGTTCATCCTCCACTCAAGCCCCCTCCGGTAGTTTGGGATCTTAATGTGGTTCTGGCTCAATTGATGAAACCTCCATTTGAACCCATTGATAAGACTCCTCTGAAGTTTCTCACTTGGAAGTTGGTGTTCTTAGTTGCTCTCATGTCTGCCCGCAGAGTCATTGAGCTGCAAGCTCTGGTTGCGGATCCGCCTTTTACTGTATTTCATCATGACAAGGTGGTTCTTCGCACTCATCCTAAGTTCTTGCCTAAGGTGGTTTCAAATTTCCACCTCAACCAGTTCATTATTGTTCCGGTGTTTTTCCGAAGCCCCACTCCCATCCTGGTGAGGTGGCGCTTCACACGCTTAACTGTAAAAGGGCGTTAGCCTTTTACCTGCGACGCACTGAGTCTCATCGGACGGCTCCTCAACTTTTCATCTCTTTTGATCCTAATCGGTTGGGCCGCCCTGTTTCCAAGTGCACCTTGTCCAACTGGTTGGCTGCTTGTATTTCCTTCTGCTATGCTCAGGCTGGTCTCTCGCTGCAAGGTCGGGTCACGGGACATAGAGTCCGAGCAATGGCGGCGTCTGTCGCTTTCCTCAGGTCCACGCCTTTTGAGGAGATCTGCAAGGCTGCCACTTGGTCTTCGGTTCATACCTTCACCTCTCACTACTGTTTGGATGCCTTTTCCAGGCACGACGGCCAGTTTGGCCAGACGGTTTTGCGTAATCTTTTTTCCTAAATTGCCAACTTTCCCTCCATCCCCTTTTGGTTAGCTTGGAGGTCACCCACATGTAGAGAATATGCTGCCTGCATGTCCTGGGATAAAGCACAGTTACTTACCGTAACAGGTGATATCCAGGGACAGCAGGCAGATATTCTTGCAACACTCCCACCTCCCCAAGGTTGGCTTCTTTGCTAGCTATCTGAACTGAAGACCACAAGGAGGGGATGTGCCCTCTAGTGGAGCAGGAAGGCATGCATGCGTGAGCAGCACTAGCAAACTTTGAGATCTTCAATCAAGTTTGCTTGAAAAGCTGTCCACGACGGGGCTCCGTGGATGACTTCACCCACATGTAGAGAATATCTGCCTGCTGTCCCTGGATAACACCTGTTACGGTAAGTAACTGCTTTTTGTTCTCATTGACATACCAAATAATATAGTATCATAGGTCAATGCCACCGGGTTTTCTAATAAACAATTAATTTGGCCCCAAATTAATTTCCAAAAAAGCATAATAAATGGACAATAGAACAATAAATGGCCTAAAGTCCCTGCTTCGAGATGACAATACCAACATTTATTTGTCTTAGAGCTATCTAACTTTTGTAATATAACAGGGATTCATAGTGCTCTGTGTAACAAGAAAAACCAAGTTTGTCTCAAAGATGCTGACATTGTACATCTCAACCTCCAAGTCCATATTCGTGGCCATTGAGATGCAGAAATTTGATGCTTAATCTCAATGCTCCAAATATCCCTAAGGCCAGTTTTAGGCTTCTTATTTACAAATCCAGCTAACAATTTATACCACTGTGCGGCCTGGTGTCCCAAGAAGTCTACCTGAAAGCAAAGGAATTCCAAACTATATTGATTATTTAAATTTTTCCATTCAGGGAACCCCTCCTGAATGGCTTGCTTCAGTTGCAACCATCTAAAACTCTGTGACTTAAGACCAAATTTATGTTGCAGCTGTGAAAATTCAAGCAACTTACCATTAGATATTACATCATCTAAAATACGTATTCCTGCTATTATCCAATGCTTCCAGATTGAAACTGGGCAATTGAAGCATAAAGTATGTTTGCAGATTTGAAGCAAAACTGTAAGAATATTGAAGAAAACAAGGGGGGTTTATATATAAATATTCACCTCAAAGAGTTAAAAAGAAAAACAAAACCAATGAAGATAAAACACATTCAGTTACATCTATTCTGGATTCCGTATGTGTGGTGATTTATCCTTTCTCATGAACTGGACTTGCAGCTTTGAGTCCCCTCTTCCCCCCAGAGGTGGAGCTCCAGTAGTCCACACACCTGCAGTTTTTTCTCTGCAACTGCCTCTGCAAGCAAACTGTGCAGAAGTGTTCTGATCTGCTCTGCTTACCTTTTTTGCTTTCTTGCATTTGAAGTTCATTTTTTTTCTGAGGCTTCGGTGCCATGATACCCTATCTTTGGGGATTCTCTGCCTGGGAAAGGACGCAGATCTGCTGCGCTGGTCTGCAGCTCTGCAGGGCAAGCCTTTAGGTGTACTTGGAGAGTCAGCCTACTGTGTTTTCTTCTGTGCTCAAGGTCCATTCCCCTGGGAGCCTGCTTGCCTTCTGAGTTTCTCAGTGGCTTGAGCGCAGGCTATGGGCTCCCAGAGTAAGAACCCTTGGGGTATCAGGGTGCTGTCTGCATATTTACCCATCCCCTTCACGCTCCACGGTCCCTGGAAAGGGGGGGGGGTGAAGGAAGAAAATTCCATGGTCTGGAAGAGTCACTTGAAGTATCTGAGGCAGAAAGTCTTTTCCACCTTTCAGCTGCATTGAACAAGCTGCAGGTAAGCACCAGCAGAGAACTTAAGTAAACCCTATTCATTCATATGGGAGAATCGGGATGGGTCAGAAAATCCCAAATTTGAGGGTTTCTGGGGTTAGAGTTCAGGTCTCCCACCTCCAAAAACTCTATTTCTTTGTTCTTGAAATTTTCAAAAAGTCTTCACAAGCTGATTTTTGGCACAATTTTACTGACGGCAGATATCTTGAATTTCAAACTATCTTTTTCCAAAATCCTTTCTCTATCTGCCTAAAAAAAAAAACAATTTTGCTCCCAGTCAGCTGGGATGGGAGCAAAATTTGATTTATAGCTTCAGGAAGAGCCATCTGGCACCGACCCTGGTACCTGGGCTTTCTATTCAACATGGTGGAGAGTGTGGCGCAGTGGTTAAAGCTACAGCCTCAGCACCCTGGGGTTGTGGGTTCAAACCCACGCTGCACCTTGTGACCATGAGCAAGTCATTTAATCCCCCCTTTGGCCCAGGTACATTAGATAGATTGTAAGCCTGCCGGGACAGACAGGGAAAAATGTTTGAGTACCTGAATAAATTCATGTAAACTGTTCTGAGCTCTCCTGGGAGAACGGTATAGAAAATTGAATAAATAAATAAATAAAATAAATAATGTTTTGCAGCCGAATGTTTCTTCCCGAGCTACGCAAACGGAAGCTCTAGAGCTAGATCCTTTTTCTCTTAGAAATGCAATCTCTGACTGCTTGGCATTACCTACAGGTGCTGGGTTCCATAGCAGTCGTGCTGGAGGCTGTCCCAGGGGTCTGAGCCCATATGCTATCTCTATAGGACTCTCTTTTGTCCCAGTGGTTTTTACAGAAACAGCTCCTTGGACCGGGGCTGTGAGGATCAGCCTACACTAGTGGCATCAGGATGCGCCTTTTTCCAAGGGCATGCCTCTCCGGATCTCAGACTTGATAACTCTCATGACCGATGCCAGCCTCTTTGACTTGGAAGCTTGTTGCAGGAATAGCTCAGTTTAGGGCCAGTGATTTATATTGAACCTTTTCTGTTTGTAAGGCATTTTGTTGTTATATTTGTTCTCTGTTTTATATTTTAATGCATATTTGACCTCTGAGGCAAACGCTGAAACATAGTTCTGTGTTGGGTCTACATCTTTGTTGATGGACATAATAGAGTTATGATTTTAATGATCCTTTTGACTACCTTTTCATTTGGAAAGACTATTGCCCCATCCCACTTTTGTTTTGTGGTTTTGCTAATTTTGTGGGTCTGATTGCTGTTGTGATTGAAGGAGTAGAAAATATTCAAGCAGATAGAGACCCGAGTGGTCCATCCAGTCTGCCCAACCATACGTGCTGCATAAATTAATTATTTCGTTTAAATGGTCCTTTTTCTTAGATATTTCTGGGCCAGAAATCCAGAGCCCTGACTGGTAATGTGCTTAGGTTCCATCTACTGGAGTCTCTATCAAAGCTCACTCCAGCCCATCTTAACCATCCCAGCCATCGAAACCCTAGCCCATCCTCAACTGAATGTTCATATACGGAACACAGGCCGTGCAAGCCTGCAAGTACTGGCCTTAGTTCCTTCAATGCATACCCATTATTTTCTGATTAGAGATCCTCTGTGTTCATCCCACGCTTGTTTGAACTCTGTCACATTTTCTTCTCCACCACCTCCCTCGGAAGCGCATTCCACACATCAACCACCCTCTCTGTAAAGAAGAATTTCCTAACATTACTCTTGAATCTACCACCCTTCAACCTCAAATTATACTCTTTGGTTTTACCATTTTCCTTTTTCTGACATAAATTTTGTTCTACGTTTATACCTTTCAAGTATTTGAACGTCTGAATCATATCTCCCCTGTCCCTCCTTTTCTCTAGGGTATACATATTCAGGGCTTCCAGTCTCTCCTCATATGCCTTCTGTCGCAAACCTCCTACCATTTTTGTCACCTTCCTCTGGACCACTTGAAGTCTTTTTATGTCCTTCGCCAGATACGGTCTCTAAAATTGAACACAATACTCCATGTGGGGCCTCACCATCGACCTGTACAGGGGGATCAACACCTTCTTTCTTCTACTGGTTATGCCTGCCTCTATACAGCCTAGAATCCTTCTGGCAACAGCCACCGCCTTGTCACACTGTTTCTTCGCCTTTAGATCTTCAGACACTATCACCCCAAAGTTCCTCTTCCCATCCGTGCATATCAGCCTTTCACCTCCCAGCACATACGGCTCCTTCCAATTTCTAATCCCCAAATGCATTAATCTGCACTTCTTTGCATTGAATTTTAGTTGCCAGATATTAGATATTATTAGGTAGCGCATTAAGTTATACTAAGAGTTGCATTTGAGTTTCATCAGTCAGGTAGTGGAGGTACTGAGTCACTGTGGTGCTGGTAATTAAGGCGCTGGGTAAAAAGGGAAGTTTTCTTGGCCTTCCTGAAGTTTCAGTCTATCTGGCGATCTAATGGATAGGGGGATGATGAGCGTGAGGATCGTCTGGTCATTTGCCTGCCTGGTGCGAAGGTGGTGGACCTCACGCATCACATAGGAGGATTTTAGATAGTGCTGGGGAGTAGCCAGCTGTCTTAGTACATGTAGATACCAATGACATAGGAAAATGTGGGAAGAAAGTTCTGGAAGCCAAATTTAGGCTCTTAGGTAGAAAGCTGAAATCCAAATCTGCCAGGGTAGCATTTTCAGAAATGCTCCCAGTTCCACGTGCAGGACCCAAGAGGAAATGCTTGGTTGAGACAATGAGGCAAGGATAAGGGATTTAGATTTGTTAGGAACTGGGCAACCTTCTGGGAAAGGGGGAGCTTGTTCCGAAAGGACGGACTCCACTTAACCGGGATGATACCAGGCTGCTGGCGCTAACGTTTAAAAAGGAGATAAAGCAGCTTTTACACTGAGATGTAGGAGAAAGCTGAAAATCACCCGGATGATGATGGTGTGATGGTTCGGTGTGAGGTATCCTTGGAGGATACTATTGAAACAGGATATTTAGGGATTCCTGGTGGAGAGGTTCCAATAATGGTGAAAGAAAGCCATAAGGGTTTAAGAGGAAGGCAGAGTAAAAGACTCAATTTTCCCTGTCTTCTCAGCAGCCTGTAGTTGCAAGGAAAAAACACACTTTGAAGTGTCTGTATACAAATGCTAGAAGCCTAAAAAATAAAATAGAGTTAGAGTATATAGCACTTAATGATGAGATAGATATAATAGGCATCTCAGAGACCTGGTGGAAGGGGGTCAATCAATGGGACACTGTGAAGGGGGTCAATCAATGGGACACTGTGTTACCTGGGTACAAATTATATCACAAGGATAGAGTAGATCAAATTGGAGGGCGGTTGCGCTATATGTTAGAGGGAATTGAATAAAATAAACATTCTGCATGACATAGATAGCAATGTGGAATCCTTATGGATAGAAATTCCATATGTGAAGGGAAGGAATATAAAGGTAGGATTATATTACCGTCCCCCGGGACAAAATGAGCAGACAAATGAAGAAATGTTTTCAGAGATTAGGAAAGCTGGAGAATTGGGCGACAGTATAATAATGGGTGATTTCAATTACCAAAATCTATAGGAGAGGGTATATATAATCATTCACACACTAATATCATACCCCATAAAGAAGCGGTAAGGACCCCATCTGGCCTAAGCAGCACTCAACCACCCAAATATGTGACAACTCTTTACCAAATCCCAAACTGAAAAAGACAGAGAGAGAAAGGAAAAAAGCCCAAGGAGGGAATCCACTTTTAGAAACTGCAAGAATCACTTAGACACATCAATACAAGGAGAAACTCCATTTTTTCAGTTGTTGCTCCCTCCCTTTGGAATTCAATGTCTAACTTCTTAAGAGAGACAACATCTATGGAGAAATTCAAATCTTTCCTTAAAACATTCCTTTTTAAGGATGCATTCTAAGTTTGACTGTCCTTTTAAGGATTTTATAAACTTAATTTCAGCCCACTTAAGTTGGACTGCTACGTGTTACCCTATCCTTTTGTATTTTCCTGTGTTCCTCTCTTTTCTTTATTTATATTGTAGTTCTCCCTTTTCCACTCATTTCAGTATGTCCTTTGGTCTTATTTGTCTATTGTTTTAATTGATGATGATGTTTCTTTGTTATAATTTGCTCCCCCCCTTTAAATTTTTGATAAGGTGGTATAACAAATTTTTAATAAACTTGGAAGCATAGTTCCAAAACCATAAATTAGGCAAAGAGACTCAGTACTTAGCTGCTAAAGATGTTTCACCATGTGCCACTGATTCAGATTCAACACACCAGCTCAAGGGCGCACTCCAAAAGTCAAGGTAGACAAACCACAGTAAAATCCAACAGGGACCGTCCTTGTTTCTCCAAAGCTGCATCAGAGGACACTCTTTAACACTCCAGCTTGCCACACACACATTCCTGACAATAGCTGAAAAAGAAAAGCAAACTAGTGGTGAAGTGGTCTTTATTTTCACTTTGCAGCGTGGAGCACAGTCTGCTACAGAATAGGCGTTTGCTCCTCACTGTGTTTTAGAAGCTTACATTTTCAGTGTCCCCTGAGGAAGGGGGTTTTGATAACGCCAAAACTTGGATCCTAGCTGGGACTATAACTAGGAATAAAAGCTTTTTTCATAAATAAAATTTACCCATTGGTTGAATTAGATGTCTACCTTACCTTCTATTGGATTGTGTGGACTTTTAAAGCAGGGTATTCTTCTCTTTGCTCGGGTGAAGTGGTCCCAGCACCAATTTACTTTTCTTTTTCAGCTATTGTCTGGAATATGTGTGTGTGGCAAGCTGGAGTGGTAAAGAGTGTCTCCTGATGCAGCTTCAGCGAAACAAGGACAGTCCCTGTAAGGTTTTTCTATGATTTGTCTGCCTCGACTATTGGAGTGCACCCTGGAGCTGGGGTGTTGATTCTGAATCAGTGGTGCCTGGTGAAATATCTTTGGCAGCTAAGTACTAAGTCTCTTTGCCTAACTTATGATTTTGGAACTATGCTTGCAGTTTCTACAAGTGGATTCCCTCCTTGGGCTTACAGTGTTGCCATCTACCTTTGCGACTAAACCAGTTACTAGGTTTACTATGATGGAATAAGTAGAGATTTTTTTAACCAATGAAGCCGAACCTAGTTTTTTTTTTCTCCACTTTATTTTTTCTCTTTTGTCTTTTTCTCTTTGCAATTTGTTAAGAGTTGTCGCATATTTGGGTGGTTGAGTCCTGTATAGGCCAGCTGGGGTCCTTACTGTTTCCTTATGGGGTACGATATTAATGTGTGAATGATTTCAATTACCCCAACATTGACTGGTTAAATGTCACATCAGGGAGTGCTAGGGAGGTAAAATTCCTAGATGTCATAAATGACTAACTGGTCTAGGAACCAACAAGAGGGAGAGCTATTTTAGATTTGGTCCTTAGTGGAATGCAAGACAGTACAAGTGTTGGGTCCGCTGGGAAACAGCGATCATATTGTGATCAATTTGAGCTGATACCAGGAGTGATATCGCAAAATAAATCTACTGTAGAGGCGTTTAATTTTTGAAAGGGCAACTATGATAAAATGAGGAAAATGGTTAAAAAGAAGCTAAGAGAATCAGTTGCAAAGGGTTAGGACTGTAAACCAGGCGTGGATGTTATTTAAAAATACCGTCATGTAAGCCCAGACCAGATGTATTCCACGTATCAGCAAAGGTGGAAAGAAAAGGAAAGGAGAGCCGGCATGGTTAAAAGGTGAAGTGAAAGAGGCTATTAGAACCACAAAAAACATCCTTTAAAGAATGGAAAAAGGATCCAAATGAAGAAAATAAGAATAAACACAAACACTGGCAAGTAGATACAAAGTATTGATAAAGACAAAAAGAATATGAAGAGAAACTTGCAAAAGAGGCAAAAACTCATAACAATTTTTTAGGTATGTCAGAAGCAGAAAATCTGTGAGGTAATCTGTGGAACTATTTGATGATCAAGAAGCAAAAGGGGTGCTCAGGGAGGATAAGGCCATAGCGCAGAGACTAAATGAATTCTTTGCTTCGGTCTTTACAGAAGAAGATGTAAGAGGATCTACCTGAACCGGAAATGGTTTTCAAGGGTGATGATGCAGAGGAACTGAAAGAAATCTCAGTGAATCTGGAAGATGTACTAAGCCAAATCGACAAGTTAAAAAGTGATAAATCACCTGGACCAGATGATGTACATCTCAGGATATTAAAAGAACTCGAACATGAAATTGCTGACCTGCTGTTAGTGATCTGTAACTTGTCGCTAAAATCGTCTGTAGTACCTGAAGATTGGAGGGTGGCCAACATTAACACCGGTTTTATAAAAGGGCTCCAGGGGAGATCTGGGAAATTACAGACCAGTAAGCCTGATTTCAGTGACGGGCAAAATGGTGGAAACAATTATAAAAAATAAAATTGTGGAACACGTAGACAAACATGATTTAATGAAACAGAGTCAGCATGGGTTCAGCTGAGGAAAATCTTGCATCACCAATTTGCTTGACTTCTTTGAAGTGAATAAACATGTGGATAAAGGTGAGCCGGTTGATGTAGTGTATCTAGATTTTCAGAAAGCTTTTGATAAATTTCCTCATGATAGGCTCCTGAGAAAATTAAAGAGTCATGGAATAGATGGATTAGGAATTAGTTATCTGTTAGAAAACGGAGGGTAGGGTTAAATGGTCATTTTTCTCAATGGAGGAGAGTAAAGTGGCATGCCACAGGGGTTTGTATTGGGGCCGGTGCTATTTAACTTATTTATAAATGATCTGATAATTGGAATGACGAGTGAGGTTATTAAAGTTACAGATGACACTAAACTGCTCAAAGTTGTTAAAACGCATGCGGCTTGTGAAAAATTGCAGATAGACCTTAGGAAATTGGAAGACTGGGCATCCAAGTGGCAGATGACATTTAATGTGGACAAATGCAAAGTGATGCACATTGGGAAGAATAGCCAAAATCACAGTTACCAGATACTAGGGTCCACATTGGGGGGTTAGCACCCAAGAAAAGGATCTGGGTGTCGTCGTAGACAATACGATGAAACATGCCCAGTGTGCAGTGGCAGCCAAAAAAGCAAACAGGATGCTAGGAATTATTAAAAAAGGGGATGGTTAACAAGACTAAGAATGTTATAATGCCCCTTTATTGCTCCAATTTGCGACCTCATCTGCAGTATTGCATTCAATTCCAGTCTCCTTATCTCAAGAAAAATATAGTGGCGCTAGAAAAGGTTCAAAGAAGAGCGACCAAGATGATAGAGGATGGAACTCATCTCATGAGGAAAGACTAAAAAGGTCAGGGCTCTTCAGCTTGGAAAAGAGACAGCTGAGGGGAGATATGATTGAAGTCTACAAAATCCTGAGTGGAATAGAACAGGTACAAGTGGATCCATTTTTCACTCCATCAAAAATTACAAAGACTAGAGGACACTCGATGAAGTTACAGGGAAATACTTTTAAAACCAATAGGAGGAAAAAAATTTCACTCAGAAAATAGTTAAGCTCTGGAACGCATTGCCAGAGGTTGTGGTAAGAGCAGATAGCGTAGCTGGTTTTAAGAAAGGTTTGGACAGTTTCCTGGAGGAAAAGTCAATAGTCTGTTACTGAGAAACATGGAGGAAGCCACAGCTTGTCCTGGATCGTTAGCATGGAATATTGCTATTTCTTGGGTTTTGGACATGTACTAGTGTTGTCTGGAAAGAACCACTTGCACAGGTAGCAACCCCTGGGTCTTAATAGGGGAATTCTGACTGAGATGTGAAGGGAGAGAGAGAAACTCACCAGGTACACACACACAATTTGGATCATTCAATATACAGTAACTGAAGCTTCAGGGAGATTCCTATCCGTGCTTAAAGCAGCCTCATCAAGAAATGACTCAGTGATGCATACAGCAATGATTCCTTTTATTGAGGAGTTTGGAGGCAAAAATAACAAGCAACGGTCAAGTTATTGGTAATGATTACATATGTCATAAGATGCAAGCCATAGGTCATATGGTCAGTGGACAAAAGATACATTACACAAGCCCTAAATCACAAGTTCATAATGTCATAAAACCTTCAAGCAAGGACCGGATCAGTGCATAGCCCACCCTAAAGGCTGATACTTTTATTGTGTCAGAGAAGTGCACTAAAGTTACTCTCTGTGTATCATATTCACATGATCTTTTAAATTTAGCAGTGATAAGCAGAGTTTGGTGTTTATTAGGACGAAGTTAAAGGGGTTAAGGTTGGACCAGCCTGAGGCGGTTGGATTAGTCCCTTTTATGTTAATTTTATAGTTCCTGCCTTCCTGCAGATGGTCAGAGTAACATGTTGATTGCTTAACAAGCTCCTACTGCCTATGGCACTTGCCTAATATGTTTCTGGGGCATAGTGCAAGCTTTCTATCATAGAAAATCTTAGCTGATATATCAGAGCAATATTCTTTATGTCTATATTTTAGGCCTCTATTTAGCACTGAAACAGTAATTGTGGCCATTCTGGACAATTTGCGCTACTTGTTCAGTAAGGGCCTCAACGCACTAATCATGCAATTTGATATGAGTTCCGCCTTTGACTTGGTAGACCATGGAAAACTGTTACAATGCCTAGACGCAATCGGAATCAGAGGAGAAGTACTGAACTGGTTTCAAGGTTTCCTTATATCATGCACATACCAAGTCCGTTTCAATCATGATCTCTCAGATACATGGAGCAATCCATCTGGCGTGCCACAAGGATCACCGCTATCCCCTTTGCTCTTCAATGTTTACATGTCCTCATTGGGTGCACAACTATCCCAGCTGGGGATAAAACTATTTAGCTACGCTGACGACTTTATGATAATTATCCCATTCACCAACTCTTGCCTCAGAAGTCACCCCCAAAGCAACAGAAGTATGAAATCGGATGGAGCAATGGATGACCGAATTCAGACTAAAACTAAACTCAGAGAAAACAAAATTTTTCATAGCAGTGCCATACCCACTCGACACTAAAGCACCAATGTGCATCAACAACCTTAGTTATCCAATTCAACCTACTATGAAGATATTGGTGTAACACTGGACCAGAACCTGACCATGAAAGACCAGGTAGACTCCTTGATCAGAAAAATCTTTCACACCCTCTGGAAACTTCGGTCCATCAGAGCTTACTTCGATGCCTCATCATTTCGAATTCTAGTACAATCCCTTATTCTGAGTCAACTCGATTATTGTAACATCGCCTACTTGGCACTCCCCCAGAAGTACATGCGACAATTGCAACTGGTTCAAAATACAGCAGTTAAACTACTTTGTGGACTGAAGAAGTTTGATCATGTGACACCTTCCTATCGACATTTACACTGGCTACCGATAGAAGCACGTGTGAAATTCAAGTTTGGTTGTTTTTGCTTCAAGGTACTTTAAGGCTTAGCCCCTAAATACATAACAGATCTTTTCTCTTTCTCAACCAACAGACACAAGCGAAGCTCACACCTGAACTTCGTTTCTCCACCGGTTACAGGTTGTAAATTTAAAAGTCATCATCAACATCTTCTCGCACATCAAGCAGCATTTTGGGGTAAAGACCTTGAACAATTGCTTGTGCCTACTACCTATGGAGAATTCAGGAAACGCCTGAAAACACATCTATTCCTGAAATACTTAGGAAACCAACCTATTCAATCTTAGTCCTTAACAACCGAGCGCAAGAGCCACCTGTCGCTAAATCTGTACTTTGTTTATTCACTCAATCTGTAACATTTCTAATCATTGTAAGCCGCATAGAACATCACGGTCCTGCGGTATATAAACTATTATTATTATTATTTATATATGTTTTCCTTGGGGGGGCCTAATCCTCACGTAGCCCCTTTCAGGGTCTACACTAGTGACGTGGATTGGTCACCGTGAGAATGGGCTACTGGGCTTGATGGGGCCATTGGTCTCATCCAGTAAGGCTACTCTTATGTTGTTATGATATGCCATAATTTAGGTATGAAATGCGAGTAGGAGTGTTTGTGGGCGGTTTCAGTCATGATAGAGGACGTAGTCAGACGTCTCTCTTCTTGGGATCTCAGTGGTCAGCTGGGGACGTAAATTTTTAGTTTTGTTTTCTTTTAGTTTGGTATCATCTTGTGGAAGATTTTGAAGGCAAGAACCAGGGCTTTGAAGGTGCAGTGTTTTTGGATAGGCAGCCAGTGCATGGATGCTAGTGCAGGGGTGACTTGGTTGTGGATGTCCAGGTTTTTCAGGAGGCGGATTGCAGAATTTTGCACACCTTGGTTTTTGCAGGTATGCCCACTATTAGCGCATTGCAGTAATTTAAGTGGGATAATACAATTAGTTTTGGTTAAGATCACTTGATCCATCATATCTCTGCTTCTTTTCCCTATCTCCTGTATTACTGCGGACCCTATTTAAATAATGCTCACTGTTAGTTATGGGAGTCATTTTTTATGCTTTCACATTTGATGTGTGTGGGGGTTTTGGTGGAGAAGTGCAATTTTGCCCATCTTCAACCATTTATGAACCCCCTTTTTCAAATGGTTTGTGCTGACAATTCTGGAAGCCCTTTGTTGCCTGAGAACATTTCTGAAACTGTCCCTCATTGCCATATTTTTTTGCCAGGCCACCACAATAAAACAGTTATTATCCCAGGACAAGCAGGCAGCATATTCTCAACAGCGTCATCGACGGAGCCCCGCAGCAGACAGCCTCGAAAGCAGACTTGCTTGAAGATTTTTGTAAGAGCTTCCGAGTGCTGCACTGCGCATGCGCAAGTGCCTTCCCGCCCGAGTTATGGCGTGCATCTCCTGTGAGCAACCTCAGTTCAATGTTTTCCGCAGAGCCGAGAAGTCCTCTTTTCAGCTCTGCAGCCTTCGTTGCCTTCTCTCACCGCGGCTTTTTATTATTTTATTATTAAGTCGCTGGGCTTGCGTTTCCATTCGTTCTTCAAAAACAAAAAAAAGAGTTTATTCATTTTTTTGTTTTTCTTTTCAGTCAGCGGCCTTTTGGCCTAGACCTGGCTGCTCACCTCGTTCGGTACGTCGGACTTTGTTTTTTCTATGTCCCGGCCTCTTATCGGGTTCAAAAAGTGTAGGCAGTGCAACAAGACCATTTCAAAAACCGATCCCCATAGTTGGTGCATTGTTTGTTTGGGCCCTGAACATTGCCCCGACGATTACTTGTGCTGTACTACCCTTCAACCTCGGGCCTTTCGTCGACGCTGTGCCAAGTTTCTCCAACTTTTTGGCACTATGGACTAACCGCCTCGACCTCGACGCCAACTTCTGCCTCCACTAAGGCCTCGACCTTGACATCTTTGGTCTCGAAGGCCTCGCCGGCAGCTCCTCTGAAGTCGTCCTCGACAGGTAAGTCTCCTGTCTCTCCTTCAGGTACCATTCCTAAGAAGCCTTCAGAGTCTCAGGCATCCCAGGCTGTATCCGCGGTCCTGCCAGCCTCTTCAAGATCTCCAGCTAAGCGTGCCTCAAGCTTCGGGAATACTCATCCTCGAGGTCGCCCTTCTTGGAGCGCACTGCTGCACCTTCGAGACCTGATCACTTTGTCTCGGTGCCAATGTTCGAGGACATGTTAAAAGCCATTCTGACCACTCAGATTTCCTCTGTCGTGGCTCAACTCCTTCCGTCCTCGACCCTGCTTCCTTCGAGCCAGCCTGAGCAGCAGTCTGGGACTCCTGTCAAAGCACCTCGAGGCAAGCCTCGGAAGCCTCGCTGGTTCTCATCCAGTGACTCTTCACCTACTCCTCAGACACTGTCTCCTCCACCTCGGCCGAAGCATCGCTCGAGGCATCTCACTTCCAAGCTTCCTCAGGAGACATCTCTGCCACAGAAACCTTCGCCTTCTCTGGATACTGAGACTTCTATGCCTCGTTTATCCAAGGCTACTGAGACTTCTTCCAAATCTAATCATAAGTCTCGCAAAGCTATTACACCGGCTGCTTATCCTCGAAGTCCATCGAGGTCGAGGACTCCTCCATCGAGACCGCCTCCAAGGGAGTCTTCTCCTCCTGCCTCTGTTCCTCGAACCCCGGGGACCTCACCATCGAGGGTTTTGAAGTGCAAACACTCACTAACTCCGCCTCACGCAGGTAGTGCAGCTTCCTCATTCACTGTGTGCCTGGACTCTGAACCTTTGTCTCAGTATTCCAGAGAGGCTTCTCTGTCCTACTCAGTAGTTCCTCGGTCTCGCACTCCTTCTCCGGAAGGTGCCTTGACCTCGAAGTCTGCCTTTTTTGCCAGGTTCGTCTTTGACATGGAACAAGCTCTTCAACTGGAGCTTCACTCTGATTCCAAATATACACCTGAATACTTGGCCGACATGGAGCTGCCTCATCCACCCAAGGAGACCTTGAGGCTTCCTATGACTCCAGTATTGAAGCAACTTTTTTTTAAGGAATATGGAAACTCCTTATTCCATTACAGCCATTCCATCCAAGCTGGAATCTAGGTATCGCACAGTACCTTGCAAAGGCTTCGAGAAATCTCAATTGTCTCACCAGTCTTTGGTTGTTTAAAGAAAGCTCATCCATCTAAGCTTTATGCTGCAGTCCCTCCAGGCAGGGAGGGCCATACAATGGACAAGTTTAGCCGTAGGTTATACCAGAATTCCATGATGGCTAACAGAATTCTCAATTATAACTACATTTTCACTGCTTATTTTAACCATTTCCTCAAATTGATGCCTAAGTTCTATCCGGCTCTGGAGGAACAAAGTCTTTCTGAATTTAAACAGATCATCAGAACAATCTGTTTTGCAAAATCTTTCTTCTTAACTTGCCAACTCTCCCTCCATCCCATTATGCTTAGCTTGGAGGTCACCCACTGTTGAGAATATGCTGCCTGCTTGTCCTGGGATAAAGCACAGTTACTTACCGTAACAGTTGTTATCCAGGGACAGCAGGCAGATATTCTCACAACCCACCCTCCTCCCCTGGTTGGCTTCTTAGCTAGGTTTCTGAACTAAGGTTCCTCACAGGAGACGCGCGCCCTAACTCGGGCGGGAAGGCACTCGCGCATGCGCAGTGCAGCACTCGGAAGCTCTTACAAAGATCTTTAAGCAAGTCTGCTTTCGAGGCTGTCTGCTACGGGGCTCCGTCGGTGACGTCACCCACTGTTGAGAATATCTGCCTGATGTCCCTGGATAACAACTGTTACGGTAAGAAACTGTGCTTTCTGCCTCCCTTCATGAGCCAGAATGCATCACATCTATTCCTTACCTGCCTCATTGGGCACAGTGTCCAAACTCAGAACTCTCGCACTGCAGTGCTTTAGCCTATACCTGGAGTGCCCAAATGGTCGATCATGATCGACCAGTAGATCACAAAGGCAACGCAAGTCGATAATGTTGCCTTTGCAATCTTTTCTTCCTGCCTCCCCGAGCCAGGCCAGGCGCGTATAAGAGCCGAACCCACTAGATTTCACCTCTGACATCAATTCTGACATCGGCGAGGAAGTTCTGGGCCAGCCAATCGCTGACTGGCTTGCCTGGAACTTCCTCTCTGACGTTAGAATTGACATTGGAGGTGAAGGCTTGTGGGCCCGGCGCTTGTACGTGCCAGGCCTGGCTCAGGGAGCCAGGAAGAAAAGATCACAAGTGCTGGCTTGGGGAAGCAGGGAGAAATCGGCATGGTGGCTTGGGGGGGGGGTTTGGGAAAGAATCAGGGAAGTGGATAAATCGGCGCGATGGCTTGGGGGGCAGGGGGAGAGAGACAGAAAGAAAAGGGCAGGGGGCAGAAAGAAAGAAATATTGGATTTACAGAAGGAAGTGCAACCAGAGACTCATGAAATCAGACAAAAGGTAGGAAAAATGATTTTATTTTCAATTTAGTGATCAAAATGTGTCTGTTTTGAGAATTTATATCTGCTGTCTATATTTTGCACTATGGCCCCCCTTTTACTAAACCGCGATAGTGGTTTTTAGTGCAGGGAGCCTATGAGCGTCGGGAGCTGCGAGAGGCATTCAGCGTAGCTCCGTGTGCTAAAAACCGCTATTGCGGTTTAGTAAAAGGGGGGCCATAGTGCAAAATATAGACAGCAGATATAAATTCTCAAAAAAGACACATTTTGATCACTAAATAAAAGGGGAGAGGGTATATTTGTCTATTTTTGTATAGTTGTTACTGATGTGACATTGCATATTTTAAAGTCATCTGCCTTGATCTCTGGGAAAAAAACCCCAAATACAAATGATAATTAACATTTTTTCTGCATACAATATGATTCATGTTTTTTAAAATTTTATTGTTGGTAGATCATTTTGACTTAGTCATTTTAAAAGTAGCTCACAAGCCAAAAAACTGTGGGCACCCCTGGCCTATACCATGACCGCTAAACTTTTAACTCTGTTAGTACTACTCAATCTAACATTTTTTAATCATTGTAAACCGCATAGAACTTCACGGTTCTGCAGTATATAAACTGTTATTATTATTATTATTATTATGAGATTACTTACTTTAAGAAGGGTGGGAGGGAGGGGATTTCTATTTTTGTTTATGAGGATTTGATTAAGAATTTTAAGTGCTGTCTTGAAATTATAATGGATATATTTATGTACACTTATTGTCTGTTTTAAAATGACTCAAGAAATTTATGTTACTTTAAGAAGGGTGGGGGGTGGGGATGTATATTTTTGTTCTAGATGATATGATTAAGAATTTCAAGTGTTATATTGAAAGTTTAATGGATATTTTATTGTACACTTGTTTAAGATTTAAAATGAATAAAGAATTTAAAACTATTATTATGAGATGGTTCTTCAAGGTTTTATTTTGTATGATTTGTTTGTTTTTTTGTTTCTTTGAGCTTTGTGTGTTGTACCATACAGTGGTACCTCGGTTTACGAGTGCACCGGTTTGCGAGTGTTTTGCAAGACGAGCAAAACATTTGCAAAATTGGTGCCTCGGAAACCAAGCATGGCTCGATTTACGAGCACCCCCCCCCGCTCCCCCCGCAATCCGGCACCACCCTGCCTCGAACCGGCACCCCCCCCCCCCCGACACAATCCGACATCCCCCCCGACACAATTGGCCGCACACACACCCCCCCCCCCCGCCACTTCTTACCCTCATCTGGGCACTCTTGAAGATCGGCCTACTCGTCTGCTGGGCCTTGAGCATCTGAGCATGCTCAAGGCCCAGCAGACGAGTAGGCCGATCTTCAAGAGTGCCCAGATGAGGGTAAGAAGTGGCGGGGGGGGGGTGCGCCCAATTGTGTCGGGGGGGGGGTGCCCAATCGTGTCGGGGGGGTCGGATCGTGGCGGGGGGATGCCAAATCATGTCAGGGGGGGTCGGATCGTGGCGGGGGGGGGTGCCAGTTCGAGGCAGGGGGGGTGCCGGATCGCCTGGGGGGTGCCAGTTCGAGGCAGGGGGGGTGCCGGATTGCAGGGGGGGTGCCTGATTGCAGGAGGGGGCCTTCGAGGGGAGCAATGCCGGTTCTCGGGGGGGGGGGATACACATCAAAGCAAGTTTCCATTATTTCCTATGGGGAAACTCGCTTTGATAAACGAGCATTTTGGATTACGAGCATGCTCCTGGAACGGATTATGCTCGTAATCCAAGGTAACACTGTATTTATCTAGTAGCCAAAATGTTTTGCTCAGACTGATCCCTGTAAAGTATAATTTTTAATGCACAAATATTCTGTTTTCAGGTGCAAGGAAAGCAGCTTAAAGAATTTACAGAATGACATTACTGAAATAGAGTAAGTAATTGTTATTTTTGAAATGTGAAGCATTATGTATATAGCACTACTCAAAAAAGTTTCTATGCATGGCAGTTGTCAGAATAAATAAGATGCAAATGTGCTAACTACATACAAGACTCATCTTTATATTCTGAAGATATCTGTGCCTCTTAATACTCAGATGGAAGGTTTATATTGTGCAGCTCCAAATCTTTCTTCAATATCACTTGGCAAACTGCATTATAGAATCTGCTTGTAATATATAATAATGCCAGCTTCCACCCCTAAATATCTTCTGCAGTAGATTTGATCAGTGTAGCCAACTGTGCTGAGCTTTGATGGTTCCTCTTTATTTTCTAGAGCTGCCCATTTTGTTCAGGGCTTCTGGGTGGAAGTGGTGAAATATTTGTATATGTCATATCAATACCCCCATAACTGCTGTATTCAGTGCCTTGGTCCTGAACATCAGGACTTTTTTAATAACTAAACTAAAACTTAATTTTATAGACAAGGTCTTCAACCAAAAAGATGCTTGACTTGGTTTACAATAATATAAGAATAGTACACAAATATAGAAGAAGAATGTAATCTAGAATGGCTTAGTTTCCAAAGTGTTTAGTAAACAAGAAAGTTTTCAGAACTTTCTGAAATAAAATGAAGGGGCCTAGTCTTCGTGCATGGAGAAGAGGTCCCTTAAGGCCAGAAATTAAAATTTGACAAATTTTTTGATACTCCCTCATTATTTTCAACATGGCTGGTGTTTCTACAACTGACCCTCAACTCCCTGCCTCATCATTGAACACAGCATCGACTCCCATTTTGCCCACAGAGTACGATACCAAGGCCTCACATTGACGGGAATATGCATCATTGCCTCTTGTTTCCGAGGACTCCCATAAAAAAAGTTAAGAAGTGCAAACATAATGCAGATAATAGCCATGCATCTAAAGACACCTTAGATCAACGTGCGTCGATTGACACCTCTGATAGGCATGCATCCACAGTGTCTCTTGAATCGTCACCCCATAAGTGTCAACATAAAGTCAGTATGTCACCTTCTCACCATGGACAAGCCTCGATGCTCATGTCATGGGCACTTCAGCACCCATTATGGCAACAGACTGCTGTACCTTTGCCTATATTGGTACTGGCACAATTGCTCAGCCGCACTCTATGCCAAATGCTGCCACTACGCAACCAGCTTCAGTCCAGCCTGAGCATCAGCCTTGACATGGGTCCAGGAATTGCTCAATGATTCCTCGACATAGAGTTTCCATGCCGCGATAGCATTCCATGCACTCTTCATCATCTAGAGATCATAGTAGGAACCACCTCTTCAAGAGTGCTTTTAGCTCCTAACTCCTTTCACCTTAAGTTCTGCATCCCCAACCCTATATGTCATGTCTGTCTGTCCAAGTTAGATTGTAAACTCTTCCAAGCAGGGACTGTCTACTAAATGTCAAAATGTTCAGTGCTGCATATGCTTTTCAGCACTATGAACAGATGTATAGCGTGACACAAATGTATAAACCAATAAATGAATTACAGATGTAATGATGTATAGGAAAAGAACCAATAAAGATGTATCATGTGATTTAGACCAACGTGATGCTGGCCACCAAGAAATGTATAAAAATAGGCCTTTAAGCGGAAATAAGCAGAGCAGACATCAAAGGATCCTCAGGCCTGAAGATCACATTCTGTTACTCTATATGCTGAATGATTTATTCTTGTAAGCTGTTAATGATTTATTAATAAATATACTTATTGCATGATACCAGTATATAGAGTGTGAGGTCTCTATCTCGGTGTAGGCTTCGACAGCGGCCTACTTCACTACCCAAAAAAAGAATATTTACTTGTTTCAACTCTTTATTTCTTCATAACAACTGTATCAAAATGACGATAACATGCAGTAATAATTCTAGTGCAATGTGTCTAGTGGTTCTGAACGCTAGGGATATGCTTCAGGGTAAAGTAACTCTATTCGCTGATGACGCCAAACTATGTAATATAGTAAGTGAAAGCAATCTGCAGGATAGTATGACGCAGGATCTGCTTACGTTGGAAAACTGGTCCTCGACATGGCAGCTGGGCTTCAACGCTAAGAAATGTAAGGTTATGCATCTCGGTAGCAGAAATCCATGCAAACCTTACACCTTAAATGGAGAAACACTAGCTAGGACTTCAGAAGAAAGAGACTTGGGAGTAATCATCAGTGCAGACATGAAGGCCGCCAAACAAGTGGAGAAGGCCTCATCCAAAGCAAGGCAACTTATGGGATGTATCAACAGAAGCTTCATTAGCCGCAAATCTGAAGTCATAATGCCACTGTACAGAACCATGGCGAGACCTCATCTGGAGTACTGTGTGCAATTCTGGAGGCCACATTACCGTAAAGACGTGCTTAGAGTTGAGTCGATTCAGCGGATGGCCACTAGGATGATCTCGGGGCTCAAGGGTCTCTGGTACGAAGAAAGACTAAACAAATTGCAGCTCTACATTCTAGAGGAGCGCAGGGAGAGGGGGGACATGATTGAGACATTTAAATACATCACGGGACGTGTCGAGGTGGAAGAAGACATCTTCTTTCTCAAGAGACCCTCGGTCACAAGGGGGCATCCGTTCAAACTCAGAGAAGGGAAATTTGATAGTGACATAAGGAAGTATTTCTTCACAGAAAGGGTTGTAGATCACTGGAACAAGCTTCCAGAGCAGGTGATCAAGGCCACCAGCGTTATTGACTTTAAGAATAAATGGGATGCCCTAGTAGGATCCTTACGAGGGTCGAGTTAAGGAACTAGGTCATTAGTACTCAGACTTAATGGGGTGGGTCAGTAGAGTGGGCAGACTTGATGGGCTATAGCCCTTTTCTGCCGTCATGTTTCTATGTTTCTATATCTTCGACACTCATCCACACACTCTTTCAATCTTCTTGATGCTCAGTGTCTATCTACTCTAGACATCATGTGGATTGCGCGGACTCAGACCTGTCCTTTCATTCTTCTGAGGTCCTTCCTGATTTATCAACAGATGAATCAAATGACCCACCATCTAACCATTCTCTAAGTCCACAACTTTCTTCTCTGTCTGAGGATTTGTCCCTCACCATTTGATCCTTTTGGCCATTCCTAGGTGTTTGTATTTTGAGTTTGACCATTGGGGAAAGGTGTTTGGGGGGGTATATTTTCCTTTGTTCAGAGGGCTGTAAAAATTTCTACAAAAATGAAAGTTGCAGTGTTCTGTATTTTGTCTTAGAGATCAGATTTCTGGTTCTATTGCTTAATGCAATTTGCTTGGTTTGTTATCTGTTTACTTTTTAGTTTTGTTGTATTCTTTTTGGATTTAATAAAAGGCTTTCCTAAATTACAAAAAAAGAACAATTTTAGTAATCATCCTAACACCTCTCCCATAATAAAACACCCATAGAAACAAGAGTGTGACAGGGCTGCCTGCTAGTCATAGCCCAAGGCCCTGATTCTAAAGAAAAAATATATTTTTTTTTATTTTGGGGGATAAAAGAAGTAAGCCAGGCAGCAGTAAGGCAAACAGTGACACAAAGGCAGCAGTTTGAATGACCCAAGTACCAATTCAGCAGAACACCAAATTAAGAGCAGGCTGGGTAACTGTAGGGCAGGCAGTGACACATTAATAGAGCAGGAAAAAGAAAAAGAGGTTTTTCTCCTTCTGGTTTTCTATGTGGGTATAAGAGAGCCCACTTAAAAAAATAAAAATAAATTGAAAGCTGTGACTAGAGTGGCAACTGATAGAACCATAGCAAGACTTTAGGGCAAAAAGTTTGGGCGATGTGTGCATTGCTTTAGTGGACAAAGCCTTTTCAGATGTTTACAACTGAGAACCTGTTGGGAACCTGTTCCCTGGTCTGATCACCTCCTAGGCTATTTTTGCCTCCCTGTCTTCATGTCAGTCCTTGGTACCCCTACCCGAGCCTCAAACTCCATCACCAACCGCAAAAAAATCACTAGTGAACTATTCTGGTCCCAGTTCCTCAACAAATTCCCTCCTCTTCCCACTCTCATGGACCCAGACGCATTCTGGCACAACTGGGTGACTCTTTCGGAAACCACGTACCGTGCTCTTGCCCCTCTAGCCACTAAATCCATCTCCTACTCTCACAAGGCCCCCTGGTATCTCCCATACCACAGGGAATTAAAACAGAAATGCCGAGCCCTAGAGCGAAGATGGAAAAAATCGAAATCCCCTTCAGATAGGCAATCCTGGAGAGAAAACATCAAATCCTACAACTCCATACTAAAAAAAGCTAGGAAGCTCTTCTATGGAGATAAAATCTCCAGATCAAAAAACCAAAACAGTACACTCTTCCACATCTGGCGAAACCTAACTTCTAAAAACGACTCCTCCCCCTCCCCCACTCTCCCATCTCCAAATGACTTAGCCAATTTTTTCAACGAGAAGATCACTACCATAAAGAGTTCGTTCCCCCCAGCTATCTCTTACAACTCTCTTCCTCTGAAAGACTCCAACCCTATCCCTGCTGACAGATCATGGACTACTTTCGAACCTGTATCCGAGCCCCAGATCTCTAAACTCTGCCTGAAACTTAAATCCTGCAAGTGCATCCTAGATCCTTTCCCATCCTACCTCTACGAAAACATCCCAGCGCAGGCCATCTCTTCCCTTACAAACCTTATAAACAAAGCTTTACTATCGGGCCTGTTCTCCTCAGAAATGGGCCACATTGCCTTGTCCCCTCTTCTGAAAAAAGCCGATCTTGACCCTTCCTTACCATCGAACTACCGCCCCATAGCCAACATCCCTCTTTTAACAAAACTTCTGGAGACCATAGTCGCTACCCAGTTCTCCTCTTACCTAGAGAGATTCTCCATTCTCCAACACTACCAATTCGGATTTAGGCCCAACTTCAGCACCGAGTCCCTCCTAGTTTCCCTAATCTCAAAGGTGCAACAACTACACGCCCGAAACAAATTTGCTGTTCTCCTACAGTTCGATCTCTCCGCAGCTTTCGACGTCGTGCACCACGACATACTAATCTACCAACTTTCCGAGATAGGAATAGACTCCTTTGTCCTAAAGTGGTTCTCAAACTTCCTTCGCGCACGTTCCTACATTGTCAACGCAAACGGCTCCAAATCCACTTCGTGGACACCATCCTGCGGGGTCCCACAGGGCTCTCCCCTATCCCCTATCCTCTTCAACATGTATATGACCTCCCTGAAGCTTCTCAAACTATCCCCCCTTGAAACAATTTACACATATGCAGACGATATCCTTATCCTCCTCGAAACAGACCAGAACCTTACAAACCTCCAAGAGAACATCACCTCATGCATAATGAGACTTCATGCCTGGTCCCTCTCTGTTCAGATGAAATTAAATGAATCAAAGACAAAACTACTCTGGCTCGGCCCAAAGTTAGTACACCTGCCCACCCTCTTCACTCTACCCACAGGTCCCGCTCTTCACCTTGAGTTCTCAAGCAAGGTCCTCGGCATCATTATCGATTCCTCCCTCTCCCTAAACGATCACCTGAACTCCTTGGCAAAATCATGTTTTTTCAGCCTCCACATGCTGAGGAAAGTTAGATCCTATTTCCACCAAAAACACTTTACCGTCCTGGTACAATCCATCATCTTATCCAAACTCGATTACTGTAATGCCATTTACCTATGCCTAACAAAAAAAAGTCTTCACAGACTCCAGCTCATCCAGAATACTGCGGCCAAATTGATTTTTGCTAAACGCAAATTTGATCACGTCTCCCCCTTACTTACCAATCTTCACTGGCTCCCTGTACTTTCCAGAATTCACTTCAAATGCTCCTGTCTAGCTTTCAAGATAATTCATGGCATCCTTCCGCCACTAATCCCTCTATCCTTCCTCGCCCAAACGCCTGCTACCACCAGATCCACCCACAGACATAAACTATCCTTCCCCTCTCTACATGGCATCCCCCACGCAGGCAAACTGGGACGATCCCTCCTCTCCAAAATCACGGGCCTTTGGAACGATCTCACTATCCCGCTGCGGAACCTGGGCTCCCTCCAACTGTTCCGGAAACAACTGAAAACCTGGCTTTTCTCTAATATATAACATCTCCTGCTTACTTCCCCTCTTTTTCATATGCTCTTGTAAACTCTCTCTCCCCTCCCTTCTTGTATTTTTAAGCTTTGTAAACCGTGTCGAGCTCCGCTTCCGTGGAGATGATGCGGTATATAAACTTAAGGCTTAGTTTAGTTTAGTTTAGTTTAGAGAGCTGTTTACATCCTCTCACTTTCGCTGGACTCTTTGTGCTCTTCGGTTGCTTTCTTTGTTTTAGTTGTTCCAATTCTTCAAATTTTTTGACTAGTCCTTTCTCTCTAATCCTATTTCTACATGCAACATAGAAAATAGTTATCCCAGGACAAGCAGGCATGATATTCTCACATGTGGGTGACGTCATCTACGGAGCCCCGGCGCGGACAGCTTTTCAAGCAAACTTGCTAGAAGTTTCAAGTTTGCACACTGCACCACGCATGTGCGTGCCTTCTGCCCACTAGAGGGCGCATCCCACCTCGTGGTCCTCAGTTCAAATTTTTCCGCGGAGCAAGAAAGCCCTGTGGATCTGAGCTCCAGTGTTTTTGCCTTCTAGCTGCCGCGTTTAGTTTGTTTATTGATCGGATTAATCGCGGTGCTGCTTTATTTTTCGTCCGTTTTACAAAAAAAAAAAAAAAAAAAAATAATAATAATTGTTTTTCGTTGGGCTCCGGGGGCTCCCGGAAGCCTGAGCCGGGGAACGTCGGTCGTTCCCGGCCTTCTTCTTTTTCTCGTCGATGTCCCGTCCTGTTACGGGATTCAAGAAATGCAGCCGGTGTGAGAGACTACTCTCCATCACCGACCCTCACCGGTGGTGCATTGTCTGTCTTGGGCCCGAACATCCAACAGCCTCGTGCGATCGCTGTGCTACCTTCCAGAACAGGGCCCTCCGTCGCCGTAAGGCCAGAATGGCGGAATTGTTCGCCGTCGACGCGCCGCCCAAGGCCTCGACGTCGGCCTCGGCTTCGGCCCCGGCCTTGACCTCGGCCTCGGCGTCCTCGGGGGCCTCGGCGTCGCCTCGGCCCTCATCTTCGAAGCCGTCGTCATCGAAGCCAACTTCGGGTAAGTCCTCTGTTCCATCCCCTTCAGCAAAGAAGCCATCCTCGAGTCAGGCCAAAGCGGGTGGGTCGACCCCGACCCCGCATCGGACCTCGACTCCGCACACCCCGAGGGAATACTCGAGACCGAGGTCGCCCTCCAGGGAGTGTGCCCCGGACTCGGAACTCCCCACCTTCGTGGGGATTCCGGCCTTCCAGGATCTCCTTCGAGCCTTGATCTCATCGGAGCTGTCGGGAGCCCTGGAAGTGCTGCAGCGTGCTGCGGGCCCGGCGGCGTCGACCTCGGCCGGGGCGCCCCCGGCCTCGGAGGCCCCGGTCTCGGCTCCCTCGACCTCGGGAGCCCCGGCCTCGGCGACCTCGGTCTCGGGTATTGCGGCCCCGTCCACCTCGGCCTCGGCCCCGCCCCGGACCTCGACCTCGGGGGAGCCTCCTGAGCGCAGTGTCCGCCCAAAAGAAAAGTTCCGCAGAGTGCGCCGACTTTCCTCCTCGGCTTCGGGATCTTCCCCGGACGCCTCGCCCTCGAGGCGACCTCGGACGAGGCGCCGATCGAGGAAGCCTAAGCGACCCCGAGGCTCGCCTCGGCGCGATCGTTCCTCGTCGTTCGGGGGCGAGGCGCTGCAGGTGTCGGAGTTGCGCCTCGATAATCCGAGGCTCCTCCGCTCACCCCGGGGAAAGTCTTCCCGTGCCGCCTCGCCGAGGAAACGGGAGAGGACCCCACGGACCCCGGGATCCTCCCCCAGGGACTCCCCTAGGAGGATGATTTCACCCTCCCCCTCGAGGGCCGTGGAGAGAGGATCCTGGGATTCAGGATCGGTTAGGAATCCTCAGTATTCCCATGAGGCCTCCCCCCGCTCCTCGGCGGGACGGTCGAGAACCCCGTCCCCCCAGGCTAGGCCGTCCTCCTTCTCATCTTTTGTCCAGGACATGGCCCAAGCCCTGGGGATTGACCTGATGGTAGGTTCCAAATATTCCAAGGAATTTCTAGAGGAACAGGACCTTCCCACTCCCCCTAGAGAGGTACCTAGACTCCCTCTCAACAGTGTCCTCCTGCAGACCTGGCTGAAGAACTTGTCGAGCCCTCTTACAGGCACGTCTGTCCCGTCAAAAATGGAATCAAAGTATAGGACGATTCCCCCGAAAGGGTTTGATAAGGCGCAGCTCTCCCACCAGTCCCTCCTGGTGGAATCTGCCCTTAAAAAATCACAGCCCTCACGGGTTTCTGCGGCGGTTCCACCCGGCAGGGAGGGGCGGACCCTGGACAAGTTTGGCCGTCGCCTCTATTCAAACACTCTGATGGCCACCAGAGTTCTAAATTACTCCTTCACCTTTTCCTCCTACTTGCGTGGGATGGTGAAGGACCTTCCTCAATATCGGAACTCGTTACCGGACTCCCAAAGAGCAGGATTCGATAAGTTTATGTCCAACCTGTCTCAATTGCGGTTGTACCTATTCCATTCAGTGTACGACACCTTTGAGCTGGTTTCGAGGGTGTCGGCCCTCGCAGTGGCCATGCGCCGCTTGGCCTGGCTTCGCACCCTCGACATGGACCCAAACCTGCAGGAACGTCTTGCAGACCTGCCCTGTGTGGGGTCCGAGTTATTTGACGAGTCTTTGGAGGCGGCGACCAAGCGGTTGTCGGAACAGGAACGCTCTTTAGCATCCCTGGTCCGCCCCAAACCTAGGCCCCCGCCGCAGAAACCTTTCCGGCCTCCGCCGCGCCGGTACCCCCAGAAGTCGACCCCGTCTTTCTCAAGACCGCCTCCGAGACGTCCGTCTCAACGAGGCAGAGGGGGACAAACCCAAGCCCCGGCGCAGGGCCCTTCTAAGCCCGCGCCTTCCTTTTGACGGGCTGAGCGGACGGGGCGGGTTCCCCTCCGCACCTTCACCAGAACCCCTTCCCATCGGGGGGCGTCTTCGGTCCTTCCGGAAGGCATGGACCGCGATTACCTCAGACGCTTGGGTGCTCCGGATCGTCTCCGAAGGCTACTCGCTCAATTTTGTGTCCTCGCCACCGGACAGTCCCCCAAATTTAGCCTTGTGCAACCGGTCGCAACTACCGACCCTTCTGACCGAAGCCAAGGCTCTCCTGAAGCTTCGGGCGGTCGAGCCGGTCCCCAAGGACCAGTGGGGGACGGGATTTTACTCCCGTTACTTTTTGGTCCCAAAAAAGACCGGGGACATGCGCCCCATACTCGACCTCAGGAAGCTCAACAAATGCCTGGCCAGGGAGAAATTTCGAATGCTATCTCTCCCGGTCTTGTATCCTCTTTTGGAGGAAGGGGACTGGATGTGCTCCCTCGACTTGAAGGAAGCATATACCCATGTCCCGGTGCACCCCACCTGCCGAAAATTCTTACGATTCCAGGTGGGAGACCTACACCTCCAGTACAGAGTCCTGCCCTTCGGCCTGGCCGCGTCCCCACGAGTATTCACGAAGTGCATGGTAGTAGTGGCGGCAGCCCTGAGGTCTCGCGGGCTCCATGTGTTCCCTTACCTGGACGACTGGCTCATCAAAGCCCCGACCAGGGAGGAGGTTATCTCAGCGACCCGACAGTCTATTGCCTTCCTGCAAACCCTCGGATTCGAGATAAACTTTCCAAAGTCTCAGTTGAGGCCGGCTCAGTCTCTTCAATTCATAGGTGCGGTGCTGGACACGGTGCGCCTGCGCTCCTACCTTCCGACCCAACGGTTGGAAGTCTTGGTACGGATGAGCCGCCAGGTCTCTCAACTACCAAGGGTATCGGCCAAGCGCATGATGATGCTGCTCGGCCATATGGCCTCGACGGTACACGTCACGCCATTTGCGAGGCTGCATCTGAGGATCCCTCAGTATACACTCGCATCACAATGGCGCCAGGAGTGCGATCCGGAGTCGCGCCTCATTTCGGTGACTCCGCTTTTGCGGAAATCGCTAAGTTGGTGGACAGACTCTTCAAATCTGTCCACGGGACTAATGTTTCGCACTCCCCCATTTCGCAAGGTCCTGACCACGGACTCCTCGGACTACGCGTGGGGAGCCCACCTCGACGGTCTTCGCACACAGGGCCTGTGGTCGGCAGAGGACCGTCGCTGTCACATCAACGTGCTAGAGCTTCGGGCCATCTTCCTAGCACTTCGAGCCTTCGTTCACGTAGTACAGGACCAGGTGGTCCTCGTCCGCACGGACAACCAAGTAGCAATGTACTATGTGAACAAACAGGGGGGAACGGGGTCGTGGCCCCTCTGCTCCGAGGCCCTTCGCCTCTGGGAGTGGGCGGCCTCCCGGAACATCTTCCTCCGGGCGGTCTACATCCAGGGGGAACTGAATTGTCTGGCGGACAAACTCAGTCGACTCCTGCAACCCCACGAGTGGACTCTACACTCAGCAGTTCTGCACGAGGTCTTCGCTCGCTGGGGAACGCCACAGGTAGATCTGTTCGCCTCTCCGGAGACACACAAACTACCACTGTATTGCTCTCGGATGTACTCGCGGGATCGTCTGGAGGCGGATGCCTTCCTTCTCGATTGGGACGGGAAGTTCCTCTATGCATTCCCTCCTTTCCCTCTGATCATGCGAACGTTGGTACATCTCAGATCGTCCACGGCCACGATGATTCTCATAGCTCCTCGGTGGCCGCGTCAGAACTGGTTCTCCCTACTGCTCCAACTCAGCGCCAGGGAACCACTTCTTCTGCCTGTCTGTCCTTCTCTGCTATCTCAGAATCAAGGATCCATGTTACATCCCAATCTGCAGTCATTGCACCTGACAGCTTGGTTTCTTGTTCCCTGACCCCTCCGGACCTGTCTCAATCAGTGAGGGAAGTGCTGGAAGCCTCCCGCAAGATCTCGACGAGGCTTTGCTATTCGCAGAAATGGACCAGGTTTTCCACCTGGTGCTCATCTTTCCTCCTGGACCCGGTATCGGCCCCGGTACCCTCGGTTCTGGACTACTTATTCCATTTGTCGCGCTCTGGCCTGAAAACCACTTCGGTGCGTGTCCATCTTAGTGCGATTTCCGCCTTCCACCAACACCTGGATGGACGCCCTCTGTCTCTCCATCCCTTGGTGACACGCTTCATGAAAGGATTACTCAGGGTTTGTCCCCCGCTCAAACCTCCCCCAGTCGTATGGAATTTGAATGTGGTTTTAGCACAACTGATGAAACCACCCTTTGAGCCACTCAACAAGTCCCTCTTGAAATTTCTGACTTGGAAGGTGGTGTTTCTGATTGCCCTCACCTCCGCTAGGCGGATTGGGGAACTACAAGCCTTGGTTGCGGACCCACCCTTCACCGTATTCCATCATGACAAGGTGGTCCTCCGCACCCATCCTAAGTTCGTCCCGAAGGTTGTTTCTGATTTCCACCTCAATCAGTCCATTGTCCTTCCTGTGTTCTTCCCTAAGCCCCACTCCCATCCTGGCGAGACGGCGCTTCACACGCTTGACTGTAAGAGGGCGTTGGCATTTTACCTTCAACGCACCAAGTCCCATCGGAAGGTCCCGCAATTATTCTTGTCCTTCGATCCCAATCGATTAGGGCACCCAGTTTCCAAGCGCACTCTGTCTAACTGGTTGGCGGCGTGCATTTCCCTTTGCTATACTCAGGCTGGCCTTCCTCCCCCGGGTCGAGTCACGGGGCACAAGGTCCGAGCAATGGCAGCTTCGATAGCCTTCCTCCGTTCCACCCCGATGGAAGACATATGTAAGGCTGCCACTTGGTCTTCGGTTCATACATTCACCTCTCACTACTGTCTGGACACTCTGTCCAGGAATGACGGCCGGTTTGGCCAGTCAGTTTTACAAAATCTGTTTTCTTAAATTTGCCATCCTCCCACCTGCCCTTTTTGGTTTGGCTTGGAGGTCACCCACATGTGAGAATATCATGCCTGCTTGTCCTGGGATAAAGCACAGTTACTTACCGTAACAGGTGTTATCCAGGGACAGCAGGCATATATTCTCACAACCCGCCCACCTCCCCGGGGATGGCTTCTAAGCTAGTTATGGAACTGAGGACCACGAGGTGGGATGCGCCCTCTAGTGGGCAGAAGGCACGCACATGCGTGGTGCAGTGTGCAAACTTGAAACTTCTAGCAAGTTTGCTTGAAAAGCTGTCCGCGCCGGGGCTCCGTAGATGACGTCACCCACATGTGAGAATATATGCCTGCTGTCCCTGGATAACACCTGTTACGGTAAGTAACTGTGCTTTCCAGCGCTATTGGATGGAGGGGAAGGGGGGTGCAATCATCTGCTTTTAACAAACGCGTATAAGACACACCTTTAATACATGCCTATAATACATTCACTCAAGACATGTCATCTACTATGTTATGTGCTTTTGAGATGATTTTCTTTATCACTATATTACTATAATTTATGTGAATTGTGTGGGTTTTTTATTTTATTTTTATCATAAACCATAGCCAGAAACACACACCTGAGATGCACTTTTCACAGTACCAGCACCCCTGGACCAGCTGGTAATTTTGAGTCGTTAAAAGCTGGCATTTCACTTGGAGAATAACCCAGCGATGATAGAGAATTGCCAGGAGTGCTCGTTTAAATATCAATGAGCTCATTTTACTACCATTTTAATAATAATGACCTCGTTGTACTACATTTGCATGGTAGAATCAGAGGCTGCTAGGAAGCTCGGAAAAGACCATGATGAGCCATTCTTATAATTGAGCAGTAAAATACTGTCATGCTAAACCGGCTGGAACCGGTTTTGCGATCATTGTTAAAGGCACGGTAAGTTTTTGAGAACCCGGCCCCTAGTCTTACATACCCCAATTATTTATACACATTATTCTGACTATTCAAGTTAATAGCAAAGCTCTTGCTAGAAAGTACTGTAGATGCTCTTCATGTAATTTGATTATATGATTTGTGACTCTTAGAAGAGTCAACTTTTCAAAATTATTGTGGGTGCTAAACCCAACAGAAATGGCCTCTCCCTGGACATAAGTCAAGGAGTTTGTTCAATATTAGGGTTGCTCAAGCACCCACAGAGCTGCTTCTATGACTCTTATCAAGCTGCTATTATTCAAGAGACATAGGTAAGTTTGTTCAGAGGAAGGAGCAGTTCTACACTGAATGCTAGAGCTATGGGAAACAGATCCACAAAAGTTGGATACATTTCTGGAGGACAAAAAGTAGTAATCAAAAATGTAAATTTCCGCTTTCCCCTACCACCAACTCCCACTGTCTATCACCAACTCCCACTGTACTTCCCTTTTAATTTTTGTAAACCGTGTTAAGCTCTATATTTGTAGAGAACATACGGTATATAAGCTTAAAGTTTAATTTAATCTAGATAATGCCATTTTTAGGTCCATGAATGCAAGTCACCTTGGAGAACAAACATTCTGTGATACATTTGGGCATTTCCATCACCTGCTAGATCCCAGCCAGAAAGGCAGTTGAATTTTTGAACATGATCTTTTCATACAGGGTCAGCTCAAACTATGAACCAGGTGAGGCCCTGGCCTAGGGCACCAGTGATAAAAGGTGCCAAAAACACAGTCTGGCATTTTTCCCTCTCTCTTCCCTCCCTTCTGCGAATGGGGAAGGAGAGATGCCGGATTGGGATTCAGGATTTTGGTGCCCTTTATCACCAGCATTAGGTGGGAAAAACTTAATATAGAAGGTGTGGGGGAGGTGCCAATGCAGAAATTGGCTCTGGGTGTCACAATTCTTGAGCTGGCTTTGCTTTTATCCTAATTTTTGTGTAACTATATGTTGGGAATTAGTCATGCATAATTGCTCTTGGTGCTTCTAGGTGTCCAGCTCCCAGTTTGAAGGAAATAGACCAGAAGGAGACTGAAAAGGAGCAGCAGCAGCAAGTGACAGTAGCTTCAAAGATTCACCCAGTGAAGAAGCAGTCTTGTACCTCTAGCTCTAGTAGCAGCAGCAGAAGCTCCTCCTCATCCTCTTCATCCGACTCAGACTCTTCCTCTGACTCAGACTCTTCCTCCTCCAGTTCTTCCTCCTCCAGCTCCTCTTCTTCATCTTCATCATCATCACGGTCCAACTCGAAATCCCAGGCTCATCTAAAAGCCGGAACCAAAGAGAGTCCTTTATTATCTCCAAGGCGGTAGGTGCAGTCAGTTCTGCTTTCCCATTCCCAAAGTTCTAAAGCCATGAGCAGAACTTGATTAATACTATATGGGACCCTAGGCAAATATACAGTATATTTGTGGCCTCCATATGTTCACTCCTCCAGAAGTAGAAGGGAAAAATGCAGAGCCTAGCTGTGAGCATGATAGCAATTAACTGTTTGTTAGTGAGCAGGGAGACTATGCACATGCTTTGAATGAAGTGAAGGAGGAGCCTAATGGTTAGGGCAGTTGACTGAGATCCTGAAGAGCTGAGTTCAATTCCACTGCAACTCCTTGTGAATGTAGGCAAGTCACATTGCCCCAAGTACAAAAAAAAACTTAGATTATGTGCATATAATGTGTACAGCACTGCATACATCTTTCTATGTTTCTGTATTCAAAAGGGCCTGCGATAGGCATGTTGGGATCTCTTGAAGAGAGAAAGAGATAATGGTTACTGCGGATGGGCCATATTGCCTTTATCTGCCATCATGTTTCTGTTTCTTTATCTAGTAGAGCTTTAGAAATGAAGATGAGTAGAATAAAGAGACATAATGGTTAGATCTGGAGAGCAGCCAACTTACCCAGTTCCAGGAGAGAAATTCTGAGCCAGTCCTGATACATTGTGGTATCTGAAGTGCTGATATCAATTGGTGATATCAGAACTACCAATAGAACACTGAATTGAGATACTCGTAGAAGTTAAAAAAAAAACCAGGAACGACTAAACAGTCTCCCTACTGGAGATGGGTAACCTGGCAGCTCTGAAGCAGTGGGCTGAGAACCCAGAAGCAGGGCAATTAATCTCACTTTGTTTCTTCTGGTACAAACCAGAGGTTCCAAGGGTAAATGCCCAAAAAATTGAAATTTAAGAGCAAAGTATGCAAAATTTAAATTTATCAAATTTTGCATGTGAAACAAACTTTAGATATAGTATTTAGCTTTTTTGATGCTTTTGAAAGGATATAGGCAGAGTAGAGACAGTATTAGGACAGTGTTAAAGGAATTTGCTCAAGTAATAATAAGGTAAATTCCCTGGGCTGGAAACTTCCCTTCATTTAGTACAGTATATGTACCAATGAAGTTCTTCATTCCAGCCTAGATTTTCAAAGGGAAGCTTTATTTATCCCAGGACAAGCAGGCAGCATATTCTTTACTCATGGGTGACATCACCGACGGAGCCCTCGGTACGGACCTTTTTAAATAGAAAGTTCTAGTTGGCCGCACCGCGCGTGCACGAGTGCCTTCCCGCCCGACGGAGGAGTGCGTGGTCCCCAGTTTCTTCGTTTCCGCGGAGCGAAGAAGACGCGTGTGTTTTTCAACGGCCGTTGAACTCACTTTTTTGCCTTCCCGCTCGCGAAATTTTTTCCATTTTCTTTTCATTTTACCTTCGGGTTTCTTTTTCTTTGATTTATCAAAAAAAAAAAAAAACTTTATTTTTTTAACCTTCTTTCGTCTTTGCCCCGGCGGGGCCTGTTGCCATTATACAGGCCTCGGGGTTCGATTTTGCGGAGGCTGTTTTTCCCTTCATGCCCCCGCAAGCCGGTTTTAAGAAGTGCCAGCGGTGTGCACGCCCGATCTCCCTCACTGACCCACACAATTGGTGTTTGCAGTGTTTGGGTCCGGAGCATCGGGCGGACTCCTGCACCCGCTGTGCCACTCTTAAAAAGCGAACACTCAAGAATCGTCAAATCCAACAAAATCTTTTGTTCGGCACCAGGTCGACGATGGACTCCTCGGCATCGACAGCAGTATCATCAAAATCGGCACCGCCTACTTCGACACCACCCGACCCCACATCGGCGCCGCTGGCGCCAGGTAAGCCGGCTAAGAAGCCTCCCTCTTCCCTCGAGCGTCCACCAGCCACAGTGGCGACACCGACCTTGCCGGCCTCACGCCAACCCCGAAAACGCTCCGCCCCGATTTCGGTGAGTGCCTCGTCATCGGCCTCCTCATCGCCGGGGCGTGGAGCGGCACCTAAGGAACCGAAGCAAAAGAAAGCGGTTCCGGTGCCACCCCTGGATGACCGAATTGCGGCCATCCTCCAATCTCAACTACAGGAACAACTGCAACATCAACTCCAGCACCTGTTACCTACTATCCTGGCACCGCTCCTTTCGGTACCAGACCGGCCCGAGCCCCGTACCGAGCCACCGGTATCCACCCCATCGGTACCAATTAATACCTCCATGCCGATTCTTTCGGCTGAGCAACTTCATGCCCATCCTGTGGTTCACTCCCATACCACTACGGATCCGCCTCGGGACCGGGCGGGGCACCATTCTTCCCGGGACCAGGATCGACGCCGGTCCTCTTCTCCCGGTACCGTTTCGGTGCGCTCTGGGAAATCTTTATCCAAGACTCACCATACCGAACCTTCCACCCCGGTGTCTCGGCTTGCGCACCCAGAGGTCCGTGACCCAGACTTATGGGAAGAGTCCCCCCCCGGTACCGAGGAGGATCTCTCCTCATCCGATGAGGATCCCTCAGCACCCGATACCACCTCCAAACCTGAGCAATCCTCCTTCTCAAAGTTCCTCAGGGAGATGTCAGCAGCTTTATCCCTCCCTCTGGAGTCAGACTCCAAAAAATCCCAAGCCTTTCTGGTGGCTTTGGATTTTGAACAACCTCCTAAGGAGTTTCTTAAGTTACCCGTACACGACATCCTACGGGAGACTTTCTACAAAAATTGGGAGAACCCCCTTACAGTACCTGGGGCCCCCCGCAAGTTGGATAACCTCTATCGAGTTATCCCAATTCCAGGGTTCGATAAGTCCCAATTGCCCCATGAGTCTCTTCTTGTGGAATCCACCTTAAAGAAGACTCAGGGCTCCAGTGTCTATGCCTCCACCCCTCCTGGCAGAGAGGGTAAAACCATGGACAAGTTTGGCAAGAGGCTCTATCAGAATGCCATGCTGGCCAACATGGCGAACAATTATTCCTTCCATTTTTCATTTTACATGAAACACTTGGTTCAACAGCTGTCCGCCCTCCAAAAGTATCTTCCGGAGAGAAAGGTTCCACTTTTTCAACAGCATATCTCTGGTCTCCTTCAGTTAAGAAAATTCATGGTCCGCTCTATCTATGATTCCTTCGAGCTCACCTCCCATGCCTCTGCCATGGCTGTAGCCATGCGCCGCCTGGCCTGGCTGAGAGTCTCAGATTTGGACATTAACCACCAAGATCGTCTGGCCAACGCCCCCTGTCTTGGGGATGAACTTTTTGGAGAGTCCCTGGATTCCACCACCCAGAAACTCTCTGCACATGAAACCAGGTGGGACACCCTGATTAAACCCAAGAAAAAGGCTCCGCCTGCCCGACCTTACAGGCCTCAATCCTCCTATCAGCGTAGGTTCTCAGCCAGGCCACTCAATCCGCCTTCCCAACAACTTCGGCGGCCCCGGCAGCACCAACACCAGGCACAGGCTCGTTCTCAGTCCAATCAACCCAACAAGCCTCTTCCTCCTGCTAAACCTTCTCAGCCCTTTTGACTCTTCTCTCCAGGGCATAGCCAGTCTTCCACCTCCGCTACCTCTTCCACAACCAATCGGAGGTCGTCTCCTCATATTCTTCAGCCGTTGGGAGGTCATCACATCGGACCAGTGGGTCCTCAACATCATCCACCACGGCTACTCTCTCAACTTCCAGACTCTTCCACCGGACAACCCTCCCGTAGAGTCTGCTTCTCACTCCTCCCAAACCCCCCTCCTCCTGAGGGAGGTTCAATCCCTCCTTCTTCTCAATGCCATCGAAGAAGTACCTCCGGAACAAAGGGGTCAGGGATTCTACTCCCGCTACTTCCTGGTTCCCAAGAAGACGGGAGACCTCCATCCCATTCTCGATCTCAGGGACCTCAACAAGTATCTCGTCAAGGAAAAATTCAGAATGCTCTCCCTTGCCACGCTTTATCCTCTTCTTTCTCAACACGACTGGCTATGTTCCCTGGACCTCAAGGAGGCCTACACTCACATCCCAAGCAATCCGAATTCACGCCGCTACCTGCGGTTCCAGGTACAACACCGCCATTATCAGTACAAAGTGCTACCCTTTGGCCTCGCTTCATCACCCAGGGTATTCACCAAGTGCCTTATTGTGGTAGCGGCCTTCCTCAGGTCTCACAATCTCCAAGTGTTCCCCTACTTGGACGATTGGTTGGTGAAAGCACCTACGTCTCAACTTGTGCTACAAGCTACTCATCACACCATCTCTCTCCTCCACCTCCTGGGGTTCGAGATCAACTACCCCAAGTCGCATCTGCTTCCCACCCAGCGACTTCAATTCATCGGAGCAGTTCTGGACACCACACTAATGAGGGCATTTTTCCCCTCCGATCGTCAGCGGACCCTGCTCCATGTCTGTCGTCAGGTGCTCATGCATCCCTCCATTCCTGCCCGACAGATGATGGTCCTCCTGGGTCACATGGCCTCGACAGTACATGTCCTTCCTCTGGCACGTCTCCACCTCAGAACACCTCAATGGACTCTCGCTAACCAATGGTCACAGACTACGGATCTTCTTTCTCATCCCATCTCTGTGACATCGTCTCTTCAGCAATCTCTCCAATGGTGGTTGAACTCCTCAAATCTTTCCAGGGGTCTGCTCTTTCATCTACCCCCTCACTCCATGATCATCACCACGGATGCCTCCCCCTATGCGTGGGGAGCTCACCTAGGAGATCTACGCACCCAGGGACTTTGAACCCCACAGGAGCGTCAACATCACATCAATTTCCTGGAACTCAGAGCCATGTTCTACGCCCTCAAGGCTTTCCAGCATTTTCTCTGCCCTCAGGTTCTTCTCCTGTGCACAGACAATCAAGTCGCCATGTACTACATAAACAAGCAAGGCGGCACCGGATCTCGCCTCCTTTGTCTGGAGGCTCTACGCATCTGGACCTGGGCCACGGCCCGCAATCTCTTCCTCAAGGCTGTCTATATCCAGGGCGAACAGAACTCCCTGGCCGACAATCTCAGCCGCATCCTTCAACCTCACGAGTGGACTCTGGACCCTTCAACACTCCACTCCATCTTTGCTCGCTGGGGCACTCCGCAGGTGGACCTCTTTGCAGCACCTCACAACCATCAGCTGCCCCAATTCTGTTCCAGACTCTTCTCTCCTCATCGTCTGGCCCCAGATGCATTCCTGCTCGACTGGAGAGATCGGTTCCTTTATGCCTTTCCTCCACTTCCTCTGATGTTGCGGACTCCGCAGGGACAGGGCCACCATGATTCTCATCGCTCCTCGGTGGCCTCGCCAACACTGGTTCTCCCTCCTGCTCCAGCTCAGCTCCAGGGAGCCCATTCCTCTTCCTGTGTTTCCTACTCTGCTTACACAGCAGCATCAGTCTCTACTACATCCCAATCTGTCTTCGCTCCACCTGACAGCTTGGTTTCTCTCGGGCTGACCTCTCCTGAGAATCTATCTCAGCCTGTCCATCTCATTTTGGACGCCTCCAGGAAACCGGCCACCCTCCAATGTTACCATCAGAAGTGGACCAGGTTCTCCTCTTGGTGTCTACGGCATCATCACGATCCCACCTCTTTAGCGGTGGAAACTGTACTGGAATATTTGCTCTCGCTGTCCAATGCTGGCCTCAAATCTACCTCCATCAGAGTCCACCTCAGTGCCATCACTGCGTTTCATGAGCCTATCCTCGGAAAACCTCTCACGGCCCATCCACTGGTTTCCCGGTTCATGAGAGGCCTCTTCAATGTCAAACCACCTCTGAAGCCTCCTCCTGTCGTCTGGGACATGAATGTGGTTTTATCAGCGCTCATGAAACCTCCGTTTGAGCCTCTTGCCACAACTTCGCTCAAATTTCTTACCTGGAAGGTGCTTTTCCTCATTGCCATCACCTCTGCCAGGAGGGTTAGTGAGCTGCACGCACTGGTCGCCGATCCACCATTCACTGTTTTTCACCATGACAAGGTGGTTCTGCGTACCATCCCAAATTCCTTCCCAAGGTGGTCTCAGCTTTTCACCTCAACCAGTCCATTGTGTTGCCCGTCTTTTTCCCTAAACCCCATTCTCATCCTGGGGAACAGGCGCTGCACACGCTGGATTGTAAGCGTGCCCTTGCCTACTACCTTGACCGTACCAGGGCTCACCGCTCATCTCCTCAGCTCTTTTTGTCCTTCGACCCTAACCGTCTAGGTCGTCCTGTCTCCAAACGGACGCTTTCCAATTGGCTTGCTGCCTGTATTGCGTTCTGTTATGCTCGGGCCGGTCTCTCACTGGAAGGTGCTGTCACGGCCCACAGAGTCCGAGCTATGGCTGCTTCTGTGGCTTTCCTCCGTTCCACGCCCATCGAGGAAATCTGCAAGGCGGCCACTTGGTCCTCAGTTCACACGTTCACTACTCACTACTGTCTGGATGCCTTCTCCAGACGGGATGGACACTTCGGCCAATCTGTGTTACAAAATTTATTTTCCTAATGGCCAACCATCCCTCCTCCCTCTCTGTTAGCTTGGAGGTCACACATGAGTAAAGAATATGCTGCCTGCTTGTCCTGGGATAAAGTACAGTTACTTACCGTAACAGGTGTTATCCAGGGACAGCAGGCAGATATTCTTACGTCCCACCCTCCTCCCCGGGTTGGCTTCTTAGCTGGCTTATCCTAACTGGGGACCACGCACTCCTCCGTCGGGCGGGAAGGCACTCGCGCACGCACGGTGCGGCCAACTAGAACTTTCTATTTAAAAAGGTCCGTACCGAGGGCTCCGTCGGTGACGTCACCCATGAGTAAAGAATATCTGCCTGCTGTCCCTGGATAACACCTGTTACGGTAAGTAACTGTGCTTTATGAAACTGCCCTTACAGAGACCCAGAAACATAACATAAATGCATGCAGTCTAGCTAGCTCTCTTTTCTAATACTATCCTGCTCATGTTCTCATTCAAAAAATATATTCCAATGGTATCAATGCAGGAAGTAAAAAGAATCCAATGATAATACACAAGCTTCCAATAATAAATGTAAATACAGTAAATCTTGTAGTACTATATTTTAATTGGTAAGATTAAGCTCAGAGTCATGGAGGGGTTAATATGGGGGGGAAAAAACCAATCACCTCACCATCCAATCATTGCATGATCCTCCATTTTGAATTAAATGTGCAAAATGAATTTTTCTATTAAAAAAAACAAACTTCAATACAGTATTTAAAGTTTTAAAAGTGAAAAAGCACTTAGCTAATAGATGGTTTCAACGTGGCATGTTTCGATTGCTGCTTCAGGAAACCATACAGACAGAAACTCAAAAGTCAAAAGAATGCTTTGTCAGCAAGAGCTGGTGAGATTTCTGAAAAAGCCGTTAAGCACAGTGGCGTACCTAGCATATGTGACACCCGGGGCCCATCATTTTTTGACACCCCTCTCCATCTATATGAAAAATATGATTTTTAGTAACAATCCACATATCGCACAATAAGAGTATACCTAGGAAAAGGCAGCATCTTAAACACTGCAGTGAGCACTAGAACACCAACACATACATTGTAAAACTAAACAAGCCAGATCTTGCAGTCAATGCCAACTAAAAACTATGTCCTTTTCATACACACAGAACAGAGATACACCCTCGCCCAATATGGAATAATCACAAACTAAAAATAGAAACATGTAGACAAAAGTTAAACTGAACCGCCAAGAAACCAGACTCTGCATACACCACAACTCCACAAAAACAGTGACGCAAGTCTGCTAATACTGTGCAAAATATAAAGACAGTAGATGTAAATTTGAAAAAACTGATACACAACAATAACCACTTTACAAATTAACAAATAAAAATAAAACAGATAATGAGAAATAAGAAAATACCATTTTATTAAGTAAAGCAACCAAAAAATCTTTCTAACTTTTGTTGTTTCTGCTTTAATTATCTTCTCTTTGCTCTCTCCTTTCTATACAGTGTTTGTCCTCTCTCCCTTCCATGCAACATCTACCCTCTCTCTACCCCTTCCATCTACTGCCCACACTCTCTCTACCCCTTACATCTACTGTCCACCCTCTCTCTCTTCCATATGGCATCTTCCCTCTTTCTATGTCTCTTCAATAAACTGTTTATCCTGTGTCCCTTCTCTCCTTTGCATATGATTCATTATCCCAGGACAAGCAGGCAGCATATTCTTGACTGATGGGTGACGGCACCGACGGAGCCCCGGTACGGACAATTTTAGAGTGATTGCACTCTAAGAACTTAGAAAGTTCTAGCTAGGCCACACCGCGCGAGTGCCTTCCCGCCAGACGAAGGCACACAGTCCCCAGTTTCTTAGTTTCTGCGGAGCTAAGAAGACGCGTGTTTCCAACGGCTGTTGGATATATCTTTTTCGCCTTCCCGCTCGCGCATTTTTCTTCGTGAAACTTTTCACGTTTTCTTTTTTTATTCTTTTCTTGATTAAAATTAAAAAAAAAAAAAAGTCTTCTTTTTTTCAACTTTTTTCGGTTGGCCCCGGCGGGGCCTGTTGGTACCATCGAAGCCTCGGGCTTCGATTTTGCTACTGCCGTTTTTCCCTTCATGCCCCCTTAACCGGGTTTTAAAAAGTGTCAGCGGTGTGCACGCCCTATTTCCTTATCCGACCCGCACAAGTGGTGCCTTCAGTGTTTGGGTCCGGACCATAGGGCTGAAACGTGCACCCGCTGTAGTTCTCTTCAAAAGAGGACTTTGAAGAATCGCCAAATTCAACAGCAGATTCTTTTCGGTGCTGCTATGGAAGTTCCACTGGCATCGACCCCGGCATCGGCAACTTCCTCCAAGTCGGCACCGGTCGTTTCGACACCGCAAGATGTATCTTCGGTGTCGCACCCCACAGGTAAGCCGGCTAAGAAGCCATCCCCTACAGTTCTTGGCCCGCCAGTCGAACATGCAGTGAGCCAAGTCCTGCAGACTGCGCGCCGGCCCCGCAAACGCTCCGCTCCCATAGAAGTGACTGCCTCTTCACGGACGAGGCTGACCCATCAGTGCAGGATCCTGCTAGTAAGCCAGAGCACTCTTCCTTCACTAAATTTCTTAGGGAGATGTCAGACACCCTTTCTCTCCCCTTGGAGAATGATTCTAAGAAGTCAAAAGCATTCCTGGATGCTTTGGACTTTGACCAACCTCCCAAGGAATTTTTAAAATTACTCCTTCATGATATCTTAAGGGGAACTTTTTACAAAAATCTGGAGACTCCTCTCACCATTCCAGGAGCTCCAAGGAAATTGGAATCACTTTATAAAGTGATCCCCATTCCAGGGTTTGACAAACCTCAGCTTCCACACGAATCTTTACTGGTGGAGTCAACCCTGAAAAAATCTGCAGGCTCAAGTGTGTATGCTTCTGTCCCTCCTGGCAGAGAGGGCAAGGCTATGGACAAATTTGGTAAACGACTTTACCAGAATGCTATGTTGGCCAACCGTTCAGGTAACTATGCATTCCACTTCTCCTTTTACCTGAAACATGTTATCCAGCAGATGGCCACTTTTCAAAAATATATTCCTGACCGCAAGCTTTCTGCTTTTCAGCAATGCACTGCCAGTCTCTTGCAGCTCAGGAAGTTTATGGTCCGTTCCATCTATGACACTTTTGAACTGACATCCCGAGCTACTGCTATGTCTGTAGCGATGAGACGATTGGCATGGCTTCGCGTCTCAGACCTTGATGTGAACCACCAGGACTGCCTTGCCAATGCTCCCTGCCTGGGTGATGAGCTGTTTGGAGAATCTCTGGATACCACCACCCAGAAACTTTCGGCTCATGAGACGAGGTGGGATACCTTATTGAAAAATAAAAAGAAACCTCCTCCTCCTCGTCCTTTTAGGCAGCAGACGTCTTACCAGCGCCTGTTCTCTGCTCAGCCAATTCAGCCTCATCCTCCTCAGCCTCGGAGACAACAGCAGCAACAGCACCAACTGGCTCGTCAACAACAGCCACCTGCAATGAAACCTGTTGCCCAGCCTAAACCAACTCAGCCCTTTTGACTCTCTTCTCCAGAGCATTGCCAGTCTTCCTCCCTCATGTCCTCTTCCACAGCCTATAGGAGGTCGACTAAACATTTTTCTGGCTCGATGGGAGGTAATCACCACCGATCAGTAGGTGCTCTCTATCATCGCCCACGGCTACTCCCTCAACTTTCAGACTCCTCCGCCGTTAGGCCTGCCAAAAGAGTCTGCTTCCAACAAGTCTCAGTCCCTCCTTCTTGCTCAAGAGGTTCAATCCCTCCTTCTTCTCAATGCCATCGAAGAAGTTCCTCCAGATCAGCGAGGTCAGGGATTTTACTCCAGGTACTTTCTAGTCCCCAAAAAGACCGGAGACCTCAGACCTATATTAGATCTCAGAGATCTCAACAAATGTTTGGTCAAGGAGAAGTTCAAAATGCTCTCTCTTGCCACCCTCTACCCTCTTCTCACTCAGGGCGACTGGCTATGCTCCCTCGATCTCAAAGAGGCCTACACACATATTCCTATCCATCTGACGTCCAGGCAATATCTACGCTTTCCCATCAGTCAACATCATTATCAGTACTAGGTGCTACCCTTCGGTCTGGCCTCCTCTCCCAGGGTATTCACCAAGTGTCTGATTGTGGTAGCAGCCTATCTCCGCTCTCACAATTTTCAAGTCTTCCATTATCTGGACGACTGGCTGATCAAGGCTCATTCCCCTCAGGCGGTTCTGCTTACCACCAACCAGACCATTCACTTCCTTCAACTGTTCGGTTTTGAAATTAATCTACTCAAGTCGCACCTCATTCCAACCCAGCGACTTCAATTCATTGGAGCCATTCTGGACACTGTTCTGATGAGGGCGTTTCTTCCATCCAACCGCCTTCAGACCATCCTTCATCTCTGTCGGCAGGTGTTTCAACAGATTACCATCTCAGCAAATCACATGATGGTGCTCTTGGGGCACATGGCTTCGACAGTGCATGTCACACCTTTTGCACGTCTCCACCTGCGCACTCCTCAATGGACCCTAGCGACCCAGTGGTCCCAAGCGACGGATCCTTGCTCACAATACATATCTGTGACATCGTCTCTTCGACAGTCGCTTCTTTGGTGGTTGACATCTTCAAATCTATTCAGAGGTCTTCTGTTCCATTTACCTCCTCATCATCTCGTGATCACCACAGACGCATCCCCTTATGCCTGGGGAGCTCACTTGAACGAATTCTAAACTCAGGGGTTTTGGACTGCCCAGGAAAAGAAACACCACATCAATTTCCTGGAACTCCGAGCAATGTTTTATGCCCTCAAGGCTTTTCAACATCTTCTCTTTCCTCAAGTACTACTCAATTGCACAGACAATCAAGTTGCAATGTACTACATCAACAAACAGGGAGGGACGGGCTCTCGCCTGTTGTGTCAGGAAGCCCAATGGATTTGGTCTTGGGCGACAGCTCGTCATTTATTCCTGAAGGCTGTCTACATTCAAGGGGAGCAGAATTCCTTGGCAGACAATCTCAGCAGAATTCTCCAACCTCACGAATGGACTCTCGACCCCTTGACTCTCCAGTCCATTTTCGCTCAATGGGGCACTCCTCAAGTGGACCTTTTTGCAGCTCCTCACAATCAACGGCCCCTGTTTTGCTCCAGACTCTACTCCCCTCACCGTCTGGCACCCGATGCATTTCTCCTGGATTGGACCAATCTCTTCCTATATGCATTTCCCCCTCTACCGCTCATGCTGCGGACATTGTTCAAGCTCAGGAGGGAACAAGCCACCATGATTCTCATCGCTCCATGGTGGCCCAGGCAACATTGGTTCTCCCTTCTACTTCAACTCAGTTCCAGGGAACCCATAATTCTTCCACTGTTTCCTTCTCTGCTTACTCAGCATCAACAGTCCCTACTGCATCCCAACTTACAGTCTCTGCACCTGACAGCTTGGTATCTCTCGGGCTAACTTCGGCTCACTCACTCCTTTCTCAGCCTGTCCGTTCTATCATTGATGCTTCCAGGAAACCGGCCACCCTTCAGTGTTATCAACAGAAATGGTCTCTGTTTTCTTCCTGGTGCCTCTTACATCACCATAATCCCATGTCTCTAGCAGTGGGACTGGTGTTGGACTATCTTCTTTTCTTGTCTAACTCTGGTCTCAAATCTACTTCTATCAGAGTTCATCTCAGTGCCATTGCTGCCTTTCATGAGCCTATTCATGGAAAACCCCTCTCTGCTCATCCTTTGGTTTCCAGGTTCATGAGGGGTCTTTTCAATGTGAAACCACCTCTTAGGCCCCCTCCTGTGGTCTGGGATCTCAATGTGGTTCTTTCCGCTTTAATGAAGCCTCCTTTTGAACCTTTGGCCACAGCACATTTCAAATTTCTCACTTGGAAAGTGGTCTTCCTTATAGCTCTCACTTCTGCCAGGAGGGTCAGTGAGTTACATGCACTAGTGGCCGATCCACCTTTCACTGTTTTTCACCATGATAAGGTGGTTCTACGTACACACCCAAAATTTCTCCCTAAGGTTGTGTCTGACTTTCATCTTAATCAGTCCATTGTCCTACCTGTTTTTTTCCCGAAGCCTCATTCTCATCCAGGTGAACAGGCTTTACATACCTTGGACTGTAAACGTGCTTTGGCTTACTGTCTCGAACGCACTAAACTTCACAGATCATCTCCTCAACTGTTTTTGTCTTTTGATCCTAACAAAATGGGTCATCCTGTATCTAAACGCACTCTATCCAATTGGCTTGCTGCTTGCGTTTCATTCTGTTATGCTCAGTCGGGCCTGACACTGGAAGGTTCTGTCATGGGCCACAAAGTTAGAGCTATGGCAGCGTCTGTAGCTTTCCTCCGCTCCACTTCCATTGAGGAAATCTGCAAGGCTGCTATTTGATCCTCAGTTCATACTTTTACATCTCACTATTGTCTGGATGCATTCTCCAGACGGGATGGACACTTCGGCCAATCTATTTTACAAAATTTATTTTCCTAATGGCCAACCTTCCCTCCATCCCTCTTTTTGTTAGCTTGGAGGTCACCCATCAGTCAAGAATGTGCTGCCTGCTTGTCCTGGGATAAAGCCCAGTTACTTACCGTAACAGGTGTTATCCAGGGACTGCAGGCAGATATTCTTGCGTCCCTCTCACCTCCCCGGGTTGGCTTCTTAGCTGGCTTATACTAACTGGAGACCGCGCACCTTCGTCGGGCGGGAAGGCACTCGCGCACGTGCGGTGCGGCCTAGCTAGAACTTTCTAAGTTCTTAGAGTGCAATCACTCTAAAATTGTCCGTACCGGGGCTCCGTCGGTGCCATCACCCATCAGTCAAGAATATCTGCCTGCTGTCCCTGGATAACACCTGTTACGGTAAGTAACTGTGCTTTTCAGCTTCACCCCCTCTCCATTTTTCTGTAACCACCCCCTCCCCTATGCTTTAGCATCTCTCTCTTTCTCGTATTCTTTCCTTCCTTCCTTTCCACTCCACACCATGGTCTGGTATTTCTATCTCCTTCCCTTCCCCCATGCCAAGGCATCTCTTCCTCCCCCTCCATGGTCTGGTATTGCCTTTCGTTTTTTCCTTTCCCTGCATCTGTGGTTCCTCTCCCTTGTCTTCCTCCTTCCGTCTCTCTCCCCAATTGGGTGCTGCAGCAGCAGCATTTTTCTCCCCCCCTTTCCTGTGCAGCAGCAGCATTTCTACCCCCTTCCCTGTGCAGCAATTTCTCTCCCCCCCCTTGCCTGTGCAGCATTTCTACCCTCCCCCTTCCCTGTACAGCAGCAACATTTCTACACCCCCTCTTCCCTGTGCAGCAGCAGCATTTCTATGCCCCCCCCCCCTTCCCTGTGCAGCAACAACATTTCTCTTCCCTGCCCAGCATTTCTGTCTGGTTCCCCTGCTCAAAGCTGCGATCCACGGCTGCGTTGCACTTCCAACACAGCTGCGAATTGCGCGAGGAGCCGACACCCGCGGCTTTGAGCAGGGGATCCGGCCAGAAGCTGAACAACCTCCCGAGTGAGCACCCGGGGACACCTCTGTTTACTGCCACTGCTGCTGGTTAAGGAAAGCAGCAGTGGCAGAATAAGGAGGGAGCCGTCTGTGCACCCCCTTGGGGCGTGCACCCAGGGTGGACCGCCCTCCCCTCCTTGGTATGCCACTGGTTAAGCAGCGTTCCTGAGTGCTCTGAAAAAATAAGAGAATTGCTTTTTTTAGAAATCTCACCCACTCTTTCTGACAAACCATTCTTTTGACTTTTGAGTTTCTGTCTTTATGGTTTTTTGAAGCAGCAATTGAAACATGCCACGTTGAAACCATCTATTAGCTAATTGCTTTTTCACTTTTAAAACTTTAAGTACTGAAGTTTTTTATATAAAAATTAATTTTGCACATTTAATTCAAAATGGAGGATCATGCAATTATTGGGTGGTGAGGTGGTTGGGGGGTTTTCCCCCTTGTTAATCCCTCCATGTCTCTGAGCTTAATCTTACCAATTAAAATATATCACTAAAAGATTTACTATATTCACATGTTCTCATTCAGGCAGTGCCTCCACCTGTTCTACCTATCAAAGAGATGCCAAGTTACACAGTTCAGCCTGGAGATTTTGAGACCGCGCTGGATTTCTGATTATGCCATCCTGGTGCATTATGTAACTTGCAGCACTGATTTCAGTGGGCAGGATCAGGCACTTTAAATCTTACACTGCTTTGGAATATAAGTTGAAAACATAGAATGACCAAAATGTCTCCTTCCTGGAACTGGTTAACTTGGCATCTCTGCCACCATTATGTAAAATTCTGACATTTCCTGCCAGTTCTTTTCCACAGCTGACTGCAGACTCTTCACACACTCCCTCCCTCATTCTTCAGTCTGACTCCTTTGCAACCATCTTCCCCTTCCCCAAAAACATTTACTATTTCCAGTGCAATAGGTATTGTCATTCTACACAAGCGGGTTATCTCCCCATGGCCGCGAGCCAACTGCAGCAGGAATCTATTCTGTATTTTTTTGTGTCCTTCCTACTTCATTGTGAGCTCCACTGCCTTCACCTCCACTGCCACAAACTAGAATGAGTGTTTCTTTTCTGCTCTCTCCTTTTCTTATTTTATTTGGTGTTTTTTGACATTCCTTCGGTGTTTTTCTGTGCTTGGAGCTTTCTCCTTGGTTTCAGCTCTGCTTGCGTTGAAAAGAAGCAGACTCTGGTCTACAGCTGACAGACCAATCCCTTGTGGTACCTGTTAGCCAGCCTGCACAAGTATTTTTTGATCTTGGGGCCATCCCCACATTTATTGCTCACCTACTGAATTTCAGGGGTTCAAGCACAGGTTGTGGCGCACCCTTAGGAGGCTCAACAGTGTCTCGCAGGATGTCCAGCAGCATTTTTGTGTGATCCCTCCCCCCCTTTTTTTTAAGCACATCCATGGGGGTGGGAGTATGGTCAAACTCCATGCCTGGCTGGCAGCCTGAAGATCAGCATTGAGGAGGCAGCTTGAGGCAGTAATTCTCCTTTTCAGCTACTGTAAAGGGCTAAGACAAGCTGCAGCACATGTTCAGCACAGTGAGTAAGGTTGTTACAGCCTGAGAGGTGATTCGGGGGAGGTCTGAATTGGTGGGTTTTGGGTTTTTCTGCATGTTCCCCTATGTTCCCCCACCTAAAAAAAAATCATAATTTTACCGCTTTTACAGTTTGTGGAAGTGTTTTATTAGCGCTTTTAGGCGTGAATTTCTTAGCAGTGGCCATCTTGGATTTTTCAGAAGTTCCCTTCTCTTCCAAACTTGAAAGTTTTGCCTCAAAACCGGTTGGGATGGAGTCCTTGGGCTTTTCTACCCCATATTCATACGAGGATTGCACAAATTTGACACTCAGGAGCATTCGCCACGTGGCGTGGTCCGGAAAGGTAGGAACAGCTTCCTTACCCTCTCCTTTGCGTAAGCGAATCATTTAATGGGCAACCAGCCTGCTGGAGCAGCCTTTTCTATTTGAGGGGCCTGGAAATCCAAACCATTCTATTCATCAGAACACAGACACCCCGCAGTCCAAGAAGCGTAAGTTAGTCATCAGAGGGTGACTCAAAGCACCAAGGTTCAGAGGACTTCTCGGATTTTATGACATTTTTATAGAATGCCTTTCGGGAGAGCTGTGTCTCCTTATCTCCGCATGGCATTGTCTCTCAGGGCAGTTCTTCTCAGCTTGCTGCTGTTCAGAGCTTAAGAGATTTTTCCACAGGAGACACTGACGATTATCATTTTGTGGATCCCTTATTTTCAGGGGATGTTCTTCCCGTGGCTGAGGACCCAGGAATGTATGCCTGCTCTGTAGTAGAAAATAACACAGGGACAAATTTTTCCCTGTCCCTACGGGAACCCAATTTCCCCATCCCATCCCCGCAAGTTTTGTCGCTGTCCCTGCTCCATTCCTGTGAGCTCTGCCTTAACCACACAGACATCAAAAACTTATGATTTTAAAGTATTTGAGGCTTGTGCATATGAATGGGACAAGGATAAGAAAAGCTCGACAGGACAGGAAAATGAGTTCCTGCATGGAAAAATTTGTCCCCATGTCATTCTTTATTCTGTAGGATCCGGCTTTGGCTTTTGAGCCTGGGGACGATCTTATAGTACTGCACTTATTTAAATACTGCCCTACTATCTGGCCTGTTCTCTACAGAAATGGGACACATTGCCTTATCGCCTCTTTTGAAAAAAGCTGATCTCGACCCCTCCTCACCATCGAACTATCTCCCCATAGCAAACATCCCCCTCCTAACCAAACTGCTTGAGTCCATAGTCGCTACCCAGCTATCTTCTTATCTAGAGAGATTCTCTATTCTCTCCCCCTATCAACATGGCTTTAGACCCAGCTTCAGCACCGAGTCCCTCCTTGTCTCCCTAATATCAAAGGTGCAACAACTACATTCTCGAAACAAATTCGCTGTTCTGTTACAATTCGACCTCTCTGCAGCTTTTGATGTCGTCCACCACGACATACTACTTTATCAACTTTCCGAGATAGGAATTGATTCCACCGTTCTTAATTGGTTTTCAAACTTCCTTCGCTCTCGCTCCTATACTGTCAACTCTAATGGCACCATGTCCACTCCTTGGTCTCCTTCTTGCGGTGTCCCTCAGGGATCACCCCTTTCCCCTATCCTTTTTAATATCTATATGTCCTCAATGAAGCTCTTCCAGCTTTCCCCCCTTGAAACAATCTACACATACGCCGACGATATCCTTGTCCTTCTTGAAACAGACCAGAACCTCACCAACCTCCACGATAACATAACATCCTGCATAATGAGACTCCACTCCTGGTCCCTCTCGGTACAGATGAAACTAAATAAATCAAAAACAAAATTATTCTGGCTCGGCCCAAAGTTAGAACACCTGCCCACCCTCTTCGCACTGCCCTCAGGTACTGCCTTACACCTTGAGTTCTCAAGCAAGGTCCTTGGCATCATTATCGATTCCTCTCTCTCTCTCAACGACCACCTCAACTCCTTGACAAAATCATGCTTTTTCAGCCTCCACATGCTAAGGAAAGCAAGACCCTTCTTCCGCCAAAAACATTTCGCCGTCCTTGTCCAATCCATCATCCTCTCCAAACTTGACTATTGTAATGCCATTTATCTATGCTTAACAAAAAAAAGCCTCCAAAGACTCCAGCTTATTCAGAACACGGCAGCCAAGCTGATTTTTGCAAAACGTAAATCTGACCACGTCTCCCCACTCCTGGCCAATCTTCATTGGCTCCCAGTGATTTCCAGAGTCCAATTCAAATGCTCTTGCCTGGCTTTTAAGATTATTCACGGCATCCTTCCTTCCCTAATCCCACTTTCTTTCAACTCCTCGTGCCCTGACTCCACCAGGACAGCCCATAAATTAAAACTATCCTTCCCCTCCCTACATGGTATTCTCCATGCAGGTAAACTGGGAAAATCACTTCTTTTCAAAATCACAGGTCTCTGGAATGACTTTACTATCCCGCTGCGGAACCTGAGCTCCCTCTATTTATTCCGCAAGCAACTAAAAACCTGGCTCTTCTCTAACATGTAATTTCTTTTCCCTTACTTTTCCACTCGATTTATAAACTTATGTAAACCTTTTCCTACCCTTTCTCATTTTTAAGTTCTTGTAAACCGTGCTGAGCTCTACTTCCTCTACGGTCATTAGGGCATAGACAGGAGGTGGGTAAACAGAGTGGGCAGACTTGATGGGCTGTAGCCCTTTTCTGCCGTCATCTTCTATGTTTCTATATAAACTTAAAGTTTAGTTTAGTTTAAGTTCACTGCCTTACTGTTTCTTATTTTGGAGTCTCTGCATGAGTTGGCTTTAGACACTCAGCTGACACTTTCTACTTCCTCGTCTTTCGGGTAGAGTGAGAGCTCTGTCCTCTGCCTTTCCTTGGCATCCTGATATTAACATTCTGATCTCGGAGCTTTGGGATTCTCCAGAGGGGGTTCTCAAAGTAGCAAGAGCCATCAGATTGTATCCAGTGGCACAGGAGTGTCAGCAGCTCTTCAGTCACCTTAAAGTGGATTCCTTGATGGTTTAGGTCACTAAGCGCACCTCCCTTTGAGTGCTCAAGGGCCGCATGGATGTAGCTCTCAAGAAACATTTTGAGGCAGTGGCTTTGGGAATCAAAGCTACCTCAATGGCGTCATTTGTGTCACACGCTTGACTTTTCAGACTGTGCACGTTGGAAAGTGAAGGTGTCGAGCCTTCCCCTCAGATTCTGTTATCGGGGTTAGACTTAAGTGGGTGATTCTCTCTATGACATTCTTCATGTCCTGGGTAAAGTTTCAATTTATTCCTTTTCTGCTGAAAGAATGCTCTGGATAAGACAATGGGCTGGCGATTCCACCTCTAAAGCTACCCTTGCCAGACTCCCTTTTAAGGGACAGTTGCTTTTTGGTAAAGGTCTGGGTGATCTAATGAATTGTGTGGTGGATTGTTGCCCTAAGACCCTGCCATATAGTAGACTCATAACTTCTAAAAGTGCAGAGCGCTCTAAATTTTTGTGGCTTCTGGCTCCTACCGGTATTTCAGTTCCATGTCGCAGAGATTCTTCCAAGGCTACAGGCAGAGGTTCTCTGGGCCCAGACTTCTCCTCTGCTTCCCAAACAGCTCCATCTACCAAGAAGTCAAAATGATGCTAGGCCAGAGTTGTCCCTCCACATATAGGAGGCAGACTCTCCGCATGCCTTCATGCCTGGGTTCAGATTTCGTCCAACTGGTTGGTTCTGGACATCATTTGGTTTGGCAACAAGCTAGCGTTTGCCTGGCCTCTGACAGATTGATTTGTGGACTCTCCCGCAGAGCACTCGGAGAAGGCAGCCAGGGTTCTGGCCACTGTAAGAAGGCTGCTTGATATTCGGGCCATAGAATTGGTGCTGTCTGAACCCTCAGGCTCAGGCAGATACTCCAGATACTTTATCGTGCCAAAGACAGGCTCAGACAATTGGAGACCTTTCCTAGACCTTACCCACGTGAATGCAATGCTTAGAGTTCTGCACTTTTGCATGGAAATGCTTCGATCTGTCACAATATCGGTAGCCTCGGGGAGGGGGGGCAAGAATTCTTAGCCTCTCTGGATCTAACAGAGGCCTATTTGTATATTCCCATCTTCCCAAATCACCGGAAGCTTCTCAGGTTTTATGTCCTGGAAAATCATTATCAGTTTTTAGCTCTTCACTTTGGCCTGCCAACAGCCCCTCGCACCTTTACCAAGGTGATGGTCGTGGAAGCAGCTCACCTTCGCAACATGGGATTACAAGTGCATCCCTACCTCAACAATTGGCTGATCAGAGCCCCCTTGTTATCAGAGGGCCACCACACAGTGGATCAGGTGATCCAAGTCCTGGAGGGTCTTGGTTGGATTGTAAATTACTGCAAGAGCAGTTTGACACTGACTCAATTCCTTAAGTACTTAGGAGTCCTGTTCGGCATGGCTGTTAGTTGTGTCTGTCTACCAGAGGCACTCGGACAGAAGCTGTGCTCTCAAATTTCTTGTCTCTTGAACATATCAGCCCTGTCAGTGTGGGAATATCTTCAAGTCCTGGGATCCTTGGCAGCCACATTTGATGTGGTGCCTTTGGCGAGGGCACACTTGCGTCCACTCCAGCATGCATTCCTCTCCCACTGGTCCCCGCAGATGGATGCATTACAGAAGTGTCTGCTCAGGAGGCTTGGGCCAGCATGGATTGGTGGCTCCAACCTCAATTCCTCTCTAGGGGCATGCCTCTATGGATCGTTTCCTGGGTGGTTTTGATGAAGTCTCGTGGACTGGGGGGTCCATTACAACTGTCATCCAATTCAGGGGTGTTGGTCGCCCTTTCAAAGAAAGTCGTCGATAAACAGACGAGCCGTGTGTCATTTGGTTGGCCTTGGTGAAATTGCAGAAGACTCTCGAGGCACCAGGAGTGCATCTCTAGATCTAGAAGCCCACCTGCTCTTCCACTAGGCAGAGCGCCATGTCCAGGCACTCTTGGCAGCACATGTTATGGGAATGAACAGTGTGCAAGTGGACTTCTTCAGCACACAGACCTTGGATCCGGGCGAGCATTTCAGGCCATTTTTCAGCCTGGGGTCGTCCTCACTTTGACCTCATGGTAACAGCAAATAACAAGAAGGTGGATCGCTTCTTCAGTTGAAGATTCGAGCCCGGAAGCGACAGGTTGGATGCATTAGTCCAGCTGTGGCCTCAGAGAGACCTATTGGATGTCATCTAAGAAAAGTCATTTTGGTGGCTCCAGATTGGCCTTGCAGGTTGTGGTACGCAGATCTGATGCAGCTTTGATCAGGCCAAGGCCTCATGTTGCAGATGCTTTCAGACCTGCTCTCACAGGGTCCAGTATGAATGGAGGATCCAGATCACTTTGCTCTTATGGCATGGCTATTGAACATGAAGTGTTAGAGCTTAAAGGTTATTCCAACATAATCATTGCCACACTTCTCAAGTCTTAAGAAGTCAACTACTATTTCTGACTACACTAAGGCTTGGAAAACTTTCCAGCATTGGTGCGCCCAAGAGCTTGAGGAGCCATTCTCAGCTCCAATTTCAATGATGTTGGCCTTTTTCCGGGCAGGCCTTGACAGGGGCCTCACTGTGGCTTTGCTTCAGGTTAAGTTTGCTGGGCTCTCTTGTTTCAGGGTTCAGGACCGTGGTTCTATGCTAGCATCTCATCCGGACGTTGCCAGATTTCTGAAGGGTGCTCTTTGCATTAGACCACCGCTTAAGCGACCGTTTTCGTTGTAGGACCTCAGCGTGATTCTCAGAGGCCTCACTAAGGCCCCATTCGAGCCTTTGGAAGCTGCATCCCTAGTAGACAATGCTGAAGGCAGTTTTCCTCGGTGCGGCGTATTTCGGAGCTCCAGGTGCTCTTGTCGGGAGCCATTCCTCAGAATTTCAGAGTCTGGAGCTTTCTTACATATTGTTCCTTTGTTTTCATTTGCCTGTCTTTCAACCTACAGGTTCTAGGAAGCAGGACCGCATTTTGGTGAAGTTAGACGTAAGAAGAGTGCTTCTTCGCTATCTTGAGGTCACTGATGAGTTTAGGCTCTCTGACCATCTGTTTGTTCTGACTCATTCATATAAGCATGGTGCTCCTGCTTCCAAGGCTACGATTTCCAGATGGATGTGTAAGGCCATTTCTTCATCTTACATTGTCTGTGGAAAACAGTCTCCTATTTCTGTTAAGGTATATTCGACCAGTGTAGCTTCGTTGTAGGCTGAGGATCGAGTGGTCTCTCTAGAGAAGATTTGCAGAGTGGCGACTTGGTCCACGCACCACACTTCTGAAAAGTTTTACAGGGTGGATGTTGCAGCACGAGAGGACTCTGCCTTTGGTTCCTCCATGTTCCTGGGACTGCTTTTATACATCCCGCTTGTCTAGAATGACACCCATTCCACTGGGAAAAGAGATTGTCCTTATCTTGATAATATCTTTTCCAGTAGATAGATGTGCCATTCTAGACTCCTGCCCTGTCCTTCCTATGCTTACCCTTCATATGCCTGCCCTACTGTCTCATTCTGTTAAAGTTTCTCCAAGTTGGTCATGGATGCCAGTCAGCCCTTTGGGCCTTGAAGAATACTGTATAATAGGTTGAGCATTTCCAGAAGTACTACCTGTGCTCTTTTGATGCTTCTGTTAGCTGTTGCTTGTTCATTACCTGTTAGTGTTTTATGTTAAAGCAGAACAGTTCTATTGTTAAGGGGTGTCCCATTTCTATCCTTATATTACATACTTGGTTTGAGCTCTAGCATGCTTGGGTACTAACTGCAGATTGAAGTAGAGCTCACAGTAAAGTAGGAGGGAATCCACTCCAGATTTTTTGTGTCTCCTTCTGCAGTTGGCTTGCGTCCATGAGGAGCTAGCACACTTGTCTAGAGTAACACACTTATGTACTGGAAAAGTTATTATCAAGGTAAGGACATAATTTCTTTTTCTCTCCAAAGATCTATGCAGAGCTCAGCTTTTCCTACAGCTCAGCCTTCCTATGATTAGAAGCCTTCCCATTGGCTGAATTCTACCACACCCTCTGCATTGGAAGGGGGGGAATATGGAAAGCTAAACTCTGAAAAGTAATCACATACATAGTCATACTTCTGGCTTTGAAAGAGGTAATTTAGAAATTTTTAGAATCCTGAAAAAAAATCCAGTCAGCTGGCAATCCTAGCCTCCCGAATCCTGAGCACTTTTGACAGTCTGCCCCAATCGAAACCTTTGGGGGCCGATTAATTGTCCAATTTGAAAATGGGCAAAACAAAAGAGCCTCTTGTGTTGGGATACAAAAAAAAAAAAAAAATACAAAGACAAGGGGGATGTCTTTACAACCAAAGCAAGTCTTTATTAGAAAACAATTAGTCCCAACAAGGATCCCAGTTTCGGCATATAGGGGACACTTGATGATGCAGAAACAAAATTATTGCTTGAGCAGTGAAAACCACGATCAGTTTTCTAAGAAAGTGACTGGCACATGCGCAGAGCCAGAAAGGGAGGCCCCCCCCCCTCCCTCCCCCCCCCCCCCCGAGCAGCTGAATGGCAGGGGAAGCCATGAAGCAGCCTCCTGCCGCTCAGCTGTTTGGGGCAGGAAGAGTTTGTTGGGTGTTTTTTAATGGGTACAGTTTGTTGGGTGTTTTTTAATGAGTACATATGTGCATGTGTTATACATACACAACATCTGTGCCCATGGTGCCGGGCGGCTGCTAGTTAACTCAGTTCCTCACTTTTCTTACCAATTCAACCCTAATAACCCTGTTGCAAGTGGATATCTTTGCTATTTGGATTGCCCATAGTCTTTTGACGAGACAGAGTGCCTTTTGTTATTTCTGCAACTAGAGCAACGGTAGGAAGAAATCTAAAAAAGGAATACAACTGACTTAATGGCGGAGACTTAAAGATGGCAGAGGGCCAGGCACCATCTTCTCCAATGGAGCCGCATGGACTGCCGAGATCACTGCGGAAATCTCGGCCAGACATAGGGAGGATATTAACCGGAGGCATAGAGGACAACCTCGCAACAGTGAATGTAACGTTGGACATGATATACGTTCAGATTGATAAACTAAAAAATGACAAATCCCCTGGACCAGACGGAATTCACCCGAGAGTATTAAAGGAACTTAAGGTGGAAATTGGTGAACTATTACAAACCGTAGCTAACATGTCAATCAGAACAGGGCAAATACCAGAAGACTGGAGGACAGCAAATGTCATCCCGATTTTCAAAAAAGGATCAAGAGGTGATCCAGGAAATACCGACCTGTGAGCCTCACATCGGTTCCTGGGAAGATAATTGAAACACTTATTAAAGACAGCATTGTGCAACACTTGGAGGATCACAACCTAATAAGGGCTAGTTTATGTTTATGTTTATTTATTCATTTGATGAATCGCTTATCCATAATTTACTAAGCGATTTACAATAAGATACATGATCATTTTAAAAACATATTAATAATATCAAGTACGAGATAAAAAAAACAGACTCATGAGCTGACAAACACACAAACATTTTAAGACAAACATAAGCATTTTAAAAGACATATTAATAATATCAAGTACTAAATAAAAAACAGACTCATAAACAGACAAACACAAAGACACATAATGATAAAAGGGGAAAAGTTACATAATAGATGTTTCGAGAAGAAAAAAAGGGAACATTCAAGGGAAAGACATAAGGAGGGATGACTTAACTACAGTAATAAAAGTAACACGGCTTCAGGAAAGGGAAGTCTTGTTTGACAAATTTACTACAATTCTTTGAGAAAGTGAACAAACATATGGATACTGGTGATCCAGTAGACATAGTTTACTTGGATTTCCAGAAAGCGTTTGACAAGGTCCCACGTGGAAGGCTTATGAAGAAATTACTAAGCCATGGAATAGGAGGAGAAGTGCATAGATGGATCGGTAAATGGCTAGAGAACAGAATGCAGAGGGTTAGCATAAAAGGGAAATTCTCGGACTGGGTGAAAGTGACTAGTGGAGTGCCCCAGGGCTCGGTTCTTGGGCCTATTTTGTTTAATATTTTTATAAATGATCTTGAGGAGGAAACAACATGCAATATAATAAAGTTTGCCGATGATACAAAATTATGTCGGGCGGTTGGCTCTCAAAGGGACTGCGAGGAGCTTCAGAAGGATCTGAGACAGCTGGAATCATGAGCAACAAAGTGGCAGATGAATTTTAACATAAATAAATGCAAGGTGATGCATCAAGGAAAGAAGAATAAAGAACACGAGTATAGAATGTTTGGGGTAACATTAGCAAAATGTGAACATGAAAGGGATTTGGGGGTACTGATTGACAGAATCATGAAGCCATCGGCGCAATGTGCAACGGCAGCGAAGAGAGCAAACAGGATGTTGGGTATGATTAAGAACGGGATCATGAGTAGATCGGAAGAAGTCATAATGCCACTTTATAGAGCAATGGTCAGACCACACTTAGAATACTGTGTCCAACACTGGTCTCCTTACCTCAAGAAGGACATAACTCTGTTGGAGAAGGTGCAAAGGCGAGCCACGAAACTAGTCAAAGGAATGAAAAATTTGAGCTACGAAGAACGCCTCAGGAAACTGGGACTGTTTACACTCGAGAAGAGAAGACTGAGAGGCGATTTGATAGAGACTTTTAAAATATTAAAAGGATTTGATAAAATAGACCAAGAAGCAGCATTACTAACATTTTCAGATGTGACACGTACAAGAGGTCACAGCCTGAAACTGGGTGGCAGCAGGTTCAGGATAAATGCCAGGAAGTTCTGTTTCTCACAAAGAGTGGTGGGTGCTTGGAATTCTCTTCCTGAGGATATTGTGGCGGAGAATACTCTACGGGGTTTCAAGCACAAGTTGGATATACACCTTCTTGCAAACCATATTGAGGGATACGGTAATTTCAGGTTTTCATAATAGAGAACCTAAATGGGCCGCCGCGTGAGCGGATCGCCGGACTTGATGGACCTCGGTCTGATCCGGTGAAGGCATTTCTTATGTTCTTATGTAGATCGTAAGTTGTAGCTGGTTTTAGAGAAACTATCGGATGTTGGGGACAGTGGCGTACCTAGGGTATGTGGCACCCGTGGCCCATCATTTTTTGACACCCCCCCATGTAAAAAAATATTTTTTGTAATGACCATGAAATGGAATAAATGGTCAGAATAGAAACAGGCAGTGAAAATTTTCTTATATTCCAAACATAACATAACATAAATTATGTCTGAATTGTCATGACATCAGAAGTACATATGGAGTAGTTGCAGGTGATGCTTGGGACAGTTCTGATTGTGTTAGTTCGGTTTTATGTGTTTTTTGAATAGAAGGGTTTTTATTTCTTTTTGAAGGTTTTGTAGTCTGTGGTCGATGTCAATTGGTTGTAGAGTTGGGGGTCGAGTGTTGCAGCTCGAATGGTTAGGAGGTTGTCGAACAATTTTTTTCTTTTGATGTTTTTGGTTGGAGGGTGTGTGAATGGTGCGTGAGTTCTATGTCTGTTTGAAGTGGATTGAATTATTTAGCTGAAGAAATTAGTTACCCCCTCATCCCACACACATTAATTCTCTTCCATTTTTGTTCCCATTATAAAAAACACTGATAAGTTCCCAGAAAAAAAATACATTAAAATAAGAAGTGAAAACAAAGGCCCCTACAGATGAGAACATAACATAAGAATAGCCTAACTGGGTCAGACCAACGGTCCATCATGCCCAGTAGCCCATTCTCATGGTAGCCAATCCAGGACACTAATACCTGGTCAAAACCCAAAGAGTAGCAACATTCCATGCTACCGATCCAGGTCAAGCAGACACTTCCCCCATGTCTTAATAACAGATTATGGACTTTTCCTCCGGGAATTTGTCCAAATCTTTCTTAAAACCAGCTACACTATCTGCTTTTACCATAACTTCTGGCCACTTCATTTTTAAGTTTAGATCTTTCCTTTCAAACAGAGACCTTGCTAGATGTCAAATACAGCACAAGGTAACTTCACATGGACTTAGCTGTGCAGGAAATGTGAATCTCCTCATACACCCACCATATAGTGCAAAAATGTGCAAAGGTCTGTTTTTTTCTTTCGATCACTACATAGCCTAATGCCACACAAGCAGCGCTGTTACAAACATATTCTGTAGGTCAATGCTAAGGATAACAAAGTTTCCTTCCTTGGACCAGAAGGAGATACTGATAAACTACTGGAAGAGATCCCAAAACAACACCCAAAGACCCACTCAGTGTGTGAACCAGTTGAGTGGAGTGGACTAACTGGGGGGTGGAAATGGGCCCGGAGTTTGCTCAGCAGAATTTCCCAGACCACCTCTTCCTCTCAACACATTGACACGCTGCCACCACCACCACTAGGAACACCTCACTGGGTAGGCCAGCTATGCTATAAACTTTATAAAACACATTATTATATTTTCTTATATAGCACATATTTTAACTGAATTCTCTGACATCCTCAGCCTTTCCATTCACAAAAATAGAAGGAAGAAAAGTTCCCATTTCCTGCTGTCTCATGTCCCCGGCCTATACAATATTTTTTTTCTGCAGACCCTTCAAAAGTCTGACCAAATCCTCATTTCACTTGCATTATAAAGTACTGAGGATGCTATCTCTCCCCAATCCCAGGTCCTAAAGTCTAAGACAGTAGCGTAAACTAATGCTGCCAGATTCAGGAAAAAAAAATTTTGATTCGATTCAGCCTATTGAATTGGTTTTTCAATTCGATTTTCCTGTCCAGTTGGGTGATTTTTTTCAAAACTCCTGGTGGGTTTTATAGCTTTTTCACCCCCTTTGGCCTCTCCTAACCACACTGGCGCTGTGGTGTAAATAAAATAAAGAAACAAAAAGGACTTTTCCTCTCTCTGTTAAATCCTAGCTCACGTTTGCGGTCCAACACCAGCTTTGGCAGGATACACATTTCAAATCTGACATATTGTAATCACAAAACAGAAAATAAAATTAATTTTTCTACCTTTTGTTGTCTGGTTATATTTCAAATCTTGTTGGTCCAAGGCTCTGGTTTTCTTCTGATAACTTGCTTGCCAGGGTCGTCTCCTTTCTTCTTTCTGCATGCTAACCATCCATCTGCCAACTCTGTCCTCCCTTTCCATTTCCCTTCCCTCCCCAGGAAGTCTGGTATCTTTACTTTTTTTCATCTCCCTCCACAGATCCACCTTTTCTTAACTACCCTTTCATCCGGCATCTCTCCCTCCTTCCCCACCACCCCAGATTCCACCATTTCTCCTTTTCTTTTCCCAATTACCTTCCTATCCAGTATCTCTATCCTTCCTCCACACCATCCCTTGTGTCCAATTTCTCTCCCTTTCTGTTCCTTCCCTCCCTCCCTAAATCCCATGGTCCATCATCTCTCTCCCTCTCCTCTATTTTCAGACCCATTATTTCTTCCCCCCCCCTCCAAAGTTTGGAATATGCACGTCTCTTTGAACACCCCCCTTCCCTCCGTGTACTTCTAAACCAGGGTCCCCCCCAAAGGCCTGTCCCCCCTTAAAGGTCTACCTGTCCCCCCTTGAAGGCCTGTCCCACCCCCTTGTAGGCCTGTCCCACCCCCTTGTAGGCCTGTCCCCCCCTTGAAGGTCTGCACCCCCCCGAAGGTCTGCACCCCCCATGAAGGCTGTCCCACCCTCTTGTAGGCCTGTCCCACCCTTGAAGGCCTGCCTGCCTGTCCTCCCCTTGAAGGCCTGTCCCCCCCCCCTTGAAGGTCTGCACCCCCCCAAAGGCCTGTCCCCACTTGAAGGCCTGCACCCCCCCGAAGGCCTGTCCTCCCCTTGTAGGCCTATCCCCCCTTGAAGGCCTATCCCCCCTTGAAGGCCTGCCTGCCTATCCCCCCCTTGAAGGCCTTTCCCCCCCTTAAAGGCCTGCACCCCCTTGAAGGTCTGCACCTCCCCCCAAAGCCTGCACCCCCCCGAAGGCCTGTCCCCCCTTGAAGGCCTGTCCCACCCCCTTGTAGGCCTGCCCCCCCTTGAAGGCCTGCACCCCTTGAAGGTCTGCACACCCCCTCCGAAGGCCTGTCCCTTCCTTGAAGGTCTGCCTCCCCCCTTGAAGGCCTGCCTGTCACCCCCCTCCCCTAGAAAGCCAGCCTGCCTGCCCGCCCGCCCCACCCTGAAGGCCTGATGCCCCGACCCATCCCGAAGGACCGCTCGCCCCCCCTGGCCTCCCCGCACCACCTATGAAGCAGCCGCAGCAGGATCGCGACGTCAGCGATCCCTGCGCTGTTTAGGCGCTGCTTTCTGCGCCACGGTCCCACCCCTCCTCTGACGTCAGAGGAGGGGCGGGACCGCGGCGCAGGAAGCAGTGCCCAAGCAACTCAGGGATCGCTGACGTCGCGATCCTGCTGTGGGCTGCTTCATAGGTGGTGCAGGAAGGTCAGTGGGGCGAGCGGTCCTTCGGGGGTGGGGGGGACTGAACGGCAAGGCTGGGAGCACCCCCTCAGGGCTGGCACCCGGGGAGGACCGCCCCTCCTGCCCCCCTCTTGGTACACCACTGGTTGGGGACTAGGTAACGGAGTTGAGCCGAGATATGTCGGCCATTGTTCAGCGGTTGGACACAGTGGAGGCCGGGGTGGATCAAATTAAGGTGGATTATCAACACCTGGAGAAACTTTGCCTTCAATTGAAAGAAAAGGTGGAGGACTTAGAGAATAGGAGCCGCTGCAACAACTTGAGACTCATTGGATTGCCAGAGGCTTTACCTGACAAAGACCTCAGAAATTTTCTGGAAACCTGGCTTGCTCGCTCCCTGACCTTATCGAAAGATCTCAGCCTCTTAAGAATTGAGCGGGCGCACCAGCTTGGAGTGCGGAAAGACCAAAATAAAAAACCGTGCCTAGTAATCTTTAGAGTACTTAATTATGCACATAAAGTACTTATCTTCAAGGCTTTACTTTCAAGGAGGTACCTTGGAATATCAATCTCTGACTATTCCAGCAAAATCACCATACTGTGCCACGAATTTGCACCCTTATGTTCCTGTTTGGCTAAAGCAAAAATTTCCTTTGTATTATTGTTTCCGGCCAAGCTTTGAATCCTACATGATGGAATGACCAATTTCTTTTTGAAAGCTCTGAAGCGCATCAGTTTCTACTATCGCATCACATCTTACCAGAGGAAGACACTTCCTGACACCTCTATTAAATTTGTATCTGAAGCTACACTTACCTTCGTGCTGTAACGTGCTGTAGGTAACAGCTTAATGGATGGATGTTTTCTTTGTTTGGGCGGACAACTTTTGTTATAGATGGCTTATGCTTGGGAAGATCGACCAGTATCGCATTTCTGACAGTGGACTAGAGTTTATCGACGATTTCTGGGTGGTATATCTCCTGGTGACTGCTGTTCTTTCTGCATTATAGACTAGAGCCAGGGATTTGCTGCACTCCACTCCTTGGAAGCCATCTTCATTTGTGTTTCATACATATAGTTTTGGTTGGCTGGGCCAGTGAGGTAATAGGGAGAGGCAGCTGCGGATCTCTTCAGGGGACCTGTGGACTGGACCCAACCTTGTTTGATTCTGCTGGAATCTTGCTATAGGGTTTTGCTACATAATGTACTTGGCCATGTTTCTACTAGAGCAGGGGTGTCGAACTCAATCAGAGAAGGGGCCAAAATCTAAAATCCAGCCTAAATCGCGGGCCGAATGGTTTACTGAACAGTCATAAACTGACAATGTTAACCAGAAATGTGAATTTAAAATGAGTGGAACAATCTTTTCCTTAACAGTGCTGTTAACCAACTCACATGCTATCAAGCAAAACAGTAATATTGGTATCAAGCAAAACAGTAATATTGGAATGTACCTAAAATGCTCATTGTTTTGTTTTCTGGCTAGATGTCTGACACCGTTTTCCCCGTATCAATGAGTCAATGTTCGGTTTTATTTCTTGGGCTGTAGCAACCCGCAAAACAGCATGGAGGTTGTCATCGGTAATGCGTGATCTGTGCTTGTTTTTGTTCAGATTCATTATTGAAAACATCTATTCACAAAGATAGGTGCTCCCGAACATGGATAGAATATGGGCAGCATGAAGTCGGAGCTCTGGCATTGAGTCAGGGGGCAGTAGAGGGTAGAAGTCCTCAATTTCAACATCCTGAAACCTTGATTTCAGGCCACTGTCAGACTGAAGCTCGATTATCTCCATCTGAAGGTGATGGGGCACATTGTTGACATCAACTGTAAAAGGATTGGCAAAGATGTCAAAGCCTGAGTGCTGTGTTCTAAAGTCAGAGAAGCGCCGCTCAAATTCACTTAGTAAACGGCTAACTTTGGTAGCCAGCCGACTGCAAGGAAAAGTACCAGAAATAGTGGTTGAGATACTCAAACAAACGGGAAAGTGGGCAAGATTATCCTGTTCCAGTTGGGACTTCCATAGTTGAAGTTTACGCTGGAATGCTGTGATCATGTCAGACATCTTCGTGATGACTTGTTTGCGTCTCTGCAGCTTCAGATTCAGTTGGGCGAGATGCTCGCATATGTCACACATCATAGCAAAATCACATAGCCAGGTGGGATCCGACAGTTCAGGCAAGGGCTTTCCTTTACTTTCCATGAAAAGAGCAATTTGTTCTCTGAGCTCAAAAAATCTTTTGAGGACTGCGCTCTTGCTCAGCCATCTTACTTCTGTGTGGTATGGCACGTCTCCATGCTCTGCACCCACCTCCTGTAAAAACTGCTGGAACTGGCGATGATTCAGGCCACGTGCCCTTATAAAGTTAATAGTTTTAATGACTGTGGTCATTATGTCATTCATGTCCAGAACTTTTCCACACATAGCCTCTTGGTGGATAATGCAATGATAAGTAATCAAGGGTGTGTGGCAGTGACTTTTTTGCATTCTTTCCTTCATTAGTCCAACCAAGCCTTTCTTTTCTCCGCACATTGAAGGTGCGCCATCGGTAGTTAGCCCCACCAACTTTTCCCAGGGTAATTTAAAATTATTTATAGATTTCTTCACAGCCTCAAATATATCTCTACCAGTCGTCGTCCCATGCATGGCAGCTACATCCAAAAGTTCCTCAGTGACAGAGAGGTCGGTCTTCGTAGCACGTATAAAGATGGACAGCTGCGCTGTATCAGTGTTGTCTGTGCTTTCATCGATAGCAAGTGAAAAAGCGAGATAACTGCATGCCTGTTCGGCCAGCTGTGATGATAGATTTCCTGAGAGTTCTTGAACTCTGTCTGCAATGGTGTTTCTTGACAAACTGACAGTTTGAAAACTCTGTATCTGGTCTGGGCATACTTTCTCACACAATTTTAGCATGCATTGCTTCAAAAAGGCACCCTCTGAAAAACACCTTGAAGTACGGGCAATTTCTTCAGCCACTATAAAGCTTGCTTTCACTGCAGCATCATTTTTCGCTGTAGCCTTTGTAAACATTTGCTGCTGTGATTGTAGTTTGCCTTTTAGTTCTTTAACAATTTTATGCTTTTCTTCCAAAGTATATTTGCCATACTTAACATTATGTTTGGTGTCAAAATGACGACGTATATTGTACTCTTTCATCACCGACACTGTCTCATAACACAATATACACACTGGTTTGCCCTCACTAAGCACAAACATGTATTCATTTTCCCATTTGTCATTAAATTGTCTGCCTTCACCGTCAACTTTTCTTTTCCTGGACATTTTGGGATCAATATTGGCAGTAAAAGATGTAGTTTATTGGAAATCTGCGTTAGAATGAAAAAGTCAGTCAATAAATGCCTGGCTGGGTACAGATAGCAGATTCTGTTGCGATTTTTATGCCTACACTTTATGCCAGGAACTGGCAGCTTCTGCTGTGTATTTTTTTTACATAGTTCCCCCCCCCCCCCTGACGTCCGATTCACCCCAAGCAGGACCGCTCGCACGCACCTGCACCCCCACCCCGAAGGACCGTCGACTCCCAACACGATCGGGGCAAGAGGGAGCTCAAGCCCTCTTGCCCCCCCGACTCCCCGACACGATCGGGGCAAAAAGGAGCCCAAGCCCTCTTGCCCCGCCGATTCCCCAACTCCCCGACAATATCGGGCCAGGAGGGAGCCCAAGTCCTCCTGGCCCTGGCGACCCTCCCCCCCCCCCCCCCCCCCCCCCCGCTAGTTGTTCGGGCCAGGAGGGAGCCCAAATCCTCCTGACCACGGCGACCCCCTACCCCCACCCCGCACTACATTACGGGCAGGAGGGATCCCAGGCCCTCCTGCCCTCGACGCAAACCCCCCTCCCCCCATCGACCGCCCCCCTCCAAGAACCTCCGACCCCCACGACACCCCCACCCCCCTTCCCCGTACCTTTCTGTAGTTGGCTGGACAGACCGGAGCCAAACCCGCCTGTCCGTCAGGCAGCCAACGACGGAATGAGGCCGGATTGGCCCATCCGTCTCAAAGCTCCGCCTACTGGTAGGACCTAAGGCTCCCGGGTCTATTCTGATTGGCCCAGGCGCCTTAGGCCTGGGGTCGCGGGTCGGCTGGGGGGGCGGTCGGAAGTTCTTGGGGGGGGGCGGTCGATGGGGGGAGATAGATAGCAAGTACGGCCGGCGAGATCACAAGCCTCCTATGTCACCGCGCGTCATTGTGATGGAACGCAGCGGCGTGCAGTGATGACAGCGCGGTGCGGGCCACATTGCAAGGCCTGGCGGGCCGGATTTGGCCCGCGGGCCTTGTGTTTGACACATGTGTACTAGAGAGATGTCTTGGCTTTTTCTCAGGACCATGCCTCTGCACTGCTTCTCCCCTTATTGACTCTGCTATGAGCACCAGCTCTGAAAAGGGGGGCCTGGAAGTGCTACTTTCTGCCCCACTTGGCTTGAAATGTCCCACTGTGCTGGGAAATCTTATATTTTAGGTTGGTTGTGGGGGGAGTGAGGGACTTGGTTAGACCCACACCATGGTTTTGGTGATAGTAAGCGAATCTCTCTGGCTCTACCTGTAATGCACGTTTTTTTATATAGAGAAATTCTTCCTTTGTTCCAAAAAGCACATTCCCGAAATGTATACCTAACTATTCCTCCCCCAGTCCATGCCTCTCTCACTTCCCCCCCAGGAGGGGGGCCCTTGTAGAAACAGAGAATTCTTCATGAACTTTCTTCCTCCAGCTCTGAAATCCTTATCACCTCGCAGAGGCTGATTTGTGGTTTTACAACACTGTATATCTTCAGGATGGTGTCCTTGTAGACAGTCTTATGCAGAAAGTTGAAACAAAGATGCAAGGGTGACATTCCAGTATCCTGGCCGTGCCTGGATCCCATGGCTTGCTTCAGAGACAGGCACCAGGCCCCCACATCCCTACTCCCCCTTCATCCTTCAGGGGTTTTTACTTGTTATGGGTGTTTTATGGCTTTTCAGGGTGCCTTGCATATTTTAAGTACTCTTGCATATGTCATACAGCACTGATAACGGCTTAGCACAAATGAACAATGGCTACCGAACCTTGGAGAAGTATCCTCCTAAGGGAGACAAGAACTAGACCAGCAAGGTTAGCATTTGAAAAGGATACATGCGTTCACAGATAGCAAAGTACATGCTGTTCCATCTGGTTAGCTTGTAAAGGAAGGCTGTGGGAAAATATGTGTTAAAAATATCTGTAGTGTCCAGCATACACAAATGAGGCCAGTATGTCCAGTTGATCCATCTCACTATATAAGGTCATTGTGTCCCCTTTGATTCAATACACCAAGCAGTGTTTGGCTCATTGGCAGTCATTGCCTTTATCTTTGGGCAGTTGCATCGTTCTCTTTCGTATGATATTTCCTAAATGGCTCTATACTTTTCAATATCTTCCCCTATGGTTATGCAACAGGGACTGGCATTGCATTCGACGAGATATTGCCAAGTATTGTTGGGTAGGTAAAAAGCCAAAACAGCAATTTGAGAGATTACTGGGCCCTGGTATGGGTGGGGGAATGGGTCTCCCAGACTTATACAATTGGGCATGTTTATTGCAACATATTAGGGATTGGATTTTGGGAGACTGTTTTTGCTCCATGCACTCTTGAACGCGAGCTTTATCATCCTCTACATTTGACTTTTCTGCTACATGCACATCCCTCTCAATTACACGTAGTTTGTTGCTGAGATCTATGAGGCTTGCCTGGCATAAGGTAATGAAAACTCTACATTATTCTCTTAATGCTACTGATATGCTGCCACTGCAAGGGAATTTAAGGTTTACCCCAGGTCTTACTTCACAAGTTTTTATGTTTTGGGGCATTAAGCAAGTTCAGCTTTTAGGTCATGTTCTGGATGAGAAGGGCTCCATGATATTTTACCAGGTACTGGTGGAATCTATAGGGGAGGAACCAGGAGATTTATATGGATACCATCAATTGCAGCATTATGTGTCAACCCTGCGGGCCACTAGTTTGTCCACTGGAGTTTATCAGAAACTACAGCGCTTGTTTGCTGTATAAGGAGGAGACCAACTCTCTGTCACTCAATTACATAAGATCATTTGGCTATCGTGTCCCCTAAAATATATAATGACCTATTGTATAGATGGAGAGCTGAATTGGGAGTGCCTCTGAGGGATGTAAATCTACGTCAGGCCATTGCATGTATCCCCACATTCGTAACCAGTTCTGTGTGGCGAGAATGTATGTATAGAATCTTACATAGAGCATATTTCAATCAAATACAGGCTTATTATTCGGGGTTAATATCCAGTCAGACGTGTGTTAAGTGTACCAGAGAAGCTAATATTTTTGCACATGCATTGTGGTGTTGCCCTTAGATTAGAACTTTTTGGGACCATATTATGCAATATTTAGACGGTCTGTGGAGCATCTCGATTCTATCCTCTCTATTGGGGGTTATCTTTGGGAAGTCAGCAGCCTGTGGAGTATGGGAAACTTAAGATTCTACTATTCCAGAAAGCGTATGGTGGGTCACAAATGTATCATGCAATGTTGACTTCAAGATATGCCACCGAGATTCTGGCAGTGGCGTAATCAGATCCATCGACTAATGCTTTTTGAAGCCATGGAGGCTCACCTGTCTGTTAAACGTAAAAAAGATCTTCCTGCAAGTATGTGAACCGTAAATTAGCGCTCTCCCACATAGAGTTTGAAGTCTGATTTTAAACAATCTGTTCTGATATATTGACTATGTTGTATCTAGGCTGTTTCCAGTGGGGGAGGTGGGGTTTGGAGTGTGGGACTCATTAGTTAACCTGAAGGTTATATATCTTTTGATTTAGTGTTTTTGGAATTTATGAAGGAGGGCTCTAAGGGAGTGTCCCTCTTTTATTTGTAATTGCTCCTTTGATATAGTTCTTTCATGTTCTGACCTGCTATTTCTAGTATAATCAGTGCATACTGAGGGGAGAGAGAGATGCTAGGTTCTTGACCTTGGTCATATTCCCCATCCTTTCCATTTAGTTTCTTTGATATACTTCTATAATCATCACTGTATTGTGCTAAGGACTAGATTCACTAAAGATAGCAACTCAATCGCTGTTGGCTGATTCTATGGCCAATTTTCCAACAGCAATTGATTCACTATCAAGTTTGCATGCAAATGATTTTCACGCAAACCCACTGACTCAGTCGCTCAGTGAGTGATTGATACAATGCAGAGCTCTAACAGTAGTGACAGGGGAAGCAACCTCCTATCACTGATGTCAGGGCTTCTGGTTTTTTTTTTAAATTGGAACAGATGTTCTACGCGCTATCTGTCCCATTAAAAAGCCCCCCCCCCCCCAAACCCTAAAAAGATGGCAGGAGAGATGCCCACTCCCTCCTGCCTGTTCCCTCCCCTCCCCCCCCCCGAAAAAAATGGCAGGAGGGATGCCCACACCCTCCAGACGCCCCCCTCCAGGCCCACGTACCCCCCATATCTTGAAATTGGGAGCAGGAGGTACTAAAAGTACCTCCTGCTCCTCCCGTGATGATACTGTTAGCCCCTCCCCAGTGCATCAAGTGATACATGGGGAGGAGTCTAAGGCTTTGATTGGCTCAGACGCCTCAGGCCCTTCCCGTGGGCAGGGACTGAGGCATCTGAGCCAATCAGGGACTTCTTTAGGAAGGAACTTAAGGAAGTCCCTGATGGCCATTTGTTTTGGCCTCTGCTACCAGGGACACACACACACAACCCGATACCTATTAGATGATAATCCGGTATGAAGGATGCCGACTCTTCAAAATTGCGGGCCTTCCCCTTCATGGTGCATCCTGGGATGCACTGGGTAAGGCCTAAGACTCTGATTGGCCCAGGCACTTAAGGCCCTTCCCGTAGGAATGACCTTAGACACCTGGGCCAATCAGGGCCTTAGGCCCCTTCCCTCTGCATCCTGGGATGCACTGTGTGGAGCCTACGACTCTGAATGGCCCAGGCACCTTAGGCCCCTCTCATAGGAGTGGCCTTAGGATGCATTGGGAAGGGGCTTAAGGCTCTGATTGGCCCAGGTGCCTAAGGCCACTCCTATGGGAGGGGCCTTAGGTGCCTGGGCCATTCAGAGTCTTAGGCCCTACCCAGTGCATCCCAGGATGCACCAGGAAGGGGAAGGCTCCCAATTTTGAGGAGTGGGCATCCCTCCTACCTGGGCCATTCAGTCTTAGGCCCCTCCCAGTGTATCCCAGGATGCACTGGCAAGGGGACAGACAGCCATTCTGAAGAGGTGGGCCTGCCACTTCTCATCCTTGACACCTTCATTTCTCTTCCCTCATGATGTCTTTCACCTTTCTCTCAGTGCTTCTTTTCCCAATCTCACAGACATACACTCCCCATCTCTTCCTTCTGCATCTTCAGTCCTTTCTGTCGATTCATGCCTCTTCCTTCTAGTTCTCTTCCCCATCATAACCCATGCTCTCTCGTTGCGTTTCTGTCACTCGTACAGCCTGCTTTTTTCTCACTCACAGCTACTCTTCCGGTTGCTGTCCCCATCAATCAGCCTCTATTCCCTTCAGTTACTTAAAACTCTCTACAGCATCATTCTCTCTCCTACCCAATAACCTATTTCAATTCATTTTACCTCTTCCTAGTCCTTTCTCTACAGCTCTGCTACCAGTGCCTGTCCTGCTTATCCAACCTAGAGAATGACACGGTGGCCGAAACGGTGGGGGGAAAAAGTGCTCACTGCGGATCCAGGGACAAAGCCATCCACCGCCCCGTGGAATGGTGAATGGCCTTGTCCCCACAGTTAAAGGAGGGAACATGTGTGGCCCCTCTCCCTCCTTCCTACCTACCCAAATCTATCTCCCTTCCTCCCCCTTACCTTCGCGGCGCGTTTTAAGTTGAGTAACTTGTTCAAAGCCACCGGAGCCTGCGTGCAGTCGCGTGCATCTGTGGGCGGAAGCTTCTCTGATGCAACTTCCGGTTGTATCAGAGGAGAAGCTTCAGCCCACAGATGCTCGCAGGCTCAGGCAGCTTGAACAAGTTACTCTAAACTTAAAACGCACTGTGAAGGTAAGGGGGATGGAGGGAGATGCTCGGACCACTCAAGGGGTGCCGAAGGGCGGTGAGGTGGCGAGAGGGAAGGGTGGTGGTGGAAAGCAACAGACGCTGAAGGGGGGTGGAGAGGAACAGACGCTGAAAGGAAATGGGGAACAGATAGTAGGGAGCAGGCGCTGAAGGGAAATGTGGAAGACAGAGTGGGCAGAAGATGCTGAAGGGAAATGAAGATAAAGTGGGGAGAAGACGCTGAAGGGAAATGAGGAAGACAGAGTGGGGAGAAGACGCTGAAGGGAAATGAGGAAGACAGAGTGGGGAGAAGACTGAAGGGAAATAGGGAACAGAGAGTGAGGAGAAGATGCTGAAAGGAAATGGGGAAGAGAGAGTGGGGAGAAGATGCTAAAGGGAAATGGGGAACAGAGAATAGGGAGAAGACGCTGAACGGAAATGGGGAAGACAGAGTGGGGAGAAGACTCTGAAGGGAAATGGGGAAGACAGAGTGAGGAGAAGACGCTAAAGGGAAGTGGGGAGAAGACGCTAAAGGGAAATGGGGAAGAGAGAGAGTGGGGAGAAGACTCTGAAGGGAAATGGGGAACACAGAGTGGGGAGAAGACACTAAAGGGAAGTGGGGAGAAGACGCTAAAGGGAAATGGGGAAGACAAAGTGGGGAAAAGATGCTGGTCTGGTCTGACCCAGCAGCAGCATATCTTATGTTCTTATATAAAAAAAATATTAAGCTATTAAGGAAGCACCTCTCAGTTACAGCTCCTTCCCCTGGAGCCTATCAGTCAGACACAGCATGCCAATAGGCTGTAAAACAGCCCTCTTGTTAGATCCATTAGTCAGATATTCCAGCCAATAGCAACAGATGGAGGCAGGAGCAGTAACTAGGATACAGAAACATTTCCTGCCTGCCTTCCTTTGCTGACCTGCAACATGGAGATTTCAGGTCCAAATTTAATAAAGTATTTCACCCACAGAGCTGGCACCTATGCTTATGAGCACAACTATATTTGCTTAGGTCACACAGATCCACTTTCTGTGGGCATAACTTTGCATTGACAATTTGTTCTTCTTTTCTAGTCCTCGAAGTCCACGGAAACCTATTGATTCTTTAAGGGACTCTCGTTCCCTTAGTTACTCCCCTGCAGAACGTCAGAGAAAGTCTCCCTCACCAACAGCTGGCCGCCGAAGGTGAGTACAGCCTGTTAATAGATACACATGACTCCTGAATATTTCATTTGTGGGAGGTTGACATGGGAATGCTGTTTGTCAGATATTGGGTTGGAGAGACATCCAAAGTCTTCATTCAGGCTGAAATGAAAGCTTAAGATCCTGAGGGTAAGATACAATAGGCAGAATGTAGTGTTTTAAGCAGCATTTTATTTCCTTTCAGAGAGAGAGATTCTGGGAGAAGCCGTAGATCACACAGCAAATCGCCTTTAAGAAAACGCAGGCGTCAGTCTCCTAACCCCAACTACTCTCACCAGAGGTAAAGGCTTTATTGATAGGTATTCATTCATTCACATGTATTTGAGCTTGCGAGTTTACATCCCAGACCTGCAACAGTTGTCAGAGCCAGGAAAATTGGTAAGGCTCTCTTTCAATAACAAAAGGAAGCCTGAGAGTTTGAAGTAGCTTTTATATTTTAAAGGTCCATGTATTCTTAATTTAAAAAAGAGGGGGGAGGTGCAGTTGGTAGAGGAATAAGGAATTATCCCAGGACAAGCAAGCAGCATATTCTCAACATATGGGTGACGTCATCCATGGAGCCCTGATGCGGACAGCCTCGCAAGCAGACTTGCTTGAAGAACTTTAAAATAGTTTGTGACTGCGCATGCGCAAGTGCCTTACCGCCCGACGTAGGGCACGCGTCTCCTCAGTTCTAAGTTTTCTGCAAAGCTGAAAAGCACTCGTTTCAAAGCTCTGCACGAGAGTTCTACTCGTGCCTTCTCTCACCGCGGCTCGTGTATTTTCTTTACAGGGTCGCTGTGTTTATCTGCGCATTTGTAAAAAAAAAAGAGGGTCTCTTCCGCAGCCTCAGCCTGCGGGCTTCGATTTAGGCACGGCTGTGTTTCATTCCATGTCCCGGCTGTGGTATGTACAAGTGGTGTGTACAGTGTTTAGGACCTGATCATTGTCCAGAATTGTGCGCCCGTTGTGCTACACTTCAAAATCGAGCCCTTAAATGTCGTCGAGTCCAGATTGAAAAAATATTCAGGGGAATGGATCTGCCTTTACCTAAGGCCTTGACCCCGATTCCAGCCCCAACCTCAACTCCAACAAAGTCTTCTACAGGGCCAAAACCTTCCACCTCAACTTTGCTCAAACCTTCCTCGATGGGGAAGTCTTCGTGAAAATCAGCTAAATCTTCTCCTGAGGCGCCTTTATCCTCCATCAGGTAAGATATCTAAGCTGACCCTCCTGACAAGCCACCATTAGAACTGGTGGGGTCAAAGGATATCCAGGAAACGTGTCTGAAAATCGAGGCAACACTCTTCCTCGAGATCATCTTCCTCGGAGTCTATAACCATACCTATTGTACCAGATCTGAGGTTCCACAGGAAACGTGTCTCCAAATCTTCCTTGAGGTCATCTTCTTCGAAGACTGTAGCCACACCAAATGTGCCAGATTTAGTGGTCTCGGTGCTGGCTTTACAGAATATGTTGGAAACTATTCTGCATCAGGAGTTTGGTAACATGCTTGCCAAATTGACTCCTGCTTCGACCCTGCTTCCTGCAGTCCAGCCTGAGCACTCAGCAGTATTACAAGGAGTCTAATCCTTGAGAGTGCCTCGAGCTCAACCTAGCCACTCTATTCAAGGAGTCGAGTCCTTGAGAGTGCTTCGAGATCAATCTACACACACTATGCAAGGAGTTGAGTCCTTCTGAGTGCCTCGAGATACCTCTATACAAGGAGCTGTGTCCTTATTAGTGTCTTGATGTTGATCTCCGACTTCCAGTCCTACCTCTCAACATAAGGCATTGCCTTCGAGGCACATGGTGAGGACACCTCGACATTCCTCTTCGAGGCTGGATTCATCTCGATCACGGTACCGTGATTCGAGGCAATGCTCTTCATCACATCATTTGTCGAGGCATTCATCGAGGCCCAGGACCTCATCTCGAGACAGGCCTCGTTTATCAAAGCATCGAGACTCTTTGAAACCAACAACTCCTTTGTCGAGGAGATCTGTTGTGGAACCTCACCATTCTCATCAGTCGAGTTCTTCTCCTGCAAGGTTTTCTTCACCAGCTGGTTCTTCTAACCGACAACATTATGCTTCCTCGACTCATTCCAGAAGTGGGCATCTTTGCCTATGGATTCAGATCTCAGGTATCAATACTCCAGAGAGGCTTCACCTTCATTCTCTGCTGTGAAAGGTACCTCAAGGGGTTCTCATACACTTCAACGGGGTCATACATCTTCAGATCCAGTGTCCTTTACCAAATTTCTATCCCAGATGAGTAGAGATCTTAACATTACTTTGTAATCTGACTCAAAATACTCTAATAGTATTTGGAAGAACTGGGTATGTCTCATCCTCCTAGGGAGTCTCTCAAATTACCCATGAATGGCATTCTTTCTCAAACCTTCAAAAGAAATCTTGATACACCATATTCCATTCCTGCTGTGCCAGCAAAGATGAAATCTCGATATGGGATGGTTCCTTGTAAAGAATTTGAGAAGTCTCAACTTTCACATCAATCTCTTCTCGTTGAATCCTCTTTGAAAAGATCTAATCCTGCAAAAGTGTATGCCACAGTCCCTCCTTGTCGAGAGGGAAGAGCTATGGACAAGTTTGGTTGTATCAAAATTCGATGTTGAGAAACCGCATTTTGAACTTTAACTTTGTCTTTACTTCTTATCTGAAGCATTTGGTCAATGCCATGCCTAATTTCTTCAAGTATCTCCCTCAACATCGACTTACAGAGTTTTAGCACATGCATCACACTCTGGATCAACTTTGCATGCATATGGTTCAAGGTGCATATGATGTGTTTGAAATGTCCTCTAGAGTCACTGCGTTCTTACTGGTAATGTGCCATCTTGACTGGCTCCGCACGGTAGATATGGATCGGAATTTTCAAGATCGACTGGCCAACATCCCATGCCAGGGCAATGAGTTGTTCGATGACTCTATTGAGGCAGCTACAAAACGCTTATCTGAGCATGAGAAGTCGTTTGCTTCCATAGTCAAGCCAAAGCCCAAGCGTTCTACTGCTAAGGGTTATAGGCCTATTCCATCTTACCAGAGGCATTATCCTCAAAAGTCAGTACCTTATTCAAGGCCGCCTCCTAAAAAAACAACAGCAGCAACGGCAGCAAAAACCTCAGACTCCTGCTGCACCCAAGGCCTCTCAGTCTTTTTGACCATATAACACAGAGCATAACCTCAATCGTTCTGCCTCTGTCCTCTCCTATCCCCATTGGGGGTCGTCTCCATCATTTTTACCAATGATGGGAGCTCATTACATCCGACCTCTGGGTCTTCACTATCATCAGGGAAGGTTACTCTCTTCACTTCATCCAGGTTCCACCAGATCTTCCCCCAAGAGAGTCTCCTTCCAATCCGTCGTAGACCACCCTTCTTCTTCAGGAAGCTCAAGCTCTGTAGAGCAGGAGTTTTTACTCCCGTTACTTCCTTGTTCAAAAGAAGACGGGAAATCTGTAACCTGTTTTGGATCTCGGAGCTCAACGAATTTCTCAGAAAAATTTTGGATGCTGTCTCTAGCATCCTTGTATCCCCTTGTGGATCACAACAATTGGTTAAGCTCTCTGGATCTCAAAGAGACTTACACTCACATCCCCGTTCATCCAGCCTCTCGCAAGTTTCTCCAATTTCGGGTGGGCAATCATCATTTTCAATACAGAGTGCCACTCTTTGGCCTGGCATCATCTCTCAGAGTTTTCACCAAGTGCCTAGTAGTAGTAGCAGCAGCAGCAGCTCTGTGCAACCATGGTCTTCAGGTTTTCCCAAACCTGGACGATTGGCTCATCAAAGATTCAACGTCTCAGGGGGTTAGTGTAGTGACCCAACGGACTATTTGGTTCCTCCAAAGTTTGGGGTTCAAAATCACCTTTCCGAAATCCCAGATACAGCCTTCTCAGACTCTACAGTTCATTGGAGCTGTACTGGACACTGTGCAACTCAGAGCATTCCTTCCTCAACAATGTCAGGATGCTCTCATTCAACTTTGTCAAAAAGTATCATCCCTCACTTCATTCTCAGAGAAATACATGATGGTTCGCTAGGTCACATGGCCTCTACAGTTCACGTGACTCCTTTTGCCAGACTTCACCAGACTTCACCTCCAAATTCCTCAGTGGACCCTGACATCTCAGTGGGGGCAGGTTTTCAACCCACTCTCTCAGCACATTACAGTGACTCCTCCGTTGAGACAGTCTCTCCACTGCTGGATGCTTTCTTCCAATCTCCAGAGATTTACTGTTTCAAACGTCCCTTCATCAGAAGGTCCTCATGACAGATTCCACGACCTAGGCTTGGGGGGCTCATCTCGATGGTCTCTGTACGCAAGGGCATTGGTCCAGCATAGATCGTCGGAGTCGCATAAATCTGTTGAAACTCAGAGCGATCTTTAATTCTCTCAAAGCTTTTCAGCATCTTCTTCACAATCAAGTAGTCTTCATTCATACAATCAAGTAGCCATGTACTACGTCAACAAGCAGAGAGGAACAGGATCGCTCCCTCTTTGCCAGAAAGCTCAGAAGGTTTGGAATTGGGCAATTCTTCACAGCACCTTTCTGAAAGTGGTCTACATTGAAGGATAGAAAAACTGGCGGACAGATTGAGTCATCTTCTGCAACCTCATGAATGGACGCTCAATTCGTCGCCTCTCCATCAAATTTTTTCTCACTGGGGAACTCCTCACATAGATCTCTTTGCGTCTCCCCACAAAAACAAACTGCCTCAGTTCTGCTCTAGGATATACTCTCCTCACCGTCTGGAGGCAGATGCTTTTCTTCTGGAATGGACGAATCAGTTTCTGTATGCATTTCTTCTCATTCTCAAGACAACTCGTCAAACTCAAATAGGAATGTGCCACCATGATTCTGATAGCTCCTCGGTGGCCCAGACAACCATGGTTCTCCCTTCTCCTTCAACTCAGCAGCAGGGAGCCATTTCTTCTACCAGTTTTTCCATCTCTGCTTACACAGAGTCAGGGGTCTCTGCTTCATCCCAACCTGCAGTCTCTATACCTGACAGCTTGATACCTTTCAACGTAACTGCCAATTTTCAGTTATCTCAATCTGTCAAGGATATTTTAGAGCAGGGGTGCCCACATTTTTTGGGCTTGCGAGCTACTTTTAAAATGACCAAGTCAAAATGATCTACCAACAATAAAATTTTTTAAAAAACACAAAGCACACCGTACGCAGAGAAAATGTTAATTATCATTCCTATTCCGGGGGTTTTTCAAAGAGGTCAAGGCAGATGACTCTGCACTGTCACCTCAGTAACAAATATACAAAAATAGACAAATATACCCCCCTCCCTTTTTACTAAACCACAATAGCAGTTTTTAGCGCAGGGAGCTGCGCTGAATGCCCAGCGCTGCTCTCGACGCTCATAGGCTCCCTGCGCTAAAAATCGCTATTACGGTTTAGTTACGGTTGAGTACAAAATATAGACAGCAGATATAAATTCAGACACATTTTGATCACTAAATTTAAAATAAAATCATTTTTCCTACCTTGTCTGTTGAGTTCATGAGTCTCTAGTTGCACTTTCTTCTTCTGACTGCATCCAATCTTTCTTCCCTTCTTTCAGCCTGTATGCTTCCTCTCCTCCAGACCTCATTCCCTCCCCCAACTTTTTCTTCCTCTCCCTGCCCTTTCTTTCTCCCTGCCTCCCTTTCTTTTTTTCTCTCTTCATGCCCCCTTTCTTTTTTTCTGTTTCCCTTCTTTCCTTATGTCTCCCTTCCTGCTCCCTTTCTTTCTTTCTTCATGCCCTCCCCAAGCCACTGCCGCCGCCATTGGGGAACAGGCCCCAAAGCCGCCGCCCCAAGCTCTCCCTACTTCCCTGTGTCGGGCCGACCAGCATTCCTCTCCCTGATGTCAATTCTGCCGTCGGAGAGGAAGTTCCGACCCAGCCAGGCAGCGATTGGTTGGTCCAAACTTCCTCTCCGACGGCAGAATTGACGTTGGGTAGAGGAAGGCTGATCGGCCCTGTAGATCGCCAAGGCAAAGTGAGTCTATCACGGAGCCCGGGATGGTCTCCACGATCGACTCACTTTGCCTTGGCGGTCTATCGGTCGATCGCGATCGACTTATTGGGCATCCCTGTTTTAGAGGCTTCTAGGAAGCCTACCACTAGGCAATGTTACAACCAGAAATGGACTAGATTTTCTGCTTGGTGCACCATTCATCACCAGGAGCCTCAATCTACCTCCTTGTCTTCAGTTTTGAATTACCTGTTGCATTTATCTGAATCAGGCCTCAAATCCACATCCATTAGAGTCCATCTGAGTGCAATCGCTGCTTTCCATCAGCCTATAGAAGAGAAACTCCTCTCTGCTCATCCTGTGGTTTCCAGATTTATGAAAGGACTTTTCAATGTCAAGCCACCTCTCAAACTGCCTCTAGTGGTTTGGGATCTCAATGTTGTTCTTGCTCAGTTGATGAAGCTTCCATTTGAACCAATGTCTTCGGCTCATCTGAAATATCTTACTTGGAAAGTGTTTTTTCTCATTGCCCTCATGTCTGCTCACAGAGTCAGTGAGCTACAAGCTTTAGTAGCGGACCCACCTTTCTCAGTATTCCATCATGACAAGGTGGTCCTCCTTACTCATCCTAAATTCTTACCTAAAGTGGTTTCACAATTTCATATCAATCAATCCATTGTTCTTCCAGTGTTTTTTTTCCAAAGCTTCATTCTCATCCTGGAGAAACAGCTCTTCATACTCTGGAATGTAAGCATGCTTTGGCTTTCTACTAAGCCACAGAGATCTTCTCCTCAACTTTTCGTCTCCTTTGATCCAAACAGGTTGGGACATCCAGTTTCCAAGCGAACCATTTCCAACTGGTTGGCTGCTTGCATCTCTTTCTGCTATGCTCAGGCTGGACTGCATCTAGAGGGTCGAGTAACAGCCCATAAAGTTAGAGCCATGGCGGCATCTGTAGCTTTCCTTAGATCTACTCCTATTGAGGAAATCTGCAAAGCTGCCACTTGGTGTACTCGGTTCATATATTCATCTCTCATTATTGTGTGGATTCTTTTTCCACACAGGATGGTCACTTTGGCCAGGCAGTATTACAAAATGTATTCTCCTGAATTGCCAACACTCCCACCATCCCATTCTGATTAGCTTGGAGGTCACCTATATATTGAGAATATGCTGCCTGCTTATCCTGGGATAAAGCACAGTTACTTATCCAGGGCAGCAGGCAGATATTCTCATAACCCACCTACCTCCCCTGGTTGGCTTCTTATCTAGCTATCTGAACTGGGGAGACACGCACCCTACGTCAGGCGGGAAGGCACTCGCTCATGCACGGTGCAGCAGTCGCGAACTTTCTAAAAGTTCTTCAAGCAAGTCTGCTTGCGAGAGGCTGAACGCATCGGGGCTCCATGGATGACGTCACCCATATGTTGAGAATATTTGTCTGCTGTCCCTGGATAACACCTGTTACAGTAAGTAATTGTGCTCCGTATATGCATTGAAGGCCATCTTTTAATCAACTTTTTTAAAAAATCCACTTCATTCACTTGCCAGTTACACAGCAGGAATTTGATACTTTGGGATTTTTTTTCTATATTTTATTGTATTTTTAATAGATGAATGTGAGATCCTAACTGGAATGGTGACATTACCACCACCAAACTTAAAATTTTTTCTGAAACAACTTGTCCTTGGCATTCAGGGCTGGTTCTTTTTAAGTGGTTTAGAACCCTTTACATTACATTACATTAGTGATTTCTATTCCGCCTGTGCCTTGCGGTTCTAGGCGGATTACAAATTAGAAGAGATCTGGACATTACCTAGAGAATTACGTAACAATGATTACCGAGAGAAATACATAACAGTGATTCATGTACTTTACATGGTGTGGTAGAGGATTATAAATTATAAGATATCTGGATTTTTCCGAAAGAATTTCATAGTAGAGAATCAAGTGATAACAGGGTACAGTGGAGAATATCAGTATATACTGGTTACAGAAGAAAAGTTACCTAACAATGAAGGAAGAAGTTTGTTGGATACTGAAGGTAGATGTTTATTTAGGAATCAGAATATTTTTGGAAGGTAAGGTTCTAGGAGTTGACTAATGTGTTATTCACGAGAGGGAGAGCTTGTGCAAAGGGGGAGGAGATTAGTTAGTGGGGACGTGTTTTTTAAATAGAAATGTTTTGATTTCTTTTCGAAACACTTTGATGTCTGTTGTTTTGATCATCAGTTTGGTGATGGTGGGGTCAATTTTCGCTGCCTGTGTCGCTAGAAGGCTGTCGTATAGTTTTATATTTTTTAAACTTAATTCACAGATCTTTTGCACAGTAATCTACAGTAATGCATGTATTTTAAAAGGCTCCAGTCCTTCCCGAGGCTTGAATGCAGCCACGACTAGGGAAGGTCTCTCTCCTCTTGCTCTCAGGGGACCTTTCCCTCATGAATCCAGCTTGGGCAGAAATATTCCTCTCTGACTCAGCACTCTGGGACATGTAGTTCCCAGAGATTATCTGCTGCTGCCTAGCAGGACAAATTCAGCCTTAGGTAAATCCTGAATCTTTTACATACCCTCCCCCTCAGTTCAACACTAATAGGTTGAGCGCCTGATAGAGACCCCCCCCCTTTAATGGGATGAGGGTACTCGTTTCCAAGGTCATTCAGGGTTTTCCCCCTCTCAAGGAATCTTTGGGACTGCCCCAGGGCCACTATCCCATGATTAAGTGTCCTCGGTACCCACACTGAAACAGGGCAGAATAAATAAAGTAGTCAGTGGGCTCCACCACACCAATGTTCCCAAACAGTACAAGTCCCTGGTCCAAAGATTGATCACCCAGCTAAGAAACAGCTTCTCTCTCCTATTTCACTCCGGAACTTCATTTGTTGAGGGTCCAGGCTACCTGCTGGGCTTCTCCAAGTTCCAAGTTTTATTCGTATTTAATGAATCGCTTATTTAATTTACTAAGTGATGTACAATATAATAAAAGAAATATACAAATAAATATCTGGTGCTGACATACAAAGTGACAATGACAGTATGGGGTAAAACTAATGTGAGTCGTGAGGGGGAAAGGGGCAGAGTTACAATGCTAATTGAGTAAGAAAGAAAAACATTAATGGAATGAACAAAAGGGAGGGTAAATTTGGTGCCAAATTGGCTTCATATATTATTAGATGAAAAGAAAAAAGATTATTGAATGGAAAATAAAAGATCGAATGCATCATTGAAAAGGTAAGTTTTTAAGGTTTTTTTAAACAATGATAAGTCTTTTAGTTCTCTAATATATTGAGGTAAAAGGGACTGTCTATAGGTTCCTTCTCCCCAATGTGGCCTTTACACTGGATAGATTGTGTCTGCTTTGTCAGTAATACGTTTTCCATCACAGTTAGCTGCTGTCTCAGGGTCCTATTCTCTTCAGTCAGCCTGAGACAGTTTTGTTGGGCAGCTTTCTCTCTCTTACTGGTTTCTTCCTTGTGGAGGCTCAACATTAACCCGACTCTGCAAACTAGCATCCTCTTCCAAGGCCATCTTCCATTGTTCCTTGGTCCGCTGGGCAAGTTTCCTTGCCTTTTCCCCTTCCAGAGGTAACTTGGCTACCTGCGGTTTTTTTTAAGTTGCATTGACAGATGTCAAGGAAAGCTATCTGTCCCTGCAATAGAGGAACCTCTTCTGTTGCAAGCCAGCTTTTAATTCTGCAGTTATTGGCTCTTGACCATTGTGGTGGACCAGGATTTTTTGCATTTGTTGCCAGCGGGGAGTGGCTCCTTTCTCCTCTAAGGGAAAACCTTTGGAAGAGGCTTAGTCTTGCCTCCCAGGGAATTCACAGCTAAATGAGCCTTGCTAGATCCAAGCTCCAAGAAGTCCTGTCCCAAAATAACTGAGTAGGGAAGACAGGGCAAAACCACTGCTTCCAGCTGGATGTGCCCTATTGAAGTTTTAATAGGGATTTGGGCTGTTGGATATTGTAAACGATCCCCATGCACACAGGACAGCTCCATCATCTTGTCATAATTCAGTTGCCATGAGGTTACACGGTCTCTTCGGACAAGAGTTTGTGCTGACAGTCAAGTAAGGCCTGACAATGTTTATTATTTAGTTTCACCCTCATAAAGCAGTTCACATCTTTGGGTTGGAGGGCCCCCACGAAATTACAGGTATGCGGATACATCATATTTACAAGAAATTGAATTGTTGATAACATTTTTTTGTAATTGTTTAGATATTTTTGTTATCAGCCAGCGGTGGAGGCACACAAAATAAATGTTCATTTACTCCAAAATGGTGGAGAAAAAAGCCTCAAGAATAATAGTGCAAGCATGGCAATCCGTAAAGGATTTCAAGCCGCACAGTCTTATCACAGGCATAAAGAAACTCTTCCAATGCAAAATGTAACTTTTTAACTGGGAACAAATTCCACCACTGCACAGGGAAAGGGAAAAAGAGAAAAACAAAAGCTACTTAGCTTTGTGTGCCAGCATGCTGTTTCTTACTTTTTCAATTCTGCGTTGTTATACTCGGCGTTCTTTCACAAAAGTGCCCTAACTGACGTTAGTATCTCCAACAAGATTCTTGTTTTGCCATGCGTAGTCTGCGTCAGGGAGAGTTGTCAAACTGATGCTTCCAGCTTTTGCCCCAACTCCGTGCACTAAACGGCACCAAGAAAGACTTAGAGATTGTAAAGAGGCTTATAAAAAGCATATCTGGTGATGTCACCTCCGGTACCACAGCACAAGCCTAAAACAGCTGACAGTTGTTAACAATAAACAAAACTGACTAGTGAATTCAAAAAATCAATAAAAAGCACACCATTCTATCCGCTAGTTTAAACCTTTAGGCCAAATCGTATCACAATAAAAAATCCAACGCTGCTCATGTTGATATAATAACCTTTTGATATCACCTCTTTGTGGCATTGGAACATGTTCCAGAACACTGCACGTGAATTCTTCAAAAGAAAGATTTTTCTCAAAGCAGTGACGGGTAAGTATATCAGTTTGCTTATGACTGATGTTGTTCCAATGTTCAAACAATCTTGTTTATAAAGCGTGTGCGGTGTGGCCTATATAACAAAGGTCACAAGGGCATTTCATAATATAAACTACCTCTGCAGATTCACAAGATGTCCAAGATTTTAGCTTCACAGGAGAACATCCAGAAGTATGTATCACAGCACCTTCTTGCATCTGTTCACGCACTGCATCGCCCATAGCGAAAATGTCCCACCTCACCCACCCTGCTAACAGACCATACGTCTGTTTTGCATAAACAGTCATTCAAATTCCTGTTACAAGAAAATGCAATTTTGCACTCCATAGACGAAACTCGGATCTAACTTTGGGGATGGGCCACAAAAGTTTAATCTTCCTGCCCAATGTTTGAAATATGTGGGAAAATTTCATTATGCAAGGAATAGAAGAATCATTTTTATCCCTTGTTTGATACTGTAACAACTGTTCACGAGGACTGAACCAAGCTCTCTTGAACGCTTTAGAGATCACTGTTCTAGGGTATACCCTCTCATGATATTTCATTTTCAAAGTCTTGGCCGGAGTCAAAAATTTATCATTGGCATGGCAAATTTGACGGTAGCGGAAAAATTGAGACGTTGGCAAATTGTTCTTCAATACACCAGGATGCATACTTCAGTATTCCAATAAAAGTATTTCTGTCAGATGATTTATGATGTACTGTTGTCTGAAAAGCAGTACCAAATTTACTCAAATATAAGTCGATCTGAATATAAGCCGACACACCCTTTTTCCCTCAAAAGGAGGAAAAATGGTTGACTCTAATATAAGTCGGGTAGCTTAAAATTCAAGTGCCCTGCCCTGTCAGACTCTGCACCCAGCTCCTTTTCTGCCAGGCACTGCACCCAACACCCTTCCCTCCCTCCCTCCCTGTCAGGCATTGCACCCAGCCCCTTTCCTTCCTTCCCTCCCTCCCCTGTCAGGCTCTGCACCCAGCACCCTTCCTTCCCTCCCTCCTTCCCCTGTCAAGCACTGCATCCAGCTCCCTTCCTGTCAAGCACTGCACCCTTCCCTCCCTCTCCTGTCAGGCATTGCACGTAGCTCCCGTCCTTCCTTCCCTCCCTTCCCTGTCAGACTCTGCACCCAGCACCCTTCATTCCCTACCTGTCAGACTCTACACCCACCCAACCTCCCTCCCTCCCAGGCTCTGCACCCTGCCACCCTCCCTGTCGTAGCCTCAAACCTCTACTGCCGATCGTCAGTGGAGGTGTAGCGGGCAGGAACGAACTTTCCAAGTTCCTGCCCGCTGTTAACTGACGTCCGTGGGTGTCTTCGGCTGCTGAGAAGCACGAGCAGGCGCTGCTGCTCAGTGTTGAGCAGCTTCCTTAATGACTCCTGCAAATTCTTGCGAGAATTTACAGGAACCATTAAGGAAGCTGCTCAGCACTGAGCAGAAACTCCAAAATGTGCACCTGCTCATGCTTCTCAGCAGCCAAAGACACACACAGCAGCCAGTTAACAGTGGGGCAGGAACTTGGAAGTTTGCTCCTGCCCGCTGCACCTCCACCGACGATCGGCAGTAGAGGTATGAGGCTACGACAGGGAGAGCGGCAGGGTGCAGAGCCTGGCAGAGACGGCCTGCAATAATTTTGGAAGGGGGTGTATTGGCTTGAATATAAGCTGGGACCCCATTTTTGGGTCCAAAAATCCCGGTTTATATTCGCGTATATACGTTATGTAACTTTATTGTGATATGATTTGGCCTAAAGGTTTAAACAAGCGGATAGAATGGGTTGGGTTGTTGTTGTTTTTTTTTCACTAGTCAGCTTTGTTTATTGTTAACAACTGTTAGCTGTTTTAGGCTTGTTTCTGTGGTACTGGAGGTGATGTCACAGGATACAGTTTCTACAAGCCTCTTTAAAAGTTTTCTTGGTGCTGTTTAGTGCACTGAGTTGAGGCAAAAGCTGGAAGTATCAGTTTAACAACTCTCCCTGACACAGCCTACACATGGTGAAACAAGAATCTTGTTGGAGACACTAATGTCAGCTAGGGCACTTTTGTGAAAGAACGCCAAGTATAACAACGCAGAATTGAAAAAGTGAGAAACGGCATGCCAGCGCACAAAGCTAAGTAGCTTTTGTTTTTCACTTTTTTTTTTTCCCTGTGCACAGTGGTGGAATTTGAGAGGCAAGCAAGTTATGAGAAGACGTTTGTCGCAGAGCCTGGGACCAACATGATTTGAAAATGACCAGACAGCAAAAGATAGAAAAAATAATTTTATTTTCTGTTTTGTGATTACAATGTGTTGGGTTTTAAATTTGTATGCTGCCAGAGCTGGCCAGTTGCGAACTTTCTAAAGTTCTTCAAGCAAAAATGCTTTTGCAGCTGTCTGCATCGGGGCTCCATGGATGACGTCACCCACATTTACATTTGATGTGTTATAGTGGCATTGTTAAATATATTCAAACAGAAAAAATATCTACATGTGATCTGGAAAAAAGTCACATTTAACTGTTTTTCATCCTCATTTAGGTCTCCTTAATCAGATATGAGAAGCTATTTCTGAAAGCACCATGAGAGCGGCTGCTCTTCCCATCTTTCTGAAAATAAAAAGGATAATGTCAGACATCAGTGCACTGTCACTAAGGCATGTTGGCAGAGAGCTCTCAAGAAACTCATGTTGTGCCCACTGATAATTCCCATGCATCATCATCTTTTCATGATCTGCGGGACTTTCAACAATCCTTCAGAAACCATTTGGCATGGGGAAGCACCTGTGATTTTCTGATTTGATGACACTTTGTTTTTTTATTATATAAAAAAATTCTACAGTCATTTGAGCAGTTAAGGTATTGGTTACACTGCCAGCAGCTGCTCTTACTGGTATCTGAAATTCTCCAATGTCTTCTCTCTCTGTTTCTTTTGCCACATCTCTCTGTGCACCCTTGTCCTCCTCACCAATTCCCTCAGTTGTTTTGGTTCATGTTTCAGATCTTTGTAGGTTAATAAAGCAATGATACAGATTCCAATAACCTCTTAGTTGGAAGAAAAAGATCTGACCATTTCCTGAGCAGCAATGTTGAATATACTCAGGTTGGATTATGTGTCCAGCTCAAATCAGTCACTCTTCCGACACACCCTACCCCCCAAAAAAAGGATTTCATCTTTCCCTTGTGCATTTACAGTGGAGGTATCTCAGTCAGGTTTTTTTTTCTTTTATAAAGTGTTTGCAAACCATATCTTTCTTTGCTAGTTCTTACTTGGAGAGCTTTTTTCTAAGTGATGGGGAATTGTCTCTGTATGCAGTAACTGAATAGTGTTTTCTTTCAGGTCTGTTCTATTTGGGTTTTTTTGGGGAGGGGCATATAGAGATGGTGTACACTTTGACAGCAGTTTCTAATTGGAATATGCATAGGCAAGTTTCACAGATTTGATTTGTGTGTATATGAGAGGGAAGGGGTGGGAATAATTTTGGGATGTGTACTACTTGCAAAGCCCTGGGGTGGAGATGGGGGGTGGGAGATTGTTGGGGGGGTTTCTGTTTATAGCACTCATTCTAAACTGTGATTTCATGTTACTTAAAACAATTTAAAATGTAAGGGACTGGCGGGGTTGGCTGGAAGCATTGAATTTTTTTTAATATGTACAGTGAAGAAAACTTTTTCTGTCAATAAAGGATATTATTAAAATTCTATTTCATTGTGATGGTGTCTGATTTTCCTAGGTTACTGTGTTCCTAACTTCCCTGCATTTTAAAATTCTGTTCTGTCCTTCCTGATTCAGTACGCTAGGTATTCAATTCCATCCCACAGTCTGGGAGTTGCAGAAATCCAAACACTTTCTCTGAGCACATGCTCCTCCTACCTCAGAGAGAGAGTTAAGAGCCCCCTGTAGTTTTCAATTTCTGCAAGAAATCCATGCAGAAGTCTTTTGGATTTGCTCTGTATCTTTTTCTTATTTTTTCACATAAAGTTCATCTTTTCGGTGGCTTTAGTGCCTTAAGACCTCTTTGTGGTGGTCCTCTGTCGAAGGAAAGGAGCCAGACTGTTGCTTCACTGAGAAACTTAAGTGGAGCCAGCCTGCTGTGTGCCACTCTTCCTGGAATCTAGAGTCCATTACCCTGAAAGCTTGCTTGCCTCTGACCTTGTCAGGGGTTTAAGGGCAGGCTGTAAGCATCCTGAGAAAAATATCCTCTGGGTTTCAGGGCACAGGCTGCGTTTTCCGCCCCCGGACACATGGAGATGATCCGTGGGGGCGAAGGTTACAGTCTGTGTCCGTCCGACTGGCAGTCCGAAGATCTTCAAGTCTGGTCATTTTGGAGCTGTTCTGAAGCAGAAAGTCCTTTCCCTCCCTTCAGCTGCAGTGAAAAAAGCTGACAGGCAGGCACTTCTGAGACTGAGTAGACCTCCATTATTTCCTGTGGGAACTTTGGTGGTAGACTGTGAAACTCTCTCAAACTCATTTTTTATAGTTTCTGAGGATAGGGTTCAGGTCTCCCACCTCCCCAAATCGCTATTTTTTATTTTCAGATTTTGCTTGTTTTTAGTGCAAATTTGCTGGTGGTAGCCATCTTGGATTTTAATCAATCTTTTTTTTCCCCAAAGTTTTTTATTTCTGCTTTAAAATCCCTTGATTTGATTAAAAATCATTTTGGATGGACTCCCCAGCTCCTAATCTGTGAAATGTGTGCATTGATTTTGCCGAATTGGCACCAGATCGGCGACTGTATACCATGTGCCGCAGGGGGAGGGGGTGGGAGCTTTGCGCACCTCCTTTAGGTCCTCCAGGGCTGGGGAGCCAGCATGGATCCGTACTCCGGAAAAATATCTTGCCTTGAGACAATTCTGGAATTTGACACCAAATGCCTGCGTTCTCTGAGTCTGGGGACTCTTTTAGCACGGTGTGAGCACCTCAGCAGGGCCCCTCAGTGGACAAGGTGTGACTTTTCACCAGACTTTTTGTTTCAGCTCCTCTGGAAAATGTATTCTTTGGACCCAGCTCGTTGAACGCAGCTGGCGGGTGTGTTGGTTTCTTCTAAACCAGTTGTGCTAAGTGGCAAAGGGCCCTTATCCCAGGACAAGCAGGCATGATATTCTCACATGTGGGTGACGTCATCTACGGAGCCCCAGCGCGGACAGCTTTTCAAGCAAACTTGATTGAAGTTTCAAGTTTGCTACACTGCACCACGCATGTGCATGCCTTCTTGCCCACTAGAGGGCGCATCCCACCTCGTGGTCCTCAGTTCAATTTCTTCCGCGGAGCCAGAAGCCCTGTGGAAATTGTGCTCTTGTTTCAAGCCTTCTGACACCGCGTCTGGGTTTGTTAGCTCGGTCGCTGTGCTTCATTTCTTGTTTTTTCGTTTAGTCCGTCGTTTTTTCGTTGGAAAAAAAAAAAAGTTTTTGTTTTCATCGGCTCCGGGGGCTCCCGAGAGCCGCGGCCGCGGGACCTCGATCGCGCCCGGCCGCTTCTTTTTCATGTCCCGTCCCTAGACGGGCTTCAAGAAATGCACCCGGTGTGAGAGGTTGCTTTCGATCACTGACCCCCACCGATGGTGCTTGCTCTGCCTTGGTCCGGATCACCCGACTGCTTCCTGTGATAGGTGTTCCACTCTCCAGGCAAGAGCCCTTCGTCGACGTCGCGCCAGGATGGCAGACCTTTTTTCGGTTGACTTCGCGTCCGGAAAGGCCTCGACGTCGGCCTCGGCTTCGGCCTTGACCTCGGCCCCGACGCCCTCGGCGTCGCCGCGTGCTTCGACCTCGACTTCGAAGCCGACGCCCCCGACGAAACCTGCCTCGGTTAAGTCTTCTTTTCCATCCCCGACTCCAGGGTCGTCGAAGAAGCCATCCTCGGGTTCCGCTGCGGCGGGTGGGTCGTCCTCGGCCCCGCCCAGGACTCAGGCCACTCATGCCCCGAGGGAATACTCGAGACCGAGGTCGCCCTCCAGGGAGCATCCCCCGGCCTCGGACCTGCCTACCATGGTGGGGATCCCGGCATTCCAGGACTTGCTCCGAGCCTTGATTTCCTCGGAGCTTACTGGTGCCATCGAACAATTGCAGCGGGCTGTGACCTCGACTGCTTTGGCCTCGGGGGCTCCGACCTCGGCGACCTCGGTCTCGACTCCTTCAGCCTCGGCTGCCGGGGCACCGCCGACCTCGACCCCGACCTTGCCCTCGACCTCGGGGGCCCCGCCTGAGAGCAGCGTTCGGCCCGAGACAAGGTGCGCAGGGTGAGACGGATTTCCTCCTCCTCCTCGAGGTCCTCCCGAGGTCCCTCGCCCTCGGGCCGGCCTCGAGCGAGACGTCGCCCGAGGAAGCCGAAGCGTTCGCGGGGCTCTCCTCGGAGACGTGGTCGCTCTTCGCCGCTCGGGGGCCCGGCCTTGAGGGTTTCGGAGCTTCGGCTCGATAACCCGAGGCTTATCCGCTCTCCTGCAAAAGGGGGTTCTCGGGACTCTTCGCCGAGGAAAAGGGGGCGTTCCTCGGTCCCTAGGACCCCGGGGACATCTCCTAGGGGCTCTTCCACTCGGAGGCGTTCCCCGACCCCCTCTAGACCCTTGGAATTAGCTTCATGGGGCTCGGGGTCCGGGAGGGAGCCACGGTATTCTCACGAGCCCTCCCCCTTTCGTTCGGCGGAGAGGTCGAGAACCCCCTCCCCGCCGGCCAGGCAGTCCTCCTTTTCTGGCTTTGTTCAGGACATGGCGCGTGCCTTGGGACTTGACCTCATGGCGGGGTCGCAATATACCAAGGAGTACCTCGAGGAGCAGGACCACCCTGCTCCCCCTAGGGAATCCCCTAGGCTTCCCTTAAACAAGGTCCTTCTTCAGACCTTGCTTCGGAACCTGACTTCCCCTCTTACAGTCGCGGCGGTGCCGTCTAAGATGGAGTCCAAGTACGGGTCGATTCCACCCAAGGGGTTTGAAAAGGCCCAACTTTCCCACCAGTCTCTGCTGGTAGAGTCTGCCCTCAAAAAGTCACAACCCTCCCGGGTTACTGCGGCGGTCCCCCCAGGCAGGGAGGGTCGGACCCTTGACAAGTTTGGTCGTCGCCTCTATGCCAATGCCTTCATGGCATCTAGGACATTGAATTATGCCTTTACCTATTCTTCCTATTTGCGTGGCATGATAAGGGATTTGCCACTATATCGTGAGGCCCTGCCGGACTCCCGCAAGGAGGGGTTCGACAAGTTCGTGTCAACCCTGTCGCAACTGAGGTTGTACCTCTTTCATTCGGTGTATGACACGTTTGAGTTGATATCGAGGGTGGCGGCTTTTGCGGTGGCCATGCGCCGGCTGGCGTGGCTGCGCACCCTCGATATGGACCCAAACCTGCAAGAACGCCTTGCGGACTTGCCTTGCGTGGGGTCCGAATTGTTTGATGAGTCCCTAGAGGCGGCGACCAAACGGCTCTCGGAGCAGGAGCGCTCATTGGCCTCCTTGGTCCGTCCGAAACCTTGGGCTACGCCGCAGAAATCTTTCCGGCCTCCCCCCCCCGAGGAGGTATCCTCAAAAGTCTACCCCGGCTTTTTCACGGCCACCGCCTAGGCGCCCCCCTCGACAGGGCAGAGGGGGACAAACTAAGACTCCACCGCAGGGTCCTGCCAAGCCTGCGCCGTCCTTTTGATGGGATAGGCGGATGGGGCCGGACCCCCTCCGCCTGTGCGCCGGACCCCCTTCCCATTGGGGGTCGTCTCCGGTCCTTTTACACGGCCTGGACCGAGATAACATCAGACGCTTGGGTGCTCCGGACCGTCTCTGAGGGTTACTCGCTCAACTTCTGCACCACACCGCCAGAACAATCTCCGGGGGCTTGCCCATGCAATCGGACCCAGCTCCCCGTACTGTTAACCGAGGCCAGGGCGTTGTTGAGGCTTCGGGCGGTGGAACCTGTACCCTCCGACCAGCGGGGGCGGGGGTTTTACTCCCGTTACTTTCTGGTCCCAAAGAAAACGGGGGACTTGCGCCCCATTCTGGACCTCAGGAAGCTCAACAAATTCCTGGTCCGGGAGAAGTTCCGGATGCTGTCCCTTCCGGTGTTATATCCTCTCTTGGAGGAGGGAGACTGGATGTGCTCCCTGGACCTGAAGGAAGCGTACACCCATGTTCCGGTGCATCCCGCTTTCCGCAAATTCTTACGGTTCCAGGTGGGCGAGCTGCACTTGCAGTACAGAGTCCTCCCATTCGGCCTGGCCTCGTCCCCTCGAGTCTTCACGAAGTGTATGGTGGTAGCCGCTGCAGCCCTGAGGTGTCGGGGACTTCAGGTTTTCCCTTACCTGGACGATTGGCTGATCAAGGCCCCGACCAGGGAAGGGGTTATCTCAGCGACCCGACAGTCTATTATCTTCCTTCAACGACTGGGGTTCGAGGTGAACTTTCCCAAGTCCCAATTGTGCCCAGCCCAATCACTTCAGTTTATAGGCGCAGTGCTGGACACTGTTCGCCTACGTTCCTTTCTTCCTCCTCCGCGGCTGGAGGCTTTGCTGCGGTTGGGTCGCCTGATCCGTCAACTGCCGCTGGTGTCGGCCCAGCGCATGATGATGCTTCTGGGCCACATGGCCTCGACGGTCCACGTCACACCGTTCGCCAGGCTGCACATGAGAATTCCTCAGTGGACTCTAGCCTCTCAGTGGCGTCAGGAGTGCGATCCGGTCTCGTCTCGCATAACGGTGACTCCTTCTTTGAGACGCTCGCTCCGTTGGTGGACCGACTCTTCGAATCTTTCCGGGGGTTTGCTCTTTCTCGTCCCTCCACATCGCAAGGTTCTCACCACGGACTCCTCGGAGTACGCGTGGGGGGCCCACATCGACGGTCTGTGGACCCAGGGCTTGTGGTCGGCGGAGGACCGCCGCTGTCACATCAATGTGTTGGAGCTTCGTGCCATCTTTCTGGCGGCTCGCGCGTTCTGCCACCTGCTCCGCGATCAGGTAGTCCTCGTGCGAACGGACAACCAGGTAGCCATGTATTATGTGAACAAGCAAGGTGGGACGGGCTCTTGGCCCCTTTGCCGGGAAGCTCTGCGCCTTTGGGAATGGGCGATTTCCCAGAACATCTTCCTGCGGGCGGTCTATATACAGGGGGAACAGAACTGCTTGGCAGACAAACTCAGTCGGCTTCTTCAGCCGCTCGAGTGGTCACTCAGCTCCAGAGTCCTGCTCGAGGTCTTCGACCGCTGGGGGACTCCGCAAGTGGACCTGTTTGCCTCCCCGGAGACTCGCAAATTACCCCTGTATTGCTCTCGAATGTACTCCCCGGACCGTCTGGAAGCGGACGCCTTCCTTCTCAACTGGGGAGGGAGGTTCCTTTACGCGTTTCCTCCTTTTCCCCTGATCTTGAGGATGTTGGTTCGTCTCAAATCGTCCAGAGCTACTATGATTCTCATTGCGCCTCGGTGGCCACGTCAACACTGGTTCTCCCTGCTTCTTCAACTCAGTGTCAGGGAGCCTCTGCTTCTGCCTGTGTTTCCCTCTCTGCTATCTCAGAGTCGGGGTTCGCTGTTGCATCCCAATCTTCGGTCGTTGCATCTGACCGCTTGGTTCCTTTCCCCTTGACTTCAGTCCAGGTTTCACAATCGGTGCGGGAAGTTTTGGAAGCCTCATGCAAAGTCTCGACTAGGCTCTGTTATTCCCAGAAGTGGACCAGGTTTGCCTCCTGGTGTTCCTCGCGTCATCTGGAGCCAAATTCGGCCCCGGTGTCTTCGGTACTGGATTATTTGTTGCATCTGTCTAATTCCGGTCTGAAAACGACATCTGTCCGGGTGCATCTCAGTGCCATTTCGGCTTACCATCGGCACTTGGAGGGTCGTTCTCTTTCGCTTCATCCTCTGGTGACGCGTTTCATGAAGAGTCTCATCAATGTTTGTCCCCCTCTGAAGCCCCCTCCTGTCGTTTGGGATTTGAATGTTGTCTTAGCTCAACTGATGAAACCTCCCTTTGAGCCTATTGACAAGTCCCTCCTAAAATTTTTGACTTGGAAGGTGGTATTTCTCATTGCTCTCACATCTGCTCGACGGATTAGTGAGTTGCAAGCTTTGGTTGCGGACCCACCTTTCACTGTGTTCCATCATGACAAGGTGGTTCTCCGCACCCATCCTAAATTTTTACCTAAAGTTGTGTCTGATTTCCACCTCAATCAGTCCATTGTCCTTCCTGTATTCTTTCCTAAGCCCCACTCCCATCCTGGCGAGACAGTGCTTCACATGCTTGACTGTAAGAGGGCGTTGGCTTTTTATCTCCAACGTACCAGGTCTCATCGGAAGGTTCCTCAATTGTTTTTGTCCTTTGATCCTAATCGTTTAGGACACCCTGTTTCCAAGCGCACCTTGTCTAACTGGTTGGCTGCTTGTATTTCTTTTTGTTACGCTCAGGCTGGTCTTACGCTCCTGGGTCGAGTAACGGGGCATAAGGTCCGGGCGATGGCAGCTTCGGTTGCTTTCCTCCGATCCACTCCTATGGAGGACATATGTAAAGCTGCCACTTGGTCTTCGGTTCATACGTTCACCTCCCACTATTGTCTGGATACTTTGTCCAGAAACGACGGCCGGTTTGGCCAGTCAGTGTTACGTAATCTGTTTTCCTAAATTGCCATCCTCCCACCTGCCCTTTTTTGGTTGGCTTGGAGGTCACCCACATGTGAGAATATCATGCCTGCTTGTCCTGGGATAAAGCACAGTTACTTACCGTAACAGGTGTTATCCAGGGACAGCAGGCATATATTCTCACAACCCGCCCACCTTCCCGGGGATGGCTTCTTTGCTAGTGATGGAACTGAGGACCACGAGGTGGGATGCACCCTCTAGTGGGCAAGAAGGCATGCACATGCGTGGTGCAGTGTAGCAAACTTGAAACTTCAATCGCTGGGGCTCCGTAGATGACGTCACCCACATGTGAGAATATATGCCTTCTGTCCCTGGATAGCACCTGTTACGGTAAGTAACTGTGCTTTTTCAGGAGCCCTCTCATCTGGCTATTTGCAGAGCTCAATTGCATTATGCCATACAGATATTATGCTGCTTTTGTCTCCCGACACTGCTTGCTAGGACTAGTACAGTACAGTTGCCCCGAGAGTCCAAATTTGGTTGATGACCCCTCTGTTAGCAGCCCTTTTTAAGCATGGCTTTGTCCACCATTTTATTGTTGGAGTTCTGAAAGAGAAAAAAAAATGGAATCTTCTCTTTCCTCATCATAGTGTTTGATCATGGACTGTTCTAATGTGGTGTCCTCCTCTAATGTGGTGTCCTCCTTTTTTCCATCCCATCCACAGCTTGGTCTGGTTACAGAACAATAGATGCCCAGGCTGCTCTTTCTAGCTCTCTCTCAAGCTATATCTAAGCTTTCTTCATGGGCTCCTGCTTTTCAGCAGTTTTGAGCAACCTCAGGTGGATTCTGTAGTGGAGCAGGATACCCGGTGTAAAGGCCTCCTTAGTGATGGAGGTGTAGTGTTTAAGGACTCCCAGAATCGCACAGTGGATATATATATATTTTTTAAATCCTTTTTGAAGTGACTTCTTCAGTCATCAAGGCAGAGGCAGCTTCCTTTGTGGCGCGTGCCTGTTACACAAGATTGCATAGGGTGCCCTCTGTGGAAGTGGATGTCTGTCCCCCAGCTAGTGCTGGACTGTGTGGATTATGTGGCAGATGCCCTTTCTGATCTCATTCGAGTTCTTACCACTAATGCAGTGTCTGCATGCCGGCCTCTTTGGATGTTTCCATGGGCTGGAGATGCTGCCTCCAAGGCCACTTTTAAGCAGACTGCCTTTCAAGGGGCAGCTTCTGTTTTGGACAGATCTGGATGACCTCATGGCTGGAGTTGCTGTTCGCCACCCTAAGTCTCTCCCTGTGAACAAGTCTCACCAGACTTAGGGAGGGGATGGTAGTAATTTTCATCCCTCCTGCCATTTTCATCAGAGATCCTCGGACTCTTCCTCTGAGAGATATTCCCAGGGATACAGTCCCCATGACAACACTTCCAATTCCAGCCGTCCTCCAACATCCAGATCCTGGACAGCTAATGCTCCTAACAGCCCTCCAGAGGGCTGTCTAGCTCAGTTTTACTAGGAGTGGATTTGCATGTCCTCAGATAAATGGATGCTAGACATCATTCAGGAGGGGCACAAGATAGATATATTTATTTATTTAAAAATTTATATACCGCATAAAAATTATGATTTACAAAATTACATGCATACATATTAAAAATACTAAAACATGTTTCTACAGAACAAACACAATAAAACATTAACTAACAGTAGCATTATTAAAACCTTTTTGCAAATTCATCCAAGATGGAAATACAAAATCCCATAAAAACATACAGGACGGTAAGGCTTCAGCAGCAAATAGCGTTAGTATGTGAAGGCATTAACAAATAATTGTGTTTTCAACATTTTCTTAAAATTCAGTCTCCCATCACAAAATTGCAGAATACCAGACAGCACATTCCAAAGCTTGGCACCTGCTACAGACAACATTTTTGCCCCAATCTTAACATGAGAGACTAACATCTTACCCTCCAAATTCAACTTCATGCCATTTTCAGATCTCAAACATTTTCCTTGTTGATAGATTTCTTTTGTCTGCTTCTGGGTTTGTTTCTGGTTTTGCCAGCTGGTCGGCCAGAAAAGGAGTCGGAGGTCCGCACTACTTTGGAGCATCTCTTCAACATTCGAGTACTAGTACCTGTTCCAGAACATGGATTGGGCTCCAGCAGATACTCTTTATACTTCATCATGCAAAAGTATGATCAGTGGACTGCTCTGGATCTCATGTCGATCACTTGCTTCCTGCGCATTCTTTATTTCCGAATGGAAGCCATGAGCACAGTCATTGCTGCCATCTCTCCTGGGGAGTTCAAGTGTCCTTGGATCTCATGGAGGCTTTCCTTCATATTCCAATATTTCTGGAGCTTCACAGATTTCTGTGTTTCCATATTCTGCAACAGCATTTCCAGTCTGCGGCTCTTCCCTTTGGGCTCGCCTTAGTTTTTTTCCCCAGACAGGATGTCCAGTTTCAACCTTTCTTAGATGACTGGTTGGTGGGGGATCCATCTCAACATGAGTGCACCCATATGGTGGAACTGTGGTCTCTCTGCTACAGAGCTTGGTTGGATTGTCAGCTTCAAAAAGGGCCAGTTGACGCCATCTTGGAGTATCTGGGCCTTCTCTTCGACATCTGGCAGGGTAGTGCGTTTCTTCCCAAGCCACGCAATCCAAAGTTTCAACAGCAGATCAGAGATCTCCTGAACTTCCAGCTCCCACGCCCCAGCATTATAGGTGCTGGGGTCCATGACAGCTGCCTTGGAGGTGGTGCTCTGGGCCAATACGCACATGACCTCCTCTACAGGAGTCCCTCCTCTTACGGTGGTCTCCAACATCATCCCTTTCAGATGCCTCTCCCCTGGAAAGAACCAGCGTGCAGAAGTCTGCGCTGCTAGCTTCAAGGAGAGACTCCGCCAAGACAAGCTTCTTCGAATTTTACAATGGTTAACTCTTAAGATTTTGCAATTGTTTCACTATCAATGTTTACTTAGTCTGCTGTGCTTCTCACAGTTGGCCAATGATTTTGACGCACAATTCAATGAATTTTTGCAATGTTTTCATCAATTCTGCTTGTTACTGGCTGCCCTGACCTTTCTTCATCAGGGACACTTTCTCTCCCCTCAGAAAAACGTTTAATTCATTTGTACACTGCCATTTTCTTCATGGGATTATCTCCATAAACTTGGACTAGCATGTCCCTGATTTCACTTCCACTTTTGCCCAGTTTAACAAGAAATTTAATGTTTGTTTGTTGCTCTAATTCAAGCTCCGACATTCTCGTGACAGCACACAAAAATACACAATAATGAACACCACTCATCAAGGCACCGCCACACGTCAATACAAACACAGTTGTGAGACACTAATATACCAGTTATGAAACCTTACTGAGTTGTTAGTACAGTGCTGACAATGTAAGTGCATGGAGGCAAGTTCACAAACGTGTCAGACCTCGTGTGTATATGTAATATGTGTGTGTGTGTGTGTATATATATAATGTATCAAGCTTCCAATTTGAATACTTACTAACAATAATGAAGCCTATATGCTTATTAACCATATCACTTTTTACCATAAAAAAGTATAATTTTATTTCAATACAAATAACACAAACACCTCAAACCCCCGATACAGCACCTTAACATTGGGTCATTTCTGCTGCAATCACTGCGTGTATTGTCAATATGCGATAGAAATCAGTTTAATAATCGATCGATGGGGGAAACATTTTTATATTTGATCATTTTCAAATTGTGACACTTCACAGGTAGTTTATGGCATTTGTCCCTGTAATAAATAGTATATAGGAGAAATCAAAGAAACACCGTGGAGACACAATGTTCCTGATATGGACTTTATTGAAAAATCAATATAGCAGTCCACATACATGGAAAAGCAATTGCTCAGAAGCTCTGCGTGAAGTCAATTGCTTTTCCACATATCTTCCACCCCAGGACTAGCAAGGACCCGAGGAAGACATTCTTGTTGAAACACAGACCGTGTTGGGTCCAACATTCCCAGTGGATTGGGTCCTGAAGGTTTATATGTGGATTGCTATGTTGATTTTTCAATAAAGTCCATATCAGGAACATCGTGTCTCCAGTGTTTCTTTGGTTTCTCTTGGACTTCTTCTCTGTAGACTCCCTAGGGTCAATTCTTTTGCTTTTATAAATAGTATATAGGCCAAACCAAATGGAAAATTAACCTACGTATAACAGAACACCTGAGTAGTTTAAGAACCAATAGAAAGGAATCCCCATTGGTACATCATTGGCAAGAACAGAATCATTTAATTGAAGAATTAAAATTTGTAGTTTTTCTGAATGTGAGTTTAGCAAGAGGGGGGATAGAAACATGATAGCAGATAAAGGCCAAATGGCCCATCTAGTGCCCATCCACAGTAACCATAATCTCTTTCTCCAAGAGATCCCACGTGCCTATCCCGGGCCCCTTTGAATTCACAGTCTCTACCACCTACCTCTTCTGGGAGACTGTTCCATGCATCTTCCACCCTTTCTATAAAAAAGTATTTCCTATGTCCTCATTACAGACTTTCCTTTCAAATGAAAGAGACTCGACTCATGCGCATTTACATTATGTAGGTATTTAAACATCTCTATCATATCTCCTCTCTCCTGCCTTTCCTCCAAAGTATATAGATTGAGATTTTAAAGTCTGTCCCCAAACGCTTTATGATGAAGACCACATACCATTTTAGTAGCCTTCCTCTGGACTGACTCCATCCTTTTTATATCTTTTTGAAGGTGTGGCCTCCAGAATTGTACACACTATTCTAACTGAGGTCTCGCCAAAGTCTTATACAGGGGTATCAATACCTCCTTTTTTCTACTGGCCATACTTTTCCCTATGCAACCTAGCATCCTTCTAGCTTTCGCTGTCACCTTTTCAACCTGTTTGGCCACCTTAAAATCATCACATACTATCATACCCAAGTCCCGCTCTTCTGTCATGCAAATAAGTCCTTCACCCCCTAAACTGTACCATTCCTTCGGGGTTTTGCAGCCCAAATGCATGACCTTGCATTTCTTAGCATTCAATTTTAGCTACCAAATTTCAGACCATTCTGACCATGTTTCGATAGTTCTAATAAAGAACAGATATTAATTTATTATTGGGACATTATGGAACAGCATGGTTTAAATCAGTGTATCGCAAACACCAATGTGCCCCCTGAGATTTCTGGTGTGCCACAACACACTGGCAAAGAGGAGAGTCAGCCACGCCAGCTGGCTGCCTACAAAATGTGCCTCTCGTGGCGAGAGGTAGGTCCTGTAGGAAGTCAGCCGACATGGATGACTCTCCTGGCCGGTGTCTCTCCTCTTCTCGCACCACCTGGATCACTATAATGGCGGGGTTGCAGCCAGACGAGCCTCCACACATGTGCAGGTGTCGACTTCCGAGTGCCTTCCGGCTGGGGTACTGGTTTTAGTGTGCCACCAGCCGGAAAAGTTTTCAGGGCACTGGTTTAAATAAAGAAATTGAATGGGGTTTGGTAAATGTTAGGTGATGGACTCGGTTTGCTGAGGAGGGATTTAAGTATTCAGCAATGACTGTTAGGACCGTTCACTCTTAACTTACCTTTGGATGTTAACGGAGTGCCTTAGGAGGATCTCCCGTCCTTGGTTGTCTTGAATGAAGATTGTTCAAGGTATATGATGCTATTGAAGTATGTATTAGTAGTAAAGTTTGTGATGAATGTATGATTATGTATGGATTATTGTAGGCAAAGAGACCCAAGGAATACTATTAATACTATTTATTATTTCTATAGCGCTGAAAGGCATACGCAGCGGTGTACATTTTAACATACAATAGACAATCCCTGCTCAGAAGAGCTTACAATCTAATTTAGAAAGGACATTTCAGAGTTGGGAAGATAATTGTAGAGGAAATGATACAGTGGGTATAGGTATCTGACAGCAGTGAGAGGGAGTTAAGAATTGAAAGCAGTTTCAAAAAAGTGGGCTTTTAGCTTGGATTTGAATACTGTAAGTCTTGTCTTCTGAACACTTTCAGCAAAACAGTCTGGTGTAGAACAAGACTGGTTTCAACTGTTTGTAAAGACTTTCAAATGTAGATATGAGAAGATCTCAGGAAGATTTACTTCACCATTAACATGATTGTATAAAGAAGATTTAGAAAATATACCACTATGAAAACATTAAGGGACTATTTAAAGATAAGAAATATTTGAGTTATCGTATATACTCAAATATAGGACGAGATTTTTGAGCCAAAAAATGGGGGTCTCGTCCTATATTTGGGTCTTCCCCCAGTGACCACCTGAAATATTCCCCGACTTCCTGCAGGCCTGCCATAGGCCTGGACAGAAGGGATTCCTCCCATCTCCTGCCCCAGCCGATACTAATAATTACCTCCTTCCTACCCTTGCGTATCTTTTCCCTGGTGGTCCAGCGGTGTATCCCTCCTGCTGATTGCGAAGGTAGTAATCAGCGGGCCGGTACGCAGGAGCGAGCTTTTCGTGCTGGCTGGCCCTGCACTGCTCCTTGAAAGGTTGCCGCAAGAGCTGCGAGAACTTGCGGCACCCTATCATGGAGTGGTGCAGGGTCGGCCGGGAGCACGAAAAGCTCGCTCCTGCATACCAGTCCAGGTGCACTACTGGCTACTACCTTCGCAATCGGCAGAAGGGATACACCATTGGACCACTAGGGAAAAGGTACGGGAGGGAGAGTGGCAATTAGTGTTGGCCGGGGCAGGAGACGGGAGGGATCCGTCCTGTCCCAGCCTACCACTAGGTGGTTTCAGTTAAGGGGAAGGGTTAATCTGCTGGCTGGGTTGGAGGGCAGAGGGGAGTATGGGACACTCAAGCCATTGTGACATCACTGATGAAGTTGGCTCTTTTTAGAGGGGAGGGGGGACCGTGTTTAGAGCCTAGGAGGAAGGGGTTCAGAGCCTAGTAGGGAATGGGACTGAATACAGAACCTGGCAGGGAAGGGCGTGAGGGAGGGGGCACTGGGTGCAGATTCTGGCAGGGCACTTGAATATTAAGCCCCCGTCGTATATTCGAGTCAACCATTTTTCCTCCTTTTGGGGGGGGGGAAATGGTCTCAATTTATATTTGAATATATACGGTAGCACGTGAGGCAGTGCTAATTCAATGAGTTTTATTTAATTTTAAGGTGTCATTAATTCTATTTCCCACTACCTCTAAGGCCTGAATTCAGGATCTCTTAGGATACCCACCAAAGACCAAAAAATTACTATTGTCATCTAGTGGTAAATGTTCAAAGCTCATGTGTATAGAAATTAGAGTCAGAAATAGTTATATTTAATGAAGCAATGTTAAAAATAAGTAATATATTAAGAATTAAAGTGAAAGATAATATAATTATATAGGGCTTCAGAGAGATAAATATAAAATTCTGGTTAAAGAAACATTGCATGTTAATGAACTAGGGATAAGAATTATATGTGTGTATACGAACATTCTAACAGAGAAGTGATAATGTACAAGTTTGTAATGTTATGGAAGTATTAAGAAATAGTAAGATGAAATAAAGGATAAGATAAAAGCTTATATTAATTAATGTATGTTAGTAACTTAAAGAGGAAGTAATGCAGAAGTTGTTTTCCAACTGTCAGCTTTTAGCTAATACCATGTGATCAAGCTTGCTATTGTGTTACTTAATCATGCAAATTAATAGATGTGATGTAAAATAAACTATAAATGTAATAACCTAAAAGCCTATCTTTGGAGTACAGAGATAGGAAAGAAGGGCATCTATATTCTCACACAAACACTGTTTTTTAAATCATTTTTTATTAATCTGATACTGAATCATTATATTACAGCCTTTGTGTCTTCATTTGTAACTTCAGGCTGAGCATCTTTTCCTTTAGGAGACACCTGCCCTGGAAAGATTCTTCCTGTCCCACTGACCAGATTATGAAAGCACAAAGTCGAACACAAGTCTCGATGTCCAGGAAAAATTGTTTATTCAAATAGATTAAAAATCAAATAAAAGGAACCCCAGGGTTTAGTTAGGTATGGAATGTGTCACTGAAGGTACATGCTCACAAAAGTGAGACTCTGACCCTACAAAGTCTGTGTTTCTGCGAATAATCAGCTTTCCTTAAGGGTCCTAAATTAATTGCCACAAACTATGTGGTACCTAATACCTTAGATGCACTTTTGAGACATATGGTCGGTGCTAACATTCCAAGTGAAAGTGAAACAAACTGTTTATTACAGATGCCTATGTTCTTTTGAGAATCACATCTAACGGCACCTAAGGTCATTTCTGCCTCAACCATGCCTACTTTATTAAGTACCATTAAGCAGCTTCATGTAGACGCATTTGACGTCTACTCTAGTAGGTGCCTTCTGGTACATACTTTAACTAGTTTTAATTGTTTTTTAATGGCACGGTCAATTATCATGCCAATTAAAACAATTAAGTTAAGGTGGTAGGGTGCCTACTGCCACCTAACTTATGATGCAGTTTACAGAATCAGGTACTGATTGTTCAACTTTGATAGAGCCTATTACTAGATCTTAATTTATCACCCAAAAATGCTTTAATTGGGGGAATTTCAATTTACATGATGACAAAGTTGGCTTTTGTGATATAGTATCAGACGGGTTGGAAGCCATTGATTCTGCAACCCATATGGCCATATTTTAGATTTGGTATATGTAGGTAAGGATGTAGCTGCATCAGAAGCTTGGTTAAATAAAATTTTTGAAATATCTTGGTCCGATAATTTTATAATAAACTTTTGTATTACTTTTGGGTTCAGAAAACGTAAATAAAATCAATTAACATGTTCTCATTGCTCTTACAAGCGCTCAGATTTGAAACTGAAAATAACAGATAAGCAAACTTCAGTTATCTAACATGTCAAGGTTAACTACAACTTCTTGGAATAACATTATAGACTCTGGATTTCATAGCTTCTATGCAAGACTATCAGATACATAGGTCACTTAGGGCTCCTTTTACGAAGATGCATTAGGGCCCTAACACGCAGAATAGCGCACACTAGCCGCTACCATCTCCTCTTGAGCAGGTGGTAGTTTTTCAGCTAGCATGCACTATAGCACACGCTAATCCGGTGCGTGCGCTAAAAACGCTAGCACACCTTCGTAAAAGGAGCTCTTAAAGTATCTTGGTATAATGAGAATTTAAAACAGGTGAGACGTGGAGGAAATATCCTTTTAGAGTTACTTTGGATGAGGATAATGGTATTAGTATTATAATACAGCCTGTAAGGAAGCCATAAAGCAGTACAGTCCGTTCTCATTTGTGCGTTCCCGATGCATGAGTTCATGTATCCACGGTTGCATTAATTGCTACCAATAGTCCCCATTCACTCTGCTGTATTTGAATATTTATGGACAGGCTCTTATAAAACAGCTTTCTTTGCTTGCCTGACCTTGAGGTGAAAATGTATTTGCTTCCAGGTATGGCCCTCCAAGTGTCTGGAGAGTGAATTACAGGTAACGCCAACTGCTGTCCCATGCAGGAAACTAACCGTATATTCCCAATAGGATCCATTCACCTTCTGCGTTTTTGAGGCATAACAAGTACTATTGGAATGTAACTTCTATTTTCCCATAGACTTAGCATTTCATAATTTGCAGTCTCATGGTTTGCAAACATTTTCAGGAACCATACTACCACAAATAACAGGAATGGATTGTATTACAGGAATGGATTGTATTACAGTACTGTCATTAGAATCCAAAGAATTATTTTCAACAGTAAAATGTCTTACAATTAATTCAGGAATAAATAGATTTGATCCTGAGACTACGTTGTCAAGATTTTACAGATGGCTTTAACAACAAAATTGAAAACATTAATATTCATTTCTGTCACTCTGGTAGAGCTGCCTTGTCCCTTAATCAGAAGAAGAGCAATTAAAAACTTTTTCTTTAGTAGATGAAGATCACATTATTAAAATTATGAATAAAGTAATAAACTCATTTTGTCCATTAGATCATTGTCAGCCATCAGTGATAAAGGTGATGAAATCTTTAGTTGGAATTTTTTTTTTTTACTAGTATTATCAAGCTCTTGTTTCAGTCAGGTTGTTTGCCTGCTGTTAGACCACTGTTAAAGAATGTCCAGCATTCTCCTTTTTATCAAGATGCGCTTCCTAGCAGTGAAGCTAAGTGTGTTTCCACCCATAGGATTAGAATGGGTGGCTTGGCATTTAACTCTGCTCGGCAACATGGCATGATAAAGGTGGGATGTATCTTTTGATCCTGATATAGTGATGAAGTATAGACCTGTCTTGTTACCTTTGGTCGCTAAAATTATGGAAAACTTGGTTTCTGAACAGTTAGGCTTCTTAGAACATCATGATATATTAGGTATGCACCAATTTGGTTTTCATTTGTTGCATGATACTGAAATCTTATTGATTTCAATGATTGATATAATCAGAGAAGGGTTTGCCAAAGGTAATCATTTTTATTGGCAAGTTTAGATATTTTTTTAATATATTTAAGTATTTTTATTGATTTCAATATATCAAGTAAACTTGTACAGAAAGCAAATTTAACCACAGCATATTACAATCATATAAATCCATACTTAACAGTGTTAAGTAGATTACAAAAGAAACTATTATGGTAAAATTAGCTCAAGTCCTCATTGGATCCAAGAATTAATTGTGAGAAAACATTAAGAAAACTATCAAAGAAGTAATGCAATTACTATAAATCGTGAAGGAAGTTACTATTTTCTTTTGAGCTTAACCTTGAGTTTTTTCTTTGTCCAGACGGGACATCGCCAGAAAATTAGTCAAATATTGAGGTTCAAAGAATACATATTTAATTGAATGGTAATTTACAGGGATGTCTCAAATAAAATGTAGCCCCTCATGAGATGACCCCCGGTTTCAAAAGAAGAAAATCACGTCTACGTTTTTGTGTTTCCCTTGTAACATCAGGGAACATTTGAATTTTACAACCAAGAAATTCCTTTTGTTTATTCTTTAGAAAGTCTCAATAACCAAGATTTATCAATAGAGAGAGCCAAAATGGCTACTAATATTGCAGGTGTTACCACTTCCTTATCTGACTTCTCCAAAATCTCAGTAATATTCAATACTTGGCCTTCAGTAGGCTCAGGTTGCTGTTGATGCGGAGTTTTACTGGGGAGATAATAAACTTGAGCAAATGGAAGGTTACCTTCCGGTATTTCCAAAATTTCTGATAAATCTCTTAAGCATATCTCTAGGAGTTACCATAGTTATCCTTGGAAAGTTTATCAATCTCAAATTATTGCTACGTGCCTGATTCTCTAAAGACTCCACTTTTCTTCTAAGGTTCAAATTGTCTTTAATTATAGTTTCCTGGAGTTGTTTTATTGAAACCATATCCTGCTGAGCTTTTTGAAGTAAATTATTAGAAGAAGTCATATCCAATTTTAATTTTCCCAGTTCTGAATGGTGGATAAGTTTATTTTCAATCTGTTGGAAATTGGGACTAATTACTTTCGCAAAATTTGCTACCAGGTCCCATAGGGCTTCTAAGGTCACCTCAGCAGGTCTATCCCAAAAAGTAACTTGTATTATCCCAGGACAAGCAGGCAGGTATTCTCACAAGTGGGAGATGTCATACAACGGAGCCTCGATGCGGACACCTCATAAGCAGACTTGCTTGAAGAAACTCGAAGTTTCGAGTTGCCCGCACCGCGTATGCACGAGTGCCTCCCCGCCCAGCGCAGGGCGCGTCTCCTCAGTTCTTACTTTTCCGCGGAGCCGAGAAGTCCGTCTTTGACTCTGCGTGAAGTATTTTCACTTGTGCCTTCTTTCGACCGTGGTTTTGTGTTCTATTTGTCACGAATCGCTGTTTTTTTTCTTTGTTGTTTTCTTTTTTTTTTTTTTTTTTAATTTCTTCCGGGTTCCTTCGACTGGGCAGGCCTCGTGGTCGCAGCCCCGCGGCTTCGATCTTGCAGCGGCTCTTTTTCGGCCTATATCCTGGCCTACAACCGGTTTTAAACAGTGTTCCAAGTGCCAGCGCGCGATTTCCCTCAGGGACCCTCATCGACGCTGTCTTCGGTGTCTTGGGCCTCAACATCTACCGAAATCGTGCCGGCCTTGCTCAACACTTAAGACTCGTGCTTTTAAGTGTTGAATCCTGTGGGAGCAGCTCTTCAGCATGGAGTCTTCAATGGAGCTCTCGACGTCGAAGGGTGCTTCGCCCTCGACCTCATCCGAAGCTCTTCCGGCTTCCACAGCTTCGACTCCGAGCCTCATCAAACCTGCCTCGTTTGTACCGGTTCTGTCTTCAATGCCTGCTGCGATGCCTTCCTCTGTCTCTTCAGGTCAGATAGGGCAGCAGCCCATTCCCACAGTGGTGCTTAAAGTGCCTAAGGCTTCTAAGTCCGAGCACTCTCACACTGCCTCGAGGGAACATGAGGCCCGTGCAGGTGGTCCCGTTGGAGACGCGGATCCATCCTTGTCGGCTTCGTTCCAGACCTTGTTAGAGAAGCAGTTCATTCAGCTCTTTACTACCATGGGGCCGAAGCTTCTCTCACAAATCCAGCCTGGGCATACCGCGGTCTCCCATGAGGTCGAGCCGCCTCCTATGTCTCAGTCTCATGCACACTCTTTGCAGGGAGCAGAGTCTCTGCAAGTGTCTGGTCTGGCATCTGGGCACGGACAGCAAGGAGCAGATTCTTTGCCAGTGCCTCCGTTGGAACCCTCACACTCGAAGCAAGGAGCAGAGTCTTTGCAAGTGCATCGAGGTTACTCTTCTCAGCCTCCACTGCTTCGTTCCACAGCCTCCAGTCCTATCCATTCTCTGGGGGCTTCGACTGGGGCACGTTCTCGATCCTTGAGGCCTGCTTCGAGGCACAACTCACATCACAGATCGAGGCATTCTTCGAAGCATTCATCCAGGCATGCCTCGCCTCAACGCAAGCAGCCTTTTCTTCAGTTTTCTCCACTGCCTCCATCGACCCTTCCACTTCTGGACCTCGAGGACCCGGTGGTATCCATTTCTTCATCCAGGTCTCCTTCGTCGCTGGACCAAGCTGCCTCGACGTCCTCGAGGCCCAGCTTTAGCAGATCAGCTGTCCTTTTCATCTTTCCTTCGTCAGATGGCGGTTGACTTGGATATTCAATTAGATACTGGCTCGAAGTTCTCCAAGAAATATCTAGAGACCATGCATCTCCCTCAACCTCCGGCTGAATCTCTCAAGCTTCCTTTCCATAAGCTTTTGGATCAAACCTTTGTCCGCTGTCTGGAAACTCCTTATTCCATTCCAGCTGTTCCAGGCAAATTGGACTCTAGGTATAGGACGGTACATCATAAGGGGTTTGACAATACTCAATTGTCTCGCCAATCCCTTCTGGTTGAATCTTCTTTAAAAAGATCTCACCCTTCCCAGGTGTATGCTTCTGTCCCTCCGGGAAGGGAAGGTAAAACCTGGACAGATTTGGTCGTCATATCTACCAGAATTCGATGATGACCTCCAGAGCCTTCAACTACAATTTTCATTTCATCACCAAATTTGAGTTCTTTCTTTCCATTCTTCCAAAGTTTATGCCTTATCTGAATTCTCGTATGCACTTTGAGTTCCAAAAAGTCCTTGCTTTCTTGTCACAACTCCGGCTGCAACTTCTTCAGTCTCTGCTGGCTATCTGAACTGAGACGCACCCTGTGCTGGGCGGGAAGGCACTCGTGCAAGCGCGGTGCGGGCAACTCAAAACTTCGAGTTTCTTCAAGCAAGTCTGCTTGTGAGGCATCCGCATCGAGGCTCCGTCAGATGACGTCACCCACTTGTGAGAATAGCTGCCTGCTGTCCCTGGATAACAACTGTTACAGTAAGTAACTGTGCTTTGTAGTACAGTCTCTCACCTTCCTTTTAATGTTCTGGTTTCTGTTCCCTCTGGTTCAGTTCTCCAGTTGTTATGGACCCCACAGCGTCTTTGGAGATTACCCGAACCAGGGTCTCCATTTCCAAGCTTCCCAAAGTTAGATTGTCTGCCTCTGGGGAAAGTAATACCCCTTTCTCCGGGGTTTCCTGACCCCTGGGTGAGCTGGCCAACTGTGATGGAGGAGGCGGTGCTCTGACATCCGGGCTAAGAGTGGTGTTTAGCCCAGAAGGAGTCCCATCGGTCTCACCAACACCGGAGATCTTCAGCGAGCTTATAGCAGCCGGATCCACTGGAGCAGCTCCCTGCATCCTCCGAAGAAGTTCCTCAATATTGCCGAGGGACGGCACCCAGGAGCACCGCAAAGCGCCAGCAGCGCTCCTGCCTCTCCTCTTCGGCATCGCAGGTACGTCCAAGCCGGAAACAGCAGTTTTCAGCCGAAAATCATTAAGGAAGAAGCACATCAGTCGGGGGCTTGTACCCAATCTCCTAGGCCGCAAGTTTAGATATTTACTGCTGCCTTTGATAGAATTGATCATACAATTTTACTTAATTGAAAGCAATAGGTATAGGTGGCATGGTTTTGGTAGAGTTTGCATCATTTTTAAATGGTAGGTTTGTAGTAATTTAAAAATAATGATAAATCACAATTGAAAGTTTGCAGACTGCTGAACTGTTTTTTAACCTGTAGATTGTAGATGATATTCAATTTCTGATAGAAATTGATTCACATATAGACAACGCTTTTTGAATCGGTGGTATAGCTACAAGTGGGCCTGGGTGGGCCCAGGCCTACCCAGTGATGGAACCACACCACCTTCCCAACACCATGGCCTTCTGGTATCCGCCTTCCGATCTCCGAACCCTGTCTCTCCCAGGAGTACCATACAGGCATCTCCAGCACCAGCCCCCCAGGCTTCCCTCTGCCATGTCCTGCCAGACAAAACAGGAAGTAATATGAGCGAGAGCGGGTTCAGCAGAGGGAAGCCTGTGGGCCAGCACCAGGGATGTCTGTAAGGTACTCCAGTGAGGGACAGGATTTGGAGATCAGAAGGCAGATGCCAGGAGGCCACAGCGTTGAGAAAAGAGAGATGTGGGGTAGGTGTATTTTTTTTTTTTTTTTTTTCATACTTCCATTGAACGGGGGGGGGGGGGGAGTGGAAGGACCCATTCACAATACTGGGTCTGGCTGTGCCACTGTTTCAAATACTAAGACTTTGAATGCAATCAATCAATGGTTATATGGGATTAACTTGAAGCTTAACATTGCAAAGACATACTTTATTTAGTTACAGTAATGATGATGTATCAAAAGAATTTCTGATTAATAATATAAAAGTCCCTATAATTACTTCTATGCATAATCTTGGAGTGATTTTTTTTTTACATCATTATTAATGAAATTACAAACTAAAGCAATAGTCAAACAAGTTGTTTAAATTAAAGCTGTTAAAATGATTACGCGATCTTAATCCTTCAAATTTCAGGTTGATTATATAAAGTATAGTCTTGCCTTATTTTGATTATGTAATGGCTTACTCATTGGCATTAATATCTTTAAAAGCACAAAATGCTGCTGCTGCAAAAATTGTCTGGTTTTTCTAGATTTTGTCATCACTCTAGTACTAACTAAATTGCATTGGCTTCCAATAAAACAACGTATCATGCTAAAAATTTTGTTAGTATTAAAAGTTCTAAATTTAGTTTTGCCTATAATCCTGACAACTCAGCAAATTTATCATCCAGTTGGATGTTGTGATCCTGTTATGAGAAATTATTAGTAATACCACCAAGGATTATTGTAAAGCTGTTTTTAGAGTTTTGTAGTTTTATTACCTGTTGTTTTATTTCATTTTTTTAGCTCTCTTTGCTTCTCCCTCCTCTGCCGCCGCGAAGCAGCGGCCCGCCGGACTCCGCCCCCAAACCAAGTCAGCCCATGCTCTACTTATTCGGGCTTTCTGCGGCGCACGCCTTTGGTGCGTGCCGAAGGAGCACGCAAAAGGAGCAGATCCTGCTCCTTAGTTCGCTCCTTCGTGCGCTAACAGAGGGCGCTCCTTTCCTGAAAATTCAATTGAATATTAGTTCAATCTTTAAAGTCACATAGATTTAAAGCCTTTCTTTTCATTTATATTTTAGCGTTTGGCCTATTGAATTGTTACACTAGCGCCTTAAAAGACTATATCATGTCCTCACAGTATATTAATATCCCAGTTCACTGGGGCCAAGACCATCGAGCCATAGAACCACTAGTACTCGTTTACCCACAATTTTGGAAATCCCAACTTTATCGAAGTTTGGAAATCACACACCAGTAGGTACCTCTTCTTCTTCTGACAAGAATTAGACTTTATATAACACAGGCTTAAAATTAGGTCTCATTAATGCAAGATCCATTAAAGGTAAATACCATCTTATAAAAAACGCCATCCTTTTGCAGGGTTTACAAATGACGGAGTTTACAAATTACAGAAATGACGGAGGTGATCAGTGGAGTGCCACAAAGTTCGGTCTTGGGACCGACCCTATTCAATATCTTTATAAGAGACTTGGCAGAAAGGCTTCGAGGTAAAATAGCCTTATTCGCCGATGACGCCAAACTAAGTAATGTAGTGGGAAAATGCACAACGGACGAAGATTCAATGCCTGACAACATGATGCACGACCTACTCCTACTGGAGCGCTGGTCTAGGACCTGGCAACTCAGCTTTAATGCCAAAAAATGCAAAGTCATGCACCTAGGCAACCATAATCCATACAAGACTTATACTCTTAATGGTGAGATCCTAACAAGAACGGTAGCAGAACGGGACTTGGGGGTGATCGTCAGTGAGGACATGAAGGCTGCCAGTCAGGTAGAGCAGGCCTCATCCAAGGCAAGACAGATCCTAGGTTGCATACGCAGGGGTTTCGTCAGCCGTAAGCCGTAAGTCATTATGCCATTGTATAGATCCATGGTGAGGCCCCACCTGGAATACTGTGTGCAATTCTGGAGACCACATTATCGCAAAGATGTGCTGAGATTGGAGTCGGTTCAGAGAATGGCCACCCAGATGGTCTCGGGACTCAAAGATCTCCCGTACGAAGAAAGGTTAGACAAACTGCAGCTATACTCGCTTGAGGAGCGCAGAGAGAGGGGGGACATGATCGAGACGTTCAAGTATCTCACGGGCCGCATCGAAGCGGAAGAAGATATCTTCTTTTTCAAGGGACCCACGGCAACAAGAGGGCATCCGTGGAAAATCAGAGGCGGGAAACTACGAGGTGACACCAGGAAATTCTTTTTCACTGAAAGGGTGGTTGATCGCTGGAATAATCTTCCACTGCAGGTGATTGAGGCCAGCAGCGTGCCTGATTTTAAGGCCAAATGGGATCGACACGTGGGCTCTATTCACTAGGCAAAGGTAGGGGAGGGTCATTAGGGTGGGCAGACTAGATGGGCCGTGGCCCTTATCTGCCGTCTATTTCTATGTTTCTATGTTTACATATTCTTTGCATCACCGAAACCTGGCTCACAGACAGTGATGAAGCTTACCTTTCCTTCTGTTGTCCACCAAATTATGCCTATCAATGGAATCACCGCCAAAACCGCAAAGGCAGTGGTTTAGCTATCATTTTCCACAACAATTTAATTAATACCTGTGACTTCTCTACTGGAAATGCTGCTGTAGAATATCTCCACACTAAACTCAATCTCAACTCTAAAATTGACCTTCTCTTAATCTACGCGCCACCCCCCCCCCCCCCCATAGGGCAAAATAATCTAACTCTGCTTCAAAACTTAATTTTTGACTTCTGCTCTGATACATCTTATCCTCTGATTTTAGGAGATTTTAATATCCACTTCGATGATCCAACCAACCCAATTACTAAAGATATTCTTTCTCATATCAAGACATTAAATCTACAAACAATAATTAAGGATCCAACACACTCTGCTAACCACACTTTGGTTATGATTCCTACACCCAAATCCCAGTTCCTAACTTATTCAGATCTGTACATTTCACCTGTGCCCTGGTCTGGTCACTATCTCATTTCATTCAACCTCTATTCACAAAAACGTACACCATTACAAACATCTCCAGAACATAAAAAGGTCTTATTTCGGGATTACTCGAAATTAGAATTACCTGATATCCTCCTTGCACTTAATCAGCTCACCCTAATCCCCAACTATGATTCACTTGAAGAACAACTTCTAATTTGGAACACAACTCTACATTCACTCCTGGATAACAAAGTACCAATAATTTCCAAAACAATCTCCCCCCGTAAACTATCTAACCCATGGTACACCGACAAACTTTCTCTCCTTAAAAAATAATTACGTTCATTGGAAAGAAAATGGCGACACACCATAACACACATAAACCTACAACTTTATAAAGAACAGGCTTCCCGCTATAAAGCGAAAATCAACTGCGCCAAAAGCAACTACTATTCCAAAAAAATTTCCAATGCAAAAAATCCTTCCATTTTATAATCCATTCTAAAATCCATTACTCCTACTATCCAAAGAGAAAACAATAAACAAAAGAGTCAACTCATGGCCCAAGAATTGGCAGATTACTTTTGTAAAAAAATCAGTAACATCCGAAATACTTTTAATCCTACCTTAACAGGAAATTCTACAGACAGTCTCGAAACAAAATTTTTACCCATAGCCAAATGTACTAATTTTAAAATTCCTTCCCTAAAAGATATAGAATCCCTTTTTTAAAAAATCAATATTAAAGGTTCCCGTCTAGAAATTATCCCCCCGTTCTTTCTCAAAAAATTATTTTCTGACTTTGGCCCCTTCATTCATTCTCTGGTTCAAAAAGCCTACTTACAAGTAGGGTCCCTCTTTCCTGTAAAACTGCCATTATTACCCCAATACTAAAAGACCATAAAATCAGTCAGGATGAAGCATCGAACTATCGCCCCATTGCCAATATACCATTCCTTGCCAAACTAACAGAAAGACTGGTATTTGACCAGCTCTCTGACTTCGTTGAATCCACAAACGTACTCCACCCGAATCAGACGGGATTTCGGAAATTTCATTATACAGAATACTCAATGTTAGAACTGATAACGAACATTCACTACTATTTAGACCATCACAAATCCGTAATTCTTTTCTCGTTAGACCTAACCGCAGCTTTTGATACAATTGATCACGATTTACTACTCAAAAGACTAGAATCCATAGGTGTCGCTGACCAAGTCTTAAAGTGGTTTATTTCATTTCTCTCCAACCGTTCATCTAAGGTCAGATACAACAAAACAAATTCTAAAGCCTATTCTTTAACCTATGGTATTCCCCAAGGTTCCATTCTCTCCCCTTTACTGTTCAATATTTTCCTTTCCCCATTATTGAGCATCTGTCAATCAATAGGCTTCACCACGTACACTTATGCAGACGATATACAACTTCTACACCCGTTAAATCCAGAAAACATTGAAGAAATAAATGCAATCAATAAGAAACTCGAGATTATAAAAAATTGGCTTAATTCGAACAAACTAGCCTTAAACATTCAAAAAACTAAGTCGATGCTTTTCTTTTGGAAAAAAGGATCTTCTTTTGAGCACTCCTTTTGTCCTTAACAATATCCCCTTTGAGTTAGTAGTGTCTTCTCTAAAAATCTTAGGTGTCATCGTCGATGATAAACTCTCATTTCACGACCATATTAGTAACAGTTAAAATATGCTTTTACAAACTACATACGATACGCTCTATCTCCAAATTTCTCGAGACCAAATCGATTAATATATTAATTCACTCTCTTATCATAGCTAGACTCGACTATTGTAATTCTCTTTTAATCAATTTTACACAAAAGGAAAACGGACGTTTACAAATAATACAAAACACGGCCATTAAACTCATCTACAACCAAAAAAAATATGATCATGTCAGCCCTCTACTAATCAACTCCCATTGGCTCCCAATTAGTCATCGCATTACTTTTAAAATATTACTTTTAGTATTTAAAACTTTAACCTTTAAAGAACCACAATTCATCGACAGAATGCTCATTCCCCACAATACTTCCCGGTCCCTTCGTTCGACATCACAAAATCTCTTAGCAGTCCCTTCATTGAAAATCATAGGTATTAGAAGACAGGATATGTTCTCGGTAATGGCCCCCCAGCTGTGAAACTCACTTCCCCAGTATATTAGAGAGGAAAAAGATCTTAATCATTAAAAAAAACTTCTTAAAAGTTATCTTTTTAAAGACGCATTTAATATCTAATTTTAGACGAAGATTTTTGGCTCAGTCTTTTACCCATCCTATTGTTTTTCCTAGCTTTAATCTTTTTTTCTTAAACCAGGAACATGTAATTTTGCCCCTCTTTCCCACTTGTTTCGTGTCTGTCTTTGATTTGTAAGTCTGAAGTTACCTTTTTTAAAGTATATAACATGATTTTATATAATTGTAAATCGCTTAGCAACCCGAATAAGTGATTCATCAAATATTAATAGAAACTTGAAACTATTGATCCTCAATGTTCAAGGTTATAGAATCAAAAAGGTGGAGGAGTAGTTCTCTATGTAAAGATCAATATCCAAGCGGTCCAGAGGAGGGCGATGAAAATGATAGGAGGCTTGCGCCAGAAGAAGTATGAGGAGAGGCTGGAAGCCCTGAATATGTATACCCTAGAGGAAAGGAGAGACAGGAGAGATATGATTCAGACATTCAAATACTTGAAGGGTATTAACGTAGAACATAATCTTTTCCAGAGAAAGGAAAATGGTAAAACCAGAGGACACAATTTGAGTTTGAGGAGTGGTAGATTCAAAGGCAATGTTAGGAAATTCTACTTTACGGAGAGGATGGTGGATGCCTTGAATGCGCTCCCGAGAGAGGTGATGGAGAGTAAAACTGTGACTGAGTTCAAAGAAGCGTGGGATGAACACAGAGGATCTAGAATCGGAAAATAATATTAAAAATTGAACAAAGGCCAGTACTAGGCAGACTTGCACGGTCTGTGTATATGGCCATTTGGTGGAGGATGGGCTGGGGAGTGCTTCAGTGACTGGGAGGGTGTAGATGGGCTGGAGTAGGTTATAACAGAGATTTCGGCAGTAGGAACCCAAGCACAGTACCGTGTAGAGCTTTGGATTCTTGCCCAGAAATAGCTAAGAAGAAAAAAATTTAAAATTTAAATTGAATCAGGTTGGGTAGACTGGTTGGACCATTTGGGTCTTTATCTGCCATCATCTACTATGTTAAAACTGGAATGGGCCACCAGTTAATCTGTGCGAGTTGGAAAAATGTAATGAATTTAATAAAGCCTTAAAAACTTTCCTAATTTATCAAGTATATAGAAATTGAGGTCAATAGTGTGGCCTTGAGGAACTGGATGAGATTTACAGAAAGCAAAATATTTTAAAGCAGTTCAAAATATATTGATGTTCATATAAAATTTTATTTCATCTGTTACTATAATTGTTTGTAAATATTTTGACTATGTTAATTAAACACCACCAAGCACATTTGGATTGTGTGGTTAATAAATGCTGTAAATAAATAAAGTTGTTAAATCTCAAGAGATCGATATAAGTCTATAAAATACTTAGTCGAGTGGAATAGGTAGATGTGAATCATTTGTTTACTCTTCAAAAATATTAAGACTAGAGGATATGCAATGAAGTTTCTAAGTAGTAGACTTAAACTGGAGAAAATTTTTCTTCACTCAGCATATAATTAGACTCTGGAATTCATTGCCAGAGAATTTGGTGAATGCAGTTAGCTTAACAGGGTTTTAAAAAAGGTTTGGATAACTTCCTAAAAGTCCATAAATCATTATTAAGATGGACTTGGGGGGGAGGGTACTGGGACTTATATACCACCTTTTTGTAGTTTACAACCGCATTCAACGCAGTTTATGTAAAGGTACTTCAAACATTTTCCCTATCCCGGTGAGCTCACAATCTGTCAAATATACCTGGGGCAGTGGAGGATTAAGTGGCTTGCCCAGGGTCACAAGGAGCAGTGCAAGGTTTGAACCCACAACCTCAAGGTGCTGAGGCTAGGGAAATCCACTACTTATTCCTAGAATAAGTAGCATAAAATCTGTTTTACCATTTGGAATTTTGCCAGGTATTTTTGACCAGAGTTGGCCACTGTTGGAAATAGGATACTGGGCTTAAGAACATAAGAAGTTGCCACCACTGGGTCAGACCAGAGGTCCATCGCGCCCAGCGGTCCGCTCCCGCGGCGGCCCATCAGGTCTGTGACCTGTGAAGTGGTTCCTGACCATTTCTGTAACCTACCTCTACATCTATCTGATGGACCTTTGGTCTGTCCCAGTATGGCAACTCATTTTCTTTTAGTAAATTGTGACCTTATTGTTCCCCTTATTGTCCGGAGTGCTAAGACCTCTTTTCCCTTGGCCAGAAAATGCCCAGTTTTTTCATTTTCTGAATTAGGGCCATGTGCAAATTGTGCTATTGGCATGTGGCCATTAAAAAATCAGCATATGAGCCCCTACCACTTCCTATTTTGTAGGTGGTAAGGGCCCTTGTGCTAAACCCATTCTAATTAATTAGTGGACAGCATTGCCCCATATGCTAATTGATTTGTGCTGTCACTCCTATTCCTCACCCTCAGACATGCTTCCTTTTAGAAAAATAAAAATAGAATAACAAAGTACAGCCGGATACAGGAAGAGCTGATGATTCTAGACATGAAACACGGTGTAAAGACAATAATCTAAGAAGAACAGACAAGAATGTAAGAACTGAAACCCTTGGAGGTGGAACTAAAGCCTGCAAGAAGGGAATAGCTACTTGTATAGGGTCTTTTTATGGCTCTGGCATTCAAGCAGTGGATAATAAAGGATTAAGTAACTTGCTGAGGGACACAAGGAGCAGCACTGGGATTTGATCTCCAAACCTCTGGGTGCAAAGGCAGCAGCACTACCAGTGAGCCACAGACCTTCTCTCTCAGAAATTACAGAGCACAGTCCTAGAGCAAATGGACTCGGGCTCCTGTGTAACCCATGGATTTGGTGGCTTTAAATGTTAACACCCAAGAAGTTGCCTGGGTTACCTACACATAAATCCAGTCTAGAAGATAAAAGTGTTTCTTTTTAGCTAATCTTGGGCCCTTTTTACTAAGCTGCTAGGCAGCTCATGCACACCTAACACAACTTAAAATAGCTAAAGTGTCTAAAATATCAGAATCCATTGTTTCTTTTCTATGTGCTGCCTGATTAGACTAGATACAGGACAGATCTTATACATCCGTCACTTATTCAAAAAAAATGGTATGTGGATGCAAATGGGAAAAATAGTGATACTTATTTAGTAAAGATGAAAGGAAAGAATGAGTACAAGGTTTGAATGGAATGAATGGAATATGTACACTTGAGAATATGAATGGTTGTTTAAATTGGAAAGATTGATGTTTCCCTTATGAAACAAAAAGTAAAATCGTATATTCAGATTAAATTGTTTCGGTAATATATTCATAATATAAATGAAAAATGTATATTAAATTTCTTCATATGGATAAGATGTATGAAATAGAGAATTTCGTCAGAATATTTAATATAGTGGGAAATAATAAAATAAAATAAAAATAAAAATATATAAATAAATACAAAAAAAAAATAAAAAATAAGTATATATATATTAAAATGGATATGAGGTTTACAACACTGAATTGGGAGATATGTAAAGAGGAAAAACAGGAATTTAAGTATTTAAAATGTTTCAACTTATAGAATATAGGGGAAATAATGAAATGAATTGCTTGGGAGGGGGAAGAGGGCTAGTCTGATAGTTTGACTTCAAGTTATCGCATTCTAAGAAGGGGTGGGATAAGGGAGGGTGTAGGGATGGGTTTCGGGGATTTTATTAATATAATCTGTAAGAAATTAAGGGAGAAAAGAAATATATCTTATAATACATTAAGGGAAATTAAATTTTTACAAAGAAAATATACATTGCATAATTTATTGAAGTTCATATTTGTTATTAATAATTCTAACAATGGAGCTTAAAATATTATCGCTTAATGTTAATGGATTGAACCATCCTATCAAAAGAAAGAAAACCCTTTTATATCTGAAACAACAAAATATAGATATCTGCTATATTCAAGAGACACACTTATCAGCTATAGAATCTAAAAAATTAAAAAATACATGGATAAAACATTGTTTTTATGCACCAGCTGTAAATAAAAAAGCAGGAGTTGCAATTTTGGTAAGCAAGAGATGTACTGCAAATTTCAAATTTATTTCAGCTGATCCCTTAGGAAGATGGTTACATATAGACATGAAAATGGGAAATACTACCATGACACTGTTCAATATATACGCACCTAATACGAACCAAATTGAATTTTTTAAAACTCTGCAACAAATATTATTACCACTGGCTACTTCAAACTTAGTGGTGGCTGGGGATTTTAATGCTGTTATAGATCCAATTATGGACAAAAAACCTAGTAAAAATATGAAATCATTAGGATTAGATAATTTAGTAACAAATTGTGATTTGAAAGATATATGGCGAATATTTCATTTTAATGACCGGGAATTTTCATTTTTTTCCCATGTTCATAAATCTTTTTCAAGGATAGATTATATATTGGTTTCAAATTCATTAGTTCAACTAGTAACACAAGCCTCCATAGATCCAATTATTTTATCTGATCATGGTGGAGTGTGGATTAAAATTAAGATAGTTGATAAAGAAGACAATAGACCTATATGGAGATTTGATAATGCCTTGCTTGTTGAACCAAATTTTATTGAGGAATTACAAGTGAAAATCAAAGATTATTTTCAAACTAACAATACAAAGGATATTTCAATAGAAATATTATGGGATGCTTTTAAAGCAACCATTAGAGGTCAAATTATTTCCTTTTCGGCATATATAAAAAAAAAAATTAAAGAACAATTTAATAATTTGGAAAAAGATATAAAATTACTGGAATCTAAATTAATTAAAAAATGGGAATATTCTACATTACAAGACCTCTTGAAAGCTAAAGGGAAATATAATGAATATTCTTCTAAGTTAATTAGGAAAGATTTATTTTCTCAACAAGCATTGTATTATGGAAATTCAAATAAGGCGGGAAGAATATTGGCAAATTATCTAAAAGCTAAAAAAAGGAAAACAAAAATAGCAATGATAAAAGATGAAAAAGGAAATATTTATTCTCAAAATGGACCGATTATAAAACAATTTTTAAATTTTTACAAAAACCTGTATTCTTCTGAATCTTACTTGGATAAAGAAAAAGATGGTAAAAAATTTTTAAAATCAATTAAGGGACCGAAAATTCCTGAGCATATAAAAGAAAATTTAGAAAAGCCAATATTAATAAACGAATTGCAAACAGCATTGAAGTCCCTTAGAGTTGGATCCGCTCCAGGTGGAGATGGTTTTACTATAGAGTTTTATAAATCATTTCAAATTACCATATTACCATATTTATTAAATTTATATCAGACTCAACTTACTAAAGGATATATTATGGGTACCATGGCTGAATCGTTAACTATTGTTTTACCAAAGCCAAATAAAGATCCCACACTGGTTTCCAATTACAGGCCTATTTCTTTAATTAATATTGATGGAAAAATATTGGCTAAGATTTTGGCTATTCGTTTAGCTAAAGCTCTCCCTTTTATTATTGGAATACACCAAACAGGATTCATTGCTCAAAGACATTCTTCTAACAACACTAGAATGGCATTACATATGTTGACTTTGTCCAAAACCTTAAAAGATCCAGTTTTCTCTGTATCTCTTGATGCAGAGAAAGCTTTTGATCGTGTTGAAAGGACCTTTATGTATCAAGTGATGGAATGGTTTGGAATTGGATCAGGATTCGTTCAAATGGTTCAAACTTTGTATAGTTCTCCTGTTGCTAAATTATATATTAATAATAATTTTTCAGAAGTTTTCAAATTGCAAAGGGGAGTTAGACAAGGCTGTCCTTTATCTCCTCTGCTTTTTGATATTGTATTGGAACCCTTATTATTAACTATTCAACAGACAGAGGAGATAGAAGGTATTCCGCATAAAGATCGAGAATATAAGATTTCAGCTTATGCAGATGATATATTGCTCTATTTGAGAAATCCTGAGACAACCATTCCTTGCTTACTTAAGTTAATTGAGAATTTTGGGAAATATTCAGGATATAAGATAAATTGGTCCAAATCAGAAGTTCTTCCACTCAATGTACATTGTACAAAAGGCTTATTCGATTCATTTCCTTTTCTCTGGAAGGAAGATGGAATAAAATATTTAGGCATTTTTATTAAAAACACATTGGAAGAAACAATAAAAATAAATGAAAAATTATTATTGCAAAAGGTCACGGAAATGTGTGAGCAATGGAATCCTTTACACCTTTCATGGTGGGGGAGAGTTCAAACTATTAAGATGATGATTTTGCCTGTAGTTTGTTATCAGTTGGGCATGCTAACTGTATTTTTTCAAGGGTCCTTTTATAAAAAGTTAAATAGCATTCTATTAAAATTTATTTGGCTGGGGAAAACTCCTAGAATAGCTTTGGTATCTTTACAAAGATCAATTTCAGAGGGAGGGGTAAATTTTCCAAACTTTTATAGGTACCATCAAGCCTATATTTTGCGTCATGGTATGTATTGGATCCTCCCAGAACTCATGGAAAAACTCCCAGATTGGTTATATATAGAATGGCAACTCATGTCTCCAATTCGATTGTCACATGTTCTCAGTATCAAAATGCCTAGTTATAGTAAAGATAATAAAATACTAGCAGATACATGGAAAACTCTAAGATATATAAGCAATTTAACAACTATTCCAATTTACAAATCTACAAATCAATCTATATGGGTAAACTCCAGGATTCAAATTGGAGGAGAAAGACTACTCTGGAAGCATTGGATGATAGCAGGAATACGTATATTAGATGATATCATTTCTAATGGTACTATGCTTGAATTTTCACAGTTGCAACATAAATTTGGACTGAATAAATCAGAAAATTTTAGATGGATGCAACTGAAGCATGCCATTCAGGCGGGGTTCCCTGACTGGAAAAATCTTAATAATCATTATAGTATGGAATTCCTTTGTTTTCAGACAGACTTCCTGGGTCACCAGGCCTCCCAGTGGTATAAATTATTAAATGGATTTACTAAGAAGAAATTAAAAACTGGTTTAAGAGATATTTGGAGCATTGAGATTAAGCATGAAATTACTGCATCTCAATGGCCACGAATTTGGTCTTGGAGGATGAAATGTACGGTTTCAGCATCTATGAAACAAACTTGGTTTTTTCTGTTGCATAGAACGTTATGGACCCCTGTTAGATTACAAAAACTAGATAGTTCTTTGTCTAATAGATGCTGGCATTGTCATTTAGAAGTAGGAACTTTAGATCATTTATTGTTTCACTGCCCATACATTATGAATTTTTGGAAATCAATTTGGGACCAAATTAATAATTTATTAGAAAACCCAGTGGCATTGACTTATGATACTGTAATATTTGGTATGGAAATGAGAACCAAAAGTCAGATTTCGGCAAATAACAACAAATTATTACTAATAATGACTGGAGTTGCCATTCAACAAATCACATTTAACTGGAAAGATTGGAAGAGATTAAACTACAATTTCTGGTGGAACTCTTTATGCCATATTTATAAAATGGAAAGGTTTATTGCAGTACAACGGGGCTATCTTAAAAGGTTTCAGGATATATGGAAACCATTAATGAAATATTGTAAAGATTAAAGTAAAACTGATTCCCTTATATTAATTATTATTTTAAGATGCAGGGGGGGGGTATTTTAATATCACATGTTTTATATGATAATAAAATATATGGATGGGTGGAATGGGATAGGGATGGGGTTAAGAATTTATGAGATGTATCAATGAATAATTCTAAGTGATGTATTTATTATTTATGTGAATGAATATATTATAACACTTTATGTAATCTTGAAAATGAATAAAGAATACAAAAAAAAAAAAGAAAAATAAAATTTATTTTTACCTCTGGACACCAGAGCATGTCTTGCAGTAAGACTGTTTGGGCTAGATTCATTAAATTCAGGGATCATTGCTAAACCTGTTTTCACAGTTTTAGCGTTACTGACCCGATGAACAAAATGGCCTAATGCATGGTTTTCTCCTTGATCGTCCATTTTCCGATCTGGCCATGCAAAATAACCAAGCGATTGATGCACTAACATCGCTCGGCTATTCAAAATAGAGTTTCAGCAATTGTAAAAACCGACTGAGCTAGACCTGTTGGTAACTGTCTTACCAACAGGTCTGATTGGGGTTTTATTTTCAATGGTACAGATATTTTGCATGTGTAAAATATCTGTCCCATTAAAAAAAATGAAAAAGTCCCCCACCACCTATATAAATTATTCAGGTAAGCATTTTTCCCTAACTGTCCCGGTGGGCTCCCACTCTAATGTACTTGGAGAAATGGGGATTAAGTGATTTGCCCAGGGTCACAAGGAGCAGTGCGGGATTTGAACCCACAACCTCAGGGTTCCAAGGCTGTAGCTCTAACTAACCACTGCACCACATACTCCTATGACGGCCCTCCCTGATGACCCCATACAAATGTGCCCCCCCCCCTACGAACCCAAAACAAATGTCAGGAGGGATGCCCACTCCCTCCTGCCACAAAGACCCCACGTGCCAATCCCTCTGCCAAACATCCTGTACCCCACACACAAAATAAGGTAGGAGGGGTTGCCCACTCCCTCCTGCATTTAGGTCCCCACACCAATCATCCCCTCCCCCTGCCCCCCCCCAAAAAAAAAAGGCAGGAGGGATGCCACTTCCTCCTGCCACCAGAGGCCCTCCTCAATTCCTCCACTTTATTTCTTTTAAGTTGAGAGCAGGAGGGGTGCTCAGTCCCTCCGAGGTCACCAAGTCTACAATGCTGGGCCTTCCACTTCCAGTGCATTATGTGATACATAGGGAGGGGATCAGTCGGGACGGCAGGAGATAATGGACATCCCTCCTGCCATTTTTGGGGGGTTCAGGGGGGATGGTGGCTTGGGGGTGCCTGGTGCGGGAGGGTTTTTCCTTTTTTTTAATGGGACAATTTGTGCATGTGTAACACATTTGTGCCATTAAAAAAAAGCCCTAATAAGCAAAAAGAGTTTTTAGGTTGTAAAATTCAGATGTTCCCAGATTTGGCCAAGGAGACGCAGAGAAGGAGAAAAGAATTTCTGTTAAGGAAACCTGGTGTTTTATCTCTGGGGGCGACTTTTTACTTGCGACACCCATGTAAATGTGTTGTTAATTACCATTCTCATAAATATGTTTTCTTTGAGCCATCTCAACTGACAACTTTTCTCACAACTGCATCTTTGGAGAAAGAAAGTGCTTAGTTTAAGAAAGGGTGCCTCAATCTCATTCGACTAGCTATTATTTTGTTTTATAATAATTTCTTTCTATCGCCTATTTTCCTTCTTGGATCTTATTGAGGACTTGAGTAGAAATTTATGCTTATATGTTCTTTGATATATGTTTTCATTTGTATTAATTTCTTGCTAAATTTCCTTTCTGTACAAGTTATAATATGCTTGAATATATTGAAAATTTCAATAAATATTAAATTAAAAAAAAATAAAAAAAAGCCCTAACAGCAGTGACAGGAGGCTGCTTCACCTGTCACTGTTGTTAGAACTCTGCGCATGTGTCATCATTCACTAAGCGATTGATCGATCGCATTTGCATGCAAACTTGATAGCGCATCGATCACTGCTGGAGAATCAGCCAATAGCAATTGAGTTGGTATCATTAGTGCATCTAGCCCTTTAACCTGTGGTTAGCACACTCTAGTTAGTCTAGTATATAACCATAGCTTAGTAAAAGGGCCCCACATGTATGGTATATTTTTTTTCTATAGCCTTTAAAAACAAAAATTTTTGTGATTGTTTTACGGGTTTTATTTCTATGATTGTTATAGTTTAATACTGCAATGGTCTTTTACAAAATTTGTGTATTATGTTTATTTAAGTTTTATTTGTATAACCATAGAGGGGCATAATAAAAAAAACGTTTAAGTCCCCTTTTGGCCTAAGGCCTTAAACGTTGAAAGTAGAAGCAGGGAAAATGTCCATAATCAAAAAAAACGTCCAAATGGAGGTTTTTTTTTATTATGGCCTGCCTCTACATTCAGCTGTTTAAACGCCCAGACCACCAATACGTCTACACTTATACCCCATAATGAACCAAAAAAAACACCTAAGCCCCAAACGTCCAACACAAAGACTTTTAGGCAAAGGAGAAGCCAGTCCTTCGCCTAAAAGCTGGATTCTGTAACCGGTGTCTGTCAAAAACAACACCGGTTACAGAATCCACCCCCCTCCCCCCACGACATCGGGGCAAGAGGGAGCCCAAGCCCTGTTGCCCCGCGGCACCCCCAACCCCCCGACGACATCGAGGCAGGAGGGAGCCCAACCCTTCCTGCCTAGGCGGACCCCCACCCCCCACTACAATATAGGCAGGAGGGATCCCAGGCCCTCCTGACCTCGACACAACTCACCCCCGAACCTCCGATCGCCCACCCCCCCACCGACCCGTGACCCCCCCCCCCCCACCGACCCCACGACCCCCCCAACCCCCATACCTTTGAAATGTTGGACAGACGGACACCAAGCCCGCCGGTTCGGCAGGCCAGCCAGCTCCAGAATGGGGCCGGATTGGCCCAGGCGGCTGAAACTCCGCCCATAGGTGGGGCCTAAGGCGCCTGGACCAATCAGAATAGGCCTGGGAGTCTTAGGCCCCTCCTGTGGGCAGGGCCTTAGGCACATGGGCCGGGTTGGGCCCCATATTGTTTATTTTATGTTTTGCAATTTAACTTGTTCACAGCCTTGAGCTGAATGAGGCAATTAACAAGTCTGATGAATACATACTACACTACACTTTAAAGATGGAAAACTCAACGCACTCACTGATCTGTTAAAGTTAAAGTAGTTTATGAAGTAATATCACCCTAATCTGGTTAAACTGCAAATGCTTTATTTCCTATGGAATTAAATGTTCTTTTAAAGGACTCCAAAGGCTTGTCCCATTCTCTCCTCTTTCCTTTCCCCAAATATTTGGTATGATTTCCTGTTAGTAACATTAATTAAAAAGAGATTATGTACTTACCCTGGTAAGCTCTTTTCCAGTAGATAGTTGAGACATTCTAGACCAGGGAGTAGTGTCCCCATGGCCACGTGCCATCTGCAGAAGGAATCCAGTTCGGTGCTCTGTGTCTTGTCTGTACTTCACTGAGCTGCTTAGCTCCACCTACAGTGAGTACCCAAATACGAAAGGCAACCAAATCAACGTGAAGTAGAAATACCCATAACAATCAAGGTCATAAATAACTTCTGCTCAAAGGAGTAACATGAAAATATCAGCTGCAAACAGCCGGCAAAACTTCAAGGGAGCACAGAAACAACTCCCTCCTAAAAGAGGAACATAGATACAGTATATTCTCCAGCCCCCAAGGGCTGACTGTTATCCAAGGTACAACTTGGACATGCATGGAACAAACTGAGATAATAGCCAGGGACAGGGGGGAGTATAGAATGTCTCACCTATCTACTGGAAAAGAGCTTACCAAGTTAAATACATAATCTCTTTTTCCAATGCAATAGATGAGACATTCTAGACCAGGGATGCCCACACTTTTTTGGCTTGTGAGCTACTTTTAAAATGATCTACCAACAATAAAATTTTAAAAAACACAAAGCACACGGTACGCAGAGAAAATATGCAATGTCACCTCAGTAACAACTATACAAAAACAGACAAATATACCCCCTCCCCTCCCCTTTTGTTAAACCGAGATGGCATTTTTTAGCTCAGGGAGCTGCGCTGAATGTGCCTCACAGCTCCCGACGCTCATAGGCTCCCTGTGCTAAAAAAACACTATCGCGATTTTAGAAAAAGGGAGCCATAGTACAAAATATAGACAGCAGATATAAATTCTCAAAACGGACACATTTTGATCACTAAATTGAAAATAAAATCATTTTTCCTACCTTTTTGTCTGGTGATTTCATGAGCCTCTGGTTGCACTTCCTTCTGTAAATCCAATATTTCTGCCCCTTCCCCTTTTCTTTCTGTCTTTCTTTCTCCCCCTGCCCCACCCCCCAAGCCATCGCGCCGATTTCTCCACTTCCATGATTTTTTTCTCCCTGACCCCCCCCCTCCAATCCACCACACTGATTTCTCCCTGCTTCCCTGAGCCAGGCCTGGCGTGTACAAGCGCCGGACCCACAAGCCTCCCTCCCCCCATGTCAATTCTGATGTCATAGAGGAAGTTCCAGGCCAGCCAGGCAGCTAATAATCCAAGATAGCCACTGTTGTGAAATTCGTGCCAAAATTGTGATATTTTCCACACTTCGAAAAGTTTTTAAAAAGTGATGATTTTAGGATTCTTCAGATGAGGGAACACAGGGCAGACATGCAGAAACCTTGAAACTCCTCTTTTCAGACCTCCCCTGATCCATCTCACAGGCTGTAACAGCCTATACCCACTGTGCCCTGTTTGTGGATTTGTGCTGCAGACTGCTTCAGCTCCCTTACAGTAGCTGGATTAGAAAATCACTGCTTATGCTGGGAATGGCTCTGGAAAGCTGATCTTTGGGCTACCAGTCAGATTCCATGCCCGATTGCACCTCCACCCCTGCAGATTAACAGATGCACACCAGAACAGGTGGAGGTGAGAAAATGCAGGCAGCATCCTACGAGACACCGCTGAGCCTCCTAAGAGCACCTAACAGCCTGTGTTCGACCACTGCTTAACAGTAGGTGAGACTACTTCAGGGCCGGCCCACAGAAACTAAGCAGGCTGCCTAACAGGTATCCAATGGAATTGACCTGTCAGCTATAGACAGAAGTCTGTGTGTTCTCAATGCAGGCAAAGCGAAAGAAATGCACCGCGTGTAAGAATCATAAGGAAAAAAAGAACAAACTAAAGGTGGAGCTAAGCAGCTCAGTGAAGTACAGAAGATGCACAGAGAAAAATTTGGATTCCTTCTGAATAAGGCACGCAGCCATGGAGAAACTACCCACTGATTTAGAATTTCTCACCTATTGCACTGGAAATACAATTTCAAAAAAGAAAAAATGGCAGAAAATGTGCATAACAAAATAACCCCCCCTCCCCCCCCCCCTTTACTTAGCTGCGGTAGAGGTTTCTACTGAGGCCCGGAGCACTAAATGCTCTGACACTGTTCCAACATTCATAGAATTCCTATGAGCTTCAGAGCATTTTGCGCTCCAGGCCACGGTAGAAACTTCTACTGCGGCTTAGTAAAAGAGGGCCTATGTTTTTTAATCTTTCTACATCCTAATTTTTACATACTAGCTCAACTTTACTTCATTTCCATGGCTTTCAATAAAATCCAAACAACTAACAAAACAAGGAGAACTTCATGTGTAAAAGGTGGTGAAAGCACAAACCGGGGACAAGCCCCTGTAAGTGTTCCAATACTCTATCATCGCATCACCTTTGTTGGTAGAAAAAATTCTTTAAAAGACTTGTGAAGCGATGATAGAGCATTGAAACACTTACAGGGGCTTGTCCCCGGTTTGTGCTTTCACCACCTTTTTCAATATTCTGAGCACCTCTATGGTTGAAAGTTCTTTAACACATGAAGTTCTCCTTGTTTTGTTAGTTGTTTGGTTCTACCTTTTGGGGGGACGGTGTTATATATATATTTTGACTCAGTAGTTTTTTTGATTGGGATTTCAATAAAATCCTGCATATTTATACACCTTATTATTGTTAGCAGAGAATGGGAAATAGCATAATCCAGCACACTGCAAATGTGAATACATACAAAAAGCTGACATTTGGCAACGCAACAGCACTGTTGTGTTTTGCACATATGCAGTCTGACTTGTCCTTGAATTTGGACCGCTGGGTTGGCAAGGCCTCAGTAGTCATGTCACAATACATCCAATCATGAGCCACAGAACGAGGAAACCCGATGTCTGATTCCACTTTACCACCTGTGAATTTCCAGTACTTGGTGCCTTTGAAAAAATAAGTGTTACCTAGAGGGGAAAAAAATAGTAAATATAGAAAAATTAGTGATATGTTATGCAATTGGATAGTAATCAATAAGACAAATTAAGGCAAAAAAAAAAAACAGCTTTGTGAATGTAGTGTGCAATTTTAGTTAAATGGCAATCGGTAAACTTTTCATCATTTTTTTAACTTCAAGTAACTTAGAAAATAGCACACACATATAAAACTATTACAGTAAGGGTAGAGAGTTTACTGGGTAGATGTCACAACAGGATCTGATTATGATATTGTTGGGACAGAATCAGGAGAAGTGGATGGTTTTGGATCTACAGTAGATGATGCTGTACTGGCAAACTTGTGTGCATGATATGTTCTCAGTAATGGCTCCACAGTTATGGAATACCTTGCCTCAACATATAAGAGGAAAATGATTTGAGTCATTTTAAAAGTAACTTAAAGAATTTTCTTTTTAAAGATACTTTTAATCTTTAATTATGTTCAAAGTTTACTTTAGCTCTTCTTCAGTTTTTCACTCTCCCCTCCCTAATTTTTTTTCTATTTATGGTTCTCCTCTGTATTCTAAAAAATTTAATTGTAGTTCTGCCCTTTTTTACCTTGTATACCAATCAATCCATAAGTCCGTCGGTCTAACCCACTATTTTAAAATTTAAATGGAATATTTAATGACAAGTCTATATTTTTTTATTAAAATTGTATCTTGCTTAGTAAATTTAAATACGCGATTCATCAAACCAAAATAAAACTTGAAACAAGGAAGGGATGGGAAAATGAGTTCCCGCGGGGATGGGGAAATATTTGTCCCCATGTCATTCTCTACCTCCCTCTAGGCGGGTCTGGCCTTCAATGGACCCCCCTCACCTGTAGAGCTGGTATCTCTTATAGACGGCTCTCCCAGCAGCGGCAACCGGTCAGCAGAAACAGCAGTGTAAACAAGTTGCTTGCAGCCAGTCCTGGCAGGACCTTTACCACGTTGCAAGTGAAGTGGCAGAGGAAAGGTCCTGTTGGAGTTGGAGGGAAGGGGGGTTGTTGGGTCAGGAGCGTGGTAGAGGTCTGTATGGGAACGGGGATCGCGGGAATCTTGCGGGGATACCTCTAGGTCAGTGGTCTCAAACTCAAACCCTTTGCGGGGCCACATTTTGGATTTGTAGGTATTTGGAGGGCTGCAGAAAAAATAGTTAATGTCTTATTAAAGAAATAACAATTTTGCACGAGGTAAAACTCTTTATAGTTTATAAAACTTTCCTTTAACAGTTAAAAGGAAAGATATATAAACTATAAAGAGTTTTACCTCATGCAAAATTGTCATTTCTTTAATAAGACATTAACTCTTTTTTCTGCAGCCCTCCAAGTACTCTATTTTTTTCTGCAGCACTCACATTTAAAGTTCAATATCTTTTCTTTCTCAAAACTGGCAAATTTCAATCACTAAATTGAAAATAAAATCATTTTCCTACCTTTCTTTGGTAATTTCATCAGTCTCTGGTTGCACTTTATTCTTCTGACTGTGCATCCAATACTTCTTCCCTTCTTTCAGCCTCCTGTATGCTTCCTCTCCTCCAGACCTCATTCCCTCCCACAACTTTTTCTTTCTTTCTCTGTCTGTCTTTCTCTGATTCCGTTCCCCATTTTTTGCTTTTTTTCTGGCTCCCTGTCCCCACCCCACCTTCTTTCTTTCTTTCTTCCTTCCTTCCTGCCCTCCCCCATGCCACCGCCGCCGCGGAATAGGCCGCTGCCGCTATCGGGAACAGGTGGAGATCTCCCTGCTTCTCTTCTGCATCGGGCCGACCAACTCTCGCGGCCCAACGTCAATTCTAACGTTGGAAAGGACGTTCCGGGCAGCCAGGCAGTGATTGGCTAGCCAGAACATCCTCTCGACGTCAGAATTGACGTCGGGCCGTGAGAGTTGGTCGGCCCCGCAGGGAAGAGAAGCAGGGAGATCAAAGAACACGGTGCCTGCCTGATCCCGATGGCAGCAGTGAGAAGGGAAGGGAAGCAGGTTCGGCACCACTACTCTAAACGAGCCGCGAGCCGCACTCTAGGGAGAACAGTGGACCGCCCCCCCCTTGGTACGCCACTGGAGCAGCAGCGTGTCTGGCCAGCTCGTTCATTCAAAGCCGCGGGTGGCAGCTCCTGGCGAGATCCGTGCCCGCGTCTGAAGCCTCTCTGATGTTGTGACATCAGAAAGGCTTCCGATGCAGGAGTGGATAGCGCAAGGAACTGCCAACCCGCGGCTTTGAACGAACGAGCCGGCTGTTGCTCCAAAAGGAAGAGAATGATGCCTCCAGACCGCGGGCCGCAAATAAAACCTGGAGAGCCACATGCGGCCCGTGGGCCGCGTGATTGAGACCACTGCCCTAGGCCAACGGGACTCCCACGGGGACCCCTCCAAGGCTGACAAGACTCCCACGGGGATGGACCCGGGGTTCCTATCCCGAGGCCTACATAATTTCCAGTCTGGGTCCGGCGCCGAGCTGAGCTCCCGAGTCCCGACAAATCAGCAGCAACGTAGGCAGTAAGTTCAGCACTTAGGCACACAGACTCTGTGTGCCTATGTGCTGAGCTCCATACCTATATGACAGAGACTGTTGCTGTTGATTCGTGGGGAGATGTCACGTGCAGGCTAGAGTGGGCAGACAGAGTCCTCCTCATCCCCCCCCCCCTCAGGACAAACCTAAAATGAGCTAAGTTAACTTCGCCGGTCACATGCAGCGTTCAGGGTGGGTCTGCTGCACGAGCCGCAATCTGTGGCTTACAGCTGAGCGGGGATCGGTGAACGCTGAGGGCTCCTGAGCCAAAGCTTTTCTCCAGTCTTCATATGTGCCAGGCCTATGTTAATAGCACTATATATGCCCACCTGCAGGGATTGAGTTGGGAGGGTGTGTTAGACCGAGGACAGCAACCTAATAGTGCAGCCTCCCCTCTCCTGCCTGCTGCCCCAGTGTTTTGGCACCCTGGCAGCATCTCTCAGCCAGTTTATAAATTGGGTTTTATCAAGTTGCTCAGCACATCAGAAGATAAATGTAAGCGTATGCCAATTAAGAGACTCCATAGTGTCCTGAGTGTGCTGGCGAGAGCTTGGTTGTCCCAACCATGTGCAAATCTGGTTTATGTCGAGCTGAGGGGGGGGTCAGCTGGGGGGAGCAAGAACATGGAGGGAGTTTGAGATTATAAAACAGCCGTGACAGGAAATGTGAGGGCTCCCCCCTCCCCCTCCAATTGAAATAAGTTGTTTAGAATCAAGGTTCATTCTTAGGGAGATGTTGGCTGAAAATTCCCCTACTTTGACTATGGTTGCATGGGAAGAGTGGATGCTGTTACTGTGCTGTTATTGGAAACTCATGCAGGCGTCACACTGATACCCATAAAGCATAGATACAACTCAGACAGCTGAAGAGGAGGGAAAGGGAATAGGGACTTGTGTACCGCCTTTTTGTGGCTTTGGCATTTCAAAGCTGACATTCAAAGCGGTGGGCACTGGAGGATTAAGTGACATGCCCAGGGTCACAAGGAACAGCACCGGGATCTGATCTCACAACCTCTGGGTGCAGAATACTGCTACCCGATTCACGATTCGAATCAGTTCATCAATTCACTTCAGGTGAATCGATTCGATTTAAAATAAAAAAAAATTGGCTTCCTGATTCGGCTGACCCTCGCCCCCTGAAGGCCACTGCCGCACCTGATTTAGAAGGTGAGGGGGGAGGGTCAGTCGCAAAGTATTGCTGTCCAGTTCCCCCCCCCCCCCGGCGTCCGGATCACCCCCAGCATCCGGTTCCCTACCCTGTCGTCTGGCTTCCCCGCACCGTTTACCTTTGAAAAGCAGCCTGCCCAGAAGATCGCAGTGTTAGCGATGTTTGCAAACAGCTTCAGAGCTGTTTCTTCCGCCGCGATCCTGCCTCTGATGTCAGAGGAGGGGCGGGACCGCAGCAGAGGAAACAGCTCCAAAGCTGTTTGCAAACATCGCTAACACCGCGATCTTCTGTTTAGGCTGCTCTTCAAAGGTAAACGGAGCGGGAAGGCCAGGGGGGAAGCCGGACACCAGTGGGAGGCCAGGGGGAACTCGCAGGCCTTCCAGGGAGGGGAGGGGAGGGGGTAAAGGCCTTCAGGGGGGGATGTAGGGGTGTTTCCGTATTTGCACCTGAAGATTAGGCCTCTATGACCTCATCAAAGCCTGAACCATTGTCTGCAAGAAATCTTTCTGAACCATTGTCTGCAAGAAACTTTCCAGCATGAATTTTGCAAGAAGAAAGAAGTACACAGCTTTGCTGTTTCTACCTGATGCATTATGGTTATGTACCAGAAAGTTATTCTACTCAAGGACATCCATCTGTGCCTTTATAATGGGACTGTGTAATTCTGGGGGAAGTTATCCTGTTCTTATCTGTCTAACGGCCCTGGGTCTACCAGCCTATATGATACTTTACACAGAAAGGCTATTCATCCAAGTTCTGTTTCTGGATTGGTCCGAGGAAGTCATCTGATGAGATCCAAGTGAGAAGGTGCTAATTAGTCTATGTTGGGATGAGAGGAAGCTCACATCTTACCACAGGTGTTCTGCACGTGACCTTTTCTTTTAATAAGACCTGTGAAGATACCTCGGGTGACTCTCTGCCTCAGAGAGAGTGATTCGGACTCTAATACAGTTCTGAATTCAGCACTAAAAGGAACTTGTCTGCTGATGAATTATAGCCTTACCCAGGACTGACTAACACGTGTGCCTGTTACAAGGAATTTCTTGCATCTCCCGAAACCAACAAGAAAGTTTTCCATTTCACCTAATTTGTGCCGGAGGCCAGATCAAGGGTGAGCATATGGAATTTACTGTCTTATCAGCTTGGGGTTAGATAAGGATCCAATTGTGATATGGGACAAGGTTTGTAAAGTTACCTTGGTGATACGGTAATCATTTGCTAATCAGGGACTTTATATTATTATAAGGAATTGTGTAGTGTGTGTGTAACAAGTTAGTTGCTAACAAGTGTATTGTGATAATTATGTACTGAGTTTCATTTGTGTAATCAGATATTTTGTGAACAATGTTTAGATATTACAACTGGCTTGTGAATTATATTTCTCTATTTTCATAATAAAAATATTTCTCATTAGCCTGGGTTTTGTGTCGTATAAATAGACCAAGAAATTTGAACCTAGATCAGCGTTTATGGTTTTCCCTAGACAGCATTATCAGAGACGTAATTTGTTATGTAACTGATTAGTATCTACCATAAATCTTCCTACAGTTTGGGGGCTCGTCCGGGATTTCGAGGTTTCTATTTTATGACCGTAGCCATTTCTGATGACCATGAGACTCAACTTTCATGGCATGCTGATCTAGTTCGCTTATTGCATGCTGAGGTAGAAGACTCTAATCAGGCTTATTGTGCTGTGTTACAGCGTCTCCTGCAGGCTAGAATTATACCTACAGGAGAACACTATTCAGAGTTCATCTGTGCGTTGTTTGCTTTCAAGACTTCTGTCTCCACTCGTTTATCTCAACAACGTTAACTTCAGAGTGACCTGTATGAGCAATTAGATGCTTGTAAAAAAGCATTGCAGGCAGGAAGTACTTCTTCACGGAACGAGTGATAGAGCATTGGAACAAGCTTCCAGTACAGGTGATCGAGGCCCGCAGTCTCCCAGACTTCAAGAATAAATGGGATACCTATGTGGGATCACTGCGAGAGTCATACCAATGAATAGGGTCGCTAGGATATAGACTTAATAGAGCAGGTCAGTAGAGTTAAGGGGGCCAGTAGACTTAAAAGGGGGTCAATGGTATGGGCAGACTTGATGGGCTGTAGCCCTTATCTTCCGTCATCTTTCTATGTTTCTATGAACAGGCTCGTAATGACTCTTGAACTTTTGGCCTCTACTTGTCAAGCTCAGCATTCCGATTTTGATCAGGTGATGTCTGCTTTACAGCTACGGTGCTCTGAGTTACAGGCTGACCTCGAAATTCATAAAACTCTGTTAAATGAAAGACCGGTGCATGTCTCTTGTACTAAGTGCTCGTCTTTAGTGTCTCAGCTTAACAATGTACGGGCTCAAAAGGCAGTTGTCCAGACAGCTCATGACGAGGCTGTTAAAAGCCATGCTGAGGTTTTGCTTAGGCTGCAGACCGAATTAGAGGACGTGACTGCTGCTTATGTCTGGGTGAAGATTTAGATTCGGCTGAGCGTTTATCTAATGATAAGGCTGCACGTGCCGACAGACAATTGTGTGCATTAAATGCTGATTTTATTGACTCTCAAAATAGACTTTCCGAGTGTGAGTCACATGTTCAACAGCTGACTGCATCTCTGTCTCGGGCAGATGCCGATAATCTGGCTCTGCGCCAGGATGTGCAAGCTATCTCCTCCCAAAGGACTGCGTTGGCTGCTGATGTCCAAGCTTTGCAAGACTCGGTTGCTGCTTTTTGTAGTGAGAAGGATATTCAGGCTACCCCTTCTCCCTCTCCCCCTCCCTCTCCTACACTCTCCCCTAAACCAGTACCTAGAACTGTCTCCCGTTCTTATCACAGCTCTGGGGGGGGGGGTAGGTACAGGGATTCGCAGGAGTGTTCTGATTCTACTGCAGAGGATTTGTTACCTAGTAACAAACCCTGCCCTGAGAAATTGGTGCCACTAGCTGACCGCCCAGTGCAGCAACCACGCCCTGTAAGGTCTATCTCAACTTCCTGTGATGTCACTGGACCTATTGATTCTAAACCACACCCAGTAAAGTCAGTTTACAGTGAGCCTAAACAACCACCAGATGGCGCCAAAGCACCAAACATTTCACAACATGCTCCACAGAGGTCACATCACAACACTGAAACTGTGAAGGATACTCAAAAACAAGGAGATGGTTATTTTGTACCACCCTATCACGCCCAGTTAATGAAGAGGTTTAAACAGATGATAGAACCCTTTAGAGAGGGAACTAAGCTAACTATTGAAGCACATCTGGCCTCAATACATGAGTTATATGAGACTTATGCAGTAACAGAGGCAAGTGACAAACTGCATTTACTCCGCTGGTCCTTTGCTTCCGAGTGTTCTGAGACATTGCGATCCATCATCATTGGCACTTGTGCTAGCGGTGGAACAACAACTCAAGAGACGTTATGGTACATACGCTGATTCCCTTGAGTCTTGCAAAGCCGCATTCCATTTGCGCTGTGGGCTCCAGGAAAATCCCCGTGAATTTGCTTTCCGTCTGAAACAACATTATTTTCCAGACAGGACTCCTTCGGAGGACGAACTGGAGTATGGAGAATTCCGATCTCTCTTTGAAAAAGCCTTGCCTGACTATATGAGTGTGATTGTGGCTGGTATGAAAAAGGCCTCTTACTCATCGATCCTGGCCATAGCCGAAGATTTCTATGATCATCAGGTCAGGGCTCCTGCAGGGCAACCTGCGAAACCGGTGCCCAAAGCACGATCTAAGGACCAAAAGCTCAGTGTATGCGCTGTTCAGACTTCACTCGCTTTGGAACCCAGTAGCTCTGTAGCTTCTACTCCAGGACCTGTTTCACCCCGTCCAGCGGACCTGCCTTCCTCTTCTGCTGCACCACCCAAAAGGGATGGACCCAAGACACAGAAGAGGAAACGGCCAAATAAGCCATGGAAGCATGATGATGATGACAGAAGCGTAATAATGGAACAATTGGCTCAGCTGCTAACTCGTATTTCCGCCCTGGAACTGACTTCCAAACAACTGGCAGTACCTGTCCCAGCTAGAAGGGAGCAGACCCCGAGGAGAAAGGATAACAATGTCGGTTACAAGCCCTCCGGCACTCGAATGGTCAAGTCTGTAGCAACTGACACCCAGGCTCCCTCAGTAGACGACCTGGATGACACACCCGAATTGTCAGAGGACGATAACGCATGACTAGTCCGAGAACCGATGTCTCCACCCATTATTGTATCTTCTATCCAAACAACATCTCCTGATGCTACACAAGACACTGATCCGGTACTCTCCAGTGAATTATCTGAGGACACAGAGTGGCTTCCTTCGTGGGATTCCATTAGGTCACACAAGTATTTCTTGGGTAGGCTAACGCCTATGGGTCAACGGTACACTCTACCTTTGCTTCTCCAAAAGGTCTTGTCCTGTCCCGGTTTACTTGATACAGCATCCGAAGTGACTTTGATCACTCAGGGACTATTCCAACGTTCGCAGACTACCCTGGGTACCCAGAATCCACTGTCGATTATTCCCTGTGATCTGTCTTTGGTTGCATATGGACATCAGAACATTGAGACAGTTGGTCAAACTTGGCTTACCTTGCAGTTAGGCAAAATGACTATCAAACACCCAGTGATTATTACCACTAGTCCAGGAGAGGAGTTTTTGATTGGAAACGATCTTTTGAAGAGATTGAGGCCTATTTTGGATTACGTCCAAGAAGTGGTCTGGGCCCAGGTGACGCGTCCCCTTCCTTTTGGGAAGGTACCGACTACACGCCTGCCCCAGGTTGCCAGTACTGTGGAGCGAAACGATACTTCAATTCGAATCAATTTCCTGCGTTCAGCGGATCCACACATCTTGGAGCTACGGTACGCCAATGTTCCAGAGGGGGGTCCCACAGACCGCGAGATTGTCAGCGTTCCAAAGGAACAAATATCTGACATTGTTCTCCAGGCTGACCATTTGGAGATTGTTCTGAAGTCTACGTTCCCCGTGCCGGACCCACCTCAAGAGACTGTCCAAGACCCCACCTCATCTGTTTCCAGTTCTCTGACTTCCCATCCTCGTCTACTGGCTGTACTTCACCAGGATGATACTGACTTGTTTGTTGATGTCCACCTGCATGGTTCTGTCCCAGTTTCAGCTCAACTGCTACTCCAGAGTGACATCTCCATGATTAGCGAATCCTTTTACTGTCAACTTCAGCGAACCATGCCCGTTCCGTTTGTTAGGCGCCACTCTACTCACCTACCTATACCAGGTCAGGGTGTCAAGTCTCTTGTTGGGGTTTGTAGCCTTCCGCTGACCCTGGGTTCTAAGATTTTCACTCATCACTTTTCTGTGGTGAAAGGCCTACACACATCCTTGTGTTTGGGATCAGATTGTCTTGTTCGTCTAGGAGTCTACGTTGATTTGGTGAACTGTGTGCTTTGGAGCAGATTGCAAGGCACCCCGGTAGAAGATGTGGACCTGATGGATGGTCTGAAGGCTGGACAACCTCTTCCTCAAGTTTGTGAAGTGGTCTGTGCTGAAGACGTCACGATTCCTGGTCTTGTGCAGGATTTTGCTCTGCCTCTTCGTTTGGCCCATGGTCAACGCATGCTCAATGATATTGGCTTTTTCAACCCGAATTCCTCTTTTCTCGAGCATGGTCTTTCACTAGGTGCTTTATCCTGTCTTGAAGTACCTACCTCTTCTTTCCATGTGTTGATTGTCAATGCTCAACCTACGGAATTCCTTCTCTCCGCTGGAGAACCTTTGGGTTTTCTGGTGGGAGAATCTTTTATTGATGTTGAGGTAACCTTGCCTATCATTGGCAGCTTGTCTTTCATTGTCGACCCCTGCCAGGGGGGGACATACCAGACCGTATTCTTACCTCACCTAAAGGACTCATTTCACTGGACTTCCTCTGGCCATATGATACATCGACATCCCATGTAACAGTGGAGAATGATTGTTTGATTTTATCCAGGAAGTTAGCTCTGTCTGACCAATCCAAAGCGGTGAATGCCATTGAATCTTCATCTTTGCAAGAACAGATTGAAGACCAAGTGGAAATCTCCTCCAACCAACCTTTTTCTGAGTTTGATGCCATGGTAAAGGAACAAGTGGACCTAGCTGATGCGTGCTCTTCTGATGAAGAAAAGGCTCAGTTAGCACAGTTGTTGTACAAGTATCGAGACCTGTTTGCAGTGGATTCTTATGACACTGGCCTGACCGATCTACATGTGACCAAGATTCCTACGGATCCCCAGAGTAAGCCCGTCTTCGTGCATCAGTATAAGATTCCTTTGGCCTCATATGAGTCCATGCAAGATACTTGATACCCTGGAAACTAGGGGTATCATTAGGCCTTGTAACAGTACATACAACTCGCCCTTGTGGCCAATCCTGAAGAAGAATAACAGTTGGAGAATTGCCTTGGACTACCGACAGCTAAACAAGCGGGTACCCTTGTCTAGGTGGCCTATGGCCCATCTTGACCAGAACTTGACTACCATCAAAGGAGCTAAGTATTTCACTAGCTTGGATTTAGCGTCTGGATTTTGGACAGTTCCTGTACATCCACCGGGAAGAAACAGTACACGTGGAATAGATCACCTTTTGGTTTTCTGAACTCTCCAGCTGAGTTCAACATATTTCTCCTTAAAGCCCTTCCAGATGCGGAAGCTCGAGGAACTCTAGTCTATGTGGATGACATCCTGATCAAGAGTCCCACCTTTCAGAAACACCTGGAAGAGGTAGAACATGTGTTCCAACAATTGCAGAATGCAGGAGCTAAATTGACCCTTGCCAAAGGTCAATGGTGCCGAACATCTCTGAATTACTTAGGGTATGAAATTTTCTCTGAAGGTCTTCGACCACAGAAGAAAAGGATACAGGCCCTACAACAGTGGAGGAGACCTAACAATCTGACAGAACTTCGTTCATTTTTGGAGATATGCAACTATTCTCGACAGTTCATAGATCAGTATGCAGAGATCTCTAGACCTTTGGTCGCCTTATTGAAGAAGGATGTACCTTGGATGTGGGGTCCTGAACAGGAAGATGCTATGCAAGAGATGAAAGAGCAGCTTAGTCGCTTTCCTTGCCTGGCCTACCCCGAGAGTGGTCGGGAATTCTTCATCGACCTAGGATTCTCCAAACACTCTATGAGTGCCGTCCTGTACCAGAAATACGACTCTGACAAGCGTGTGGTGGCCTATGCAAGCAAAGGCTTCATTGATGTAGAAAAGAAGTATTCTGACTGTGAGAAAGCTCTACTGTCAACTGTTTGGGTTCTTCAACATTTTCGGAGTTACATCCAAGGAGAAAAACTCATTGTAGAGACTTGTCATCAACCCATTAGTTTCTTGGGTAGTGACAAGATCAAGACTGGTCATGTCTCCAATAGCCGAATAGTCTCATGGACTTTGGCTCTCCAAGGATAGCCTTTACAGGTAAAGTATGCCCTGAAACATCGTAACACAGTAGCCCAAGGGATAGCAGAATTGTATGATTGTACAGAACAAGATTCTCTTACAGGTATACCGGAACCTGATGTTCCACCAGAAGAGGAGGAACCCCATCGTCATCATCTTTATGATGAACAGCTCTGTGCCAATATACCTCAAGTTTACGTGGATGGCTGTGCCTTCCACCAGGCCTCGGCCCATGATCTGGTCGCAGGAGTAGGTGTAGTGTGGAATGTCGACACACCTATGGAAACCTTGAAGTATAGATTGGGTGCTAAAACCAACCAATATGCAGAGATTGTAGCAGCCCTGGTCGCTGTACAGTCTGCGGTACAGAAGGGGATCCCAGAACTGATTATCTGTACAGATTCTGATTATGTGCGTCAGAACTTTGTGTCTCACTTACTGAAGAAGGATGCCCGTTCAAGCTGGACTTCAGTTTTGACTGTTTTGATTTTATTTTCAATTCTTTTTAGTTTATGATATATTTTTTAATCTCACTTATTGTTTTACCACTTATTTTGTTTTATTTTATCATTCAAATTTCATTTAAATTTCCCCAGAATTATATTGCTTCAACGGTTCTCCCTCTGCATCTATTCTTATCTCCCCTCTTTTTTCAACCTTTCAAAGTCCTTTAGATCATTGTAGTCTTATTAGAATGTTTATTTTCTTATTTTTCTCATCTATTCTCTATTTTATTTCTTCATTACTCTACTAATTGTCATTTTTCCAGGTACTTTAGTTAGATTGTGAGCCTTTGGGACAGTAAGGGAATTTCTAAGTACCTATTTTACTTATAATTTTAATGCACCCTATTGTCTATTTTTCTGTAAACCGCTTAGAATCCTAACGGAGTTTAGCAGTATATAAGAAATAAATTACATTACATTACATTACTTACCCGTGTGGAAAAAGAAGGACATGTTAAATTCCAAAGGAAAGCCTGTCCATCATGGTGACTTGATTCTAGTCTTAGATCAATTGGTACGAGACAATGACATGACCATCTATTGGAAGAAAGTGAAAGGTCACGCCAAGGTTAATAGTCATGATAAGATCGGAAATGACCTTGCGGATCAACTGGCCAAAGAAGGTGCTTTGTCAGGTGAACTATGGCAATGCCCTGAAGAGTTGTTCTCGATGGTACATGCTATTACTCGACGCCAAGCAAAACAGGTAGCTGAAACACCTGTAGTGCAGTGGGGTAATGATGTCCCTTCCTTTGATCTTGTAACCGCTCAGAAGACAGATCTTATCCTGGGAAAGTTCTATAACTTCATACAGAATCCACAGGATCATCCATTGTCTGAAGACGACCAGAAGGATGAAGAACTGAGGATACTCTACACCTCCAGAGAGAAATTCTCGATTCACCAGGACCTGCTCACTCGGACGAGTAAGTATGGTATCGTGCAGTGGGTGGTACCCCATGCATATCGAGGAATCATGTTGCAACATGCCCATGATGAACCTTGTGCTGGACATAGAGGTGAAGAAGTTACATATGAGACACTGAAGCAAGTGGCCTACTGGCCTCATATGCGGCAAGATGTGTAGTTATATACGAGAGGTTGCTTGACTTGTTGTCAATTTCAACCCTCTACACCAATTCACCGAGCACCCTTGAGAAAGAAGGGTTTGGTCATGCCCTGGTCCGACATCCAGATTGACTAGATTGGCCCAGTGGTCCGTTCCTCCCGAGATAATAAGTATATGCTGACTGTCACCTGTTTGTTTACCAAGTGGATTGAGTGCTTGCCTGCACCCAATTGTACGGCAGAGACTACCGCTACCTTGTTACTGAATCATGTGTTCAGTAGGTGGGGTTTGCCCACGCGAGAGACCAAGGATCACATTTCACTGCGGATGTGATGCGACACATGTGGAAGATGCTCGGAGTGAAAAGTAAATTGCACATAGCTTACCACCCTCAATCATCGGGACAAGTGGAAAGAGCGAATCGTACCATCATCACCATCCTGAAGAAGTACGTGTCTACCTCTGGTAAGGATTGGGACATGAAGTTACCTTTGGTACTGATGGCTATTCGTGCCACACCTCACCGGTCTACGGGGGTGACGCCTTTTGAAATGATGACAGGTAGAGAAATGACATTACCGATTCATTTGTTGTATAGAACTAATGATGTAAATCTTTCTAGTGCTGCTACTGCCCATGAATATGTCACCCATTTACGTCAACATTTACAGGGTGCATTTTCCTTTGCCCAGAAAAATCTGGAAACTGCTGCTAAAGGTAGAAAAGCCTATTATGATCATAGGACTACCACAAAGGAATACCAAATTGGCGACAAGGTATTCTATTACAATTTTGGCAAGACCAAAGAAAGTAAATTTTTGCCAAGCTGGCATGGTCCATTCCCTATAGTGGAAAAGGCTTCACCTGTAGCCTATCAAATTCGCACCAAGTCAAATTCTCCAGGTGCAGATGTCCTTAAATGGGTCCACATTAATCAACTGAGACCATGTCATCCCAGTAAATTTGCCCAGGATGAAACCATTGTTGTGATGAATGACATTAACCTAGCAACAGCCTAGGCTGTTCTCTCTTTTCTGTTTTTCAGGTGGCGAAGAGTTCTGCTGATGCTGTTCCTGATTGTCCTGCTGATTGGAGTTGTTACCAAAGTGATCGATCCTGGTCCGCAGTCCCGTATTGTCCTTCAAAATTCTCCTGGTTTCTTGTTCTTCCCGTTCCAGATCTTGCTCCAGAACATCTTCTTTCGATGTTTCTCTTTTCTATTTGGACTCTACTGAGACTGAGACTGAATTGGAAATCCTGGATGATTTCCGTGGCCATCCCATCAACTTTACCCTTGAAGTGGAACAATATCTGTTGTCAAAACCTTCCCATACTATTGAACTGAAAGTTGATAATGATAAGCTTCATGTTGCGGACTATTATGTTGGCTCCTCCAATGTACATGAAGTTGTTGATACCCGCAGTGTGGACCTTTTTATCACTGTTGTTATTCCAATTTTTGCCATCCTGTGGGTTCTCTTATTTGGGTTCTCTGTTTTTGCACTCTATGAGACCATCCGGATACGACGTCTTATTCGTCATAGACCATCACCTCTGGACTTAAGAATGCATGATTACATTGCAGCTATGAAGGAGTGATTTTGATAGCCGTATTTTTGATTTTGATCTTTCTGTCTTAACTTTTGCTTTGGCATACCTTTTGTGCCTCGCTATATAGTTATGATTTTTTATTTTATCATATATTGTCATTTATCAGTGATTTGGTTATCATTTATTTGGCTGGGTTCAAATATTTAGCCCTTGCCTTTATGATTATTATACATTGATTATTGATATCTTTGATTTATTGCTGATTTATATGGTATTGCTTATGTATATGCATTTTGTATCACCTTGGGTCTTGACGATCCTTTCCTACTTAGTTAGGTTGAAGGTGAAATAGACTCCATTGAAGTTATTTCTCCTTCAAGAGGGGGGACTGTAGGGGTGTTTCCGTATTTGTAATGTAATGTAATGTAATGTAATTTATTTCTTATATACCGCTACATCCGTTAGGTTCTAAGCGGTTTACAGAAAATATACATTAAGATTAGAAATAAGAAAGGTACTTGAAAAATTCCCTTACTGTCCCGAAGGCTCACAATCTAACTAAAGTACCTGGAGGGTAATAGAGAAGTGAAAAGTAGAGATAGAGGAAAAATTAAAAAATAAAAATAAACATTTTAATAAGACAGCATTGATCTAAATACTTTGGAAGGTAGAAGAGAGGAGAGAAAGGAATAGATGCAGAAGGTGGAACCGTTGAACAGTAGAATTCTGGAGAAATTTAAATGATATAAATAGAACAAAACAAAGACAAAAAGGCAAAACAATAGATAAGATTAAATATAAATCATAAGCTGGAAAGAAAAATAAAAATAAAACTTTGTCTTCAATCCACGGTTTCAGCGTCATTGATGAAGTGGAGCAAGTAAGTTTAAGAGGATCGATGATGTTTCCAGAAAAAGGGCTTCTTCAGGGAAGAGACTTGGCTGACAGTCCCTGGATGTCTATGTTTCCTCCCCTGCGATGGTCTCCTGTCCATGTATTTCTTCCCAGACACATTGCCCGTGTCCCAACCGCTCCAAGGAGGCCGTCCCAGATGAGGCCCACGGCGACCACAGGATCCTCCCTTCTGCGGGAAAGCCGCCCGGAGCCGACAGTCGGTGTGCGTTGGTGCCGCTGGAGCTGGGGCCGACAGGGGACCCCTGAAGATTAGGCCTCTATGACCTCATCAAAGCCTGAACCATTGTCTGTAAGAAATCTTTCTGAACCATTGTCTGCAAGAAACTTTCCAGCATGAATTTTGCAAGAAGAAAGAAGTACACAGCTTTGCTGTTTCTACCTGATGCATTATGGTTATGTACCAGAAAGTTATTCTACTCAAGGACATCCATCTGTGACTTCATAATGGGACTGTGTGATTCTGGGGGAAGTTATCCTGTTCTTATCTGTCTAACGGCCCTGGGTCTACCAGCCTATATGATACTTTACACAGAAAGGCTATTCATCCAAGTTCTGTTTCTGGATTGGTCCGAGGAAGTCATCTGATGAGATCCAAGTGAGAAGGTGCTAATTGATTGGTCTGTGTTGGGATGAGAGGAAGCTCACATCTTACCACAGGTGTTCTGCACGTGACCTTTTCTTTTAATAATTAGACCTGTGAAATTACCTCGGGTGACTCTCTGCCTCAGAGAGAGTGATTCGGACTCTAATACAGCTCTGAATTCAGCACTAAAAGGAACTTGTCTGCTGATGAATTTTAGCCTTACCCAGGACTGACTAACACGTGTGCCTGTTACAAGGAATTTCTTGCATCTCCTGAAGCCAACAAGAAAGTTTTCCATTTCACCTAATTTGTGCCGGAGGCCTGATCAAGGGTGAGCATACGGAATTTACTGTCTTATCAGCTTGGGGTTAGATAAGGATCCAATTGTGATATGGGACAAAGTTTGTAAAGTTACCTTGGTGATACGGTAATCATTTGCTAATCAAGGATTATTATTATTATAAGGAATTGTGTAGTGTGTGTGTAACAAGTAGTTTTACTTAGTTGCTAACAAGTGTATTGTGATAATTATGTACTGAGTTTCATTTGTGTAATCAGATATTTTGTGAACAATATTTAGATATTGCAGCTGGCTTGTGAATTATATTTTTCTATTTTCATAATAAAAATATTTCTCATTAGCCTGGGTTTTGTGTCGTATAAATAGACCAAGAAATTTGAACCTGGATCAGCGTTTATGGTTTTCCCTAGACAGCATTATCAGAGACGTAATTTGTTATGTAAATGATTAGTATCTACCATAAATCTTCCTACAGGGACAGGCCTTTAGGGGGAAACAGGCAGGCAGGCCTTCAAGGGGGGGGAGACAGGCAGGCCTTCAGGGGTGGGATGCAGGCCTTTAAGGGGGGGATAAGCCTTCAAGTGGGGGGAAAAGCCAAAGGGGGGAGACAGGCCTTCAAGGGGGTGACATGCCTTCAAGGGGGTGACAGGCCTTCAAGGGGGGGACAGGCCTTCAAGGAGAGGACAGGCATTCAAAGGGGGGAGACAGGCAGGCCTTCAGGGGTGGGATGCAGGCCTTTAAGGGGGAGATAAGCCTTCAAGGGGGGAGCCAGGCCTTCAAGTGGGGAGCCAGGCCTTCAAGGGGGGAGCCAGGCCTTTAAAGGGGGGGGGAGACAGGCCTTCAAGGGGGGGACAGGCCTTTAAGGGAGGGGGCCCTGGTGTAGAAGTACACGGAGGGAGGGAATGGGGCTTCAAAGAGATGTGCATATGCTGGACTTTGGGAGGGAAGAAATAATGGGTCTAAAAATAGAGGAGAAGAAGAGAGATGATGGACAATGGGATTTAGGGAGGGAAGGAACAGAAAGGGAGATAAGTTGGACACAAGGGATGGTGTGGAGGGGGGATAGAGATACTGGATAGGAGGGTAGTTGAGAAAAGAAAGGGAGATGGTGGACCCTGGGGTGGTTGGGAAGGAGGGAGAGATGCTGGATGAAAAGGTAGTTAAGAAAAGGTGGATCTGTGGAGGGAGATGAAAAAAAGGAAAGATGCCAGAGGACAGAGATGGCAGGTGGATGGTTAGTTTCAAGTTTCAAGTTTATTAGGATTTGATATACCGCTTATCAAGGTTATCTAAGTGGTTTTTACAATCAGGTTCTCAAGCATTTTCCCTATCTGTCCCGGTGGGCTCACAATCTATCTAACGTACCTGGGGCTATAGAGGACTGAGTGACTTGCCCAGGGTCACAAGGAGCAGCGCAGGGTTTGAACCCACAACCCCAGGGTGCTGAGGCTGTAGATCCAACCACTGCGCCACACACTCCTCCGAGTTAGCACGAAGAAAGAAGGAGACCCTGGCAAGCAAGTTATCAGAAGACAACCAAAGCCTGGGTCCGACAAGATTTGAATAATGACCAGACAACAAAAGGTAGGAAAAATAATTTATTTTCTGTTTTGTGATTACAATTTGTCAGATTTGAAATGACTGGTGTTAGACCGCAAACGTGAGCTAGGATTTAACAGAGAGATGAAGTCTTTTTTGTTTGTTGATTTTGTTTACACCACAGCGCCAGTGTGGTTAGGAGAAGGCAAAGGGCGTGAAGAGGATATAAAATAAACCCACCAGGATGTTTGAAAAAAACACCCAATTGGAAAGGAAAATCGAATCGAAAAACCAATTCAATAGGCTGAATCGAATCGAATCAAAATTTTTTTTCCTGAATCGGGCAGCAGCTCTACCAGTGAGCCACAGCCCTTCCATAGAGAACCAATGGACAGCAACAGAAGAATTTACAGAAGATGGGAAAGCAGAAAAAAAAACTGGGACCAACTTGATGGAAAAATAAGTTTCCAGACAACAAAGGTAAAAAACGGAATTTAAGGTTTAGTTTAGTTTATTGACTAAAATATGTTAGCTTTGGGAAATATATATAGAAGACATCTTTGTATTGTGTTCAAAAGAAAAGGCAATGCATTTCTGGTTTTATTTCTACAGTGTTGAAGTACTTACTGACCCTTGCTGTGGCTGGTGGGGATCCCCAAGCACCGCCAGCAGAGAACCTCCTCTAGAGATGGTCAGAACTCCCCTCCACCAAGCGCAGCAATCGCTGGCAACATCCATGAGCCACTGAGGTGCCAGCATCTGTGACTCGGATGCTACTGCTGCCTGCCAAGCTTGGCAAAAAGGACCCCTGGCCAACTGTAGAGGAAGTCCTCAGCTAACAGCTTGAGGGTCCTCATCAGCTGAGTATTTATATTTTATATTTATATTAGAGGCTCTGGTAGAGACCCATTTACAAAGTATGTATTCTTCTCGATTAATAGTTCCAAATTAATTAAAGTGTCTTTGCTTATTTGTAAATGGGTCTCTATCAGAGCCTTTAATTCAGTAATAAATGAAATAACTACTTCTGAAGTTTATATAGGGACGGGCGGGGACGGGTTTGACTCCTAGCGGGGATGGACGGGGACAGGTTTGATTATACTGGGTATGATTTTTTTTTTTTTTTTGCCAGTTGGTTGAGTGCCAGTTAACTGGGATTCTACTGTATTAAAAAATCCAGCTATTCAGTACCAGTGTTCAGACAGTAGCCAGTGCTGAATTCAGCAGTGACTGGCATTGTTGTTCAGACAGTTCACTGTTGTTTTAATTTTACCTAGACAGAGGGGCATTTTCGATAGTCTGACTTTGGACATATCTTGCAAGACATCCAAATATCAAGGCAAGGAAACATCAATTTGTAAAACAGATAGATGTATAAATTTTTTTCTTTGAAAATGGCCTCTTTGAACGTCTTGGCCCCTAAGGACATCTGACTTTTTTGACCATTTTCCAATACCAAAACATTTATGTTCAAAACGTCCTAATCCAGACCATTGGACGTGGGAACTTAAGAACATAAAAATTGCCACTGCTGGGTCAGACCAATGGTCCATTATGCCCAGCAGTCAGCTCACGCGGCGGCCATTAGGTTAAAGACCAGTTTCCTAACTGAGATTAGCCTTACCTGCATACCTTCTGGTTCAGCATCCTATGCCCTCATTGCAGATTTTCCTTTCAAATTTAAACATCTCTATCATATCTCCCCTCTCCCACCTTTCCTCCAAAGTATACAGATTGAAATCTTTAAATCTGTCCCCATACGCCTTATCATGAAGACCACACACTTAGTAGCCTTCCTCTGGACCGACTCCATCCTTTTTATATCTTTTTGAAGGTGCGGCCTCCAGAATTGTACACAATATTCTAACTAAGGTCTCACCAGAGTCTTATACAGAGGCATCAATACCTCCTTTTTCCTACTGGCCATACCTCTCCCTATGCAACCTAGCTTCCTTCTAGCTTTCGCCGTCACCTTTTCAACCTGTTGGGCGTGATTGTATGTGATGATCTTAAGGTGGCCAAAGTCCCGCTCTTCCGTCGTGCACATAAGTTCTTCACCCCCTAAACTGTACCATTCCCTCTGGTTTTTGCAGCCCAAATGTATGATTTTGCATTTCTTAGCATTAAATTTTAGCTGCCACATTTCAGACCATTCTTCAAGCTTTGCCAGGTCTTTTATCATGTTATTCACACCATATGGCGTGTCTACTCTATTGCAGATTTTGGTATCATCCGCAAAGAAGCAAATCTTACCTGACAACCCTTCAGCAATATCATTTATAAAAATGTTAAGAACAGGCCCAAGAACAGAACCTTGAGGCATGCATTCATCTCCAGGATGCGAACTTCTTGGCCCTGGTCTTAACCCTTCACAGGGAGGATGGACGAGAATACCATCTGCGCATCTGACTGCTTCATCTTCTCTCCAAGAGCCACAAAGTCACTTTTGATACATTCACAGGGGTATATGGCAGTATCGTTAGTGCCAATGTGGGTAAGCAGCATTGGCTAAAAGTCATCAGCCTTGATGAGTCTTGGCAAGCTCTGCATAACATCTTGGATTTTGGCACCAGGCAGACAGCATACCTCTTGTGACTTTATGTCTAGTCTGCAGATGGATGCTTCTGTACCCCTCAGAAGCGAATTACCAACTACCACTATCTTGCGCTTCCTAGTGGTCACAGATCCAGTAATTTGGGGAATTTCAAGCTTTGGTCCTTCCTCACCTTGAGATGCTCTCATCTCCTCCACTTCCAGGACAGCATACCGATTCTTCAGTTCAAGGGTGGGGGGGGAGTCACAATACCAATCTTGTAGTGTTCCATAATCTGAGTCCAGCTGTCTTCCCTCAGCAAAGCCTCTTCCCCACTGCTGGAAATCTTTGATGCCTCATGAACCATTTCATTGATGTACCTCTCATTCTCACAGATGCTTCTTAGTCTTGCCACCTCCTCTCTCAGTTCCTTTACTTCCTTCATGAGAGATTCAAGCTGAAGACAGCTTGCACATGGAGCTACTCCCTCTGCCTGGGTAACATTTTCTGTCTGCACAAAGACAGAAGTTGCAACCTGGGGAACAGCTTTGGTGATATGTTTCCCATCTATTCTGTGGTGCAGAAGTACTTACACCTGGAAGAATAAAGAAAGGGCAGAAAAATCTTACCAAAGTAATGCCCTGTTCCTGATTGGCTGAAGAGCCTATAAATCAAAAAGTCCTGCCTTGGGGTGGGCGAGAGGGAATTAAATGAACAATAGAGCCTTTCCTCAACAGCTATTTGTGCCCTAATCTGATATTATGCCCTTAAATGCAATCTAAAACACTAATCTAGGCTAAAACACTGTTTGTATTAATCCTTAACAGAGACTCTAAAGGCTAGACTATTGACTAACTGATTTTGCTGAGCTAAAAAAGAGAACTACAATAATATAACCTACTGGAACCCAAGTTTACCATTCCCAGACAGTAGTTCACAGGTTGCTGTGAAAAATATATTTAATGCTGAGCCTCTACAACAGGGGTGCCCACAGTTTTTGGGCTTGCAAGCTACTTTTAAAATGACCAAGTCAAAATGATCTACCAACAATAAAATTTTAAAAAAACACAAAGCACACTGTACACAGAGAAAATGTAAATTATCATTTATATTCTAGGGGGTTTTCAAAGAGGTCAAGACAGATGACTCTATGCAATGTCACCTCAGTAACAACTATACAAAAATAGGCAAATATACCCCCTCCCTTTTTACTAAACCTCAGGCTCCCTGAGCTAAAACCTGTTATCCCAGGACAAGCAGTCAGCATATTCTCACTGATGGGTGGCGGCACCGACGGAGGCCCGGTACGGACACTTTAGAGTGAATTGCACTCTAAGAACTTTGAAAGTTCACATGCAAGAGTGCCTTCCCGCCCGACGTAGGCACGCGGTCCCTCAGTTTCTTAGTTTCCGCAGAGCTAAGTCACATTTTCAACAGCTGTTGAAAAATTTTTTTCCTTTTCGCTGCCTTTCTTTTATCGTTAAAAAAAAAATTAAAAAATTCATACACTAGTGTTTAAGCCCGTTACATTAACGGGTGCTAGTCTGGTTTTTTTTCTTTGTCTCTCTCTCCTTGGATGCTGTCTGTCTGTCATTCTTTATGTCTGTGCCTCTCCCTGGCCCCCCTATCTATTTTTCTTTCTGTCTCTGTCTTTCTGGCCCCCTGCCTGTATTTCTCTGTTGCGCCATGCAGGCCTGTCTCTCCGTGGCCCCCTTCCTATGTCCATAGTGTTCCATCCTATGTCCTTAGTGCCCTCAGTGCCTCCTATGTCCTTAGTGCCCTCAGTGCCCCTTCCTATGTCCTTAGTGCCCCCAGTGCCTCCTTCCTATGTCCCCCTCACTGCCTTCCAGACTTTGACCCCCCCACCCCCAAAGCCAGACTGTCTGCCTGCCTGCCTCCCATCCCCCCGTGCAGTAGAACCATTGAGCAGCATCTTTCAATTTCTACCTCCCCTCCATTCCCCCTGTACAGTAGAAGCCGGCATTTTCTTTACCTCCCATCCACCCTGTGCAGTAGAACCGGTAAGCAGCACCCCTCCCCCCTACCGCCCCATGCAGCCAACCCCACTGACCCTCCCATCCGCCCCTCCCACCGCGAGACGATCTACAAACCTCCCGGCACCAGCAGCGTCCCCAGCACTTTAAACACGCTGCTTCGCGGCCTTCTACTGCCGATTTCCTCTGTCGCGTCTCTGTCTCTTATGATGTCATCAGGGACGCGGCAGAGGAAATTGGCAGTAGAAGGCCGCGAAGCAACGTGTTTAAAGTGCTGTGGACGCTGCTGGTTCTGGGAAGTTTGTAGATCGTCTCGCGGTGGGAGGGGGGATGGGAGGGTCAATGGGGTCGGCTGCACGGCGGCGGTAGTGGCGGGTGGGAGAGATGGAAACATGCGGAGGTTTGTGGTCGTTTTGCAGTGGGGGGGCCGATGGGAGTCTCAAAGGGGGTTTGGGTGTGGTGGGAGGGGGTTGACGACAATGAACTGCCTTCCTTCCTTACAGTGAGTGAAGGGGGGGTCGAAGTGCGCATGCGCACTCTTGCAGGCCATGGACATACGGATCACAGAACACGCAGGTAAGAGTGCGCATGTGCGCTTAGGGTTTTATTATACTGTGTGTGTGTGTATATATATATATATATATATATGTGTGTGTGTATATATATATATATATATATATATAACCAACTAAACTTTTATAGTTTATTTCTTTTTTCTTTCCCGTTGTTGGTTTGGCTTGGTGGGGGCCTTATGGATCACCATGTTGTTTTCTCCCCACTTCATGGCTCTTGTTTTGTTGTGGAACTTGTCTTCACCGACATCCTTCTGTGATTTTAGTGTTGTCGGGATCTCGGCTTTGCCGATTTTTTTCTTCCCTTGCTTTTTTCCTCTTCAGCGCATTTTCATGTGGATTCTTCAGAAGCAGATTTCCGTCAACACTGCCAAAAATCTGGCACCAGCCGATGTCAGTGATCCGGTGCCAAGCGTACCTCCGGCACCACTCCTCCGGTCTGCACCGACTTTGATGGACCCGATCCTACTCTGGGTAAGTTGATGCTCCTTTCTTCCTTGGGCTTCAGGTCATTGTAGCAGTGAGTCTAATCCTGCCGACCTTGGTCATTGTAGCAGTGAGTCCAGTCCTGACGACCTGTTTTTTCAGCCCCATCTCTGGTTCCGCTTCAATGTCGATGACTGCCTTGATACGGGCATGCTCATCTTGGAAGCGTGGAGCGACACTCATGGTACCGGTTATGGACCAAGGGTACCGGTGTCATTTTCTTCCTGCTCCTTTAAAAATATATGCCTTGATATCGGCATTTTCATTTCTAGTGGGTAGCACGATGGTACCGGCGCAGCATCCATTGGTACCAGTGCTTTCTTTTCAGCAGTGTTTCTTTCATGTCCACGTCTGTCGGCATGTTTCACTGTACCTGTCGGTTCCTGTGTCGATATTGACATTTATGGTAGGTGTTGACGCCTGTGATCGATGTCTATGATCAATGTCGACGCCGTGTCAGTCATCATCTCTGATCCATGTCGATGTCCATATTGACACCCATGTTGATATTTCGGAGCGCCTTTGTCGACATCGACACGTTCACCTGTGTTGTTCAGGGCATTGGCCATGTTGATACCGTCTCTTCTGGTGCTGATCCAGTTCAGTTTTGGTACCGGTAGCATTTTCACAGGAGTCCCCTCTAATTTTGACGACTCCTATAACGCAACGCCAGTTGTCGTTGATGTTACTGGTGTTGGTGTTGCTCCGGTATGGGAAGGCTTTGCAGTCATTAAGCTGTTTCGGCCTTCAACATCGACTTCCTGACTGTGTTGGGATTGACTTTCTGAGAGGATAGGGGTGTCTTTTGGAACTATACCCCATATCTCTCTGAAGCAGTGGGTCCTTCTTCATCACATGTTCTTTTTTCCCTTCCATGGAGTTAAAAAACAAACCAACACACCACATAAAGTTTTTACAGATCCCTTAGGGAATGGTCTGTGAAAGCGTTCCTTTGGAAGTTGACTCTACAGTCATTCCTTCTCTAAGGATTTTTCTTTTCCTTGATCTGTAGTTTTACTCAAGGTTTATTTTCCTTCTCTTCCATATCTACAGGAGTTTTTTGACACGCCTTTCGAAACAGTCATGTGTCATTGTTTTCCTCCTGAGTTCATTCTACAGGTTAGTGTGTAACCTGCCTCAGTCTTTCTGGACAGAGTGGATAGGGCTAAGGACCGGTTAGCCAAATGGGCTCCCTGGCTTCCTATACTGCCTGCATGATTTTCCTTGGCATACATTTGTTCACACATTCTGTGTATCCACTTTTCAGTACCTGTTCTTGCAGATCTGGTTTTTACAGCTCTGGTCTGAAATTGAGTATCTGTTTTTATCATCACTCACCTGGACAGCTTAAATACATATGTCTGATTTGGGGAACCGTGCTAGGACCAGGTGAGATTCTCTGGTCACATCTGAGTAGCCATCTTCACCTTCTCTAAGCCTGTTTTTTCATGTACTACTAAGAGCCTTAGCTCTCTGAGTTTTCTTCATATAGCAGGTTTATGCATTTAATGTTTTCACCCTGCTCTTAGACTCTGTTTCCCTAAGAGAGTCTATGTTGGATCTTATGCAGTCCTTCCTTGTTTCTCCTGCTGAGTCTCCTTGAAGGGTTCTCTTCGTTTAGTGGAGTTCGGGATTCTCATCCCTTCTTTCTATTGATTTTCAGGTTCACTGGAAGACTGTGTTTTTTCTGGATCTCTTTTTTTCTAGTCCAGAAGTTCTTCAGGACTCGTTTCACCTTATTCAGACCTCATGGCTCTGCTTCCTGGTTTTCAAAGCAGCCGCCACATGCTATAATTCATACGGCTTTCAGGCTATGCTTTTTAGTTCTCTCAGCCGTTCTCCCTACCAGTATAGGTTTTTTTCCTTTCGCCTGGCATTTGCTCCCAGATTCTTCAGGAGATGTCTGATTGTGCTGGCCACATGTATTCGATTACAGGGCCTTCTTCTTCTTTCCTTTTTTAAACATCATTTTTTTTCCCCGGCTGTTTTTCAATCTATCTCATTTTTTTTAGATTTTCAGTTTTCATACTCAAATTCATGTCTGTGCTTCATTGGGGTACTCCTTGACACCACTCTTGTGTGAGTATTTCTTCTTTAAAATTGCTTTCAATCTCTCATCTGTCTGGTCAACAGTTGTTTCTTTTTTCAATCCTTTCCTGCCAGACACATGATGATTCTTTTGAGCAGCAGGGTTTCTCCTGTTTCTGGTTGGACTACATTTTTGTACTCCTCAGTGGTCTTTTGTTCTCAAGTGGTATCAGGCAAGGGCTCGTCCCTCACAGCTTGTATATCTTTCCTCTGCAGTTGCTTTCCTTAGGGCTGATCTCCTCTTCTCTATCCGGAGATCCCCTTTTTTCTTTGCTCCCTCCTTGCATGGTCATCATGCCTGTTGAATCTTTTTCTGCATGGGAGGTTCATATGGGTAATCTGCAGCCTCAGGCTCTTTTGACTGCCAGGGAACTGATTTTTCCCATTCATTTCCTAATTTTTCTAGTAATGTTTTTATCCTCATGGTTTTCTCATCATCTATTCTGTCCTCAAGTCCTCCTCCCTTGCATAGTCAATCCAGTAATAATGAACTACATATAATTGAGCAAGGAGGCTAGGGTTCTCTCCTGTTGTGTCAGGAGGCCCTACTTTTATGGACTTGAGTGGCATCTTGCTATTTGCTCTTGCTTCTATTCATGAGGAGCTGAATTTCCTAGCAGACATTTTCAGCAAGATTCTTTAATCTCCCGCATGGACTTTCCATTTTACAATTCTCTGGTCCATTTTTGCTCAAGGGGGCGCTCTACAGGTGGATTTGTTGGCAACTCCTCACAATCACCAAGTTTATTCCAAGTTTATTAAATATTTGATTAATCGCTTATTAACATTCTAAGCGATGTACAAAGTATAAAATATTAAATTACAATAGTTGAAGGGAAACAGACAATGTAAATACGACTGACAAATTAATGATACAGAAGGAAGGGAGTAGGTAAAGAAATACAATTTTAAAAAATAGTAAAGGAAACATATAAGGGCAAAACAACATTAGGGAGGGAGTAGAAATAAAAAACAGAAAGTTTAAAGCATAGGGCTTAGTAGAAAACCCTAATCTAGTCTTACATTCTAGTTATATTAGCTATCAAATGCATCTTTAAAAAGAAAGCATTTTAGTTTGCTCTTAAATCTCTCCAAACCTGATTCTTCTCATATATAAATTGGAAGTAAATTCCACATTTGAGGGGCTGTAACAGAAAAAATAGAATGTCGCCGTGTATTTATAGATTTAAGAGAAGGAACTGTCAAAAGATGCTGTTAAATAGATCTAAGTGATTTAGAGGGAGTATAGGGAATCAATACTCTATAAATAAAAGAAGGTGATTTGTATAGAAGAGATTTAAAAGTTAATAGACTTAGTTTGTACGTTATTCGGTGAGCAACTGGAAGCCAATACGCTTCCTTAAGTAATGGAGTCACGTGATCAAATTTTTTTGCGTTCTTTATATGTTTAATTGAGGCATTTTGTATGATCTGTAGAAGACAAATTTCTTTTAGAGCAATTCCTTTGAATAACGCATTACAGTAATCTAATTTTGAAATCACCAGCGAGTGAATTAGTATATTTAGAGATTTTGGGTAAAGGAATTTGGAAACAGAGCGAATTTGCCGTAATCTATAGAATGTGGATCTAACAATACTACTAATATGTTCGTGGAAGGTAAGCTTGCTATCGAAAGTAACCCCAAGGATCTTAATGGTACTAGATGATTACAAGGTAGAACCTTTAATAGTAATAGGAAACGAAAGCTTGTGATCATCTTTCCAAGGGAAAAACATGACATTAGATTTGTTAACGTTCAAGGCTAATCGATTAGTCTCGAGCCATTGGTGAATCAGTTCTAGTTTCTTGTTAATAGCTGTTATTTCAGAAGAATTATTGGAGTCTAGTTGGTGTATAAGTTGAATATCATCAGCAGGTTTTTACTCCAGACTTTGCTCCCTTCTTCATCTGGCAACAGATATTTTTCTCCTGAATTGGACAGAAATGTTTCTATATGCATTCCCTCCATTTCTTCTCCTGTTGAGCATTTTATTCCAGCTCAAGAGAGATGTAGCTACCATGTTTTTTATTTACTTCATGGTGGCCCAGACAACATGGGTTCTCCCTTCTTCTTCAACTCAGTTTTAGGGAGCCCTTTCTTCTTCTCATTTTCCTCCTCAGTTCACTCTGACTCAGGAATCTTTGATTTATTCCAATCTCCATTGGTTTTTCCTTGGGCTGCGTCAATTTCATTTACATCTTTCTCAGCCCGTTTGTTAATTTCTGGTTGTCTCCAGGACACCAGCCATTCAACCTTGCTCATATGAAAAGTGGTTTCGACTTTTTTTCCTGGTGTCTTTTTTTATCTGCCTGCTCTTCCTTCCTAGTCAGTGGTATTGATCTTGGCTTATTTCTTCTTTTGTTGGATTCTAGTCTCGAGTCTATATCTCTCAGACTTCTTTTCAATGCTATTGCATTTTTTCTCTTTGTCAGTCCAGGGTCAACTTTTTTCTACGTATCCTCTGGTTTATAGATTCATGACATGGTTTTTTTTCCTGTGTATAACCACACCTCATACCTTCTCCTGTCTTTGGGGCTATAGCTTTTTCTGCTGGGTTTCCAGGTTTATGATGGAATTTTTTCCCTGTGAAACCATCTCTACAGTCTCCGCCTGTAGTTCTTTCCTATTTGTTGATGCTACCATTTGTAACAATGGCCGCAGTTCTCCTTGAGTTTCTTGCCTGGAAAGTAGTTTTCCTTATTACTCTCACCTCTGCCAGGAGGGTCAGTGAGTTCCATGCATTATTAGCCGATTCATCCTTACCAGCTTTTCATCATGAAAAGGTCTATATTTTTTCCTGCTCCTCATTCTCCTACGGGAGCTCTTGTTTTGTATACTTTGGCTTGTAAGCAGTTTTTTTGTCCTCCTTAATGCAACGGTCAAAGCCGCAGTACTTTTCTCCCTAACTTTTCTTTTGATTCAACCTAGTTTGGGTATCCTATATTCATGAGAACGTTTTTCAACTAGCTGATTGCCTACATTTCATTCTGCTATACTCAGACTGGCCTGGCACGGGGAAATTGTGTCGCAATCCACCGAGTTCGAGTTTTGGCAGCTTTTGTTGTTTCTTCCTTTTAACTACATATTTGAGAAACTCTGTACAGCTGTCATCTGGTCCTTAGTTCATACCTTCACTTCTCACTGCTGTCTGGAGTCTTTCTCCAGGCGGGATGAGCACTTCGGCCTCTCTGTACTACTAAGTTTGTTTTTCTAATGGCCAATTCTACCACCATCCCATTTCTGTTAGCTTGGAGGTCACCCATCAGTGAGAATATGCTGCCTGCTTGTTCTGAGATAAAGCAGTTACTTACCATAACAGGTGTTATCCAGGGACAGCTGGCAGATATTCTCACAATCCACCCACCTCCCCGGGTTGGCTTCTTAGCTGGCTTATCTTAACTGAGGGACCACGTGCCTACGTCAGGCAGGAAGGCACTCGCGCTTGCGCGGTGCAGGCTAGCCAGAACTTTCAAAGTTCTTAGAGTGCAATTCACTCTAAAATGTCTGTACCGAGGCTCCGTTAGTGCCGTCACCCATCAGTGAGAATATCTGCCTGCTGTCCCTGGATAACACCTGTTACGGTAAGTAACTGTGCTCTATTGCGGTTTAGTAAAAGGGAACCATAGTGCAAAATATAAATTCTCAAAACGGACACATTTTGATCACTAGATTGAAAATGAAATCATTTTTCCTACCTTTGTTGTCTGGTGATTTCATGAGTCTCTGGTTGTACTTTCTTTTTCTGACTGTGCATCCAATATTTCTTCCCTTCTAATCTAATCGAATCTTCTATTTCTGCGTTGCACATACCTAAGGCAGGTTCAAGGCGACTTACAAAGAGAAGAAAGAGGAATGGAGAGGGAAGGGGAAAGAAGGGGAGGAGAAAAAAAGGGGGGAAATTTGGGCATGGGGAGATCTGAGAAATTCAAGTGTCAGAGGTTGGTTTTCAGTTTTTTTCCGGAATGTGATGTAGTTGGGTTCTGTTCTGGTCGTTTCAGTGAGGTCATTCCAGATTTTCACTCCTAGGAAGGTAAGCATAGAGTAAAAGATTCGCTTGTATTTGAGATTCTTTGTTGAGGGAAGGTTTAGTAGTATCCTGTTAAGAGTTCTGTGGGAGATAGCCCATACCTTTGAGAAGAGTTGGATGAGTGGAGCTGCTGAGTTTACGTGAATTATTTGGTATAAGATGCATGAAGTTTTAAATTTTATTCATGATGGGATGGGTAACCAGTGTAGTTGCCTGATGAAGGCTGATATCGAGTCGTATTTTTCAGATTGAAAATTAGTCTTACGGCTGTGTTTTGTATGAGTTGTATTTTATGGATCAGTGCGCTGTTGATTCCCAAGTAAGCGGAGTTATAGTAGTCCAGCTGTGGTAGGATCATCGATTGCACAATCAGAGCAAAGTGATGTTGATGAAAGTATGGTTTGATGAGTCTTAGTTGCTTTATGGTGAAGAGGGACTTTTTCCAAATATTAGAAATTTGAGCTTCCACGGTTAATGTGTAATCAAGAATGCAGCCTAGGATTTTGGAGGTTTTATCGACAGCGAGGGTGTGGCCCGAACAGAGAGTGATGCTTGTTGGTGCTGTCTGTTGGGCTGTGTGGAAGTATAAGATTTTGGTTTTGGTTTGGTTTAGTTTTAGCTTGTTGATTGTTACCCAATTTTGGATTCTTTCAATGTTGATTGAGACTTTGTTGATGATAAGGAGTAGAATGTCATCTGCATAGGACATTATGCTTTCATCATCAAATTTGAGAGGTTAAACAGGATGGGGGAACCCACAGAAGGCTTTCCAGGGGCTGGAGATCTCTTCATTCTTTTTGACAATGTATTCTCTGTTTTGTAGGAAGTCAGAGAACCATTTTAGCACTGTACCAATTATACCGATTTCTGACAATTTTGTTAGTAGAAGGTAATGATCCACAGAGTCAAATGCAGCTGAAATGTCAAATTGCAGGAGTATTGCCTGACGTCCCGTGCTGAGTAATTCTTTGATTTTGTGATTAGAGTGAGGATGAGAAGTTCAGTGCTGTGTTGTTGACGGAATCCGAATTGGGTCGGGTGGAGACATGAATGTTGCTCAATGTAGGTTGTAAATTGTATGCTTCCATACCTCATTCCCTCCACCAACTTTTTCTTCCTCTCTCCCTGCCCCCTCCCCTTTCTTTCTTTCTCCCTGCCCCCTTTCTTTCTTTCTGTCTCCCTTCTTTCTTTCTTTCTCCCTGCCCTCCCCCAAGCCACTGCCACCGCCATTGGGGAATAGGCCTCCAAACCACCCCCCCCAATCTCTCCCTGTTCTGACCAGCATTCCTCTCCCCAACGTCAATTCTGATGTCAGAGAGGAAGTTCCGGGCCAGCCAGGCAGCGATTGGCTGGCCCGGAACTTCCTCTCTGATGTCAGAATTGACGTCAGGTGGGGAAGGTTGATCGTCTTGGCACTTCTGCTTCCCTATGCAGGTAGAATGCGAAGGCAACGTGATCGACTCGTGTTGCCTATGCGATCGACTCACGTTGCCTTCGCGATCGACCTTTTGGGGACCAGGCTTACTGAGGGTTAGGCACTCCTCCCCTCAAGGGTCACCTGTGGAGTCTGATCTCTTAAGAAAGTCCTGATCATATTTAGCCAATTTTAGAGCATAACAGTTGTCATACAGGGGCAGACCAAAAGTTCATCAAGCCCAGTATCCTGTTTCCAAATGCAGCCAACTCAGGTCATAAGTACCTGGTAAGATTCCAAAGAGTAAAACAGATTTTATACTGCTTATCATAGGAACAAGCAGTGGATTTCCGCAAGCCCATCTTAATAATGGCTTATGGACTTTTTTTTTAAGGAAATTATCCAAACCTTTCTTAAAGCTTTCTAAGCGAATTGCTTTAATCACATTATCTGGCAAAACATTCCAGAATTTAATTATATATTGAGGGGGAAATTCTAAAACTGAAGCCTAAGTTAATTGAAGAACGCTGTTAGAAATGGCAAAAAATGGTGAAATTGAAGCGCTTACTAACTCTTAAATAAAAGGCACTGGAATCATACTTACGTAGAAGTTTTAGGCTACTGAATGCCAAAGTGGGTGTGGCCAATGCTGAAAGTGGCAATAGGCAGCCTAAAGCGCCTATGTAGGTGTGATTCATGCAAAGATAGGTGCTGGAAAAGTAGGCCCAGAAAACCCTTACCTACATTTCTGGTGTCTATCTTTCCCATAGGCATGATTCTGAAACCAGCATCAATGCGTGATTAACATGTGATCAGCAGCCACTTTTAAGGCGACTGTCAATATTGGTGTTGGTTACAGAATCCGGCCCTGAGTAAATAAATATTTTCTCCAGTTTGTTTTAAATCTACCACTTTGAAACTTTAGTGCATGCTCCCTAGTCTTAATATTCTTGGAAAAAATAAACAAGCAATTCATATCTACCTATTACCAGTGGTGTAGAGAGGATGAGTGATGGCCAGGGTGATGGTGCCCCTCCCCCAACCTCTTCTCCACGCCCCACTCCTTCTCCATTCTCCCTGCCATGCACGTGGCCCCCCCTTCCATTTCCCCATATCTCTTTAATTTTTCTGGCATGAACAGCATCACAAACTTACTGCCCGCAACATGTTGACTCTCCTTCTGAAGTCACTTCCTAGGCGTAGGACCTGGAAGTGACGTCGGAGAGAGTCGACACCAACACAGGCAGAAAATTCGTAATACTGCTCACACTGGGAAAATTAAAGAGGTATGAAGGAAGGGATACACGCATGTAGCGGGGGGGAGTCAGGAAGAAGCAGGGGGGCACGCACCCACCAAGACGGTGCCCGGAGTTGACCACCCCTCTTACTACACCACTGCCCATTACAGTTGCTTGCTTGGCATTGGCTAAACACTGGCGATCTCAGGCTGTGCCCGAGCGACGATACCAGTTGGGAGGGGCCTTAGATGTCTGAGCCAATCAAGGCCTTGAACCCCTCCCCATGCATCTCATGATACACTGAGGAAGGCCCACCATTTAGGATTGACAGACCTTGAAGGAGGAGGGACCGTGCTTCCCTCCTCCTGCCAATTTTCTTTCATGGAGGGGTGGTGTCAGCATGGCAGGAGGAAGTGGGCATTCCTACTGCCGTTTTCACTGCTGCGGGGGAGGGGGTGTCGGTTCACAGGGCCGGTTCTTGGGGAGGGTCATCATTGATGGGGGAACGGGGTGCTTTTTTTATTTTTCTTCTAATGGGCCAGATATTGTGCATGTGTAACATGCACAGCATCTGTAACCATAAAAATAAAAGGTGGTTAGACAAGCGATTGGTCTTGACCAGCTGCTTCTTTGGAGCGCTAAAAGTGATCACTTTTTTTTAGTGCATTGGGAAGCCATGTTAGAGCATCAATCGCTCTACTAGTTTACATGACATTTTAATATTAATTAGCTTATTTGCATGGTTAGATCGGGGAATGAGCGATTATGCAGAAATCAGGCGGTAAGCCATTTTCTGCATCGGGTCGGCAAATGCGATCATCGCTAAAGCTGTTAAAATAGGTTTAGTGATGATCGCTGGCTTTAGTGCATCTGGGCCTCTTGTTTATAGCCCCCCCCCCCAAGACCATTGTTTCTGAGGCCCTGCCCCTCCCATGACACTACTATTTGTGCTACTTTCCTTCCCTTTATGTGCATTTGGCTGTTATGCTATGCTTTATTATATTCTGTTATGTTATGCTTTATTATATTCTGTCTCATTGCCTAGGGTGTATTTCTCCCAGTGTTTGGGATATTAGTGTCACATGTTGTGCTACTTTGCTGTTCTTATAGTGCACTGGATTTTTCATACTATTGTTGGTGCTGCTTTGATTCTTTCTTAGTGCCTTGGGGTCTTCCTGTCGCTGTTGATGCTGCTTTGGCCTTCAGTACCTTGGTTCCAATTTGCCTCTTACTTATCCATGGGTATTTATGCACTTTTTGTGCCACTTAATTCACCCTTGGTAGGGTTATCAGCAGTAGCGTACCAAGGGGGGGAGGGGGCGGACCGCCCCCAGGTGCCAGCTAAGAGAGTAATGTTCCCGGCCTTGGAGTCATGGCCCGGCCCCAAGGCTCTGGGTAGCCCCCATGGCCCAGCATGTTCCCAGCCTTCTCGTCCAGCCCGATGTCCCTTTGCCTTCTATCAAGCTGAAAATACTGCTGGCCTCAGCAGTGATTCAGCTACGTTGCCCGCTGCTCCCCTTCTTGCTTTCCGCGTCTGCCAATGATACAACTTCCTGTTTCTGCCCGGGTGGATTGCGGTAGACACAGACAGAAAGCAGGAAGGGGAGCCACAGGCAACATAGCAGAATCACTGCTGAGGCCAGCAGTTTTTTTCATCTTGATGGAAGATAAAGCATCGGACCGGCAAAGGTTATTACTAAAAAAAAATTTTTTACATGGGGGCTGTTAAACAATGATGGACCCCGGGTGTCACATACCCCAGATGCGCCACTGGTTACCAAATGTCCGGATTTATCTGGACATGTTCTCTTTTTAGAGGACTGTCCAGGCATCCAGACAGCTTTTCAAAATCCGGGGCTGTGTCTGGAGGGCATCTGGGGCCAGGGTTGGGGGGACAGAATGAGGCGGGGCTGTGGGTGGAATGGGGCCGGGCCAGGCCAGGGGCGGAACAGAGTGTGGCCACACATCCTCCTTTTGCCCAGCAACAATCTGGTAACCCTAACCCTTGGTGACTGAGTGTTGTTGCCTCTGCTGATACCTGACTGTAAGTTTCATAAAACTTGGATGGCAAACCACAATGTTAGGTTCAAAAAATAGGAAGAATTGCTTTCCCCAGTGACTGAAAATTAAAAGAATGAAAGGACAGAAAATGACAAATGAAACAATACAGTACAAAAAATGAAAAAATTTTCCTAATGCACATCCCTATTCAAACCCCCTTGTTGACAAACAGTCAACATCTATGATTGACAGATATAAGTATTAAATAATTTACAACAATTCTATCCGTCAATAAAAAAAATTAGGGCACAATATGATTTAGCCAGGCATGAGAGGCTCCTCTATGGTTAAATCTCACTTGTGCCTCAGGGGGAATATTCAGCATCACTTAACGAGGCCAGGCTGAATATCCCCTCAGGCCTCCTTGGCACTGTCAGAACAGAGCCAGTGTGGTCTAAAGATTTAGACATGGTAGGGATGATGATGAGCAGTTAAAAGAATACTCACCCCCACATTAGTTAATAAGTCATAACAGAACAGATAATAGTGATATTTTTTAAGGCTTCTCTCTCTCTCTTTCTCTTGAAATCTCTCTGTAATATTGTGCCTTCCAAACAAGCCCAGATTAGTTAGATACCTTCCTCCAGAAACCTACCATCATTCCAGCTGACAATGTCATCCACATTCTGGGGTACTCCTTGCCACATGTTCACCTCTTTAGGGTAGCCTAGGTCCATTCTGCTGGTGTGTTCGTCAAAACGCCAGAACCTGCTGCCTTGGAAGAAATAGGTCTTGCCATTATGCCGCCAAACAAATGCTGCATCAATGCCATCGGGAGGGAGTCCAAAATCACTTAGGGGGCGTGGATAACCAGGTTCTGCTTTTGTGTCCTTAAACACCCAATAGTCGTTTCCTGCAAATGACAGGCAAAATGAGTGGGCTGTTCATGGAGAATGCCAAAATTTTTATGTGCACTCAGAGAAACAACAGTGATAATTACACTGTTCCTTATGATGCTGGGCAAATCACTTAATCCCCCATTGCCACAGGTACATTAGGTAGAATGTGAGCCCACCGGGACAGATAGGAAAAAAAATGCTTGAGTAACTGAATGTAAACCACTTAGGGCTGGATTTTCAAAACTTACCATGTACTTAACAATGGTTGCTAAACCAGTTCCAGCTGGTTTAGCATGCCAGTATTTTACCTGCCGATTATTAGAACAACTCACCATGGTCTTTTCTGAGCTTCCTAGCTGTCTCCAACTCTGCCATGCAAATGTAGTACAACGAGATCATTAATATTAAAATGGTAGTAAAATTGGCTCATTAATATTTAAACGAGCACTTTGAGTGATTCTCTAACATCGCCGGGTGATTCTGTAACCTCGTTGTGCCACATTTGCGGGCAAAATTTTCCAGCAGGGTCTGAGCTGTTGTAGCCTTACTTTCTGGTCAGTGCTTGAATGTTGATTAACTCAAGCAATGACAAGAAAGTAAGTCTTGACAGCTCAGACCCGCCCCCCCTGCAAATTTTTTTTTTTTTTTTTTAAAGACCCCCAATTCCTCCCTCCCACTAATACCCCCCCTTGCCATTTGATGCTCCTGATGCTGCCAGCGTCCATCACCCCCCCCTCCCGTGTCACCCCTGCATTTTTAAATTGAAGGATGGCAGGAGGGATGCTCACTCCCTCTTGCCGCCAGGGTACCCTGCCCCCCAACACTTGACAAACCTCTGGCACCCCCCACACCTTTAAATTGAAGGACGGCAAGAGGGATGCCCACTCCCTTCCACTGCCGGGGTCCCCACCCCGCCAACCCCTCCCCCACGCCTCCCGTACCTTTCAGACGAAGGGTGGCAGAAAGGATGCCAGTTGATGTAGTGTATCTAGATTTTCAGAAAGCTTTTGATAATGTTCCTCATGAGAGGCTCCTGAGAAAATTAAAGAGTCATGAGATATGTGGCAAAATTCATTTATGGATTAGGAATTGGTTATCAGATAGAAAACAGAGAATAGGGTTAAAATGGTAATTTTTCCTCAATAGAGGAGAGTAAACGGTGGAGTGCCGCAGGGGTCTGTAGTGGGACTGGTGCTATATAACTTATTTATAAATGATCTGGAAACTGGAATGACGAGTGAGGAGATTAAATTTTCAGATGACACTAAACTGTTCAAAGTTGTTAAAACGCATGCGGATTGTGAAACATTGCAGGCAGACCTTTGGAAATTGGAAGACTGGACGTCCAAGTAAAGGAAATTAGGCGGTTGCAGATAATCCAGAATGCTTCCATTAAATTAATTATGAAAGCAAAGAAGTTTGATCATGTGACACCTCTACTTCAAAAAGCTCATTGGCTTCCAGTGTCTCATTGTATTCTATATAAATTATGTCTGCTTACATTCAAATCTCTCTTATTTAAAACTCCAGCTTTTATTTATAAAGCATTGATACCATATAATTCTTCTAGATTATTGAGGTCAAATGACCATAGTCATAGACATTGGTCATAACTTCACTTAAAATTATCAATACTCGATGGCAATTTATCTTTACTATTACGGCGCCTCAGACTTGGAATTCACTCCCACTTTACTTAAGAGAGGAAAAGAACTTGGAAAAGTTTAAGAGCAAACTTAAGAGTTTTCTTTTTAAAGATTCATTCAATATTTAATTGATTTGCCTACTGCTCTTCTGTTTATTTTGAAACCTTCAATTCAGTTTTGTCTTTCCCTTCCTGTTGTGCTTAACCTCTAATTGTTGACTCCTATATTACTTAGATTGTATTTCTTTCCTTGCCTTACCTATTGTTTCATTGTGTTCGTAAATGAGTTCTTTTATTATGTTTTGCAAACTTAGTCCCTTGTTAGTTATATATGTTTATTTTATGTATATTTTAACTATGTATTTTGCTGATTTGTACATCGCTTAGAATTTGGAATAGGCGATTAATCAAATTGTAAATAAACTTGAAACTTGGACTAAAATAGCCAGCCCCACTTTTTTCCCCACAAGCAATCGTATGATAAGGGGGCTAGGGAATTAGAAATATTAAAATAAAATGGGTATGCTAATGTCACTTGATAGTTTAAGTTGCTGCAGTGCCACAGAACTGAGTTTTAACAATGGATGTTGTTATTTAGACCTTGTACTTGTCACATCCAGATTACAGAAAGGTGCTTTGATTGAGCAGCTGTCCACTGGTAGACTTAAGGCACAACAGCTCCTTAATCCCCCAGTGGTTGCTATTCCCGTCCCTCTCCTTTGAATATGAAACCAGATAGAGATACCAGGCTTTATGACAATTTCAGGTATTATAGAGATTCTTAACATAACAGCATACAGGTCTGCAGAATAGCCTAATGGTTAGTGTAGTGGACTGAGAAGCAAAGAAACCAGGTTCAAATCCCACTTCCGATCTTTTCTTCTTTTTTTTTTAATGTGAACTCTCCAGAGACAGAAAAATATCTATTGTACCCAATTATATAAGACACCTACAAAGGCTATTGAAGTGGTGTATATTTAGGTATAGTAGGTATTTTTCTGTTTCTGAAGGGTCACAATTATAATAAAAAATAAACTATTAGACTACTCCTTTGCTCTGCATAGACAACAGTAGTATAAGAACATAAGAATAGCCTTACTGAGTCAGACCAGTGGTCCATTTAGCCCAGTAACCTGTCTTCACAGTGGCCAATCCAGGTCACAAGGACTTGGCAAAACCCAAATACAGTGGAACCTTGGTTTGCGAACATAGTTCATTCTAGAAGCATGCTCGTAAACCAAAGTGCTCGTATATCAAAGCACATTTCCCCATACAAAGTAAGGTAAACTCAGATGATTCGTTCCACATCCCAAAAGACCCCCGAGGCCACTGGCGCGCTTCCACCCCATCCCAAAAAGCCCCCCAAAGGCTACTGGCACGCTTCTACCTCATCACATCCCACCCCACCCCTGGGAACCAGATTCACCCCCCTCCCCCCTGCGGCCTAAACCCTTACCTCGAACGGACAGGACACAGGCATGCAGCACTAATCCACAGGATGTGCCGGTGCCGAAAGAGCGTGCCGCTGATCTCTGCTGGGTTGCTGCAGGGCCTTGAGCATCTGCACATGCTCAAGGCCTTCTGGCTCCCACTCTCTCCGAGAATTTCATGAGAATAGATTGAGCGGGGGGTGGAGAGGAGGAGGGGTGCCAGCGCCTTCTCCAAGACAGCGCCCGGGGTGGACCCCCCTCCCCCACTACGCCACTGAACACAGGCACTGGTAAGCTGCGAGAGAAAAAAATGCTGAAGGAAGAGATATGGACTGTGAAAGGGAGAGCTGAATGAATGTGAGCTGGGGGAAGGGGCATGGGTTATGATACAAAGAGAAGTGGGTAAGGGATGGCTGAAGAAAGAAACATAGATGAAAACTGGGAGAGAGGAACTGTGTGGCATTCAAAAAGGAGGGGACTGAGAAAAGGATTCTGAGAAGATCAGGTTATAGAGAAGAAGCACTAAGCAGTGTCTAAACTCTCCTGTTGGATCCTCTGCAGAAATGGGATTTAGTCCTCCTTAGGGTTACCATGCATCCAGGAAAACCTGGACATGTCCTCTTTTTAGAGGACTGTCCAGGTTTTAGAAATCCTGAGCTCGGAGGCCGCTTCTTGAAGCCTTTGTACATGCGCAGCCGTCACTGTGATGATATCATACACACATGTTCATATGTGTGACATGTTGATGTCCATGCATGTGTGAAGGCTTCTAAATGCAGCCTTTGAGCTCATGGAGGTTTGTGTGGGGGCGGGGCTGGGGAGGAATAGGGTAGAGCTGGAACTGAGGACAGAACCAAGCAACCTAATTTTTTGAAAGAGGAAATCTGGCAACCCTGGTTCTTCTGATCCATTTAGGTCTGTTATGTGTATTCAGTTCACAACTACAGTCCTAAGACTTTAAAGAGATAACAGGGGTTGGTTAGCCTTCATTCATTCATTCAGTTCCAAAAAGCACTATAAGGGTTAAGGTGAAGCAAAAATAGATTAGCACCTTAATAGGTCTAACTCATAAATAGTCATCCTATGCAATACTTGAGTCCAGCAATTCTATTCTCAATTCAATAGTCCTTGATTTAGCCCCCGTCATCAGTAACACAGCAGAGTGAAATCCCTGATAGACAAGGCCAAGCAGCCTGTTTAGAGTGCTGCTGGCCCAAAGTTGCTTCTGTTGAAGGTAGGGCTCGTTCACGGTCGGCGGGGAGGGAAGGATGGAGGGTCAGCAGGAGTTTGGCTGCGCGGTAGGGCGGGGGGTGCTCAAAGGTTCTGCTACACAAGGGATGCTGCACAAGAGATGGGAGGGAGGGTGGAAAGCTGAGCAAGGGTTCTGCTGCCCCAGAGATGGGAGGGTGGGAAGGATAGAAGCTGGGCAAGGGTTCTGCTGCACGAGGGGAGGATAGAAGTTGGGCAACCTTCTGCTGCACAAGGGGATGGGAGGGGAGGAAAGAGGCTGCACATGTGGGAGAGAGAAGGAAAGAGGAAGAATCGGGGTGAAGTAGAGGAAGAGAAAGATGATCATGTGCATACCCCGAAAATAAGACCTAGTGCCTTTTGTGGGCCCCAAATGAATATAAGACACTGTCTTATTTTCAGGGAAACACAGTAAGCACTTTTCTTAAAGAGCACCATAGACTAGATTCTATAAATGACACCTAAAAATCAGTGCCAAAAAAATAGAAATTAGTGCTCGCCTATAAAAGGCAGTCAAAGTTACGCGGCAGGCGGTCTTACGTTTGCGCTCAATGCAGAGAACTGGAGAGCCTGAAGAAACAAGTCAGACTCCTGGAGAGCAGAATACTGGAACTGGAGGCACTTCAAGCAATGGAGGAGGAAAACAGAGATGCAGAGAACATCAAGACAGAGGACGCATTGAACACCAAGACAGAGCAACCCAAATTAACAGTTAATTGTTTTTAATGGGTTTTTTATTATGTAGACCAGGGGTGCCCAACACATCGATCGCGATCGACCAGTAGCTCAGGAAGGCAACGCAAGTCGATCGCGGAGCCCATCCCGGGCTCCGTGTTGCCGTCCTGATCTACCGGGCCGATCAGCCTACCTCTCCAGTGTTCTCTCTAGGGCCTTTTAGCTGGGCGGTCCGCCCAGCTATCATCTGCTGCCGCCGCCGCTGCTGAACATAAAAAAAAAACAAAAAATACCGGCTTGGAGATTTCAGCCCGTAGGTACTGAATATAGAACAGCATTAGGAGTCAGGATCCATGCCTAACTTTAGATGTGGCCATTTACATCAACTGAAATGTGTAAATCCTCATGCCTGAATTAAGCACGGATCCTTGTTCTATAACTGCGTGCAAAAATTTCAGGAATGTTCCTGATCTGCCCCAACTCTCCTATGAGCACATCCCCTATTTTGAATCACACGTTAATTTTACATACATTTAATTAATTCCAATTAGTACTAATAAATGCTTGTTAAGAACCCAATTATCAGCACTAATTGGCTCATGATTCAAATTTACACACCTTTTATAGATTAGGCTGTATGTGCCATAGTGCAGATGATTAACAGCATTCTTTTCAAAAAACTAGAAAAAAACAAAAAAAATTTTGATACCCATCCCTACTTTTTAAGGGCCACCTGTAGAACAATTTTTCTCTACATCAGCTGCACATCTTCACTATGACCATGAAACATTCCTCCTTAAGTCATCTGCTTCTGCATCCAGTTCATGCTTCTAATGCTCACCAACAAAGGTATTCACTCTATAGCTCTTTATTACTTATCTTCTAGCTGCCTTCACTTTTCATTAACTCTATTCATCTAGCAAATCATTTATTTGTGCCTTTCTCCTGCTCCTGAGGAAATTCTACACAAAAATTTTGAATACCGTAAGTCTACACAAAGTATTTTAAAATTCTGCAAAATTCTTCACATTTCCTCCCCCCTCCCACCTTTTACTAAGCCACGGTAGAGGTTTCTACCATGGCCTGGAGTGTTAAATACTCCAACACTGGTCCAAAGATCATAGAATTCTTATGAGTGTTGGAGAATTTAGCGACCCAGGCTGCGGTAGAAACCTCTATTTGTAATTCCCCCAGGCGGTCTTACGTTTGCGCTCAATGCGGAGAACTGGAGAGCCTGAAGAAACAAGTCAGACTCCTGGAGAGCAGAATACTGGAACTGGAGGCACTTCAAGCAATGGAGGAGGAAAACAGAGATGCAGAGAACATCAAGACAGAGGACGCATTGAACACCAAGACAGAGCAACCCAAATTAACAGTTAATTGTTTTTAATGGGTTTTTTATTATGTAGACCAGGGGTGCCCAACACATCGATCGCGATCGACCAGTAGCTCAGGAAGTTGCCATCCTGATCTACCGGGCCGATCAGCCTACCTCTCCAGTGTTCTCTCTAGGGCCTTTTAGCTGGGCAGTCCGCCCAGCTATCATCTGCTGCCGCCGCCGCTGCTGAACATTAAAAAAAAACAAAAAATACCAGCTTGGAGATTTCAGCCCGTAGCGAACTTATGCTCCGTGGCTCTAACGTGTGCGTGCCGGCTTCCCTTCTCTTCCCTCAGAAACCGGAAGTTATGTCCGGGGGGGAGAAGGGAAGCCGGCACGCACATGTTGAGAGCCCTGAAGCAAGCGTTCGCTATGGGCTAAGGCGGGAGACAGGTTAGTGAAGCATTTGCTCTTCTTGCTGCCGGGTACTGCCTACTCTCTGTTTCCGCGAAGGCAGAACCTGGCAGCATTTCCCCCAATAGGTCGATCGCGATCTTGGGCCAATCAGCCTTCCTCTCCCCGACGGCAGAATTGAAGTCGGGGAGAGGAATGCTAGTCGGCAGAAGCAGGGACAGCTTGGGGCGGCGGCGGCTTTCGGGCCTGTTATTGGTGGCGGTTTGGGTCCTGGTCCCCAATGGCAGTGGCTTGGGGGAGGGCAGGGAGAAAGAAAGAAAAAGGGCAGGCAGGGAGACAGAAGGAAAGAAGAGAAACAGAAAAAAAAGAAAGGGAGGCAGAGAGAAAGAAAGGGCAGGGAAGAGGAAGGAAAAGTTGGGGGAAGGAATGAGGTCTGGAGGAGAGGAAGCATACAGGCTAAAAGAAGGGAAGAAAGATTGGATGCACAGTCAGAAGAAGAAAGTGCAACCAGAGACTCATGAAATCACCAGACAAGGTAGGAAAAATGATTTTATTTTAAATTTAGTGATCAAAATGTGTCTGAATTTATATCTGCTGTCTATATTTTACACTAAAGTACCCTTTTACTAAACCGCAATAGTTTTTTAGCGCAGGGAGCCTATGAGCGTCGAGAGCAGCGCTGGGCATTCAGCGCAGCTCCCTGCGCTCTAAAAACTGCTATCGTGGTTTAGTAAAAAGGGAGGGGGGTATATTTGTCTATTTTTGTATGGTTGTTACTGAGGTGGATAGTGCATAGAGTCATCTGCTTTGACCTCTTTGAAAAACCCTGGAATAGGAATGATAATTAACATTTTCTATGCGTACAGTGTGCGTTGTGTTTTTTTTTTTAATTTTATTGTTGGTAGATCATTTTGACTTGGTCATTTTAAAAGTAGCTCGCAAGCCCAAAAAGTGTGGGCACCCCTGATGTAGACAATTACCATGCCATTTAACCCATTAAAAAAAACCAATTAACTTAGGCATCCTCAGTGTAGGCATAGACACCTCTTATACAGTAGAATCGCCTGATTCTGGAAATGACGCCTGCCATGGTCGGTTCCTGCAAAACAGGCAAATAGTGCATGTCAATCGCCGGTAGGTGCTGTGTCCAGAATCACATCTGTTTTTCGGACACCTTAAATGTAGGCCAGCATTTTACAGGCCTACATTTAAGGCGTCTGACTCGTGCCTAGAGAAGCACCTAAGCATGCTTACAGATACCCAAGACCACTTCCGGCTTAAGCCACGCCTACACTGGCCTTAGGCTTCCATAGACGTGTCTAGACACCTCTGTAAGCACAAGTCAGATGCCAATTCTGAAAGTGCTATTGCTGCACCAAAAAATTTGCATGCAAATGATTCGCATGGAGGTTCGTCATAATCCCCAGCTCTCCCATCTGACTGATCACTGTGAGAGCGACTCTCACACATGCGCAGAGCCAGCAGGGGATGTCCGAACAGCTGAGAGGCAGGGGAAGCCTTACGCCGCCTAATATTGGGAGGCCATTTCCAGAATCAGGCCCTTAGTGTATGGATTTCTTTAATCCCATTTTTGAACACAGTTATTTGTCTCCACAGCCTTCTGTGGCAATGAGTATCCTGTGTCAATGAAATATTGAAAAAAATTAGACAGACTGATAAAGACAGAGAAGTGTGACTGAATGGAGAGGATATACATGGAAATGAAACTCTAAACCTTTTTCCTTCTGCTATATATTAGCACTTTCTAGTCATTGGCGAGTCCTATTAAAGACTTGTTCAACAAATCTCTGGAGACGGGAGTGATTCCTGGGGATTGGAGGAGAGCGGATGTGGTCCCTATTCATAAAAGTGGTCACAGGGATGAAGCAGGAAACTACAGGCCGGTGAGCCTCACTTCAGTTGTTGGAAAAATAATGGAAGTGTTGCTGAAAGAAAGGATAGTGTACTTACTTGAATCTAATGGGTTACAGGATCCGAGGCAACATGGCTTTACAAAAGGTAAATCGTGCCAAACGAACCTGATTGAATTTTTTGATTGGGTGACCAGAGAGCTGGATCGAGGATATATGCTAGATGTAATTTACTTGGATTTCAGCAAAGCCTTTGATACAGTTCCTCATAGGAGGCTGTTGAACAAACTTGAAGGACTGAAGTTAGGACCCAAAGTGGTGAACTGGATCAGAAACTGGCTGTTGGACAGACGCCAGAGGGTTGTGGTTAATGGAAGTCGCTCGAAGAAAGGAAAGGTGAGTAGTGGAGTCCCTCAGGGTTCGGTGATGGGGCCAATCCTGTTCAATATGTTTGTGAGTGACATTGCTGAAGGGTTAGAAGGAAAAGTGTGCCTTTTTGCAGATGATACCAAGATTTGTAACAGAGTAGACACTGAAGAGGGAGTGGAAAATATGAAAAAGGATCTGCAAAAGTTAGAGGAATGGTCTAAAGCCTGGCAACTAAAATTCAATGCAAAGAAATGCAGAGTAATGCATTTGGGGATTAATAATAGGAAGGAACCGTATATGCTGGGAGGAGAGAAGCTGATATGCATGGACGGGGAGAGGGACCTTGGGGTGATAGTGTCTGAAGATCTAAAGGCGAAAAAACAGTGTGACAAGGCAGTGGCTGCTGCCAGAAGTATGCTGGGCTGTATAAAGAGAGGCGTAGTCAGTAGAAGGAAGAAGTTGTTGATGCCCCTGTACAGGTCATTGGTAAGACCCCACTTGGAGTATTGTGTTCAGTTTTGGAAACCGTATCTGGCGAAGGACGTAAGAAGACTTGAGGCAGTCCAGAGGAGGGCGACAAAAATGATAGGAGGCTTGCGCTAAAAGACGTATGAGGAGAGACTGGAAGCCCTGAATATGTATACCCTAGAGGAAAGGAGAGACAGGGGAGATATGATTCAGACATTCAAATACTTGAAGGGTATTAACGTAGAACATAATCTTTTCCAGAGAAAGGAAAATGGTAAAACCAGAGGACATAATTTGAGGTTGAGGGGTGGTAGATTCAGGGGCAATGTTAGGAAATTCTACTTTACGGAGAGGGTAGTGGATGCCTGGAATGCGCTCCCGAGAGAGGTGGTGGAGAGTAAAACTGTGACTGAGTTCAAAGAAGCATGGGATGAACACAGAGGATTTAGAATCAGAAAATAATATTAAATATTGAACTAAGGCTAGCACTGGGCAGACTTGCACGGTCTGTGTCTGTATATGGCCGTTTGGTGGAGGATGGGCTGGGGAGGGCTTCAATGGCTGGGAGGGTGTAGATGAGCTGGAATAAGTCGTAACAGAGATTTCGGCAGTTGGAACCCAAGCACAGTACAGGGTAAAGCTTTGGATTCTTGCCCAGAAATAGCTAAGAAGAAAAAATTTAAATTGAATCAGGTTGGGCAGACTGGATGGACCATTCGGGTCTTTATTTGCCGTCATCTACTATGTTACTATATAAGAAACAATATTTGCAGTTCATAAAATATAATGAAGCTTCTAGTGCTTGATCAAAAGGAGGTGCATCTTACCTCTGAAGAAGACAATTTTACTGTCATTGGTTCTTTCATATGCAGCATCCACTCTGTCCAGGTCTCTTGGTAGTCCCTCCCAGAACCGGTGGATCTGGGCTGGGTTCAGTGACACTAGGTTTCTTGAGGGCTGTAGACGCCAGAAATATCTTTCTGTGAGATAGTTGGAAGAAAGGTAAGAAAAAAGTATATTTACTTGGCAGAAGAGATTAAAGGAGTCAAGATTTTCAGTCAATCTCTGATTTTTAAGTTTTTCCAACTTTGGAATGATCTTCCACACCTTTTAAGGAGTTCTGATTCATTTCAACTTTTTCGTAAATCTTTAAAAATCATTTTATTTGCTAAACACTTTGAAAATTAATCTTCCGAAACTTAGTTTTTGGATTTTATTTGTTAAGTTAACTATTGTAAACCGAGTCGAGCTTTCTTGGAATGATGTCTCAGTATATAAAGCCAAGCCTTAGATTAGATTAGATTAGAAGAATGCAGTTATACAGAGCCTGGAACCTGAAAATCCATTTAACATCAGCAAAATCCTTTTTCTTCTGTTTTTTTATATTCAGTTTTTATGAACCATCTTGCCCATGGAATCTGCTAAAAACAATGCCTAGGACCAGGATGTTAGCAAAACATAATTCATAATAAATGAGAGACTAGAAAAGAAACTTGAGAGAACAGAGGGTTTTAAATTTCAGAATAAACTGTTCTAAAAAGGTGGTGTATTTTACCTAGATTTGAAGAGAGTTAGCATAGAAGCATCTTAGGTAGATAATTATTCCAGTGCATTTTTTTCTAGCAAAAAGGTGCCAGTACTCAAATACCAGGCCATTCTTCAGGAGGGGGGTAATCACTGAGGGATCCTCTCCACAGTTGCCTCCTGTAACCAGCCACAGAATTCATGAAAAGGCAGCACTGAGTGTGCAGAACCTGAGCTCTTTTATTATTCCTTGGGGCCATGGATCATTTTTTTAGTTTATAGTTTATTTAAAACTTATACTATTCACACTGACAAGCAGTATACAAGTACAGACTAAATTTTAAAATAAAATAAAGAATTCCAAATTAGATAGGAAAGAAACACAGTCACGCAAAAAACAAAAGAAGGGAAAGATAAATTAGGCAACGAGGAGGAGTTGGGAGGGGACACATGCAAACAAGAGGAGGTGGGGCTGCAGCGTCTTATATCCCCAAATCCCAGAATCAACCAGTACAGCTATATGCTTTGGTAAATAGCTAGGTTTTCAGTTTGGATTTAAAGCCCTTAAAGGACAGATTACTACAAATGGGGAATGGAAGACTATTCCAAATTGACGATGACAGAAAATAAAAAGCAGAGTGCCTGATTGACTCTAGCTGAGTGTTTTTGGGGCTTGGTAAAATTAGACGATGGTCGTTTAAGGAATGGAGAACTTGACTGGGACAGTAGGGAATTGTTAAATTGGTAAAACAGTCAGGAACTGTAAGTTTAAATGCCTTATATGTAAGTATTGCTATTTTGTAACTTATTATTTGCTCTATAGGTAGCAAATGGTTCTTTTTTAATAGATAATAATAATAATTATTATTATTATTTTATTTTTCTATACCGTCATAGTCAGATGACTTCTAGGCGGTTCACACTGAAGAGAGCTGGACAATCAGCGAATTACAAAATGCAAATACTGAAAGTACAACATTTTACACAAGAAATAGACAGAAAGAATATACAAATTTGCTATGGTTTCTGTTTAGGAGATAAATCTGTCAAACAGTATGGTTTTAATTTCTTTTTGAAAGGCGCCGTAAGTCAGTCTGGCTCCATTGATGTAGTTACCTAGCCAAGACTGCTGTTTGCTTGCTTGTAACATGGTCAAACACTGGCATGACAGGTAAACTGGGAACTATGGACATATAAAGAGAAATACAGGACCAAGAATAGAGACTTGTAAAACACCAACAGGAAAAGCAGGTATAGTCTGCGTAGAAATTGTTGGCAAGCTTTCTAACAGTATGGTTGGGGTAAACAGAAACAATCATAAATATGTCCTAAGAAAACCAAAGCTGAGAGAGTAAAAAAGAAAGTCAGATGGTCAATCATCCTAAGCATCACAGAAAGTTCATGATAAAATTAATAGAAAATAACATTCAAATCCTGCTGATGCTCCTTGTGATCTTGTTCAATTCAATTAACTCTCCAATGCTTCACATACAATTCAGATTATAAGCTCCCCTTCCCAGGAGAATAAATGTAGTACATGAATAGTAATATGCCTTGAGCTCATATTCGGCAAGGCATACAATTGAAATCGAAATTCCAAATTCAAAGCTTAAAGAGGGCAATATTCAGGATGATTTATATGGTTAACTTCAGAATTAACGACAAAAATAATTAGCGCTGAAATTTTAGGGTTGGCCCAGTAGATAAATTTAAATTTAAATTTTTTTAAGTTCAAATTTCTGTTTAAGTTTATCTGCATAAGTTAGGAAGAAATTAGTGTCTGTTAAATCTGTTACTGGAGGACATCTAGTTTATTTTATGTTAATCAGGTTTTCTATTCCACCTTTACCTATTCAGTTCATGGTCGGATTACATTACAAGAGGTTGGGTCAGTTACCCAGGAAGTTACAAAGGACAGTTTGACAAGGACATTCAATAGGGTTGCTAGTACAGGTAGATCAGTACAACTATTAATACAGTATGTAGTTACAAGTGCAAGTAGGTCATCGTTGGCTCTTTGTTTTGTCCCAGGAGTTGCATTAGTCAGTTTAGAAATGGGCTTTTACAATTGCCATTCAGTTACTTCAAGGTTGGCTCTCTGTCTCGGTAGAGAAATGCTTATTAAAGTTTTCTGAAACCTGAGATAGTGGTCACAGGATTGTAGCGTAAGTGGTAGTTGGTTCCAGCATTTTGCTAATTGATATTGGATGGATAAGGTGATTTGCCTGGTAGACTTTATATTGTTGCATGCTGGGAATTTTAAGTGGAAAAGATTTCTGGGGGATATCTGTTGGAGGTACCCTGAAGTGGGATGGCCAACTCTGCTAGGTAGTTGGGGATATTACCTCTCAGGATCTTAAAGGCCGTGATGCTTAATTTAAACTTGATGCTTGTGGTTATAGGCAGCCAATGTAGTTTCATATAGCAGGGTTGAAGATGTTCTTGTTTACATAATCCATATTTCAGTATTACTGCTGCATTTTGAGCTAGTTGTAGACACAATAGCAACGTTTTAGAGCAAAGAACTAGTGTTACATTAAAGTAATCTAGTCGGGATAGGATAAAGAATTGCATTACAATTCAGAAAAACTCTGTTTTGAGGTATTTTCTGATGGATCTTAGTTTTCTCATCACAAAGAAAGATTGTTTGATTATTGATTGTACGCGACTTTTCATGGAAATGACCCAAGCTACACTTCAAGGATTATAGTAGACAACACAGATTTTCTTTTAGAACTACAATCCTGAATCTTAGGGTCTTGTCTCCCCTCTGATGTTACGTCCTGGGCCCGCGACTAGGAAGTGAAATCAGAAGGGAGCCAAGGATGGCCAAGCAGGAGGTAGAAGATGTGCCGGTGAACTTTTGAAGAGGTATTGAGGGGGGGCAGAAAGGAGGAGAGGCACTAGTGGGGCGGGGGGGGGGGGAAGAAGAGAAAAGGAGAAGCGAATAGACATTACTGGGAGATTAGGGGGTGGCGAAGAGGAGGAGAGGCACCGGGATTCATCGTGGTTCATTGTGGAGAGGATGATTAATCGCATCCGTTTAATCATGGCTGTGTTGAAACGTCCTACAATGAATCAGCCGCAATGAATCATCCCATTCCATTAAGAGTGTACAGCACTGAATGATAAGGTAGATATAATAAGCATCTCAGAGATCTGGTGGAAAGAGGACAATCAATGGTACACTGTCAGACCCATGGTGGGGAAGGGCACCAAAGAAGAAGTTTTTTCCCAGGGCAGGATTATACCCAAAAGGAGCAGTTTGTGATGAAGCCATGAGATGGACAGCCCAGAGAACAGATTAGGATTAGGGCCTATGCTGAAGGAAAAGGTGAAGACATAGGGTGGCTCATGTGGTCCTAAGAAAGTTAGGCCAGGACCCATGAAAGATACAAGCTACAGTACATAGCATTTTTAAATGTAGCTTGGCAAGCTATCAGAATTTGGGAGCAAGTAGCCCACATAGAAACCCTAACCCCAGGGAGGGTGAGTGAAAGAGGAAGCCCACCCGGAATTGCTGCTCTTAAAAAGTGGAAATATTGGTAATTGAAGAGATAAGCAATATCTTAAGGTATATGGCAGGCAAGAGGCCTGTCATGTAGGGCAGACACCACAGGAGGGAGCTCGATGACCAGGGATGGCTGGTATAAGGGTGGTATATGCTCAGAGGGAACTGGGGAGAGCTCTGTGGCGCTGTTTCAAGGAGGAGGACCAGGGAAGGCTAGGCTTGCATTCAGGCAAAACTACACTTCCATAAGAACATAAGAATTGTTGCTGCTGGGTCAGACCAGTGGTCCATCGTGCCCAGCAGTCCGCTCATGTGGTGGCCCTCTGGTCAAAGACTAGCCCTACCTGTGTACGTTCCGGTTCAGCAGGAACTTGTCTAACTTTGTCTTGAATCCCTGGAGGGTGTTTTCCCCTTTGACAGACTTTGGAAGAGCATTCCAGTTTTCTATCACTCTATCCCCTTTCAATTTTAGAGAGTGCCCTCTCGTTCTCCCTACCTTGGAGAGGGTGAACAACCTGTCCTTATCTACTAAGTCTATTCCCTTCAGTACCTTGAATGTTTCGATCATGTCCTCTCTCAATCTCCTCTGTTTGAGGGAGAAAAGGCCCAGATTCTCTAATCTTTCACTGTACTGCAACTCCTCCAGCCCCTTAACCATCTTAGTCACTCTTCTCTGGACCCTTTCGAGTAGTACCGTGGTCTTCTTCATGTACAGCGACCAGTGCTGGATGCAGTACTCCAGGTGAAGGGTGCACCATGGCCCGGTACAGCAGCATGATAATCTTCTCCGATCTGTTTGTGATCCCCTTCTTTATCATTCCTAGCATTCTGTTCGCTCTTTTTGCCGCCGCTGCACATTGCGTGGACGGCTTCTTCAACTTGTCGATCAGAACTCCCAAGTTTCTTTCCTGCAAGGTCTCTCCAAGTACCGCTCCGGACATCCTGTATTCGTGCATGAGATTTTTGTTACCTACATACATCACTTTACACTTATCCACGTTAAACCTCATCTGCCATGTTGATGCCCATTCCTCAAGCCTGAAAATTCAATGCAAAGAAATGCAGAGTAATGCATTTGGGGATTAATAATAGGAAGGAACCGTATATGCTGGGAGGAGAGAAGCTGATATGCACGGACGGGGAGAGGGACCTTGGGGTGATAGTGTCCGAAGATCTAAAGGCGAAAAAACAGTGTGACAAGGCAGTGGCTGCTGCCAGAAGGATTCTGGGCTGTATAAAGAGAGGCGTAGTCAGTAGAAGGAAGAAGGTACAGGTCATTGGTGAGGCCCCACTTGGAGTATTGTGTTCAGTTTTGGAGACCGTATCTGGCGAAAGACGTAAGAAGACTTGAGGTGGTCCAGAGGAGGGCGACGAAAATGATAGGAGGCTTGCGCCAGAAGACGTATGAAGAGAGATTGGAAGCCCTGAATATGTATACCCTAGAGGAAAGGAGAGACAGGGGAGATATGATTCAGACGTTCAAATACTTAAAGGGTATTAACGTAGAACAAAATCTTTTCCAGAGAAAGGAAAATGGTAAAACCAGAGGACATAATTTGAGGTTGAGGGGTGGTAGATTCAGGGGCAATGTTAGGAAATTCTACTTTACGGAGAGGGTGGTGGATGCCTGGAATGCGCTCCCGAGAGAGGTGGTGGAGAGTAAAACTGTGACTGAGTTCAAAGAAGCGTGGGATAAACACAGAAGATTTAGAATCAGAAAATAATATTAAAGATTGAACTAGGCCAGTTACTGGGCAGACTTGTACGGTCTGCGTCTATGTATGGCCGTTTGGAGGAGGATGGGCAGGGGAGGGCTTCAATGGCTGGGAGGGTGTAGATGGGCTGGAGTAAGTCTTAACAGAGATTTCGGCAGTTGGAACCCAAGCACAGTACCGGGTAAAGCTTTGGATTCTCGCCCAGAAATAGCTAAGAAGAAAAAAAAAAAAAAAAAATTTAAATAACTTCCTATCGTCCACAAATTTTTTTTTTTTTTAAATCATTAAATGTTTATTGAAAATTTTGAAATTTAAAACAGAAATGTGGATATCAGTGACATTGTAAATACAAAACAGCAATAAGCTCAAGGAACAATCAGCAGACCAAGAAAGCACAAGAAACAAAACCACAAGAACAACAATATTCTTGATACCCACCCACAAACAGAACCCCACATCCCCTCCCCAAAGCCCAAAACCCTAAGTACACCAATGAGGGACCTCCTGTTGTTTCTTCAGGAGTGCACCCCAATCAACAGCACCCCTCCCCCCACCCACAAAGGTAAGCTCAAAGCAATGACTCTACTTTGTCCATAATCAAAGTCCAAGTCCGGATATATGTATAGTAGTAGCCATGTCGTTTTGCAATGGAAAGTTCCATATTACTAATGGTCCGAAGTTTTAAGGTCCACTCCAACTTGGTAGATGCAGCCAGCTGTTTCCAATGGTTGGCAATCAAACATTTAGCTGCAGCCAAACCCCATCGTCTAAGTTTAGTTTGCCAGGTATGTAAGCACACATTATATAGGCCTAGTAAACAACCCTGTGGAGTAAGAGGCAGAAGGATTTGCAGCAACTGAGACAGACAGCCCACCACTTGCTGCCAAAAAGGTTTCAATACTGAGCACTCCCACCAAATATGTAAAAAGGTCCCCGAGTCCACCTCACATCTCCAGCACAAAGCAGAAGCTCCTGGGAACATACGGTGCAAACGCACCGGAGTGAAATACCACCTGGTAAACACCTTATAAGCATTCTCCTGAACAAGAACACAGGAGGATGTCTTTCCCACTTCAGTACAAATCGTGGCCCATTCACGGTCAGAAAAAGTACAGCTCAAATCCGATTCCCAGGCCCTTTGGTAGGTAGATGGAAAGGGGAGGGAGCCCCGAAAATATTGGTAAAGAACCGAGATAGGTTTAAGAAGACCCCGAAGAGTGAACCACATGTGTGCAAAAGGATCAGAAGAGCAAGAGGATCCCCTATCTCAACCCCTGGAGCTAATAAAATGGCGAATTTGGGAGTAAGCCAGAAAGTCCCCCTTGGGCAATGCACAACTAAGCTGGAAGGTTTCAAAAGACACCAGGAGCCTCTTATGAAGAACATCTCGAAATGTAATCAAATTAGAGTGTGCCCACCTCTCAAAAGTCCGACTCTCCCGACCAACAGGGAACTGTGGTTCCTCAACTTATAGCACCAAAAACCGATGGGACTAATCCGTCTCCCCAACGCTTACGCGTGTCACACCACAACTTCAAAAGGTGATCCAAGAACGGATTCCCCTGACCCTCCAGGGATACGCCACCAGGGGAAGAAGACCAAAGCCAATACTTCAAGCGATGAGGACCCACAAAATGTTGCTCCTTACATACCACAATTTTAGAGTCTGCTATCTCCCAATCCAACAATAGCTGTAGTTGAGCGGCCCAGAAATACCACAGATTGGGTACTGCACACACCCCCACACACAACCGTGCAGCTCATAATGCTTGCCTAGAAAGACGAGGGGGTCTCCCTTGCCAGATAAACCTAAAAAACAGAGCGTGTAGAGTAACTGTTTCAATACCAAAGATGGGACTGGAATCGGTAAAGTTTGGAACAGAAAAAGTAAGCGTGGTAAAACACTCATTTTTAAAACTGCAATTCTACCCCACCAGGACAACCATAAACCATTCCATCTTTGAATATCATTCCATATCTGTTGAACAATCTTAGCATAGTTCACTGCATACAGTTGGGTTAAATCTCTGGGCAAGCGGATCCCCAAGTATCTAATTACCCCCGGAGCCACCGAAAGGGGAACCTAGCAGACAGCCGTTGTATATCTGCCTCACCCAAAGTAACACCCAGTATCTCAGATTTATCCATGTTCACCGTGAACCCCAATTCCCTCCCATACTCCGAGAAAAGTTCAACAAGAATCGGTAGGGAGGCCTCCGGGTCGCGGACAAACAACAAAACATCATCGGCAAACAGGGCTATTCGATGTTCCAGCTCATCTACCTGCACTCCCCGCAAATCCACATGTTCCCGAATATGAATAGCCAGAGGCTCCATAGAAAGAGCAAATAAAAGGGGAGACAAGGACAACCCTGTTGAGTTCCCCTAGCTATGGAAAAAAAAAACACATTATACCCCCCATTAATCCTAATATTTGCCTTTGGGGCCCTATAAAACGCTTACACCCAAGCCAAGAAGAAAGTGCCCAACCCCATCCTGTGCATCACCTGCCATAAAAACTCCCAATCTACCTGATCGAAAGCCTTCTCAGCATCAATCACCAAAAAGGCGATTTTTATCACATGTCTGCCAGACTGCCCACAATAAATGCAACGTTCTCTGAATATTATCACTAACCTGCTGACGTTGAATAAAGCCAGATTGATCCATATGGATCAACTTTGGCAGGAGTTTACCCAAGCGAAGAGCTAAGACTTCACAAAAATTTTTGCATCAGTATTCAACAATGAAATGGGACGCTACGCTCCACATCCTAATGGGTCTCTACCCGGCTTGAGCAGGAACGAGATCCCCACCTCACCCATGGAGGAAGGCAAGGGAGATCTGCCCCTCACCCCATTCGCCACTCGGACCAACAAGGGGGCCATAACATCACAAAATTGTTTGTAGAATTGGTTAGTATACCCTTCGAGCCCCGGTGATTTCCCCAATTTCAGGCTGGCAATAACACCCTGTACCTCCCTTAACGTGATAGGCTCATTAAGGAGTTCATGGTTAGATACCGACAGCTGGGGAAGTGGTAACGCAGACAAATAGTCCGTTATAGCATCGACGTCCCGCCCAGCCAATGCATGATAAAGATCTGAATAGTAAGAAAGAAAAACTTTCCTGATGGCTTGATCAGTGCAGTATGTTTTACCTGCGGAATCCTGTATACAGGTAATGGCCGCCCTCACTTGCTTTAGCTTAATAAATCTGGGCAAGTATGAACCGGATTTGTTATTATACTCATAAATCATTTGTCACAAACGCAACCTCAAAAACTCATATTCTTCCAGCTGCAATAAAGAAAGCTCTGTACGGACCTTCAAAAGTTGTTCAAACATCAAAGGGTCCTGGTATCTCTGGTGTAAGCTCCCTAATCGCACTAATTGCTCATGAAGGGACAAAGATCATTGAGCTCGCAATTGTTTATGGCGAGCCCCCCATTTTATAAAGACTCCGTGGACCACCACCTTCAGCGCATCCCACAAAATAGCATCGCTGACCGTATCATTATCATTATTCTGAAGATACTGGTCCAAGGCAATACCCACTTCCCGATTTACTTCAGGATCTTTCAGCAAAGACTCATTGAGCTGCCAAAAATGATGCCCCCACCACCTCCCAAAATCCGAGACAAGCTATCCAGACCGGAGAATGGTCTGAAATCTGGATTTGACCAATCTCTGCTTGCTGTATCCCTCCCCACATATTACGATGAGCCCATATCCCATCTATACGTGCGTAAGATTGGTGTGCATAGGAATGAGTGTAAGAGCGTTGCATGGGGTGTGAAAATCTCCAACAGTCTACCAAGCCCAAAGAGTAAAACAGAGACAGTAAAGTCCTACAATGAGCCCGAGAAGGTGGACGCGACCCTCCAGAGGAGTGGTCCAGGTGCACATCAGGAGTAACTTTAAAATCCCCACCAAGATAAATAGAACCTCTTACAAAACCCACCAAATCCACTCTAAGAGAGTCATAGAACCCAGCCTGACCTACATTTGAACAATAACGTTTAATGATAGTGATGGGACACCCTTGTAAAGAAGCCAAAAGAGCCAGGCATCGACCAGCAGCATCTCAATAGACTTGGTTCACAACAAGCCCCAGCCCCTTTCTGATAAGTATGGCAAGCCCACCCACCTTTTTACCAGGATGCTGCCCCTGGTGAGTCCATACCTGATCAAAATAGGGTGGATGTAAAACAGCCACATCCCGTGGTCTCAGGTGAGTTTCCTGAAGTAAACAGACATCCCACTTCATTGTTGCCAATGCCCGATACACAATACTGCGCTTACCCAGACTACTAAGCCCATTAACATTCCAAGAACCTACAGTGAAAAGCTTACCAACCTTACCCCCCTCCCCACCCCACTCCACCCCCCTCCCTAGCCCCCAAACCCCACCCCCTCCCCCCGCCCTGGCACTGCACCAAACCCTTATTGCCAGGATTCGCCAGCAGGTAAAAAGTGCATTCCTCCTCCAAAGGCAATCATCACCCAGTAAATTAAACTATGAAACTTCCAGACAAACCCCACTCCCTCATGCACAAGCTGCCGGCCCTCAGATACCCCTCCCGCACCCCAACTCCAGGCACATCCACACAGAATCAAACCCCAAACATACAACTGGAGCCCACCCAGAATAGGCCCAAACCCGAGCAACCACAATACTAAATAGTCATAGAAGTCACAATGCACTGACCACACAGCAAGTACTTCAGAAGGTTGCCCAGGCACCCCCAGACTCCTCCACAGAACCTGTTGTTAGAAAGGCATGGTGAGGAAGCTCAAAAAGAACAGTAACATTCAGTACAGGTAAACAATAAAACCATCAAGACAGCAATCATGAGCCCTCATGGTACAGGCTTAGCAGGTTTCTTGCCAGAGCGCAAAGCAGTGTGCCAAGTCTCGCTCTGTTTAGATGTGGATGCCACCACTGGGGCCTGCCTGAGATCTTTCCATCGCACTCGCGCACCCCAGGGCTCTCATCTCTGCCCATGCCTCCGCCACATGGCTGACACATTTAGAGGTTACATTAATGGTCAGCCACAGTCCAAAAGGAAAGAGCCAGCAATATTTATGGCCCCCGGTGTGCAAAGCTTGAGTAACATCTTTAAATGCTCTGCGCTTCTGTAGTGTAGACCAAGCAAAATCCTGGAAAACTCCCACAGTAAGATCTTTCCACCGGAGAGTTGCCTGTCGGTGTCCCGCCAACAAAATGCATTCCTTCAGGGGAAACTCACCAAAGCAGGCAATTATGTCTCGGGTGCCCTGGCCGTGCACTGGCCCCAAACTGTGATGGGCCTGCACTAGCACAATAGAATCAGGCATTTCAGCTCCATCAGCTCTCAGCAGGTGCTCTCAAAGCTCATGCACCACCGCCTTGCAGTCCCGATAAGCCTCGATTTCAGGGATTCCCTTGAAGTGCAAGTTACAGCGCCGAGATCTATTCTCTAGGTCATCAACCTGATTCTAGAGATCCTGCAACTCAGTGGAGAGGTGATCCGTGTTATCTTTATTGGCGGATACTGAGGTAGAACGTGTTGCCACGTGGTCCTCTGAGGCAGACACTCTTGCTCCCAGCTCACTGACCTCCAACCGGAGCTCCGCTAACGCCGCCTTGACATCAACTCGAACCCCAATGATCTCTGCTTTCAGCTCCTGAAACCATGCAGTCATAAATTTCTTGGGTGCCTCGCAATCATCCCCCATCTGGTCAGCAATACCCTCATCTTCAGACTCCGAGTGGAACGATGGCCCCGCCGCCATCTTTTTTTTCTCCACTGTTTCTCCAGACCCCTTGGAACTTGGTTTGTCCTCGGCCTCGCCAAAATATTTAAATTTTTCAAGTCATTTTCGAGTCGCCATGGTATGGGGAGCACAACTTTCCCAAGATACCGGCAGAAAACGCACTCTGGAAGCTCAATGCACAATGTTTCTCAAAAGCCCCGCGGAGCTCCTGCTCTAAGCAGCAATTTGGCAGGATGACATCACTTCCTCCCATATCGTCCATAAATTTAATCACCTCACTCGTCGTACCAATGTCCAGACCGTTTATAAAGATATTGAAGAGCACGGGTCCAAGCACCAAGCCTGCGGCACCCCACTGGTGATGCTCTTCCAGTCCGAGTATTGTCCATTTACCCCACTCTCCGTTTCCTATGCTCTAGCCAGTTTTTAATCCATGTGAGTATTTCACCCTTGATTCCATGGCTTGCAATTTTCCGAAGTAGTTGTTCATGTGGAACCTTTTCAAACGCCTTCTGAAAATCCAGATATACAATATCGACCAGGTCACCCTTATCCATCTGTCTCCCTCAAAGAAGCTTAGGGGCCAAGGGCCGGTTCTTTGGGAGCTCAGGGAAGCAAGGTGAAACCTGGATGGGAATCATCTGGGGAAGGGAGAGAAAGATCCTTCCAGTAGCTTCAGGAAGAGAAGAGGTACCAGAAGAGGCATCCTGAGTTAGCCAGAGATGGGTCCCTGGGTGGAGTTACTCCAGGACCTTCTTAGCCCTGCTTAAAAGCAGATGGACCAGAAGGGAAGGAAGAGAGGACATGAAAAGAACTACCCAAGCCTGATGAAAGAAAAAAGAAGCCTGCCTGGATATAATGAAGAGGTGTTTGGGGGACAGAAGATTCTGCAAGCAGAAAGTAAAACGTGACAGGAAAGAACTCTGAAACAAAGGTATTAAGAGACTGTGTACAGAATAGAAGTGACGATTTGTAGACATGCAGTAATGGTGAGAAGTAGAATCTTACTATTCTATTTTGTTAGTGTTTCCTTTAAGTTATCAGCTGGGGTAGAGGATGACATGGGTAAGACGTGTTATGAAATGTGTGTGTTATCCAGAGTGTAGAGGCAAATAATTAAAAGGAAATAAAATCCTAGTCCGCATTATATTGAGTATTGCAGGAGCCTGAGGATGAGGTCAGCAGCATGCATTTGCAAATGCAAATAAGGCTAAGCAGAATATCTTTATAAGCCTTGTACTCCAGTTAAGAAGTGAGAGCAAGTGAGAGTGTGATGCCAGAAAGGTCACAGGAATGCCTCCTTAGAACAAAGTGAACTTCTAGCAGGAAGAAATTGACTTTTATAAAGCCACCCTGAGTACACTAGTACAGGATGAGAAAGATATATCTGACAGGCTGTATAATGCTCCCCAAGTTTGTCTCTGAGATTATTTCTTAAAGGCAAAGACTTTCATGGTTGACAGCAGCTTAGTTACACCTGAAGACTAGCTTGTCAGGGTCTAAAAAGGGCCCGGAAACCTTCATCTAATTAAGATTGGTGGTGCTTGATCTACACCTGCAGTATTGCCTCCCCAACTTTTGAGGAGTGTGCCCAGACCTTACCACACTCTGAACATTTGCCATAGCTACACCCTGCATGTAACCATTATTTACAATGCATATATATAACTTTTTAATCCTCACCTATTTTAATATCTCTGTGCTCAATAAATGCTCTTTATAAGAACATCTTATACCCTTAATGGCGAGATCCTAGCAAAAACGGTAGCAGAACGAGACTTGGGGGTAATCGTCAGTGAGGACATGAAGTCTGCCAATCAAGTGGAGCATGCTTCGTCCAAGGCAAGACAAATCATGGGCTGCATACGAAGGAGTTTCGTCAGTCGTAAGGCGGAAGTCATTATGCCATTGTATAGATCCATGGTGAGGCCCCACCTGGAATACTGTGTGCAATTCTGGAGGCCGCATTATCGCAAGGATGTGCTGAGACTGGAGTCGGTGCAAAGAATGGCCACCCGGATGGTCTCGGGACTCAAGGATCTACCATACGAAAAACGGCTTGACAAATTACAGCTATACTCGCTCGAGGAGCGCAGAGAGAGGGGGGACATGATCGAGACGTTCAAGTATCTTACGGGCCGCATCGAGGCGGAGGAAGATATCTTCTTTTTCAAGGGTCCCACGACAACAAGAGGGCATCCGTTGAAAATCAGGGGTGGGAAACTACAAGGTGACACCAGGAAATTCTTTTTCACTGAAAGAGTGGTTGATCGCTGGAATAGTCTTCCACTACAGGTGATTGAGGCCAGCAGCGTGCCTGATTTTAAGGCCAAATGGGATCGGCACATGGGATCTATTCACAGGGCAAAGGTAGGGGAGGGACATTAAGGTGGGCAGACTAGATGGGCCGTGGACCCTTATCTGCCGTCTATTTCTATGTTTCTATGTTTCTATCTAACAATTCCTATAGTCTTTCTCCTCCCAGTTCTGGGAGAAACCCCAGATGGCCCAAACAGTGGAGATCAAATAAAATAAAAACTTCTACTTCTGTTATGTGGGGATTTGCCGCACCATAGAGATCAAGTTTAAAGTTTATTTAAAATTTCTTAAACCGCCCAACCAATCAATCGTAAAAACATAGTTTGGTAAAAATACAAATTTAAGATGACAGGGCATCACCAGGAATAACAATGATATTCGAAGACATTTAAACCAAAGACAAACGGGAACAACGGGTCAGAGGGCAGGAACTACAATAATCAAGATGAAAGAAAACATTTAGGGAAAAAACAATAGGAGGGGCTGCTAGAGATAAAATTAAGCTAGATTGCCCTTAGAAGGACAGTTAGGTCTCGAAGGCATCAAGAAAGAGGAATGTTGTTAACTTCGTCTTGAAATTATTAAGAATTGATTCTTCACGTAAGTAGGTCGGGACATTATTCCATGTAGATAATGATTTTAGAATGCTGCTATTTGCATATGGACATGGATGGGACCCACAAAAATCAAGGGGGCATGTTTTGAAGAGTCTAAAAGTGTATATCTTGGAATGGGAGTACACATACATGTAAACAAAATTCCTCTGTCAGGTTCTGCACTAGCTCAGAGGCATGAATAGAATTTTAAAAACTGCTCACTTAAGCCAGAGCTTTATGAGGGATTATTGGAGTAAGAGGGGAAGTTAGCCATGTGAGCTACCATTAAGACTTGTTATTTTACCACTAATGTGCTATTTTATTTTGGGTCCCATTTTATACAATGAGACCTAGTTATTAACAGTTAACAGGGGTTAACGGGGTTAACAGTAAAAGAACATGTCTAAATGAAAGCCCACATGGACAACTTCCCCACAAGGGATCCTGTTAAGTTGGGTTATATTACCACAAGTTGGGTTATTTTAGCACAGGATTTCAATGCATAAAATAACCCAACTTGTGGTACAATAAACATGACTTAACAGTAGCCTACATTGATAACTTCCCCCTAAATCTCTTAATCCTCTGTTTTCCATTTTTGCCTTAAATGTTAAAAAAAAATTAGGTAGCTTCAAATGCTAACTGCTGCCACTTATATGAAACTGGGAGACTAGGGGCTCCTTTTACAAAGGTGTGTTAGGGCCTTAAGGTGCGGAATAGCGCATGCTAAAATTCCGTGCACGCTAGCCGCTACCACCTCCTTTTAAGAAGGCGGTAATTTTTTGGCTAGCGCACACTAATCTTGTGCATGCGCTAAAAACGCTAGCACACCTTAGTAAAAGGAGCCCTATATGTACAAGTGCCGCACTTATAAGTTGAAACTGCAAAATGTCCACTTCTACATGTACGTGCTGGTACTTACATGTGTGGAAGCTACAACATGATTCCATTCTGTTTCCACATACAGCCTTTCAATATAAGTGGCAGCAAATACACATGTATTAGTTGGTGCCCTTCTACATATATTATAAAGGCTCAACATTTGGCAGAGCCTTTTGTAAAATACTAGTAGGATTGCCAATTCGTCCTTTGATGATCTATGCAAATGAGCCTTCACATCTCATGCATCGGGACAGATACAAAATCTCTCCTGTGATAAGTGTCCATACGTTCTGAATGTTTCTTGAAGTAGACTAAGGACTTCTTCAGGTGTCTGTGACAGAACTACTTATTTGGCTGGAGACTGGGAAGGTAAAAAGTATCAAATCTTATTAAGAGAGAAAATAAAACAATCATATACTTACTTTTGAAGAAAAAGACTTCTCCTCGAATGTTGGCAATAGCATCAAAATGTGCTTTACAACGATCAGGCTGATCAGGGGGTCTACTGTAAAGGGGGAAAACAAAGTTCAATTTTATATGATTTTTAACATGATGAAATATAAAAGGAAGACAAAAGATTGGAAATCCAGTTTAAGGAGAATGGTAAGGAAGAGAACACTCACTAATAAGATGGTATCAATCATGGGATGTGAATGAAGTACAGAAAATATGGCAAAATGCTCACTTTGTTTATGACTGAATTGGGAGGATCACTCCCTGATGTAATAGAAACATGACGGCAAATAAAGGCCAAATGCCCATCCACAGTAACCATTAGCTCTTTCTCTCTCTCCGAGGCCCACTTGAATTCAGACACAGGCTCTGGAGTAATCTGAGGAAATACTTTTTTACGGAAAGGGTGGTAGATGTGTGGAACAGTCTACTGGAAGAGGTGGTAGAAACAGAGACTATCACCTCTTAACTTCATCCTATGCTCTCTCATTGCAGAGTTTCCTTTCAAATGAAAGAGATTCGACTCATGCACATTTATATTACATAGGTATTTAAACGTGTCTATCATATATCCCCTCTCCCGCCTTTCTTCTAAAGTATACAGACTGAGATCTTAAGTCTGTCTCCATACGCCTTATCACGAAAACCACACACAGCCTATAATTTCCTACTTCTTCTTTACTTCCTTTTGTGGAGAGGGACCACATCCAACCTTCCCAAGTCCTCCAGTACCATTCCCGACTCTAGAGACTCATTGAAAAGGTCAGTCAGCGGAGCTACCAGAATTTCCCTAACTTCCTTTAGCACCTTCGGATGTACACCATCTGGCCCCATCGCTATGTCTGCCTTTAGTTTAGCTAGCTCCTCACAAACACAACCCTCTGAAAATCGATCAGGGTCTATTACTCCTCCATCCCTATTCATGTTTGTATTCTGCGGTCCCGCTTCCAGCGCTTCAGCCGTGAACACAGAACACAGTTCCTGGAGGAAAAGTCCATAGTCTGTTATTGAGAAAGACATGGAGGAAGCCACTGCTTGCCCTGTATCAGTAGCATAGAATATTGCTACTCCTTAGGTTTTGGCTAGGTACTAGTGACCTGGATTGGCCACTGTGAAAAAGGGGCTACTAGGCTTAACAGACCATTGGTCTGACCCGTAAGGCTATTCTTATGTTCTTAACAGAAATATTTGTTAAGCAATTCGGCCTTTTCTTTATCAGCTTCTACAAATTCCTTCCCTTCACCTTTGAGTCTCATAATGCCACTTTTGCACTTCTTCCTATCACTAATATATCTAAAAAATGTCTTGTCTCCCCGTTTTACCATGTTAGCTATTTTTCTTCCATTTGCATCTTTGCTTTCCTGACTACATGACCAGCTTCTCTTACCTTTTCCAGATATTTTAGCCTGTCTTTCTCTTTCTGCAATCTTTTGTAGTTTATGAAAGCTAACCTCTTATTCCTTACCTTCTCAGCTATTACTTTTGAGAACCAAAGCGGCCTTCCTTTCCTCTTCCTTTTACTTACTTGCCTCACAAAAAGGTTTGTCGCCCTTTCAATCGCTCCTTTCAGTTTTGCCCACCGCATTTCCACTCCTTCCAGATGTTCCCACCCACACAATTCCTTGATGTAAACCCCCATCTAAACAAAGTTAGTTTTTTAAGAAGTCTAGGCTTTTGAATGAGCCCCCTCTATACCCATATTAATATTAAACCACACCATGCAGTGATCACTGGATGCCAGATGATCACCCACTGTAACATCAGAAACACTTTCCCTGTTTGTATAGGAGTAGAGGTAGGTTATAGGGATAGGATTAGAGGATTAGAGGTAGTTACAAAATTAGTCAGGGACACTGTTCAGGCAATTAGGCCTGATGGGCCGCCGCGGGAGCGGACCACTGGGCAAGATGGACCTCTGGTCTGCCTCAGCGGAGGCAACTTCTTATGTTCTTAAGTCCAGTATGACCCCCATCCTGCATGGGTTCCATTACTAACAGATGGAACGGTTCTCCTTGTAGAGCATCCAGAATCTCCCTACTTCTAGAAGACCCCACAATAGGGATACCCCAATCAACATCCGGCATGTTAAAATCACCATAAGCAAGACTTCCCCTTTTTTAGATATATTCTGAATGTCTACTATTAAATCTCTATCTATTTCTCAGTCTATGGAGGCCTGTATATCACACCAATGTAAATATATTCACCATTTCCTCTTTCCAAAATGATCCACAGTGTCTCTTCCTTGCCCTGCAGATCCTGCAATTGTGTGGCTTTAATATGATCTTTAACATATAACGCTACTCCCCCCTCCTTTTCTTCCTTCCCTGTCTTTCCTGAACAGATTACAGCCCGGTATAACTACATCCCAGTCATGGTTCTCCATGAACTACATCTCTATGATCGCCACTATATCCAACCCATTTTCTTCCATTACAGCTTCTAGATCCAGAATCTATTGTAGCTATGGTGGGATCATAAGGGGAAATATTATCTGAGTTATATGGTTGTGGTAGAATGAAAAAGAAGGATTATCCATGGGTGTGTTGGTGATGGCAGTGTGAGGGATACTCACTAGTGTTTTAGTAGCTATGGTAGGATGTCAAGCAGTTAATATTTACTCATGTAATATTTACTCATGCAATTCTGGAGGCCACATTACCGTAAAGACGTGCTTAGAGTTGAGTCGGTTCAGCGGATGACCACTAGGATGATCTCAGGGCTCAAGGGTCTCTTGTACGAAGAAAGACTAAACAAATTGCAGCTCTACACTCTAGAAGAACGCAGGGAAAGGGGGGACATGATTGAGACATTTAAATACATCACGGGACGTGTCGAGGTGGAAGAAGACATCTTCTTTCTCAAAGGACCCTCGGTCACAAGGGGGCATCCGCTCAAACTCAAAGGAGGGAAATTTGATAGTGACGTAAGGAAGTATTTCTTCACAGAAAGGGTTGTAGATCACTGGAACAAGCTTCTAGAGCAGGTGATCAAGGCCACCAGCGTGCTTGACTTTAAGAATAAATGGGACGTCCTAGTGGGATCCCTTCGAGGGTCGAGTTAAGGAACTAGGTCATTAGTACTCAGACTTAATGGGGTGGGTCAGTAGAGTGGGCAGACTTGATGGGCTAAAGCCCTTTTCTGCCATCATCTTTCTATGTTTCTAAGTAAGGTAGAGAAAGGAACATTGATGCATATGTTAGTATCTGTTCTGGGATAGGAAGGAGAAATACTCACTTATATGTTGGTCCTTGTGGTGTGCTATAAGGAATCTTTGACTGGGTAGGCACAGGCAATACTGGCTTTTCTCGGCCTGGAATTATCTTCCTTCTTCCTATATTGAAACAGAAATCAGTGAGCAATGAATCAAAAGAAAGCTGAAAAGAGAAAGAAGTATGGATGGCATAGGGAGATAGGGGGAAGAAAATATTTAAAAAATGGATAATACACCAGGAAAACAAAGATGGGGGAAAGACAATGACGATAGAGAATTTAAAATGGAAAGATACTTAAATAGTGTCAGGTTCATCATCATAAAGCAAATCTCATTTGATCTCATTTGCTTCATAGCTTCAAGTTATCTTGAAAGAATCATATTTCTAGCTTTACATACTAACTGTAGGTACATATTGTTGGAACAAAATGATATAATGGTCAATATTCAGCCAGTGGTGGTCAGCTTTATATACTAACTGTAGGTACATATTGTTGGAACAAAATCATATAATGGTCAATATTCAGCCAGTGGTGGTCAGCGTTTTTGTAAACACTGACTGCTGTGGATAGAATTAGACCCAGCCAAGTTATATCCAAGCACCAGCATTGAATATCCAGGAGCCATGCCAGCATGTGCTATTTGCTCTGAATACCTGCGTGGACAGATTTCCTACTCAGCTCTTTTCTTTCATCTCTGAGAGAGGCCAAGGAATAACAACTAGACACAAATTCTTGGGTATGACTCTGCTAACTAGCAGAGTCCAACCCAAGAATCTCCCTGAACCACAGGCAACAGGACATTTTATTAGCTTCATGACATCATTTCATTTATTATTATTCATACATAATTTCGTACATCTTCCAGTTACAATACAATTACTTTATTAAGATCCAATGATAAATTGCATAGGACTGCATTTTGCCACTAGGCCCATATTTGGTTCTTGTCAATCTTACTTCATTAGTAATTTTCCCTAATGTTAGCAACTCTATAATGACTTAGTTAATCATGCGTAATTAGTTTTGCTCCCATGAGCAATTTAGGGGGTTACATCTATTTCCATGCATTGGACATCTTGTTCCCTGTTCTAGCACTTAGAACAATAAACATGGCATTTTTTCTGTTCTGTCACTGGACCCTTCTATTACCCAGTCTTACAGGAAGTAGCAGCTGGGACAAACATTTATTTATTTTTTTTAAATCATTTTTATTAAATATTTTCAAAAAGTTCAAATATATACATTAAAATAATAGTTAAGCAAACAGCAATTCATAATATCTCCATATCTCACTCCCCCTATCCCGTCCCCTCCAAGGCTGCGTAAAACAATACCATAAAAAGTATTAAGACTTATTAATTAAAACAATACCTTAAAAAATATCAAGACTTAATTAAAACACGACTGCATGCAGTAGGGGTTAGAGTATCTAAAAACAGTTGCCAAAGGGTTAGCAACACTCGTCTTGTCAAGCATCCCAATCAGATAAAGACAAGCTTTCCATAAGTAAAAGATGAAGCATATGTGAACACCAATGACTAAGTAGGACGTAAAGATCCTATCCAAAGAGAAAGAATAACTTTCAATCCAGATAGCAACACTCTTTTCAAAAAACTCTTAATACCACTGGGGATAGGATGTAGAATGTCAAATAGCCAAAATAAGCTATAACTATTACAGTGCCATGTAGTACTCCACATGCAGCCAACTTTGGAAAAGATGACATTCCAAAATGAATGCACTAGTGGACATGTCCAAAACATATGGGATAATGTAGTTTTAGAGTGACCACATTTAGGACAAGACCCTTCAGAGATGAGTTTTGCATGATAAGCACGCCAAGGCACTATATACAATCTACATATAACTTTATACCCCATTTCAAAATAAGAAATATCTGGAAATATACCTTGCAGCAATTTCAAAAAACGATGTATATGCGATCCCTGCAACGTAATCTTTTAACTCTACACTCCAAGCCTGAGCCACCTGTGCATAATCCAAAGAGGGAGAAAATTTTAAAAGAGTATGTCGGAAGTATCTTTATCAAATATACTTCAACAGGGAGAAATTATCTCACTGCATTAATTACCTTCATTCAGTTTTATATTCATTAATAATTCATGGTACCTCAGCGGGCCACCACATACTCAATTACTCTCATAGTACGTGGCTTTATGCTCACCCTCCTCATTGGAACCAATGTGTTTTTTAGTTTTATACTTATTTGCAATTTTATAGGTGTGTAATTCACTACTAAGGATACTTAGCTTTAAGCTGTTGGCTTGTTTAGCAAGACGCTGTGCATGGGAGTTTTTACGACAACACCAACATGTTTCGCCCGTGTATATTAGTGGGCTTTCTCAAGGCTCCAACTCCCTGTAAAGTATAAAATACAAGTCTAAATTATGCTAATCCACCTTCCCAGCCTATTAAAGCGCTGTTGCCAAGTATAATTGTCTAAAACGTGTTTAAATCATTCTTACCGTTTGTAAACATTCTGCCACCAAAGCGCCGAAGCGAAATGGCTGGCCGGCTTAAAATCACATGATTTATAGGCTCCCTCCCACCGTACGTCACTGTCCACCATTTTGTGAGCAGTGACGTCAGGGGTTGGAGTCAATTCTTTTATAATTGGGTACATTGAATCTCTATAAGACAGGAGGACACCTCAAGACCTAACCCGATATAAAATCCTGACATATCTTAAATAAGGGAAGCCCACTCTAGCTCATTATTAAGTCCGTATGGAGCTACTGAGTTTAGGCGGTAAATCCACCGCTGCTCAAGCACGTTAAGTCTCTGTTCCCAGTCCCCTTTTAGTTCGTTCACTTCCATATGGTCTATGACTCTCCATTTTAATTGATGGATTCCGTGATCTTTATCAATGCAATGCTGGACTATTGGAGCTTGTATAGCTAGTGTTGTAATCCTCGATTTATGTTCGTTAAGACGAACATTAATCGCTCTCTTGGTGCGCCCAACATACACTAAATTGCAAGGACATACAATCACATAGATGACTCGAAGGGACTTACAGTTGGTATTAGTCCTAGCCTTGATTACGTACCCCGACTGAGGGTCAGTCCATTGGGGGCCCTCCAGTGTCAAATGGCACCATTGACACTGTTGGCATTTTTCATGGCCCTTGATCTTACTGGGGTCCATTCTAATCCTTTCAGATTTAAGGAGTGCTTGACCAATGGTCCTACCCCGACGATGGGAAAACAGGGGGAGTTCTGTAAAGATTTCATGTAAACTCAGTATGGACCAAAATTGTTTGATATAGGAGATTAATACTCCTGATGCTACAGAGTATGGCAAAACACAAACGAGACGATCTTCCTCTTTATCCCTAGGTTTTTCTTGCAATAAGAGATCTCTCTGGGCATACCTAGCCCTGAGGTAAGCTTGTGTGACAGCTTTTCTAGGGTACCCCCTTTCTAGGAATCTTCCCTCCAGATCTTTAGCGACCCTTTTAAATTCACTTAGGGTCGAACATACCCTTCGTATTCTCAGATATTGACTGATCGGTAAGTTATACCTCAGATGGTATGGATGGTAGCTGTTGAAATGAAGAAGTGTATTCCTAGCTACACCTTTTCTATATAAGGTGGTATATATCCCTGTATCATCCTTATTAATAAGGATGTCAAGAAATTCAATTGTGGTTTTACTGTGGTGAGCAACAAATTGAAGATGTGGATTTAAGGTGTTAATCCATGTACAAAACCTCTCCAAATCTTGTTCTGACCCATCCCATAGTATAAAAATGTCATCCAAAAATCTTTTCCAGACCTGGATAGACTGGAAAAATATCGAAGGATATATGAATTCAGTCTCGAACTTCCCTACATATAGGGTGGCTATAGATGGGGCCACTGTTACTCCCATTGCAACCCCCTCTGTCTGCTGATATGTAGTGCCTTTATATTCAAAGAAGCTGTTTTTAAGAACCCATTCAGCTAATCTTAAGAGAAAGGAGTTAGAAATTCTCTGATGTTCAGTTCTATTCTCTATAGTATCTTTAATAATAGAGAGAGCTTCATTCTGGGGGATCTTTGTATATAAAGACACTACCTCAAAGTATATAAAGATACTTACCTTAAAGCTAAGTATCCTTAGTAGTGAATTACACACCTATAAAATTGCAAATAAGTATAAAACTAAAAAACACATTGGTTCCAATGAGGAGGGTGAGCATAAAGCCACGTACTATGAGAGTAATTGAGTATGTGGTGGCCCGCTGAGGTACCATGAATTATTAATGAATATAAAACTGAATGAAGGTAATTAATGCAGTGAGATAATTTCTCCCTGTTGAAGTATATTTGTACATTAGCTTTACTTTTCATTCAAATTGATTTGAATACAGTGCCGAAGTCTACATTTTAGGAAGTATCTTTATGGCACTATCAATTGAGCATCTTGCCAATATACTTCTGACAATAAGTTAATAAACAGGAAGCATTAACACCGAGGTAGGCAAAGAAGTAATATAATGTTTGAGTTTTAAATAAGAAAAAATATCCAAATTTAGCCAACCAGAAGTAGTACGCAATTGAGAAAGACTCGGGAAAGTACCCGAATCAGTGAAAAACTGATAAAGATAATAAATATTACTCCTTCTGGCCATCTGAAATCCAACAGAAGTCATTCCTGGCAAGATCTATTACCACAAATAGGCAATAGAGGCGTAATGCTATAATCCAGAGGTAACTGAACACAAATCTGTCTCCAGGTAGATCTCAGAGGAACAAGAAAAAAATATTAGGGATTCTCCAGAACAGCAGCCACCACTCAAGGGGTATGTAAAAGATAACTAAAATGATATAGCTTCCAGAACTGCAACTCCGCTGAAGTCCAAGAAAAGGATGATGTACTAAGGAACCAATCATGAATATGCCTCACATGACATGCTTCCATAAAATGATGTAAAAGACAATAATCCCAGACCACCTCGATCAATCAGTAAAGTCACCTTACAAAGAGAAAGGTGAGGACGACCACCCACCCAAAGAAAACCGCGTATAAAAGTATCTAATTGACATTCCACTTTCTGAGAAAAAGACAAGGGCAGCATTTGATAAACATATAGCCATTAAAGAAGTAGCATCATATTGTATAGTGCAATACGCCCCATTAAAGAAATAGGAAAATGACGCCAAGTCATTAGACACGATTTAGTCTTTTCCAACAAAGGCTGTACATTAAGATCATGCAACTGAGTAATATCTTGCGGAATTATAATACCTAAATAAAAACTTTCCCAGGTACCCAGGTAAGGGGGAAAGAACCAGACCAATTGGTAGGTAGACTTGGATGAAATGGAAGAGCTACAGATTTCCGAAAATTCAGCTGAAAGCCAGAATGAAATCCGTATTCATCCAATGCATCAAGTAAATATGGCAAAGAATGTTCCAGATTTGTTAAAATAAGCATCAAATCATCCGCGAAAGCCAAGACTTTCAATTCATGACCCGCAACTGAAAGACCAGTGATATGAACATCTCGTTTCAAAGTTCGCAATAAAGGTTCCAAGGATAAAAAGAACAATGATGGAGAAAGAGGGCACCCCTGACAAGTTCCTCATGATACAACAAAGGGGGAAGATCTAGTCCCATTAATCAAAATAGATGCTTGCGGATCTGCATATAAAGTTTGTAAAAAATCTAAGAACCTACCAGTGATACCCATGTGAGACAATGCAGGAAAAAGAAAAGACCACTCTACACGGTCAAAGGCCTTGTCTGCATCTAAACTAGCCAATAGTCCTGATACAGATTTCACCTGACCTGTCACCAAAGCAGCCAAAAAACCTACTTGTTCCTCCGCAATAAGCATAGGTAAATAAGAAGCTAATCTATCCACCAACACCCTCGCAAATATCTTAAGATCCACATTCAACAAAGAAATTGGATAAGATTCCACACATTGAGGGTCCTTCCTTGGTTTCGGGATCAAAGTTATTAAAGCGTCTGTGGATCCAGAAGGAAAAGAAGCATTATCTACACAAGTATCAAAATAACGAACCATTGCACCTGGGAGATGATATACAAGTAATTTGTAATATTCTGCCACGAATCCATCAGGTCCAGATGCCTTGCAAGTGGACAAAGACTTAATAACCTTTTGAACCTCCACTGCCCGCAAAGGTGCATTCAAAGATTCACGCATTTGCAGAGTTAAGCAAGACAAGTATCCTCTAGGTATGCCTGAACCAGAGAAGGTTGGGAGGAAATATCAGCCGTATAAAGACAGGAAAAATATTCACAAAATGCACGAGAAATCTTATCAGTTGCATTAGTAAGAGTCCCATCCGATAAACGAATAGATTAAACCAACCTGTGACCACCCCATGATTTGGTGAGACAAGCAAGAAATCAGCCAGGACGATTTCCAAAACAGAAAAATCTAAATTTACAGTAAAGAGCACTCCACTCATGTAATAATGTATTCAAAGCCACTTGTGCAGCCAACTTGCTTTCTTTATGAGCTAATCTTGGGGGACGAAGATAAGTTTTTTTTGCTTGTTGAAATTGCTGCTCAAGAGAAATAACTTTGGTGGTAATGCGATGGTTCCGCACTGCTACATAAGTTATAATATCCCCACGAAGGACTGCTTTTGAAGCTTCCCAATAAAGAATTGGATCAACAGTGTACTCTGAATTAAAATGTGCATAATCTGCCCATCACTCCACTAAATATTGTTGAAAATGAGGGTCATTGCATAACTATGAAGGAAAACACCAACCAACATTTCCACGATTCCCAACCTCCAAGTCCATCAGTACCATAGCATGATCAGAAATAGCCTGAAGTCCAATAACCAAAGACAATACCCGAGAAAACATTGAATGGGCAACCAGAACATAATCAATATGAGACCAAGTGGAATGCGTGTAGTCTCTTTCGCTGGGGTGCAACAATCTCCAAGGATCTACCAAGTCTAAAACAGAGCACAAATAGAGGACTCCCCTATGAGGAATGAAAGGCTGCTGCCCTGGAGAAGACCGATCAAGAGAGGGATCAAATACTTGGTTCAAATCCCCCGCTAGGATCGGGGGAACATCATCATGACTCAAAACAGTTCTCTAACCAGGGTTTGAAAGAAAGTATGTTCATAAGGAATTGGGGCTTACACTACTAAAAGATTAAAACAAAGTGTGCTCACGGTCACCTGTATCAGCACAAAACGACCATAATTATCTGTAGCAAGTAATGTATGTTGACATTGGAAATGTTTACTAATAAGTATCACCACCCCACCCTTTTTTGCAGTTAGTAGAGAAACAATAAATTTCTCCTATCCAACCAGTTTTGAAATTCATATGCTCAACATCAGACAGCTTAGTCTCTTGTAAACAAGCAATATTCACCTCCTTGTTATGTAAATAAGAAAGCAATTTAGCCCTTTTAATGTGAGAATTCATCCCAGACACATTCCACATTGCAACTCACAATGAGGAAGGTAATTTATCCCCAATCATTCCAAGACAAATAAGATACAAAAGGCAAAGAAACAAAAGACCAACACTCGGGTGCCCAGCCTTCACCACTGGTGTTAAACAATTTCACAGTCAGAATAAACACATTAAATAAGCTACAACAACCTAAAAGAATGGCAGGAATACAAATTTTGAGGAAAAAATACAGAAGATAATCATATACAGTATTATAAAAGAATACAGACACTATACTCCAATATACGCAGGCTTAGGTAACCAACTCAACTCCAAATCCCCCTGCTCTCCACCCATTCCACATCCCCAATACCTCCAAATCCCCTAATCAACACAACTATTCTGCTTCCTAAAGGTAGGAATCAGAAAGTCAGAGCCACAAACGATGTGCTCTATCTCCAGACCACAACCGTCTAAACAACATTTCCCCAGACTCCATCCCCATAACTTAAGAAACCCCTATACTTAACTTCTCCCAAGCCATTTTGAACAAATAGAGAAAATAAAAAAGAAACAAGGAAAAACCTAACTAATTCACTAAGAGACACTCCAAATTACATGTTGAGAAAAAGAAGATCTGCCAAACTATTATGACTCACTTCAAGTTATAAAAAAAATAACCTCAATAATAGTTATGCTCAAAACACCTTGTACAGTCCAATGGGAATTCTGATTCCACTTCCTCAAAACGAGTCAGTGGTGTTGGAATTCTTCATCATTGATAGCCAGCGGCAGTAAAATTATGGTTGAGGATTAACCTTATCTCTTGTTCCCCCGACCTTGAAAAAGAATTCCGAAACGCGTCGGGAAGGGGAACTGATAAGGATTTAAGTTAAGTAATGCACTTTTAAACCTTTTTCTATACATAAGCTATTTAAGCTATATTGATGTTGCAAAATAAATAAGAAAACAGATAAAAATCTCTACAAAAAAATATATATTTCTAAAAAAATATATTGAGTACTTTCCATATATTGGGAATGATGAAGAATTCCAACACCACTGACTCGTTTTGAGGAAGTGGAATCAGAATTCCCATTGGACTGTACAAGGTGTTTTGAGCATAACTATTATTGAGAAAAAGAAGAGGCAATACAATTAATTAATAATAAATGAATGAGTAAATGAATAAATAGTTAAATAAGTAAGCAAATAGATAAATAGATAAATAAATAAGCAAGCAAATAAATAGATAAATAGGCAAACAGATAAATAGATAAATAATTAGATAAATTAATAAGTAAATAGGTAATAGATAAGTGATCAAATAAATAGATAAATGGATAACAATTAATTGCATTTTGCATTAACAATTAATTAATTTGCATTTCTCTCAAAAACTGATAAATAATAAATTCATAAATTGATAAATAAGTCAATAAATGAATAGATAACTAAACATAAATAAATAGATACATAAGTCAATAAATAGATAAACATATAAATAACAATTAATTGATTTGCATTATTTTCAAAAACTCTTCACAATTCACACTACTTCATGTCTCCATAAAATCTCAACCCCATAACTCTCACAATACAGACCAGCAATTAATAATTAAACCAAAGCATTCAAAACTCACCATAACTTACATATTTCACACCCACTATAAACTTTCTTCACTAACAGATTTTACAGTCCTATAGGCAGTGCAACAGCTCAAAAGGTATATGATACAAGTGGGAAACAAACAAAATATTAATATTTCAGCGTGAAGAAATAAACAGTCCACTCAGGTCAGCGAGTCTGGAGCTGCAACAACAGACAGCAGAGAATTCAGATAGTCACTCGCTGAAGACACGGACTCAAAAGATCACCAATCTGTAGAGCCAGAGTAAACTGCAGCTTGCGTTCAGTCAGAGCAGCACAGAGAGGAGAAAATTTACGACGTTTGTCTAGCAGAGTAGAGGAATAATCTTGAAAAAGTTGTTTACGATGCCCATCATAGGTAAGCACTTCTTTTTGCTGATGATACTTTTGCATCAACGCAGATTTATAGGCATAGTTATGCACTTTTGCAACTACTACCAATGGCCGAGTTCGCTCCTCCAATTGTCGTCCAAAATGGTGTGCTCGTTTAAATCGAATGAGGCCTAAACTAGAGGGAAGTGGCAATGTTGATTGCAGCCATAACTCCAGCATTGAAATATGGCTGGAGTCAGAAATGGATTCTGGTAGCCCCACAAGTTTGATGTTGTCCCTGCGAGAGCAATTTTCAAGTTTTTCTAATTTCTCTCCTTGCGTACGACTTTGCTTCTGCATAGCAGCTAGGTTTTCCGCTGCCAACTCCTCAGATTCTTTAACCGCCAATACTCTCACCTCTAACTCTCCCGTACAAAGGGAAATCTCTGAGAGCATCGCTTCCACTCCTGTCAGCTGTACAGAAAGCTGTTGAAATTGAGCTTGAGCTACCGCGGCAGGTATTTCTTTTATGTAGTCTGGGGAAAACAATGAAGATAAGCCACCAGAAGGGCCTTCCATATTACCGGTCTGCAATCATTTGAGATTCCAATTTTATAAAATATTTATCAAAACAAAGGGAAATACCCTTTTAAAGAGTTTGGTGAGTACAGATGAGTGATTAATATGGTGGAGGCCCAGGGAGCAGGAGCTCAACACAAATATGTCTGTCCAAGCTCATCACATCCCGCGACTCCTAGTTTGTTAGTAATATTAAACCAAGCAATATTCTTTTTACTGTAACCTTAAAGCATTTCTATATTTTTCAGCTTCATCTTTTATTTATCTATATTGGTGTATTTCTTCAAGTATCTCAAGCAAAGGGTGTCTCACACATTAGAGTATAGCCCCCACCACCCCTAAATCCTACTTAATACTATTAGTCCCATCAGCCTCCTCCTCTGATCCTGTGAGGGATCACTGATTTTTATCTATTTATTTTAATTTTATCCCATCCTCCCAAAAAGCTCAGAATGGGTTACAAAAAGACAGACACAAAATAAGTCTACAGACATGATACTACTTCGGAAAATTGCATGCCATGGAATCAAGGCTGAAATATTCACGTGGATTAAAAACTGGCTGGAGCATAAGAAACAGAGAGTGTGGGGTAAATGGACAATTCTCAGACTGGAAGAGCGTCACCAGCGGGGTGCCGCAGGGCTCAGTGCTTGGACCTGTGCTTTTCAACATCTTTATAAACGATCTGGACATTGGTATGATGAGCGAGGTGATTAAATTTGCGGACAATACGAAGTTATACAGAGTAGTGAAGACACAGGGGGATTGTGAAGATCTGCAACATGACATAATCAAGCTCGAGAAATGGGCATCGACTTGGCAAATGAGGTTCACTGTGGATAAGTACAAAGTGATGCATGTCGGGAACAAAAATCTCAAGCACGAATACAGGATGTCCGGGGCGGTACTTGGAGAGACCTCCTAGGAAAGGGACTTGGGAGTTCTGATCGACAAGTCCATGAAGCCATCTGCACAATTTGCTATGGCGGCGAAAAGGGCGAACAGAATGCTAGGAATGATCAAGAAGGGGATCACAAACAGATCGGAGAAGGTTATCATGTCACTGTACCAGGCCATGGTGCACCCTCACCTGGAGTACACATCCAGCACATGAAGAAGGACACGGTACTACTCGAAAGGGTCCAGAGAAGAGCAACTAAAATGGTTAAGGGGCTGGAGTTGCCGTACAGCGAGAGATTAGAGAAACTGGGCCTCTTCTCCCTTGAAAAGAGACTGTGAGGGGATATGATCGAAACATTTAAAATACTGAAGGGAATAGACTTAGTAGAGAAAGACAGACTGTTCATCCTCTCCAAGGTAGGGAGAACGAGAGGACACTCTCTAAAGTTGAAAGGGGATAGATTCCGTACAAACATAAGGAAATTTTTCTTCACCCAGAGAGTGGTAGAAAACTGGAACGCTCTTCTGGAGTCTGTTATAGGGGAAAACACCCTCCAGGGTTTCAAGACAAAGTTGGACAAGGTCATGCTAAACTGGTGATACTGGACTCATTTGGAGCACTGGTCTTGACCTTGAGGCCGCCGTGTGAGTGGACTGCTGGGCAGGATGGATCATTGCTCTGACACAGCAGCGGCAATTCTTATGTTCTTATGTTCATAAAAGGAGGCATAAAGGGCTAGAGTCTAATTGATGGAGTAATTTCTATAGAGAGGGGCCTGTTTGTTGTAGTCATTATTGACCGAAAAGGAGAGTCTTCTCTGCCTTCTGGAAAGCCATCAGTGAGTCTAATCTTCTATTCTAGTTTGTGTGGGCAGTTGGTTCCATAGTCGAGGGATAAATTGGTTGTAGGAGCGCTTGTATACAGTTTCCATTTGGAGAGATTTCCCTGAGGGGATGCTGAGTTGATTCTCCACTTCAGAGTAGAGGGAATGGTTGAGGAGTGTACTGTCTAAGTTTGGCAAAGACATAGGCAGGCATCTTGTGGTAGAAGATTTTATGTACCAGTTGAAGGGTAGCCAGTGGCTGATTTCAGCACTGGTGTGACAGGGTCATGGAGGCTGAGGTCATAAAGGAGGTGGATAGCTGTCTGCACTCGCTGGAGGCGTTTCAAGTCTTTTGTGGTGATGCTATTGAACAGGGAGTTGCAGTAGTCTGTTCGTGAGAGTACATAGGCATAGAGAAGCTGGGCAAAGTCTGGGATTGAGAGGTAAGGTTTGATCTTCCAGAGCTGGTAAAGATAATAGAAGAAGGTGGAAACTACATGTGAGATATGTGTGGAAAGAGATAAATGGCCACCTAGAATCACTCCTAGGTGGTGCACTTGGTCCTTTGTCATTAGAGAGGTAGCTTCCCAGAAAAATGTCAGGCAGGTGAAGCTAGATTTACCCCAAGCATGACAATCCTATTCAAGAGGGTTACGAGGGAGGGAGGTAATCCTATAATATTTGATTACATTAATGTGGGTGAAATAATTTCTTATTAAAATATCTTATTTACATAAGCCACTGCTCTTATACATTTGCACATTTAAATATACTTTATCTTGTTAAGAGATTACCGCACCTAAGGAAATAAGTTAAGAAAACTCTTCACTTCAAGAAAGACAGTTCCCATGCTCTCCTAAGAAGGGCTGTGATCAGTGCAGACTAGATTACTTCAGATATCTTCAGGCTGTGCTCACAAGTCAAGGTGTTGAAGTCTGGATGACTATGCTAGCACTGTACTCCTTAATCTGGAAACCTCCACCTCTGCATGAGAAAAAGTGGTTGAGTCTCAGTCATGAGGAAGTATTTGTTGCAGCAGCCATGGCCCCGATCTCTTATCATCTGATGGTATCTTCATTCTCTTCACTGTACTTATGCTAGGGCTCACTCCAGCTGGGCAGCAAGGAGAACATGGGAAAGAATCTCTTGAAGTGAGCAAAAAATAAGGACCAGATACAAGATTCAAGACAGGATTAATATACCGTATACAGGTTTTTCTAAAAATTACATCTAGTAAAACATAATTCTTTCAACTAGCCTATCACTGTCTTGGAAAATTCACAAACTTAGTAATAATTCTAATAATATATACAGGAGATTACTTAATAAGTACTTATGGAAAGATTAAGAACTCTAAAACAACAATGAAATAAATTCTTAGTTGCAAGAAAAATAAAAACAAGCCATAAAGCTTTGAGGTCCAGTCTCATAAAATTTCTTCTATATTTGTAAGCCTGTGACCCTGGTGGCAGCAGTCATTCAGTCCCCCTTTGGAGGTCAATGAAGATAAGAGTCCTGATGTAAATTATGCTGATCCGTTAGGCCTCAGTACTCAGCCATAGGCCTTCTTTGTCAGGTTTCAGTGGAGGCTTGCGCTAAGGTATTTGGGGCAAATTCTATAAAGTACATCTGAAAGTTAGGCGTTGTGTAGACATCCAGTGGGGAAATGCTGAGTGCAATTCTATAATTCATAGATGTACTTTAGAGAATCGCGCTCAGCAAATCTAGACGCGTCTAAATAGTTAGGCGTCCTTTACAGAATCGCCTTTTAGGCGACACATGGATGTCTTCATAATGTCTATAACATTATTGCGTTTAATGTTATATCATTAAAATGATGATTTTATGCTGTTTTTTATTAAAATTGTATGCAGTGAAATACTGGCACCACTATTATATTTTAATTATATATCTTTTAATCCTTTTTAAAAAAATTTTCTTCTGTTACACTGAGCAGTGGGGAATTTGAACCAATAACATTAGGGTGCTAAGGTTGTAGCTCTAACCACTGCGCCACACTCTCAGCTGTTAAACCACATGCCAATTCTAAAACTAGGTCTTTTGGGCCTTAGTTGGGCGCAAATTTGGTGGACGTGCCTTAGGCGTCCATTAGGCGTTCTAGAGGTATCTATATTGTAGCCACCACCAGGATTTCTAATCAGGGAACAGCAGCATCCCTAGTGGTCACAGCAAAAACGAACCTAAGTGCGCTACTGAGAAAGGAGTCAGCCCTGAAGGGACTGAAATAAAATAAAAACAAAACACAAAATTCTGGTTGTAAAAAAATTCTTATGATGGTTTTAATTGTCAGAATGTGGCAGATCACTTCAATAAATTCAAGTTCAGCAAAACAAATCACTAAGGAAAACTCCTGCAAAGCATATGAAAAATATATATATATTGCATACTAAACCTCATTTCCAAAAGGTTACGAAAAGAAAAAGAGATACATTACTCACAATGGCAGTGCTTCAGAGCAAGAGGAAGTGTCTGATGCGCAATCTTGACATCATCAATATGCATCTAGATGGCAGAATGCCACTAAAAATAGGAATATGTGCTGGGGTATCTGACTATACTTGGGATTTGAACCCATGACCTTTGGAAAATGGAAGCAGTGCCTTTAATCACTGAGCCACAGGTGCTTTCTTTTAGGCAAGGGTTCCTGCCATTTGAGATGATACCTTAGAAAATCATAACCATCTCAGGGACCCTGGAAAGGCAGAGTGCAAATATAAATGACATAGTCCACAATCCATACTCTCTTATGAGAACAAAAAGAAGCTGTTAAGGTACTAGGGGTAGGGGTTGTAAGTATTTGAACTCATGACCTGTGGAAGAAGTGCCTTTCACCACAGACACAGGACTTTTTGTTTAGGCAGTGGTTCCTATTGCTTTTTAGTGGCATTCTGCCTTCTAGGTGCATATTGATGATGTCACAATGATGTCAAGATTGTGTATCAGACACGTCCACTTGATCTGAAGCACAGCCATTGTGAGTAGTGTATCTCTTTTTCTTTTCTTAACCTTTTAGAAATGAGTTTTAGTATGCAATATATATATTTTTTCATGGGCTTTGCTTGAGTAATGCATTATTGAACATATTTTGACCTTAATATCAACCTGGAGTCCTCTTTATTCCAAAAAATAAAGCCCTATTCACATATATGTGGATGCCTCTGGCACACCGAACTGAAACCTAAGTCATGTCCACCTAATTCGCGTCTACCTAGCTCCCAGCTCACGCTCAAAAGTAGACCTGGTTTTGCATTACCTACATTTTAGGCATTAGGTAGGCACATTAGCACGCTCAGTGGAATGCGATTCTGTAAATGGATGTCTATTTCAAAGCCATACCCATGCCACACCCACGCCATGCCTATCCTGATAGATGCAACTTTTTCCGATGGGCATCAACAAAATTGTGGACGTCTATTTGTAGAATTGCGTCCAGCATTTGGACGTCTAAGTTCCAATTAATGCTTGTTAAAGTTGTTAATTGGGCTTATTATCCACTTTATGTGGACGCCTAAGTCAATGAACGTCCACATTGTGGACGCCTAAAGTTAGATGTCCTTTACAGAGTTTGCCCCTTTCTATATAGCTTGATTTTCATGTGGGAGAGGTCACCCTCCTCTGAATAGACTGTAAATGGAAGTCTTCAACAAATTTTTTTTAAAAAGAAGATTCCACAAAGTGCAACAAAAGTGCAAAACAGTGACATTAGTTAACACACATCACAATCTAACCACAGTTGGATACATATTCAGGTAGGAAGATATAGAAATGCTTTAATGTTACAGTAAAAATAATATTGCTTGGTTTAATCTTACTAGCAAACTGTTATTTAAAGTTTTAAAATAGATGTTTGTTACAGTAGGGTGGTCCAAAAAAAATTAACAAATTTCATTTGTCCACAAGGCTAATTTTATTCCTTTATTTAAAAATGAAAAACACAGAAAATTTGACTTAAAACAAAGTTTAGGGGTCGACTCACCTCACTGTTTTTTTAAAAACTACCACTATATTGTAATTCAACGGTCTATACCATAAGAGCCACCTTTGATGCAGAAGGAAACAGCAAAGCTAGAAGGATGTTTGGGTTTATAGGGAGAGGAATAGCGAGTAGGAAAAAAGAAGTATTGATGCCCTTATATAAGACTCTGGTGAGATCTCATTTAGAATATTGTGTACAATTCTGGAGATTGCACCTTCAGAAAGATATAAACAGAATGGAGTCGGTCCAGAGAAGGCTACTAAAATGATCAGTGGTCTTTAGCGCATCTCCAGATTTCCCACGGTTTAAAAGTAATCCTGTGGCAAAAGGGATTAAAGCTCACCAGGAAGTTTTCCCCCGTATGCAGGCAGTTGGGGCCGACTATCCAAATGCAGGTTCTTCTAGTCCCAGTCCCTGGAAGGATAGGTTTGGCCATTCTAAAGGGAAAGCTATTAAAAACCAGCATACAAAAGCCTTTAAACCTGCTCTAAAGAAACAGTACTATTTCCCTGAGACCAATCTGCAGCTTGGCCAAAAGGGGAGCCAGAAGGAGTTTTTGCCCATGCTGATTCCACACAGGTTTGGGCGGGGATCCCACCAATATAAGTTAAAGCATCATGCAGGAGAGGAGGGAGGTGAATGGAAGCAGACAAGGCAGAGGAGCAGGTACTATCCTATAGTAGAACCCAGCCTAAATTGAAGCCTGATATGGAGATGCTGGAGCTGGATGAACCTGATCAGCTAATTCCACCAGAACTGCCAGCTCATGAGGAATACAAGGTGGAGGTTTTTGATGAAATACCTTTTCAAGGTGAGCTAGTGGATGCAATGGAAACCTGTTAAGAGGAGTAGTACCGTTTTGTGTTTTTGAATTGCCTAAAGTTTTTTGCCTTAACATAAGGAAACTTTCTTTTGAGAGTAAGACTGTGCACAGGACAGAGGAAATGTCCTTAATTGCTGACACCTGAGAACTGGAAAAGTTTTTTCTTTTTGTTCTGGAACTGTTTGGGATATTTGGCACAGACTATGGGGGTAATAATAATAAAAAAAAAAAAACGTCTAAAAAGTGTCCTAAATGGCTACTTGGACGATCAAAAAGCCTGATCGTCCAAGTACCCATAACCAAAGCTGGTTTTTAGACGTATCTAAAACCAGCTTAGGCCTTTCCCCTGCCTCTAAATGCAGAGAGAGAAAAGAGGCATGTTTAGAGGAGGGGAAAGGGCGGGCAGTGGGCGGGCCGACCTACACCTAGGCGTACAACAGGTATAACCAATACAGTTTAGTCGGCACTTAGACCTTTTTCACTTAGACGAAATAAAACCAGGTCTAAGTGCCGAAAAAGGGGCCACTGAGCTGATGGCCGCTGGCGCCATCAGTTCAGCGGCCCGGCAACCTAACCATCGCAGCAGGAGAGATGCCTCATCTCCCCTACCGCGATGCCATCACTCCTCTACCCGAACTGCCGCGGGTCGCGGCAGTTCGGGTAGAGGAGTGATGGCATTGCGGTAGGGGAGATGAGGCAACTCTCCTGCCGCGATGCATCACTCCCACCCCCCACACAACATCGGGGCAAGAGGGAGCTCAAGCCCTCTTGCCCCCCCCCGACTCCCCGACTCCATCGGGGCAAGAGGAAGCCCAAGCCCTCTTGCCCCGCCGACTCTCCAACTCCCCGGGTTGGGCCCATGTGCCTAAGGCCCCGCCCACAAGTGGGACCTAAGGCTCCCGGGCCTATTCTGATTGGCCCAGGTGCCTTAGACCCCACCAGTAGGCGGGGCTTTGGTTAGACTGGGCCAATCCGGCCCCATTCGTCGGAGGACTGCCGGACGGACGGACGGGTTTAGCACCCGTCTGTCCGGCCAACTTACCTAAAGGTACGGGGAAGGGGGGTGGGGGTGGGGGTGTCGTGGGGTCGGCCAGGGGGTCGCGGGTCGGCTCGGAGGGGGGCCGATCATGGGTTCTAGGGGGGGCGGACGTTGGGGGGAGGGGGGTTCGTCAAGGGCAAGAGGGCCTGGGATCCCTCCTGCCCATAATGTAGTGGGGGGTGGGGGGTAGAGAATCGGCTGGGCCAGGAGGGCTTGGGCTCCCTCCTGGCCTGAACGAGTTGGGGGGGGGGGGCACGATCGGCGGGGCAAGAGGGCTGGGCTCCCTCTTGCCCCGATGGAGTCGGGGAGTCGGGGGGGGGGGGCAAGAGGGCTTGGGCTCCCTCTTGCCCCGATGGAGTTGGGGAGTCGAGGGGCAAGAGGGCTTGGGCTCCCTCTTGCCCCGATGGAGTCGGGGAGTCGGGGGGGCAAGAGGGCTTGGGCTTCCTCTTGCTTCGATGGAGTCGGGGAGTCGGGGGGGCAAGAGGGCTTGGGCTCCCTCTTGCCCCGATATGTCGGGGTTGCCGCGGTTGGCTGGGGCAAGAGGGCTTGTGCTCCCTCTTGCCCCAATGGAGTCGGGGCATCGGGGGGGCAAGAGGGCTTGAGCTCCCTCTTGCCCCGATGTTGTCAGGAGGGGGGGGTCATGGTTTAACATGGCAGGAGGGCTTGGGCACCCTCCTGCCTGGATCGTTTTTTGGGGGGGAGGATTCTGTAACCGGTGTTGTTTTTGACAGACACCGGTTACAGAATCCAGCTTTTAGGCGAAGGACTGGCTCCTCCTTTGCCTAAAAGCCCTTCTGTTGGACGTTTTGTGGCCTAGGCGTGGTTTTATTTCATTATGGCTAAAAAGTGTAGACGTGCTGTGGGGGTACTTTTAGACGTAGTGGAGATTGGGTGTTTAGGCAGAGGAAGGCCATTATCAAAACATGGATGTTTGTTTTGGTTATGGACACTATCCCTGCTTCTGGGTTGAACGTTTAGGGACTTAGGCCAAAAGGGGACTTAGACGCTTTTTTTGATTTTGCCCCTCCACGTGTGCAATGGACTGTTTAAACTGAAAATTTTTTGTTTGTGCTTTTTTCCTTTTTGAAGCCAATGCTTTACCTTTTGTTAGTTAACTAGCTGGAGGACAGCAAACCTTACCTGTTTGTGAATGGGAAATTCTGAAGTGACTCTTCAAGACCGTAATTACCTGAATCTTGCTCATTGCAATATTTTGTCTCTTTTTTTTTTTTTCTTCTTCTTCTTTTGAGATAAACCTCTGATCTAAACATTGCTGTTCTGAGGAGCAGGGCGTGGCACAGCTGCAGGAAAGAAGCTACAGAGGCCATCTTAAACCCTATTGCTGCTGAGAGTGTGTGTTTCTTTGAATGCCATATTTTTTATTTACTTTATTGCCTTTTTGTGTTTTTCGCACATGTTTTATTTTGCGGTGCTGTTTTTGTGCCTAATGGCTTGTGCAATAAAAGACTGTTTTTGAAACCAAGCCATCTATCTCTGACCCTTGTGTGTAGTGTCTGGGTTGCTCTTAAAGTGGTGTGGCTACCATACTGGGCCAGCTCCCCCTGTAAGCCTTCCACCATTTTGGTAGTGTGCCTAAGTTTAGTAGTGCCACCTAATGGAGGGCTGCTGCATTGCTTAGCAAGCCCCAGCAGGTGACAATATGGAAACAGACTTAAAGATCTCAATATGTATACTTTGGAGGAAAGGCAGAAAAGGAGAGATATGATAGAGATGTTTAAATACCTATGTGGAATAAATGCATGAGGTGAATCCTTTTCAATTGAAAGGAAACACTGGAATGAAGGGATACAGGATGAAAGTGAAAGGGGATATATTCAGAAGTAACCTCAGAAAATACTTTTACACAGGAAGGGTGATGAATCCCTCGTGAAGGAAGAGAAGGAACTGAGAGATGAGGTGGCAAGATTGAGAAGCATCGTTGAAAATTAGAAGTGCATCAATGAAATGCTTCATGAAGCATCAAAGACTTCAAGCAGTGTGGAAGAAAAGGCCATGATAAAACAAGACAGCTGGATTATGGGACCCTGCAAAATCAATACTGTGACTCCATCTGCCCTCGAACTGAAGAACCGATATGTAGCTCTGGAAGTGGAGGATGTGAAAGCATCCAAGGGAGAGGAAGAACCAAAGCTTGAACTCCCCCCAAGTTGTTAGATCCATGACCACTAGGTGAAAGGTAGTGGTGGTTGGTGATTCCTTTCTGAGAGATACAGAGGTATCCATCTGCAGACCAGACATGATTTCCTGGGAGGTATGCTGTCTGCCTGGTGCCAAAATTCAAGATGTTTCAGAGAGCTTGCCAAAACTCATCAAGCATAATGACTATTACCTGATACTGCTCATCCATGTTGGCACAAATGATACTGCTAGGTACCCCTCCAAATGTATCAAAAATGACATCAAGGCTCTCGAACAGAAGGTGAAGCAAACAGGTGTGCAAGTGGTGTTCTTATTCATCCTCCCTGTTGAGGGTAAAGGCCAAGGCAGAAAAGTTCTCATCTTGGAGATCAATGGTGTGGATGGTGTCATCAATGGTGTGGATGGTATCATCAAAAGGTTTTTGGCTTCCTGGACCATAGGATGATTTTCCAGGGGTTGCTGAGCAGAGATGGTATGAATCTATCAAAAAAGGGAAGAAGTATCTTCAGCAGCAGATTGGCTAACCTACTGAAGAGGGCTTTAAACTACAATCATTAGCCCTCAGGAAGTGAATTATTAAATACCTCTACACACATGAGAAAAAGGAACGCTGTCTGGAAAATAGTCTATACTAATGCCCTTAGTATGGGAAATAAGGTCTGAATCTAGAAGCTGTGATGGAACAGGATGACTTGGATTTAGTGGCGATCACAGAAATATGGTTCATGGAGAACCATGACTAGGATATAGTTTACAAGGGCATAATCTGTTCAGGAAAGACAGGGTAGGAAGAAAAGGAGGGGGAGGGTGGCATTATACTGTATGTTAAAGACTGTATTAAACTGTACAACTACAGGACCTACAGGGTAAAGACGAGGCACTGTGGGTCAATCTGGAAACAGGGAATGGAAAATGTATTTACACTGGGGTGATATACAGGCCTCCTTGACAGACAGAAGAAGTGAATAGAGATTTAATTGAAAACATTCAACATATAGCTGTAAAAGGGAAAGTGATTTTTATATGCCAGATGTTTGGGATATCTCTACTGCAGAGTCTCATAGAAGTATGGAGATCCTAGATTCTCTACAGGGAGAACTTTCCAGCAGTTGGTAATATAACCCATGTAAGATGAAGCCATACTGGACTTAGTACTTGCAAATGGGGAAAATGTTTCTGATGTTATAGTAGGTGGTCATCTGGCATCCAGTGATCACCAGATGGTGTGGCTTCATATTAAAATGGGTGTAGCAAATGTTCTGGACAAAAAAACTAGCTTTGTTCAGATAAGGAATTATATCAAGGAGTCGTCTAGATAGGAACATCTGGAAGAAGTAGAAAAGCAGTGGGCAAAACTGAAAGGAGCTATTGTAAGGGCAACAAACAATATTGTAAGGAAAGTAAAAAGTATGAGGAAAAGAAGGCTGTTTTGGTTCTCAAATGCAGTAGCTGAGAAGGTAAGGGAAAACTGGTTAGCCTTCATAAAATACAAAAGATCGCAGAAAGAGGAAGACAGGCAAAAATATTTGGAACAGTTAAGAGAAGCTGGAAGAGTAGCCAGGAAAGCAAAGATGCAACTTGAAGAAAAAATAGCCAACACTGTAAAATAAAGGAACAAGACAATTTTTAGATATGTTAGTGAAAGGAGGAAGTGCAAAAATGGCACTGTGCTCTAAAAATGTTATGAAACTCAAGGTGAAATATGTAGAAGCTGATACAGATAAGGCTGAAATGCTTAATAAATATTTCTGTGGTCGTGCATTCAGACTGAAGGTCTGGATGCACGACCACAGGAGACAAATATAAATAAAAATGGTGGTGTGATAGACCCTGAATGATTTTCAGAGGACTCTGTTCATGAGGAGCTAGCTAAATGAAAGATGGATAAAGCTATGGGGCTGGATGACGTACATTCAAGGATATTGAAGGAACTTAGGGAAGTTCTGACGTCTCCACTGACTGTTCTTTTCAATGCTTCTCTAGAATCAGGAGTGGTCCCAGAGGACTGGAGGAAGGCAGATGTGGTCCCTCTCCACAAAAGCAGAAGGAAGAGGTAAGGAACTACAGGCCAGTAACTCTGATTTCTGTGGTAGGTAAATTACTGGAAACATTTTTAAAACAAGTGGATTATAGGATACAAGGTAACCATGGATTCACTACAGGTAGGTCTTGTCAGACAAATCTGATCAATTTCTTTGATTCGGTGACCAGAGAATTGGATAGAGGGTGTTCTGCCTCCACATTCCTAGAAGAGGGTACTTGTATTAAAATTTCTAAATAATGTTTGAAGCTTTAAGGCAAGTTCCCAGTGTTCATGCATGGTGGGCTGAGCCCCTCCCTCCCTCTCATTTCTACTTTCTCCTGTCTGTTCTGAGTTCTGACTCCATTTTAGGCAGCCACATGGCCATAGGGAAAGTATTGTTCTGCATCTGATTTTTACCTTTGGGCAAATCGGAGTCTTAGGCCCCTCCCAGTGGATCCCAGGATGCACTGGAAAGGAGGCCAAAGACCTTGATTGGCCTAGGTGCCTCCAATGGGAGTGGCTTTTGGTATCTGGGCCAATCAGGGTCTTAGGCCTCCTTCCCAGTGTATCCTGTGCCAGGATCGGCTCAGCCACCTGCATCTGTACTTTTGATCTGAAATGTAGGCCAGCATTTTGCAGGCCTATATTTCAAGCATCTGTCACAGCTCTAGGTAGACATGTAAGGATGCGTAAACATGTCCATGGCTACTTCTGGGTGAAACCACGCCTGTGCCCCACCTTAGGCGAACTTAAGTGTCCTTCCCAGTACAACCTGTGTCAGGATCAGCTCAGCCGGCTGCATCTGTACTTTTGATCTGAAAGGTAGGCCAGCATTTTGCAGGCCTATATTTCAAGCATCTGTCACAGCTCTAGGTAGACACGTAGGGATGCTTAAACATGCCCATGGCCACTTCTGGGTGAAACTACGCCCATGCCCCACCTTGGGCGAACTTAAGTGTCCCTATGTATCTCCATAGACCCGCGATAAACACCTTCCTTGCCCGAATTTTTTTCTAAAAGCATGCAACCCAATTGGCTGCCAGATGGCGGTAGGACACATGCCACTGTCTACAATCTGTAGAAATCAGCCTCTATAAGTGTGGTAGATGTCTTGTTTGCTATTGCCTGCATCCCTGATTCTCCTGTCAAAGACTTGGAAAAAAAAAACTGTAGAAGAGACAAAAGGTAAAAATGAGAAATTATAAAGCAAAAAGACAGAGACATTGACCGTATAGTTGTTCTATTGCAGACATATCATCTTGGGGCAGCTTGTACTGGTCAGGATTCCCCACTGGACCTTGGTAATATGGCCTCATGATGGACTCTTCAGCTGAGGAGTGAGCCAATCCCAGGGCATGACCAAACTCATGAACAGCTACTGCAAACAGATCTGTTCCATAAGCCTCTGTAAATAAGGGAGAAGAGACTATCATTTTGTGTTAGAGATAAATCTAATGTGTATGGAGATTAACAGTGGTATGTGGTGACATTTACAGTAGGGGATTCAATAAATTGTGGCCTCACCATTACATCTGGAACACTGGTCCTTAAACCTGTCCTGGAGGACCCCCAGCCAGTCGGATTTTCAAGATATACCTAATGAATATGCAAGAGGCTGATTTGCAGATAATAGAGGTATCATGCTTGCAAATCTGCCTCATATTCATTAGGGATATCTTGAAAACCAGACTGGCTGATTAGTAGGTTACCCTCTAGGGATTTCTCAGACAATTTCTTAAAAGCTAATTACAATGTTGTTTGTAGCCCAGCAGCCCAATTATGTTTGTAGCCCTTGCTCCAAACTTTGCCCCTGTTTAAATAGGCTTGTGAATCAAAAACCTTCTTGCTGTTCAAAAAGGCCCCTTGCTTCAAACTCAGTCCTTTCAGGCCCCCTCCCTATCCTATGAAATTCTACCCTTATTCTAGGGCATTCAGAGAGGCTTCTGGGAAGAAACAATGCCTAATCACTCCTGCCCTACTGGTGGTATATAAATACTAAAATAAATAAATAAATATTACATGGCTCCCCTTTTCACATTATCAGAAGTTGTAATGGACAAACTGGTATTCTCTCCAAATTCCTTCTATCTTTTTTGCATATTACTTTTGGATATACAATCAAACCTCGGTTTGCGAGTAACCCGGTTTGCAAGTGTTTTGCAAGACGAGCAAAACATTCTCGCAAACCGAGTGTTGACTCGATTTGCGAGCACCCCCTCCCCCCCCGATATCCGGCATCGCTCCCCCCGCTCGCAAAGCCCCCCCCCTGCTCAAACTGGCACCCCCCAAAAAAATTAAACTAAACTAAACCTTAAGTTTATATACCGCATCATCTCCACGGATGTGGAGCTCGGCACGGTTTACATCAGGGGTCTCAAAGTCCCTCCTTGAGGGCCGCAATCCAGTTGGGTTTTCAGGATTTCCGCAATGAATATGCATGAGATCTATGTGTATGCACTGCTTTCAATGCATATTCATTGGGGAAATCCTGAAAACCCGACTGGATTGCAGCCCTCAAGGAGGGACTTTGAGATCTCTGGTTTACATGAACTTAAAATATAGGAAGAGAAGGAAATAAAAGGTTTACATGAACATATATAGAAGAGAAGAGTAAGGGGGGATAAAATTACATTTTAGTGAAAAGCCAGGTTTTCAGTTGCTTGCGGAATAATTGGAGGGAGCCCAGGTTCCGCAGCGGGGTAGTAAGGTCGTTCCAAAGACCTGTGATTCTGAAGAGAAGGGATTTTCCCATTTAAACTTAAACTTACCCCCCCCCCTGGTCTGGCACCGGCACACAGCCCACAGGACGTGCCGGTGCCGCTAGAAGATCTTCCTGCTTCTGCCGGCCTTGAGCATACATCCGCGCATGCTCAAGGATTTCTAATTATCCCTCTCGCCGAGATTCTCGGATCACTAATTTTTGGAGGTTCTACTCTACTGGAAGAGAAACTCTGGTGTAGACCTTGCCACATTTACCTGGTAAGCTTTTGGTCCAGATCTCATCATCATCAAAGTGGGTGTCACCAGAGATAGGGTGTTCTCCAGGGAAAAATGCATGGGCCAGGGTACCCCCTGGACCATCAAAGGGGTAGCCATCCTCATGGTGTGAGCGACTGAAATCGATAAGTATGTCAGCATCTGTTGAAGTCTCCTGGAAGTAGATTTCTGAAGATCTGCTCCAAACATTCAATGCTTTTAGCATGAGATCGTGGATTTCTTGGTTTGTCAGAAATGAAGCATGACGAGGAAAGCTGTTTACCCTGGCAGAGAAAGAAAATCAGACATGAGATTGCACTTTGGAATTCTTCTCTATTTCTCTTTATTTTGTAATTTCTCTCTCTCCACCTCTGTTGCTTCACTTAGTCTGTCTGCTTCTCTCTATATCAGGGGCCTCGGCCTAATTCTCAGGATACACCTAGCCAGTCAGATTTTCAGGATATCCATAATAAATATACATGAGATAAATTTGCATACAATGGAGGTAGTACACCCAATTTTGTTCTCAAACTTATAGATATAGAGACATCTATATAATTTCTGTATGTAAACTCTTCCACTCCTATTTGGGTTACTTGGTAACCTTTAATAGACTGGAGTTCTTTGTTAACCTTTCTTCTTAAAATCACAGATTTTTCCATATTATCATCCTATATGCTAGCTGAGGGGTTTAAGAAAATAGAACTTTTGAAAACATACTAATCAACTTTATGTACATTAATTCATAGGTTAATACATGTAAAATTGATTCTGTGGACACTAACTTAAGATACACTACAAGCTAAATGCATGTTAATCAATGCACAATTTTGTCCAGTATATTTTAACATCTTTGTGACTGATATTGCAGAAGGGTTGTTGGGTAAGATTTGCCTCTTTGTGGATGATACAAAACTCTGCAATGCGGTAGACATCTCTGATGGTGTGGTAGCATGAGGAGGGATCTAGTAAAACTACAGTAGAAGAATGGTTCAGAAATTGGCAACTAAGATTTACTGTAATGCTAAAAATGGAGGGATTCAAGACAAAGTTAGACAAGTTTATGCTGAATTGGAACGTACACAAGTAGGGCTAGTCTCAGTTAGGGCGCTGGTCTTTGACCAGAGGGCTGCCGCGTGAGCGGACTGCTGGGCACGATGGACCACCGGTCTGACCCAGCAATGGCAATTCTTATGTTATGCACTTGAGCTATGGAAACCTAAAAGAACAACACCATTTAGGAGAAGCATTTCTGTACTTGAAAGAGTAAGACATAGGGCAGGGGTGGCAAACCTATGGCCAGAGGGGACACTCGGATCCCTCTCTGTGGGCATGCGTACCGTCGACGCAGCACAGAGTTCGCCAGAGTTTGTTACTAGAAATTCAAAGGGACGAGGCGCCAGGCTGCTCCCCTCTCCCTCTCCACATGCACCTGAGGATGTTTCTCACATCACCCTCTCCTCTGCCCAGCAGCCCAATGGGAGCGCTTCTTCCTTTCTGGGGTAAGATGGGTAGCTCACATGCAATGTCGGGTTGTGTTTGTGGCGAAGGTGATTTCTGTGGTGTGGTTGGAGAGAAGCTAGGTTGGAAGGGAGCATAGCTCAAAGTGTGGCATAGCAGAGGAGAGCAGATTGTTGACTCAGGGAATAGAAACATAGAAATAGACGGCAGATAAGGGCCACGGCCCATCTAGTCTGCCCACCCCAATGACCCTCCCCTATCTTTCTCTGTGAATAGATCCATTTCTTTAGTGTTAACTAATAGTGTTAGCTATTTTTGGTATAGAGATAGATTTGTATTGGGTGCTTCATTTTTATTTTGTGTTTGTATCATTGAAAGCTCTGTTATTGTGTTTTTCTTTTAAGACAAAAGATGTTAATGTATGAGTTGTTTTTTTCTAAACTAAAACCTCCGTATTCAGGTTAAATTGCCGTGTTGGCACTTTGCGGTAAATAAGTGGGTTTTGGGTTGCAGTTTGGCCACTCAGTATCTAAAAAGTTCACCATCAATGACATACCAGAGAGTGGTAGAAAACTGGAACGCTCTTCCAGAGGCTGTTATAGGGGAAAACACCCTCCAGGGATTCAAGACAAAGTTAGACAAGTTCCTGCTAAACCAGAACATACGCAGGTAAGGCTAGTCTCAGTTAGGGCGCTGGTCTTTGACCAGATGGCCGCCACGTGAGCGGACTGCTGGGCACGATGGACCACTGGTCTGACCCAGCAGCGGCAATTCTTATGTTCTTAGAATTTTTAATGCAGTGTTTTGGATAAGTTGCAATCTCCTAATCTTTTGATTAATACCCTGATAATACCCTATCCCTATTCCCCTATGTTCAGTATCTGCCCTCTGTGTACTCATCCTTCCCCCTGTATCCATGTTCCTTTACCTTTTCTTTTTTTTTTTTTTTATCAATAAATGTTTATTGAAAATTTTTTGAAATTATACAAACCAGAGTATGAATATCAGTGACAGCTCAAGTTAAAGCAAACATACAAAGGATCCCAGCAAGAGATCTACAAGTCACATAATAACCCCCAGCAAAACAAGCAAGCCCCCGATATCCATCAATAACCAGAACTCCACATACCACCCCCCACCCCCAAGCTCCCCCTCCAGCAAAGAGGGACCCCCTGTTGTTTCTTCAGGAGAGCCCCCCTTGTCCACAATCCCCCCCCCCCCCACCCCACAGAAATAAGCTCAAAATAGAGAATTTATTTTATCAAGTAATAATGTCCAAGTCCGGGTATAAGTATAATAATAACCATGACGCTTTGCAATAGACATTTCCATATTGCAGATAAACTGAAGCTTTAAGGTCCAATCTAGTTGAGTGGGTGCCTGAACCTGCTTCCAATGTGCAGCAATCAAACATTTAGCTGCCACTAGACCCCAGCGTCGTAGCTTAGTTTGCCATAAACGTAAACATACATTGTAAAGGCCTAACAAACAACCCTGTGGAGAAAAAGGCAATAGAATTTGTAACAATTGTGATAAACAACCCACCACCTGCCTCCAGAAAGGCTGTAAAACGGGACAGTCCCACCAGATATGTAAAAATGACCCCAAGGCCAGCCCACATCTCCAACACAAGGCCGAAACACCAGGAAACATACGGTGGAGACGCTCCGGCATATAGTACCACCGGATGACAACTTTATAGGCATTTTCCTTAATGAGAGCACAAGAGGAGGCCTTGCCCATTTCAGTAGTAATCGTAGCCCACTCCTGAACAGAGAATGTACAGTTCAAATCAACCTCCCAAGCCCGCTGATAGAGAGACGGAAAAGAAAAGGAGCCCCTAATATATTGGTAAAGAACAGAGATAGGTTTAGGAAGGCTCTTAAGAGTGAACCACATGTGAGCAAAAGGATCGAGAGATTGAAAGGTCCCCCTATCCCACCCCTGAGAATGAAGAAAATGAAGTACCGTATTTTCGCGGATATAACGCGCGCGTTATACGCGTTTTTACCTACCGCGCATACCCCTCGCGCGTTATACGCGTGAGCGCGGTATACAAAAGTTTTTCTACATAGTTCCCACCCCGCCCGACGCCCGATTCACCCCCCCCCCAGCAGGACCGCTCGCACGCGCTCCCACCCGCACCCGCGATCGGAGCAAGAGGGAGCCCAAGCCCTCTTGCCCGGCCGACTCCCCGACAATATCGGGCCAGGAGGGAGCCCAAACCCTCCTGGCCACGGCGACCCCCTACCCCCACCCCGCACTACATTACGGGCAGGAGGGATCCCAGGCCCTCCTGCCCTCGACGCAAACCCCCCTCCCTCCCTCCAACGACCGCCCCCCCCAAGAACCTCTGACCGCCCCCCCAGCCGACCCGCGACCCCCCTGGCCTACCCCCACGACACCCCCACCCCCCTTCCCCGTACCTTTGCTAGTTGGCCGGACAGACGGGAGCCAAACCCGCCTGTCCGGCAGGCAGCCAACGACGGAATGAGGCCGGATTGGCCCATCCGTCCCAAAGCTCCGCCTACTAGTGGGGCCTAAGGCGCGTGGGCCAATCAGAATAGGCCCTGGAGCCTTAGGTCCCACCTGGGGGCGTGGCCTGAGGCACATGGGCCCAACCCGACCATGTGCCTCAGGCCGCGCCCCCAGGTGGGACCTAAGGCTCCAGGGCCTATTCTGATTGGCCCACGCGCCTTAGGCCCCACCAGTAGGCGGAGCTTTGGGACGGATGGGCCAATCCGGCCTCATTCCGTCGTTGGCTGCCTGCCGGACAGGCGGGTTTGGCTCCCGTCTGTCCGGCCAACTAGCAAAGGTATGGGGAAGGGGGGGGGGGGTGTCGTGGGGGTCGGCCAGGGGGGGCGCGGGTCGGCTGGGGGGGCGGTCGGAGGTTCTTGGGGGGGGCGGTCATTGGAGGGAGGGAGGGGGGTTTGCATCGAGGGCAGGAGGGCCTGGGATCCCTCCTGCCCGTAATGTAGTGCGGGGTGGGGGTAGAGGGTCGCCGTGGCCAGGAGGGTTTGGGCTCCCTCTTGGCCCGATATTGTCGGGGAGTCGGCCGGGCAAGAGGGCTTGGGCTCCCTCTTGCTCCGATCGCGGGTGCGGGTGGGAGCGCGTGCGAGCGGTCGTTCGGGGTGGGGGTGCGAGCGGTCCTGCTGGGGGGGGGGTGAATCGGGCGTCGGGCGGGGTGGGGGTAGGGGGTCGCCGTGGCCAGGAGGGTTTGGGCTCCCTTCTGGCCCGATATTGTCGGGGAGTCGGCGGTCCTTCGGGGTGGGGGTGCGAGTGGTCCTGCCGGCGGGGGGGCAGGGCAGGGCGGGTAAACGGAGAGTCGGGACAGCGCACGGAGAGTCGGGGAGGGCGAAAGGAGAGTCGGGGTGGCCAGAGGAGAGTCGGGGCGGGCGAAAGGAGAGTCGGGGTGGCCAGAGGAGAGTCGGGGCGGGCGAAAGGAGAGTCGGGGTGGCCAGAGGAGAGTCGGGGCGGGCGAAAGGACAGTCGGGCAGCATGCGCGTTATACCCGTGAGCGCGGTATACAAAAGTTTTTATACATAATATTGTGGTTTCTGCGCGCTATACCCGTGTGCGCGTTTTACACGGGTGCGCGTTATATCCGCGAAAATACGGTATTTGAGAATAGGCCAGAAAATCTCCTCTGGGCAAGGCAGTACCAAGCTGGAAAGTTTCAAAAGACACCAGGACCCCCTTCTGTAGCACATCTCGAAAGGTACGCAACCCTGATTGTGCCCACCTCACAAAAGTAGGACTCTCCCTCTCGACAGGGAACATGGGCTCCTCCCGTACCGCACCAAAAATCGACGGGACTACCCTGGCCCCCCATCGCCGACGGGTATCACACCACACTTTCATAAGATGTTCTAAAAACGGGTTCCCCGGAACCGCTAATCTCACAGTGCCAATGGAAGAAGACCAAAGCCAATACTTCAAACAATGGTGACCTACAAAATGTTGTTCCATGCGCACCAACTTAGAGTCTGCTATCTCCCAATCTAGCAAAAGCCGTAATTGAGCGGCTCGGAAATACCAAAACAGATTTGGTATTGCCCGCCCCCCTCTAGACCTGGCTGCCCACAAAGCAACCCGAGAAATACGAGATCTCCCCTGCCAGATAAAACGAAAAACAAAGTATGTAACTGCTTCAAAACCAGATAGGGGACAGAGATCGGTAACGTTTGGAAAAGAGAAAGCAAGCGAGGTAAGACATTCATTTTAAGAACTGCAATGCGACCCCACCATGACAACCAAAACCCATTCCAACGTTGAATGTCCTTCCGGATCTGTTGAATAATCCTCGCATAGTTAACTGTATACAATTGAGATAAATCCGCAGGTAAGCGAATCCCCAAGTAACGAATAACCCCAGGAGCCCAACGAAAAGGAAACTTAGCAGCTAAGCGATGTTGATCCGCTTCTCCCAAATTGACACTCAATAATTCAGATTTATCCATATTCACCGTAAACCCCGAAACCCGCCCATACTCCAAAAAAAGATCAACAAGAATCGACAACGAGGCCTCTGGATCCCGAACATACAATAACACATCATCGGCAAACAAGGCTAAACGATGTTCGATATCTCCAACTGTCACACCCAATAAATCCCTATGCTCCCGGATACGAATGGCCAGGGGTTCCATAGAAAGGGCAAACAACAAAGGAGATAAGGGACAACCCTGTCGAGTGCCTCTAGCTATGGAAAAAAATTTGCTATAACCCCCATTAATACGCACAGTGGCCCTAGGAGCCCTATAAAAGGCTTGCACCCAGGCCAAAAAGAAAGAGCCCAACCCCATCCTATGCATCACTTGCCATAGAAACTCCCACGCTACTTGATCGAAAGCCTTCTCAGCATCAATCGCCAAAAAAGCAATTTTAGCAGAAGTCCGCTGTGCGGCCCACAAGAGATGTAACGTTCTTCTAATATTATCACAAACCTGCCGCCTTTGAACAAAACCAGATTGATCCAAATGCACCAGAGAGGGCAGTATCCTACCCAAACGAAGAGCCAAGACTTTTGCCAAAATTTGTGCATCAGTATTCAACAACGAAATCGGACGGTACGATCCACACCCAGTAGGATCTCTGCCCGGCTTAAGCAAGACCGAGATCCCGGCCTCCCCCATAGATTTGGGCATGGGGGAACCACCCCGTACTCCATTCGCTACGCAGACCAACAGCAGAGCAAGAACCTCCCGAAAAAGTTTATAAAACCGATTAGGATACCCATCCAGTCCAGGCAATTTTCCCAATTTCAAATTAGCAATGACCCCCAGAACTTCCCCCAACTCAATAGGTTCATTAAGAAAATCCCGATCAGACTCCGAAAGCTGAGGAAGCCGCAACTCAGAGAGATACCCCTCAATATCCGTAGAATCCCGCCCCACTGAAGCTCGATACAAATCAGAATAATACACAAGGAAAACCGAGCTAATAGCCAAATCAGTACAATGCGAGGTACCCGCGGAATCCCGTACACTTGTAATAGCCACTCTCGCCTGCTTCAGCTTAATAAGTCGAGCCAAGCGAGATCCAGGTGTGTTATTATACTCATAAACCGTTTGTCGCAAGCGCAACCTCAAGAACTCATACTCTTCCATCTGCAGTAAAGAAAGTTCCGCACGTACCTTAACAAGTTGCTCAGATACTAAGGGGTCCTGGTGTCTCTGATGCAACCTCGCCAACCGCTCCAGCTGTTCATGTAGGGACAATGAGCGCTGTGCCCGCATGCGTTTACGGCGAGCACCCCATTTAATAAAGACACCCCAAACCACCACCTTCAGCGCATCCCACAAAGTAGCATCGCTGACCATACTATTATCATTATGCTGAAGGTACTGGTCCACGGTCACACCCACCTCACTAACCACAGCCTGATCTTTCAATAAAGACTCATTAAGTCTCCAAAAACGACGTCCCTCCCCATCCCAGAAACCCGCACAGGCAACCCACACTGGCGCATGATCAGAAACTTGGATAGCGCCAATCTCCGCCTGTCGAATCCCACCCCACGAATTACGATGAACCCATAGCCCATCTATACACGCATTTGATCTGTGTGCATGAGAATAATGAGTATAGGAGCGCTGTTTTGGATGAGACAACCTCCAGCAGTCTACCAAGCCCAGAGAAGAAAACAAAGACAGTAAAGCCCTTCTAGAGGCCCTAGACGGAGAACGAGTCCCATCCACAGAATGATCCAGAGTAACATCCGGTGTGACATTAAAATCCCCTCCAAGATAAACGAACCCTTTCACAAAACCTACCAAATCAGCTTTAAGGGACCCAAAATATCTTGCCTGACCTGTATTGGGACCATACAAATTGATAATAGTGATGGGACGGCCCTGTAAGGTAGCCACGAGGGCCAAACATCTCCCTGTACCATCACGATAGACTTGATTTACCACAAGACCCAGTCCCTTTCTGACTAATATGGCCAACCCCCCCCCACCCTCTTCCCCAGTGTCGACCCCTGGTGGGTCCAGATCTGATCAAAAGAGGGGGAGCGTAAAACTGCCACATCTCGAGGCCTCAAGTGTGTTTCCTGAAGTAAACAAACATCCCATTGCATGCGAACCAACTCTTTATACACAATACTACGCTTACCCGGACTATTAAGTCCATTAACATTCCACGAACCTACAGTGAAAAGCTTATCACCCACCCGCCCCTTCCCACCCCCCACCCTAACACCCCCAGACCCCACCCCCTCCCCCCTCCCCTGCGCTGCATCGAACCCTTAGCATTAGGATTCGCCAGCATGCAGAAAGTGCAATCCTCCCCCAAAGGCAATTATCACCCAATCACAAAAACAATGAAACTGCCAAAGTGTGCATCCACAAACATACACAATATGCCACACCACACCCCCCCACCCCGCACTCAACTTCCAAGCACTCCCCCCACTCACCAAACCCCATACAGGCAATCAAATGTGTCCCATCAAAACCCAAACCCAAAGAACCGCGTAACAACACCACCCAAAAACACGCACTTTGTTAATATTATGTGTCTAGAAAAAATCACAAGTCCAAGGGAGCACAAGGTCCAACCAAAGTCTCCAGCGCCACCAGGCACTCCCATACAGGCCTAGTGAAAGCCAATTACCAAAATCTGGCCAACAAAAGTTTTCAGTGATCAAACACAGTCATGACTGGGGCTTCACTGGTTTCTTGCCAGAGCGCAACGCTGTACTCCAAGTCTCGCTCTGTGTTGAGGTAGATGCCACCGCCGGAGGCCGTTCTTCATCCCGCAGAGTCCCACAGCCCAGGGCTCTCATCTCCGCCCAGGCTTCCGACACTGTGCTCACCCGAGATGTACCATTAATGGTCAGCCACATGCCGAAGGGAAAGAGCCAACGATATTTATGGCCCCCAGAGAGCAACGCTTGCGTGACATCTTTAAACGCTCTGCGCTTCTGCAAGGTAGACCACACCAGATCCTGGAAAACTCCCACAGCCAAATCTTTCCACCGGAGAGTAGCTTGTCGACGGCCTGCCAGCAAAATCCATTCCTTCAGTGTAAACTCCCCGAAGCAAGCAATGATATCACGAGTGCCCTGGGCTCGTACAGCTCCCAGATTGCGATGGGCACGCACCAGAACAATGGTATCAGGCAGGTCAGCTCCATCCGCTCTCAGCAGATGCTCACAAAAGGCTCTTACTACCGCTTTACAGTCCCTATAAGCCTCAGTTTCAGGGATGCCCTTGAAGCGCAGGTTGCAGCGCCGAGAACAGTTCTCCAGGTCCTCAACCTGAGTTTGAAGGTCCCGGAGCTCTGTAGATAGGCGGCCCGTAACATCAGTGGTAGTGTACACAGCCGTAGTAAGGGTGGCCACATGGTCCTCAGAAGCCGAGACGCGGGCTCCCAACTCACTGACCTCCGACCGAAGCTCCGCAATCGCCACCCTCACATCTCCCCGCACACCAATAATTTCGGCTTTCATTTCTTTAAACCAGTCCGTCATGGACTTCTGGGGCACATCTCCAACCTCCCCCCGTTGATCCGGTATACCTTCGTCTTCCGACTCAGAATGAGTCGCCAGTCCGGCCGCCATCTTCTTTTTCTCCCCCATGCCGCTCGCCGCCTCCGGGCCCGATTTCACCAGCGGATCGCCAAAAAATTTGAATTTTTCCAGGCGTTTACGAGTCGCCATAAGGTGGGGAGCCCTGGCAGCCCAAAATAGTGGCAAAGAATAGTCACTTTGGAAGCGCCACGCTCAAGAATAAACCAAAGCCCGACGGAGCTTCTGCTTCACGCTGCCATTCAGCAAGATGACGTCACTTCCTCCCCCCTTCCTTTACCTTTTCCCCCCTTTCTCCTACACTCCCACTCCAGGGTCAGCATCTCTCCCTCTTCTCTCCCCTGTCCCATCCCCATTGTACTGCATCTCTCTTTTCTCCTCCCCAGATCCAGCATTTTCCCCAATATCCCCCTCCTCATGCATCCTATCTCTATCCCCTCCATAGGTCCAACTTCTTTCCCCCTCTCTTCCTCAATCCTGCTCTTCCTTCCCCCTCCCCCTTCTCTTCCCTTTCCTGTGGTTTGACACTTCTCCTTATCTTTTTCACCTCCCCATTCACAGTTGTGACATATTTCCCTCTCTCTTGTTGGCAGAACAGTGATATATGCGCTGCCTTTGGCCTGCCCCAGAAGCCTTCTTCATACAAACACTTCTAGTTTTCAACATAGGTGGGATGCTGTAAGGAGAGGCTTCCATAGCAGGCCAAAGACAGTGTTTACATTGCTGATGCTGCCACGGCCTGCAAATTTGGAAGACTGCTGTGTGGGAGAAGGGGGTAAACAGAGGAAGAAGAGCTATATTAGTGGCATGCGTGTGGCATTATTGCACTGTATCCGTGCAAGCTGAGGCCCTCCCAGACACAGCCATGAATGTAAGAGAAGGTTGGGGGGGGGGGGGGGAGGCTGGGGCCACGTGTCCAGGTTTTTACATCGTGAAATCTGTTAATCCTAGAACAGTTCTATCTACTATGTTTTATTGCCCCTAACTTCCATTCCTACATATTTACCTATATAAACATTTTCCACCAAATACCCCATACACTATCCACATAAACAGAAACACACCTGCCCCTCAAATTTATTGTCCTTATATCTCCCCAGACCCACATACACACCCTCCCATATATACATACTATCACAAATGCGCACAGTAAGTAATCTACCTTCATATATACAGAACACACACCTCTACATATGTACGTTGCAAAGCCTTCCTGAAGTAGTGCTTCCCTGCTTATTTTGTTTTTAACTCATGGGTATTCTAGCTCCCCATTATATTATAACACAAGTACTTGAGTTTTGAAATACAGTATATGCCTTATTATTGCCTGTTCCTTAATTCCTCAATAAAAAAAAAAAAATATATATATTTTTTTTTTATGGATTAATATTTGTTTGGGGGCACAATAACTATTCAAATAAAGAAAAAGAAATTCAGCAAACTGATCATGCCAAAAGAAAATTTGAATATTTTAGACATATTCAAAAACTACAAATATCAGGTCAGTATATTCAGAGAACTGAAACAAACTCTCTCTCAAAAATAATCTGAATTACTTTTATTAGGAAGCAGTTATAAGCTACAAAATATTGATGAATGTTCTCGTCCTAACTCCTCCCTCCACCAGGCTAAAGGAGAATCTTTCTCTTCAGAAGCAACAGTAATATGAGTCCACAAAGAAAACTGCTAGAAAGGAGATACTCACCTCCACGTGAGGAGGCTCTTAGACCACACAGTGCCACTGAGAGCATAGCGTTTCCTTCGCCGTCTCATGATCTCTGAGGTGCCAATGATATCTGGAAGCGAACAGCGGGGTTTCTGCATCATCTTAATGGTGTCTTCATCTGAAGAGAGACAGAATCATATAGATGAAAAAGATCAAGACAGACAAAAAGAAGGGAAGATAGAGGAGGAGAAGAAATTGTGGGAGGCAAATAGAGAGACGGAAAGATGTAAAATGAGAGAGGAAAATATGAGAGAGATATGCGGGGAGTGTATGGTACAGTGGTTAGAGCTACAGCCTCAGCACCCTGAGGTTGTGCGTTCAAATCCTGTACTGTTCCTTGTGACCCTGGGTAAGTCACTTAATCCCCCATTGCCCCAGGTACATTAGATAGAGTGTGAGCCCACCAGGACAGACAGTGAAAAATGCTTGAGTACCTGAATGTAAACCACTTAGGCTATAAGTAGTATATAAATGCTTAAATAAATAAATAAATATACAGAGATATACTCAGAGAAAGAAGTTTAAGAGAGGCAGAGAGAAGGGAAAAAGGAGCAATACAATGCCTGAGAGATGTAGAGAGGCATTTTTGACAGTAGTGAACATGAACATTTTCAAAACAGAACTCATAATTTTGTTTCAAAAATAGTAATTTCTCAGATGTGTTTATGCACAGTGCATTTTAAACTATGACAGGTCTCATGAAAACAAAGTCCTCTGATTACTAAGTCATGTCATTGAGATGGTTGAATAATTCTTCAGAAAAGCTTGAAGTTGATCTGAAGAATTGAAGGTTTTAATTACATTGTACATGGAGCTTAACAAACAGCCTTTAATTTTTTTTATTTTTTGATACATGTACTAAGGCTCAGGCAAGCTGAAACACTGATGAGGAAGGTAGATGAAAGGGTTAACCACAAAGGAGCTAGATGGAAATATGCACAGAAATTGTGATGAAAATACAGTTGTGTGACATAAAGTATAGAGTACTGTATTAAAATAGCCCAATGTTGTTTATGACGTTGTCTATGTAATATACACCATCAATCCACAACGGCATATAATAAACTTCACAGTGCCTAATTTCTAAGTGATCTTTTTTTCAGATAATACCTTTCTAAGTACCTCTATGGTCTTCAGTTCCAGCCAACCACCAGCCAAATTATTTGAAGGTTTGTTTCTCTTTCTGGCTTTTATTCATCATCAGACCTTAGTTGTTGTTTTTTTTTTAAGTGCTTGTGCTCTATATCCTATGTTTTGTACAAATGGATAAACTTTTATTATACAACTTTAAAACTTTTGTACTTAGCTTTAGCTATTTCTTCATTCTTTTTTTTAAACTTCGGGAAGAACACACGTCGGGATGCTATGGAGCAAAACAAAAGGGGGATCCATTCTTGAAAAAGCCTTCGGGCGAAACTGGTTGAACCTTAAGGTCCTTCCCGAGGTTTAAAAAAAAAAAAAAAGAATGAAGAAATAGCTAAAGCTGGTTGAACCTTAAGGTCCTTTCCGAGGTTTAAAAAAAAAAAAAAAAAAGAATGAAGAAATAGCTAAAGCTAAGTACAAAAGTTTTAAAGTTGTATAAAAAAAGTTTATCGATTTGCACAAAACATAGAATATAGAGCACAAGCACTTTAAAAAAAACTAAGGTCTGATGATGAATAAAAGCCAGAAAGAGAAACAAAACTTCAAATAATTTGGCTGGTGGTTGGCTGGAACTGAAGACCATAGAGGTACTTAGAAAGGTATTATCTGAAAAAAGATCACTTAGAAATTAGGCACTTTGAAGTTTATTATTTGCCGTTGTGGAATGATAGAGAAAGTATAGAGTGGCATAATCGAAAGTGTACCTAAGTCTGAGGCTGCACGTTTTGTGCAAGATCAAACCCAGTAAGAAAAATGTCCATTTTCAAAGTTGTCAAACATCTTATCTTTCATTTTTGAAAATGAGCTAGGTATAAGTTTTGGTCCTTAGGACGTCTACCTTTTCTGCCCATTTTCAAAAATAAAAATGTCCACGTGAAAAACGTACAAAAGCAAGTTTGTTTTAGCATTACTTCTTAGGAGTTTCCTCATTAATTTAGTTGGCTAGGGAAAGCCTTCTCTCTCTCTGTGCACGCAATTCTCCATGAGCCTGCAATTCTGGTCTGAATTCTTTAGATCCTTCCTGCTCTCCCTGCATAGATCAAATTGCTCTTTCTTTCTACTCTTCTGTACAGCGTGTGGATTAGGGACAGTCATCAAAGCTTTAGAGAAATGTTCTGTTTTTATTCTTTTTACTTGTACAAGTATCTACACTCTTTTTTCTGTAATTTGCAGTTGTAATACATACTTTGGATTATAAGATATTGCTTGCTTATGTTTTCATATATGATATTTTCTTTGTATGTATGTGAGATTTGTTGTGCTTCTGAAATAAAAGAATGGAAAAATTATGTTCTTACCTGTTAATTTTCTTTCCCTTAGACGCAGCAGATGAATCCAGAGACCAATGGGATAGCTCACATCTACCAGCAGGCGGAGATAGAGAAACTGATTAACAGGTGGTCCTATTGGCTGGCACTCCTCCTGTTTATCCAGTATAGCTCCTTGCCCAAGCATCCGTAACCATCAATAGGCATAGCATGGAAAAAACTTCTTTCCCATAACAAATCTCAAAATGCAATAATACAGAAAACAACCTGCCATAATAACAAACTGCGAAAGTTGCAAAAGAAAAAACCGAGAGACAATATCCAGAAAGGGTGGGGCTTTGGATTCATCTGCTGCGTCTAAGGGAAAGAAAATTAACAGGTAAGAACATAATTTTTCCTTCCCTAGCAACAGCAGCAGATGAATCCAGAGACCAATGGGATGTAGCAAAGCAATCCTCAATCTGGGTGGGAAGCAAACGCCGCCTCCGTAACAACCGAAGCACAAAACGCCCCTACCGCATGCGCCCCCACATCCAAGCAGAAATGCGGAGAGAAAGCACTCTCGGAAGACCAATTAGCCGCAAGACAAATCTCCTCCAAGGAAAAAACCCCTGGGCCGAGCTCAAGAAGTAGCCATCGCTCCGGCGGAATGGTCATGAAGTGCTTTCGCCAACCGCTTCCCTGCCAGCAAGCAAGCAAGCAAGCATAAAGAATGTCCTCCTGGACCCATTGAGCGATGGAGGCTTCGGACGCCGCCATACGTTTGAGGCGTCCCTTGAAGAATACAAAAAGGAGATATAAACAACTAAAAGTCGTTAGAAACCGAGCTCGCGGAGAACGCTACGTACGTATCAAAAAATGCAGTGAATAAAAGCACTGCTCCCAATTTCTCCTCCCAGGAAGAAGGAAGGAAAAGCGAGCATGACATAAAAGAAAGGATGACACCCCCCTAGAAAGAAATAGTGGTACCATCCGAATTGATACCCCATATTTCGGAAATCAGAAATAGGAATCCCTGTTAAACAAGGCCTGCAACATAGAAAACTGCAGAGCTGAAGCCATGGCCACAAGAAACCCCATGTTCAACAGCACAGCCCTTTAGAGTCCCAAAAGACAAGGATGAAATGAAGCCTTCGGTAAACTGAGAAGAAGTATGTGAAGATTGTACTCCAAATCGAGCTTTATAAGAGGCGCATGAATATACCGCACTCTGTTTAGGAACTGAACTACATGAAGCTGAGAAGTAAGCGAAGAGCAATATACCTAGCCCTTGTAACAAGCCAAGAATGGCACTAGAAGCTGAAGGGAATTGAACGCTAAGCCCTCGGCAATAAACTTGTGCCAAAAAGGAACTCTGGAGTGGTTCAAACGTTAAGAAGCACCCAAGAAAGGAAAAACCTCCAAAAGGAAGCAGAAGCCACAGGAGAAGACGTCCGTAGCACCTGGATAAGAGAAGAAACAACCTGCTTCGCATAACCCTTACACGTCAGCCAAGATTTTTCAAAAATCTAGGTCGTAATACTAAAGTAGTACAAATATCCATGTTGATCGGACCCTAGGCGAGCAAAGCCGGAGATACCAGGAAACTTCTTAGTCCGGCTGTCGAAAGACTCATCAAATCCGCATAGTAAAGATGGCGCCGCCAATCCAGAGATTCTACAAATACTGTGCCCGGAAAGCGAGCTCGAGATGGCAAATCCAAGCCATCATCAGCCAGCAGAAAACACTGAAAAAGAGAAGGCAGAGGCGAGAAAGAAGCCATGCAGCTACCCCCTCTAACTCCCACTCCCTGGGACCGCCGAAGAAGCTAGGAAGCTTAGAATTGAGAGACGAGGCCATGAGGTCTAGGTCAAGGAGATCTCACGTCCATAAAAAGAGCTAGAACGCCTGAGCCACAAATCTCAATATCCAGGATGCAGAAGATTACACTATTACTAACATGCACACTTTCCGAAGTGTACACAGCGCTGTACACTGTAACATACAAGAAATGGGCCATGCTCAGATTCCGCGGAGAGAAAGTCTATCCAAACTCTTATCCTGATCTATAAAAGGATCTGCCAAGAAGACGAAGATGAGAGTCCACCCATTGAAGCAGAACAACTTCACCTGCCAACTGAGTACAACACCTACAGCCCAAGCTGTAGAGAAATACCACCATCCTAATACTGGCCAAAAGGACCCTCAGCGGCAATCCGGAAGAATGATCTGAAGCTCCAGAAAGGTAGCCTGACCCTGCTCAAGTGTAGAAGAATGAACAAGTACTGAGTCGCCTCTGAAGACCAGACTCTTGGAGCTGAAGATGGAAGCCACCGAGCCCCCCAACCCGACAGCCCGGGATGGTCGGTGGTCATGAGCTAGTCCAGCAAAGACCGAGGAATGCCTTGAAAAGAGAAATCGCGCTGAGCCACCAAATCATACAGAGCGATGCAGGAGGAGCATACCAAATAACTGGAGCCCTGAGATACCAGGAACCACCGGAACAAAAGCGACTGCTGTAGCGTAAGAAGGGGAAAGCAAGCCGAAGTTCCCAATGGAGTCAGCAATATGGATCCCAGAAACTGTACAGAATCCCATACTCTTGGTTATGGTAAGCGAAGAATACCAATCTGAGACCGAGACCCCACGCCCAAGTCTCCGGAAAGAAACACATGTCTCTCCTATATGAATAAAAACATTACCCCGATATACCTATAAATAGTACAGGAGAAAAGAGCGCTGTGCAAATTCGAAGATGCACGTGTAAAGAACTGAGGAAAAGATACCACCCTTTTCGTGTCAGTCAAATGGCCCGACTGGAAGTCGTCCGAATCAAGCAGGCAGTCAAGAAGAAATTAGATGAATCGCCTGGTAGCGCCAAAACGGTACCACCGCCCACATCACCTAAAACGTTCGTGAAGCCTTGGGTAGGCGAAATGGCATGTGCCAAAACCGAAAGCGCTGCTCCAAGAGAGGCAGGCAAACCAAGTGCTGATTCGGAGTCCATAGAGAAAATGTAAATATACTCCCAGGTTGTCTGCAGAAATGTGTAACCCCGAGAAACTAATTCAGCAGAATGGGATCCAGCCTGCCCAATGCCCCCGAGTCGGGCACCATGCAGTAAGTGGAACAACGTCCCTTAGTTCTCAAAGAACTACAAGAACTGTCCTGAGGACCAGTAACACTGTAAAGGGAAACACAAAACATAGAGACTACAAGAACAAACTGGAAACCTGAGGAGGATGCAAAGATGCAAGCATCCTGAAAAATCTTCACAGCCCCCTGACCTGACATTATAGCGTCTTCTCCCTCATGAGAAAGCTTGAAGAGTCATTGGAAGAAGTCAAGATCCCCCTCAGAATGAAGTGCAGAAGGTCAGGAATGGCAGGATGAGACTGTAGGATCTGCAAGAAGATTCTCCTAGGAAAAATCAAGTTTCACAATGTAAAGAGGAATATACTGGAACCATGAAAACAGTACTAACCCCATGCAACATGAGCGAAATACTTATGTCCTTTAAAGTGAATGCGTACTAGACTCAATCAAGATGCTGCATCTACCGCCCCGTGGAAAACAACAGCATCCTTACAGGTATCAGACAAAGCTCACATTGGTAATGAGAGCTTCAGGGATGAGGCTAACAGCCACATAGCGCGTGATCCTCCGCGGGTTTGATAGAATAGGTTAAAAGGAGCTGTACAGCCCTTCCTGTCTGATCGTGGGGCCCGTCTAGCATGTGCCATGAGAAAATGATGACAGGAGAAACCAGCGTGATAAGCATGGAAATCTGAAGTCCAGGCCCCTTCAGAAATAGAGAAAGAGAGTCCTGGCCGCAGGAAGATGCGCAGTGTCATGCCCATAGAGACAGCCCGAATTTGGAAACTGTTTGCACTACCTTTAGGCATATATATCCTGTGCCACTACTAGACACATGCAGCTCAGCACAGAGGCCCAAATAAGGACAGTTGCCAACAGACAAAGGCTCAATCTGCAGGGACCCCAAGAGAGACAATGAGATACCTGTGTGAAATACAGGGTACTATCTTACTGCTGATCTCACCGTGCCGTGAGTTGCCGTATGTCGCCCCAGTCCGGAGACAAACCGAGACTGGGTGACCTAGCCCAGGTCAGAGTCTCTCTGGTAAACCCCTTGAGTGCTAACCCCAGAGTCCGATTAAACAAGCAGCTTCCTTCAAGGGAGTACAGCAGGAACACAGACATAGACATATAAATCTGCCCAAGCTTGTCCCAAAGTTGGTGAAACACATACAACTTGTCTGAACCGGAAAGGAGAGAAGCCCCGGCATACCCTGACCAAAGTCAGCTGGAAACAAACTACCGGAACGCTGCAGCGCTCCCACCATCGCCGGAGACCCAAGCGCACGCCTGATTCTCGCTGACACTTGGTCGCTGCATCAACGCTCCTAGAAACATAGCCGGATTCAAGCCCCGCAAAATTTACCCTGCCGCAGCTTGCATAGAAAGAAAATCAGACTCGGGGAATAACCAGAAGAATGGCCCACAGCGCCGGAAAAAAAAAAAAAAACATGTCCCATCTCATGCTGCTATAAACCGGCACCTGCAAAATCAGCTGCACATGGCTGTGACAAACACCGATGAAAGAGAGCCTCAGAATAAACAGGACTACTGCTGCACTGAAACCCAACAATGAGAACAAGTACGAGCATGAAATTGCATCGCTACTGCCGCGCTGTAACCAACAAGGAATCCAAGCGCGTGCATGCAAAGGGCGGGAAGTCCTGGCTCCCTCCACGGATTTCTAGTCATAAAACTTAGCCTCAATAAAATATCCGTACCTTAAATGTACGATGACCGAACCCACAGTATTAAGACTCCCAAACAGAACCTGAAGTTCAAACAACCTTAAAAGCCAGACATACTTACAAGCTTGTTGTTAGGGCCGGTTGAAGCCAGTTTGCAGCAAAAGCATGGCAGAATGTAGCAACTGTGGTCTCTTTTTTTTTTTTTTTTTTTTAACAGAGAAGGGAAAGAAGAAAAAATTGAGACCCAGTCAGACCCTCTATCACTGGAGGGAGGGTGAGGCAGGGACCTGGGGGGGGCCCAGGTGTAACCCCTAAAGCCGACACTGTTCAGCCGGACACCCCTGTCTCACTGAAGAGAAAATCTCAACAGGAGAAATAGCATTGCCAGCTCACTGAAGAGAAACCTCAACAGGAGAAAATAAAGTTCCAGTCACAGCCAGAATTCAGGAGCTAATTGAATAACGACCTTTTCCTGCTGGGAGATAGAGAATACTGGATAAACAGGAGGAGTGCCAGCCAATAGGACCACCTGTTAATCAGTTTCTCTATCTCCGCCTGCTGGTAGATGTGAGCTATCCCATTGGTCTCTGGATTCATCTGCTGCTGTTGCTAGGGAATGGGGTTATTGTCTAGGCTTAGATGTGAGTGATATCTTGGGCAATGGGAGAAGTTGTAATGATTGGGGGTGAGGTTATCCTAGGAGTCTTGGGTGTGGCCCCTGGGGGCCCCTTACAAGAGTAACTTTCATCCTGGTTATATACAGGAGAAGAAACCTTGCCCCAATGATTTTGAATGATTTTACATTTCCAAAACTTTATTGAGATTTGCCACAGTTGATTTGGCAAGATCCAGTAATACTAGCATCTATTTTCATTCATAATCTAATTTGCCTTTAGCTCTTGCCAGTTCCAATATTTGTAATAGCTGTGAGTATCAAAGCAGCCCAAGTATACTATTAGGTGGGGATAGGATGAAGTAGCAGACTGATGGTAGGATGTTCAGTCTACCCTCCCTCTTTCTAAAAAGAAGTATTCAACACAAATGGAAGCCATCTTTCCAAGAATGCAATCATATCAGATCCTTCTATGCCTACCTGTACACCTAGGATTCATAAGTTATTGTGATGATTCCTTGTTTGACAGATTATATAACTCACAGTCCAGCTATTCCATTTTGCATACATTTCTACCTGTGATGTCACTTCCTTGGGTTGCTCAACTTTCAAATCAACTTTTTGAAGTCTAAGGGCCTGTTTTACAAAGCCGCGCAGTAACGGCCCCGAAGCCCATAGAAATTTAAAAGGCTTTGGTGCTGTTGCTGCGCGGCTTTATGAAACAGGCTGTAAGTTGTCAGCTCAGCAATTTCTGTCTTAATTATGCAGGTTTCTCAAAGTACATCATGATTAATTTTTTTAAATCTTTTATCTCTGCCATAGGCTCTTTGACATCAGCAAAATATTGCTTGCTACCCACCATTTTCTCCAGCATCAGTGTGTCCTGTTTTGAGCATTTAGTGACAGAAGCAATTGTTTTTGCTGATTTGGTGCTGGACATCTTCCACCACGTTAACTCAAAATGGAAGCAAAAATTATAGACTTTCTGGGTGCTAAAATGATTTTGGTATGTCAAGAAGATGGGAGTTATCCTATCTGTATCCATACAGACCAACAGTGTAACCTAATATTAGAGACAAAGGGGCAAGTCCCTTTAAAGCTGGAACCCCCCAAAAAGCTGAGGTTATGTTACTATCCTGGAAAGGCCTGAAAGTGTGGCCCAATGTTCCTATGCCGCATCTTAAAGGGGCCATGATGCTGCTTCATCCCCTAAGCAGCATTCTCACTTCCTGATCACAACCCCACCCCACCCCTCTTGGTCAAAACATGAGTTCTCAGGAATCACAAGCCTCCCCCCACCCCCACCCCCGATAAGATTTCTACTCCTCAGGGAACTAAGGCCCCATACCTAATGCTATTATAGTACGTGACCATGGCACTCCCAAAAATTGGAGGAGGCAGAAAGTGCATTAGAATCTCCCCACTGCTACTAACACCCCACCACTGCCACTGCTGTTTCAGCAGCAGTGGAAAAACAAAGAATAAGAGATCGCAGGGCAACACTGTTCTTATACCATGGACCTATGGGTAAAGCATTCCTCCATCAGATTTAGCCAGTCATAGTGTATTTAATCTAATTTGGGGAGATTTGTGAATCCTGATAAAACCCTTTCTACAGGAAGTATCAAAAAGAATGACACCTCGTGGTTAGAAAAGCAAAAAGAGAATATGAAGAGAGGCTAGCCAGGGAAGCACAAAATTTCAAACCGTTCTTCAGATATGTTAAAGGGAAGAAGCCGGCTAGGGAGGAGGTGAGACTGCTGGATGACAGAGATAGGAAGGGAGTGGTGAAGGAGGAGAAAGAAGTGGCGGAAAGACTAAACATGTTCTTTTCGTCAGTATTTACAAAATAGGACACATCTAATATACCGGAACCTGAACAAATCTTCAAAGGAGAACAAGCAGAAAAATTAACATCCATGGAAGTAAGCCTCGAAGACGTACACAGGCAGATAGAAAAATAAAAAACTGACAAATCACCGGGCCCGGAGGGAATCCACCCTAAGGTACTGAAAGAACTAAAGGAGGAAATAGCGGAACTACTACAGCAAGTCTGTAATCTATCCCTGAAAACAGGCGTGATCCCGGAGGATTGGAAGATAGCCAATGTTACGCCCATCTTTAAAAAATCGAGAGGTGACCCAGGGAACTACAGACCGGTAAGCCTAACCTCGGTTCCGGGGAAAATGGCGGAAGCACTGATAAAAGATAGCATCGAGGAGCATCTAGAAAGGAATAAACTTATGATAATAAGCCAAAATGGCTTCTGCAAGGGAAGATCGTGCCAGACGAACTTATTGCACTTCTTCGAAGGAATTAACAAACGGATGGACATAGGAGACCCCATAGACATCTTATACTTAGACTTCCAAAAAGCCTTTGACAGGGTACCCCATGAATGCCTACTTCGGAAACTGAAGAACCATGGGGTGGAAGGAGATGTACACAGATGGATCAAGAATTTATTGGCAGGTAGGAAGCATAGGGCCACTACTCTGACTGGAGGAGGGTCAGGAGTGGTGTTCCACGTGTGAGCGGACTGCTGGGCATGATGATCATATCTGAATAGACTTATACAATCTCAAAAGTTCATGTAACAACATCTGTGGATAAATTTTATTTTGGTTTTATTAAGGGTATCGCAACCTGCAAAGTATTAAACATTCATGGGATTTATCTACAAAATGAATTTGTGTAGATCTCTATGAGGTCTTTGTAAATAGTTTGCACGTCTTCTTAGGAAAAGCACTTTTCCCATTTTCAATGTTAATTACCCAGTTTCCCTGTCTCTTTCAGTCCAGCAAACCTCTGCATAGATTTTATGGCAGCTACGAGCCCCTCCAGAGTCTGCTGCTGAGCTGTCAGTGGGTCTGGAGCCGGAAGATAACCATATCTTGTTAGCCAATCCTGTAATCAGAAGGAGAAGGTTTATTATTGCAGATGATCTTCTTATAATACACTGAATAAAAACAAACATTTGTTTGTTTAGTTCTTTACAAGGATTTCTTTATATCCTTATAATCTCCTATGAACACTTCTCTGAATACAGGGATTTGTGCTTCCCAGAGGAGCCCTAGTACAAAGGCTAACCTCTCACCTACCTCTTCAAATCTCATTTGTCCTGAATATTTTATATTGACTGAAAAAACATTTTCTTAAATGTGTTTGAAATCTAGTTTCATGAAATGTTCAGTAGTCTGAGCACTATTTGAGTTTCGTGACCAAACCTTTATATGCTTTTTATAGAATTAGGGGGCTAAAATGTTAACAGAACCTCAGAGTCTCCCAGGACATCTAACAAAGACTATAACTACTAATCTTCTTTACATAGAAACATGACGGCAGATAAAGGCCAAATAGCTCATCCACAGCATCCACTATCTTCTCTCTAAGAGATCCCATGTGCTTGTCCTATGCTTTTTTGAATTCAGACACAGTCTTTGCCTCCACCACCTCTACTGGGAGACTATTCCACACATCTACCACCCTTTCTGTAAAACAGTATTTCCTTAATTACCGTATTTTCACGTAGATAACGCGCACCGTGTAAAACGCGCACTCGGGTATAGCGCGCGAAAAACACAAAATTATGTACAGAAATTTTTATATACCGCACACACCCGTATACCGCGCATGCTGCCCGACTCTCCTTTCGCCCGCCCCGACTCTCCTCTGGCCACCCCGACTCTCCTTTCGCCCGCCCCGACTCTCCTCTCCCCCTTGAAGTCCTGTCCCCACCCTGAAAGCCTGATGCCCCCCCGACGTCCGATTCACACCCCCCCCGCAGGACCGCTCGCACCCCCACCCCGAAGGACCGCTCGCACGCACCCGCACCCCCACCCCGAAGGATCGCTCGCACGCACTCCCACCCGCACCCGCACCCCCACCCTGAAGGACCGCTCGTACCCCACAGCCTCCCGACCCTCCCATCATGTAGAAGCTCCTACCGGTGTCCTGCTGCTTCCTCTTGGCGGTCCCGACTCCCCGACACGATCGGGGCAAGAGGGAGCTCAAGCCCTCTTGCCCCAGCCAACCGCGGCACCCCCGACACGATCGGGGCAAGAGGGAGCTCAAGCCCTCTTGTCCCAGCCAACCGCGGCACCCCCAACACGATCGGGGAAAGAGGTAGCTCAAGCCCTCTTGTCCCAGCCAACCGCGGCACCCCCAACACGATCGGGGCAAGAGGGAGCTCAAGCTCTCTTGCCCCCCCGACTCCCCGACACGATCGGGGCAAAAGGGAGCCCAAGCCCTCTTGCCCCGCCGACTCCCCAACTCCCCGACAATATCGGGCCAGGAGGGAGCCCAAGTCCTCCTGGCCCTGACGACCCCCCCCCCCCCCGCTAGTTGTTCGGGCCAGGAGGGAGCCCTCCTGGCCCGAACAACTAGCGGGGGGGGGGGGGTCACCAGGGCTAGGAGGACTTGGGCTCCCTTTTGCCCCGATCATGTCGGGGAGTCGGGGGGGCAAGAGGGTTTGAGCTCCCTCTTGCCCCGATCGTGTCGGGGGTGCCGCGGTTGGATGGGGCAAGAGGGCTTGAGCTCCCTCTTGCCCCGATCGTGTCGGGGGTGCCGCGGTTGGCTGGGGCAAGAGGGCTTGAGCTCCCTCTTGCCCCGATCGTGTCGGGTGTCGGGACCGCCAAGAGGAAGCAGCAGGACACCGGTAGGAGCTTCTACATGATGGGGGGGGGGTCGGGGGGCTGTAGGGGTGCGAGCGGTCCTTCAGGGTGGGGGTGCGGGTGGGAGTGCGTGCGAGCGGTCCTTCGGGGTGGGGGTGCGAGCGGTCCTGCGGGGGGGTGAATCGGACATCGGGGGGGGGAACTATGTAAAAAAAATTTTGTACAATGCGCTCACGCGTATAACACGCAAGGGTATGCGCAGTACGTAAAAACCACTTATAACGCGCGCGTTATATGCGAGAAAATACGGTACTCCTGAGCCTATCACCTCTTAATCTATCACTCGAGTTTCATTTCAATTGAAAGACTCACCTCGTGTATTTATGCAACATAGGAAGAGATAATAGTTACTTTGGATGGGCAGACTAGATGAGCCATTTGGCCTTTATCTGCCATCATGTTTCTATGTTTATTGCATCTAAGTTAAAATATTTTTGTTGACTAATTAATTTTTGCACTTAACTAGTTTTTCCTTGATGAAATCCCTGAGATCACGAAGCTATTTATCCAACCTTGAAAGAATGGGAGGACTGTGAAGAATATGTATTGACTAAGTGAATGCTAATGGACTTCTTTTTGGAAGGTTCCTTCTATGTGGTGTTAAGAGGAACTATGGGATTGATATTCAAAGTGATTTAACTGGGCAAGATAGGCTCCTGTCTGGTTAAATTGTGCTAGGAGGCCCAGGATCCAATATTCAATGGCATTTAATTAGACAGTGCAAATGAATATCTGCTGTGATCACTGTAACACTCTTTGATTACATCTGGATTTTGTATAGGTTGTCCAATTATGGGCATGGATCACAGATTCACACATAAATGAATTAGCTAATTAAGTGATAAAAATTATTGATGTTAACAAGCACTTAATTGACAGTAACTACATGCGCGGATCTGCCCTATGCCCTATTCTATAACATACACACCTAAATTTTATAGTATGCAATCCTGGAGGCTGTCTGCAGTCAGTGTTATGATTTATGAATGCCTTTTTAACCACCTTTGTTTTGACTGTTTAGTCCAGAGGTGGGCAACTCTGGTCCTCGAGGACCGGAATCCAGTTGGGTTTTCAGGATTTCCCCAATGAATATGCATTGAAAGCAGTGTAGGCAAATAGATCTCATGCATATTCATTGGGGAAATCCTGAAAACCCGACTGGATTCCGGCCCTCGAGGACCGGAGTTGCCCACCCATGGTTTATATCCTTTTCTTTATTTTACCTGGAGTTCTTTTCTGGCATTGCTCCTACCCATGCTGGTTTCAGTCTGGAAATGCTGCTGCAAACTTCTGTGGCCGTTTTGTGAGGCAGTCACGGGAAGCTTTAGTAGTCATTTTCACTGAGCAACCAGCACAAGCAGAAGTGAGTGGGAATCACTTCTGCCCAGAAGATGCCATTGGATCACCAGGAAGACGCACTACAAACACCTCGGTTTTTAAATGTAGCCTTAATTTGTTTGCTTTCATTCAGTAGTCAACAAACAGTGATTGATCCATTTGACCATGTTCTCTCTCTCTCTTTGTTCAGAGAGTAATGAAATGAACTTCATCAACAGAGATGAAAAACGAAAGCCAAGGTTTCCAATTGTATCTGCTAAAGTTTTCAGATATATCTCATAGCAAAGGCGGACTATATTCAGTTCTAGATGAAGAATAATCTTCTAAAATCACTGCCTGTGAGTAGTCCTATACAAATGACCTAAACCAGTGGTAGGCAAACTCATTAGTCAAAAGAGCCAAAATCGGCAGTACAACGATTCAGATTTTTTTTGAGAGCCATACCCTGTGCCCGTTTGCGCTACGACGGCTATGTCAACCCAACTGACACCCCATTCGCCCACACGTAGTCGAAATCGATTCATGGCAGAGCCTAGAGAATGACACAGGGAAAAAATTTGTCTCTGTCCCCGCGAGCTCGGTCCCCATCCCACAAACCACCTGATTCCATCCACATAAGCTTCAAATAGTTTTATACTGAACTTATTATATTAAAGAATAAAAAGAAACAATATTCTGTACAATTGTCAATTTATAAATCAGCGTCTTCTCTCCACTCTCTCTTCCCCATTTCCCTTCAGCTTCCTCAGCCCACTCTCTCTCCACTTCCCTTCAGCGCACGCACATAAAAACAAGCAAGCAATTTTATATCATTTTCATTCTATTCATCCATAGAAATTAAAGTTTAAATAATGCCAGTCACATAACAAAACATGATTTTACAAAAATAATTCCCTGCACAGTCAAGCCTGAAAGGATTACTAGATGTCTTTTAGCAGCACCTCTCCCTCCCTCCCTCCCCCTTACCTTCGTGGCCAAGTCAAAATGATCTACCAACAATAAAATTTTTAAAAACACAAAGCACACTGTACACAAAGAAAATGTTAATTATCATTTATATTCTGCAGGTTTTCAAAAGAGGTCAAGGCAGATGACTTTATGCAATGTCACCTCAGTAACAACTATACAAAAATAGACAAATATACCCCCTCCATTTTTACTAAACCGCGATAACGGTTTTTAGTGCAGGTAACTGCACTGAATGCCCTGCGCTGCTCTCAATGCTCATAGGCTCCCTGCGCTAAAAACCGCTATTGCGGTTTAGTAAAAGGGGGCCATAGTGCAAAATTTAGATAGCAGATATAAATTCTCAAAACGGACACATTTTGATCACTAAACTGAAAATAAAATCATTTTTCCTACCTTTGTTTGGCAATTTCATCAGTCTCTGGTTGAACTTTATTCTTTGGACTGTGCATCCAATATTTCTTCCCTTCTTTCAGCCTCCTGTATGCTTCCTCTCCTCCAGACCTCATTCCATCCCCCAACTTTTTCTTTCTTTCACCCTGCCCCCCTCTTTCTTTCTCACTCCATGCCCCCTTTCTTTCTGTATGTCTGTCTTTCTCTCTCTCTGTGCCCCATTTCTTTCTTTGTTTCTCCATGTCCCCTTTCTTTCTTTCTGTCTTTCTTGCTCCATGCCCCCTTTCTGTCTGTCTCCCTTCTTTCTTTCTGTCTCCCTATTCCTCCCCTTTCTTTCTTTCTCTCTGCCCTCCCCCAAGCCACTGCCATTGGGGAACATGCTGCCACCGCCGCCGGGGAACAGGCCGCCGCCGAGTTCTGAGCTCTCCCTGCTTCCCTTCCCCGCGGGGCCGACCAACTCTCGCTACCCGACGTCAATTCTAACGTCAGAAAGGAAGTTCCGGGCCAGCCAGGCAGCGATTGGCTGGCCCAGAACGTCCTCTCTGATGTTAGAATTGACATCGGGTGGCGATAGTTGGTCGGCCCCACAGGGAAGGGAAGCAGGGAGAGATAAGAACTCGGCATCGGCCTAATCACTTATGGCGGCGGTGGCAGCCTATTCTCCTGCAGCAGTGGCAGCCTGTTCCTCGGCAGCAGTGGCTTGAGGGAGGGCAGTGAGAAGGGAAGGGAAGCAGGTTGGGTACCCCTGCTCTAGACATGCCGTAAGCCACACTCAAGTGGCTAAAGAGCCGCATGCGGCTTGCAAGCCGCAGTTTGTCGACCACTGACCTAAACCAACAGAGAATAGTTCTCCCTAAACCAGTAACCCATAAACAATCTATCATGATCGCATGGTCCACTTATCAAATGCTGTGCTAATGTCTAATAAGATCACTAAGGCATTAGGCTCATGATCTAATCTTCTGGAAAAAATCAAATAAAGTTGCTATCCTTGTTGCTGTTCCAGACTAGAGCTAATCCAAATGGTTCCCTAATCCAATATAGTCATTTACAGTATTGGTTATTTCAACAAATGTTGATAGGAATGGGAGATTAAAACCATGCCAAATGCTTTTACAATAGAGATGGGGGGGAGGGGAGGAGTCTTGAGGTAAGGTTGTAGTTACAGGATAGCTGCATGTTTTAAACCTGCCAGAAAATAGCATTCCCTCAGAGGCACATTAATCAGACATGCAAGTCAACCAAATAGTCTTTCTTTTGAGGACTTAATGAACCATTATAGGGGCAATTTTATTAGAACTGACATGTTTATGCACCTAATTTCTAGACATACTGTCATGTGAAAAAATTAGGACACCCCATTAAATATTCAGTTCTTTCTTAAGATACACCTGTGTGTGATTTGAGCCACTCTAAGCGGGAGGACATGTTGGGGGGAGTGCTAATTTATTCCTCAGTTAGAATACACATTTTTGTAGATATCTTTTTTTTTCATGAGTAAATCAAGGAAAATCTTTGTTGTTTACTTGCAATTATATCACTTTTTTTTCCAGAGATAAATAAAAAAAGATTTGACATTGATGTGTAAACATTTCTTAAGAAAGAACTGCATAATTCATGGGGTGTCCTAATGTTTTCACGTGACTGTATGTGTTAACTCAGGGCTGCCCAAGTCTGGTCCTTGAGATCTACTGGCAGGCCAAGTTTTCATGATATCCACAATGAATATGCATGAGAGAGAGATTTGCATACCAAGACGGCAGTGCAGGCAAATCTCTCTCATGCATATTCATTGAGGATATCCTGAAAACCTGGCCTGCCAGTAGATCTCGAGGACCGGAGTTGGGCAGCCCTGTGTTAACTTGTATGTGGAACCCAATTCCATTTCTGGTTTTGTCCCAAGGATGGGGAGGAAATTCACTAAACCCCGATGCAGGAGAGCTGATCAAGTTAAGCTCAGACTGCAGAATTAGCCGACTACCACTTAAACAGGAGAAACTTTTTGGAAAGCTCAGCAGAAAGGGGAACGCAAGACACGTGTACAGAAAAGGAGGCAGCAACAAAGGAGGGGCTGGGCAATGGTACAGGTGGGTGAGACCAAAGAGGTTCCGGGCAATGGTACAGGTGGGAGAGACTAAAGAGGTTCCTTGGTTACCCAGAGAGGTGATGGAAACTTTCCCTACCTTTATAGCCGAATAAAAGGATGATCCCACCCTTAGGGAAGAAAGGCAATAGGCAGGAAAAAGACAAGAAGGAGAAATAAGACAAGGACTGTTGTACAGAGAAGGCCCTGGTAGTGTTCCTGGTAATAAAGAAACAGTCTATTTGAGGAAAGGTTATGTTGACGTGAAGCAATGTAATGTACCTTCTTGCTGTGCTATCCAGTTTGATGTGAGTTGGGGTTTTTTTCCCCTCATTATCTGGCCAAGGATTGACAGTGATCATTTTGAATTAACATCTGAGTGAAATTGAAAGCCACTGAATATTGGTGGTTGGGCAACCAGGAGTAATATAAGCAGATCGGAGCCTGTCCTGTCCAATTAAATCAGTTTTTGTCCTAGTCTTTCTCTCTAGCAAGACTAAGGGGGGATGAGGTATAGGGACTTGTATGCCGTCTTTTTTTTGTTATACAACCACATTTAAAGCGGTTTACATACTCAAGCATTTTCCCTATCTGTTCCGGTTAGCTCACAATCTATCTAATGTACCTGGTGGAGGATTAAGGAAATGGGGACTTGTATACAGTGCTCCTCCAGTCATTTGCGGTCGGCGATTCGCAGTCCCAGTCATTTGTAGTATTTTCCGACCGCGAATGACAGGGAAGGAGAGGGCAGCCGGAGCACCAGCGAGTAAAGGATATCACTCACTGTATGCTCCAACCGCCTCTTCCTGCACTAAAGTCGGGCCTCACCAATCAGGAGCTGTGTGTCAAAGCAGCTCCTGATTGGCGAGGCCCAACTTTAGTGCAGGAAGAGGTGGTCAGAGCATACTGCGAGTGATTTCCTTCACTCGCTGGTACTCCAGTTGCTCTCTCCTGCTTCTCCTATTTCCTCCGCTAAAAACCATATTCGTGGTTTTTCAGCATTCGCGGGGGTTCCCAGCAAATATCGGGGGAGTACTATACCACCTTTTTGTGGCTTTGGCATTAAAAGTGGTGGGCACTAGAGGATTAAGTGACTTGCCCAGGGTCACAAGGAGCAGCACTGGGATTTGATCTCACAACTCTGGGTGCAGAGGCAGCAGCTCTACCAATGAGTCACACCTTCAAATTAAATGACTTGGAAAGGGTCATAAGGAGCAGCACGGGGTTTGAACCTGTAGGCTGTAGCTCTAACCACGGCACCACACTTTCCATATTGTTTCCTCACTTGCCCGAGCATTAAAATTGACTCACCACACTCACCACAATACTGTTTCCTCACTTACCCAAGCATTAAAATTGACTGCTTTCTTGCAGGCTTGCATTAGGTACTCTTATTAGATAAATGGATTGCTTGAGCAGGAGATACATGAATATTTGAATAATAAAAGAGCAAGAGAGGACAAGCAAAAGTTTTTACAGCCTGGGAGCTTCGAGCTTTTAAACTCCTAATGAAGAAATCGATCTCTCTGCTTCTCTCTTTCCTCCTCCTGTACTCCCACCTCCATGCTCATTCTCTCCTTCCACAGAACACATTTCCTTTGTATCTCTTTATTTTATTTACTGCACTTTCTAAAATCTCACAATGCATTCCATTGTTCAGCTTTGTCTGTTCCTTGTCTTCCCTACCACTTCTTCCGGTGATTTTTGTTTCCTGTTTCAATTTCTCATGGCCTTATTTAAAAGGGGGCTTTTTCTTATTTTGTTGAATTAGCACAATATTCCCCCATCTCTTTGCATGTCTTTTTCTCACACAAACTAATTCTTTCATGCCTATAATACATTTCTTCTCAGTTCAAACTTCCTTCTCCTGAAATTTGTTACCAAGTTATTTTCCATTTCATATCCAGAAAGTGAAATACACAGTCTGAATTTAAAAAAAACAACATGTTATAGAGAATCAGTTTTTTGGGGGGACAATATTATCTCAGCATTTAATTGATGTCTTCATAATTTTAAAATGTAAGATAGCTTTACATGAAGAATGGCAGCAGTGGCTAGGTAGATGGCTGATTTGGGGTGAGCCTGAGTCCAAAGTGGATGGACCCAAATTTTTTCTCCACCCCAGCCCTTCTTGTCTGTTCCTAACATACCCCAGAAATAAAAATAGAAATACTTGAGCTGGAGGGGATCCTCGAGCTCCACCAGCCAGAGATTTTTTTCCCATCCAAACTACTTACAACATGGGCAGCCAGCAACAGAATCCTTCAGATGCAGTTGCATCCCCTTCTCCTCTTGCATTTGGAAAAGCTAAGCTTTTCCAGGGAGTAGGGCAGGGGGCCAGTGGCAATGGCAGTGGCTTGGGTATACTGGTGCTGGTTGCCCAGGTTGCAAGTGTTCAGCTGGAAGAAGGTCTTCAGCTGGCAGGGCTTGGGGATCCTTGCCAGCCTGGTAGGCATGTTCAGATAAACGGGATATACAAAATCAATATCTTACTGGGCTGGGGAAGAGAAGACCCAGAAATTTACTGCTCTACCAAAGGCCGCATCACCCCTGGCTAGAACATCAATTCTGTAGTGCTTCACACAGGTATGCAGCAAAGACCACATTGCTGCCATGCAAATGTTTTCTGATGCAAGTGCCTGGGCCTCTGCCCAGGAAACCATCTGAGTTTGTGTGAAGTTGGCTCACAGGCCCACAGAGACCACTTTCCAACAAATGATGTATACCAGTGGTCTTAAACTCACGGCCCGGGGGGCCAAATGTGGCACGCCAGGTACTATTTTGAGGCCCTCGGTATGTTTATCATAATCACAAAAGTAAAATAAAACAGTTTCTTGATCATATGTCTCTATAGCTATAAATGACAATATTATTATTAAGACTTAGCCAAAAGGAAAGATTTATAAACTATAAAGAGTTTTACCTCATGCAAAATTGTCATTTCTTTAATAAGACATTAACTATTTTTTCTGAGGCCCTCCAAGTACCTTCAAATCCATAATGTGGCCCTGCAAAGGGTTTGAGTTCGAGACCACTGATGTATACCAACTCAATTGCAGCTTTAATTCAACAGGCTGTAGAGGATTTAGAGGCCGTTTTCCCTTTGCGTGGCCCCTGAAATATGAAAAGTCTGATAAATTTTGCAGTAAAACATTATGGACAAAATCAAACAGCAGAGCGTCTGCCTCTCTTGTGTCCTTCTGTTTTTATTTGAAACACTATGGACATCCAGAATATGAGGTTTTCAAGATGGCTCTGAACTCCCTCATTCTGAAAAAGCTGGGGTAAAACTACTGTACAGTAAAACCTTGGATTGCAAGTAACTTGGTATGCATGTTTTGCAAGACAAGCAATAAGGTTATGTATGGTACTGCTCCGTTTTATATGGTTAATAGATTTTCTTTAGCATTGTATAAATAAAGTAGAAGATCCCGTGCCCTGTTTACTTTTCTGTTAGTACAGGGCTGTAAAAGCAAGAAATTTCTTGACCATGATAGAGAATTTTGATTGTTATTGCTTGGAGCCTGTTCTTATAAACATTTCAGAACCCAATTGAAAACTCATCTCTTCTCAAAATACTTGGTCAAATAATTTTTTTTTGTCATTCTCAAATTGTCTTTAGTTTATAATCTTTTGTAAACCACGTAGAACTTATGGTTACTTGGTCAAGAAATATGATATTATGTTATACAAGCAAGGTCTTGCAATACAATTTTTTGGGTTGTGGAGTTTCCATTATTTCTTATGGGGAAATTCGCTTTGATGTACTAGTGTTTTGGATTCCAAGCATGTTTTTGCAATGAATTATGCTCGCAAACCAAGGTTCTCCTGTACTCGATTTACATGAAATGAAGAGACAACTTTCAGCAGAAATGAAGGCAACATCCAAAAAGAACTACAGTTACTACTATTTATTATTTCTATAGCGCTGAAAGGCATATGCAGTGCTGTACATTTAACATGTAATAGACAGTCCCTGCTCTGAAGAGCTTAAAATCTAATTAGAACAGACAGAACAAATGGGACAGATAGGGATTGGGGAGTTTCTTGCAGAGAGACTGATAGGATGGACATATGCATCTTATAGTGAGTGGAAGCTAGGAGTTGAAAGCAGCCTCGGAAAGTGGGCTTTTAGCTTGGATTTGAATATTGCTAGAGACAGGCAGGTTTTGGTAGTGTGCTCTGAAAGGAGAGGTTGGAATTTTATTAATATACTGTATACTAGAGGAAGAATCAACAGGCTTTAGCGGTTTGCTGGATTTTATTGGAGAAGAAGAGAGAGGAGTCATAGATGACCCTGGGGCTGCGAGCTGACAAGTCAGGGAATAGAGAAAGGGGAAGGGGGATTAGGTGGAAAGATAAGGAGCTCGGTCTTAGCCATATTCAATTTTAGATGGCGGTGAGACGTCCAGGTTGCAATGTTGGACAGGCAGGCTGAGACATGGGCCTGGATTCCTGTAGAGCAGGGTTGCCCAAAAGGTCGATCGCGATCTAGATCACGAAGGAAACGTGAGTCGATCGCATTGCCTTCGCGTTCTGCTTGCTTCTCGACTCAGAAGTGCCGAGCCAACCAATTTCCCCCACCCGACGTCAATTCTGATATTGGAGAGGAGAGTCCGTGCCAGCCAATCGCTGCCTGGCTGGCCCAGAACTTCCTCTCCGACTTCAGAAATGATGTCAGGGAGAGGAAATCTGGTCGGCTCAACACTTCTTTGTGGGGAAGCAGGGAGAGCTTGGGGCAGTGGTGGTTTGGAGGCCTGTTCCCCGATGGCGGTGGCAGTAACTTTTCCCCCCTTTACCCCTTTAATCATGTTTGTTTTTAATCTGACTGTAAAAATGTTAGTCGGTTTATTTAATTTGTATGTTTAATTTGTCTTTTATATCCAATTATATGTGAGACCACTATCTAGTGGCTTTTTAATTGTTCATCGCTTAGAAAATTTGTATAAGCGATTCATCAAAAGGTAATAAAATTTGAAACTTGAAACTTGGAGTAGGGAAAAAGAAAGAAAGAAAGGGGGCATGGAGAAAGACAGACAGAAAGAAAGAGGGGCTGGGAGACAGAAAGAAAGAAAGAAAGAGGAGGGAGGCAGGGAGAAAGGAAGAAAAAGTTGACGGAGGGAATGAGTTCTGGAAGCATACAGCAGGCTGAAAGAAGGGAAGAAATATTAGATGCACAGTCAGAAGAATAAAGTGCAACCAGAGACTCATGAAATCACCAGACAACAAAGGTAGGAAAAATGATTTACTTTCAATTTAGTGATCAAAATGTGTCTGTTTTGAGAATTTATATCTGCTGTCTATATTTTGCACTATGGCCCCCTTTTACTAAACCGCAATAGCATCAAGAGCAGCACGGGGCATTCAGTGCAGCTCCCTGCGCTATAAATCGCTATTGCGGTTTAGTAAAATGGGAGGGGGTATATTTGTCTATTTTTGTACAGTTGTTCCTGAGGTGACATTGCATAAAATCATCTGCCTTGACCTCTTTGAAAACCCGCGGAATATAAATGATAATTAACATTTTCTCTGCGTACAGTGTGCTTTGTGTTTTTTAAAATTTTATTGTTGGTAGATCATTTTGACTTGGCCATTTTAAAAGTAGCTTGCAAGCCCAAAAAGTGTGGGCACCCCTGCTGTAGAGATCTGGTGTGGAGAGGTAGATCTGGGAGTCATTGGCATAGAGGTGATACTGAAAACCATGGGAGGAGATCAGTGCACTGAGGGAGTGGGTATAGATGGAGAAAAGGAGAGGTCACAAGACAGAGCCTTGAGGTACCCCGATTGATAGTGGGATAGCAGTGGTGGAGGATCCACCATTGCATACACTGAAAGTGCGATGGGAGAGAGAAGAAGAAAACCGGGAGAGAACAGAACCCTGGAATCCCAGTAAGGACAGCGTATTGAGAAGTAGGTGGTAATCAAGGGTTCAAAGCAACAGATAGATCGAGAAGAATGAGGATAGAGTAGAGGCCTTTGGATCTGGCCAGGAACAGGTCATTGGAGACTTTAGCAAGGGCAATTTCAGTTGAATGAAGTGGGCAAAAGCTTGATTAAAAATATAAAAAAAGATATAAAAATGTTGGAGTCAGTCCAGAGGAAAGCTACTAAAATGGTGCATGGTCTTCGTCATAAAGCATATGGGGACAGGCTTAAAGATCTCAATATGCATACTTTGGAAGAAAGGCGAAAGAGGGGAGATATGATAGAGACATTTAAATACCTATATGGCATAAATGTGCACGAGTCAAGTCTTTTTCATTTGAAAGGAAGCTCTGAAATTAGAGGGTATAGGATGAAGTTAAGAGGTGATAGGATCAAGCGTGATCTAAGGAAATACTTTTTTTACAGAAAGGGTGGTAGATGCATGGAACAGTCTCCCAGAAGAGATGGTGCAGACAGAGACTGTGTTTTGAATTCATGAAAGGCACGTGGAATCTCTTAGAGAGAGGAAGAGATAATGGTTATTGTGGATGGGCAGACTGGATGGGCCATTTGGCTTTTATCTGCCATCATGTTTTTATGTTTCTGTCTCCTCTGGGGGCCCAATTTTATAACAGAGTACCTATGTGAGAAGTGGCTTACCCATCGCCTCACCATCCCCGCAGTCTTAATTTTCTTGCCTGCATCTTCCTGCTCAAAGCAGAAACATGATTTTATGCAATTTTATGCCTAGGGCAGGGGTAGGCACTTTTGGTCCTCAAGAACCACAGGCAGGTCAGGTTTTCAGGATATCCACAATAAACATGCATGAGATAGATTTGCATCTCAAGGAGGCAGTGCATGCAAATCCATGTCATACATATTCAAAACAATGTACAGAGAAACAACATATTGAACAGAACAATATTTGCAGTATTCTGGAAATATATGGGGGTATTTTGTTACTTAGCCAATGAGTCCAGTAACATCCTGTTGACCATATAAACAGTGATATTTTGGCAGGACTAACCAAAAATCCTGAGGTTACTAGAAATCATAATGTTTTGGTAGGTTGCTAAATGACCACCAGGCTTCAGTTTTGCTAGCTGCTCCTTGAAATCTTGGACAAGTCACTCAACCATCCATTGAATCAGGTACAAAACTTAAATTGTAAGCCCTCCAAGATGATGAAAATACCTATGTATCTGAATGAAACTTGCCTTAATCTACTACTGATAAAGGTATGATCTAAATCCAAATCCAAAAGCCAATAACAGGCATACTGTGAAATAATACAGAACACTTCAAATGTCACCCAGAGCAATTCTACCATACCATAATAGCAGTAACATTCATGAGTTACATAACAAGGACCTACCATATATACTCGAATATAAGTTGATCCGAATATAAGTCGAGACCACCATTTTTCCCCCCAAAAGGAGGAAAAATAGTAGACTCAAATATAAGTTGGGCGGCTTAATATCCAGGATCTGCTCGCAGTGCCCCCTCCCTCCCCTGTCAAGCTCTGCACCCTGCCCTCTTCCCTCCATCCCCTGTCAGGTTCTGCACACAGCCCCCTCCCTGCCAGGTACTGCACTTAGCCCCCTCCCTCCCAGGCTCTACACCCTGTCCCCCTCCCTGCCCTGTCCATCGTACTTCCTCTGCCACTGGAATCCCTGGTAGTCCAGAGGTGTAGTGGGCAAGAGTGAGCTTTCAGCGCTCCTGCCCCGCTGCTAACCTAGTCAGTCACCGCTGCTCGCTCCTGCCCGCTACACCTCTGGACCACCAGGGATTCCAGCGGCATAGGAAGTACAATGGGCAGGGAGGGGGGGACAGGGTGCAGTGCCTGGCGGCCCAGCGGAGGCCTGAAATAAGTTTGGGAAGGGGGCGGGTGTGCATTGGACACTGGCCCGAAAATAAACTGAGACCCCCATTTTTGGCCCCAAAATCCCGGTTTATATTCGAGTATATACAGTACTTAGGAAGCACAAACACCAAAATGCGACTAGAGCCTCAATAAACCTAGTGGAAAACTAAAGAAGCTAGATCAATACAGATCAATCATGCACAGTTAATGCTTTTTTTTAAGTTAAAGTATTTTTATTAAGTTTCTAAAACAAATAAACAAAGAGTACAATTATTGAATAAAACATAAAACATATTAACTATGTAAATCATGCATATTATATGTATAAAATATATAACTGATATATGACTAACACACGCATTATCAGTAAATGTTATGTCTGCCTGCATACAAGCATATAAGAGAACTTCTAACAAGCATCACTTAATAATTATGTTAAGAGAAGATGATCAGTATAATCTTTGATCTAAAATACTGATTGTCAGTGGTCTAAATCAGTGTTTTTCAACCTTTTTAACCTATGGACCTGCAGAAATAAAATAATTATTTTGTGGACCGGCATCAGTCCACAGACTGCCGGTTGAAGAACACTGGGCTAAGTCGAGGGCTAGACCCTGCCCATCTCTACCCAGTCTCCACCCCAGACCCTGCCCCCATAGTCCTAATTGTAACACTATTTTTTCCATTCATTTTTCATATATACACACAATATAATCTTATTAACAACGCATCGATCGCACCGCACACCGGCAATTGAAGAACACAGTTTTGGGCCTGATGCACATACTGGCCCTGTGGACCAGCAGGAAATTTCTGTGGACCGGCACCGGTCCATGGACCAGTGGTTGAAGAACACTGATCTAAATTACAATAAGTTTGGACCGGACTCCAGATTTTAAGGAATGATGTTTTTCTAATAGTTAATGCTAATAGAAAACTATGGGGCTCATAATCGAAAGAGAAAAACATCCAAAAACCGGCCTAAGTCGGCACTTGGACGAACATTTCCCAAATACGTCTAAGTACCGATAATAAAAACGGGTTTTGGACGTATTTCTAAACGTCCTAGGCCTACATAGTGCCGCTGAACGACCAAAGCTAAATGGGCGTTTCGGGAGGAGTGTCGAGGGCGGGACGTGGTTCCAGCTTAGACTTAGTTATACAGCCCATGATCGACGGAACTTGGATGTTGTGACTTAGAGCATGTAAAGCATGGTCTAAGTCACAAAAACCCACCTGAAGTCACCAGATAAGTTTTTGGTTTTTTTTTAATTAGGATTTTATATACCGCCTATCAAGGTTATCTAAGCGGATTTTACAATCAAGTACTCAAGCATTTTCCCTCTCTGTCCCGGTGGGCTCACAATCTATCTAACGTACCTGGGGCTATGGAGGACTGAGTGACTTGCCCAGGGTCACAAGGAGCAGCGCGGGGTTTGAACCCACAACCCCAGGGTGCTGAGGCTGTAGATCCAACCACTGCACCACACACTCCTCCAAAGAGTGAAGCACTGAAAACACATAAAATAGACCCAAGTTTCAAGTTTCAAGTTTATTAGGATTTTTATATACCGCCTATCAAGGTTATCTAAGCGGTTTTTTTTACAATCAGGTACTCAAGCATTTTCCCCCCACACACTACCCCAGTTATCCCCCCCACCCCCATTAAAATATTAATCACACCTTTAAAATTCAGCCTCCAGACCATCATCACCTGGCCGCCTGGCATAGGAAAGCCTAGTCGTCCAGCACAGAGGTGGCTTAAGCTGTCATGGGGGTGGGTTAGGGACTTATGCAGAAGAGGACCCATGCCCATAAGCCCCTGTAATCACTGCATTGATACTTAAACATGCGCACTCCCCTATACACCCCCAAAACCCTTTTTTACTGGCATATAAGTGGCTCCTGCAGCCATAAGGGCTATTGGGGTGGTAGATAAGTGGGTCTAGGGCAGCGATGGCGAACCTATGGCACACGTGCCAACTGTGGCACGTGAAGGCCTTGCAGCTGGCACGCGCAGGGCCGCCATCAGGGCAGTACTACCAGGGGGTGCACAGGAGAGAGAGCTGAACGGGGACGATGGGGGACCCGCAGGGTTAAATATAACTCGAGCCGCGAGGCTCGTCTTCTACTCCTACAGCCCTGCCGCTCACACAGCCGATCGGAAATCTTCCCCAACGTCAGCGCTGATGTCGGAGGGAGGGCTTAAGCAAAGCCCACCCTCCGACGTCAGCGCTGAAGTCGGGGGAAGATTTCCGATCGGCTATGTGTGCGCGGCAGGACAGGCAGGAAATAGAAGACAAGCCTAGCGGCTCGAGCTGCATTTTGCTGAGAAAGTTGCTAAGATGGGCTGGGAGACAAACGGGGAACACAAAAGGGGGAGGGAGTGCGTTTTGGACACAAGGCATGAACTTGGGAGAAAGGAAGGGAGGGAAAGAGATGCTGAGGTGGGGGATGGAATGGGTTTTTGGACACAGAAAGCATGAACTTGGGAGAGAGGAAAGGAGGGAAAGAGATGCTGAGGTGGGGGAGGGAATGGGTTTTTGCACACAGAAGGCATGGACTTGGGAGAGAGGAAGGGAGGGAAAGAGATGCTGAGGTGGGGGAGGGAATGGGTTTTTGCACACAGAAGGCATGGACTTGGGAGAGAGGAAGGGAGGGAAAGAGATGCTGAGGTGGGGGAGGGAATGGGTTTTTGGACACAAGGCATGAACTTGGGAGAGAGGAAGGGAGGGAAAGAGATGCTGAGGTGGGGGAGGGAATGGGTTTTTGGACACAAGGCATGAACTTGGGAGAGAGGAAGGGAGGGAAAGAGATGCTGAGGTGGGGGAGGGAATGGGTTTTTGGACACAAGTCATGAACTTGGGAGAGAGGAAGGGAGGGAAAGAGATGCTGAGATGGGGGAGGGAATGGGTTTTTGGACACAAGGCATGGACTTGGGAGAGAGGAAGGGAGGGAAAGAGATTTTGAGGTGGGGGAGAGACTGTGTTTTTGGACACAGAAGGCAAGGACTTGGGAGAGAGGAAAGGAGGGAAAGAGATGGTTGTGTACACGGGGAATAGAAGAAAGGAGAATTTTTGGTCATAGGGAGGGAGTGAGGTACAGACAGTGGCATACCAAGGTGGGGGTGGGGGCGGTCTGCCCCGGTTTTACGCCCCAAGGGGGTGCACCCTCCAGTGTTCTCCCTAGGCTGGTAAACTGCATCTCTTTAGCCACTTGAGTGCCACCGCCGCCATTGGGAACAGGCCGGTGCCAAGTTCTCCCTGCTTTTCCCTGTGGGGCCGACCAACTCTCGCCACCCGCGTCAATTCTGATGTCGGAGAGGACGTTCTGGGCCAGCCAATCACTGCCTGGCTGGCTCAGAACGTCCTCTCCGATGTTAGAATTGACGTCGAGTGGCGAGAGTTGGTCAGCCCCGTGGGGAAGAGAAGCAGGGCGAACTCGGCGCCGGCCTGTTCCCGATAGCGGCAGTGGCAGCCTATTCCCCAGTGGCGGTGGTAGCATTTTCCCAATGGTGGTGGCATAGGGGAGGGCAAGGAGAAAGAAAGAAAGGGGGGGACAGGGAGCCAAAAAAAAAAAAAGAAAGAGGGCTGGGTGAAACAAAGAAAAATGGGGCACGGAGAGAGAGAGAAAGACAGACATACAGAATGAAAGGGGGTATGGAGAGAGAGAAAAAGAAAGAAGGGGGCAGGGTGAAACAAAGAAAAAGTTTGGGGAGGGAATGAGGTCTGGAGGAGAGAAAGCATACAGGAGGCTGAAAAAAGGGAAGAAATATTGGATGCACAGTCAGAAGAATAAAGTGCAACCAGAGACTGATGAAATTACCAAAGGTAGGAAAATGATTTTATTTTCAATTTAGTGATCAAAATGTGTCCGTTTTGAGAATTTATATATGCTGTCTATATTTTGCACTATGACCCCCTTTTACTAAACCGCAATAGCGTTTTTTAGCACAGGGAGCCTATGAGCTTCAAGAGCAGCGTGGGGCATTCAGCGCAGGTCCCTGCGCTAAAAACCGCTATCGCGGTTTAGTAAAAAGGGAGGGGGAATATTTGTCTATTTTTGTATAGTTGTTACTGAGGTGACATTGCATAAAGTCATCTGCCTTGACCTCTTTGAAAACCCGCGGAATATAAATGATAATTAACATTTTCTCTGCGTACAGCGTGCTTTGTGTTTTTAAAATTTTATTGTTGGTAGATCATTTTGACTTGGCCACAAAGGTAAGGGGGAGGGAGGGGAGCTGCTGAAAGAGTCTACCTTCACGTGGTTGCAGGCTTACAAATCTTTTGGTCAAAGAGTGCGGCGACAGAGAAAAGTATGTGTGTATTCGGCCCATGAATGAAATCATTAAAACATTATAAATTGCCAATAAATTGAAATGAAAACCAAAGGATTGTGAATCAAATTGATTCTCTGACAATACAAAGATTCCAACCTTTAAAAATGATGTTACATAGTTCAGGCAACTTTATAAAGAGTTTTTAGATACTAAAATCTTGTTATTAAGGTTTAATTGACGTGCTGGCACTTTGAGGAAATTCTTTGGTTTTGTGCGGCAGTTTGGGCACTCGGGCTCAAAAAGGTTAGCCATCACTGGTCTAGGGGATTCTAGAGGTGGTTTGGGGGGCTCACTGTGACCTATAAAGGAGCTGTAGTGAGGAGAAGACATGGCACCCTTTTTGTGAAGTTCACAGCCGTGCCCTGTAAGGTAACCCACTATTTAGGTGCCATGTCTGGGTGTGCAGTCCGTCACTTTGCAGACCTCTCCCACATACAACAGGGCTTGTTCTAGGTGTTTTTGACTTGGAAGAAAAGTTGGACGATTTAGCAGCTTGGACGATCAGATCGGCAGGACGTATAATTAGACAATTTCTGAAACAAAATTTTGGACGTGTTTTTTAAAAATGTGTCTTAGGCTGTTTTTTACTTTGGACAACTTGCGACTTAGCTGCAAACTGACTTACCGGTAGATGTCCCTTTCGATTATGCCCCTCCACGTCTCTGTCATATGTGCAGAACACAGATAGACCGTCATAAAGTATAGAATAACTAACCACAAAATAAAAATAGAAATACCTAGAAAAATAATAAATTGAATCCCCGAGAAGCCATAAAGCAACATCAGACAAACAGACAGCGTCCAAGGAGAGAGAGACAAAGAAAAAAAGACAGACAGACAGCGTCCAAGGAGAGAGAGAGAGATAAAGAAAAAAAGGCAGACAGACAGCGTCCAAGGAGAGAGAGAAAGACAAAAAAAAAAAAAATAATACAGACAGACACACACATCTATTCTAGCACCCGTTAATGTAACGGGCTTAAAGACTAGTATAAATATAAAAGCCTAATAAACTTGAACAGAGCTTGATCTGATACTGGGTATATAACACAGGCGCCTATACATAGTGAAATCAATAGTTGTCCTTTATTTAGATGTCACAGTTTTAGATGCCTATAATTAAAGTTAGTTGCCTGTTATCAGCCCAAAACTTGCGCAACTAAGACAGGCTTTTACATTTGTGACAATTTTCTGCCAAACCCGAGGTATTCATCAATCTTTGAAGCTCGATTTATATGGGGGTAATTCTATAAAGTAGCGCCTCCTTTAGGGCACCTGATGTAGCAAAGGAGCGCCAATTCTGTACTAGAATTAGGGTTCCCTGCAAACACACATTGAAGTGCCCATAAGGAAGATGCATCCATTTACACCAAGTCAGCGGCAGGCGTTAAGTGGGCACACCTACATGCACTTCTCATCATGCACATTTGATAGCATTCTGTAACATACACACATTGATGATGGATACATCCATGGCTCACTCATGCCTCACCCACATGTATGTCCCCTTTGCGGGTGTGCACTAACACTAATGCACAACCTTTCAGAATAGCATGCATGTGAATACAGCCAATATAAACACACCCCTTTACATGAGTAAAGCACATGTACCTCCATGCCATTTCTAGCATTGTCTTGTATATGTTTAAGCATACATTTTATAACTTTTATAGGACATTTTTTTGATGGGGATGTGGTTCCCTACTGCGTTTCCTGCAGCTTTATAGTCTTCCTGAATTCAGTATCGAAAACTTAGAACAAGAAGTTAAAACTAAAATTTCAACTAAGACTGAAACTAACCAAAAGAAAGATTAAATCGTCCCTGTTTACATTTATGTTCTGCCTATCTTGAGTAGAGAATTGTTATTGTTGTGTTAGAGAGGTAATTACTAATGTGAATTTTAAAAATAAGGCAAGATTTTTGCCCTGTAGTATGCATTAAATGGCAACATCGTGTATTACTTTAACATAACATGTGTTAATGTAAATGTCTGTGGGATGCATAATAATGACATGCAAAGCAAAGGGCCCTAGCATGGCATTAACTCCTAGCTGGTGTCAGTTTGAACCCAGCACTGGTAAAGGTAGGAGAGACCTCGGATCACTCCTGCCCTAGATAGGGTTACCAGACATTTGGGAAAAACTGGACATGTCCTCTATTTTAGAGGACTGTCTGGGTTCCTGAACGGACTTTTCAAAACCCGGCAGCTTGTCCGAGTTTTGGAAAGCCCAGAGCTCTGGCCACATCTGGAGGGCCTTCAACAAGCATGCATGGATGATGTCACAAGCATCCATGTATGCTGGATGCCCTCCAGATGCGGCCTGGATGTCGGCAAAAAAGAGATGAGGCTTTTTGGGAGTGGGGCTGGAGGCAGAACGGGGAGGCTTGGAGGCAGAACAAGGCAGGGCTGGGCCGGAACAGGACAGAACAGGGCGGGGCCATGCGTCCGGGGTTTCCCGTCCTTAAATATGGTAACCCTAGCCCTGGACCCAGACCAGAGGTAGGCAATTCTGGTCCTCAAAAGCTACAAGCAGGTCAGGTTTTCAGGATATCCACAATGAATATATATATGAGATGGATTTGCATGCACTGCCTCCTTGACATGCAAATCTATCTCATGCATATTTATTGTGGATATCCTGAAAACCTGACCTGCCTGTGGCTCTCGAGGACCGGAATTGCCTGCTCCTGCTCTAGACTATAGGCACAACATTTCAAAATGATTACGGGTGCCAAACACATTATAATTTACCTCTCCCTAGCTCAGTACTAGGGGTGCATAGCACTCACTGGCACCCACAGATCTGGTTCCTATAACCTAGACCACCAGCAAATGACAGAGGTAGGCCCAAGGCTAAAGCCTAAGGTGTGGGGGCAGAAGGGAACTCTAGCAGGGGCAAGAATCTTTGGCAAGGGGTCTTCATGAGGAAGAAGAGTGAGGCTCATCCTGAATGACTCCATCTCCTTCAAGAACAGCTCCTTGAGATCATCAGGTTGCATTGTCATGGTCCTATGCTACCCAGGAACTGAATAATGCCATTTGCAAGATTGATCGGAAGTTGTATTGCAAATTTATTAACTGCAGGTTAGTGACTCCTGTGGTAAACTAAACTGCAGTACAATGCCATATTTTTATTTCAGCTTAGTAACTTCCCCCCAGAGGCATAGCGAGGGTGAGAGGCACACAAGGTGGAAGTTCCCCTCCCCCCCACTCCTTCCCCGATCCCTCCTGTTGCATGCATGCCCCCTTCCCTTCCCCCTACCTCTAGTTGTTCACAACTTCAACGTGTTCCTCGCAACCCCAGCAGCTCTCCCTCTGATGTCACGTCTTATGTACGGTACCCGGAAGTGACATCAGCGGGAGAGCTGATACGGTTGTGAGGAACACATTGAAGTTGCTTGCAGCAGTAAACAAGGGGGGAAGGGAAGAAGATGTGCATATGGGGAGGAGTGGGAAGAGGTGGAGGGGGTCGGAGAGGAAGAGGGATGCCGGAGCTCTCACCAAAATGGCGCCCGGGATGGACCGCCCCCCTCGCTCCCCCCTTACTATGCCACTGCTTCCCCCCTTAATCCATTTGGATTGTGGAGATAAGGGTCAACAAATTAAGTTGAGGCTGATACCTTGATGCCTATTTATCAGGGTCATTTTTACCTATGGACAAAAGGACAACTGCCCTGGGCCCAGAACATAGGACCAATAAGTAAAACTGATCTGGAACACAGGGCCCAGTCTGATCTAGCATCTTCTTTCCCTTCCTTCCCTTTCCCTGGTCCTGCTGATGAAGTCCAGCTGCTCCTCAGAAGTAGACAGTCATATCAGAAGAGGTGAGACTGGCAGAATTTTCAGCATAGGGTTGCCAGACATCTGGGAAAACCCAGACTTGTCCTCTTTTTAGAGGACCGTCTGGACGGATTTTCAAAACCTGGCAGTTTGTCCAGGTTTTGGAAGGCCCTGAGCTCGGGGCCTCCTAGCATGCACGTAGGCACATGACATCATTGCATCAAATCCGCGCATGCTCAGAGGCCCTCCAAACTCAGAGAAGGAGATGAGGTTTGTGTGGGGGGGCGAGGCTGGGTGGAATGGGGCAGTGCCAGGTCACCTCTTTTTTTCTTGAACAACAGTAGCAACATGGATTAAAGAGCACAAACTGAAATTGAATCCTGACAAAACAAAATTCATCCTCCTTGAAAATAACAAAACCCCAACCATAACAAACCTAGTAATAAACTCAATCACATACCCCATTCAACCCACTCTAAAACTTCTGGGAATGCCGATAGACAGAGGCAGTACCATGCAGCCCCAAATCAACAAAACAATAGAGAAATCATTCGCAGTCATGAGAAACCTAAGGCAAGTTCGAAAATTCTTTGACAAAAAACAATTCCAGCTTCTAGACCAGTGGTTCCCAACCCTGTCCTGGAGGACCACCAGGCCAATCAGGTTTTTGGGATGGCCCTAATGAATATGCATGAGAGAGATTTGCATATAATGGAGGTGACAGGCATGCAAATCTGCCCCAAGCATATTCATTAGGGCTATCCCTAAAACCCGACTGGCCTGGTGGTCCTGGTGGGAACCACTGTTCTAGACTACTGCAACATATCTCCCCTGCCCCACAACCATGATAAAACAACTACAAACAGTACAAAACACAGCTCTGAGTCTTATCTACTCACTGAGGAAACACGACCACATCACAGTGGCTTACCTCGATTCACACTGGCTCCCAAAATAAGCATGAATACTATTCAAATTCTACTGTCTACTAGACCAGTGTTCTTCAACCTTTTTACACCTATGGACCGGCGGAAATAAAATAATCATTTTGTGGACCAGCAAACTAATAAGACTGAAATTTTTAAAAACCCCATTGCCGCCCCATCCCCGCAAGCTCGGTCCCATTAACCATCTGATCCCATCCGCACAAGCCTCAAATAGTTATGATTTTATATTGAACATATTTTATTAAAGTATAAAAAGAAACAATATTCTGTACAATTGTCATTTTATAAACATAAATAATACAGGGTAAGGATCAGCAAAACCCCCGTCTCCCCTCCCCTTCACATATATCCCCTCTACTATCAAGAAAACTGAATAAGCCAAATTATTACAGAATGCTACACAAATATCATGCTAACAGAATACCACAGTCACACATGGTAGGAATGGTGTTAGGGGAGTGGAACTAGGGCAACTGCCTCCTGGTCAGAGAGAGCCCTAAGCCAGCTGGAAGCTAAAGACGCACTGCCTGGGCTTTGCACTCCCCAGTTATGTCTAACATCAGCTCTAGCAGGATACATATTTTAAATCTGATATATTCTAATCACAAGATAGAAATAAAATTATTTTTTTCTACCTTTTGTCGTCTCTGGTTTCTGCTTTCATCTTCTTTTCACTCTCTTCCATCCAGCGTCTGCCCTCTGTCTCTTCAATCCAGCATTTGCCTCTTCCATCCACTGTCTGCCCTCTACCCCTCCCCCTTCCATATGGTATCTGCGTTCTTTCTATGCCCCTCTCTCCTACACCAGATCTAGCATCTTTGTCCCTCTTTCCTTATTTTTCATCTGATCCCCCTTCCCAGCATCAATCTCTTTCTACTTTGTCATTCCTCTGTCTCTCCCCTTTCCCTCATCTGATCTCTCCATTCCATCCTGACTCCTTCCCCTCCTCTAATCTCCCTGCCAGCTGTTTCCTTCCAATATTCTTCCTCCCCTGTCCAGCAGTACCTTCTCCCTTTCTTCCTCCCCTTATCCAACAATAATTCTCATCCCTTCCCCTCCCTTGTCCAGGAGTACCCCTTCTCCCTTTCCTCCTCCTCTTATCCAACAGTAACTCTCGTCCCTTCCCTTTCCCTTCTCCCCTGTCAGCAGTAGCCCCTTCCCCTCCCTTGTCCAGGAGTACCCCTTCTCCCTTTCCTCCTCCCCTTAACCAATAGTAATTCTCATCCCTTCCCTTTCCCTTCTCTCCTGTCAGCAGTAGCCTCTTCCCCTCCCTTGTCCAGGAGTACCCCTTCTCCCTTCCTTCCTTCCCCCTCCAGCAAATGTTTCCTTTATGTAGGCTCTGTGTGCTTTTAACTTCGGCACACAGCTGTCCCTAAGCAGTATTTTAGCCACGGTTTCATGAGGCAGCCTCGGGGCCTTTGGTAGGCCGGCCCGCTTCGATGATGCGATGTGTGCCGGCCTACCAAAGGCCCCGAGGCTGCCTCATGAAACCGCGGCTAAAATACTGCTTAGGGGCAGCTGTGTGCTGAAGTTAAAAGCACACAGAGCTGCCCCTTCTTGTCTGGGGGTGCGGAGACATACACGGCAGGAGTAGGAGGTGGAAGGCAGGAGTGTCGGCATAGCGACGGCAACAGGAAGTTGCACATCAGCTGACGCCGGCACTTTTTGCTGCGGCGGGGACCCGAATCCTTTGCGGACCGGCAGCAACATTTTTTTGCGGACCGGCGGTTGAAGAACTGTGTACTAGACTGACCAGCCTACTTGAACAACCGACTAATCCAAACAACCACAACCAGACATAGGAGAACCCACACTCCATTCATGCACCCTCCATTCAAAAACGTCAAATGAAAAAAAAAATGTACGATGGCCTCCTGGCCACTCAGGCAGCAAAACTAGACTACCAATTCTCCAATTTACTGATCACGACCCCAGACTACAAATCCTTCAGAAAAGAAATAAAATCCCTGCTATTCAATAAATCCTTAAAGACAAACTAACACAGCAAGAATCATCTCAATCCCCAATAGCAACCCGGCTCCACTCCATAACTCCTTATGTATTCCTAAATGTCCAAATAAATCCTTATGTAATCCGCCTTGAACCGCAAGATAATAGCGGAATAGAAATCACTAATGTAATGTAAAACTGGTAACCCTATATCAGTAGCACAGAATGACAACAGCTCCATGCCTTTATGCTGCTTTTTTTGTCCCCCCCAAGAAGCGGCTTGGCTGATAAGATGACAAGCTGTACTGCAGGACCATAGAGGGAGGGGCTGAAGGATGTGTCTGGAGTTTGGTGATTGTGGGGGTGGTGGGGTGGGGGTGTGGATTATGGGGGAAGGGTAGTATGGTTTCTGTGTTAGTCCAATTTAAAGTTAATAAATAGAAATAAAGAAAACAATAAAAGAAAATTAGATGATACATTAGTTATTGTACTGACAACACATTTTTTGACTAGCTTTTAAAGCCCAGAACCACCATCTTCAGGTCAGGATTCTCAGGAGAGAACTTCTACACAAATTCTACATACATCACATAGTGATTTAGACTGAGTTCCCGAGGGAGTAAAAGACAGAATTGCAGCTCTTGAGGAAAGCGCCTTTCCTCAATAGCATATTTCAATAGCAACACCTATTGGCCTTACTCAGTGTCCACTGGCCATTATGCAACTTCTGGACTCAATTGGGTGAGGATTATAAAATAAATAAAATAAGAGGAAAACCTCAATGAAGACATCGTAGAAGTCAATACTAATTAAACTGAAGTCTAATAGGAGAATGAGGAAATTGTTGGACTATAACCAATTAATCTGTGTTAAGCAATTATTTCCCATAGAGAATGACACAGAGATAAATTCTTCCCCATCCTGTCCCCGAGTTTTGTCACTGTCCCTTTCCCTGCCCCATTCCTGTAAGCTCTGCCTTAACTGCACAAGCCTTGAACACTTATGATTTTAAAGTGTTTGAGGCTTGTGCAGATGAGGACGGAGTTTGCAGGAATGGGGCAGGGATGGGAAAATGGGTTCCCGCGGGGACAGGGAAAAATTTGTCCCTGTGTCATTCCCAAAAGCTATGCGGCAACTTGACTCTTATCCCCGGATTTGTGCAGCCAAAATGTATGCACAATTTAATTAAGTGACAAGCCCTTAATTAAGAAGTTAATTTGCACTCGTTAAAATTTGCACACACATCTAGTTGCATGCTAGTCTTCAAAGCACAGCGCCTAAATCTACTATGGGGAGGGGATGCTGAAAAGTTCTCAGCCCAACTAAGACGAGAATGAGGTGGAAATGGTTCAATCAATGATCTGAAACAATGTCAAAACAGAGAATTTTGTTTCTGCAAATTGGCACTTAATGAAATAAGATAACATTCAGTGGCAAAATAGTGCTCAAAATTTAAGAAGTTGGTTGGCTGACCTGAGAACTTTGCTGCAACTCAAAAGGGCGCATGACAGGGGCGTTCTGAAAAGTTCCATGAGTAGTTATAGAATATGGCCTTAATGCACCTAACTTGGGCACCATCATTGACACCAGGTTTCAGAAGAATGATGCTAAACACAATTCTATAAAGGGCAAGCACCCTGATAGAATCACGCTTAGCACCAATTTTATCCCGATGCTAAATTTTGAGTGCCATTTATAGAATTCTATCCTTAGCACACACTAATTCCCACATTATCTGATAACTGCAGAATGGGATGGGGTTAGGAAGGTATTGTGCCTTGCATTTAATATGCAATGCAATGCCAAGTGTTAACTGCTAAAGCAGAATGGGACTTGATATATTGCCTTTGTGTTGTGTAGATCAGTGGTTCCCAACCCTGTCCTGGAGGACCACCAGGCCAGTCAGGTTTTCAGGATAGCCCTAATGAATATGCATGAGAGAGATCAGCATATAATTGAGGCGCCAGGCATGCAAATCTGTTCCTGTGACAATTTTTTGGACACCTATGTGTGCTTCTCTGGTTCCCAGTGGACAGGGCTGGATTACTTTTATTGGAGAACGCCAGTGGGAGGCGACAAAGCAATTTATTTAAAATTGTCAAGTTTGCTGCATTCTTCCTCCTATAAGGTGAGGCCGGTAGGGGGATGGAGGAAGAGCCTTACCTTCCAGCATAGGGTGGCCCTCATCAGATTTTGCTTAGAAGCTCCTTATTTGAACTTATGTCACTGGATGCGATTCATTTTAAACAGTTAACAAAATGGATCCAATACTTGAATGTTTTAGAATTTAGATCACAAACATTTAGATATGACTGCCAGGGTAATATTTGAGTGTGTTTTTTTACTGTTGAGGGTCCATCTGTCTGTCCATAAGCTTATGTTTGTTTATACACAGACATCCCATGCACCTCAGCCCCATACGCACACCTATATTCAGGACCTTACCGACCTATAATTGTGCTCTGTATGACTTGTCCACTCGTGTCCCCTACACTGCCCTTACACCACTGTTAGTGAGAGGAAATGGCTGGAAGAAAGTTTTGCACCCTCTTTAATATTTATGCCATGTGCAACCAATTCGCTTAGATAGTCTAAATCAGGAGTGTCCAACCTGTGGCCCAAGGGCCGCATGTGGCCCTGTGAAGTATTTTGTGCGGCCCCGGTCGAGGGCGATGCAGTGTTTTCCTCTGCTGCCCCCAGGTGTTTACTGTCTTGCCAGCTCCTTCCTCTGTCTTGCTGCAGCATTTGTACGGCCCCAGAAAATTTTTTTTCGGCCAATGCGGCCCAGGGAAGCCAAAAGGTTGGACACCCCTGGCCTAAATTAACACACCTCCATACATACCTACTCATACACATCTACTCATACACAAGCGCTTCCCTACACATATGCACACATCTATCTATATCAGTGGTCTCAAACTCAAACCCTTTGCGGGGCCACATTTTGGATCTGTAGGTACTTGAAGGGCCGCAAAAAAAAAAATAGTTAATGTCTTATTAAAGAAATGACAATTTTGCATGAGGTAAAACTCTTTTTAGTTTATAAATCTTTCCTTTTGACTAAGTCTGAATAATAATATTGTCATTTATAGCTAAAGAGACATATGATCAAGAAACTGTTCTATTTTACTTTTGTGATTATGATAAACATACCGAGGGCCTCAAAATAGTACCTGGCGGGCCGCATGTGGCCCCCGGGCCGCAAGTTTGAGACCACTGATCTATATGTTCCCCACACTTATTCCCACATCCATACATCCTGTACTAAGACACATTTCACCATGCCTTTTTCTAATTCCACACAGACATACAGACCTGAATCTGCCAGCAAGGGGGAGAATCACTATTGTGTGACACTTTCAAGGTATGCTTTCCAACTTGTTTCACAGTAATCCTTAGAATTACATAGACAACTGTAGATTTGAAATGTGGTGCTTTCATTTCCCATCTGTAGTGAATAATGTGGTACTCCCTAGTCTTGTTTTTGGTCAGTTAATGAAACAATTCAAACGACTTTTCACCTCCCCCACAAAACTAGAAAATCAAGGTGTCAGGGGTACACTCACCACCCCTTTGCTGATATCCCTGGCATCAGGCCGACTCCAGCATGCAGGAATGAGAACGCCACAGGATAAAATCCACATTATAAACATTGTGCAGGAGAGAAAAGAGATGAACTGCATTGGAAAGCAGAAACGAGCTCAGTTGCATCCTAGAGCTCCACCCTAAGCCCTCCCCCCTTCTTTCAGCTACAGTATTCAATTACCGGACAAACCCAACGAGGCTAATAGACCATAAGACCTGAACAATTTCTGTATTTTTAAGTCTTTTATTTTCACTGCATTCTCAGACCTTGCTCCCTATAAAAGCAGTTATACCACCAAACATATTTTAGATAATTCAATAGGCAGCAAATAAAATCAATGTTTCTCTTTTATTGTTCTGATTTATATTTCCAAGGAGTACTTAAGGTTTCCGAAATCTGCTGCTTAGCTTTTCTCACCATTTTAAATATGAAGGAAGGAAAGCTTGCTATTGTTCTCAAGGATGCTGATTTTTTTTCATTTCCCTGTGTGTCCTTATCTCGTCTGCCCTTCCCCCTAATCGAGCTACAATCCTTCATCCCTTCTAACCATTTATCCCCTCTTAGGATGGAGCAGAGTAGTGGTAATATGGACAGCAGAGGAGAATAAAAGAATGAGTCAATTTCTCTTCCTCTTCTACCAAACTCTTATGAGGCAGAGCAAACACAAAGCTTCCCCTATATGTATAATGAAGAAGTTTCTAGAGTCCTGCTCCTATCTGTGCTGAGTGGCTGTATATAATACAGATCAACGGTTTCCAATATATGGTATGCATATCCCAAGGTAGGGTTACCATACTTAAAGAAGGAGAAACCCGAATGCATGGCCCCGCCCTGTTCTGCCCACAGCCCCGCCTTTTTCTATTTTATTTATTTATTTATTTGGATTTTTATCCCGTCCTCCCAGTAGCTCAGAACGGTCTACAAATGAACATACACAGTGGAGAGTAACTAGACATATAAGTAATACAACAGGTTTAGTGATTGGACTTATAGATTTTGGAGAGAATTAAATACAGGGAGAGTATAGCAGAAAGAGAGAAGGGAGAAATACAGTAGTTTAGTTTAAGGAAAGTTATATGCGTTTAGGTACAATTTGTTAGTGGAGAGAGTAAGAGAGGATTATACTGGAGTTTGGGGAGGTGATAGGAGAGTGGAGGGGTGGGGCGTAAGGGGGGGAGAAGACAGAGGAGATCTTTAGTTGAAGAGGAGGGTCTTTACCGATTTACGGAATGTTAATAATGAGTTCTGTTGTCTAAGTTGGGGGGGGGAGTTGGTTCCAGAGGTGTGGAATGAAGTGGCTGTAGGATCGTTTGTGGGCAGTTTCTGTGAGCAGGGATCTTCCGGGGGGGGGTGCATAGGCGTATCTCTGACTTTGAGCGGAGGGTGCGAGTGGGGTTGTAGATGGGGAGCTTGGATTTTATGTAGGAGGGGGTGGTGGAATAGATTCTCTTGTGGGCAATTGCCAGGGCTTTGAAAGTACAGCGTTGGCTAATTGGGAGCCAGTGTTCAGCATGGAGTGCCGGGGAGATGGAATCGTGGTAGTTGAGGTTGTGTAGGAGGCGGATGGCTGCATTTTGGACCCGTTGGAGGCGTTTGATATTATTTTTGGTTAGTCCATTAAATAGGGAATTACAATAATCCATTCTGGAGAGGACATATGCGTATAGGAGTTGGGCGAGGTCTGGTGTGGAGATGTAGGGTTTGATCCTTTTCAGTTGGCGAAGGTAGTAGAAGGAGGTGGAGACTACTTGGGATATGTGGGCAGATAGGGATAGGTGTCCGTCTAGGGTTACTCCCAGGCTGCGAACTTGATCTGCTGCCGTTAGTAGAGTGGAATCCAATGTTAGTGTAGGTCGTAGGTATTTGGTGTTTTTGTTTCTGATCCATAGGAGTTCGGTTTTGGAGGCGTTAAGTTGAAGCTTGTTGTTTGACATCCAAGTTTTCATGTCAGTGAGGCAGAGTTCGAGGTTAGCAATTTGGGATGGCCGGTTTTCGCCTAAGGGGAGGAGCAGCTGGATGTCATCTGCATAAGAGTGGATTTTGATTTTATATTTTTGCGTTATATCGATGACGGGTTTGATGTAGAGGTTGAATACCAACTCTCCCCGTTCCACCTCTAGCCCCACCCCATTCTGCCTCTAGCCCTGCCCTATTCCACCTACAGCCACGCCCCCCCAAGCCTCATCTCCCCCCCCCCCTATTCCAACTTCCAGGCTGCATCTGGAGGGCCTCCAGCATAGGTGGATGCATGTGCTTGTTGAAGACCCTCCAGATGCCCCAAAAGAGATTCGGGGTGTGCCACAAGAGATTCCAGAATTTTACTTTCTTTTTAAGGTAATATAAAGAAATAAAACAAAACCCAAAGGAAATTAGGTAATACCTTTTTTATTGGACTAACGCTAACTGAATGCATTTTATGATGAGCTCTCGAAGGTAACCAGATCAGAAAAAAGCAAATGTTGACAAATATCAGTATATATAAGGAAAACATTTCAGGGATAGGAAGAGGGAGGTGTGGGTGGGTGTGCAGGAGAAAGAAAGATGGCAGAGCAATTTTAAGTGGAAAGAAAGCCCAGATCTCTGTTAAGTCCAGTCTGGTAGGTGTCAAAATACCTTATCATTTTGATTTCAAAAGATTTACATTCTTGGATTATTTTAAAGTTCCCTTTAGTATTTTCATCATAAAATCATTGGTGCAGTGTTAAGTTTTCCCAAAGTGTTGTCCAACAGAGGTGACATCCTAGTTGGTATTGCAATTCTTAAAATGATATCTTTGCAGATTGATTCTGGTCTTTAGCATTTGGCTTGTTTCACCGATGTAACATGCCTCTTTGCACTTTTTACACTGAATGATGTATATTACATTAGAAGATGAACATGTGAAGGATCCCTTTCTACTGAATTTTTTTTCCCATATTGGTGATCGTGGGATCCTGTGAGATGTGCTTGGACCGTTTGCAGTTTGTCACACCACAAGGATGTGCGCCATTCTCTTCTTCATGGATTTGTGTGGAGCTTGGTTTTGGGTTTGTTTGGTTTTTTGTTATTGTTTGGTTTTTACCAATTTTTGTTTCAAACTACGTGGCTGACAGAAGGCCAGCATAGGTGGAACTGGAAATATTTATTTTAGTAATTCATCTTCCTAGAGTAGTAGTTGTAGATCTCTTATAATTTTTCTTAGTTTTTCCAGTTCTGGATTGTATGTCTTGTTCTTATATTGTAGTAAGTTTTCTCTGGGTATTTTAACCCTTTCAGGACCATAAGGATCGTAGGCCAATTTTTGTGGTTTTGACGACATTTTTATGGTAAAAAGGGCTTGCAGATGCCAAAAAATTGATTTTTTTTTGTGAAATATCATTTAAAAAAAAAAAATCCAACTTCTGGCTTATGGACAGTGTGGCAAGTGAATCTTCTCGTCAATCTGGCAACGACGCTAATGAATGAATGTTGGAACCAGTTTGTTTACATAAAGGCAGTATCATATGGAATCCGTACATATCAAATTTAGAACTGTAGACTATCCCAATCAAAATTTATAGGATTTTAAAGTTATGGGACAAATATGTCCCTTGGTCCTGAAAGGGTTAAGGGATGAAGCAATATTCTTGGAGACTATTTTAGGGTTGTATCCTTTTTGTTTGAAGGATTCAGTCAGGATCATTAGGTGTTTATCTCTGTCTCTTGGGTCAGAGCAGATGCGGTAGTATCGTATGCATATCCAAGTCACTATCTGTGAAGGTACATATGTCATGTTATGCATTAACTAAAAAGCAAAGAAAAAGCAAATAAATATGAAATCATACAGTAAAAAAAAAAAAAAAAAAGAATAAATGAAGGTTCATCTATATAAGCAAGAAAATCTTTTCAAACCATACTGTTACCTCATCTTTTTAAATTATATCAATCACAACTGACAAAGGGTCAGATATCAGGTACTATGGCAGAATAGTTAACAATAGTTTTGCCAAAGCCAAACAAGGATCCTATGTTGGTTTCAAACTACAAGCCTATTTCTTTAATTAATGTGGATGGAAAACTTCTAGCTAAACTATTGGCTCTAAGGTTAGCTAAGGCTCTCCCTTACATGATTGGAATGCACCAAACGGGTTTCGTTGCTCAAAGACATTCTTCAAAAAAAACCACCAGATTGGCATTTCATATGCTACATTTAGCAAAAACAATGGATAATCTGGCCTTCTCTGTTTCTTTGGATGCAGAGAAGGCCTTTGATCGTGTAGAATGGACTTTTATGTATCAAGCAATGGATTGGTTTGGAATAGGTTCTGGATTCATTCAAATGATTCAAACTTTATATAGTTTCCCTTCTGCCAGATTATATATTAATAATACCTTCTCAGAACGTTTTTCTCTGAAGAGGGGAGTTAGACATCTTATGGCCCCATTACGCCTTAACCATATTTTGAGTATCAAGCTTCCTCGAATATATAAGGACAATATTATTCTTCAGTCTACCTGGAAGACATTAAAATTTATTGATGCCTTAACTTCGGTTTCAGTACAACAATCCACGTGTCAATCTCTATGGTTAAACTCCAAGATAAAAATCGGCAAGTCTAAAATCCTCTGGAAACATTGGTTTGCCCTATCTATAGCCAACTTGTACATGATTAATTTTGAAGATGTATGGATAAAAAATTCTCCCTATTCATGGCATAGATATATAGATGACGTATTTCTATTATGGAGAGGCAATGAAAGTGAGCTTGACTCTTTTGCAATATGGCTGGACTCATGTGATACAAACATAAAATTTTCCATGACAGCATCAAGGGAATCTACACATTTCCTTGATGTCGATATTTGTCAAATCAATAATACTTTTGTCACTAAAGTTTTTACCAAGAATACTGATAAAAATACACTTTTGAAATACGATAGTTGCCATCCAAAAAAACTAAAGGAAAGTCTGCCTTTTTCTCAAATGGTAAGAATTCGAAGAAACTGTATGTTCAGAATTGAATGAATATAAAAGACAGTCAAAGCGTCTACAAGATAAATTCATATTACGGGGGTATCCTAATCACGTGAGGGAAAAAGCAAGACGTCGTGCCAAATATATCAATAGGGAACATCTTTTGGACAATCGAAGAAAGAATGAACTTGAAGATGATATTGAAACGTGTATTGTGATATTGTTCAAAAATTACGACTGTAACACAAATCATTAGAAATAATTGGGACATTGCGAAACTTTATCCAGTTTTGAGAAGAAAAAGCTTAGAATAGCCTTTTCCCGCAACTCGAATTTAAAAGAAATCTTGTGTCCATCTATGATCAAAACTAAGAAAACATCTAGTAATGTTAGGGGCCATTTTAAATGCCTTTCTTGCAGTATTTGTGATATTACAATACAAACGAAGACCTTTGTGAATCCATCTAATAATGCACAGTATGACCTCACCTTTTTTACAAACTGTAGGACTACATTTATAATATATGTCTTCATTTGCCCTTGCAAATTGTTGTATGTAGGCATGACTACAAGGGACTTAAAGACAAGAATGTGTGAACATAAATCTAATTTGAAGCGTGAGAGAAGCTCAGAGGTTATAGTAGAGCACTGTGCCTCTCATCAGCATTTATTTCAAGATCTCCGGTGTCTTGTTATTGATCATAAACCAAATCTTGTAAGAGGAGGAGATAGGGTGAAACGACTTAAACAACGAGAGCTTAGATGGATTCACCATCTAAAAAGCATGCATCCGTTTGGTCTTAACACAATAATGGATTGGTCAGTCTTCATTTAATAGAATGTTTTACCTGAATAGTATGGTTCTGTTGCCAAACGATTGTAGGGAATATTTCAACCAATGAGAACATAAGCACATCACATAGTCTAGTGCACATGTGTCAGCGTTTTGCTAATATAAGCGCCATTTTTTACTGTGGTTTTATGTTACAAAACAGCTAATGTTAATGCTAAAAGTAAGTACGTTGTCTTTTTGTTTGGATGGCTAGAACTTGAAACTAAATTTATAATATTCTTTTCTTTATGTTTCTAGCTGTAGCCCGTAATAATAAAATAACCCTGAGGAAGCCACTTGACAGCGGCAAACGGGTCCCCGTTGGATATAGTATTTGGGGCTGTAGCGGCAGTTTGACCTATGCCGTCCTACAAGAACTCAAGCTGAAAGATAAGTGCTTTTGTTCATAAGAGTTGGCTGTGAGATATATATAAAAAAATAGGCTATTTTAAAACATGCCATTTGCACAATGCTATTTGCACCAGAAAGAATAAGATCGTTTTGAATTTTGCTATTTGCACAAGTTTAATTGTTGAAATACTTATAGTGTTCTCAAAAAAAGTTTCTTCTATAAAATATAAAAAATATAATTTATAAATATAAAATTAAATAAGATAATCTGAATAAAACTTTGAGTAGTAGTTATTAAAAATTTTAGACTAGGTGTCACATATAATCACTTTTAAAATATGAAGGTTTTGGATCGATGAAAGATACCCTTGCCACAATTCCTTATATGGATAATATTACTATGATCCTTGGAGTGGCAATTCTGAGATTCTTTCCTTCATTTAATTAATTAATTCATCTCCTGTTAGATTAACCTTTTTGAGGATCTGATTGGTTGTGGTAAATCGTTTTCATTTTTTGTACTATTTTGCAATTGAAACAGGCCATTCAGAAGGGGTTCCCTGACTGGCATAACAAAAAATCAGTATAGCTTGCCGGGCCTATGTTTTCAGAAAGATTTGCAAGGGCATCAGGCCGCCAAGTGGTACAAATTAATATCTGAATATTTGAATAAAAAAAACTAAAACAAGCTTAAAATATATTTGGAGCACTGAGATAAAGCAGCAGATTTCTGCTACTCAATGGCCACGGATTTGGACTTGGAGAATGAGATGTACAGCGTCAGCATCAATGAGACAAACTTGGTTTTTTCTGTTATATAGAATTTTTTGGACCCCAGTTCGTTTACAAAAGTTGGATAGTTCAAAGTCTAATCGATGCTGGCGCTGTCATCTTGAAGTAGGGACACTGGATCATTTGTTGTTTTATTGTCCCTTGATACTCAATTTTTGGAAATCAATAGGGGGGAAATTAATATGGTACTTGAGGTATCGATACCATTATCTTACGATGTGGTCCTATTTGGGACATTGTTGACTGCTAAGAATCCAATAAACATATAACAAAAGCAGACTTCTTCTGATCATGACAGGGGTGGCCATACAGATGATAACTAGAAACTGGGAAAACTGGGATAGACTAAACTATTCTTTTTGGTGGGAAACACTCTGTTTGCATTACAGATACTAAACTAAACTAAACTAAACCTTAGGTTTGTATACCGCGCCATCTCCACAAGCGTAGAGCTCGGCACGGTTTACAGAGTTAGGAGGAAAGGAACTACAATGAAGGGTTATAGGAGAGGAACTAAGAAGATAGAGAGGGACAAGGGTACCAGAGAGCGGGAGGAGATTAGAATTTTGAAAAGAGCCAAGTTTTCAAGTGTTTGCAGAAGGATTGGAGGGAGCTTGAATTTCTGAGCAGGGATGAGAGGTTGTTCCAGAGTTCTGTGGTTCTAAAGGGGAGGGATGTTCCAAGTTTTCCTGCGCGGGAAATACCTTTTATAGAGGGGAATGATAATTTCAGTTTTTGGGAGGGTCTGGTGGAGTGGAGGTTTGAGGAATTCCAAAAGAGTGGGATAACGGGAGGAAGGATGCCATGTAGGATCTTGAAGGCTAAGCAGGCACATTTAAAGAGGACTCTGGAATGTACTGGAAGCCAGTGAAGCTTAGAGAGGAGTGGGGAGACGTGATCGAACTTGCCTTTTGCGAAAATAAGCTTAGCCGCGGCATTCTGAATTAGCTGAAGTCTATGTAGGTTTTTCTTAGTTAGGCTTATATAGATGGAGTTGCAGTAATCCAGTCTAGAGAGGATGGTGGATTGAACAAGGACGGCGAAGTGAGAATGATGAAAGCAGGATCTCACTTTCCTCAGCATATGAAGGCTAAAGAAGCATTTTTTTTACCAAGGAGTTGAGGTGATCATTGAAGGAGAGGGAGGAGTCTATGACGATGCCTAGGACTTTGCTTGAAAACTCAAGCTGAAAAGTGGGGCCGGAAGTTAGTGGGATGGAGGTGGGTAAATGATCTAATGATGGGCCGAGCCAAAGTAATTTTGTTTTGGACTCATTTAGTTTCATTTGTACAGATTGGGCCCAGGATTGGAGGTTCATTATACACGCGGATATGTTCTCAGCGAGGTTAGCGAGGTTTGAGTTGGTCTCGAGGAGGATGAGGATGTCATCAGCGTAGGTGTAGAGAGTTTCTAGGGGGGATAGATGAAGGAGTTTCAGAGAGGACATGTAGATGTTGAACAGGATAGGAGAGAGGGGTGAGCCTTGCGGGACTCCACATATCGGCTTCCAGGGGAGGGATGAGGTACCGTTTATGTTAACGGTGTAGGAGTGGAAGCGTAGGAATTTTGAGAATTATGGAAGCGTAGGAATTTGGAGCTTATGCCTATTTCGGAGAGTTGGAAGATTAGGATATCGTGATGAACGATGTCGAAAGCAGCGGAGAGGACGAATTGTAAAAAAACAGCGAATTTGTTGCGAGAATGGAGTTGTTGCACCTTAGAGATTAGTAAGGTCAAAAGGGATTCGGTGCTGAAGTTGGGTCTGAAGCCGAATTGGTGGGGTAGGAGAATAGAGAATCTTTCTAGGTAAGATGAGAGTTGAGTGGATATGATGGATTCTAACAACTTGGTTAGGAGAGGAATATTTGCTATTGGACGGTAATTTGATGGTATGGAGGGGTCAAGGTCGGTCTTTTTCAGTAGAGGAGTCAATGCAATATGTCCCATATCGGAGGAGAAAAGGCCCGATGTTAGGACAGAGTTTATAAGTTTGGTGAGGGAAGCGATGGCCTGTGTAGAGATATTCTTGAATAGATAGGAGGGGAAAGGATCCAAGGTGCATTTGCAAGTTTTTAGTTTGAGGCAGAGTTTGGAGACTTGCGATTCGGAAACAAGCTCAAAGACGGTCCAGGATCTGTCGGCTGGAATGGGGATGGAGACAGGTAGGGTAGGGTTGAAGTCAGTAGAGGCCAGGGAGTTGTAGGAGACTGTGGGTGGGAAGGAGCATCTTAGGGTGGTAACCTTTTCATTGAAGAAGTTTGCTAGGGCATCGGCTGATAGAGACGAGGGGAGCAAGGATGGGTCTTTTTTTGTAGTTAAGGAGCGCCAGATGTTAAACAGTGCACTGATCTGATTGTTGGATCTGGAGATCTTATCTCCGAAGAAGTTCTTCCTGGCTTTTTTTAGTGTTGAATTGTAAAGTTTAATATTGACCCTCCAGGTCTGACTATCTGAGGGGGATTTAGATTTTTTCCATTTGCGCTCCAAAGCGCGACATTTCTGTTTCAGTTCTCTGTGAACCGGTAGATACCAGGGGGCCTTTCGGGGGTAGGAGATGGTTTTAGTGGATATTGGAGCGAGGGAGTGGTAGGTGTATTCGGAGAGGGAGATCCAGTTGCGCCAATAGGATTCGGAGTCTGTGGGCCTAGGGTTGGAGGAGATTTGGTTGAGGAATTTGGACCAGAATAGATTGCTCGAGGTTTTTTTGTGGAAGGTTATGGAATGAGAGGAGTGGGGTGGGGATTCAAGGTGTGACATGAAAATGGGGAGGCAGGTAGCCCCTAGGAAGTGATCAGACCAAGGGACTTGTTCCCAGCGGGTGTCGTCGGTTGAAGTTTTGAAGGCGGTAAGATCGAGGAAAGTGGTGAAATCTAGTGTGTGCCCTTTTTCGTGGGTTGGAGATGGGGTGGGTGAGAGGAAACCTAGAGAGGTGAGGAAGTTGTTGAATTCAATCATGTCCTTGCTGTTGGTGTCGTCAAGGTGGAGATTGATATCACCAACGATCAGAAGTCTTTGAAATTTAAGGAAGGCGTTTGTTATGGCCTCAAAGACGAGATTTGAGGAGTTGGTCCAAGGGGTAGGTGGGCGGTATAGTAACAGGATGCCCAATGGGTGGGTGCAGAGTTCATCATTGACTGAGGCAAGCATATATTCTAGAGAAGCGTGAGTGCCCTTCTCGAGGAGCTGGACATCAAAGAAGGATTTATAGAGGTGTGCCAGACCGCCTCCTTTTCGATTGGATCTGGGGGAGAAGAGGCCTTGATAACCATGGGGGAGGAGTTCGTTTTGTGTAAATAGATCGTCTTTGGCAATCCATGATTCCGTGATGCACAGGAATCCAGGGTCGAGCTCGTCTAGATACGAAAGAATGTATGCAGAGCAAATGGGAAATAATATAAATTTAAAAAAAATATGGGGTCCATTAGAGATATTTGTTAACTTAGGGCTCCTTTTACAAAGCCGCACTAGGGCCTTAACGCGTGGAATAGTGCACGCTAAATTACGGCACGCGCTAACCACTACTGCCTCTTTTTGAGCAGGTGGTAGATTTCCGGCTAGCACATGCTGTAGCACATGCTAATTCGGTGCATGCATTAAAACCGCTAGCGCGGCTTTGTAAAAGGACCCCTTAAAGACTGACTAATTGATGAACCTTTAATTCCTTGATGATCTCTATACGCATCTAGGGAGGGGGGAGTAAAATATTTTATTTATTATCTGTTTGAAGATAAGTGTTGTTTATATGTTATTCTTCTGATTGCATACTTTGGGGTCCTTTTACAAAGGCGCAGTAGCGGTTTAACGCGCGGAATACCGCACGTTAAACCGCCTGCTGCGCTTGTACCTAATGCCTCCATTGACGAGGTGTTAGGATTTTAGGCTGCCGCGGGGGTTAGCGCGTGATGAAATGTCCGATGCGCTAACCCCCGTAGCGCGCCTTGATAAAAGGAGCCCTTTGTTTGCGCTTTGTATAAGTTTTGAAAATAAATAAAGATTTACAAAAAAAAAAGAAAATTGTTTAGAAAATTGACTTTTGGGGGGGGAATAGTCAATTTTGAATTTGATTGTAGGATGAATAGAATTGTTTGAGAGTCTCTTTTCCCTCAGTCCAAATCATAAAAATGTCATCAATATACCGGTGGTATTTCAGGGGTTTTGTCTGAAATGTATTTAGAAATGTCTCTTCTAGTTCAGTGTTTTTCAACCTTTTTACACCTATGGACCGGCAGAAATAAAAGAATTATTCCATGGACCGGAAGTTGAAGAACACGGGGCTAAGTCGTGGGCCAGACCCCGCCCATCTCTACCCAATCACCACCCCAGACCCCGCCCCCATAATAGTACTAATTGCACCATGCACGTCCTGTGTCTCATCTGGAAACCTTCCCTCTGACGTTGCAACGTCAGAGAGAAGGCTTCCGGTTCAGGCACAGGATGCCCATAGGAGCCATTGCCTGTGGCTTTGTGCACTGAATCAGTTAGGAAGAGGGAGCTGGCTCAAAGATAACGCCGCATCGATCGCATCGTGGACCAGCAGTTGAAGAACACTGTTTTGGGCCTGATGCACGTGCTGGCCCTGTGGACCGGCAGGAAATTTCTGTGGACCGGCACTGGTCCATGGACCGGTGGTTGAAGAACACTGTTCTAGTTGTTGCCGTTAAGAGGTTTACATATTGGGGTGCCATCCTCTTGCCCATAGCTGTGCTTATGATTTGCATATAGATATAATTATTAAAGCGGAAATAGTTGTGAGTTTGAATGAATTTGATTAATCCTGTAATAGTTGGTGATGGTTTTAGGAATTTTTGACAAGCAGCAATGCCATCTGCATGGGGGATGTTGCTGTATAACGATTCTACATCTATTGTGACCAGAAGTGTATTGGGTGGTAACTGCTTGATATTATATAATTTGTTCAGGAAGTCTATGGTGTGTTGTATGAAACTCTTTGTCTTCTGCACTATGGGCTCCTTTTACTAAGGTGCGCTAGCGTTTTTAGCACGCGCAGCATTGCCCCGCGTGCTAACCCTGCACTACACGCCAAGAACTACGTGCCAGCTTAGTAAAAGGAGCCCTAGTGCCCTGATTCTATAATGGGAGCCTAAGTCATGCCTAAGGTTAGGTATGCTTTAGGCGTCCAATCCCAGCAGTTAAAGAGCTAAACAAGCGATAATTGGTACTTATGCGTCCAAAAGACGTAGATGCCACTCTGTAGACGCAGCCACAATTTCATGGACGCCCATGGTAAAAACTCGCACCTAACTCAATAGGCGTGGGGGTGGAATTGGCGTGGTTTGGGCAATGACTCAATTTGGGTGTCCTTTGATTCATTTACAAAACACTGAGCGACCTAGGGCGTCCATATCAAGGCTATATTGTAGGTGACTGAAAACCAGGTCTACTTTTGAGCTTAGTTTGGGCTTCAATAGATCTGAGGTCTATGGGTGGAACTTAGGCACTCTTTGGATGTTCTTCCGGAACTTAGGCACAGTTTGGATGTCCTTAATGCGATCTGCTAAATAGCTCTCTGGGTTTTTATTTTTACTTTATTAAGCTCAAAATACATTTAATAAGGCACCACATAAACGGGGCACATCAAAACAGACATATTGTATTCAAAACACCTAACTTAGGCACCTAAACGATGCCTAACTTTAGACACATTTTGCAGAAATAGGGTCTAAGGGTTTAAAAATCCCTTCTATAAATCCAGATATTTCTTCCATGAGTGTGTCAGTACTGGATATGATTGATCTGCCAGGGTTGCCAGGTTTATGGATTTTTGGCAGCATGTAGAATTTGCCCACAGAAGGATGGTTAGGAATCACTTTCATTAAATGTGGTTGTACCTGCTTTGGAAGTGTTTTGATGAGGCTTTATAGCTGTTTATTATAGTATTAGTATGTGTTATTTGAGAGTTTGTGTCCTTCTTCAGTGTAGTTATGTCCACAATTACTATAGCATCTCCTTTGTCTGCAGGTTTGATTACAATGTTTTTATTATTTTGTAAGCATTTTATGGCAGCTCGTTCTAGTGGGGAAAGGTTGTATAGAGTTTTCTTTTGTTTGCTGGGAAGTTTTGATTTTACCCTACATCTGAAACTTTCTATGTAATTTTCTAGATTTGTGTTTTGTCCATGCAGGGGTGGGAGAGTGTTAAATATTTATTATTTAAAAATAAAATTGTGTTCCAGTTTGTTGGGAGTCTCCTTATTGTGGAAATTTACTTTTAAATGGTGTTTCCTGAAGAATTCTGAGTATTTTACTGGTAGGGCAGAAAGAGAGTCCTTTCAAAAGTACAGAGGTCTTCTGCCTTGATTGGTAGATTTGCATTTCAATGGGTGTGGTCATTGGCAGGGAGTCTGCTAGTTTCCCTGATCACCCTGTCTGTTTGAATTCTGATTTTCGCATTTTGTAGGTGGGTTGTGAGTAGGGATACCAGATTTTTGTCCCGCGAAACTCGGATACATGACCCTGTCCCATTCTGCCTCTAGCCCCACCCCTGCAAAGTCTCATCTTTGTTTTCCGACCTCCGAGCTGTATCTGGAGGGTCTCCGAGCATGCGTAGATGTGTGTGATATCATCTGCGCATGCTCAGAGGCCATCCAGACATGGCCAGGAGGACAGTGTTTTCCAAAACCCAGACATGTCTGGGTTTCCCCAGACATCTGGTAACTATTTTATATAGTTTTGGGCTAATAATAAACCAATAAAGATGACTGGTAGACACAGGATGATGCTATTTGCATAGCATCATTACTAGAGGCTTGCCCATGGGTTCTTGTATTGCAAATAGGAATCTTAGTGCTTTTGCTAGAGCTGTGCCTGTTCTATGGTGGGAAGTTTGCACTATAGACATTTGTCAGTGCACTTGCACTCTAATGGTGCATTGGGAGGGGGTGGGGCTGGGGCATGTGTGAAGGAAAATTACTCAGCTATACTTCATAAATGCCTTATTGTTTATAAAGGAAAGTCTCCACTTCCCACTGCTGCCTACATTAAATTTGGTACATAATATATTTCGGTTACAATTTTTGCACCTGGTTTCCTCTTGTTGTCTTGCAATTCATTTCTAAACTGGGGCATCCTGTTTTGACACATATATTCACAACAAATAACAGGATGCTTTCTTGACAAATTAAAAGTTGAAACCACAGAGTGGTGGAGAATGAGAGACTACAGGTAAAGCAGAAGAAGACTTCAGGCAGACACAGACACAGACTCTAGTGTGTTAGTCCTAAGGCAGACCATCTTCTTAGGTCTTGTCCCATCTGTCTCCAACTCTCTGCTATGAAAGGAGCTCACCGAACTCAAACAGGAATTGACTGCAATTAGAGCTTCCAGGACTACACCGCATCCAGCCAATTTATCCTGACTGCTAAAGAGAATAAAATAACCCAAGAACAGATGGGCTGCAGTAGGCTCATGTAGGTTATGACCTATGACAGTTATTGCCCCTACAAAATTCTTTTGCTGAACTGGAGTATTGTGGTGTTCAGAAAATAAAAACTGAGATGCAGCCAAAGGCAATGAAAATAACTAGGGCAGACCATCAATTAAAATTTTTAATCTCATGATTCATCACAATTATAATTTTTAATTGCATGATTAATCACATAAAGTGCCCCTCACATTTCCTGCTATATAGTGTAAAATATACATAGCGGACGTAAATTCTGACACATTTCAATTCAATTGCCCCATAGAAAGGCAGTATATGTATATCAAATCCCTTTACTCCCTTACTAAACTAAAAATAGAATCATTTATCTTACCTTTGTTTTCTGGTGATTTTATCTCTTTAATCATCTTGTTCAGCATCTCTGGTTCTGCTTCCCTGTGTTCTGTCTATTCACTCTTTCTTTTTTTCTCCTCTTTCTTTCCTTCCCTATATCCATCCTTCACAATCAATTTTTCTTCCTTTTTTCATATCTATCTAGTTTCCATCTCTTCTTTTCTCTTCCATTCATGGGCATCATCATCTCCATCCTTCCTTTCCTCACCACGGATACTCTCTCTTCCCTCCTTCTCCCCACCACTCCGGGCTCACCATTTCTCTCCTTCCCTTCTGTCACCATCTCTGCCTATTACTACCATTTATTTCTATAGTGCTACCAGACACATGCTGTGCTGCCAAAGCTTATAGTCTATTCATGACAGACACACTGCTGCCCTTTAAGTCATAGATGAATAGTTGCATATCCTGCACGAATAAAGGCACTAACATACAAACGAGTTAACATTCCACTACCTTGCACTAGGCTTACTGCCTAACAGGAAGCAGAGCATTAATAAGCAGCGTTTACTTTCATATTACTACAGGAAAAGGAAAGAAATGGGAGAGGTGAAAGCTTCTAGTCAAGGAGAGCCTGGAGATACCTGCCGATTGCCTAGCACTACATATGCAGGAGCAGCTCCGGTACCACCTTAAATAACACATTGTAAAACATCCCCAAAGCACTGACCAAACAGCTCAAAACACAGTCCAGTCCATGGGCCCCAATAAAGTGAAATGCCTTCCACAATCTTCGGCTAGTAGAAATACCAACCAAATACTGACTTAATCAGAAAAGAAAGGATTCTAACACTAATGTAATCTACCTGGGGACAAATGACCTGGCCAAAAATAGCATACTGGAGGGGGGGGGGGGAAGTCTTCCCCGGATGCTTGCTCTAAGGGGGTGCACAACTGGTACACCAGGTCTGGGACCTCTCACCCTACTCTGCCACTGTTTCTTTCCCAAATCAGCAGCAGTGGCAGAAAACTTTAAATTCAGCCATCACGGGACATTCCTGAACCTCCCTGCCTACTACCTTCCTCTACCTTTGTCATGTGGTTTCTGCTTTCCTCATTTTCCTGTCATTCTTTTCCTTCCATCCACTGTCTGCCCCTTCCAGAAAATGTCTGTCTTCGTCTGCCATCTCTGCTCCTGCCCCCTCCCCCCTTGGTCTGGCATCCATCACCTCTGTTCCCCTCATAGTTTGGCATTTCTCCTTCCCTCCCCCCTGTGGTTTTTAGCATCTCTCTCTCTCTTCTCATTTCCTTCACTCAGATCTGATATCTCTGTGTCCTTACCTGTTCTTTGGCATCTCTCTCCTCTCTCTTCCCTTTCCTTTTCTTCTCTGGTCTTCCTTCTCTATTTTCTGCCTCTGTCTAAATTAAATTCTTTCTTACTATTCAGCCCTCAGTTTTTCACTGTGTCTATTCACAGCTTGCCACCCCTTTCCTTCACCCCTCCACTATCTCACTATTTTCTTCCCCCCCCAGCATGTGGGAAAGCAGTAGCAGTGGTGAAGAGGTGAGGCACAAGTTCTCCCCATTTCCATCATCTGCCCTGCACCTTTCTTCCCACATCCATCATCTGCCCTGCTTTGCTTGCCCCCTTCTCTCTCTCCCTCCACCCCAGGCCCATCTCACCACTCACCTTTCACTCTGCATTTTTTTTGTTTGTTTGTTTAGAACGGCAACACCCCCCCCTCCAAGCATTGATCGGCAATGCGCCCCCCCCCCCCAATCGACAGAAAGTATGACAAGCAAGAAACGCGGGTAAGAAAGGCACAGGAGCTGTAATTTTGCAAGCGGTGCTGCTTGCCCAAAGCTTCCCTCTGACGCGCCCAGGGGGAAACAGAAAGCTGGTCAGAGGGAAGCTTTGGGCAAGCAGCACCGCTTGCAAAATTACAGTTCTTGTTGCCTTTCTTACCCGTGTTGCTTGCTTATCTTACTTTCTGTTGAGAGGGGGGGCCGTGTTGCCAATCGGGGGGGGGGGGGGGGGTGGGCGCGTTGCTGATTGATGCTGGAGGGGCCCATCGCCATTTGGAAAAAACAATGTTGATGCCCTCCTTCATCGGGCCCTCCTGACCATTTCAAGCCCTAGGCACGTGCCTACTGGGCCTATTGGTCCTGGCCGCCATGAGGTGTAGGAAGGTCCTGTGATGACTGCATTTAAGTTTAAGCCACTGCTGCTGGTTTGAGAAGCATATGCAGTGTGGAGGTGAGGGGGCAAGATACTGGATGGCATTGGGATGGAGGGAGAGAGAAGGGAGTAGGATACTGGTATGGAAGGGTGGTGGAGGGAGAGGGAAGTGGGATGGAGGGAGAGAGAGTGAGCAGATGCTGATAGAATTGGGGTACAGGGAGAGAGAGACAGAAGGGAAAAGTATACTGGATGGAATTGGGTTGGATGGAGAGAGTGAGAGTTATGTTGACTGATAACCGATGTTCAACTAAACTTGAATATAACTTATTTAAATCTAAGATAGCGACTGGAGTATACTGTGCATGTCTGGCATCTTTTTTGAATCAGGTGCCATTGCTATCCACTCTGCTGGTATCTCTGAAGCCTTATACAGCTCTGGTAGGGTTCTGCTTTATTGATTTTAACAGTGTATTAGAATGTTTGGTTTGCTTGTTTATTGATGGTGTATTTCCAAAATTTTGGTTGTATTAGCTGCAAAGTTTTCAGTCCGTGGTTTCCCCGGAAGAAGCCGATTTATTCGGCGAAACGGGTCCTATTGGGACAGGACTGACTTTAAGATAAGTGAAAGATAAGTGACTCACTGTCCATAATTGTCCAGAGAGCCTTTGAATACGCATGACAACAGCATGATAACAGCAGCCTATAATTTGATCCAGCCCTGTGCTGTTGTACTAAATTAATCAGGTGCAATTAAGAATTGTGTGGTCCAGAGCTTTTTCATTGACATAGTAATACCTGACAGTTTAATTTTTTGGACATTACTTTTGCAATACACTCAAGGCTCCTTTTACTAAGCTGCGATAGCATTTTTAGCGCGCGTTGAATTGCCCCGCGCGTTAAACCCGCACTACACGGCTAGAACTAACGCCAGCTCAATGCTGGCATTAGTGTCTCTGCCCCTCATCGAGGGGTACAGGAGCATCCAAGTTTATTATTATTATTTAGTTGTTATCTTTTCTCATTTTGCACTATTAGCACACTGGTTTGTGCACCAGCTATCACTTTTGATTTAACATGGGACAGCCCAGGGATGTTTCACAGATAACACCCCTTTGGGTGTATGTATGTGACAGCTGGAGCATTAGGGGTGCGTCCCCATTGCTAGCTGTGTGACTGAGGGCTTCCCGTTTACTGTCATAAAAATTTTGTGTGGTAGTTTGTTGTTCGAGCTGTCTCTCCCCCTCATCCTTCTGCTTTGGGGTTTTGGGGAGATTTGTTCTCCTGTATTCTGTTTATATTCTCCTTTATTTTGGGGGTTATTTTTTTTATATTCTATAGAAATCTAAAGATAAATGAGAAGACTTTTTTCAGGTATGCTGGAGAAAGGAGGAAGGCTGGAAATAGAACTCGAAGACTGAAAAATGTGGAGAACAACTATGTGGAAAATGAAGAAAAAGCAGAAAGGCTGGCTAAATAAACACTTCTAAGTTCATCAAAGAAAATCCTGGAGAAGGACCACAGTTAGGTGTGCTGAGAATGGAGTAAATAGTGCTGGGAATGGAGTAGAAAGTGTTTACGAACATCTTGAAAAACTAAAGTGGACATAACCATGGGTTAGATGGGTGGTCCTCTTAAAAATGTGTTTAATACAGGCCTGTCTAAGTTTAGTGCTCAAGAGCTGCAAGCAGACCAGGTTTTTAGGATATTCCTAGTGAAAATATGTTGAAATAGATCTGCATGCAATGGATGTAGTGGGCATGCAAATCCCTTTTCATTAGGGATATCATGAAAACCTGGCCTGTGTATTGCCCTCGAGGACTGAACTTGAACAAGCCTGGATTAATAGATCCATGGAGACAGGAGAAGTTCTGCAGGATTGGAGACAAAGAGCTGTGGTCCTTCATCATAAAAATAGTAATGGAGAAGAAGTGAGAAACTACAGACCGGTATACAACAAAGAACCCATCTCCTCCGCCGCCAACTATAGACCCATCGCCAACATACCTCTCTTCCAAAAACTCATGGAAGGCCTCATTAACCATGACCTCATGAACTACCTAGAAAAGTTCAACATCCTTCACGATTCCCAATCCAGCTTCCGCTCAAACCACAGCACAGAAACGGTCTTAGTTGCTCTAATAAATTACCTCCTCCACCTATTCTCACTGGGCAAAAGCGCCCTAGTACTCCAATTCGACCTAAGCAGCGCTTTCGATCTGGTCGACCACGCTGCCTTGACTCCATCGGCATTTCCGGTCAAGTACTAAACTGGTTCTCAAGCTTCCTAACTAACCGTACTTATCAGGTACACAGCAACGGAACCTTCTCCCATCAATGGCACAATCCCTGCGGAGTCCCACAAGGCTCCCCATTATCCCCCTCCCTTTTCAACATCTACTTGGTTCCTCTGGCATGGACACTAGCCGACTTAAACCTTAAATCATTCATATACGCTGATGACATCACCATTATCATCCCCCTAACTTCATTCACTCAACAGACGGAACAACTCACCTCTTCTATCCTCACCAAGTTAGAGTAGAGGTAGGTTATAGAAATAGTCAGGGACCACTGCTCAGGCAATAGGCCTGATGGGCCGCTGCGGGAGTGGACCGCTGGGCGAGATGGACCTCTGGTCTGCCTCAGCGGAGGCAACTTCTTATGTTCTTATGTAACAGGATCATCGATTGTGGAAGAAGAAGATACGGCGGTGGTGATCCATGTGGAGACGAACAACGTGAGCAACAGGAACTACAATAGGGAAGTACTGAAGAACCAGTTCTGGATGCTGGGAAGGAAGCTGAAGACCAGAACGCAGAGGATAGAATTCTCGGAGATCCTACCGGTACCCAGGGCTGATGAGAAGAGGCAGATGGAGCTGCAAGCAATCAACGTGTGGATGCGGCGCTGGTGTGAGGAAGAAGGATTCCACTTCCTGTGCAACTGGACAATGTTCTGGGGGAAGAGCAAGCTATACAGGAAGGACAGACTCCACCTCAGCAGAGACGGAACGAGGCTACTTGCAAGCAACATCAAGAGAGAAGTTGAGAAGTTTTTAAACTAGGAAGAAGGGGAAAGCCAACAGTCGAAGAAGAGAGAGAGTTGATGGTTCGGGAACTGGTATACCCGGAGGATACCGTGCAAGAAGATAGAGGGAAAGACTCACCGGCCACAGGCAAGACAGATCGAAAAGGACACAAGAGGAAAGGAAATACAAGAAAGGAACAGGCCGCAAACTCAAGTGTATGTACACAAACACAAGGAGCCTTATAAATAAGATGGGTGAATTAGAAGCCATAGCACAAAAAGATAACATTGACATCATAGGCATCACGGAAACATGGTGGACTGAGGAAAAAGTCTGGGACACTGTGCTACCGGAATACAAACTATACCGCAGAGACAGAGTGGCTCAAAAAGGTGGGGGCATTGCCATATACGTCAAAGAGGGAATTGAATCTACTAGAGAGAACACGCCACAATTGGCCGATAAGTTAGAGTCTATGGGTCAAAATTCTGGGAACAAATGGCCTGGAAACAAAGATCGGCATCTACTACCGACCCCCAGGGCAGTCCGAAGAAATTGATGGAGAAATGACGGACGAGATTAAACGCAACTGCAAGGGAGGCAACGCAGTTATCATGGGTGATTTCAACTATCCGGGAATAGACTGGAACCTAGGCACCTTCGGCTGCATTAGAGAGACCAAGTTCTTGGATGCTGTAGGCTATTGCTTCCTGGAATAACTTGTCATGGAAAACACTAGAGGAAATGCAATTCTGGACTTAATTCTAAATGGTCTATGAGGACCGGCACAAGATATAGAAGTAGAAGGGATGCTGGGAAACAGCGATCACAATATGATCTGCTTCGATTTGGATGCAGGGGAGAAACATCAGTTCAAAATGAAAGCCACGGCACTGAACTTCCGAAAAGGGAATTACGAAGGGATGAAACTCATGGTAGGGAAGAAGATTAAGAAGAGGATAAGCACTGTAAAAACGCTAGAGCAAGCTTGATCCCTTTTTAATAATCTAATATACAACGTATCAACAAAGGATCAAAGAGGGAAAAAAACAAAGAACCGGTGTGGCTCACTGTAGAGGTGAAGGAAGCGATAAGAGACAAGAAAACTTTGTTTAAGGAATGGAAAAGGTCAAAAACAGCTGAAAACTGGAATAAGCACAAACAACATCAACGCAGGTGCCATAAGGCGGTAAAAGGGGCCAAAAGAGACTATGAGGAAAAAATAGCCAAGGAGGCGAAGAACTTCAAGCCATTCTTTCGATATATTAAGGAGAAATGACCCGCAAAGGAAGTGGTGGGACCGTTGGATGACCTTGGAATAAAGGGAACGCTAAAGGAGGACAAAGCAATCACCGACAAACTGAACACATTTTTTGCGTCTGTATTTACCAAAGAAGATGTACACAGCATACCAGAAACCATCAGGCTATATGCTGGAAATGAAGATGAAAATCTGACAGGATTGATGGTCAGTCTAGAGGAAGTGTGTAGGCAGGTTGATAGGCATAAGAGCGATAAATCCCCGGGACCGGATGGCATCCATCCGAGGGTCATCAAGGAACTGAAAGGGACCATAGCTGAACTGCTTCAAGTAATAGCCAATCTGTCGATCAAATCGGGAAAGACTCCGGGAGACTGGAAGGTGGCGAATGTTATGCCGATCTTCAAGAAAGATTCAAGGGGAGATCCGGGAAACTACAGACTGGTGAGTCTGACCTCGGTACCGGGAAAGATGATAGAGTCACTGATAAAGGACCGCATCATTGATCACCTTGATGGACACAGGCTGATGAGGACCACTCAGCACGGTTTTAGCAAAGGCAAATCATGTTTGACGAACTTGCTGCACTTCTTTGAGGGAGTAAACAGACAGATAGACAAGGGTGATCTGGTCGACATTGTAAATCTGGATTTTCAGAAGGTGTTTGACAAGGTTCTGCATGAACGACTTCTTCGGAAAATTGCGAACCATGGAATCGAGGGTGAAATACTCACGTGGATTAAAAACTGGCTGGATCATAGGAAATAGAGAGTGGGGGTAAATGGACAATATTTGGACTGGAAAAGCATCACCAGTGGGATGCCGCAGGGCTCGGTGCTTGGACCCGTGCTCTTCAACATCTTTATAAATGATCTAGACATTGGTACGACGAGTGAGGTGATTAAATTTGCGGACAATACAAAGTTATTCAGAGTAGTGAAGACACAGGGGGATTGTGAAAATCTGCAACATGACATAATCAGGCTTGAGGAATGGGCATCAACATGGCAGATGAGGTTTAACGTGGATAAGTGTAAAGTGATGCATGTAGGTAACAAAAATCTCATGCACGAATACAGGATGTCCATGGCGGTACTTGGAGAGACCTCCCAGGAAAGAGACTTGGGCGTTCTGATCGACAAGTCGATGAAGCCGTCCACGCAATGTGTGTTGGCGGCAAAAAGGGCGAACAGAATGCTAGGAATGATAAAGAAGGAGATCACAAACAGATCAGAGAAGGTTATCATGACGCTGTACCAGGCCATGGTGCGCCATCACCTGGAGTACTGCGTCCAGCACTGGTCACCCTACATGAAAAAGGACATGATGCTACTTGAAAGGGTCCAGAGAAGGGTGACTAAGATGGTTAAGGGGCTGGAGGAGTTGCCATATAGTGAAAGATTAGAGAAACTGGGCCTTTTCTCCCTCGAACAGAGGAGATAGAGAGGTACTGAAGGGAATAGACTTAGTAGATAAGGATAGGTTGTTCACCCTCTCCAAGGTAGGGAGAACGAGAGGGCACTCTCTAAAATTAAAAGGGGATAGATTCCGTACGAACATAAGGAAGTTCTTCTTCACCCAGAGAGTGGTAGAAAACTGGAACGCTCTTCCGGAATCTGTTGTAGGGGAAAACCCTCCAGGGATTCAAAACAAAGTTAGACAAGTTCCTGCTGAACCAGAACGTACGCAGGTAGGGCTAGTCTCAGGGTGCTGGTCTTTGACCAAGGGCCGCCACGTGAGCGGACTGCTGGGCACGATGGACCACTGGTCTGACCCAACAGCGGCAATTCTTATGTTCTTATGATCATAAAACTGGATCAAGGGCATATGCTAGATGCAGCTAATTTGGATGTTATACTACTGAAGACAATCAAAAAGAGACGTCTGCAAGGCACAGGTGAACTTTATTGTGATTCCAAGATTCCCAGCCTTTGCTAATAAACATTTCATCTGCAGGAATGATGTTCATTGAAAAATCACTGGGCAAGTCTGCAATAGATACCAAGGGCCAGATTCTATAAATGATGTCTAACCGCATCTACAATCTAATCATGAATCAAGGTGTAATTTCAATGATATAAGCAGTAAGAAAGATTTCATTACAGTTTTTATTAGTAGAGAAATTAGGAATGAATGAGACTTCCTATAATTCCTGAGGTGAGTCAAACTCCACCTAAATGTATAAGATGATTTTAAGAGATGGCTAAGTGAAGTGGAACTTTTTTGCAGTTTTTGAGGTCACTGATATGAGGAATAAAGTTCCGTTTCTGACACTAACAATGTGAGAAATGATGAAAAATCACAGTGTAGAGATGCAAAGAATGAGTGAAACTTATTTAAATGAAAGGATGCTTTTAGAAATTTGCCCCCAAGAAACCAGAGGACCTCTCATTTATTAATTCATTTTTTTGATATACAGGAAGGCACTTTTGATTTAGCTTACACCTTTTCAAATAATAGCTTAAGGCAAGTTACAGTTAGGCACAGTAAGCATTTTGCTGTCCCCAGAGGGCATACAGTCTAAGGGAGTCAATGCAAAAAGACATGTATTAGAGCTGCTGAATACATGGCTTCAAATGTAAACTTTCTACAAAAAATTACCCATGGGATGCAGAATTCCATGAGCATGCAGATTAATGCTGTGTTAAAATCATGGCAAAATATCTCTCTTCCTGTCAGTGCATGAGCAGTGAATGTCTCATGTATTGACAGAAGGGAGAAGTCAATGGAGTCCTACATTGGCCTCAACATTCCTGGTAGTCTACTATTATTTATTTATTTAATTTTCTATACTGTTCTCCTAGGGGAGCTCAGAATGGTTTACATGAATTTATTCAGGTATTTGTCCCAGTGGGCTTTCAATCTATCTAATGTATCTGGGGCAATGGGAGGATTAAGTGACTTGCTCAGGGTCATAAGGAGCAGTGTGGGTTTGAACCCAAAACTTCAGGGTTTTCAGGCTGTAGCTTTGACCACTGTACCCCCTCCCTTCTCTTTGATCCAACCTAATCCCCCTACCTGTGACTTGAAAAAGAAATCCCTGGTGCCTATTGGCACCTCCCCCTTAAATTTAAAACAAAAATTCTCTGATGTCTAACATTCCCTCCCTGCCCTGATTCAAGCCTTGGACTCTCCAGAACTCCGCTATCATGTAGATTGAAAAGGCAGGAGAAATGACCACTCACTCCTGCCTCTGGCACTGACATCTTATAAACTGTCTGGTCCCACTGGTTCATCCTTGGATGCTCAGAGTGAGGGCAGTCTGCCAAATATGGAAATTTTCCCCTTATTTGGTAGGCTGGGCAGAGACTACCAAATAAGGGGGAACTTTCCTTATTGCAACCCAGGGTGCACCTAGAAAGAACAGATGCTATTCTACCATTTTCCAAGATGGCAGCACCAGAAGTATGAGCAAGTTGCCATTGATCCTGCCTATTCAAGAAACACCCTGAAAGGCTCTGGGGAGACTGGGAGACAGGCTAAAGGATTGCATGATGTCACTAGTTATCAGGAAATATTTTTAAATTAGGGAGCTGGGGTGTCGAGTTGGGGAGGGGGGGGTTGCTGCTAGACATCAGGAAATTTTATATTTTTAAGTCAAGGGTGGGAGAGGGGGGAGCTGCTAGATACCAGAGATGTGAGACCAATGAGAAAAGCTATGGGGCTCATGATCAAACTTTAAAATGTCTAAAAACCCATCTATGTCAGCACTATGATGTCCAAATAGACAGGACATTCAAGTGTCGATAACCAAATCGACTTTCTGGATGTGTAGCGGAATATCTTGTGTCTCTGAATGCTGCTGTGTGCCCAGAGTTGAAAGGGGCATATCTAGAGGAGTGCTCAGGGTGGTATTTGGGCGGGATGTGGGCCGACTTAGACTTTAGACATCCTGCAGGGATAATCAAATGTTTTACTAGACATCCTGGACAAAATTTAGACATTGTAAGTTAGATGATATGAAAACAGATATAAGTGCCAAAAAGGTATCCAAAGTGACCAGATAACTACTACAAAGACAAAGTAAAGACCCTCATATACTCACCCGGTGTTCACTGACCCCCTCACACACCCATAAAGATCAGAATAAAAAAGTACATACCTGTCTCCAGAACATCAGTACCTGGTTTAGGAAAGCCTAGTAGAGCTGCACACAGGTGTCTTTTAAATAGCCTGGGGGGTGGGCTAGTGAACCATAGAGAGGAGTAGCAAGTCCCATATGCCACTCTAACCACTACATTCATGGTGGAAAATGTGAACCCACCATAATTCCCCAAAACCCTACTCTACTGCCATATACGGTAGGTGCCACCTGCAGCCATAAGGGCTATTGGGGTTATAGACAGGTGGGCATAGTGGGTTTTGGAGGGCTCACAATAACCTATAAGGGTTCTGGTGAGATGTTTATGTGACACCCTTTATATGAAGTGCCTTGTAAGGTGCCCCGCTGGAAGGAGGGGCCTTATGTGTTTGAGTCAATCAGGGTCATAGACTCCTCCCTCGGTATCACGGGATACACAGGGAGGAGCCCAAGGCCCTGATTGACTTGACTGAGCCAATCAGGGCCTTGGGCTCCTCCCTCAGTATCCTAAGAGGGGCCTTAGGTGTCTGAGCCAATCAGGGCCTTAGGCCCCACCCCATGCATCCCAGGATGCACCAGGAAGTGGAAGAGCCGCCATTTTGCAGTGGCAGGCCTGAGGAGCAGGAGGGACTTGGCATCCCTATTGCTGTCAATGAATTCCAAGGTACGGGGAATGTTTAGGGGTGTGTGGGGGTTTTTTGGGGGCGGGGTGCATCTGTGGCAGGAAGGAGTGGGCATCCCTCCTGCCTCTTTTAAAACCAGAGTTGTGGGGGGGGGGGCAGGTGGGGCAGTTAGTTTAGACCTGTCGGCTTTTCAGGGTCAGGTTTTCCAATCTGATTCTGACATGCAAAATTAGGGCATCATTTGGATGACTGGTTTTAATAGTAATGCCCTCATTTGCATGACAGAATCGGAGAATGAGCGATCGTAGGGAAAGCCACACGGTGAGCCAATTTGTGCATCGGGTTGGCAGAAACGATCAGTTGCTAAACCAGTCAAATCGGTTTAGTGACGATTGTTAGATTAAAGACGTTAGTGCATCCAGCCCTCAATGGCATCAGTCACTGCCATGGCTCTCAGATTTTTCAACTTCGGGAGCCAAGTTTGTTTTAACTTTTCTAAACCAATTCCATTTCCAGCTCTCCTAAAAACGCAAAATATTTCCAATTGACACAATTTTGGACTACTCAATGGTATAATCAACCTGATTAAACAGTGATCAGACCATGGAACTGAGTCAATCTGAATGACCAACTGGCAGAATTTGCAATTACAGAATCCATAAAACATAAATCGAGAGTATGCCTTGCCTGATGTGTGGACCCTGATATAATCTGAGACCAACCTAAGCCTTCTAAAACAGTCAAAAAAGTGACAACTTCAGGATCAGAATCTGCTTGATCTATATTATATATATATATATATATATATATATATATATATATATATATATATATATATTCATATAGTGTGTGTGTATATATACAGTGGTGCCTCACACAATGAACTTAATTCGTTCCAGGAGCAAGTTTGTTATGCGAAAAGTTCGTTATGTGAAACGCGTTAAGCGCAGTGACTAACGACTGCCTGCAGTGCCTGCGCGGAAGGATTCAATACATCGGCAGCGATCATGGAAGCTCGGGCGACTTCGTTGTGTGAAACGAAGTTCGTTGTATGAATCATGACATGAAGTTCGTTGTGTGCAGCGTTCGCTGTGCGAGGCGTTCGTTATGCGAGGCACCACTGTATATATATATATATATATATACACACTATATGAATCACCTAGCAAAACAGTATTACCAGAATTAATTTTGTTAGACAGTAATAAGTCCACAAAAGTTGAAAATTTGAATGTAAACTCCTAGGAGTACAATAAATCATTAAATTGTTTTGAAGTCAAATACAGAAATTGAAGACTACTACGGTAATACTGTCCAAGTCTACGACTGAAAAAGATAAACTCGTCTTAGATAAAATTAGCAGACTTCCACCCTTCTTACTTAGTCTCGGCCTGGAAAAAGCAATATAGTCCAAAATACTGAGCTGGTTTAACACAACACCATTAGTGTCTAGTAACCAAGATTCAATATTAAATAGTAAATCTGAACAACAAGACTGAAGGTCCTCTAGAATAACTACCTTATTCCTTACTGATCATGCATTAATCAAAAGCACATTCAAGTGTTTACAACTTGCATCAAGCTTGGAGTGTACTGAACTTTGACATGAATCAGGCCAACACGTTGCTTTCCAATACATAAAAGAGGACCATACCTTCCATGCCCAGCCCTTGGGAAGACAGGAGTACATATGCGGTTGATGTCAGGAACTGGAAAGCCTGAAGGAGGAGGTCGGTAGACTACAGGACAGGGTCCAGGAGTTGGAGGGACTCCGCGTCGCGGAAAAACTGTACTGGGCAACTGAGGACCCCACAAGAGTGAACCACATGGAGGAGCAAGTGAGGGAGCTTGAGAGATTCATCGAGGAGGCCTACAGGAGGGCGGAGGAACAGGATCTTCAGCAATGCAGACAGGAACCAAAAGATGGAAGACAGGAACCACCAGACACCAAGGGAGAAGGACCTTATGGAAACATCGAGTAAACAGAGGAGGCAAAGGCCCATCAGGTCCCTGAGGGAGAAGCATCAAACCACGCCAAGGATACAGACTTGAGATCAGAGAGGAAGCTGAAGAAGGGGAAATCTGCAATCGTAGTGGGAGACTCAATCCTGAGAGAAGTGGACAGTCACGTAGCAGGGGGGAAAGATGACCGGCTAGTGACATGTCTCCCAGGAGCAAGAACGAAGGACATCACCGACAGAATCGAGAGGATCCTGGATGGAGCTGAGATGGAAGAGACAGCAGTGATAATCCACGTTGGAACAGAAAACATTACAGCAGGACTACTCTAACCGAGCAGTTCAGGATCCTGGGAAGGAAACTGAAGATGAGGACACAGAAGATAGCGTTCTCAGAGATCCTGCCAGTGCCGAGGGCAGATGTAAAAAGGCAGACTGAGCTACAAGCAATAAACGCATGGCTGAGGAGATGGTGTGAAGAGGAAGGTTTCCACTTTGTGAAGAACTGGACAACTTTTTTGGGGAAGAACAAGCTCTACAGGAGGGATGGACTACACCTGAGCACGGCAGGAATGAGACTACTGGCGAATAACGTCAAGAGAGCAATAGAGAAGACTTTAAACTAAGAAGAAGGGGAAAGCCGACAGATGACCAGACATCAACGTTTTGGACAAAAGTATCAAATGAAGATACTGAGCGGGAAAAATGCTGGGAAGATTCAAAAGACAAAATACAGGGGTCCAAGGATCAAGTGGAACTGGAAAACAACAAGAGGAGCAAACAGCAGGAGTTGGAGGAACAGGTGCAAAGGGGGAAGCATGTTAGGGACAAAGAAGACGCACCACAAGAAGAGGAAGAACATAGCGGAATTCAGCGGCGGGCAGCCCGTGAGGGGGATGGCAAAAGAAACAGATCACAAGAAACAACTGCAGGGAAAAGAAAAAACCAGGACTTAACTTGCTTATACGCAAATGCAAGGAGCCTAAGGACCAAAATGGGAGAACTGGAAGTAACGTCCAGCAGAGAGGACCTAGACATTATTGGAATCACAGAAACATGGTGGACTGAGGATAACAAATGGGACGTGGTACTGCCAGGATACAAACTCTATAGGAGAGACAGGACTTACAAGAAGGGTGGAGGAATAGCAATGTATATAAAGGACACCATTCACTCGACCAGAATGGATATGGCAATGAGGGTAGAAGGATTGGAATCATTATGAGTAAAATTACCAGGAAGAAATGGAGCTGACATAAAATTGGGATTGTACTATCGCCCACCTGGACAAACAGAAGCAAACGACAAAGAACTGGAAGCAGAATTGAGGTGGGAATGCAAAAGTGGTAGTGTGATGGTGATGGGGGATTTTAACTACCCCAGGATAGACTGGAGCACTGGAAACTCCAACTGTGCGAGGGAAGCAGAATTCCTAGAGGCTACAAGGGACTGCTTCATGGAACAGTTTGTCAAGGAAGCAACCCGAGGGGATGCCACTCTTGACCTAATCCTCAACGGGCTAGGGGGACCTGCAAAGGAAGTGGAAGTAGTAAGACCACTAGGAAACAGCGATCACAACATGATCCAGTACAAATTGGAAGTAGGAATATCCAGAGTAAAGAGAACCACAGTGACAACGCTCAACTTCAAGAAAGGGAACTACGATGCTATGAGAGCAATGGTAAGAAAGAAACTCAAAAACAGCTCAAGGATGGAGACCGTAGATAAAGCCTGGTCTCTATTCAGAGACACGGTACAAGAAGCACAAAACCTGTACATCCCCAGGTTTAGGAAAGGGTGCAAAAAAAAAAACCAACCCAAAAAAGAGACCCGGTATGGGTCTCTTTCGCCGGCCCCTCTGCACAAGGAGAGGAGCGTGGGAGCCCCGCTCCGCCCCCCTCCCGACACAGAAGAGCCGAGTTTCACCTAAAAAACTTCATCGGAGGAACCTGCCTCTTTCGCCAGCCCCTCTGCACAAGGAGAGGAGCGTGGGAGCCCCGCTCTGCCCCCCTCCCAACACAGAAGAGCCAAGTTTCACCTAAAAAACTTCATCGGAGGAACCTGCCTCTTTCGCCGGCCCCTCTGCACAAAGAGAGGAGCGTGGGAGCCCTGCTCCGCCCCCCTCCCGACACAGAAGAGCCGAGTTTCACCTAAAAAACTTCATCGGAGGAACCTGCCTCTTTCGCCGGCCCCTCTGCACAAGGAGAGGAGCGTGGGAGCCCTGCTCCGCCCCCCTCCCGACACAGAAGAGCCGAGTTTCACCTAAAAAACTTCATCGGAGGAACCTGCCTCTTTCGCCGGCCCCTCTGCACAAGGAGAGGAGTGTGGGAGCCCTGCTCCGCCCCCCTCCCGACACAGAAGAGCCGAGTTTCACCTAAAAAAACTTCATCGGAGGAACCTGCCTCTTTCGCCGGCCCCTCTGCACAAGGAGAGGAGCGTGGGAGCCCTGCTCCGCCCCCCTCCCGACACAGAAGAGCCGAGTTTCACCTAAAAAACTTCATCGGAGGAACCTGCCTCTTTCGCCGGCCCCTCTGCACAAGGAGAGGAGCGTGGGAGCCCTGCTCCGCCCCCCTCCCGACACAGAAGAGCCGAGTTTCACCTAAAAAACTTCATCGGAGGAACCTGCCTCTTTCGCCGGCCCCTCTGCACAAGGAGAGGAGCGTGGGAGCCCTGCTCCGCCCCCCTCCCGACACAGAAGAGCCGAGTTTCACCTAAAAAACTTCATCGGAGGAACCTGCCTCTTTCGCCGGCCCCTCTGCACAAGGAGAGGAGCGTGGGAGCCCTGCTCCGCCCCCCTCCCGACACAGAAGAGCCGATTTCTGCGTTTACTTTGCCTCCTCTGAAGCAGCTCCTCTGCCACTGGGAGCTGCCTCCACAACTCTTGCGACCTCGGGCCGCGTGGGAGCCCTTCTCCGCCCCCCGAATCCCCGAAAGCAGCTCCTCCACCACCGGGAAAAGAGCGTGGGAGCACGGACCCCAGATGCACTACGCCTGACTGATAAGTATTTCAAAAACCTTTAATTGACTTGCATGCCCTGCATGACGCTGTAAAAGCCACAAATGTAAACTTTCAACACACTACTGCACTACACTAGTAACCAAGGCAGGCTGAAATCTGTAATACATTGTAACAGCTGATAGCCTCCCAAATCATTGTAAAACATTGTAGCCTGGCTAATCTCCTCCAGCCTATAACCTGCACAACCCTGCAACTATGTAACAACCTATAACCTGCAACTCTGTAACCCTACATCTTTCCCTGTAACCCTTAGTAATTTAGTGGCCTGCACAACCCCACAGCAGCCCATAACTTCTTACAACACTATTTTCAACAAATAACTATCAAACACCCTATATCCCTTCAGCCCATTTAGTCTGACAAACACTGTTCAACCGGACAAACACCACAACCAGTGCACCCAGACAAACACTTTTCTCAACCCGACCTAACTTGCCCCACAACCTCGCACACACCCCCCCCTCCACTCACCCACAAACGTGCCACCATGGCCCGACCAAACTCCCACCAATGTGCCACACTACTCCTACTTTCTCTATTTACCATCAAGATCTGCACAGCTGACCCAATTTACTCTGCCCCTATTCCAGTTCTTCACTCCTCACACTGCATGGTAAAATCCAAATTTCACACCATCACATCACACACGCCTTACAACTATCCAGAAATAAGTTCATCCACGGACACAGGTTCTTCCCCCACCTCAATTCCCCCCCTCACACAAATCAACCAAGCCCCGCAAAAAAATACATAGAACACTGAAAAAACTAGCCTACTCTCACTTCCCCCCAACAGACCTCACTAACACCCAGACCCTCCAAGGATTCTACCTAAACATAAGATCGATGAGAAATAAATCCATTCTTATCAAAGACTGGCTAACCGAAACCAACTCCGACCTAGTCCTACTCACGGAAACCTGGCTGCTATCAGATAAAGACATTATTATCAAAGATTGTCTTCCCCAAGGATTCAAGATCTTATCCCTAGCCAGAACTTGGGGAAGGGGAGGAGGTCTAGCAATAATCTACAGAGACCACCTAAACTGCACCACTCTTAATTCCAAATCTTCCTCCAACTCTGAAACCCTAGCCATCTCACTAACCTCAAAGTCATTGGCCTCCTCCCTAACAGTCACACTGTTCTACATCCCACCCAATAAATGGACTTTAGCCAAGGAGGACTTCGCAGAATGCCTACTAACTAACTCATTAGCAAGTCCATACAACCTATTATGCGGAGACATCAACATTCACCTGGAGCAGACAGACCAGCCAGATATATCAGACTTCTGGTCACTAATCTCCCAACTACGATACTTCAAACCCCCACCCACCAAAACCCACGAAAGAGACCACCAACTAGATCTGGTGACATTCACCACCAACGAACAAATCAATCCCAAATTCCTCTGGAACCAAGACAACTGGTCCGACTCCCTATGGTCCGACCATAAACTATGCAGCTTTACCATTCAGGGCCAACAAAAAACCACCAAAAACAGCAAAAAAAGAAACACCAAAACTCACACCTCCAGAGGTAAGATCGACCCGGTTGAATTCTGGTCCCACTATGAAACCACTGTTAAACAAAATGAAGAACTAGACCAACTTATGACCTCCTGGACCAAAGACAGCACAAACATTCTAGACGAAATAGCCCCCATAAAAACACGTAGAATCAGAACCCCAAACCAAGAGGGATGGTTTGACTCAGAGCTACAATTGTTAAAAAAGGATCTTAGAAAATTAGAAAGAATTTGGATTAAATCTGGAACCCAGGAGCACAGAGTAGCTTGGAGACTCAAACTAAAAAACTACAAAAATCTCATCACGGAAAAACGAAAAAACTTCTACGCCCACAAAATCGGAAATGTCACAAACAACAGTAGCAACCTCTTTAAACTGGTCAACGACCTCTACAACCTAGAGACACTCACCGAAAACCACGATGACGAATCTTCATTAACCGCTAACACCCTAGCAGACTTCTTCAACTCTAAGACACAGAAACTAAGATCATCGTTAACTTCCCCCCCAACCCCCACAGGGATTTCCCTATCCTGCCGGACACAGACAGGACTACACGAGACCCAGGGTCCAGAACGGACCTAAGCTGGAATCAATTCACTACCATCGACTGGCATACCTTCAACAAATACTTTAACAAATACACCAACTCCTTCTGCAGACTGGATACCTGCCCCCCCCCCCCCCACACATCCTGAAAACTGCACCGATCCACTTCAAAGCCAGTATGCTGGCATGGAGAAACCACCTTCTATCCACAGGAAGCTTTCCAGCAGAACAGGGCCATATTTCGATAACCCCAATCATAAAAAACACAAAAGAACCACCCAACTCACCATCTAATTACAGACCAATTGCAAGTATCCCACTATTCACCAAAATAACTGAAGGGGTGGTAAATACCGAGCTAACTACATATCTGGAAAAATTAAACATCCTAAACGAAAATCAATCAGGTTTCTGCGCTGACCACAGTACCGAAACCATCATAGCCTCTCTTCTAGACAATTTACACACACTCTTCAGCCAGGGCTCCAGCGCATTGATCGTGCAACTCGACCTGAGCAGTGCTTTCGACTTAGTCAACCACAACATTCTTTTAGACTGCCTTGCACTCATCGGCATCTCCGGCCAGGTCCTCAACTGGTTCCAGGGATTCCTAAGAAACAGATCATACCGAGTATTCAAAAATGACTCCTTTTCATACAGCTGGGACAACTCCTGTGGTGTTCCGCAGGGCTCCCCCCTGTCCCCCACCCTGTTCAATGTCTACCTTGCCTCCCTGGGTAATCTTCTGCAGAGCCATAGACTTAAATTCTTCATCTACGCAGATGACATCACTATAGTCATCCCGCTATCCAGCTTCACACCAGAATTCCTCACCTCCCTCTCAAATACACTCAACCAGATAGAACTCTGGATGCAATCCTACAGACTGAAACTAAACCCCGACAAAACAAAATTTTTCCTTGCTAGCCCCAAAAACAAAATATTAGACACCACAATTCAAGTAAAAGGATCGACCTTTCCCCTCGAACAAACCCTAAAAATACTAGGAGTCATACTGGACAAACACCTAACCCTGGAGAAGCACACCGACAATACAGTCAGGAAAAGCTTCTCGGCGCTCTGGAAATTACGTACCATAAAAAAATATTTCGACAACACGTCATTCCGCCTTCTAGTCCAATCCTCCATTCTTAGCATACTAGACTATTGTAATATCATTTACCTGAGCTCCACGAAGAAAAACACCAGAAGACTCAGAATGATCCAAAACACCGCTGTCCGCCTTATATTCGGCTTGAAAAAATGGGACCATGTTACCCCTTTCTACCACAAACTTCATTGGCTGCCATTGGAATCCAGAGTACTATTTAAATTCACTTGTTTCTGCTACAAAACAGTATTCGGCCTAACCCCAAACTACATCAACCCACACTTCATCCTGAATAACAGAGTCAAGAACCCCCGCAGAATCCAGTTATTTGCTTTCCCCTCCCTAAAACTCTGTCACTCCAACAAATTCTTCGACAAAACCCTCGCCTTCCAGGCTGCCAAGCTAAACCCATGGATAGCCCAATTAATCCTCGAGGCTCCAACCTACCCCAGCTTTAGAAAACTACTCAAAACACACCTCTTCCAAAGCCACGACACTTAATGGCCCCCCTCCTCATAGATCCCCCCTCCCCCCTCTATCTCGCCCCTCCTCCCCCCCGACCCACCTTTTCCTTCTCCCCCATTTTATCTTCTCCCCTGCCTGCATCCCTGCTCCTTTCAACACCTAACTCCACGCAACTCTGTTCAACTATTACTTAACTGCATGTAACTATGTTTAATTTATGTGAACCGCATGTAACGATGCACGTAACTATACTTAATTTATGTAAATCTGTTCAACCAACTCTTAACTGCATGTAATCCATGTTTAACCTATGTGAACCACCTAGAACTCTCTGGGTATGGCGGTATACAAGAATAAAGTTATTATTAAGTTATTTTATTATTATAACAAATAAAGTGAAGAAGGCGATAGGTGACAAGAAAAAATCATTCCGAAAATGGAAAAAGAACCAAAACGAGGAAAACCGAAATGGAACACAAAAAACACCAAAAAGAGTGTCACCGAGTGGTTAGGAAAGCAAAAAGAGAGTACGAGGAGAGGCTAGCTGGGGAATCGAAAAATTTCAAAGCGTTCTTCAGATACGTTAAGGGGAAGCAACCGGCGAGGGAGGAAGTAGGACTGTTGGATGATGGACACAGAAAGGGTGTGGTAAAGGAGGATAAAGAAGTAGCTGATAGGTTAAACAAGTTCTTCTCGTCGGTCTTCATGAGTGAGGACACATCCAATGTACCAGAGCTCGAAGATATCATAAGTGGAGATCAAGAAGAAAAACTGGCGCAAATAGAGGTAAGCCATGAGGATGTCCTCCAACAGATAGATAGGTTGAAATGCGACAAATCACCGGGCCCGGACGGAATCCACCCAAGGGTACTAAGGGAACTAAGAAACGAAATAGTGGGAACCCTCCGACATATTTGTAATCTCTCCTTGAAAACTGGGGAGATCCCGGAGGACTGGAAGATAGCAAATGTCACACCTATCTTTAAAAAGGGATCGAGGGGTGACCCGGGGAACTACAGGCCGGTAAGCTTGACTTCAGTTCCGGGTAAGATGATGGAAGCACTGATAAAGGACAGCATCTGCGAGCACATAGAAAAAAATGGACAACTGAAAGCGAGCCAGCATGGCTTCTGCAAGGGAAGATCGTGCCAAACAAACTTACTGCACTTCTTTGAAGGGATAAACAGCCAGATGGACAAAGGGAAACCCTTAGACATCATCTATCTTGACTTCCAAAAGGCCTTTGACAAGGTACCCCATGAGCAGCTACTAAGGAAGCTGTGGAACCACGGGGTGGAAGGGGATGTACACAGATGGATTAAGCACTGGCTGGCAGGCAGGAAGCAAAGGGTTGGGGTGAAGGGCCACTACTCGGACTGGAGGGAGGTCACGAGCAGTGTTCCCCAGGGGTCGGTGCTCGGACCGCTGCTGTTCAATGTATTTATAAACGACCTAGAAACAGGGACGAAGTGCTAAGTTATAAAATTTGCAGATGACACCAAACTCTGCAGCAGGGTCAAAACTGCGGAAGAATGTGAAGACCTACAAAGGGACCTAACTAAACTGGAAGAGTGAGCAAATAAATGGCAAATGCGCTTTAATATAGAGAAATGCAAGGTCATGTATATAGGGAAAAAGAACCCCATGTTCAGTTTCAAAATGGGGGGATTAGTACTAGGGGAGAGTAACCTCGAAAAAGACTTGGGTGTGCTGGTGGATACAACAATGAAATCAACAGCACAGTGTGCAGCAGTCTCCAAGAAGGCAAACAGAATGTTGGGCATTATTAATAGGGGTATTACAACCAGGACGAAGGAAGTTATCATGCCGCTGTATCATGCAATGGTGCGCCCGCATCTGGAGTACTGTGTCCAGTATTGGTCGCCACACCTCAGGAAGGACCTCGAGAGGGTCCAGAGAAGAGCGACGAAAATGATAAAAGGTATGGAAAACCTTTCATACGCTGACAGGTTAGAGAGGTTGGGGCTCTTCTCCCTGGAAAAGCGGAAACTCAGAGGAGACATGATAGAGACCTTCAAGATCATGAAAGGCATAGAGAAGGTAGAAAGGGACAGATTCTTCAGGCTATTGGGAACCACAAGTACAAGGGGGCACTTGGAGAAATTGAAAGGGGACAGGTTTAAAACCAATGCTAGGAAGTTCTTTTTCACTCAGAGGGTGGTGGACACCTGGAATGCGCTTCTGGAGGTTGTGATAGGACAGAGTACATTACAGGGTTTCAAGGAAGGATTGGATGAATTCCTGAAGGATAAGGGGATTGAGGAATACAGATAGAGGTAGAGATAGGCTATAGAAAGGGTATAGATAGATAGGGGGATTGAGGGATACAGATAGAGGTAGAGGCAGGTTATAGAAAGAGTATCGATAGAAAAAAAAATGAGAGGGATTAAAGGGCTTAGACAAGGACCACCTTACAGGTCATAGACCTAATGGGTCACCGCGGGTGCGGACTGCTGGGCACGATGGACCTTTGGTCTGACCCGGTGGAGGCAACTTCTTATGTTCTTATAAACTTGAATGCCACCTATGTTAGACATAACAGCATGTTTATTTTTAATGGTATTTATAGACCACTATTTGATATATCATCATAGTGATTTTACATAGTACTAAACAAAAAATAAAAGAACTCCATAATCAAATAGGAAAGTAAAATACAAAGAAAATAATAATAATTGACAAAGTAAATTCTAATTAAAATAGAAAATAGAAAAAATTATAAAACTTAAAATACAATTGTAAAAAGCAGCAACTGCCCATCTGCAAATCTTTTCCCCGGTCGCACCAATATGATACTAAATATCCCCTGATTAGAAAAAACAATTAAGAGTATGCCAATCCAAAAAGATACGTTTTTAACAGACTTCTAAATTTATTACAACCTCCTACCACAAAAAAGTAAACAGAACAATTCCACCTCAATCCTCCAAAATCCGCACGAAGCAGCACCAAATGTAGCACTCTGATGTCACGCTCCTCTGTCGGTGCGCAGCACCTCCATCGCTAACTTCTTCCTTTTAACCTCGACGTTTACCTTGATGTCATGGTTGGCGGAACTAGCACTGTCCGATACAGGAGAAGCAAAAAAGGAGTCCAAGCACATAAGTCCTAATAGTCAGGGAGGCCCAGTGAAGATGGACCACTGGAGGAATGAAGAGTGAAGATGACCACTGGAGGAACGTAAACATGACCTCCTACACTCCACCATGAACACTGATCCTCACCCAACCCCCCAAAATGTGAATGAAACAGTACATATCTGCCTGTATGACAGCTTCAAATGTTATGGCCAATCCTATTAGAGCAGCAAGTAGGTCTCTGGAGTAGCCAGGTGGGTAGTGTAGTCAACTATAGATGGAGACTCAGGCTCATATCTCACTCTAATTACTACAGTTATAATGGAATATGTGAGCTTTCCAAATCCCATCCTAATCCCACTGTACCTACATAGAGGTGACACCTGCTGGCATAAGGACTGTTGGTGTGCTGTACTGCTGGGTTCAGTGGGTTATGGAGGGTCACCATTAGAGAATGACATGGGTATGGGTACCCGCAGTTAACCGCAGGGCAGGGATAGATATAGAGCCTACAGGGAGGGATGAGGACAGGGACAAACTGTGTTCCCACGTCATTCTCTAATGCTTGAGACTAGCTTTAAACAGGCTGTTCCAACTAGATGGAAGAGCATCTATAAAATGCTATTTTCAATATATAGAAATGTAACACATCATAAACAACTGGCAGCAGAATTCAGTGATTAAAATAAAACTGCAAATGCTGCTTTTGGTTTTAAATGAACTACTGTTAAATGATATCATTTTTGTCTTATCTGCCTTTGATGTGGCAACAAGAGTCTTGTCTGCTGATCGGATTTCTACCACCTGCAACATCCTTCCATCACATGCCTAGTTGCTCAAGCATCTTACTTTTACTGCAATAGATTCATCCATCATTGCTGGCATCAAGAAGCATTTCCAACATTTAATAGGCATATATTTTCCTGTTTATCCACTACACTCTGTTGGTTCTTTTCTACACCCGTATCTGAAAGACAATCCAATTATCTTCCCAGATGATGTAAAAATACAAGCAGCTAAATCTTTGTGAAGGTTGCACCTAAACCAGATTGAAATGGAGAGCTCTATTTGTGATTTACAAACACGGGTTGTACAGAATATCGCCCCCTTTTTATACTTTAAGGAAAAGATTTAAATATAAAATCATAAATGTTTGAGGTTTATGCAAATGAGGACAGAGTCTGGAGGACGAAGCAGGGATGGGGTCAGAGCTTGCAGGGATGGGGGGACAGATACAGATCCTGTGGGGATGAGGCAGGGACAGGGACAGAGCCTGCAGGGTCGGGACAGGGACAGATCCTGTGAGGACAGGGACAAAACTTTGTCCCCATGTCATTTTATAGGGCTTTATGGTGAGATGTGTACATGGAACCTTAAATGTGAAGTTTACTGCAAGGTGCCTCACTGCTCTGTTGGCCCCTCCTATATTCCAATGACTCGTGTTGTGTGTTTTTCTTTTGGCTGTGGGGTGGTTTTTTTGTTTCAAAATGGTTCAAAAAGATAGATGCACTGAAGACAAAGGCATTTAACAAATGGCCATTTTTGAAACAAAAAAGATGGACATTTTCTTGTTTTGAAAATAGTCAAATTCGCTACTGGAATTTTGTGTGTTCCATAAAACATCTAAACTCAGATTTAAACGTCATTTCGAAAATGCCCTTCTATATGTCGGGGACTGGGAATTTAAAGGGCTTTGGGGCTGTTGCTGCGCGACAGCCGCTAGCGTGGCTTTGTAAAACAGGAGGACAGTTTTAAAATATCTCTGCAGTTTGGACCCCAGTTCGGTTACAGAAATTAGATAGTTCCAAGTCTAACAGGTGTTGGCACTGTCATCTCGAATCTGGGACATTAGATCATTTATTATTTTATTGTCCCTTGATACTTCAATTTTGGAGATCTATTTGGGATCAGGTAAACAAAGTAATGGAAAATCCAGTGGCACTAATATATGACACTGTGGAATTTGGCACTATGATGAGAGCTAAAAGCCAAATATCATCCCATAATAATAAACTTCTCTTTATTATGACAGGGGTTGCCATACAGCTTATTCTAAGGAATTAGAAAAACTGGGATAGACTGAACTATTCCTTTTGGTGGGAATCTCTCTGTCATGTTTTTAAGATGTAACATAATATGGCCATACATCAGGGATATTATAAGAAGTTTCTGAAGATTTGGGAGCCATTGACAAAATTTTGCAAAGAGTGATTTGCTGATTATTACATTACATTACATTACATTAGTGATTTCTATTCCGCTTGTGCCTTGCGGTTCTAAGCGGATTACAAGTTAGAAGACTGGACATTTCCAGTAGCATTGCAGTACATATAAACAAGAATGCGTTAAGTTACAATTGTTGTTCTGGACTTTTCCAGGATAAATTGGTAGTAGATAGTAGATAGTGATAGGTTGTTTAGACGAATAGAGATAATATTGTCCGGATTCTGTTGTTTAGACGAGTAGAGATAATACTGTCCGGGTGTTTCTGGTGGTGGTGTTTGGGTAGTCATGAGAGCATTTTCTAATACTTTTGTGAGGTTATGATGATGGGAAGTGTTTTTTGAAGAGATGAGTTTTGATTTCTTTTCGGAATGCTTTAATGTCTATTGATTTGGTCAGTAGATTGGTGATGGTAGTATCGATCTTTGCTGCCTGTGTCGCTAAAAGGCTGTCATATAGTTTCTTTCGTCGTGTTCCTTTGAGAGGGGGGTGAGTGAATAGGCTCTGGGTTCTCCTTAATCTGTGTGAGAGGTTACGGTGTAGTCTGTTGTTTAGGTAGCTGGGTGCTGTTCCATGTATTACCTTGTATAGTAGACAGTAGAATTTGAACTGAGATCTTGCTTTTATTGGTAGCCAGTGTGAGTCTAAGTATGCTTTGGTGATGTGGTCGTATTTGCCTAGTGAGTAGATGATTCTGAGGGCTGTGTTCTGAACTGTCTGTAATTGTTTTATCATGTAATTTGGGCATGATAGGTATAGGCTGTTACAGTAATCTACAATACTCAGTACTAGGGATTGTACTAATATCTTGTATTGATCTTTGTTGAAGAATTTTCTTATTTTTCTTAGGTTACGTATTATGCTCTTTGGTCATACACGTCCAGGGTGGGTGGGTGGGAGGGCGGGTTGGAATGTATTTTTCAAATCTCAATTAGAGTGTAGTTCTTAGATATAATTATGGGGGTGGGGTGATAATCTTTTTGTCATAGATTATAATTGTAATTGTATTTAAGTGCTTTTATAGAATTATATGATTGTATTTTATTTTGCACTTACTTATGGCTTTAAAATGACTAAAGAAATTTTTTTTTTAAATCCCTGCATTGCTGCAGATTAGCTAATAGCCTCCTTACCATAAATTTAAATATGCAGTACGCTGATGTGTACTGTTCAAGTTAACTACAGGACTAAAATGCTTTCTGCTTCATGTAGCCAGAAGTGAGTGCATAGACCTCTCATTAACTATGCACTTCTGCCCACATTAGGTTGTTTTGTGTTGTTTTTTTTTTTGCATCAGCATGTAAGTTTGTAATGGATGACAAAAACAAAAGAAGTCCAACAGGTCTGCAGTGAAAGTCAATCAACCAAAGCAAAAAGGAGAGCTGCCAGAGTTAATGTACAAAGTGCGGGACCTTTATTGGAATAAATAAATTGTAATAATCCAACTGGTGGTTCTCATTAATGAGAAGACAGGACCCGACAAGGTCCGTGTTTCGAAGAACACTCCTTCCTCAGGAGTCCAATTGTATCAATGTCACTCAAACGAGAACCTTATGATATGGAACCAATTGGCATAAAATTCAGGTGAAACAGGCGATGTGAAGCTCCTGTAACGCTGCTACACAGTGTACAAACTGAAAGCGAAAATAATGGATGCAACAGAAACATGATGGCAGATAAAGGCCAAATGGCCCAGCTAGTCTGCCCATCCACAGTAACCATTATTTCTTTCTCTCTCTGTCTAAGAGATCCCACGTGCCTAACCCAGGCCCTTTTGAATTCAGACACAGTCTCTGTCTCCACCACCTCTTCTGGGAGACTGATAGAAACAAAGAAACATGATGGTAGATAAAGGCCAAATGGCCCATCTAGTCTTGAGTGATTTGCCCAGAGTCACAAGGAGCTTCAGTGGCCTCCCTGGTTCTTAGCCCCTTGCTCTAATCCAGGGGTGTCAAAGTCCCTCCTCGAGGGCTGCAGTCCAGTCGGGGTTTCAGGATTTCCCCAATGAATATGCATGCACTGCTTTCATTGTATTCTCATGCATATTCATTGGGGAAATCCTGAAAACCCGACTGGATTGTGGCCATCGAGGAGGGACTTTGACACCCCTGCTCTAATCAGTAGGCTACTTTTCTACTTATGTGTCCCACTTTTCCCAAGCTCTGAGAATGGGTGGAAGAGCTTTAGCCAAAAAAAAAAATCTGAGAAGCCTAATTTAATCCTAACAGTGTTGTGTCCCCAATAAAGTCAGTTAGTAAGGTGTTAATCCCTCAGGTTATACAATTCTAAATCACGCTGAAAAGCTAAGAAAGGATTAGTTGTCTTTTAGAATTCCAGCTTTACCTTTGAGTTTTTGTTCAAAAATGAAGTCTGCCTCTTCAGTGTATTTGTATGTAGTGGAGACCCTGAATAGTTCTAAAGAGCCTCTGAATAACATTGGATTATCCATAGCTCTTTAACTGTTTGTTTTTTGTTTGGGGGGTTTTGCTGAAAATCTGGATAAGCATTTCCTAAATAGGGGTTTCGATTGGCAAACAGCCTTTTAAGAGCAGTGTACTGTTAAAAGGAAGTGTTACGAAAATGTTCTCTGTTTCTCAGTCCCCACAGAGGTTTCCAAATTCTCTGATGCCATCTTTCATAAAAGGGGAACTTGCAGAGAAGTAGTGGTCAGGATCTGGCCTGGGGGGTGGGGGCAAACAGTGAAAAGAAAAAAAAAATAGGAGCCAGCATGAAAACCGCATAGGCGCCATTTTCCTTTGCAGTCCATTTGAGGGAGTGGCTACTCCCCTCTAATTCCTCCTAGCTACGCCTCTGGGATCTTGCTTTTATTGTTATAGTACTATATATCAGTTTCTGAATGCAGTGATGAAGGAAAACTGCTTTTCTTCAAGTTGGAATCAGAGAGCCTGGCAGCCACACCAACCACATAAATGCTTTTGTTTTAAAAAATGGTGGCAGTTTTATGTATAATTTAAGCTGTTTTGTTTGCAAAGCAACCAAAGTAACCCATCTGAAAAAGGGGTATGTTTTAAGAGTGGGCACTGAATTTCACAGCTGAAGAATAACTTTTCTGTTGAAACACTGTCAGTTATGGGGCTCATTTTCAAAAAAGTGTGTTATAAATGGGCAAATGGATGTTTTTCTCATGAAACTCTTCCATTTTGCTATTTTTGAAACCCATTTTCTAGACAGAATTTCTATGCTGTTTGTCTGCAATGCAGCTAAATCTCAAGGGGGCATGTTAGAGGCATGGTTTGGGAGGGCCTAGAGAGCAGGCTTATGATTTTCTGAATCAAACATATATTCAGGGCATAATTTGCATATATGGGGCTATTTCTCCTCCTCTTTCCTTATGTATCAAATTGATTGTTTGTTTTTTGGTATTCCCTGTATTTGTATTTTAATTTCTTTCAATTTACTTTTATTGTAAATCGCTTAGACATTTGATAAGCGATATATCAAGATTTCAATAAACTTGAAACTGGATCTGTTTTGACAATGAATAAGTGCAAAAAAGATGGCCAAACTAACCAGACGACCACTGAAGGGATGTAAGCATGACCTCCTCCCAAAGATGTGATTGAAACAGTACATTCTTGCTTGTATGTGCTGCCAATCCTATTAGAGCAGCAAGCAGGTCTCTGGAGTAGCCTGGTGGGTGGTGTAGTGAACTATAGAGATGGAGACTCAGGCTCATATCCCACTCTAAGTACCACAGTTAAGGTTATCAGATTTTCCGTTCGGAAAATCTGGACCCCTTAGACCCGCTCCCAGGCCCGCCCAGTTCTACCCAGCCCCGCCTCACCACGCCCCCACTCCTGCCCCAGCCCCGCCCAAGCTCAGCCCCCTGCTGCCTGCTCTGGTCGGACAGGAGGGCATCTGCGCATGCGCACATGTGAAGCGATGATGTCACACGCACATGCGTTCGTGTGATGTCATCACATTACCCTCCTGCCCAACGGTGATTTTGAGGGAGGCTTTTCAAAACCCGCACAAAGTGCCGGGTTTTGAAAAGCCGTCCGGACCCTTGGACATGTCCTCAAAAGGAGGACATGTCCGGGGAAATCCAGACACCTGGAAACGCTAACCACAGTTATAGTGGCTATGTAAGCCTTCCAAACCCTATCTCCCGACAACTGGAGGCATAAGGACTGTTGGTGTGCTGTACAGTTGGGTCTAGTAGATTTTGGGTGGGTTTGGAGGGCTCACCATATAATATAAGAGGGTTATGATATGTGTACCTGGACATTTTTATGCAAAGTTAACTACAGTGCCTCTTAATGTGCCCCACTGCTCTGCTGGGATGGCTGTGTGGCCCATCTATTAAAAATGATGGCCCCTTCTACATCCCAATGGCTTGTGTTGTTTGTTTTTCTTTTGGATGTATTTTTCTCGAAAATGGTTCAAAAGGATAGATGCACCGAACTCAAGTTTATCAGCAATAGCCATTTTTAAAATAAAAATATAGATAAGGACATAAGAATAGCCTTACTGGGTCATCAAGCCCAGTAGCCCATTCTCACGGTGGCCAATCCAGGTCACTAGTACCTGGCCAAAACCTAAGGAGTAGCAAAATTCCATGCTACCGATCCAGGGATCCCATGTCTTAATAACAGACTATGGACTTTTTCTCCAGGAACTTGTCCAAACCTTTCTTAAAACCAGCTACGCTATCTGCTCTTACCACATCCTCTGGCAACACGTTCCAGAGCTTAACTATTCTCTGAGTGAAAAAAATTTCCTCCTATTGGTTTTAAAAGTATTTCCCTGTAACTTCATCGAGTGTCCCCCTAGTCTTTGTAATTTATGACAGAGTGAAAAATGGATTCACTTGTACCCGTTCTACTCCACTCAGGATTTTGTAGACTTCAATCATATCTCCCCTCAGCCATCTCTTTTCCAAGCTGAAGAGCCCTAACTGTTTTAATCTTTCCTCATACAAGAGGAGTTCCATCCCCTTTACCATCTTGGTCGCTCTTCTTTGAACCTTTTCTAGCACCACTATATCTTTCTTGAGATAAGGAGACCAGAATTGAAGGCAATACTCCAGAAGAGGCCGCACCATGGAGTGATACAGGGGCATTATAACATTCTTAGTCTTGTTAACCATCTCTTTTTTAATAATTCCCAGCATCCTGTTTGCTTTTTTGGCCGCCACTGCACATTTGAGCGGAAGGTTTCATCGTATTGTCTACGATGATACCCAGATCCTTTTCTTGGGCGCTAATCCCCAAGGTGGACTCTAGCATCCGGTAACTGTGATTCAGGTTATTCTTCCCAATGTGCATCACTTTGCATTTGTCCACATTAAATTTCATCTGCCATTTGGATGGCCAGTCTTCCAATTTCCTAAGGTCCGCCTGCAATTCTTCACAATCCACATGTGTTTTAACAACTTTGAACAGTTTAGTGTCATCTGCAATTTTAATCACCTCACTCATCGTTCCAATTTCCAGATCATTTATAAATAAGTTAAATAGCATCGGTCCCAGTACAGACCCCTGTGGCATTCCACTGTTCACTCTCCTCCATTGAGAAAAATGACCATTTAACCCTACCCTCTATTTTTTTTTTTTTAATTTATTCAATTTTTCTATACCATTCTCCCAGGGGAGATCAGAACAGTTTATATGAATTTATTCAGGTACTCAAGCATTTTTCCCTGTCTGTCCCAGCGGGCTCACAATCTACCCAATGTACCTGGGGCAATGGGGGGATTAAGTGACTTGCCCAGGGTCACAAGGAGCAGCGTGGGTTTGAACCCACAACCCCAGGGTGCAGAGGCTGTAGCTTTAACCACTGCGCCACTGCGCCACACACTGATAACCAATTCCTAATCCACAACTGAACTTTGCCACCTATCCCATGACACTTTAATTTTCTCAGGAGCTTCTCGTGAGGAACTTTATCAAAAGATTTCTGAAAATCTAGATATACTATAACAACCGGCTCCCCTTTATCCACATGTTTTTCTGTTTTTAAAATGGTCATGTTCACTACAGGATTTTTGTGCATGTTCTGCAAAACGTCCAAACTTTGATTTAGACGTCATATCAAAAATGCCTCTCCTAGAGATGGTGGATTAATGTGAGCAGCAGGAAGTTGTGCTGTGTTCTCTGGCTGAATTCTCTGCTATGGAAAAGTGACATGGTAAGATCCGGGCTTACCCTTCGATGCAGCCTTCCATGCTCCATTTTGCACAGACTAATCTGGAAGACTGTGGCCTCCAATCATTAACATCAGCATCTGGAGCTTTGGGCAGCTCCCTCAATACGGAGGAGTGTAGCTTGGAAGGGGCATCATTAAGCTGCCAGGGATAGAGACAGCATAGCTGGGAGTGAGAGTTGCGGACTTGGCTGGAGCTTCCAAAGGGACTCCACTTGCAATCCCTTTTCCCAAGTGGAAGCAGAAGAACAAGCCCCAGTGGAGAGTGCATCCTGAGGAACTACACTGGAAAAAGCGGGGATAGCTTCTGGAGTGTCTCAAGGTTTGGTGAAACTAGCAGTCTTCAACATGAATACAATGTGGGAAGCTCATCAGGGCCTAGAAAGGTTTCTCCAGTTACTGTCTTCTTCTCAAATTATGAAACTAAATCATGATTTTTCTTCACATTTTGTGTCTCAGTCTCAGGCACAGATTGGACCAATTGGAGATTCAAGTATCAGAGTTGAAAAACTGTGATGCAGCTTTGATTAAAGACAACATTTTGGTCCAGCAGTGTTTAGAATATTTGGATAATCAAGTGAGGAAGAATAATCTTAGGTATTTTTTAATTTCCCTAGGTCACCAATGTTATTAGTGCTGTAATTAGTGAAGTGCTGTTGTTAGGTGCCATCAACTTGTGCTTGAGTCCTAGCGACTTAATGAATTACGGATCTAAAAATAAATCAGTTTTGTGCTAGTCCAGAAAGGTCCTCCAGCGTCATCCCCATGGTTGTGAAGTGCTATATGAGGGAAATTTTGGGATTAGTAGCCAAGAATCTTCTTCCTCTTTCAAGAGCAGTATATCTATCTGTGTCCACTGGACAGAAATCTGGTGGAATGAACAACCAAAATGAAGTACAGCAAGTTGATCTAAATCTGACAGAATTTTTGGCAAAACTGATATCTGAAAGGTCTACTATGGTACTTTACCTTATGTTAGAGCCTGACTGCAATTTGGTTATAAAACAATACTTCAGACATATGAATGAGTATGTTTTTGGATCTACAATTCATCTATTTCCAGATATATCTCATATGACCCAAGCAAGAAGAAAGAGCTTCATGCCCCCCAGAAATCATGAAAGTGGCACCTTTACTATTTAAACTATCGTTGATGCAATATTTGGCTCATAACCTAAAAACTGGGAAGTTCCTCTCTAATAATGGTCACATAATAATAACCCCAATTCTAAAAAATCGAAAAGAATCTTCAGCTATAATATCCAACTACAGACCAGTAGCATCCATTCCGTTTATTGTAAAAATTATGGAGGGATTGGTACACACCCAACTGATGGATTATCTGGATCAGTTCTCTCTCCTACATGAAACTCAATCCGGTTTTAGACCGTTATTCAGTACTGAGACAGTAATTGCGGCTATTTTAGACAATCTGCGCCTACTGTTTAGTAAGGGTCTTAATGCCCTGGTTATGCAATTCGATATGAGTTCTGCCTTTGATCTAGTAGACCACGGGAAACTGCTGCAATGCCTAGATGCCATTGGTATCAGGGACGAGGTGCTGAATTGGTTCCGTGGCTTCCTTATGTCCCACACTTATCAAGTACGTTTTAATTATGAACTTTCAGATACCTGGAGCAATCCATCCGGTGTGCCACAAGAGTCTCCGCTATCTCCATTGCTCTTCAACGTCCACATGTCCTCACTAGGCACACTGCTAACCCAGTTAGGGATAAAACTATTTAGTTATGCAGATGATTTTACGATCATCATCCCATTCGTTAATTCTATCTCTGAAACTATTCCGCAAACATCTGAAAACCTGGCTTTTCTCAAAAAATGTAAGTCTCCCTCCAACTTAGGAATCAAGGAAACTCTTATATCTTGGCATCCCAAGTCCTCTAAATTTTCTTCACACATCTACCTCTAACCCTCTGTTGTAGTTCCTTCCTATTTCTCTTACTGTAAACCGCATCGAGCTCTACGAACGTGGAGATGATGCAGTATACAAACCTAAGGATTAGATTAGATTAGATTCCTAAAGCTTCAGAAGCCATAAACGTGATGGAGCACTGGATGACAACCTTTAGGCTCAAACTTAATTCAGAAAAGACAACTTTCTTCGTTGCTTTGCCACATCCGCTTGACACCAAATCACCACTATGTATCAATAATCTTAATTACCCTATCCAACCTACCATAAAGATACTAGGTGTAACTTTGGATCAGTGCCTAACCATGAGAGACCAGGTGGACTCCTTGATCAGAAAGGGATTTTTCACTCTCTGGAAACTCATCCATTAAAGCTTATTTCGATACAGCGGCTTTCAGAACCCTAATCCAATCCCTCGTACTGAGTCTACTTGACTACTGTAACATCGCCTATTTAGCAATTTCCCAAAAGAACATGCAGCGTTTACAATTGATGCAAAATGCAGCCGTCAAACTGATCTTTGGGCTGAGGAAGTTTGACCACGTGACACCCTACTACCGGCACCTGCATTGGCTGCCAATGGAGGCGCGCGTTATGTTTAAATTTGCCTGCTTCTGCTTCAAAGCACTACACGGACTTGCCCCTAAATATATAACTGACCTTTTCGTCTTCTCAGCCAACAGACACAAGAGAATCTCACATTCCAACTTCGTTTCCCCCCCAGTGAGAGGTTGTAAACTGAAAAAACACCATGAACATCTTCTCTCGCACCAAGCAGCATCATGAGGTAAAGACCTAGAACAATTGCTTTCGCCCACTACTTATGAGGAATTTAGGAAACGTCTGAAAACACACCTGTTCCTAAAGTATCTAGACAACTGATCCTCTCTTCTCTCTCCCCTCTATAGCGATTAACTTGTTCTATTGTTCACTCTCTCCTCAAAAATGGATTTCCTGTCCTATTAACCCTCTTTCTTCCTCCCCTCTTAGTCAATCAATTTGTACCTTTGCTTAATCTTTGTAAACCGCATAGAACTTCACAGTATTGCGGTATATAAGCTGTTATTATTATTATTATTATAAAGAGTTCAGGTTCTACCAAGGGCATTTATATTAAAATTTCCTTGTAGTTATTTTGTGGCTATTAATACTAATATTTTTTTATTTCTTGATCCAAATCATCTCATAGAATTATTGAATGCTAGACAGAATTTAAGAATAGTTAAGCTTTCTATCTTCGGCCGGTGCAGGAGAAAGCAGGCCCGGTGAAGACAGCGGCGAGAGGGAGAGAGGAGAAGCCGGAGTGAAGCAGGAGGCAGCGGCAGGCAGCGAGCGGTAGCGTGGGGGAGTGTGAGGGAGCTCCGCCCACCCCCAACGCGTCACCGCCAGCGTCACCACCAGAGCGCCGGACTCCCCCTTAACAGGAGGAGAGCGCGGCGCTACACTTTCTGTCTTCGGCCGGTGCAGGAGAAAGTAGGCCTGGCGAAGACAGCGGCGAGAGGGAGAGAGGAGAAGCCGGAGTGAAACAGGAGGCAGCGGCAGGCAGCGAGCGGTAGCGTGGGGGAGCGTGAGGGAGCTCTGCCCACCCCCAACGCGTCACCGCCAGCGTCACCACCAGAGCGCCGGACTCCCCCTTAACAGGAGGAGAATCAACGGCGCACAGCCGTTCGGCGCACGGCGAAGGCGAGCAGTAAAGGCGCTCGCCTTAGCAAGAGCGCCTTTGCAAAGGAGCCTGCAGAAGGAGCCAGGAAGCTGGGCCGACTAACAGGGAGCCCAGATACATAAGTTACATTCCGGTTATTGTTCTTTTGTTTATTATTACCTAGCCACACAGCACACACCGAGACAAACACTCTCAAACAGCTCAACAGTACCAACACAACCAAGACCAACAATCAACAGGAGGACTGCTATCAAGAGGGCAGGACACACACAATTGAGAAGGAGAACAAGACATGAGCGCCCACGGAAGCCAGAAGATGAGCTTTCCAGTCTTCTGCACCGGCTGCAACATGTATGACTACCTCCCCTCGGGGACTAGGGCATACATTTGCAGCCGATGCGAGGAGCTGGACAGCCTGAAACTGCAAGTTCGGCTGCTGGAGGGAACTGTGATGGAACTCGAAGAACTCCTTGCCAGGAAGGAGGAAAACTGCATGCAGGAGAAGTTGCTAAGGGAGCCCGATACCAGCGAAGGGATCGTGGAACTAGAAAGATTTATCGAGGAAGCCCACCAGCAACACGTAGAGATCCCAGGGCTGGAAAGCTGTACCCAAGATACCCAGACAGAAGGCCTGGAAGAGAGGAGAGAAGACATCCATGCAAACACAGAAAAAACCGAAGATGAGGTAGGAGACATCCACACACCAGGAGAAAGGGAGAGAACACAGGAAGACGTCCTCCCATCTGAAGAGCCGAAAACTATTTCAAGAGTAGCACTGGAGGAAGAAGACTGGCCTTATACCATAGATGTGGACTTACGACCCCCGAGAAACCCCCGAATAAAGAAGATGGGGATCATCGTAGGTGACTCCATTATACATCACGTGGACAGCCACACCGCAGGAGGAAGAGAGGACAGAATCGTCACCTGTCTGCCTGGAGCAAGAGTGAAGGATGTGGCCAACAGGATCTCCAGGATCATAGACAGCGCAGGGGGAGAGGATTCTGCTGTGCTCATCCACGTGGGAACAAATGATGTGAGCGGATGGAAGTATGACAGGGAAGAGATGAAGGGCCAGCTCCGCTCACTTGGAAGACAGCTGAAGATCAGGGTGGTGAAGGTGGCCTTCTCCGAGATCCTCCCAGTACCAAGAGCGGATGGAAAGAGACAAGGGGAATTGCAAGCTATTAACGCCTGGATGAGACGATGGTGCGAAGAAGAAGGCTTTGACTTCGTGCGCAACTGGACGGCATTCTGGGGAAAAAGCAAGTACTACAGAAAGGATGGACTACACCTCAACAAGGAAGGAGCAAGAGTATTGGCAGGCAACATGAAGAAGGCCATTGAGAAGGCTTTAAACTAACAAATAGGGGAAAGCCGACAGTCGACCACCAGTCGATGGCACGGACGACAGGATGCCCCGATGAAGAAACCATGGGCTACTACTCATACACAGGAGGGGACGACCTCACAGCAAATAAGGAAGACAAGGCAGGAAGGGACAACTCAGACACAGGAGGGGATGACCGTACAGCAAACAAGGGAGACAACACTGGAGCGGTTAAGGAAACCGTGAAAGAAACAGTAGAGACAGTAAAGAGTAGGAAGTCCAAAAAGGTAACAAGAAGAGAACTCAAATGTATGTATACGAATGCTAGAAGTCTAGGAAACAAAATGGGGGAACTAGAGACAATAGCAAGACATGATAAGTTGGAAATCATTTGCATAACAGAAACATGGTGTAATGAAGAAAACAAATGGGACACAGTGCTACAGGGATACAAACTATATAGAAGAGATCGAGTAGGGCAGAAAGGTGGAGGTATTGCCCTATATGTTCAGGAAGGAGTAGAATCTGTTGAAGTGGCTTCGACGGAAATGAAAGAGAAGTTAGAGTCCCTCTGGATCAAGATTCTTGGCCAAAACAGCGCAGACACAAAAATTGGCCTTTACTATCGTCCCCCAGGACAGACGGAGGAAACTGACTCAGAAATGATAGAGGAAATCAAACAAGAATGCAAGACGGGCAATGTAATAATAATGGGAGACTTCAATTTCCCGAAGATAGACTGGAAACTAGGAACCTCCAACTGCGGCAAGGAGGCCAAGTTCCTGGAGGCGTTAGGGGATTGCTTCCTGGAACAAATAGTAAAAGAGCCGACAAGAGGCAACGCCACCCTGGACTTGGTACTAAATGGCCTTACGGGTCCGACAAAAGAAGTAGAAGTTACTGTACCGCTGGGGACGAGCGATCACAATGTGATCAGCTTTAAGCTTGACATCGGGAATAGAAAACATGCCAAAACCTTAACCAAAGCCTTAAACTTTAAAAAGGGCAAATACGATCACATGAGAGCCATGGTGAAAAAACGACTCAAGAAAAAGGTGGACAAACTTGAAACGGTAGACCAGGCATGGTCCCTACTGAAAAATACGATCACAGAAGCAAAAAATCTCCACATTCCGACGATCTCCAAAGAGGGGAGAACAAAAGGTAAGGGAGAACCGGCATGGCTTACCAGACAGGCGAGGGAAGCCATAAAAGAAAAGAAGGACTCTTTCAAAAAATGGAAACACATGAAAACAACCGAAGCATGGAAAAAACATAAAGATGATCAGAAGAAATGTCACAAGGCGGTGAGGGATGCCAAAAAGGACTATGAGGAAAAAATAGCGCAAGAGGCCAAAAACTTCAAACCCTTCTTTAGATACGTGAAAGGGAAAAAACCCCACAAAAGAGGCAGTGGGACCCCTGGACAACCAGGGAAGAAAAGGGTACATCAAAGAAGATAAACAAATTGCAGACAAACTAAATTCCTTCTTTGCGTCCGTCTTTACGGAGGAGGATACCGCAAAAATACCAGAAGCAGTGAAAGTGTTTAGTGGAGTAATAGAAGACAGCCTCACCACAGTTGAAGAGGAGTTGGACCAGATATACTACCAGATCGACAAACTTAAAAGTGACAAATCCCCTGGACCGGATGGAATTCACCTGAGAGTTTTAAAGGAATTGAAGGTTGAAATCGGAGAGCTATTGCAAAAACTTGCCAATCTGACAATCAGAACTGGACAGATACCAGAAGACTGGAAGATAGCGAACGTCACGCCAATTTTCAAAAAAGGATCGAGAGGGGAACCGGGCAACTACAGACCTGTGAGCCTTACATCTGTCCCTGGAAAGATGGTTGAAGCACTGATCAAGAATAGCATAGTCTGGCACCTAGATACACACGACTTGATGAAACCCAGTCAACATGGGTTCAGGAAAGGGAAATCATGTTTAACGAATTTACTTCAATTTTTTGAGACCGTGAACAAGCAAATTGATAGTGGAATGCCGGTGGACATAATATATTTGGACTTCCAGAAGACGTTCGACAAAGTTCCACATGAAAGACTTCTCAGGAAACTACAAAACCATGGAATAGAGGGAGATATACACAGGTGGATAGGCAAATGGCTGGAAAACAGAAAGCAGAGAGTGGGCATAAATGGGAAGTTCTCAGTCTGGGAGAAAGTGACTAGTGGTGTGCCCCAGGGCTCGGTTCTTGGGCCGATCCTATTTAATATTTACATCAATGACCTGGAAGAAGGAGTATCCAGTGAGATCATTAAGTTTGCAGACGACACAAAGCTATGCCGGGCAATCAGATTGCAGGAGGATAGTGAGGAACTCCAGAGCGACTTGTATCAGTTAGAGAAATGGGCAGAGCAATGGCAGATGAAGTTCAACGTGGAGAAATGCAAAGTAATCAAGTTTCAAGTTTCAAGTTTCAAGTTTAATATTTATTTGTTTAATCGCCTTTTCAATATTCAAGGCGATTTACATATTAATAAAGTTACACAATAAAATAGTTAAAAACTGACAAGACTAGACAATAACTGTACGAACTGGGAACAAAAGGAAGGACGGGAAAGAAGTTACAATGTAATTAAGCAAGGTGGGGAACCAATTAAGGAAAACACGAAAAGGATGGGATAAAAATAGTTGAATATATGAAGACAAGAGAAATAGAAGTAAATGAAATTGAATAATGTTAAAAAGAGAACTATAAATCAGATGACAAATGCGTCGTTAAATAAAAAAGTTTTCAGTTTGATTTTAAATTTGTCTAAATTAAGTTCCTCACGTAAATAGATGGGAAGAGAATTCCAAGTTTGGGGAGCCGTTACTGAGAAAATATACTGACGGCGAGTATTTATTGTTTTTAATGATGGAATCGTTAATAAATGCTGTTGGTCTGATCTTAGAGTTCTATTGGAAGAATAAGGAATTAATAGTCTATGGATGAAGGCCGGAGTTTTAAACAGAAGAGGTTTAAATGTGAGCAGACAGAGTTTGTAAGTTATTCTGTGAGCTACTGGAAGCCAGTGAGCTTCCTTAAGATGAGGAGTTATGTGATCGAATTTTTTAGCTTTTGTGATAAGTCGGATAGCTGTATTCTGAATAATCTGAAGACGTCTGATTTCTTTTTGTGATATACCGTTAAATAAAGCGTTACAGTAGTCTAATTTAGAAATTACAAGGGAATGGATGAGAATTTTCAAAGAGTCATTATTGAATAGCTGGGAAATGGAACGTATCTGTCTCAGTCTAAAAAAAGAAGATTTGATAACACTACTGATGTGATCGTGGAAAGTAAGTTTATAGTCCAGAATTACACCAAGAATTTTGGTTTTTTGTACTACTTGTAAAGGGAGTCCATTGATAGAGATTGGCGAAATAAGAGTAGGGTTATCTTTCCAAGGAAAAAGCAGTATGTTAGATTTGTTGATGTTCAAAGCTAAACGATTATTGATTAACCAGTCGTGCATTTAGGTAGTAAGAATAAGGAACACGAGTATAGAATGTCAGGCGCAACTCTGGGTAAGAGCGAACAAGAAAAGGACCTGGGTGTACTGATAGATAGGACCCTGAAGCCGTCGGCACAATGCGCGGCAGCGGCAAAGAAAGCAAACAGAATGTTAGGCATGATAAAGAAAGGAATCACAAGTAGATTGGAGAAAGTCATAATGCCGCTTTATAGAGCAATGGTCAGACCACACTTGGAATACTGTGTCCAACATTGGTCTCCCAACCTAAAGAAGGATATAAAACTGCTGGAGAGGGTACAGAGAAGAGCAACAAAGCTAATAAGAGGTATGGAGAACTTGGAATATGAGGAACGACTCAAGAAACTGGGACTGTTCTCCCTTGAGAAGAGGAGGCTGCGAGGGGACATGATCGAGACGTTCAAAATGCTGAAAGGCATTGATAAAATAGAGCAGGAAAATAAATTATTTACATTGTCCAACGCAACACGGACAAGAGGACATGGTTTGAAGCTAAGGGGGGACAAGTCCAGGACAAATGCCAGGAAGTTCTGCTTTACACAGCGAGTGGTAGACGCCTGGAATGCTCTCCCAAAGGAGGTTATTAAGGAATCCACTGTGCTAGATTCAAAGGCAAGTTAGATGCACATCTCCTTACGAGAGGCATAGAGGGATATGGGTGACTAAAACTACATCAGGTGTATACCTGACTGGGCCTCCGCGTGTGCGGATCGCTGGACTCGATGGACCATGGGTCTGATCCGGAGATGGCAGTTCTTATGTTCTTATGTAAGCTCTAGAACATGTTGCCAGAGGTTGTGGTAAAAGTGGATAACGTAGCTGGTTTTAAGAAAGGTTTGGACAAATTCCTGGAGGAAAAGTCTATAGTCTGTTATTAAGACATGGGGGAAGCCTCTGCTTGCCCTGGATCGCTAGCATGGAATGTTGCTACTCTTTGGGTCTTGGCCAGGTACTAGTGAACTGGATTGGCCACCATGAGAACGGGCTACTGGGCTTGATGGACTATTGGTCTGACCACAGTAAAGCTATTCTTAAGTTCTAAAGCTTCCTGATTAGCTATGCCCATTGATCCTTAACTAGCTGCTCCATAATTGTTGCAGATTTCCTATTTGATTTGTTTTCTTAGATTATTTATTTTTCTTGACTCCAATGTTCTGGGTTAAAGTTAGATTTATTATTTTTCCTTTATTTATTCATATGGTGTGCTTTATTTTCTTAATTTTCTTGTCATTTGCTGTTGAAGATAATAATAATGGAAATAAATTAAAAAAAAAGAAAGACGTGAAAGGTGGCCCATCTGAAAGACTTTGATTTGCCACCCCAATGAGTGATTGAAGGTCATTGAGTCAGGTTTTTCTTGTGGTACATTTGGGGTACAAATCTGGTATTGTGATAGAAGAAATGAGGCCTTAGGAAGGGTTGGTGGCTACTCTTATTGCCAAGTAATGCCTTCACGTGCTTCTAAAACATGGATTTCTTCATCATGGATGCAACTTTATGTATTTTAAACTCAATTATTTCAAGCACATATCAGCATTAAAAGGGGCAGTGAGGGTATTGATATGGGTTAGGGTTAAGATGGGTTATTTTATTGTTAACCTGGATTAGTAGTAACTAGAGGCTTGATATTCAAATTCCAGCATGGACTTTGAAAGGCACTTTGATTGTCACTCTCGCCAACGGAGATAAGTACTTTTTTGTACTTTCAGAACTGTTATTACTTCTCCTTAAGCTGATTGGTAGATTAGGAGAAGTGCTCTCCTGTCTGACACGTGGAGGGGCATAATCAAAAGGGACGTCTAAGTCCATTTACGTCCATTTCGCAAATCGTCCAAAGTCAAAAAGTGCCTAAGTGACATTTTCGAAAGAGACGTCCAACTTCTTCTGACTTTCGAAAATCGTCCAAATTATACGTCCTGCAGATCTGATCTAAAACGTCTATCTTTATTGTCCATTTTCGTACAAATGTCCATCCAAGTCAAAAACGTCTAGAACAAGCCCTGTTGGACGTGAGAGGGGTCTTCAAAGTGATTGACAGAACACCCAGACAGGGCACCTAAATAGTGTGGTACCTTACAGGGCACTGCTGTGAACTTCACAAACAGGGTGCCATGGCTTCTCCTCACTACAGCTCCCTTATAGGTCATGGTGAGCCCCCCCAAACCACCTTCAGAATCCCCTAGACCCACTTATCTACCACCCCTATAGCCCTTATGGATGCAGGAGCCACTTATATGCCAGTACAAAAGGGTTTTGGGGGTGTATAGGGGAGTGCATGTGTTTCAGTAACAATGCAGTGATTACAGGGGCTTATGGGCATGGGTCCATCTCTCTATGGGTCCCAAACCCACCCCCAAGATGACTTAAGCTGCCTCTGGGTTGGACGGCTAGGCTTTCCTATGCTAGGCAGCCAGGTGATGATGGTCTAGAGGCTGAAATTTCAAGTTATGATTAAAATTTCTATTGGGGTGGGGGGGTGTTAGTGATCACTGGGGTAGTGTGTGGGGGTCTGTGTTATGTGTTTTCAGTGATTATCTCATGAGTTTAGGTGGGTTTTAGTGACTTAGACCATGTTTTAGATGGTCTAAGTCAAAACGTCCAACTTTCCTCTAGGCTCTGTTCTTTAACTTTCGGTTATACATGCTGTACGACTAAGTCTAAGCCGGCCCATGTCCCACCCAACTCCCGCTCTCGACATGCCTCCCGAAATGCCCCGTTTAGCTTTGGATGTTGAGCGGCTCTTTGAAGGCCTAAGTCGTTTAGAAATACGTCCAAAACCCGGTTTGATTATCGGCACTTGGATGTTTTAGAGAAATGTTCGTCCAAGTGCCGATTTAGGCCGGTTTTTGGACGTTTTCTCTTTTGATTATGAGCCCCTTATTGTTTTTGAAATTATTTTGCGATTAACCACAGGGCAAAGTTTTAGTTAGGTGTATTACTTTTGTATTGATTTTGCATATTACACCACAAACAGATCCAAGGATGTATCATGCTTACTAAACCCACCTGGGTTATCAAGCTTCCAACTCTATGAAAGTCTTTTAGAGTTGCGATTACTGAGGGCCAACTTACATCACATAGTTTTGGTTATTTTTGTTGGCACATCTATGGTATAAATATACTTTCCCGAAACAGGAAAGCATGGCAGGCAGGCAGGGACTTGGAAATGCAGACAGCCAACTGCTACACGATAGCTGCTCATACAGATATTATGTAATATATTATGTAATATAAAAACAGAAATAATCTTTTCATGGATTAGAATACAATAGTATATATGGTAAATGAAAATAGCCCTTAACATTAAATGGCAGCTGGCACTATTTTATAATATAAAGCAGAAATACTCTTTTCATGGTTTACATCAGTGTATACAGTAAATTTGTCAGATTGGTTTGTGCGTATATTATGGAAGAAGAAATGGTATTTCCATAGGCTGAAATTGGAGGCATCTATTTTGTAAAAACTTTTAGATATATAAAAGTATATCTTTGTAGGCTGAGGGGGTGGGGTAGGGGCTCATTTTGAAAGCACTTAGACACACAAAGTACCATATGTCTAAAGTGGTTTGAAAATGAGCCCCCGGTCAGATGTTCCATAAACCTCCATTCTTGAAAGAAAAATCTGTGACACTGTAAGTTCTGGTAATTTTTATTACATATCATTTTTTATGCATTTCTCCCTCCCTTTTAGCTGTTTTCCTGTTCCTTCCTATTTTCTTTTTTACTCCTCCACTCCTCTTTCTTACCATCATTTCTCTTCACTTAATCTATCATCTACTTTCCCTTCCCCTTTCTTATCTAATCTCATCTCATCATTTCCTCTCCTAAACTCATTTATTTTTCCCATTCTTTCTTCCTTTTACTTCTTTTCTTGGCTTCTTCCCTGCTCTCTATTCTCCTTTTCACCCCCCCCCCCCCTTTTCCTTCTGTTTTCTGAGTTACATTTCTTGACTAATGGAATTCTGTTTTCATCTCCCCAAACTGACCACTTGTCCATTACAGGGACCTAATTCACACTTTGATTTTGTTATACAAGTCTTTCATTTCACCATTAACCTTTTCTCTGCCCCATAAAGGACACATCAAAGAAAGAAAGCCCAGAGGCTACTGCAGACTCAGATTGTGGGAGTCCTTCTGCTTATCTTCCCATCTGAAGATATGTAGCCAATTTCACAGGGAAAGCATTCTCAGTTCCCCTCCTCCCAAGAGACTGGAATCCTCATGACATCACCTCAGTACTCAGAAATGTGCAGCGTTTTCCTCTGATAAATGGTCCCTCAGAACTCTAGAACAATGCATAGATCAGAGCCCCAGGAAGAGACAGAATATGAGTAAGGCTGTTAAAAGATATTCTTATGAAAGGAATTATTTTCAAAGAAAGCAAAATGGTGAAAAAATATTGATATAATTTTTCTAATCATTCACCTAGGTAAGGAATTTACTCCAGTAAACAGCCCTGCATGAAAATTATTCTCTGCCAGCTAAATGAGTGCCTTAGTTTCCATAATTCATATTTTTAACCATGGGGAAAAGAAGCATTCATGGGGTTGTTTAGGTCAAGGGAAGGCACATTCAATTTGCTGTACATGCACACATTCAAATCTATTGTACGTTCATTATTATATCACTACTTTGCTGCCCAAATGTAACATTTGTGTTCCTCTATTATGCAGGATCCAGGGCACATTGGGGGTAAAGGTCTTGCCTCTGTTCCTTTACCACTGGCAGGGCAGGATTAACCAATAGGCCAAGTAGGCATGTGCCTAGGGTCCAAAATGGTCAGGGGGGCCCGATGAAGGAGGGCATCAACATTGTTTTTTCCAAACAGCGATGGGCCCCTCCAGCATCAATCGGCAATGTGGGCCCCACCCCGATCGGCAACGCAGCCCCCCCCCCCCCCCATCGACAGAAAGTAAGACAAGCAAGCAATGCGGGTAAGAAAGGCAATGGGAACTGTAATTGTGCAAGCGGTGCTGCTTGCCAAAAGCTTCCCTCTGACACAAGCTTCCTGTTTCTGCCTGGGCGCATGGTGGGGTGGGGCGGGGCGGGGCAGGGGGCCCAGTGTACTTGTGTGCCTAGGGGCCCTCGACGAATTAATCCTGCTCTGACCACATGTCATCACAGGTGGGAGGAGATCACTTCCAGGATCCTAAGTCTGAGGAATTTCTCCCTTCGCCCACTCAAAGAAATCCAATGTGCAGAACAAATGCAAAAACTTTACTGAGTGATTGGTAAAACTAATATTAAGGGGTCCTTTTACTAAAGCTTAGTGTGCACTAATGAACATTAGTGTGATAAGTGTCATATGGCCCATGGGTATAAGGGGAGGGGACTTGTATGCTGCCTTTTTGTGATTACACATTCAAAGTGCTTTACATATATATATATATAGGTACTTATTGTACCTGGGGCAATGGAGGATTGGGTGACTTGCCCAGGGTTATAAGAGGCAGCACTAGGATTTGATCCCACAACTTCTGGGTGCAGTGGAAACGGAACTATCACTAAGCCACTCCTCACCTCAGGTGATATATTCATGCAGTATATAAGTCCCATTCACTTTACTTTAGTTAACTATACATCAAATAGTTAACTAAAGTAAAGTGAATGGGACTTATATACTGCTCTTTCTATGTAGTTTACACAATTAAAAACAGGCACTTATTTTGTACCTGGGGCAATGGAGTGTTAGGTGAATTGCCCAAGGTGGGAATTAAACTCGCAACCTCAGGGTGCGGAGGCAGCTGCTCTTACCACTAAGCCTTGCCTCCACTATGCTGCTGGAGACTAGCATTCTTTGGGCAACAGCCACCAACCTTGTCATATTGTTTCACCACCCTGAGATCCTCTGACACTATTACTCCTTGGTCTCTCTCCTGATCCATGCAGGTCAGTCTCTCATCCCCTAGTACATACTGCTCTTTTGGATTTCTATACCTCAAGTATATTATTTTGTACTTCTTTGCATTACATTTTAACTTTCAAGTTTTATTTTAATTTGATGAGTCGCTTAATTTAATTTTTACTAAGCGAGTTACAACATAGAAAAAAAAAATAACATTTATTTAAACATAATGTTTAAAAATTTTAAAACAATAGTTAAGACCAACAGACATACAGACCAACGAGACACTAGGTAGAAAAAGGGCAGAACTACAATTCAATATTTTTAGGGTACAGGAGAGAACCATAAATGGAAAAAACATTAGGAGGGGTGAAAACCTGGAAGGTAATGTAAAATTTTTGAACATAATTTATAGATTAAAAGCATCTTTAAAAAGAAAGCTTTTTAAATTACTTTTAAAATGACTCAAATTATTTTCCTCTCTCAATTGCTGAGATAACCATTTTTCTAAGTTTTGTAGATCTCTTCTCATGTTGTCCACTCTGTCACAAATCTTGGTGTCATCTGCAAAAAGGAGAGAGGGACAAAGAGAGAGATGCTGACTCTGGTGTAGATAAAAGAAAAAAGAGGGTAGTGCTGAGGGAAGGAATAAGCAATGCACATGGGGACAAAGAGTGCAGAGGAGGAAGAAAAAAAAGAAGCAGTTAGAAGATTCCGTTACACAGATATTTATTAAGGAACTACCCTTAAAATTAACAATAGCCCAATACAGCCATCCTTCACCCCCTTCAGGAGCTACATCATGGACCATAAGAACCACTTGGTGCATGAATATATCACCTAAGTGATAGATTTGATCAAACTTCTGTGTAATAGTAACTTCAGCATGAGCAGCAGCAGCATGCAGTTCCTTGTTTTACTGGGGGGGGGGAGGGGGCGCAGAACATTACCATGTTGGGCTACTGTTGATTTAAATCTATTTCCTTAATAAATAATATCTATTTAAAGGACTTTTCCAACTGATTTGCTTCTTTTTTTTTTTTTTTAACCACATTGGATCCTGTAGATTGGCTGCCATGTTGCTTTCTTGAGCAAGGGGGAGGGACAGGGACAAAGAGGAATGATGGTGGACATGGATGAAGAAAAAAAATATCAACTAGAGCAGAACCCCTGGAAAGAGCAGAAGATGGATAGAGCTCAGAGATGGGGCAACAGAGCAGAAGATGGATGGGATGGTTAGGAGATCAATGCAGAAGTTGGATAGGACTCAGGAGTAGGGTTACCATATGTCCAGATTTACTCAGATATGGCCTCCTTTTCAGTGCTCTGTTGGGTGTCCAGTGTCACCGGCAGCCTCAGGCCAATGGGTCCTGGGACACCGGGACAGGCAGCACAAGGAAAGAAGAAAAAAGGTTCACAGAAGGAAACACCACCACACTATGTAGGTAATCTTCAGGAAATAACTGGGTTTATTCTTCAAATCAACATAAATCAAGTCAGCTTGCTTGTTTCCATATTAATCAGTTAAAAAAAAACACAAACTTGTCAGGATGTTCAGTTATTAAGAATAGTCTCAAAAACAATTAAAATATACCATTAAGCAGTCTCTGGATGAAAGGAGGCTAAATACAGTTCCAAACAACTACTGCAAGCCTTCTCCAAAGCTGCGGCTGGCTCTCCAGCCAATTAGTAGTCCAACTTGGAAATCTTCACAGAAAAAGAAACCAATCTCTTGTGCTGATACCTTCAGCCTGCGCCAGTGCTACGGCACTGGCCCTCCCAGCAGCTAACGTGCTGGCCAGGCAGTGTGCTCTGCGTGATGGTAACTTTGCCAATCATAGGCCCTCAATCCCACCACAGAAAACGTGGAACAAACCTCCCACTGCCTGGGACTGGATCAACCCTTCCCCCACCCAGGGGAAACAGTAAAACTCAAAAATCAAGACAAGTCTTTCACAGTTCTCACAGGTGCCCTCACAGCTCTCCAGCTCCTTCAGGGTTACCAAAAACAACTTGGAAGCAGCTTAGGTAAGCAAGGTTTCAGTTACTCACTTAGGCAGTTTCAACTACTTGCCTCTGAAACAGCAAACTTCCATGGGCAGGACTTCATTCTGTAGCTCAGCATATGGCTCTGGCTCCAGCTCCATGTCCTGAGGAACTTCAGGCATGCAGAGAGGCGGTTCCGCTCCAGCCTCAGACAGATCCATGCTTTCCATATGCTCGCAGCCATTCAGAGCTCTCAACCCTGAGCACTGCTGCCCATCCTCTAGCTGCTCCTTCTCCTTCTGGTTCTGCTTCTGCCTCTCCCTCTCTAACAGCTCAGCTCTCTGGGATAACAGTCTGCAGCTACGCACCAAACCCTCAGGTGAAAATGATTTCCTGGCAACTAACCTAGGATTGTGTGGGTGATAGGAAATCTGCACCTCTGTTCTCCCGCTCCCTCTATAGGTCAAAGAAGGAAAGTCATCCAACTTGTCAGTTTGGGGGTTAAATGGGGCTGTTTGTATAGTGTCTGCTGCTGAACTGCACACTGCTCTGGGAACAGACCTAGCAGGCATAGGCTGCATACCACACCAGGCAACTTTTACAAATCTGTTGTTTTGTCCAGGTGTCGAGGCAGCAGCCTGATAGACATACGCATGGTGCTCCAGTCCCTTCCTCATGCTGTAGCCTGCAATCTTTGGGCCACCAGAGGTTCAGTGAGCTGAACACATTGCCTTTGGTGGCCCAGAAGCTTTTTCTCTGCAGCATCCTGCCTCTACAGGGACAGGAAGTTGAAGAAGAAGAGAAGCTTCCAGGGCTGCTGGAGGCAGCGTGTTCAGCAAGTTTCCAAGTTTATTCCAAATTTGATATACTGTCTATCAATGTGTACCTAGATGTTTTATAATACTATAGCATTTAAAAGAGGATAGTAAAGAAAACAAAAAACGTTAAAAAATAATATATATATAGACTGGACATAGTCATACAGAAACAGGAGGATCTGGGGCTGGGCAAAATTAAAAATATATCGAGATAAAATAAATAAAAAAGGGTGGTAAAGGGGGAGGTGGAAAAAAAAACAAAGGGGAAGGGATTACGCTTCTTAAAAGCGGTTGGATTTAATTTCTGAGTGCAGAGGGAGTAGGTTGGGTGAATTGACCATTCTCATGTTCTAAAGGCGTCCTTCAATAAGAAAGTTGGCCCAAAGATTACAAGCTTGCAGGGTAGAGAAGAGAGAGAGGTACCCATTCTGTAGGGAAAAGAGGGGTAAGGTAGAAAGCTGCCAAATTGGGGGAGGAAGAGGAAGGGAGAAGGAAGACCAGGGAAGAAAAGAGAAAGGAAGGGTGAGGAGAGAGAGATGCCAGATGAGGGGAGAGGGATGGAGAGGAGAGATATGTCACAGCACGAGGGGGGGAGAGAGATGAAAGGGAAAGAGGGAAAGGGACAGAGATGCCAGACTGTGGTGTAGAATGCAAGGAAGAGATGGAAGGGAAAGAGACTAAGATACCAGACCTGGGGGGAGGAAAGGAGAGGAGCAAAATGTGAAACCATTGGGGGGGAGAAAGAAGGAAGGGAGAGATAGAAGGGAAGGAGACAAAGATGTCAGGCCATGTAATGGGATGGGGAAGGAAGGAAGGAAAGGAGATGAGAGGAGAGGCATGCCAGAGCATGGGAGGAGGGGGAGACAGAGAAAGGAGAGATAAAAATGGAGAGGGGGTAAAGCTGGAATGAATTGTGTAAAAAAGAGACAAGGCACAGGCTGGATGGAAGGGGGAGTTGTTGTCCATGGTGAGACCTCATCTGGAATACTGTGTGCAATTCTGGAGGCCACATTACCGGAAAGATGTGCTTCGAGCTGAATCGATCCAGCGGATGGCCACTAGGATGGTCGCCGGACTCAAGGGTCTCTCATACGAAGAAAGACTGGGCAAGCTGCAGCTCTATACCCTGGAGAAGCGCAGAGAAAGGGGTGACATGATTGAGACATTTAAGTACGTCACTGGTCGTGTCGAGGTGGAAAACGATATATTCTTTCCCAAGGGACCCTCGGTCACAAGGGGGCAGCCGCTCAAACTCAGAGTGGGGAAATTTAGTGATGACACCAGGAAGTATTTCTTCACGGAAAGGGTGGTAGATCACTGGAACAAACTTCCGGTGCAGGTGATCAAGGCCACCAGTGTGCTCGATTTTAAGAATAAATGGGACATCCACGTGGGATCCCTATGAGGATCAAGTTAAGGAACTAGGTCACTAGCACTCAGACTCAATGGGGTTAGTCAATAGAGTGGGCAGACTTGATGGGCTGTGGCCCTTTTCTGCCGTCATCTTTCTATGTTTATATGTTTCCTACCTGTCTGAACCAGCAGCTCCTCTGAAGATCCAGGTGGTTGCTACTATCCTATCTATAAACATATAAAAAGGAAGCAAAACCCTAACCTCCCTAGATGAATGCAGGTTTTCCAAGTTTCAAGTTTTTATTAAAATTTGATATAATCGCTTATCATTTTTTTACTAAGAGAAATAAAATAGTATAAAAAGTCATTAAAAAAGCAAAAAACCCCACATACTATTACAATTTAAGAACTGAATATATAATACTAGTCTTATAGCCCGTTACATTAACGGGTGCTAGAATATATGTGTGTGTGTCTGTCTTTATTTCTTTCTTTCTCTCTCCTTAGCTGTTTTTTTTTTCTTTCTGCCTTTCTTTTTCCTTGGCTGTCCACCACCACCCCTTGCCTGCTCCCCCTGTCCATTCTCCCTTCCTTTTACCTCCCCTGTGTCCATCACTACCCCTTCACAGCTCTCCTTATGCAGCAGCAGCCCTTCTCCCTTTGTTTTACCTCCCCCCTGTCCAGCAGCACCTCTTTCCTTCGCCCCCTGTCCAACATTAGGCCTCTGTTCCTTTTTCGTCACCCCCCCTGTCCATCAGCACCTCTTTCCTTCTCCCCTTCTCCAGCAGTAGGCATCCCTTCCTTTTTCTCCCCCTCCTCCTTCTTATCCCTATGATACACTTACCTTGCTCTGCCCCTGATCATAAGTTCCCGACAACCGCCCAGTTGCACCCATTAGAAAAGTTCCCTCTGCCACATCCCGCACACCCCCCGTCGCGACTCCCGCTGTCTTTATTTCTGTCTCTGTCCCTGGCCCCCTTTGTCTGTCTGTCTTTCTATGTATCTCCCTGCCCCTGTGTCTCTCTTCTTTTCTTTTTGTCTCCCTTCCTCCCTCTGTCTGTCTGTCTGTCCAAAGCAGCATTGCCTCCCTCTCCATTTCCCTCCCTCCACAGCAGTTCCCTGTGCAGCAGCATTAGCGTTTCCTCTACCCCACTTTCCCTTCCCGCGGGCCCAACTACAAACGTGGTGATTCCAGCAGCGTGTGTGCAGCAGTCTCCACACGCTGCTTTGGGTCCTTCTCCTGCCCTGATTTGCTCTGCCGCATCTCTGATGACATCATCAGAGACGCGTCTGAGCAAATCAGGGCAGGAGAAGGGCCCGAATGAGCGTGTGAAGACTGTTGGACACGCTAATGGAATCATCACCGGGTGAGCAGAAAGTTGCTGGGCTCCTCGGTGGGGGCGCTGAGCGGCCGCGATCCCTCTCCTCCGATACCCCGCCCGCTGGATATCGGCGGCTGGCTGCCCGACTGGTGGAGGCAATCGGCGCCGCAGCTCTGTCCCGGCGGCCTCGAGCGGCTGCGCTGAGAGGAGCCTGCTGCCCGAAGAGGAGGAGTGGCGTTGTCTGAAGAGGCTGAGCTGCATCATAGACCTCAGCTGGCTGCAGCGGTGGTAAGCCCGATGCGTGAAAACCGCGCATGCACACTCGTGTTTCCGCGACGGGATCAAGGAACACAATTTTTTAGTGCGCATGCGCGGCCTAGCATTTTATTATATTAGATGGTAAACTAAATCGACATACAAATCAAACTGATTTAGAAGGGTAGAGGGGATGGAACTACAATTTGGTTTTTAAAGTTCAGAGGAGAAACATGTATGGGAAGCATGATAAGGTAGGGGTTTGAATGAAGAAAAAGAAAAGGAAAGAGAAGAGAGAAAAGAAAGGGAAAATAACTGGAGAAGAAGGAAAAGTCTGCACGATTCATATTCTGTGAGAGCCGCAATACTCACATTACCCCTCTCCTAAAGTCACTTCATTGGCTTCCCATCTATTTCCAAATGCAATTGAAATTCTTCTTACTGACCTACAAATGCAGTCACTTAGCTGCTCCTCCCTATCTCTCTTCACTTATCTCCCCCTATGTTCCATCCCCTGCCCGTGAACTCCACTCAACTGGTAAGTCCCTCCTATCTGTGCCCTTCTCTTCCTCTACCAACTCCAGACTCCATCCATTCTATCTTGCTGTACCTTATGCTTGGAACAAGCTGCCCAAATCCCTACAGCAGGCTCTGTCTCTGACACTCTTTTAGCGTGCTTTCAACTCCTAACTCCTCTCACCTTGGGTTATGAATCAACCCTATATGTCATGCCTGTCTGCCAAGTTATATTGTATCAAAAGAAGAAGAACTGACTTCACTTAAAAGTCTGTCTATGGAGAGTGATCAAAAGGTTTGTTAGTTGCTCAGAGGCGTGAAACTCTGCAAGGAAGGTTTGCACCTTCCTAGTGTTGATATAGAGTTTACTTTCCAGTCATTGCAGGTTTTTTTAAAACAATGATCACGCTCCGAGACAGGGTTGAAAAAATAAAGAAAGAAAGTGTTACAGTCCTTCACAAACACTTCTTCTGGCAGTTGAATACCTGCAGCGGTCTCCAGCAGTGGTGTGTTCACACATCACCACTTCAGAACAATTTAAGCTCTTAAGGATTCTCATTCATATTACAAATTGGGTCTCCTGAAGAAGGATACAAAACGGGGCCATTGAGACCCTAATCCTTTAACAAAGCTAAGTAATAGTGTTACAACCTACTTATTTTGAGCGATGTGCATTTTGAAGAAGAAGTATAAGAGCAAACAACGTTATCTTTTTAAGTGTTTGTGAAGGACTGTAACACTTTCTTTCTTTATTTTTTCAACCCTGTCTCGGAGCGTGATCATTGTTTTAAAAAAACCTGCAATGACTGGAAAGTAAACTCTATATCAGCGATGGCGAACCTATGGCACGCGTGCCAGCTGTGGCACGCGAAGGCCTTGCAGCTGGCACGGGAACGGAGCTACACGGGAACGGGGCTGGATGTACTAAGTCGCGCGGCTTTTCTCCCTACCTGCTCTGCTTGCAGCACAGAGCCGAACGGAAGTCTTCCCGACGTCAGCGCTGACGTCGGAGGGAGGGAGGGCTGACGTCGGGAAGACTTCCGTTCGGCTCTGTACTGCAGGCAGGGTAGGTAAGGAGGAGTAGCCTCGCGGCTACCAAGGGAGGGGGGCGGTCCGCCCCGCCCCGTGTGCAGCACAGCCGGCCAGGTCCCCTTACTTTTTTGGCGCTAACCCGACCGACTGGGCCGCCATCAGGGCAGGCGGGCGCAACGCCCAGCAAATTTAGATGCCCGCCCGACTGTCATCTGCCGAATCCTGCTGCCGCCACTGCTTAATGCGCAGCCTGAAGAGCCGCCGAAAAACCCGCCGGACTTTAAACAAAAAAAACCCCCAGCAAGCGACTCGAACCCGGCTTCCCTCCGAAACCGGAAGTTACATCGGGCGGGGGGGGGGGGGGTAGAGAAGAGAAGTCGGCACAGACCATTAGAGTCCCGGAGCATGCGGGAGATAGGCCAGCCACGGAGGGAAGCTTACTTGCTCTTGCTTACTTCGGGCCTTTCTCGCTGCCGGATCCTGCCTACTTTCTGTTTCCGTGAAGGCAGGACCCGGCAATGAGAAAGGCCCGAAGTAAGCAAGAGCAGCAAGTTGTAAACTTCCCTCTGTCGCTGCCCTTTGGGAGATAGGTCAGCGACCAAGGGAAACTTGCAACTTGCCTTTGTCTGTAGCGAATCTGCCGGGTGTGTGAGACGGGGGGGGGGAATGGGAGGAGTAATGCTGCTGCACCCAATTAGGGGGGAGGGGGAAGAGAAATGCTGCTTCTGCTGTGCCCAATTGGGGGGGAGGAGAGAAATGCTGATGATACTGCTGTACTCAGTGGGGGGAGGGGGAAGAGAAATACTGCTGTACCCAATTGGGGAAAGAGAGGGAAGGAGGGGGAAGGAAAATCAGGAAAAGGAGGAAAGAGATGCAAAGACCATGGGACGGAGGGAAAGGAGATACCATACCATGGAGTGGAAGAGAGAGATGTCAGGGCATATGGGGGGGGGGGAAGCAGGGCCAAATTAAAGGATAGGCCCTGTAGGCACAGGCCTAGGGCCCGAAATAGTCAGGGGGGCCTGCCAGTGCTGTGCTTTGGGGCCTCACCCTTGCTGGATTCGCTGGCAGCAGCAGCAGCCTCATCATCATCCCGGGCGAATCCCAACCCGATCCGACCCTCCTATCTCTCCCTCCTTCCCTCATCAGTGACGTGCCAGAGGGAATCACGGCAGGAGAAAGTCCTGAAGCAGCCTGTTTAGAGTCTCGTGATGGGAGGGAGGGAGAGTTAGGAGGGTCGTGGGGGGGAGAGTAGCAGTCTGCCCCGGGTGTTCGACCTGGCGTCATGAACTTCTTCAGCTAGCATCAGCATTTTCAATTCACTGCTGTTACCAGCTTCAGGCCTTCCTCTCCGCCAGGTCCTGCCTACTTCTGTTTCCATGAAGGCAGGACCCGACAGAGAAAAAGGCCCGAAGCTGGCAACAGCAACAAATTGTGAATGCTGCTGCCTGAAGAAGTTCATGACGCCAGGTCATGGGTGACAGAAGGAGGAAAGGGAGCAGAGGGGGAGAGACTTGCTGCACCCAACTGGAGGGAGAAAGAAGATGAGGGAGGGAATGGAATGAGATGCCAGGGATTGGAGGGAAGGGAGGGAGGAAGAGATGCCAGGGCATGGAGGGAAGGAGGAAAGTATGCCAGACCAAGGGAAAAGGAAGGAGGAGAAGACAAAGCATGGAGGGGGAGGGAGAGATGGAAGAAAAGGAAAGGAGTGAGATGCTAGAGAATCAGGGAAGGGAAGATACCAGACTATGGGGTGCGAAGGAAAGAAAGGAGAAGAGAGAGATGCCAGAGCATAGGGGACGGGATGGTGACAGAGAGAGAAAAATGGAGAGGTGGCAGAGCTGAAATCAATCATGTACAAAGGAGAAGAGAAGGGGCACAGGATAGACAGTTTATTGAAGGAGCATAAAAAGAGGGAAGATGCCATATGGAACGGGGAGAGGGAAGACAGTGGATGGAAGGGGCTGATGCTGTATGGAAGACAGAGCGGACAGAAGCTGGCTAGAAAGAAGAGTGAAGACAAGATGATTAAAGCAAAAACGACAAAAGGTAGAAAAAATTGTTTTGTTGCTTTACGTAGAATCAAGTAGTATTGTATCTTTTGATTAAAGTTTATAAATAGGAAATAGAAATAAGGCAGTTTTTTGGGGACTAAACCCCTTTCCTCAGGTCAGGACAGGATACCATAACAGCAGGGGTGCCCAAATGGTCGAGTGCGATCAACCAATAGATCGCAAAGGCAATGTGAGTCGATCGCGTTGCCTTGGCAATCTTTTTCTTCCTGCCTCCCTGAGCCAGGCCAGGCGCGTAGAAGCGCCGGACTCACAAGACTTCACTTCCGACGTCAATTCTGACATCAGAGAGGAAGTTCTGGGCCAGCCAATCGCTGCCTGGCTGGCTTGGAACTTCCTCTCCGTCGTTAGAATTGACATCAGAGGTGAAGTCTTGTGAGTCCGGCGCTTGTACATTCCTGGCCTGGCTCATGGAAGCAGGGAGAAATCGGCATGGTGGCTTAGGGGGTAGGGAAAGAATCGGGGAAGTGGAGAAATTGGTGCGATGGCTTGGGGGGGCGGGGGGAGAGAGAAAGAAAGAGACAGAAAGAAAAAATATTGGATTTATAGTCAGAAGAAGGAAGTGCAAACAGAGACTCATGAAATCACCAGACAAAAAAGATAGGAGAAATGATTTTATTTTCAGTTTAGTGATCAAAATGTGTCTGTTTAGAGAATTTATATCTGTAATAGCGGTTTTTAGCGCAGGGAGCCTATGAGCATCGAGAGCAGCACAGGGCATTCAGTGCATCTCCCTGCTCTAAAAACTGCTATTGCGATTTAGTAAAAAGGGAGGGGGTATATTTGTCTATTTTTGTATAATTGTTCCTGAAGTGACATTGCATAGAATCGTCTGACTTGACCTCTTTGAAAACCCACGGAATATAAATGATAATTAACATTTTCTCTGCATACAGTGTGCTTTGTGGTTTTTTTAAAAAAATTTTATTGTTGGTAGATCATTTTGACTTGGTCATTTTAAAAGTAGCTCGCAAGCCCAAAAAGTGTGGGCACCCCTGCTGTAGAAGCAAGGGCAAAGTGGAAATGTCCAATCAAGATGGTGCACAAAAACAGTGTCTTTCAACTCATCTGATAAATCCAATGGTCTTTATTAATCCAAAACAAAATCGTACATCCAAAGCAACTCAATGACTCGACATGATCACGTTTCGGCCATCCGGCCTGCATCAGGAGTCTTAGAAGTCTTTGGGTAGCAAGTAGTCTTTAAATGGCAAATGGTCAAAAGTGAAACAATCATACCATTGCTCCAAGTCTGTAAATGCTGCAAAACCACACAACCTCATGTTCTTTACAGATTTTACTAACCACTTTAATGTACTAAACAAAAAATTACAAGGCATGGGAAAAACAGCAGAAAGCATGTTTAGTGACATCAAAGCTTTTGAGAGAAAATTGCATGTTTTTGAAAAAGACCTTGAGAGTGGACAGCTAAAATATTTTCCCAACCTAAAAATACATTTGGATAATTCTACAACATTTGTGGAGTCATAAAAAACACCAGGAAATCCACAAAGCATATTCCACCATTGTAGCCGAAGCAAAGGAGAATTTTAGTAAAAGATTTTCTCAGTTCCGTAAGATGGAGACAACCCTTTCATTTATAACTTCCCCAGAAAAGTCCACATTTGAAGATCTTGATCTTTCCTGCTTACAGTGGTTGGATATTCAAAATTTGGAAATGGAGCTACTGGAATTTCAAGAAAGCTCTATCTGGAAAAGTAAATTCAATGACCTGCGTGCGGCTCTTGAACGTATTGAGTGTGAAAGGGTGACAAATGAAATCACTGCTAGCAGTTCTGAAAATGAAATCCTAAAAGCGTGGAATTCTCTGCCAGACAATTTTAAGTCCATGAAAGCACTTGGGATTGCTCTTCTTACCTTGTTTGGGTCATCCTATGCTTGTGAGCAGCTGTTTTCGGCTTTGAATCATATAAAATCTGATGCTAGAAACAGATTAACGGATGACATGAGTGCTGCATGTGTTGCTCTGAAATTAACGCACTATGAGCCAAGGATTGACAAGTTATCAGCATGCATGCAACAACAAAAATCACATTAATTTTTTTCAGAGCATGCCCAATGCATATGTTTACATGAAGCAGTATTTTCAGTTTGCAGTTAAGACACTTTCTAAGTTATTTAAATATTATTTAAAGATGTTATTTAAAAAAGGGACTTTACATGGCCCTGTTGTATTCCAATCTGGAATTTCCAATAAAAACGGTTGGTTTAATTGAAAGCTCTTTTGTTTTCTTTACATCATATTATTAGAAATGTAATGATTTAACTATTTTCTAATTTGATTGTAAATTTTACGAAAAAACATGTATAGACTCTTTGGGACTACACACCGAGTCTTGACACAGTTAACAGTTTTAAGAAGTTTATCTTTTTTTTTACTCAGGATACATTTGACATGTTATGTGAATAATACATTTAAAATATATTGTGTAACTGAATCAAATTCTTCCTAAATTCATTAAATTGAATGAAATCATTAAAACATTATAAATTGCCAATAAATTGAAATGAAAACCAAAGGATTGTGAATCAAATTAATTCTCTGACAATACAAAGATTCCAACCTTTAAAAATGATGTTACATAGTTCAGGCAACTTTATAAAGAGTTTTTAGATACTAAAATCTTGTTATTAAGGTTTAATTGACGTGCTGGCACTTTGAGGAAATTCTTTGGTTTTGTGCGGCAGTTTGGGCACTCGGGCTCAAAAAGGTTAGCCATCACTGCTCTATATCAACACTAGGAAGGTGCAAACCTTCCTTGCAGAGTTTCACGCCTCTGAGCAACTAACAAACCTTTTGATCACTCTCCATAGACAGACTTAAGTGAGGTCAGTTCTTCTTTTGATATCAGCATTTTCTGACTTCCTTCGGTTTCAATTTGTATTAACCCTGCAATTTCTTAAGGAAACAAGTTATATTGTAAGCACTTCTGAGCAGGGACCGTCTATTAAATGTCAAATTGTACAGTACTGCATACACCTTTTAGTACTATATAAGTGATAGAAAGCAGTAGTAGTATTCTTAGGCTAAGGCCATGTATTTCTAATTATATGTGCAAAAGAACAGATAATACTTTTATCTCTAAGCTGACCCTCCCAGGAAAACAAAAACAAAAAAAAATGCTTCTGATATGAAATCAGCTCACAGAGTTTCAACACACACATTCACACAATATCCGAGCCACCTCAGCTTTATCTAAATATCCATGTATCTTTCATTCTGAATGAAACTCCTCAACAACTTCCTCACAGCTCTCTCACACTGAGCCTGCCAGCATATATCAAGAATACTGAATACTCTGAATACAAGAATTTCTTAGAACCCCAAGACAAGAAATCACTCTTAAGGCTTTAGACTCTAAGCTCCAACAGCACGGTAAAAAAAAATACCACTTAGGAACAATTTTTGTTTTAGTGGCAATTCTCAGCACAATAGCATTCAAATTATATGCATACTATATGTGGGGAAAATCACCAGTAAAGGGAGGAGAGGAACTATGCTTAGAAGAAAAATCGCTAGCACAGCTCCTCCTCCCACTTGCCTGGCTGTTAAAAAAAAAAAAAAAAAAAAGAAGCAGAGTCTGCTTTCCCTGCCTGAGCCAGTAAGCAGGGAGAGTGGGGGCTTCTTTTTTTAAATGGGCGCAGCTGTTGTGTGTGCACAGCACAGCACACACACTCACACACACACGCACACACACGAGCTGTGCCTATAACCCCCCTCCCAACAGGTAGCTTCCCCCCACCAACAACTCCCCACAACATAAGCCTTGTGGTCTAGTGGGCCATCCCCCTCCAACCCTCCTTTGCAGCAAGCTTCCCCCCGACAGTCTACCACAGCCCCCCACCACATACCTGGTGGCCTAGAGAAAGAGGATGTGGATAGATAAGAGGGAGAGGAAGGGAGAAAAGAGAGGGTAAAGGAGATTAAGTATCGAACAGATGGGTTTTCAGGTTTCTTCGGAAAATGATGTGGCAAGGTTCAGTTCTGGTCTTTTCTGTAAGGCCATTCCAAGTTTTGACTCCTAGGAAGGTAAGCATGGAGTGGAAAACTCGTTTATAGTGAAGATCTTTAGTGGATGGGAGATTTAGTAGCATCCAGTTGAGTGTTCTGCGGGAAGTAGACCATGCTATTGAGAAGAGTTGGATGAGTGGGGCCGCAGAGTTTCCATAAAGTATGTGGTGAATGATGCAAGATAATGAAGGGAATAGACTTAGTAGATAAAGACATGTTGTTCACCCTATCCAAGGTAGGGAGAACGAGAGAGGGCACTCTCTAAAGTTAAAAGGGGATAGATTCCATACAAACTTAAGGAAGTTCTTCACCCAGAGAGTGGTAGAAAACTGGAACACTCTTCCTGAGGCTGGTATAGGGGAAAACACCCACCAGGGATTCAAGACAAAGTTAGACAAGTTCCTGCTGAACCAGAACGTACGCAGGTAAGGCTAGTCTCAGTTAGGGCACTGGTCTTTGACCTAAGGGCCGCAGTGGAAGCGAACTGCTGGGCATGATGGACCACTGGTCTGACCCAGCAGCGGCAATTCTTATGTTCTTATATTCTTATGTACAATCATCAGTCTATCCTGCTGCCTCTGCTGCACCCTGGAAATCACCTCACCTGCCTGGTTCTGTGGCTGATCTGCTGCTGGGCCCAGCACCCAGCAAGGCACCCCTCAAGGACCTGCCCCCAAGATTTTTCCTGTGCCCTGGAGTCCTGTGAGTCCCAACCATGGACGCTTGAATGGCAGTGGCAGTTCTGCAGCTGAGGAGGTTCCTGTGAAGCTTGGCTTGGTGGACTGGTCACTGGTTGCAATTGTGGTTGGACTGTGGAGGGTGGTGCAGCAGGAGTGATGACCTCACTGATTCTAATAGCTTGCTAGGTGGGCAGTTTGCTTACCAAGGCCTCTGTGTAATTCTGGAGATTTTGCTGCATCCCCAGAAGCTGCTGCCAGAGATTCACTCCTGTTGGACTTGCAGCCCCTCAAACAGCAGCTGTAGCTTCTGTCACTAGTAGTGGCCAAAGCAAAACAACTGGGTGAATAATAAACAGGGAATTGTTCCAAGGCTTGATAATCACAAAAAACAATAAAGGAACAAAACTGTAGAAATTTTTAATACCTTTTAGAACCGAGATGGTGCTCAGAATCCACGGATGGAATGGAAAAAGCTCAGCGTGGGGAACAAACCCCTAAAGAGTTTTTCACAGAATCTATCATCGCACCAACTATTGTGGTAGAAAGGTGATTAAAAATATTTCTTAAAAGACGGCGTAATATTTTTTTGTCCATAAAGTGAATAAATATCCGATACTTTAAGAATTCAAAAATAGTGAAAGCAATCAAACTTAACTTGAATGTCCATACAGCGATGGTCCGGCGAGGTTCTGACGCGTTTCGCCGAAATGGCTTCTTCAGAGAACCCGCTGCGCTGTGTGTAATTCAAATATAAATCCTTCCTAAACAAAAACAAAAAGAAGGTGAAGCTTTATAAGATTCAAAGAAACAAGGTGTATAAAAACTCTCGACGCAGTCGGCAGGATACCTGGTTCAAAGGAAAAAGTCTCTCATTTCCTGTGACGTCAGTGCTCAACTGAGCACCCTGTATTTATGATGTACCAAACTGTCCATCATCAGTGTAGAAACACCCACCATTCGACTTCTCGATTCAGTCCAGTAGGAGTCACTGTCCTCCAATGATAGATCCATCTCTGCTCATGTTTCCACAACCAGGCTTGAACATTACCTCCTCTCGTTAGATGGGCCACTTCCAGAATTAAAAATTGAAGGTCATTTAGCTGATGTGATGCCGAGTGCCAGTGCTGCACTAAAGGGGCTCCCATTTCACCCCTCCTAATTTTGCTCAAATGCTCAGTAATGCGTACCTTAATACTGCGGGTGGTATGTCCAATGTATAACAACTTGCACGGACATATAATCATATATACAACACCCCGAGTGTCACAATCCGTATGATGTTGAAGAATGTGAAATTTAGGTAAGTTGAGATGATTGATGCGAGTTGTTTCAAGAGCATAAGAGCATATAGTGCAGTTTCCACATTTGAAATGACCCTTAGACTGCTCAGATATGTGAATGTGTTTACTAACAAATTGAGAGGTGGTGATGTGATCTCGTAAATTTCTGCCTCGGGAGAATGCAAACAATGGGGGTTGAGAGAGCCCTGGGTGTACTGTGGCAGGAGAGTTCCCCTCTGGATATCCGTGGCTCTTCATCACCCTCTTCTGCCTCTCTTGAGCCATCAGCAACTTCTGCAGGAGGTGGGTTCCACCACTGATTCCTCCTGCACTTTATCTCCTGCAAGTGGATCCTGGCTGGTATCCTTAATGTGCTCTTCCTCTCCCACAGTGGTCTCCTGTGAGCCCTTAGCTATACTATAGTAAACTATATTATTTCTTAATTTTTCAAGTTTCAATAAAAATTCAGTGTGGATCGCAAAGCAATTAGCCCTTATACTAGAGAACTACATTTAAAACAAATATAATTTCACTAAGAAATTTGATTAAAGAAGTAAGTTTTCAGTGCCTTTCAAAAGCAAACACATGACTAATTGTCTTAATTGAAGAAGCAAACTATTCTAAATTGTAGGCCCTTGGTATGCAAAAGTCTGTTCAAACAAATGTATACCTAGATCAGCGATGTCAAACTCAATCACATTTAGGGGGCCAAAATCCAAAACACAAGCTGTCAGGTGCCAGACCCCGCCCATCTCCACCCAATCTCCGCCCCATTCATTTTCATATATACACACACAATATAATCTTATTAACAACACATAATGGTTAACCACAAAATTAAACTACACAAAGCACAATGTATGCTTCTTAACATTCATTCCTACCAGAACACAGATAACCCCTATGCAAATACGGGACCAAAAACTAAAAGTACTAATATATACAAACCAAACCCTAAGATTCAAGACTCTTCATGCAGTACAACCCCCAGAGAAAAAGAAACAAATGCATTTCTTCCTGAATAGTGCAAAATATAGACAGCAGATGAAAATTCTCAAAATTGACACAATTCAATCACTAAATTAAAAATAAAATCATTCCCCCTACCTTTGTTGTTTCCCTCCCTCCATGCTGTGTCTCAACTAGGTTCCTCCCTCCGGCAGGTGTCTTACCTTCTGGCCGGCTCCCGCCTGACTGTTTTATGCATCCACAGTGCAATGTGGCGTTTTCATTGCCGCTCCTGGTGTTATCTTCTGGCTGGCTCTTTCCTCCTCACTGCCGCAGTGTGCACAAAGCTGCGGGCAGTGGCTCCTCTGCGCATCCCGCACCTCATCTGGAAGCCTTCCCTCTGATGTTGCGACATCAGAGAGAAGACTTCCGGTTCAGGCACAGGACGCGCATAGGAGCCTTTGCCCGCGGCTTTGTGCACACTGCGGCAGTGAGGAAGAGGGAACCGGGCAGTAGATAACACCGGGGGCAGCAATGAAAACGCTGCATTGCATCGTGGGCCGCATAAAATGGCCAGGCAGGCCAGATTCATCTGTAGGCCTTGAGTTTGACACCTGTGACCCAGATAATGGATAGCAGGGAAATTCAATTTGAAGTATTGTAAACTTCTAGCAGAGGCAAAAACATTTGGAAAATTGAAAGCATGCATCAGTCCATAAAATCAGAATCATGAATGGCCTTATGGACCAAACAGGTTATCTTAAATTGAACTCTCCTCCTAATCAGAAGTTAGTATAACTAATTCGACAATGGAGTGGCTTTCTCAAACTTACCTACCCGGAAAATCAACCTTGTTGCTTTATTCTGCAATAACTGTAATGTCTGATACAGTTTCTCAGTTATACCGTTGTAAAGAGAATTACAGTAGTCTAGGTAAGGAAGCAAAATAGCTTGCACAACAGTCCTAAAATATTAGAATAGATTGTATTGTTCTTAATTGCCTCATCCAAAAAATTTTTTCTCTACCAAAGCATTGATCTGATACTCAAAAGTAAGATTGGAATCAGCAATGATCAAGAAAGCAAGCTAGATGTTTTGCCATTTTGAAAATGAGCATGTTTGGTACTGGATTTTTATGCATCTTCCATGAAAAGTCTAAACTTGGATTTAGATGTCACATTGAAAATGCCCCTCCTTATGAGTCCAATTTCCATTGACAAAAGCAGGTTTGTTCTATTCTACATCATACTTCATATAGGTAGTAATGCAAATGAGCAGGAATTTAACCCTTTTGCCATTCCATCTTCTCCTTCTCTTCCTCAACAGGAAATGCTTTCTGCACACCCTGCAGAGAGGAAGATGACCACAGGAACACTCAGCATTGTTCCTTATTGCTATCCACTGCTATTTCATCTCTTGCGTTATTTCTTCCACTATCATCTTGCAGTCATCATCAGGAACACCTTTGCTCTAAACTGATAGATGGAAGAGAATGTTTGAATGGCTTCACTTTTTTTCTGTCTTCTCTCACCCAAAGGTTCCAGGATGGATATATGGCATGGATATTAATCCAGTTCTTCGCTTTGCCTCCAGAACTCAGTTTGCTATGGTTATATTACTATACTACTTGAGTTCATCCATCCAGGGCTTATGCAAAAGATTGATATAGTGGTTAGAGTGGCTTATGAGCCTGGGTCTTCGTCTCTATGGTTCAGTAGCCCACCCCCCAGACTACTTAAGCCACCTCTGTGCAATTCTACTAGGCTTTCCTATGCCAAGTGCTGATATTCTAGAGGCAGGTATGTACCTTATTTTTTCTGAATTTGTGGAGGTGCGACGGGGTCAGTGAATATGGAGCGTGTGTGTATGTGGGGTTTTTATCTTGGCCCTGCAGTGGTTATCTAGTCACTTTGGAAACCTTTTGGGCACTTATACGTGTCTTTAAATCATCTAAGTCACAAAATATCAGTTCCGTCTTCGCAGTCTCATCAAACCTTCGATTATCCCTGCAGTACGACTAAGTCTAGGTCGGCCCACATCTCAGTGGCGTACCTAGGGTATGTGGCACCCGTGGCCCATCATTTTTTGACACCCCCCCATGTAAAAAAATATTTTTTGTAATGACCATGAAACGGAATAAATGGTCAGAATAGAAACAGTAAGCGAAAATTTTCTTTTATTAAACCTAATATATGTAACCATTATTCCAAACATAACATAACATAAATTATGTCTGAATTGTCATGACATCAGAAGTACATATGGAGTAGTTGTAGGTGATGCTTGGGACAGTTCTGATTGTGTTAGTTCGGTTTTATGTGTTTTTTGAATAGAAGGGTTTTTATTTCTTTTTTGAAGGTTTTGTATTCTGTGGTCGAGGTCAATAGGTTGTAGAGTTGCAGCTCGAATGGCTAGGAGGTTGTCGAACAGTTTTTATCTTTTGATGTTTTTGGTTGAAGGGTGTGTGAATGGTGCGTAAATTCTCCTATGTCTGGTGAGGTGGATTGAATTATTTAGCTGAAAAAATTAGTTAACCCCCCCACCCCCATTCCACACACATTAATTTTCTTCCATTTTTGTTCCCATTATAAAAAACACTGATAAGTTCCCAGAAAAAAATACATTAAAATAAGAAGTGAAAACAAAGGCCCCTACAGATGAGAACATAACATAAGAAAAGCCTAACTGGGTCAGACCAATGGTCCATCATGCCCAGTAGCCCATTCTCATGGTAGCCAATCCAGGTCACTAATACCTGGTCAAAACCCAAAGAGTAGCAACATTCCATGCTACCGATTCAGGGCAAGCAGACACTTCCCCCATGTCTTCATAACAGACTATGGACTTTTCCTCCAGGAATTTGTCCAAATCTTTCTTAAAACCAGTTACACTATCTGCTTTTACCATAACTTCTGGCCACTTCATTTTTAAGCTTAGATCTTTCCTTCCAAACAAAGACCTTGCTAGATGTCAAATACAGCACAAGGTAACTTCACAAGGACTTAGCTGTGCAGGAAATGTGAATCTCCTCATACACCCACCATATAGTGCAAAAATGTGCAAAGGTCTGTTTTGTTTTTTCTTTCGATCACTACATAGCCTAATGCCACACAAGCAGCACTGTTACAAACATATTCTGTAGGTCAATGCTAAGGTTAACAAAGTTTCCTTCCTAGGACCAGAAGGAGATACTGACAAACCACTGGAAGAGACCCCAAAACAACTGCCCAGGAACAACACCCAAAGACCCACTCAGTGTATGAACCAGCTGAGTGGAGTGGACTAACTGGGGGGTGGAAATGGGCCTGGAGTTTGCTCAGCAGACTTTCCCAGACCACCTCTTCCTCTCAACACATTGACACGCTGCCACCACCACCACCAAGAACACCTCACCGGGTAAGCCAGCAATGCTATAAACTTTATAAAACACATTATTATATTTTCTTATAAAGCACATATTTTAACTGAACCTCTAACATCCTCAGCCTTTCCATTCACAAAAATAGAAGGAAGAAAAGTTCCCATTTCCTGCTGTCTCATGTCCCCGGCCTATACAATATTTTTCTTCCGCAGACCCTTCAAAAATCTGACCAAATCCTCATTTCACTTGCATTATAAAGTACTGAGGATGCCATCTCTCCCCAATCCCAGGTCCTAAAGTCTAAGATAGTAGCGCAAACTAGTGCTGCCAGATTCAGGAAAAAAAATTTCGATTCGATTCAGCCTATTGAATTGGTTTATCGATTCAATTTTCCTTCCCAATTGGGTGTTTTTTTCAAACATCCTGGTGGGTTTATTTTATAGTTTTTTCACCCCCCTTTGGCTTCTCCTAACCACACTGGCGCTGTGGTGTAAATAAAATAAAGAAACAAAATGGACTTTTCCTCCCGCTGTTAAATCCTAGCTTATGTTTGCGGTCTAATACCAGCTCTGGCAGGATACACATTTCAAATCTGACATACTGTAATCACAAAACAGAAAATAAAATTAGTTTTTCTACCTTTTGTTGTCTGGTTATTTTTCAAATCTTGTTGGTCCAAGGTCTGGTTGTCTTCTGATAACTTGCTTGCCAGGGTCTCCTTCTTTCTTCTTTCTCCATGCTAACCATCCATCTGCCATCTCTGTCCTCCCCCTTCCGTTTCCCTTCCCTCCCCTCCCCCGGATGTCTGGCATCTTTCCTTTTTTTCGTCTTCCTCCACAGATCCACCTTTTCTTAACTACCCTTTAATCCAGCAGCTCTCCCTCCTTCCCCACCACCCCAGGGTCCACTATCTCTCCCTTTTTTTTTCCCAACTACCCTCCTAACCAGTATCTCTATCCGCTCTCCTCCACACCATCCTTTGTGTCCAACTTCTCTCCCTTTCTGATCCTTCCCTCCCCTAAAACCCATGGTCCATCATCTCTCTCCCTCTCCTCTATTTTCAGACCCATTATTTCTTCCCACCCAAAGTCCGGCATATTCACGTCTCTTTGAACCCTCACCCTTCCCTCCGTGTACTTCTACACCAGGGCCCCCCTCCCCTGAAGGACTGTCCCCCCCTTGAAGGCCTACATCCCCCCGAAGGCCTGTCCCCCCATTGAAGGCCTGTCCCTTCCTTGAAGGCATGCCTACCTGTCCCCCCCCCGAAAGCCTGCACCCCCCCAAAGGCCTGCCTGCCTGTTCCTCTTGAAGGCCTGTCCACCCCTTGAAGGCCTGTCCCCCCCTTTAAGGCCTGCCTGCCTGTCCCCCTTGAAGGCTTGTCCCCCCCATGAAGGCCTGTCTCCCCCTTGAAGGCCTGCCTGCCTGACCCCATTGAAGGCCTGTCCCCCCCCTTTGAAGGCCTGCCTGCCTGTTCCCCTTGAAGGCCTGTCCCCCCCTTGAAGGCATGTTCTCCTGAATGGCTGTCCCCCCCCCTTCCCCACAAGGCCTGCCTGCCCACCCCACCCTGAAGGCCTGCTGCCCCCCACCGAAGGACCGCTCGCCCCCCCCCACCACCACAAAGGACTGCTCATCCCCCCGGCCTCCCCACACCATTTACGTGAGGAAACAGCCTGCACAAGATCATGATGCCAGCGATCTTTGCCTGCTTCGACTGTTTCCTCCGCCGCGGTCCCGCCCCTCCTCTGATGTCAGATGAGGGGCGGGACCGCGGCAGAGGAAACAGCCGAAGCAGGCAAAGATCACTGGCATCGCAATCTTGTGCAGGCTGTTTCCCCAGGTAAATGGGGCGGGGAGGCCGGGGGGAGGGAGGGGGAGGGAATCCAGACGCGACACCCGGACGTCGGAGGCTGAACCGGAAGCAGGGGGGGGAACCGGACCGGGAGCACCCCCTCAAGGCTTGCACCCAGGGCAGACCGCCCCCCCACCCCACCACTTGGTACGCCACTGACTCCACATGCTGGTTGCAGCGCCAGAGCGGTATGCACTTGAGCATGGCGAAGGCCACCGCCACCAAAGCCCGGGCTGCTCACATCCAACGTGCAGACGGGGCAGGGGGGCCCTCCTCATGCCGCAGCCTAAGCCGGTTCCTCCTCACACCGCAGCCTAAGCCCCCGGGACGAACACTAGGCCAGGGGCAGAGGGAGGGAGGGAAGGATAGGGTGGTCCTGTCGGGGGGGAGGGGAGACTGAGGAGAGCACGTGAGCTGAGGTCCCCGGGGCGCTGAGCGCTCCCTGCACATTCTCTCTTGGCTCTCACAGCCAGCCGCTCGCGCCAGCAGGGAGAAATCCCGGGCTCCTTTTGGGCACTCCTGCACTTTGTCCCCAAACACAGCTTCGGGACGCTGAAATGTCCTGATTTCAGAAAGAGAGCAAGTATACTCTAGGTGCTCTCTTTCTGAAAACAGGACATTTCGGCGTCCTGAAATTGTGCTTGGGGACAAGGGAAAGGGTACCTAAAAATGGGATGGTCCTGTTCAAAACAGGACATATGGTCACATTATATATGGCCTTTCTTTGGAGACAAGCAGGGGATATGCAGGCACACTTGTTGGTGAAGTCCTTAGATTGATCCTGTGTGTTGGTGCTCTCCCATAGCAGTAGTAAATGTTTGGCTTAGTGAGCATTTGCAGGAACTCTTCCCTCCCCTTCAGTGGCTCCTCCCCTTGATACTCAGGTTTTCATCAGTGAAGCAGTGAACCAGTGCACAACACAGCTGCTCTCTCTTGTTGGCATGTCTTTGATACAAGCTCCCACAGCTGCTTCAACAGCTTCCTCCCCCCAGGGCCGTGTTTTGGAACCACTGGGGGAGGTAAACTGCCATTCTCCAATGTTGGATAACAGAAGCAAAGAGTCAGGAACCGGTGGGTCATCCTGCAACAAACAGCATACAGTGCCTGCCAACAGAGCCACCCTGGCTTCTCTCAGCCTAATATTATCCAACCACCAGAATAAAGAGGGAAAGGCTCCTGTGGGCCCAGTTTTGGCCTCTTAGTTCCCTACCCTCCACCAGCAGGCCTCCTTCATCGCCAAATGGTAAGACTTTGACGGAAAAAAAAATCCAGTCATCCCCACCTGTTCCTGTGGCTTCTGTTGAGGTACAACTTGTAGGTTACCTTTCCCCCAGGACTCATGTTCAGCACAGCAGGGGGAAATGAAATCAAAATTTCATTCAACATCAGCTTCTACTTATCTCCCACACCTAGTTTTGATGCTGGTGCCAGGGAGCTCAGGTACAGTCAGGTCTACAGCTTAGGGACCACTGGTCTCACCCCATAACACTGGGTCCTTCAACAACTTCTCTTACAGGCTCATAGAGGTTGGATATTTCTTCAACAGATTGCAAATTTAAATCAACAGCCAATGTCTAGGCCAATGTCTAAAGCAAAGCGTTTTTCAAATTTCCCCTCACCATCACCTTCCTCTTCCAAGTATCTGAGTAGATAGCAGGTAAGGCTACCAAAACAAAGTAATCAAAAAAAGGAACAATAAATCAGAACCTCAACCAGTCAGTAAAAGACACTTTTCTCTTGCAACAAATGTGAAAGGATTCTCAGGCAAACTTGGCCTCTTCTCTACCATTCCCTACTCCAGAGTAGTGTCACGAGCAGGCACAAATAACATTTCTTTCATTTACCACAGTGATTTGTGCAAAACCACTGTAGCCTTGTTGCAACAGTCTCAAGCATCTATATTTTCTGCACAAAATATATTGCCACATGTTCCTCGTCCTCCATATATAATCAGCTGAGTCACATTTAGTGCCTTAGCACTCTGCAGAATGCCTATTATTGTTAACTCAGTGGCGTACCAAGGGGGGGCGGGGGGGGAGATGCGCCCCAGGTGCCAGCCCTGAGGGGGTGCTCCCGGCCTTGCCGTTCAGTGCCCCCCCACCCCCGAAGGACCGCTCGCCCCACTGACCTTCCTGCACCACCTATGAAGCAGCCGCAGCAGGATCGCGACGTCAGCGATCCCTGAGCTGCTTGGGCGCTGCTTCCTGCGCCGTGGTCCCGCCCCTCCTCTGACATCAGAGGAGGGGCGGGACCGCGGCACAGGAAGCAGCGCAAGGATCGCTGACGTTGCGATCCTGCTGCGGCTGCTTCATAGGTGGTGCGGGGAGGCCAGGGGGGCGAGCGGTCCTTCGGGGTGGGTCGGGGCATCAGGCCTTCAGGGTGGGGCGGGCAGGCAGGCAGGCAGGCTTTCAAGGGGGAGGGAGGTGACAGGCAGGCAGGCAGGCCTTCAAGGGGGGACAGGCCTTCGGGGGGGTGCAGACCTTCAAGGGGTGCAGGCCTTCAAGGGGGAGGGACAGGCCTTCAAAGGGGGGGCAGGCAGGCCTTCAAGGGGGGGCAGGCAGGCCTTCAAGGGGGGGGACAGGCCTACAAGGGGGTGGGACAGGCCTACAAGGGGGTGGGACAGGCCTTCAAGGGGGGGACAGGCCTTCAGGGGGGGTGCAGGCCTTCGGGGGGGTGCAGACCTTCAAGGGGGTGCAGGCCTTCAAGGGGGGGAAAGGCATGCAGGCCTTCAAGGGGGGACAGGCCTACAAGGGGGTGGGACAGGCCTTGGGGGGGTGCAGGCCTTCGGGGGGGTGCAGACCTTCAAGGGGGTGCAGGCCTTCAAGGGGGGACAAGCCTTCGGGGGGTGTGCAGGCCTTCAGGGGGGCGAGCGGTCCTTCGGGGTGGGTCGGGGCATCAGGCCTTCAGGGTGGGGCGGGCGGGCAGGCAGGCAGGCTTTCAAGGGGGAGGGGGGGTGACAGGCAGGCAGGCAGGCCTTCAAGGGGGGACAGGCCTTCGGGGGGGGTGCAGACCTTCAAGGGTGCAGGCCTTCAAGGGGGAGGGACAGGCCTTCAAGGGGGGGGCAGGCAGGCCTTCAAGGGGGGGCAGGCAGGCCTTCAAGGGGGGGACATAAGAAATGCCTGCACCGGATCAGACCTTCGGTCCATCTAGTCCGGCGATCCGCACACGCAGAGGCCCAGCCAGGCCTACCCTGGCGAATACCTTAGTTACTCGTATCCCTCAATGTGTCTTTCAAGAAGATGTGCATCCAACTTGCCCTTAAATCCTTGAATGGTGGTTTCCTCCACAACCTCTTCCGGGAGAGCGTTCCAGGCGTTCACTACTCGCTGTGTGAAGCAGAACTTTCTGACATTTGTCCTGGCCCTGTCCCCCCACAGCTTCAGTCCATGACCTCTTGTCTGAATCACCTTTGACATTGTGAATAAAGTTGTTCCCTGCTCTATTTTGTAAAATCCTTTCAGTATTTTAAAAGTCTCTATCAGATCCCCTCGCAGTCTCCTCGTCTTGAGGGTGAATAATCCTAGTTTTCTGAGGCGATCTTTGTAGCTCAAGTTCTCCATACCTTTTACAAGCTTCGTCGCTCGCCTCTGCACCCTCTCCAGTAGTATTATATCCTTCTTTAAGTAGGGAGACCAATGTTGGACACAGTATTTCAAGTGTGGTCTTACCATCGCTCTATAAAGCAGCATTATGACATCCTCAGATCTACTCGTGATACCCTTCAACATGTTTGTTCACAGTCTCGAAAAACTTAAGTAAATTCGTCAAACATGACTTCCCCTTCCTGAAGCCATGTTGACTAGCTTAGAGAAGTTCTTGGAGGAAAAGTCCATACACAGTTATAAAGTTATATAGGTTTAGAAAGCCACTGCTTATCCTTACGATTGTACCACCTACTGATAACTTGGATTGGCCACATACAGAGTTATGATATTTGATCTGTCCAGTATGATATATCTTATGTTACTATGTGCCTATGCTCAGAGAAGAATATTTGTTGAGACTACCAATGAGTACATTTGTTTTAAGTGCTATTTTGCCATCCTGTTTTTAAATTTATTTATTTTAAATTTAAATCCTGTTTTTAAATTTAAGCAATACAGGCCTACAAGGGGGTGGGACAGGCCTACAAGGGGGTGGGACAGGCCTTCAAGGGGGGGACAGGCCTTCAGGGGGGGTGCAGGCCTTCGGGGGGTGTAGGCCTTTGGGGGGGTGCAGACCTTCAAGGGGGTGCAGGTCTTCAAGGGGGGGAAGGCATGCAGGCCTTCAAGGGGGGACAGGCCTACAAGGGGGGGGGGGACAGGCCTACAAGGGGGTGGGACAGGCCTTCAAGGTGGGACAGGCCTTGGGGGGGTGCAGGCCTTCGGGGGGGGTGCAGACCTTCAAGGGGGTGCAGGCCTTCAAGGGGGGGACAAGCCTTCGGGGGTGTGTGCAGGCCTTCAGGGGGGGTGCAGACCTTCAAGGGGGTGCAGGCATTCAAGGGGGGGACAGGCCTTCAAGGGGGGGACAGGCAGGCAGGCCTTCAAGGGGGGACAGGCCTACAAGTGGGGGGGACAAGCTACAAGGGGGTGGGACAGGCCTTCAAGGGGGGACAGGCCTTCAGGGGGGGTGCAAACCTTCAAGGGGGTGCAGGCCTTCAAGGGGGGGACAGGCCTTCAAGGGGGGGACAGGCCTACAAGGGGGTGGGACAGGCCTTCAAGGGGGGACAGGCAGACCTTTAAGGGGGGACATGCCTTTGGGGGGGACCCTGGTTTAGAAGTACACGGAGGGAAGGGGGTGTTCAAAGAGACGTGCATATGCCAAACTTTGGGGGAGGGGGGGAGAAATAATGGGTCTGAAAATAGAGGAGAGGGAGAGAGATGATGGACCATGGGATTTAGGGAGGGAAGGAACAGAAAGGGAGAGAAATTGGACACAAGGGATGGTGTGGAGGAGGGCTAGAGATACTGGATAGGAGGGTAATTAGGAAAAGAAAGGGAGAGATGGTGGACTCTCTGGTGGTGGGGAAGGTGGGAGAGATGCCGGATGAAAGGGTAGTTAAGAAAAGGTGGATCTGTGGAATGAGATGAAAAAAAGGAAAGATACCAGACTTCCTGGGAAGGGAAGGGAAATGGAAAGGGAGGACAGAGTTGGCAGATGGATGGTTAGCATGCAGAAAGAAGGAGACCCTGGCAAGCAAGTTATCAGAAGAAAACCAGAGCCTTGGACCAACAAGATTTGAAATATAACCAGACAACAAAAGGTAGAAAAATTAATTTTATTTTCTGTTTTGTGATTATAATATGTCAGATTTGAAATGTGTATCCTGCCAGAGCTGATGTTGGACTGCAAACGTGAGCTAGGATTTAACAGAGAGAGGAAAAGTCCTTTTTGTTTCTTTATTTTATTTACACCACAGCGCCAGTGTGGTTAGGAGAAGCCAAAGGGGGTGAAAAAGCTATAAAACCCACCAGGAGTTTTGAAAAATATCACCCAACTGGGCAGGAAAATCGAATTGAAAAACCAATTCAATAGGCTGAATCGAATCGAAATTTTTTTTCCTGAATCTGGCAGCATTAGTTTGCGCTACTGTCTTAGACTTTAGGTCCTGGGATTGGGGAGAGATGGCATCCTCAGTACTTTATCATGCAAGTGAAATGAGGATTTGGTCAGACTTTTGAAGGGTCTGCAGAAAAAAAATATTGTATAGGCCGGGGACATGAGACAGCAGGAAATGGGAACTTTTCTTCCTTCTATTTTTGTGAATGGAAAGGCTGAGGATGTCAGAGAGTTCAGTTAAAATATGTGCTTTATAAGAAAATATAATAATGTGTTTTATAAAGTTTATAGCATAGCTGGCCTACCCAGTGAGGTGTTCCTAGTGGTGATGGTGGCAGCGTGTCAATGTGTTGAGAGGAAGAGGTGGTCTGGGAAATTCTGCTGAGCAAACTCCAGGCCCATTTCCACCCCCCAGTTAGTCCACTCCACTCAACTGGTTCACACACTGAGTGGGTCTTTGGGTGTTGTTTTGGGATCTCTTCCAGTGGTTTATCAGTATCTCCTTCTGGTCCAAGGAAGGAAACTTTGTTATCCTTAGCATTGACCTACAGAATATGTTTGTAACAGCGCTGCTTGTGTGGCATTAGGCTATGTAGTGATCGAAAGAAAAAAACAGACCTTTGCACATTTTTGCACTATATGGTGGGTGTATGAGGAGATTCACATTTCCTGCACAGCTAAGTCCATGTGAAGTTACCTTGTGCTGTATTTGACATCTAGCAAGGTCTCTGTTTGAAAGGAAAGATCTAAGCTTAAAAATGAAGTGGTCAGAAGTTATGGTAAAAGCAGAGAGTGTAACTGGTTTTAAGAAAGATTTGGACAAATTCCTGGAGGAAAAGTCCATAATCTGTTATTAAGACATGGGGGAAGTGTCTGCTTGCCCTGGATCGGTAGCATGGAATGTTGCTACTCTTTGGGTTTTGACCAGGTATTAGTGTCCTGGATTGGCTACCATGAGAATGGGCTACTGGGCATGATGGACCATTGGTCTGACCCAGTCAGGCTATTCTTATGTTATGTTCTCATCTGTAGGGGCCTTTGTTTTCACTTCTTATTTTAATGTATTTTTTTTCTGGGAACTTATCAGTGTTTTTTATAATGGGAACAAAAATGGAAGAGAATTAATGTGTGTGGAATGAGGGGGTAACTAATTTCTTCAGCTAAATAATTCAATCCACTTCAAACAGACATAGGAGAACTCACGCACCATTCACACACCCTCCAACCAAAAACGTCAAAAGAAAAAAACTGTTCGACAACCTCCTAGCCATTCGAGCTGCAACACTCGACCCCCAACTCTACAACCAATTGACATCGACCACAGACTGCAAAACCTTCAAAAAGAAATAAAAACCCTTCTATTCAAAAAACACATAAAACCGAACTAACACAATCAGAACTGTCCCAAGCATCACCTGTAACTACTCCATATGTACTTCTGATGTCATGACAATTCAGACATAATTTATGTTATGTTATGTTTGGAATATAAGAAAATTTTTACTGCCTGTTTCTATTCTGACCATTTATTCCGTTTCATGGTCATTGCAAAAAATATTTTTTTACATGGGGGGGGGGGTGTCAAAAAATGATGGGCCCCGGGTGCCACATACCCTAGGTACGCCACTGTGTTAACTAACATTCTTTAGACTTCCTAGCAGCAGGATCCTAGGTAAAACCATACTCAACCAGATCCTCATTTGAGATTTTCATCTCTTTCATTTAATCTTCACCCCTCTAGTTATTATTCTCCTGCAGAGCAATAGTGTTCAGGGTGCGCTGGGCAAGAGCAAGTACTGCATACTGAAGACTATCTGATATCAATACGTCAAACATATGTGCCGCCTGCCTTGTCCTTGAAATATAGGCCTCTAGCAAAATATTCTTCTTCTCCATGGTTATCCAGGAATTGAGCCAAGGCTGCTGAATGTCTCTGGGAAGCTCAGTTAGCTCTTAGATATTTTTTTGCAGTCTGCCAGCATCATATCTACACACACCTCCATAGCTGACCACTTTCTTACATTGACTACCTCCTTAAGTTAACCTAATTTTCAAAGACCGGGATGCACCACATGTACGCAATGGAATACTGCCCTCTATATATTTACTACCTCTGTAAGTTGTATCTTGACCACTTGGATTGTGACATTATTAATTTACCCTCTATAACTTGACCAGTTGAGTCCCTTCTAACCAAGGGATAGAATGTGTGGGCTTTGCCCCTTAGTTGTATTATTTTTTCCTTTAGTATAAATTATTTTTTCATTCATTTATTTATTTGGTTGGTTGGTTTTATATCCTGTCCTCCCCAAAGAGTTCAGAAAGGGTTATAGGATTATAGTCATGGCATTACAATTCACCTTCACATAGAACAGAGATGCGCAATTCCAGACCTCGAGAGCCACAGGCAGGTCAGGTTTTCAGGATGTCCATAATGGATATGTATGAGATGGATTTGCATGCACTTGCCTCCTTGAGATGCAAATCTATCTCATGCATATTTATTGTGAATATCCTGAAAACCTGACCTGCCTATGGCTCTCAAGAACCGGAATTGCCTACCCCTGACATAGAATACTCTTAGATCGGTGCATGTAGAGCCATCTTATCTTACAGAATGATATGACTATGCAAATCTACAGAGTTACAGTATGATCATACATGGTGATAAGACTATAAAATATTACTATATTATTTGGAATGTCAATGAGAAAGAAAAGTCAAATTTCTGCAAAGAATAATAAGCTATTACTTATTATGACGGGAGTTGTCATTCAGCAGATTACATTTAATTGGAAAAATTGGAATAGATTAAATTATAGTTTTTGGTGGAATTCATTATGTCATATATACAAGATGGAAAGAATGTTAGCCTTGCAGAAAGGTAATTTTAATAACTTTCAGGAGGTTTGGAGGCCATTAATAGAATATTGTAATGAGTAGTTATTGGACTATCATTTTTCCCTAATAGGTATAATTGCAAAGTAGGGGGGGGGAGGATTTCTGATCTGATATTAAATGATTAGATTAATAGGACAGAATATATAATATATTATATTATATGATATATATACTGCATATGAATTAGTAGGGTTGGGAGGGAGGGTTTAAATATTACGATTTAAGTTAAATTGATAGAGAATCAAGTGATATTGTATAAGTTTAAATGTTATTTTATGATACACTTGTTGTAAGATGTAAAATGAATAAAGAATTTAAAAAAAAAGAATATTACAGTGTTGGATTAGACCTAACGTCCTATTGTTTATCATGTGTTGAAGATTTTTTCAACATGGAGTGGGACTGAATTGTAGGTATATCCTACAATTACTGTACATGATTAGGGTTATCATATTTTTCAAACAGAAAATCTGGACCCATGGCATCACATGCATGCGTGAATGCCATCCCGACGTCCCTCGTTGCCAGAAGCTTTTCAAAACCCGGACAAAGTGCTGGGTTTTGTAAAGCCGTCTGGATTCCTGGACCTATTCTCAAAAGGAGGACATGTCCAGGAAAATTCGGACGTCTGGTAATCCTACACATGAAGGCCCAAAGGAAAGAACTCAAAGAGCTGACATTGAAGGAAAAGGTTCATTTTCTACATTTTCTGGAAAGCAGCAGCTAAAGAAAGACGGCGGAACATTTTTGTGTTAGCAAGACCACATTTGGCAACTTCTGGCAGGGGAATACAACCACACTTACCTTCCTACCTTCTCCCCTCTAAGGGGGAAATGTCCAGTCATCTTCTGATGTAATCCGCTTAGATCTGTAAGGTACAGGCGGAATAGAAGTCAGTAATGTAATGTAATGTAAGATATATATGCATTTTTCAGTTAGAGACAAAACTGAGTATCAAGGAGAGGAGCCATTGAAGGTGGGAGTTTCTGAACATGCTCAGTAAGCCAAAAGCTTACTATTGCTATGGGAGAGCACCGACACAGGATCAGTCTGAAGGGTGACAGGCCAAAAGCGTGCGACGACAAACTTCACTTTTTCCCTAAAAAAGAGGGAAAAAGTTAAGTTTCCAGTAAATGAGGGGGGTTACAACCCCCCAAACCTCCCCCCCCCAAAGCCAGCGCGATCTCTGTTAAGTAAAGTGAAGGGGTTCCCCATCAACACCCCCCGTCGGAGTCCCTTAAAATACTGTTTTTCTTCGGCGCGCTTCCGCCTTGCACTCAGTTGTCTGCGCTGGGTTGTCGGAGCGCCTTTGTCGTCGCATGCTTTTGTCTATGAACCGTCTGAAGACTTCACCACCAAGTGTGGCTGAATTCCCCTGCTGTCTATGGAGAACTCGTATTATAGGTATGCAACTTCGCTTTCTAGTCTGCCCATCCATATCATCTGCTATCTAAAAATCAGAGGAGAAATTAGGTTTTACCTCCTATCTTTTTAAAATTATTTATTTAAGGCTTACCAGACTAATCCAGAACCTGTGGGTTATGTCTTGTCAACCAACAGATAGAAAAGGCACAATTGCTGTGACCTGTGCCTTATAAAGGCACCGTGCAGCTGCTCAATATTTTGGCATGATCAGGCATCTTCCACCTCACTCCCCACCCCCACCTGTAATTCAACATCACCCCTGTCCCATACCATTCTATCTTAAACATAGTCTTTTGTTAGCTTCTGGCAGCAGCAGCTTTGTACATACACTGCCTGCAGCCTGGTCCGAAGCTTTCCTTCTAGCTCATTCCCTCTTCTCTCACATCACTCCTGTTTCTTCATGGGTGGGGCAGGACAGTGGCATACCTAGGGTATGTGGCACCCGAGGCCCATCATTTTTTCACATCCCGCCCCATGTAAAAAATATTTTTTGTAATAACCATGAAAAATAAATGGTCATAATAGAAACAGGCACTGAAAATTTTCTTTTATTGAACCTCATATATGTAACCATTATTCCAAACATAACATAAATTATGTCTGAATTGTCATGACATCAGAAGTACATATGGAGTAGTTGCAGGTGATGCTTGGGACAGTTCTGATTGTGTTAGTTCGGTTTTATGTGTTTTATGAATAGAAGGGTTTTTATTTCTTTTTTGAAGGTTTTGTAGTTTGTGGTCGAGGTCAATAGGTTGTAGAGTTGGGGGTGTGTTAGGAGGTTGTCGAAAAGTTTTTTTTTCTTTTGACGATTTTGGATGGAGGGTGTGTGAATGGTGCGTGAGTTCTCCTATGTCTGGTTGAGCTGGATTTAATTATTTAGCTGAAGAAATTAGTAACCCCCCCCCCCCATTCCACACACATTAATTCTCTTCCATTTTTGTTCCCATTCTAAAAAACACTGATAAGTTCCCAGAAAAAAAAATACATTAAAATAAGAAGTAAAAAAACAAAGGCCCCTACAGATGAGAACATAACATAAGAATAGCCTAACTGGGTCAGACCAATGGTCCATCATGCCCAGTAGCCCATTCTCATGGTAAACAATCCAGGTCACTAGTACCTGGTCAAAACCCAAAGAGTAGCAACATTCCATGCTACCGATCCAGGGCAAGCAGACACTTCCTCCATGTGTTAATAACAGACTATGGACTTTTCCTCCAGGAATTTGTCCAAACCTTTCTTAAAATCAGCAACGCTATCTGCTTTTACCATAACTTCTGGCCACTTCATTTTTAAACTTAGATCTTTCCTTCCAAACAGAGACCTTGCTAGATGTCAAATACAGAAAGAACAAGGACTTAGCTGTGCAGGAAATGTGAATCTCCTCATACACCCACCCAGTAGCGTACCAAGGGGGGGATGGGGGGGGGGAGGTCCGCCCCGGGTGCAAGCACTGAGGAGGTGCTCCCGGCCTTGGCGTTCAGTCCCCCCCCAAAGGACTGCTCGCCCCCTGGCCTCCCCGCACCACATACGAAGCAGCCCGCAGCGGGATCACGATGCCTGCGATCACTGCACTGCTTCGGTGTTGCTTCCTCCGCCGCAGTCCCGCCCCTCCTCACGCGTTGTGAGGAGCAGCGAGGCAGAGGAAGCACAAACAAGCAGGGAAGATCAGGAGAGAGCTACCAGCGGCGGCGGAGAGGAGCGGGTAGCGGCGAGAGGAAGCTCCGCCCACCCCCTCCGCATCATCAGCGTCATCGACCCGACTCCCCCTTAACAGGAAGGGAGCCAGGGTGCGAAGGCCACTTCAGCCGTGTGGAGAGGAGCAGCGAGGCAGTGAAAGTCGTGTTGTGAGGAGCAGCGAGGCAGAGGAAGCACAAGCAAGCAGGGAAGATCAGGAGAGAGCTACCAGCGGCGGCGGAGAGGAGCGGGTAGCGGCGAGAGGAAGCTCCACCCACCCCCTCCGCATCATCAGCGTCATCGACCCGACTCCCCCTTAACAGGAAGGGAGCCAGGGCGCGAAGGCCACTTCAGCCGCGTGGAGAGGAGCAGCGAGGCAGTGAAAGTCGCGTTGTGAGGAGCAGCGAGGCAGAGGAAGCACAAGCAAGCAGGGAAGATCAGGAGAGAGCTACCAGCAGTGGCGGAGAGGAGCGGGTAGCGGCGAGAGGAAGCTCCGCCCACCCCCTCCGCATCATCAGCGTCATCGACCCGACTCCCCCTTAACAGGAAGGGAGCCAATGGCGCGTGGCCATTCGGCGCGCGGCGAAGGCGAGCGGCAAAGGCGCTCGCCTTAGCGAGTGCACCTTTGCGAAGGAGCCAGGAAGTTAGGTTGCCCAAAAGAAAGACCAAAAGCGTAAGTTACAAGGCTTTTCCTACCTAGCCACACAGCAGGGAACACTTCTTTCACACCACACTCCTAGAACACACCTAAAACAAGCACTCACCTAAAACACCCAAAGCACAGCAGCACAAACAGACTCACTACTAACTAGAAGACAACAACAGGAAGTCGGGTCACACACAACCGACAGAAACAGAAGATTCACATACAGCCCAGACTTCAGAAGGGAAATGATCGCCCACGGTACCCAGAAGATGGGCTTTCCAGTCTTCTGCATTGACTGCAATATGTATGACTACCTCCCCTCGGGGACCAGGGCATACGTTTGCAGTCGGTGCAGAGAACTGGATAGCCTGAAACAACAAGTTCGTATGCTGGAGGGAACAGTGAGAGAACTGGAAGAACTCCTCACCTGTAAAGAAGAAGAACCCAGCAAGCAGGAGAAGTTGCTTGTGACATCTAGTGCCAGCGAAGAGATCGAGGAACTTGAGAAATTCATCGAGGAAGCCCACCAGCAACATGTTGAAGTCCCAGGGTTGGACAGCTGTACCCGAACTACCCAGGAAGAAGGCCATGGTGAGATGGGTGGAGATACCACTACAATTGATGAAGAGTCGGCAGCTGAGGTTGGGGGATGTGCCACAGAAGAAAGAAGACAGGACCTACACCATGGACGTGGACTTGCGACCCCCAAGAAACCCTCAAATAGAGAAGATAGGGATCATCATTGGAGATTCCATTATACGCAATGTAGACAGCCACATTGCAGGAGGAAGAGAAGACAGACTGGTCACCTGCCTGCCCGGAGCAAGAGTGAAGGATGTGGCTGGCAAGATCATCAGGATCATAGACAGCGCAGAAGGGAAGGACACTGCGGTACTTATCCACGTGGGAACCAACGACGTGAGAGGACGGAAGTACGATAGTGAGGAAATGAAGAACCAGCTCCGCTCACTTGGAAGAAAACTGAAGGTCAGGGAGGTGACAGTGGCATTTTCTGAGATCCTCCCGGTACCGAGAGCAGATGCGAAGAGGCAAGATGAGCTGCGAGAAATCAACGCCTGGATGAGACGATGGTGCGAGGAAGAAGGGTTTGACTTCGTGCACAACTGGACGACGTTCTGGGGAAGGAGCAGGTACTATAGGAAGGACGGAGCAGGTACTATAGGAAGGACGGACTACACCTCACCAAAGAAGGGGCGAGAATATCGGCTGGAAACATGAAGAAGATCATTGAGAAGACTTTAAACTGAAGATCAGGGGAGAGCGGACAGTCGACAACCAGTTGATGGCCCGGACAGCAGGAAATAAGGACATCCGCTCAGATGAAGAAGAAGAACTTGATGCAAATGAGGGAGACAACAATGGAGCGCAAATAGATGCAGTAAAAGATACAATAAGGACTTTGAAGCCCAGAAAATCTAAGAAGGCAACACAAAGGGAGCTTAAATGTATGTACACGAATGCCAGAAGCCAGAGAAATAAAATGGGGGAGTTGGAAACACTAGCTAGATGCGAAGAAATAGATATCACTGGCATAACAGAAACATGGTGGAACAAGGAAAATGAATGGGATACAGTACTGCAGGGATACAAGCTTTACAGAAGAGACAGAACAGGGCAGAAAGGGGGAGGCATTGCCCTATATGTCCAGGAAGGAGTAGAATCTACTGGAGAAGGGAAGGCGGAGGAGAAAACGAAACTGGAGTCCCTCTGGGTAAAGATCCCCAGACAAAACGGAGCAGACATAAAAATAGGTCTCTACTATCGACCCCCAGGTCAGATGGAGGAAACAGACTCGGATATGATAGATGAAATAAAACATGAATGTAGGACGGGCAATGTAACTATCATGGGAGACTTCAATTTCCCAGGAATAGACTGGAACCTAGTAACCTCAAGCTGCGACAAAGAAATAAAGTTCCTGGAAATGATGGGTGACTGCTTCCTAGAACAAATGGTAGGAGAACTGACAAGAGGAAACGCCACCTTGGACTTGGTCCTAAATGGCATAACTGGGCAAACAAAAGATGTAGAAGTCACGGTCCCGCTAGGAACGAGCGACCACAGTATGATCTACTTTAAACTCGACATCGGGAAGGGGAAGCGAACAAAGACCCTAACCAAGACCTTTAACTTTAAAAAAGGAAGATACAATAACATGAGAGCCATGGTAAGAAAACGGATCAAGAAAAGGATATCCAAAATCGAAACGGTAGAACAAGCATGGTCCCTACTAAAAAAACTATCACCGAAGCACAGAATCTATACATCCCGCAGATAGCCAAAGGAAGGAAAACTAAAGCCAAAAGAGAACCAGCTTGGCTAACCAAAGAGGTGAAGGATGCAGTTAGGGAAAAGAAAGACTCATTCAAAAAATGGAAGCGCGAGAAAACAACTGAGGCTTGGAACAGTCATAAAGACGACCAGAAGAAGTGCCACAAGGCTGTGAGAGAAGCCAAAAGGGCCTATGAGGAAAAGATAGCCCAAGAGGCCAAAAACTTCAAACCATTTTTTAGATATGTTAAAGGGAAGAAACCTGCAAAGGAGACAGTGGGCCCTCTCGACGACCAAGGAAGAAAAGGATACATCAAAGAGGACAAACAGATTGCAGACAGATTAAATTCCTTCTTTGCTTCTGTCTTTATCAAGGAAGACACCACATCAATACCTGAAACAGTGGAAGTTTTCAAGGGGGAAATAGAGGAGAGCCTCACCACAGTGAAGGTGGATCTGGACCAGGTATACTATCAGATTGACAAACTAAAAAGTGGCAAATCCCCTGGCCCAGACGGAATTCACCCGAGAGTATTAAAAGAACTAAAGGTGGAAATCGGAGAACTACTGCAAACCCTCGCTAACTTGTCAGTTAGAACCGGACGGATACCAGAAGACTGGAAGATAGCGAACGTAATACCAATCTTCAAAAAAGGATCAAGGGGAGAACCGGGAAACTATAGACCAGTGAGTCTCACATCGGTCCCTGGGAAAATGGTTGAGGCGTTGATTAAAGACAGCATTGTACAGCACCTGGATAACCATGACCTGCTGAGAGGTAGTCAGCATGGCTTCAGGAAAGGGAAGTCATGCTTGACAAACTTACTTCGGTTTTTCGAGAGAGTGAACAAACAAGTCGATAGCGGAGAACCGGTTGACATAATATACTTGGACTTCCAGAAAGCGTTCGACAAAGTACCTCATGCGAGACTTCTCAAGAAACTACAAAGTCATGGAATAGAAGGGGATATACTAAGATGGATAGGAAAATGGCTAGAAAACAGAAGACAGAGAGTGGGCATAAATGGGAAGTACTCAGACTGGAAGAAAGTAACTAGCGGTGTACCTCAGGGCTCAGTTCTTGGGCCTATCTTATTCAATATCTTCGTAAATGACCTGGAAGAAGAAACGACCAGTGCTATCATCAAGTTTGCAGATGACACAAAACTATGCCGAGCAATCAGGTCACAAAAAGACAGCGAAGAACTCCAGAGAGATTTGAAGCAACTTGAGAGATGGGCAGAAAATTGGCAGATGAGTTTTAATGTAGAAAAATGCAAAGTGATGCACCTGGGCAGTAAAAACAAGGAGCATGGGTACAAACTGTTAGGTATAACATTGGGGAAGAGCGAACAAGAAAAAGACCTGGGAGTACTGATAGATAGAACCCTGAAGCCATCGGCTCAATGTGCAGCGGCGGCAAAGAAAGCTAACAGGATGTTAGGCATGATAAAGAAAGGAATCACGAGTAGATCAAGGGAGGTCATAATGCCGCTTTATAGAGCAATGGTCAGACCACACCTGGAATACTGTGTCCAACACTGGTCTCCATACCTGAAGAAGGATATAACACTACTGGAGAGGGTGCAGAGAAGAGCGACGAAGCTAGTAAAAGGTATGGAGAACTTGAGCTACAAAGATCGCCTCAGAAAACTGGGACTATTCACCCTTGAGAAGAGAAGACTGAGAGGGGATCTGATAGAGACTTTTAAATTGCTAAAAGGGATCGACATAATGGAGCAAGCTCACTCACCAGCAGGGGGAAAGGATGGTGAGCAAGAAACAGCGTTATTCACATTGGCAAATGTAACCCAGTCTCGGACCAGAGGTCATGGCCTGAAGCTGAGAGGGGACACGGCCAGGACAAACATCAGAAAGTTCTGCTTCACACAGCGAGTAGTGAACGCCTGGAACTCTCTCCCAAAAGAGCTGGTGGAGGAAACCACCATTCTAGGATTTAAGGGAAAATTGGACGCACATCTTCTTGCAGAAGACATTGAGGGATACGAGTGACCATTGTATTTGCCAGGGTGTGCCTGGCTGAGCCTCCGCGTGTGCGGATCGCCGGACTAGATGGATCCGGTGCAGGCATTTCTTATGTTCTTATGTTCATTATTTCTTCCCACCCAAAGTCCGGCATATGCACATCTCTTTGAACCCCCCCATTCCCTCCATGTATTTCTACACCAGGGCCCCCTCCCTGAAGGCCTGTCCCCCCCTTAAAGGTCTGCATCCCACCCCTGAAGGCCTGCACCCCCCGAAGGCCTGCCCCCCTTGAAGGCCTGCCCCGCCCCTTGAAGGCCTGCCTGCCTGATCCCCTTGAAGGCCTATCCCCCCCTTGAAGGCCTGTCCCCCCCTTGAAGGCCTGCACCCCCCAAAGGCCAGTTCCCCCCTTGAAGGCCTGTCCCTCCCTTGAAAGCCTGCCTGCCTGCCTCCCCCCTTGAAGGCCTGTCTCTCCCTTGAAAGTCTGCCTGCCTGTCTCCCCCCTTGAAGGCCTGTTCCCCCTTTGAAGGCCTGCCTGCCTGTCCCCCCTTTGAAGGCCTGTCCCCCCCTTGAAGGCCTGCCTGTCCCCCCCTTGAAGGCCTGCCTGCCTGTCACCCCCCTCCCCCTTGAAGGCCTGCCTGCCTGTCTGCCTGCCCGCCCGCCCCACTCTGAAGGCCTGATGCCCCGACCCACCCCGAAGGACCGCTCGCCCCCCTGGCCTCCCCGCACCACCTACGTCAGAGGAGGGGCGGGACCGCGGCTGAGGAAGCAGCGCCGAAGCAGCGCAGGGATCGCTGGCATCGCGATCCCACTGCGGGCTGCTTCGTAGGTGGTGCGGGGAGGCTAGAGAGGCGAGCGGTCCTTCGGAGGGTGGACTGAATGCCAATGCCGGGACCTAGATTCAGTCAAAGGAGACAAAATGAAAGGTCTTTTATTTCTCACTAAAAAGCATCAGATGAGTAATGCAAGCCTCAAATGTTTGCCCTTTTATTCTTGTCTTTCCTGTTAGCAGCAGACATGAACCAAGGTCTAGAAGTAAAAGAGGACAGCAAATCTATCGCAGTGATAAGGAGATAGTTGGTTCTATATATGGTAAGATGCTGACTGAGAGATGAATAAAATATGGAATCAATAATACAGCTAATGCTTAAGCACAGTGCCAACTCTGGATGAAGAAAGAGACAGAGAGAATTAATGCAAGTAAAATCAGAGAAGAAAGAAGGCCAGATTGAAAATCGTGTCCCTTTCTCTGACATATACTTACAAAAGACATACACAGGCAGACAAAAGACATACAAAAGACATACACAAACAAACACAGCATGTTCACAAGCAGTAGAAATATATTTCAGTATACAGTGTTCAATAATTAGAACAAATCAAGAAATAACAAACTATCAGGAGGGGTTAAAGACCCTATTATTCCAGCAGGCATACAGAACTACATAATTATTAACTGTCTTTGCAGAAGCTGAGGTTTTTGTTTTTGTTTTTTTAAATTATTTATTATTGGTGTGCCTTTGAAATGTTGAGAATATTTGTTTTAATTATGAATGTACTGTATTTTTTATTCTGCCTACAAAGATTGATAGGAGGACTATAAAGTTTTTAAATAAAATAGATAAGTAGATAAAAACTATTGACAGGATGTGTTCTTAACCTAGGAAGTAGGGGAAAGCAAAGCAGCAAAGCAGACCTCCATGTGAGTCATTTCAATAGAATGCAGATCAAATAATGGGTGTGGCTCAAGTTATATCTATTCTACTTCAATGAGGTTCAGAGATTGAGAGATAAGACACAAGTTCATACTGTATAGAATACCCAGAATGTAATTATTCTTAAATGTCTATATGAGTAGTTCAACAGTAAGCTGACAGGTTTCTTGCTTCTATTAAGGATACCCTGCATTTATATAATAAGCCCGAGAATATGGAAAATACCCTGATTAGCAAAAAATCTTTGTTTAATACATTTTCCCAAAATACCGCTGAAAAGGCTGCTGAAAAGTTCTCAGCCCAACAAACAAAGTTGGGGCAGTCTCCATCGAGGGCAGTACACTTAGGAGTCCTTTTACTAAGGCGCACTAACCAATTTAGTGCGCACTAAAGATTAGCGCGTGCTAAACGCTAAGGTGCCCATAGAATATAATGGACGCCTTAGCATTTAGCACGTGCTAATCTTTAGTGCGCACTAAATTGGTTAGCGCGCCTTAGGGCTCCTTTTACTAAGCTGTACTAACGGTTTTACCGCACGCTTAGCGCACGCTAAGTTGCTGCACACGCTAGACGCTAACACCTCCATTGAGCTGGCATTAGTTTTTGGCGTGTAGTGCGGGGTTAGCATGTGGGGCAATGTAGCATGCACTAAAAACCCTAGCGCACCTTAGTAAAAGGAGCCCTTAGTCCAGCGATTTTCCACTTTTTCGTTCCTTAAGTTTCCGATTGAATAAAAAAGTGGAAAATCACTGTACAAAATGTATAGCCCTCAATGGAGACTGCCCTGACTTTGTTGGGCTGAGAACTTTTCAGCAACCCCTTGTACTGATTCTGAATACCTCTCCTAAAGAGATTTTTAGGAAATATTGGGTTGAAATTTGAAATTTCAAGAATCAGTGCACCCTATGGTGTTTTAGGTGTGATTATATACCATTAAAATCTAAGCAACCACTATCTGGAATCATAACGAATTCATTATAACCATCTGCAGATACCAAAGATATGGGTTTAACAACATTTTTAGAGATTTCAATAGAGCAGTAAACCTACTTATAAGCAATGCCTCCGGTGGGTCAGACCTGAGGTCCCTTGTGCCTAGCAGTCCGCTCTCGCGGTGGCCCAACAGGTCCAGGACCTGTGCAGTAATCCTCTATCTATACCCCTCTATCCCCTTTTCCAACAGGAAATTGTCCAATCCTTTCTTGAACCCCAGTACCGTACTCTGCCCTATTACGCCCTCTGGAAGCGCATTCCAGGTGTCCACCACACGCTGGGTAAAGAAAAACTTCCTAGCATTCGTTTTGAATCTGTTCCCTTTCAACTTTTCCGAATGCCCTCTTGTTCTTTTATTTTTCGAGAGTTTGAAGAATCTGTCCCTCTCTACTCTCTCTATCTCTCTATGCCCTTCATGATCTTATAAGTCTCCTCTTCTCCCGGGAAAAGAGTCCCAGTTTCTCCAATCTCTCAGCGTATGAAAGGTTTTCCATACCTTTTATCAGACATGTTGTTCCTTCTACTTTGTTTCATTTTTTGTGGTTTTAAAATTTGCATTTTCCCCATGTGTGGCCAGGGCCACTCAAAGAGAAAGACAACAGTTTTTGATTCTACGTGCTAGCGTGCTCCAGATTGGGGCCACTTTTTTCTTGGAAATATCCATGAAAGTGTGGAGTTAAATACAGAGGGGTGGATATTCAGTCAGTGCCACGCAGAACACTGTCTGCCTGACACCCCAGCATTCAACCTGAATATTCAATACCGGCCATTTCCAGTGACCGGCACTGAATATCCGATTTTATTTTTAACCACAGAAACTTAACCGATTATGCCAATATTCAGCACCAACAGGTTAAGTGCATAGCAGCTAAAGACAAAACTGCTATTTAAAAAAAGCATGTGGTAAAATATATTGGCAAGTACCAAAGTTCATACTCTATAAACAAATATATCTATAAACCCCCTACAATTCCACTCAGTACTGCCAAATAATCATTCACACAGGAAATATACCACCACAGTCATACACCACACACTAAATTCAAAGCAGAAACAGAGGGAAAAGGAGCACAAGAGAACCAGAAGAGAAAAAGAAAGAGGAGAAAAAGCCTCAGTTCAGCTTCATGGGCTCAATAAAACTCCACTTTCTCTCATATGGGCTCTGTTTTTCTGAATCAAAATGTTCACTGGATCAAGTATCAGCGGTAGCCACTCCCCAGTTGGAGATTGAAACATCTAAAAGTCTTGGAAAATGCAAAAGTATGTGTATACAGACAGCTTGGCTTTCAACATCTTAAAGCTGTAGTGATCTGCACATAATCTTAGTTGCCTAGTAAGCTTGTTCCAATATGATATTCCAGCAATGGAAAACATTTGAAGTTGAGTTGCCACATTTCTTACATCATCAGCTGTCAGTTCTACCAATTTCATTTTCCCCTCAGAAATATTGAAACCAAAATGGTACAGTTTGATATACTATTTGATGTACCAGTGACAATGCTTTGAATTGAATTCTTTGCTCAACCTTTTCAATGTGGGGTTGAGAGTGTGGCTTGTTTTTGATTTTCAGTTGTGAACGTTTGTGATGTCATGACGTCAGACTCATTTAAGAACAGCAGTTTCATCTGGGGCGGTCTCTGTCTGAGCAAGCGTGTGAATCAGTACACTGCTGTAAGCTGCAACATCATTGCTTAGTCTTTTTGCACTTATAATGGATCTCTGCTAACTTATATGTTGATCTTTCTACAGATGCTGTCCGGAGCCCTGACGCAGCTTGTCTAGCGAAACAGCAGCTAGCCTAACTTCCGTCGGCTAGGACTGGCAGAGGCAAAAACACATTTACAATACTATTGAACATTCTACCTACAAGCTAAGTAGTTTTGACTTATCGACACCATTTTGAAATATTTACTGTGTCTGTTGTAGGTAGGAGGGTGGTCAAGAGCCGGTGAAGATCTGTTCCCTTTCCAGTGCAGTAACTGACATCATTACGCACGGGGTTCTGAGGCTCTCCCCTTATTCATTATTTAAGAATTGATGTGCATGAAACTTTCAATGAAAGTGTGGCTCAAGTAAATCATCATTTTTGAACTTATGTGGGAAAGTTATAGGAGTTGGATTTGATTTTCTTTCTCATTCCTGTATAGCAGATCTTTTGGTTATATGGGCTGTCCTCATCATCCCACTAATCACCCTAGCTACTAAGGTTTAGATTAGATTAGATTAGCTATAGAATTCATAAGCACCTGCAGAACCTTCAATTTTGTTTTAGACAGGCCCAAAAACAAGGAATTACAGTAGCCCAATCTTGTCAAAAGCAAAGATTGGGCCACAGTTCAAAACTCATACTTATTCAGAAATGGTTTTAGCCTATACAACATACAAAGTTTGGCATAATATTGTTTTGATTTCTTTCCAGAATATTCTGTAATCCAAAATGGCACCTAAGATTCTGATGACATATTTATCTAGTTTTGCTGCTTGGAATGACAGTAGACCTTCTAACTTTTTTAGTCTTTTAGATTTTTTGGTTAAGGGGTAAGAAAAGGGATTCATGTTTCTCTGAAGCCTTTTTGCTTCTTTAAGTGCGAGTCTATTCAGATAAATTGGGGCATAGCCCTGTAGTACTTTAAATAACAGGCAATAGAATTTGAATAAAATTCAACCTTTCACTGTCTTTTTTAGGCAGGCTGGTGTTATATTTGACAATCACTTCAATACCACTTGTGAAACACACTATTCCCTTGCAGAAAAGACTAATGTTAGATCTAAAAGATTCATACACTTACTTTAAATTAAATAGAATATATTTGTTCGAATAGGAACTCAAGCGCTCAGAACTAGTCTAGGCGTGTGACCATTTCACGAGCTATCATCGGTCCTTCTATAATTTTTTATTCTATTTAAAGTGTATGATTTATTTAATACCATTAATTAAGATGATTTTTTCCTTATTTGAATTTTATAATGGAGTGTAAATATGATGATACTTAGCTTGGGTGTGTTCTTTCATACCCGGCCCTCTGACCACAATAGCGATGGAAGATCTCCGTTTTGCTCTCGTTTATGTTAAGAGAGCTTCATCAGGACCAGAGTGGTAAATAAGTTAACACTGTCCTATATACTCTTTATAGAACATTATAATTTCTGTTTTCTCAAGAACTCATCGGGAAATTCTACCGAAGCGCTTTTCATGGCGTTTGATGTCACTTTCGGACTAGTTTCTGGTAGAATTTCCCGATGAGTTCTTGAGAAGACAGAAATTATAATGTTCTATAAAGAGTATATAAACGAGAGCGAAACGGAGATCTTCCGTCGCTATTGTGGTCAGAGGGCCGGGTATGAAAGAACACACCCAAGCTAAGTATCATCATATTTACACTCCATTATAAAATTCAAATAAGGAAAAAATCATCTTAATTAATGGTATTAAATAAATCATACACTTTAAATAGAATAAAAAATTATATAAGGACCGATGATAGCTCGCGAAATGGTCACACGCCTAGACTAGTTCTGTTAGCCTGTGACTGCGAGCGCTTGAGTTCCTATTCTAACAAATATATTCTATTTAATTTAAAGTAAGTGTATGAATCTTTTAGGTCTAACATTAGTCTTTTCTGGAAGGGAATAGTGGTGTTATATTTGATCATGGAAAAGATTATCATATTTTTCGCTCTATAAGAAGCACTTTTTCCACCCCCCAAAATGGGGTAGAAATAAGGGTGCATCTTATGGAGTGAATGCCCACCATAGGCAGCTCCCCGGTACCTTTTTTTGAAGTCAATTGGAGCTTTCCCTGCTCCTACCTGTCTCCCTCGCTGAACGGCTCTTCATCAGTTCGGGCAGAGCGGCGCAGAAGGCAGGCGTGTGCTGTTCGCGTTCCTGCCTGGTCTGGCACCACTTCCCAGTTGGCTACAGTCAGTTTTTGCTGTTCGGGGGTCAAACTGTGGAACTCACTTATCGGTCAATGAAAATGTCGGTCAATGAAAATGTTATGACAAGGGTAATTTCAGAAAACTATTAAAAACGTAGCTATTTGTTAATGCATTTTTCTAGGAACTGATTTTTGCGATTCTTCTTTTGATGGGCACTTTATGTAATTTTCCAATGATTATATCTTAATGTTTGTTTGATTTTATTTATCTTACTGAATTATGTATGTAACAATATGTAAACCTTTTAGGTTTAAACGGTATATACATTTTTTAAATAAAATAAATAAATAAATAAATAAAAGCTACAAATAAGGTAAAAAACAAAAGGTTAGGGGTAAAAAATCAGGTGTGCACAGTACAGTATTATATAAAATCTTATCTCCCTTTCCCAGGGTTTTCTTGGGTTGGCCTGCTTCCTTAGCAGACCAGACCAGGAACTAGGAGCATGGAGCACCAGAAATTCTGCTGCTTGAACCAGGTAAATTCCTACTTCCATAAGAACATAAGAATTGCCATACTGGAACAGAGTGAAGGTCCATCAAGTCCAGTATCCAGTTTCTAGCAGTGGCCAACCCAGGTTCCTTTCTTTAAAACCAATAAAAGAAGGCTAACTAGCTTACAAGAAAGAACACAAGCAAAACTATCTGGTAATAGAGGAAAAGTATCACAAAAGAACCAAGTGTTTCAACATCAAGTTTGGCAAGATAAAGATCGATATCTTATGGATATTTGCCAGAAAATTGAATCAGAAATGGAAAAACCAAAATAAATGGAAAAACTAATGGAAAAACCAAAATAAATGGAAAAACCAGATTAGCGTATCAGGAGATTGCAGCAGAAATTCCAACCTCAACTGGGGATGCTTAAAGACACCAATAGAATGATATTGAATGATCCAGAAAGCATTATAAAGAGATGGAAAGAATATAACATTGGGGAAATTGAAGCCGAAGAACCAGATATTTTAAAAGAAGAGGTCATAGCAGCAATTAAAGCTTTATTGAAAAACAAGTCACCTGGTATCGATGGTATTCCAATTGAATTGATAAAAGGCTCAGAAAGTGCTATCATGGCCCTCACTCGAATATGTCAATAGATTGGAGACAAGGACTGTAATAACTACAGAACAATTGCATTAATTCCACATGCCAGCAAAATATTGCTGAAAATAATACAATGAAGGCTCCAATCATACGTTGAGCAAGAACTACCTGAAGTTCAGACTGGCTTCAGAAAAGGTCGAGGAACAAGAGACATTGCCAATGTTAGATGGATATTGGAGAAGAGCAAAGAATACAAAAAACCCCTATTCCTTTGCTTCATTGACTACAGCAAAGCTTTTGACTGTGTGGATCACAGTAAACTATGGAGAACTCTAGTGCAAATGGAAATACCCAAACACATAACTCAGCTGATAAAGAGCCTATATGAAAATCAAGAAGTTGCAGTGAGAACTGAATACGGCAACACTGATTGGTTTCCAATAAAACATGGCGTCAGACAAGGATGCATCTTGTCACCTTACATGTTCAACCTGTATGGTGAAACCATCTTCAGAAAAGCAAATTTGGAAGAAGAGAGTGTCAGTTTCAAAGCTGGTGGCCGAAATAAACAACCTGTGCTATGCAGATGATACAACACTTATCACCAGCAGCAAAGAAGACATGCTTTATCTACTGAGAAAAGTCAAGTCATAACATGGGATTAAAACTGAACATAAACAAGACAAACATCATGAACATGGTAAATGATGAAGATTTTGAGCTTGAAGGCGATAGAATAAAAGTTGTAAAGGATTTTAATCTCCTGGGCTCTTTTGTAAACAAAGAAACAACTAGCAGGGAGGAAATACTCTGTAGAATAGCACTTGGTCGCTCCTCAATGAAGGTTCTTGACAAAGTATTCATAGGCAAGGAGGTAACACTCCAAACGAAGATCAGACTTGTCCACGCACTCATTTTCTCAGTGGTCAGTTACGGATGTGAAAGCTGGACCTTACGGAAACAAGACAGAAAGAAGATTGACTCATTTGAACTTTAGTGCTGGAGAAGGATTTTAGGCATACCGTACACTGCCAGAAGAACTAACAAATCAATTCCGGAAGAGATCAAACAGGCTATGTCACTCAGAGCCCAAATTATGAAGTTATAACTGTCTTATAACCATCAGAAGAGAGAGATCACTGAAGAAGGACATAATGTTTGGGAAGATCAAAGGAACCAGGCGAAGAGGGCGACCTGCAATCAGATGGCTGGACACATTGAAAACAACCATGGGGATGACGCTGGAAGACCTTTCCAGACTAGCACAAAACTAATTTTTTTTTAGATCTGTAATTCATCAAGTCACTAAGACTCAAGCACGAGTCAATGGCACCTAACAACAACAACTACCTTAATGGTGTACTTTTATGTATTGCCATGACTCTTCTTCTGGAACCTAATGTGAATATAGCTATTTCCCAGGAAAAGAAAAGATAATTAAAAGCCACCTGCCTAGGGAACCAAGATGTGCCACTGCCATCTTTTTTCCTGAGTGTTTTTATGGAGGGGTTGCCCAAATGAAGCACAAGTGTAAACGGGCAAGTAAGAAGTCCAAGCCCATGGATCTGATTGTTGCTGCCCCAAAGGACATGCTTTTTACAGTGCTGGAAGACAGAATATTGAATATTACCCTGGTGCAAGGGCTGATGAGACCAACAGCTGAAGGAGGCGGTATAAGTTGGTCTCTTGGCTTGTACAAGCTGAGGACCTGACATTTTTACTTAGGGATCTGAGGCTATGGAATAGAGTGGAGATAAATCATAGGCTTCAAATTCTCCTGAAGCTATGCAGGGACAGCTTTAGGAGCAGTGGCATATGTAATCCCTAATACCAAATAATTGAAGATGAAAATCCTCCTGGGAGCCAAAGGAGTGACTTTAAGTAGAGAATGACACAGAGATAAAGTTTTTGTCCCTGTCCCCACCAGCTTTGTCCCTATCCCAGCTCTGTCCCCATCTTTGCAGTCTCCCTCTTGCGCAGTTATGTAAAAGGTGTATGTTTGGGGCAGGGAGAGAGAATTAGAGTTAAAAATGTGCCAGCATGTTGAAGCTATTGCACAAATCACATATACAGCAGAAACTTGTCAAGCCTATATTATGCATCAGGGTATGTACTGGGTCCTCCCTGAGCTCATGGAAAATCTCCCAGACTGGTTATGGTTGGAATGGCAACTCATGTCTCCACTGCGATTAGGTCACGTTCTAAGTATCAAGTTTCCTAGATTATATAAGGACAATAGAATTTTATTAGACATGTGGCAAACTTTAAAATTTATCAATAATTTAACACCTATTCCAATCCATAAATCCACATGTCAGTCCCTCTGGCTGAACTCCAAGATTCAAATTGGTGGGTTTAAGGTCATCTGGAAACACTGGATGAAGGCAGGTATACGTACTTTGGATGATGTTAAATCATATGGTAAGCTGCTTGACTTTTCACGATTGCAACACAAATTTGGTCTTAACAAATCACAAAATTATAGATGGTTGAAATTTGAACCAGGCTAGTCAGGAGGGTTCCCTGAATGGAAAAATCTAACTAATCAGCATAGTTTGCCAGTCTTATGTTTTCAGGTGGACTTCCTGGGACACCAGGCCGCTCAGTGGTATAAATTAATATCTGGATTTTTCAATAAGAAACCAAAGACTGGTCTGCGTGACATTTGGAGCATTGAGATAAAGCATCAAATTACTGTGCCCCAATGGCCATGAATTTGGGCTTGGAGGATGAGATGTACGGCGTCGGCATCTATGAGACAAACTTGGGGGATTTTTGTTACATAGAGCAGTTTATACCCCAGTTCATTTACAGAAATTAGATAGCTCTAAGTCTAATAGATGCTGGCAATGTTATCTCGAAGCTGGGACATTAGATCATTTACTATTCTATTATCCATTGATATTTAGTTTTTGGAAATCCATTTGGGACCAAGTGAATAATCTATTGGAAAATCCAGTGGCATTATCATATGACACTGTGTTATTTGGTACTTCCATGAGAGCCAAGAGTCAAATCTCTTCTAATAATAATAAACTTTTGCTCATCATGACAGGGGTTGCCAAACAGCAAATTATAAAAAATTGGGATCGGCTGAATTATAATTTTTGGTGGAATTCATTATGCCAAATCTTTAAAGTGGAACGGGTAATAGCCATACAGCAGGGATATTTTAAGAAATTTAGGGATGTTTGGGAGCCATTAACAAAATATTGTACAGAATTAATATTATTTTTTCCCTTTGTTCATACACGTCCAGGGTGGGGAGGGGATGAGGGAATATTTTATGATTTATTATGCTTATATGTTTTTACCTTAAATGTATTAAAGTAAACACCAATTGTAATTCCTTAATAATTTTCCCTCTTGTTTTGATATCGTTTATATAAGTTATTATATTTAATAGACTTAAACTTTGTATAGGAATGCTTGTATCTGTTGATTTAATCTGTCTAGACTTATGTTTGTGTGATTTGTTAGAAAAATATATATATAATACTGCTTTAAATTGGAACATACATATCAAAACACAAAGCCCAGCATAGTTCAAGAACTCAGGCCTCAGAAACGGAGCCTACGCTCAGTCGTAAATCACAGACTGGAAAGATCCGCGTAGTCAAACAACCCCTGCTCCAATCATTGGCCAGTAAGTCCGGCTTATTTGAAAAAAATTTTTTAAAAATTTTTTTAAGCAATTTAAAACTCTAGCATCAACTAAAACACTAGAGAAATGTTTCGCATATGTAGTAGCCAGGATTTGAAAAAAAGGACTTATCTCAAAGTTCAGCTTATTGTATCTGCCATTCGTGTCTTATTTTGCCAACGCGGCCACGTTTCGCGGGAATTTTAACATCCGCTGCATCAGGGCCATCAAGACACTCAAAATCACAGGCTCACTAGAAAGTAAAGACACAGAAAGTTAAAACATTCACACTATCATGCCATAACCAAACACACTAACACTTAAATACTCACAAACATTCCACCAGTCACAAATTTTCAAACCAAATCAAGATGGCGACAACCCCAACTATATAGCGTCCAAATGACGTCATGACGCCGTATCACGCCCACATCTTCCACTTACTGCAGTATACCCTGCTCTAATAGAAATGTTGCCATTCATAAGACCTATTTAAACCTTTTGGCCACAATGTATCCAGCCTGTTAATCCAGCGCTGTTCTTTTTGAGCCAAGTATCACCACACGTTTAACTGAGCACAAAAGTAATATTAAGAACAAGATACTCGGGGCTCCTCTAGCAAAACATTGTGTCGATAAAGAGCATGATTTTGGATCCCTACGGGCTTTAATACTGGAGGTGGTTACCCCGGGTAGGAGAGGGGGGGACTTTAGGAGATACTTGGCTCAAAAAGAACAGCGCTGGATTAACAGGCTGGATACATTGTGGCCAAAAGGTTTAAATAGGTCTTATGAATGGCAACATTTCTATTAGAGCAGGGTATACTGCAGTAAGTGGAAGATGTGGGCGTGATACGGCGTCATGACGTCATTTGGACGCTATATAGTTGGGGTTGTCGCCATCTTGATTTGGTTTGAAAATTTGTGACTGGTGGAATGTTTGTGAGTATTTAAGTGTTAGTGTGTTTGGTTATGGCATGATAGTGTGAATGTTTTAACTTTCTGTGTCTTTACTTTCTAGTGAGCCTGTGATCTTGAGTGTCTTGATGGCCCTGATGCAGCGGATGTTAAAATTCCCGCGAAACGTGGCCGCGTCGGCAAAATAAGACACGAATGGCAGATACAATAAGCTGAACTTTGAGATAAGTCCTTTTTTTCAAATCCTGGCTACTACATATGCGAAACATTTCTCTAGTGTTTTAGTTGATGCTAGAGTTTTAAATTGCTTAAAAAAATATTTAAAAAATTTTTTTCAAATAAGCCGGACTTACTGGCCAATGATTGGAGCAGGGGCTGTTTGACTACGCGGATCTTTCCAGTCTGTGATTTACGACTGAGCGTAGGCTCCGTTTCTGAGGCCTGAGTTCTTGAACTATGCTGGGCTTTGTGTTTTGATATGTATGTTCCAATTTAAAGCAGTATTATATATATATTTTTCTGATTAGTTTATATGCTGCTGGGATAACTAGTTTTATATTGTGTGATTTGTTACCCATATCTGGGTTTTTTATCTAGTGTACATCGCCTAGAATTTGGAATAGGCAATTAATCAAATTTTATAATAAACTTGAAACTTAAGTACAATTGTTGGGTATAAGGGGGGGGGGGAAGGATATTTGATGTGAGTTAAACTTTGATGGTATTTTAAGTGATGATAAAGTATAAAATGATTGTATCTTATGTTACATTTGTTGAAAGTTTTAAAAATAAATCAAGACTTTAAATAAAAAAAAAAAGAAAGAAACTTGTCAGGAGTTAACAACGGTGGTTTCACAGTTGCAGACAGTTCAAACCACAGTTTTAACAGACATATTTGCAGTGAAATCCAAAGTGGTTAGATTGAAAATTAAATTAGAAATACAGATTTAAGATTATTAAACTTCCCACTAGGGAAAAACTATTCATCAAGTGATATGTTTAGGAAATTTTGCATGGAACTTTTGAACAGACCATGGAAAACTATCCCCATTATTAATAGAATTCATTATTATCCACTTCTAAAAGACCTTCAAATGGAAGCAGAATAGGAGATATAACACAGGATTCATTAGGACCTTCTATAAGGAGCTGAACAGACTTCTCATAGAATGTTTCATTTACTAATTGTACTGATTGAGAGTGGTTTTGAAATATTAGTTTAGATCTAAAGAAATAAATTTTTTGTGAACGAAGATTATGGTATTTCCTGATGTCTCATGTGAGACAATACGGGATCCTATATTCAAAGCGATTTAGGCAGGCAGGAAGCTTTCCTGCCCACTTAAAACACTTCTGGCTGCCTAGGAGGGGATATTCATCAGCATTTAACTAAAGGGTTCCACTGAATATCCCACATCACCCAACAAAAAAGTGGGCAGGTCAGGAATAGCACTGAGGGTGGCACTGGGATGGAGCCCTAGGTTCTGCAGGTGACAGTAATATTCACTGCCAGCATCCACGTAGGTAAGCGGCTTAATTTAGGACAGCTCAAAAGCTGTCTTAAATAAGTCCGCTTAAATATGCGGGTGCCAGCATTGACTATCAGGCTGACAGCTTCACAACTGTTGTTTTTAAACGAAAGTAGAGATCTGGAGTTCCAACCCCCCTCTCAAACCATTTTGATCTCAGCTCCTCTTTCCCTCCCCTCCACCTACCTGCAGCAAAATCCATCCTTCCATCCCTCCCCCCACCTACAGCTCCTGATCCTCTTCCCAATTATGAACCCCTTTTCACTCTCCCCAGTGGCATAGCGAAGGTAGGCGGCACCACCCTGCGCCATTCTTGCCGCCCTCCCACTCATGCCCTCCTTTCTCACCCCCATACCTCTTTATATCTTTGCCAGCGTGAGCAGCTTCTCCGGCCTGCTCCTCAGGCTGGCTTTCCCTCTGACATCAATTCCTGGTCCCATGACCCAGAAGTGATTTCAGAGGAAGTCAAGCCAGCATGAGCAACAGGCTAGAGTAGTTGCTCGTGCTATCAAAGATTTTAAAGAGGTAGGAGGCAGGGAAGGGAGGGTACAAGCATGGCATGGTGGTGGAGAGGTGCTGGCACCCCCACCAAGATGTCACCCAGGCAGTCCATCCCCCCACCCCCCTTTACTATGCCACAGCCTCTCCCCTCCCCAGCCTGTGGCAAAATCCATCCATCCAACCCTCCCTCCCTTTCTTCATGAGGGTCCCCTGCCCCCAACTGTCCAAGGGTAGACCCAGACCCCCCTGCAAGCTGCCACGAGAAGTCATAGCAGTCATTTTGCAAAGGTACCATAAGGGGCAGGAGCGAGGTGGCTGTGCTCCTGCCCCCATTGATGCCGCTGGACCACCAGGGATGCAGGTAGGCCTAGAGGGGAGGAATTTGCCATTGGCTGGGAGGGGAGGAGGGAGAAAGGGTTTGTGATTAGGAGGGTTGGAGGGAAATCACGGGCTCTTGGGGGAATGGGCAGATAGGGACTTTCCAGGGGGGAAGGGATGGATTTTGCCAAGGGAAGAGAGGGAGTAGGGTTACCAGATGTCTGGATTTACCTAGACATGTCCTCTTTTTAGAGGGCATGTCCAGGTGTCCAGACGGCTTTTCAAAACCCAGCACTTTGTCTGGATTTTGAAAAGCAGATTGCGTCGGGAGGGGCATCTGCACATATGCCAATGCAACACGGTAACGTCATCTCATCGCATCTGCACATGTGCGGATACCCTCCCTCCCGACAAGCAGGCTGAGTGGGCGGGGCTAGGGGCGAAGCTGGGGTGTGGCGTGTGTGTAACGGGGAGGGGTGGGTCTATGAGTCTGGATTTTACATACATAAAATCTGGTAATCCTAAAATGGAGGGAAAGAGGGACTGTGAGGTTGAGAGGGGAATCAGGGCTCTCTTTTTGCTTAAAAAATGTTATGCAATTAGTCTGATATTCAGTACTTAAAAATATAAGAATATCCTTACTGGGTCAAACCAATGGTCCATCTAGCCCAATAGCCCATCTTCAAGGTGTCTAATCCAAGTCACAACATTCCATGCTACTGATCAAGGGCAAGTAGTGGTTTCCCCCATGTCTCTCTCAATAACAGATTATGGACTTTTCCTCCAGGAAATTGTTTAAACCTGGCAACCTGGCAACACATTCCAGAGTTTTATTCTCTCAGTGAAAAAATATTTCATCCTATTGGTTTTAAAAGTATTTTCCTGTAACTTCATTCAGTGTCCCCTAGTCTTTGTAATTTTTGACGGAGTACAAATTCTATCCAATTGTAGAGGCTGCATAACTCCTATGTAGACCCAGCTGAATATCGGCCAGACCCACATAAGCTTTGAGTAGCTATGTTACCCAAATTTGTGCACTGATATTCATTGCAGATGCCTGGACATGTCCCAGCACTGAATATTAGTGCATAATTTAGCCAGGCAGGGGGCCTAAGAGCCTGATTGGCTCAGACGCTTAAGGCCCCTGGGATTGGCTCATTTTAATATTAATGACCTCATTTTAATACTAATGAGGTCGTTTACATAGCAGAGTTGGAGAATGTACGACTGCACAGAAAACCACATGGTGAGACATTGGAACATCAGGTCAGAAAATGAGATCATCGCTAAACCAGCCAAACTGGTTTAGTGAAGATCGAACAATTTAGTGCATCTCATGTTTTACCCATGCTGCTGTTATGTGTCCTGCTGTTGCTTCTGTTGTGAGCTTGCCACGGGCTCAATATTGACTGGTCTATATTTGTTTACATTAATTGCAGGACTGGTTTGGGAGAGGGAGAGGCATAGAGGAGTAGAAGCCAGAACATGAAGTAATAGAGAATGCCTAATCAGCAAGATGTGAAGGGGACAGGAGAGAGAAACTGAGCTGAGAGGAAGATATACTGTAGCTAATACAATATGCATGAGGCGAGTCTCTTTCAATTGCCTTCTACATGATAACTTTGAAAATAATCCTCTCCTTTTTCCCATCCCCTCCTCTCATACCTTCCCCACTACTTCATTGTGCACTTATGCATAAAACTAGCAATTAAATGCACCTTTGACACATGTAAGTGCATGTAACTCTAAGCACATGCTTATAGACGACTCCTCTAAGACATGGTGCACTAGAATAGGGTTTTTAAACTTCCATACTAATTGCACATCTGACTATTTAGTTTGAAATCTGATTATAAGATAGTTTTATATTAAATTTGTTGATTTTATTATTTTGCAAATGTACATTATTTCCTTATTTTTATTATTCCTTATTATTATTATTATTTTACTGTATCTGTTATGATGGTTATATATTGGTAATATTGTTGTGTATTTTGTACATGTTGAGCGTTTCCTCATAGATAATTAATAAGTTTCATTTAAAAAATGAACTGGTACTGTTTGGGGGCAATTTTAACTAGCCTATGTTGTTGCAAGCTATGCAAATTTTTGTTTGCTTTTATTTTGTAGGTAATTTTGTGTTTGGTATTTATATGGGTAGAGGACTGTAGTCAGAAACCACACCCTCGGGGGAGAATCAAGATGGCAACGGAGTGAGTCACGCTTTTAAGTGGCTCCTGCTCTTGTCGGCAACTTTTACATTTTTCTACAGAAAATTTACCTTTTTGCCATGCCTACGCACAGGGTTAAGCAGAGGAGTGTGCTTCCTGCCTCCTCTTCCACTTCACTGACATTACAAGCGGCAATAACAACTTATGCTGTTCCAGTTGGAGCGAGCGTTTCTGCTGACCGAGGAGGGCAAAGTATCGCTCAGCCCTTTGGGGCCTGGAGTTCCTCCGCGTCCCGAGATGATGTCGGGGACTCCCTCAGTTGCACAGGAAGCACCGGAATTGATGTCTCCGGCGGCGTTGCAGGTCTCACCCCTGACCCCGGATGGGAATCACCGCTTGCTGACTTTCTCACAGTCAGCATTGGTGTATGGAAGACCTGAACTTCAGAGTGTAGCAGGGAATGAGAAGGTGAAACCTTTGGTGGAGTCTAGAGAATGATACGGTGACAAAATTCATCACCGTCCCCGTCCCCGCGGATAACCGCGGGAAATAATCCCAAGTCATTTTCTAGTGTCTATTTCAACCTCGGTCCTTCTACACCAGCATTCTTCAAAGCAAAGCTTGTGGGTCAGTGGTTGTGGCCATTCATACTCTGATTCTTCCCTCTCTCCTTAAAGAATGACATGAAGATAGTTTCCTGCGGTTATCCGCGGGGACGGGAACGGTGATGAATTTTGTCACCATGTCATTCTCTAGTGGAGTCCCCTGGAATATCTATCCCTGCTCCTCTGATTAAACCAGCGGTGATAGACATGGAGGCGATCTGGAGTGCCTTGGAGACTTTGCATAAGGTTCAATGTAAAACTAATGTTCAATGTAAAACTAATGTTCAATGTAAAACTTTTGAAGAGAAATTCCAACAACAGTCTCTTAGAATGGACAAATTGGAGAAATCAGTGGCAGAAGTGAAGGTTTCTACTAATTTACAATTGAAGGAAAAGGTTCTACTCACTAGGAAAATAGAAAATTTGGAAAATGCAAATAGGAATTTGAACTTGAGACTTTTAAATTTTCCTGTTTCCAAATTTCAATTACCTAGAGATTTATTTCATTCCTTTTTAAATATAGTTTTGAAATTTCCTGAAAATAATATCCCACCTTTACAAAAGATATATTACCTAAACTTGCCAAAAGAGGATAAAGAAAAAGGAAATGCATTGCCAGGAGAATTGGATCTCACTGGCATGCTGGAGACATCTCAAGAGGAAATCATGGTTAGAGCTACTTTATTGGTAACTTTTGTCTTTCTTCAAGATAAAGAAGTAATTCTTTGTCTATTTTATAGGACTGAAAATGTGGAATTTCATGGATTCAAAATTTCTATTTTTCCTGATGTATCGAAGTGGATGCAAGCCAGACGTAAGAAATTCCTGGCCTGTCGTCAATCTGTTTTGAGTTTAGAAGCAATATTTCAGTTACGTTTTCCTTGTAAATATTGCATTACTTATCAGGATAACAGATATATTTTTTATGAACCCGATCAATTGCAATTCTTTCTTGAGGGTAAAGCAACTATAAGAATTCCAGAGACTTCCATGGAATCAGCCAACCAGGCCATTAATTAATTGACTCCAACTGCACTCTGTAATTTGATTTGATTTAATTTAGAATATTTCCTGGAATACAACTACCCTTGGAAGTGATTGATTCTCTCTCCTCATAATGTGGACTTTAGTCATAGTCACTAGCGTGGAATTATTTCATAATTTGTATTATTTGTTTCCTGTTTTTGGACTGTTATATTTCCTTTCAGTGTTGTTTATTCAATTTGTAAAAGCATAAATATATAAATAATAATAAAGAAAAGAAACCACACCCTCAAGAAGTCCTCATTTCAATCCATCTAAAAGTATGTGCAATGTATAGATCTGCACGTCCTTTTCACTGTGCTGATACACAAGCAAATACCTACCCTCTTTGAAAAAACTCTTATCTATTAAATGTGTAATGCCACATTGCTTACTTGGTATAGAGGTGACACCATGTGGTCATTATGTGTATTGCAGTGCACATTGCAATTTAAGTGAGCAAAAGAGGCTCCTGGCTAGAGAATGACACAGGGACAAATTTTTCCCCATCCCTGCTTGAAATCAATTTCCCTGTCCCATTCCTGCAAGTTTTGTCACTGTCACTGTCCCTGCCCCTGCCCCACTCATGTAAGCTCTGCCTTAACCGCACAAGCGTTGAACACATGATTTTAACGTATTTGAGGCTTGTGCAGATGAGGACAGAGCTTGCAGAAATGGGGCAAGGAAAGGAAAAGAACTCTTCGAGATGGGACAGGAAAATGAGTTCCGGTGGGGATGGGGAAAAATTTGTCCCTGTGTCATTCTCTACTCCTGGCCACCCAAAATGCTGGTATACAGCTACACATAACCAGGCAGTGCTGATGAATGTTGGGTCTGACCGATCAGGTCAGGGTTACTACAAGGGTGGCATTGGGGAGGAGCTGGCAGTATTGTATGTGAATTTAGGACAGCTCGAAAGCTGTCCTAAATTCAGCCAGGTAGCTATGTGGGCCCTGAATGAATATTGGCTGGGATCCACATAAAAAGAAAAGTGCCATGTCCTTCAGATCCCCCCTCATCCTACTCGCAATCCTAGCCCCTCACCCACCCAGTAGTACCATGAGGCTCCCATAAGAGGTCAGGGCAGCCATTTTGGAGACACAGCAATTAGGGGCAGAAGCAAGTGGGCTTTGCTCCTGTCAATCTCACCTTACACCAGGGATTACTGCTACTGCAGAGGGAAAGCTTCCGGGCTGCCAAAGGCAGCGTATTTACTTCACTCACGCTGTTGGAAGCCTGAAGAATGTAAGAGTAGCTGCCTTATCGGAACCGTGGAGGAGAGGAACATGGGGGGAGGTCTTTGGGGTTCACAGAAGGGGTGGTCATTAGAGAAATGCTGGATTGCGGGGATGGAGAGAAAAAAAAGAAAGAGATGCCAGACGTCTGGGGGAGGGAAGAGAAAGGGAAGAGGAGAACAGAGATGCTAGACCATGGTGAGGAGGAGGAGGGAAGGAGAGATACTAAACCACAAGAAGGAAGAAAGAGAAGGAGAGAAATGTTAGATTACTGGAGAGGGAAGGAGATAGAGAGATGCTAGATCAGGGAAAGGAATGAGGAAAGAGAGGAACATGAGAGGAGGAAGAGAAGGACAGGAGGCTTTGGTCTCTGAACCTAGATCCTCTGATTCTAGATCCTCTATGTCCTTCCCATGCTTCTTTGAACTCAGTCACCGTTTTCCTCTCCACCACCATACACATGTTGGTTGAATGTGAGGCCCTGGGTCCTTATTGGAATAGCATGCTGCCAACATTACAGGGTATGGTGCGAAGGTCTTTTCAGTGGTCCTACAAAATTTTGATGATGGGTCATGAGAGGGAACTGTCTGATCAGTTTCTTGCTATTGGCCTTTTGCTGGCTAAGCGCCATATCCTATATGTCTGGATGGATGAGTGCCTGCCTGTTCCGCAGGCCTGGGTGAGTTCCATGAGAGAGATGACAGGCTGGAAACCATGGGAGGAATGCTGGGATCAGAGAGCCCGGAAGAAGAATTATTGGGTCCTGTGGCATGAGTTTCTCTCTCACCCACTAGCGAGCGTAGATTCCGTGTGACCAAATTTCTGCTGGAAGTGGGAAGGGGGAGGGTGGAAGGGTGGTCTGGGGGGTTAATTCAAAATTGGATTCTCTTTCAGTGTGGTCCCTGAGCAGCTGCTCATTGCCTTGTATTATTGAACTTTCTTTGGGGGGGCATCTTGTGGTATTTGCCTTTCTTCTGTTCCTATCTCTTGTTTTGGGAGCCTTTCCCTTCTGGAGGTGGAAGTTCTGTATACCACTATGATGTCTTTAATAGTTTTTCATGTTAGCCCGGCTGGATGTATTTTATTGTTGTATATTGTCGCTTATGGTTATTTCCTCACTGATGTGAAACTTAATAAATACTTATTCCCCCCCCCAAAAAAAAAAAAAGAAGGACAGGGAAATACAAGACCACAAAGGGAGTGGAGGGAAGGGAAGAAGGGAAGAGAGATGCCAGACTGGGGGAAGTAGAGGAGAAAGATGTCAGACCACCAGAGGGGGAGAGAGAGGGAGGAGATGCTGCACAGGGATGGGATGGGAAGGGAAAAGAGATGCAAGAAATGCTGTTTAAGAAAAGATGGAAATAAGAGAAAAGAAAGAGGGGGAGATGGTACACATGGATGGAGGGGATGAGAGGGGAAGGGAAGGGTAGAGAGAGAGATGAGATGGTGCATGTGGATAGATGGGAAGACATGGAACAATAGATAGATTTGAGAAGAAAGCAGAAAGTTGAATATTAAAAGTTAATGCCAAAGATGGATGTAGGGCAGAAAGTGAAGAAGGAGAGAAAAACAGCAAAAGGATAAGAAGGTCCTGGAAACACACTTAAGAGCACAGAATGAAGGCGGTTCAACCAGAGACTAGGAAAAGATGATCAGAAAAATAAAATCACCAGACAACAAAGGTAGGAAAAATTATTTTATTTTCAATTTAGTGAATGAAAATGGCGATTTTGAGAATTTACATCTGCTGTCTATATTTTGCACTGTGTAGGAAGAAATGCATTTGTTTCTGTTTCTATTCAAATGAAATAAAATAAATGAAATACATAGTCCACATCAACGGGAAGAGGCACAAGAAATTATTTAACAATTATTATTATATATCAGAAAATACAAACCTGATCTTGTATTGCATGCAGAATCTGGCATCTTAGGGTTTCATTTGTGTATATTGGGACTTTTAGTTTGTGGTCCTGTATTTGCATAGCATTTATCTGTATTCTGCATATGTGACCAAAGCAAGGTGTTCTGCTAGGAATGAATGTTGAGAAGCGCTATACAGTATACTTTATGTAGTTTAATTTTGTGGTTAACCATTATGTATTGTTAATAAGATTATATTGTGTGTGTGTATATATGAAAAATGAATGTTAAAAAAATGGCATTACAATTAATACTATTATTATGGGGGTGGGATCTGGAGCAGAGCTTGAGCAACCCAATCATTTTGAAAAGTTGGCTCCCATGGATGCAGTTTTATCATTTGTTTCTTTGGTATTCCTGAGAGAAGTGCACTGCTATAGTCTAGTATTGACAGAAGTATAGATTGGACAAGTATCCTCTAGTGTTGACAAAGTAAATAGGATCTTTCTTCTCAGCTTTTGCAGTATGGCATATGACTTTCGGACTGCATTTTGAATATGGGTTTCAAATGTCAAAGCGTTATCTAGTATGACTCCTAGGACCTTGGTGGTTTTCTCGAGCTTGAGGTTTACTCTTATTTGTCAAGGTGATGGAGGGAAGGATCAGTTGTGCTTTTTTAAAAATTGATAGTTATTTAATTTCATATTTCAAATGAAATAAAATAAATGAAATATATAGTCCACATCAACGGGAAGAGGCACAAGAAACTATTTAACAATTATTATTATATATCAGAAAATATGAACTCTAATCTTATATCACTACCCTCCCTTTATTCTATGTTAATTAGTCCTTCAAATCTCCTAACCTACTTCAGAAACTTAGAACATAAGAACATAAGCATTGCCTCTGCCGGGTCAGACCAGGGGTTGATCGTGCCCAGCAGTCCGCTCCTGCGGCGGCCCTCCAGGTTCACCAGTCTATCCCAGGATAGTTGAAATCTCCCATAACTATGGTGTTTGGGTTCTTGCATTCCCTTCTCAGCTCGGCTACCATTTCTGTATCCTCAGCTTCAGTTTGCCCAGGTGGACGGTAGAACAGTCCCATCTTTATCTCGGATCCGTTGCTTCCTGGTACTTTGACCCACAATGACTCCAGTTGGGCATTTGTCGCTGATGTGTCCACAGTGGTTGAGTGAATGGTGTATAGTGCTATTCCTCCTCCTTTCTGGTAAGTCCTGTCTTTTCGGTAGAGTTTGTATCCTGGCAGTACTATGTCCCATTTGTTTTCCTCGTTCCACCATGTTTCCGTGATCCCTATGATGTCTAGTCTCTCATTATTGGCCATGACTTCTAGTTCCCCCATTTTGTTCTTTAGGCTCCTTGCATTAGTATACATGCAGTTCAAGTCCTGGCATTTTCCCTTCCTCGCTATTTTCTCTTGCATTCCATTCTTCATTCTGTCCCCTTCCTGACCTGCCAACTCCTGAATATTATCTCTTTTGTCTTCTCTTTGTGGTAGATTCCTATTGCCTTCCCCTTGTGTCGTGTTCCTATTGTCCTCCTCTTGTTCCTTCTCATCATCCAGTCACATTTTGACTTCCCCTTGTAGTATGTTCATCCTGTCCCCCTCTTGCTTCATCTGACTCCCTTGTTTGTTCATAGTCTGTTGCTTGCCACTTGTGTCTTCCCCGCAATCTTCCCCCTCAGTACCCTCACTGGATACTGTTTCCCGAACCGTCGATATCAGGTCGACTGTCGGCTTTCCCCTTCTACTTAGTTTAAAGCTTGCTCTATCGCTCTTTTTTCAATCAATAATCTCTCAAGCTGAAAAGGATCAAAGTAAATATATCTATTAGATTGTAACATTATTACACATTTGCAAGGAAATTAAGAAAAAAATTACCTCCTAGAGACAAAACTCTATCTTTCAACTTCAAAAATTCCTTGCGGCATAATTGCGTGGACCTTGCTACATCCGAAAAAATCTGTATGGGCTGATCACAAAACTGAAAATTTTTATTCCGGAAATATTTTGTAAGACATTTATTTTCTCCTGTTCCATTGAGAAAGTTGCAAGAAGGGTTGCTCTAGTAGTAATTTCCTCTTGTGAGGATTCAAGAAAATCAGTTAAATTCAAAGACTCTTTAACTCCCTCCTTTGCATTTTCCTCAACTATCTCAGCTTTCAGTACTGAAACATACCTACAATCAGAAATAATTGCTTCTTCAGCTTTATCCCAAAGCAATACTTCCATCAAATATCTGTGTAACAATATCTCAGGAGCAGGGCAGGATTAATTCGTCGAGGGCCCATAGGCACCCAAGTACACTGGGCCCCCTGCTCTGTCCCATCACACCATGCGCTCAGGCGGAAACAGGAAGCTGCGTCAGAGGGAAGCTTTGGGCAAGCAGCACCGCTTGCACAATTATAGTTCCCGTTACTTTTCTTACCCACGTTGCTTGCTTGTCTTACTTTCTGTCGTTGGGGGGGGGGCCGTGTTGACAATTGGGGTGAGGCCCGCGTTGCCAATCAGGGGGGGCCTGCGTTGGCGATCGATGCTGGAGGGGCCCATCGCCGTTTGGAAAAAACAATGTTATGTCCTCCTTCATCGGGCCCCCTTGACCATTTCGGGCCCTAGGCATGTGCCTACTTGGCCTATTGGTTAATCCTGCCCTGCTCAGGAGACAGCAGATAACAGATAGGAAAATTCAATAAACGTATTGTTTTTACTCTCATTCAGTTTTCAAGAAATTCTAATTGTCTATGTATAATCAGACTATCTTTAACAAAACCAGAAGAAACCGATTGATAATTAGGTAGATTTGAAGAAATCTGAGACAATCTGGCTTCCATCTTGACAATTTTCGTATCAACCTCATGAAATTTTTCTACTGTTTGTTGAGAAAAGCTACATAGCTAAGCTATAGTAGTCTTTACATAGAAACATAGAAACAAAGAAGATGACGGCAGAAAAGGGCCATAGCCCAACAAGTCTGCCCACAGTAATGACCCACCCCCTAATTTCTTCCTTGAAGTGATCCCACATGCTTATCCCATTTTCTCTTAAAATTCAGCATGCTGCTGACCTCAATTACCTGCAGTGGAAGACCATTCCAATGATCAACCACCCTTTCAGTGAAGAAATACTTCCTGGTGTCACTATGAAATCTCCCACCCCTGAGTTTCAACGGATGTCCTCTTGTTGCCGTAGGTCCTTTAAGAAAAAAGATATCCTCTTCTACCTCAATACGGCCCGTGACCTATTTGAATGTTTCAATCATGTCTCCCCTCTCTCTACGTTCCTCGAGTGAGTATAGCTGCAACTTATCCAGCCATTCCTCATACGGGAGATCCTTGAGTCCTGAGACCATCCTGGTGGCCATTCGCTGAACTGACTCAATTCTCAGCACATCCTTTTAATAATGAGGTCTCCAGAATTGTACACAATATTCCAGATGAGGTCTCACCATGGATCTGTACAACGGCATTATAACTTTGGGCTGACGAAACTTCTTCAGATACAATCCATCATTTGTCTAGCCTTGGATGAAGCTTTCTCCACTTGATTGACAGTCTTCATGTCTTCACTAATGATCACTCCCCAAGTCTCGTTCTGCTGCAGTTCTTGCTAAGGTTCACCATTTAGGATGTAAGTTCTGCATGGATTTCTGCTGCCAAGGTGCATGACCTTACACTTTTTGGCATTAAAACTTAGTTGCCAAGTTGAGGGCCAATGTTCCAGTAAGAATAGGTCCTGCATCATACAGTCGGGCACTGTGCTTTTGCCTACTATGTTGCATAGTTTGGCGTCATCGGCCAATAATGTAATTTTACCTCGAAGCCCCTGAGCCAGGTCCCTTACGAAGATATTAAACAGGATCGGACCCAAGACCGAGCCCTATGGCACTCCACTGATCACTGCTGACTTTTCGGAGAGAGTACCGTTCACCACCACCCTCTGAAGTCTACCTCTGAGCCAGTCTTTTACCCATGCAGTTAATGTTTCTCCTAATCCTATCGAACTCATCTTGCTCAATAACCTGCGGTGTGGGACACTATCAAAAGCCTTACTGAAGTCCAAGTACACGACGTCCAGGGACTCCCCCATATCCAGCTTTTTCATTACCCAGTCAAAGAAGCTGATCAGATTGGATTGGCAGGACCTTCCCTTTGTAAATCCATGTTGATGGGGATCTCGTAGATTCTCATCGTTTAGGATCGTATCTAATTTGTGTTGATTAGTGTTTCCATAATTTTACTCACTATCGATGTGAGACTCACCGGTCTGTAATTTGCAGCCTCCGTCCTGCATCCCTTTTTGTGGAGTGGAATGACATTAGCTGTTTTCCAGTCCAATGGGACTCTTCCTGTACTTAGGGAAAGATTGAAGAGCGTGGATAACGGTTCCGCCAGGACATCTCTCAACTCCCTAAGCACCCTTGGGTGTAGTTTATCTGGTCCCATGGCTTTGTTCACTTTGAGCTTTGAAAGTTCATAGTAGACGCTGCTGGACGTAAACTCAAAATCTCTTTATGCCTTCTTCTGTCCTGACAACCATGTCTTTCAAAGTAATATTTTGAGATTTGCCCAAATTTTTAGACAAATTTGGACAAACTACTGCTACCAAACCTGGACTGGCATCATTAGGTTGTACCTGAGAAGATGCCTGATTGTTCCTTTATCGGAAACAGCCTCGGGTGGGCAAACAGGAGTAAATCGGGGTGAAGGAGTAGAATGACTCCCCTCTCTTAGCGAAGCCCCCAAAATGGACAAATCATCTATAGGCTCTATAGGAGGCTTAGATTGAATGTTTGTCCATTGGACCAACAGTTTTTGGTGTACTGGTTCCTTTAGCATTCCCCTGCCGCTTCACCATTATCATATAAAGAAAAAACCTCAATACCTGAGGCTCCAGTTACCAAATTCCTTCCACCAAGTCTTTTCAGCTCCTAAGGGGCTCCCAAGGAGCCAGTCATGCCCCTTGTGGCATGCCCCTTGTGGCTGCGTACCACTAGTGTGGCTATGCTTTGAAGCTGCTGGTCCTGGCGGCGGCATGTGACATCAGACGCTGCCTCCTAGTAGTGCCACCTAGAGTCCTCTGCAGGTCAGATGCCTCTTTCACTGGGCTGCTAGCATAGTGAAGTTTTGAAGCTGCTGGTCCCAGTGACAGCATGTGATGTCAAACGATGACACCCTCTGCCTCCCAGTAGTACTGCCCAGAGTCCTCTGCAGGTCAGATACTTCTTCCACTGGGCTGCTAGCATGCCGAAGCTTTGAAGCCACTGGTCTCAACGGTGGCGTGTGACATCAGATGCCACCAACCTCTGTCTCCCTATGGTACCACCCAGGGTCCTCTGCAGGTCAGATGCCTCTTCCCAGATCAGTAGTACTTTTAATCCAAACCATAATAGTTTGGTTTTCTTGGTGTTTAGTTTGAGATGGTGTTCTGTTGCTCAGTTTTGTATTTTATTTAGGACCTGAGATAGTTCAGTAATGAGATTGCTTGGGTTTAAATCTGCGGGGATGGGCAGAAGAATATTGTTTGCATATAAGAATAACCACTCCCCTGGGTCTAGTTTAACAGAATGGAGAGTGGTCATGAAGATATTATACAGTAAAGGTGAGACGGGGGAATCCTTGCAGTACTCTACATGTGGTGTTCAATAGTTTGAGTAGATTTCATCTTTCAGAACTCTGTATTGTCTGTTCATGAGGAATCCCTTAAACCTACCCAATTCAGGTAAATGGACAAGCTCACGTGGATGGGACAGGAACGGTGATAAATTTTTTCTCCATATCATTCTCTAATGCTCGCTCCCTCCTGCCACGAAAGCGCCCGCTCACTCACCCCCCTCACCCCCAAAACGACAGGAGGGATGCACATTCCCTCCTGCCTGGAAAGACCTCCCCCAAAGAAAAAGGCAGGAGGGATGCCCACTCCCTCCTGCCCCGAAGGTGCCCACCCGCTACCTCCATGAAAAAAACAGCGAGAGATGCATATTCCCTTCTGCCACCAGACGCCCCCTCCCCTCCCCCTCCCACAGCCCCCATGCCCCCGTACCTGGAAGTTGGGAGCAGGAGGTACTAAAAATATCTCCTACTCCTCCCACAAAAACACTGGGCCTTAGGCCCCTCCCTGGTGCATCATGTGATGTACAAGAAGGGGGTCTAAGGCCCTGATTGGCTCAGATGCCTCAGGTCCCATCCACTGGAGGGGTCTGAGGTGTCTGAGCCAATTAGGGTTCTTCCTGGCCTAATTTACCAGCGCCTAATGATGCCTAAGTCATACCATACCTATTCTCCACCCCCTAACCATGCCCACGTTTGAGGTAGGCATGGTTAGACACCGGTTTGCACCCAGACTTAGGTAGGTGCTATGCTGAATTTCGCATGCAACTTCAATTAAAGTTAAATTAATGTTTTTTAAATTGATTTTTAATGGCATTTTCAATTAAAATTTAGGATTGTGTGTGGAATTTGGCTAGGCACCATTTATAGAATTTTCCCCAAAGTGTCTGACAGTGGAAGGAGTATGTGCTATCCATAGGGTGACAATCAGGCTTAGAATGTTTTTTTATAGTGAGTTGTGAGGGGGGGTAGCTCCATTGTTGAGGAATATGAAGTTTGTGATAAAGACCTGTAGCATAAAAGTTTATGTAGAGATTCTGACCAATCTTCTTGAGAATCCAAATTTCACTCCCCTGCTGAAGATTTTTTTGAATGACACTATCAATAATAAGGCTAATTTAAAAGTAGGGGGAAAAAGAGGGTATGGTGTGTGAAAATGTTGCTTTTACCTGCCTTTACATAATTTGCCCCCTCCCCCAGTGCTACCCCAAATATTTCTATCTAGAGATGCTACTGTTCTCGACTCAACCTGACACCAAACTGCAACTTCCATTTCAGAAGTATTCACAGCCTCTCTCAACAGCACACAGAAGAAGAATCTTACCAGTAGAGGGAAATGGAAGGTAATAAAGGGAAAATAAACAAATCTATTCAGAGGAAGAGTACGTTTTATTCATATGTTAAAAATATTTTCACAGGTGTGATAAACAGTAGGTCAGATTCTATAAAATGGCACCTAGGAAAATGGCACCTACCACATGTCTTTCAAAGTTAGGTGCCATTTGTAAAATAATGCTTGGACGTGCCTAAATCAAGTTAGGCACCAATAGACATCAAAATGTTAGACGCTGGGTTTTCTTGGCCTAAAATATTGGTGCCTAACTCAATTCATGCCCAAATTCTTCCCCTAACCACACCTTCTTTTCAGGTAGGTGTGGTTAGGCACTGGTAGGCGCCTTGGTGTAGACGTCTACATCGCACCTACCAAGTTAGGCGCCTACCGAAACGTAAAAATTTTTAAATCTTTTTATAAATTGGTTTTCAATCGTGCTGTCAATCAGTGCTAATTAACCATTTAAAAAAAAAATTAAGTTAGGCATCTAACTCCGTAGGTGCCCCGATCTGGGCACCTACCGGTAGGTGCTTATTATAGAATCAGGGCCAATGAGGACATAATTTTGTAGACGGTTAAACAGTCTTAAAATGTAAAAACAAAGAAGAATCAAATCCTCATGCTTTTTCCAGGCAAAGTGCAACAGTTCAGTCACATCAAGAGTTCATTTAACATTTTCTTAAACAGCATGCTGTTTTTAGCTCCACCCACTCATGGCATGATGTAGATCTCCCTGTGCAAACAGTGGCTTTCTGAAATTGCTAGTTACATGTATATGCAATATACACATGTAAACATACACATGGGGGAAATTCTGTAAGTGGCACCTACAAAATGGCACCTACAAAAAATTCTGTAAGTGGCACCTACAAAATGGCACCTACAAAAAATTCTATAAGTGGCACCTACAAAAAAAATAGCACTTAGCGCTATTCTATGAACTGTGATTACAGTTAGGTGCAGTTTATAGAATAACATTTAATGCCAGGAGCCATGAGTACACTTAGGCGTGACCATTTACACCAGTGAGAAGCTGGGGTTAATCCATGCACATAAATCAGACATTGATTCCTCTAATGCTATAACGAAGTACATAAGTTATAGAGATGCCCCTTCTCCGCCGATGACCCTCCCATGGCCACTCTCCCTTTTCAGATCCACACACTAGAATTTATGCACACCTCTTTATAAAATACTAGATGCACATGTAAATTCTAATTATTGCCAATTAATGCCAATAATAGCTTGTAATTGCCCAATTATCATCGCTGATTGGCTCACGTTTAAGTTGCACGTACCAATTGGCCACATGACTAAATTTGTGCACACAAATGAAAGCGCCATATATAGAATCTGAAGGATAATGGCAATGATCAATTAAATGTTAAAAACCAAATCTGGTATATGTTTCTAAGACATTTGCTCATATGGAAATTTCCAATTAAAGGAATGGTAAATCCCAATGAATTTTGTTACCACCTCTCTCTCAATTCCTACACGATGTGATCAGGGCACTGGTCTTTGACCTAAAGGCTACCGTGTGAATGGACTGATGGGCACGATGGACCACTGGACATACCCAGCAGCGGCAATTTCTATGTTCTTATCTACTGCTAGAGCTAGTGATTTTACACCAGAAAGTGCATCCTCCCAAATCATAAAGCCTTTTGTTTCAAGGGTAATCCCAACGCCTTTGATTTGTTATGCTTTTTGTGGTCGTCCATTCTCCTCCTGCTGCTGTTGCCATGGATCCGGCTGTTCTGCACAATCCTCTCAGATGCCCACAGTACACTCATCCATAAAGTAGGAAACACTACACTGAATGGAATGGTTTAGTAGTGCTTTCTACTTTATGGATGACTCCACTGTATGTCTCGTCAATCATCTTCGATCCATGTTTGTCATGCAATTTTCCAAGAAACAAGGACAGAGTTTTTTTGCTCGTATCTTGTATCACATGCCACAGACCCGCCATCTTCCCTGAGTGACTGAGACCTGGTTGGTTTAAAAAAAAAAAGACAGGTATTGCCACCAGGGAATGATGTGGAAACTATGGATGTACACCAGAAGAGAGCAGAAGCTGGAATGATATAACACAGTGATATACATTTACAGAAGTATTCTGCTGCAAAAGCAGCTGCTTAGTACAACTACACACCTGCACAGATTTACCAAAAAGGTCCATCATGTTAATGTGTACTAACATATATTGACAATATAAATTAATATGTAACTCCACTTTAATAGCTGATGGGTTCTATCCCACGGAAGAAAAAGCCTCAGGTCTATCTGGTAGAGCTAAAGCTCAAACCGCCTCCACCCACATCATTGGCTGAAAAAACTTCCGTTGGGCTTCACTCTTTACCACTAAAGTTCTAG